>NC_090174.1:14483932-15913932 GCF_024679245.1 Pseudorasbora parva | reverse complement strand
AATATAGTGAAAAATTACTTAAGGGGTTAGTACACCCAAAAATGACAATTATTCCATAATTTACTCAAGCAGTGTTGGGTTTAACTAGTTACTAAGTAATTAGTTACTGTAATTTAATTACTTTCCCTTGAAAAAGTAAAGTGAGTGATTACTTTTCCCCCCGTAATTTAATTAGTTACTTCTGATGTAATTTCATTAAATACTACAGGTGCTGGTCATATAATTAGAATATCATCAAAAAGTTTATTTATTTCACTAATTCCATTCAAAAGGTAAAACTTGTATATTATATTCATTCATTACACACAGACTGATATATTTAAAATGTATATTTCTTTTGATTTTAATGATTATATCTGAAAACTAAGGAAAATCCCAAATTCAGTATCAACGTCAATATTAGCTGTGTCTCATTTCATTCAATTTCGAAGGCTGCGTCCTCCGGAGGACACGTCCTGTGTAGGATGCAGTATACGGAGTGTCCTCAATCAGAATTAAACGAGACGTCCTTCGTAGGACACTGGCAGGAAGTATCACGTTGCTATGCCAACACGTTCAACCTCGCTGCGCTCTCACGCCAGTTATATGAATGAAAATTATTTATTACTTGAAAATGACTATGAAATGTTTCTTGTCTTGACAGCAATACTGTCCTATACGTTTAAAAAAAGTACTAAACAGTTGTAATCCTGTTTACCACAACTATCTGTTTGAGGTAATAGAACTTAAAAAACAAAAACAAGCTTACACTACTCACATTTAAACACCACATATACGCTTGCATGTATATCTGACGGTGGTGCCGTTTTTTCATATAATATTTATTTTTTAAAGACGGTTTAACGCCGACGCAAAGAATTGTGGGTTATCTCCAGCCGTGAAGGATACACCTCATGCACACTCCGAATTCCTATAAAAGAAGGACACATTCGAAGGTTGCATTTGGAGTGTCCTTCTCACTTTTTTGAAATGAGACGGCCTTATGACGTATGCAGCCTTCAAATGCGACCTCCGGAGGACGCGGCCTTCTGAAATGAGACACAGCTATTGAAGAAACCATGGTGCCACACTCTAATCAGCTAATTAACTCAAAACACCTGCAAAGGCCGTTAAATGGTCTCTCAGTCTAGTTCTGTAGGCTACACAATCATTGGGAAGATTGCTGACTTGACAGTTGTCCAAAAGACGACCAGTGACACCTTACACAAGGAGGGCAAGACACAAAAGGTCATTGCAAAAGAGGCTGGCTGTGTACAGAGCTCTGTGTCCAAGCACATTAATAGAGAGGCAAAGGGAAGGAAAATATGTGGTAGAAAAAAAGTGTACAAGCAATAGGAATAACTGCACCCTGGAGATGATTGTGAAACAAAACCCATTAAAAAAAATTAAAAAAAGAGAGAGTGGACTGCAGCTGGAGTGAGTGCTTCAAAAACCACTAAGCACAGACATATGCAAGACATGGGTTTCAGCTGTCGCATTCCTTGTGTCAAGCCACTCTTAAAAATCAGACAGCGTCATAAGTGTCTCACCTGGGCTGAAGACAAAAAGGACTAGACTGTTGCTGAATGGTCCAAAGTTATGTTCTCTAATGAAAGTAAAATTTGCATTTCCTTTGGAAATCAGGGTCCCAGAGTCTGGAGGAAGAGAGCAGAGGCACACAATCCGCATTGCTTGAGGTGCAGTGTAAAGTTTCCTCAGTCAATGATGGTTTGGGGTGCCATGTCATCTGCTGGTGTTGGTCCAGTGTGTTTTCTGAGGTCCAAGGTCAACGCAGCCGTATACCAGGAATTTTAGAGCACTTCATGCTTCCTGCTGCTAACCAACTTTATGGAGATGCAGATTTCATTTTCCAACAGGACTTGGCACCTGCACACTAGGGTTGGGCATCGAGAACCGGTTTCAACTTGGAACCGTTTAAAAAATAACGATTCCATTGGAATCGTTTAGAAAATTTGTTTCCGGTTCCGATCATCGGTTCCAAACGCGCAAGTTTTGGTTTCCATGGCCACCTGATTTCCGGTGCTTGCGCGCCCGCTTGTTCTTTTAGCCATGGAAGCCCGGTAAACGGCGCTCTGAAGTGTGGATTTATTTCACTTTTAAAAAGCCTGGGTCGGCACAGTGCAACTAGTGTTGTCAAAAATATCGATACTGAAATTTCTGAAAAGATACGATAGTCTGCTCAGTTTCTACAGTGTCGATCCCAGCTGCGCCCTCCTCTCCTCTCCTTCTCTGACCGACAGCGAGTTGACGCGCAGCCGCATATTCTTACTCAGCCCGGTTAACCCTCTGAACACGACGGACGCGTGTTCTGCTGGACTTTTCCTTACGACAGCGTGTTAGTGTTAGTGTGTGTGATCGGTCTGTTTTTCGCACGGGATTGCACATAATTCTACAAATCCCTCAGATTTCAAGCTCACATCTGAAGCGCACACACACACATACCGTAATAAAGCCCCCTCTGACATACAAGTGCAAATATTTGCTTCTTTTTCCAGCTTATTATTGGTCAAATACAATCAACCAAATTCTCAGTGCACATTTTAAAGAGTATTCATGTAAACACAGTCATAAACAATTCAGGAAGAAATGAAGAATGAGTAACAGGAACAGTGTTCAGGATCCATGAGAGCGGCAGTTCTTAAAGGGGCAGCAGTCATTTGTTTTTCAAACTACAAAAAGACAAACGATTACACTGCTCTTGACCGATCAACTTGTGTAACTTACTTTAATGGTTTCATATGAAACTGGATGTTTTTTGCAAAAAATTTAATAATGTTATTTTAAATTTAATTAGCCACTTTGTGTTTTTTAATTCAGTTTCTTACCTGAATGTTAGACCTACCTGAAAAAATAAAGCAGTCTATTTCATTTATATATTTTATTCTATTTTATTTATTTGTGCTATTTTTTGTAATATGTTTATTTGTTCTTATTTAATTACGGTTTATTCGTCTTTTTAAATTCAATTTACCATTCGAAATCAAGCTTACTTGTGCTGTGTGTAAGCTATTGCAACACAATTACCCCGTTGTAAAAAATACATTGATTTAGCAAATATTTGTAAGAGAATTTTAATAGTTATTGATCAATGTTTATATAGGAGAAAAAGCTTAAAAACTTTATCATATAACGTGATCTCTTCAGGAGAACCTTTTGATTGCCTAGACTTTCAAAAGACAGACAAAAAAAATAATTATATAAAAAATATCTAATTGACAGTATATGCAGCGTTTTCCCCCCGTGGTATTGAAAATAGTATTGAATATCGATGTGACATGTTTTGACTCCACCCCTCAAAGAATCGGAATCGAGAATCGAAAAGAACCGGAATCGAAAGTAAGAATCGGAATCGCAATCAGAATCGCTCAAATCAAAACGATGCCCAACCCTAACTGCACACAGTGCTAAAGCAACCAGTACCTGGCTTAAGGACCATGGTATCCCTGTTCTTAACTGGCCAGCAAACTCACCTGACCGAAAACCCATAGAAAATCTATCGAGTATTGTGAAGAGGAAGATGCGTTATGCCAGACCCAACAATGCAGAAAAGCTGAAGGCCACTATCAGAGCAACCTGGGCTCTCATAACACCTGAGCAGTGCCACAGACTGATTGACTCCATGCCATGCCGCATTGCTGCAGTAATTCAGGCAAAAGGAGCCGCAACTGAGTATTGAGTGCGATACATGCTTATGTACAGGTCCTTCTCAAAAAATGTGCATATAAAGTTCATTATTTTCCATAATGTAA
Source organism: Pseudorasbora parva (assembly GCF_024679245.1). Lineage (NCBI taxonomy): Eukaryota > Metazoa > Chordata > Actinopteri > Cypriniformes > Gobionidae > Pseudorasbora > Pseudorasbora parva. The sequence continues at coordinate 15,910,183 of NC_090174.1, read as the reverse complement.
TGATACAAATTAAACTTTCATATATTTTAGATTCATTGCACACCAACTGAAATATTTCAGGTCTTTTATTGTTTTAAAATACAGCTCATGAAAACCCAAAATTCCCAATCTCAAAAAATTAGCATATTTCATCCGACCAATAAAAGAAAAGTGTTTTTAATACAAAAAAAGTCAAACTTCAAATAATTATGTTCAGTTATGCACTCATTACTTGGTCGGGAATCCTTTTGCAGAAATGACTGCTTCAATGCGGCGTGGCATGGAGGCAATCAGCCTGTGGCACTGCTGAGGTGTTATGGAGGCCCAGGATGCTTTGATAGCGGCCTTAAGCTCATCCAGAGTGTTGGGTCTTGCGTCTCTCAACTTTCTCTTCACAATATCCCACAGATTCTCTATGGGGTTCAGGTCAGGAGAGTTGGCAGGCCAATTGAGCACAGTAATACCATGGTCAGTAAACCATTCACCAGTGGTTTTGGCACTATGAGCAGGTGCCAGGTCGTGCTGAAAAACCAAATCTTCATCTCCATAAAGCTTTTCAGCAGATGGAAGCATGAAGTGCTCCAAAATCTCCTGATAGCTAGCTGCATTGACCCTGCCCTTGATAAAACACAGTGGACCAACACCATCAGCTGACATGGCACCCCTGACCATCACTGACTGTGGGTACTGGACTTCAGGCATTTTGGCATTTCCTTCTCCCCAGTCTTCCTCCAGACTCTGGCACCTTGATTTCCGAATGACATGCAAAATTTGCTTTCATCCGAAAAAAGTACTTTGGACCACTGAGCAACAGTCCAGTGCTGCTTCTCTGTAGCCCAAAAGTGGCTTGACCTGGGGAATGCGGCACCTGTAGCTCATTTCCTGCACACTCCTGTGCACGGTGGCTCTGGATGTTTCTACTCCAGACTCAGTCCATTGCTTCCGCAGGTCCACCAAGGTCTGGAATCGGTCTTTCTCCACAATCTTCCTCAGGGTCCGGTCACCTCTTCTCGTTGTGCAGCGTTTTTTGCCACACTTTTTCCTTCCCACAGCCTTCCACTGAGGTGCCTTAATACAGCACTCTGGGAACAGCCTATTCGTTCAGAAATTTCTTTCTGTGTCTTACCCTCTCGCTTGAGGGTGTCAATGATCGCCTTCTGGACAGCAGTCAGGTCGGCAGTCTTACCCATGATTGCGGTTTTGAGTAATAAACCAGGCTGGGAGTTTTTAAAAGCCTCAGGAAACTTTTCCAGGTGTTTAGAGTTAATTAGTTGATTCAGATGATTAGGTCAATAGCTCGTGCAGAGAACCTTTTCATGATATGCTAATTTTTTGAGATAGGAATTTTGGGTTTTCATGAGCTGTATGCCAAAACATCAGTATTAAAACAATAAAAGACCTGAAATATTTCAGTCGGTGTGCAATGAATCTAAAATATATGAAAGTTTAATTTGTATCATTACATTATGGAAAATAATGAACTTTTATCACAATATGCAATTTTTTTTGAGAAGGACCTGTATTTCATGATTTTTAAAGATGGTCTTAAGTAATATTCTAATTTTCTGAGATACTGAATTTGGTATTTTACTTAGTTGTCAGTTATGACCATCAAAATTAAAAGTAGTACACATTTGAAATATATCAGTCTGTGTGAATATATGAATGAATATAATGTACAAGTTTCACTTTTTGAATGGAATTAGTGAAATTAATTAACTTTTTGATGATATTCTAATTATATATGACCAGCACCTGTATATGTTAAACTGGTACTGTTTGGACTGTAGAGCAATTATATATAATACAATAGTGGAATTAACATCACAATTTAAAGTCTAACTTTACCTAGAAGAGTAATTTGTACAGTAAATCTAATTACACTATTGAAGATATAATTAGTAACTAGTAATTCATTACTAATCATTCATTAGCCAAACCTAATTTTAGGAACGCAATTTAAAAAAAAAATCCATGCTCTTCCAAGCTTTATAATGGAAGAAAATATATATATTTATAACTTCATATAAACTATAACCATTGGCTTCCAGTAATAGCTGTTCACAAGTCTAGTTCCTGCTGAAGATTGACCTTACCCATGGTGGCTAAAATATTGGAAAATATTAGAGGATTTTAATATAAGAGAAGAGGAGCTTGAGTTTGTTGCCCAGCTCTATTTTTCTGAACCATAAGAGGCGTCTACTCTCACCTAGATTAATGCTACTCCTACATCATTTTATTTTGCCATTACAGTCACTAGAAGTGTTACTGGAAGCCCGTTACTGGAAGCCTTATAATGTTATATGTATATTTTTCTTACAAAAATGCATCGCTTCAACTCAGAAGACCTTTATTAACCCACTAGCGCCTTATGGATTACCTTTATGATGGATGTGCTTTTTTGGGCTTCAAAATCTAAGGTACCATTCACTCCCATTTAATGCTTGGAAGAGAGAGGGGTATTTTTTTTAACATAACTCCAATTGTGTTTGGCTGAAAGAAGAAAGTCATATACTTGTAGGATGGTTTGAGGGTAAGTAAATTACAGGATCATTTTCATTTTTGGGTGATCTATCCCTTACAAAATTGCTTAGACAACATGGTCCTGCCAAAAACCACTGCAATCATTAATCAAGCAATCATGGCCTCAACAGATTCAAATAATTAACTTTATCTTTTGTGTCCCCCTTCTCACCTGCTCGACGGAAGGCAGTCATAGCCTCCATAACTGCAGTGCGCAGCTCAAAAGCCCCAGCTTCAGCTCCATGCCACAACATTGCAAATTCGCCTGATACGTTGTACACTGCCAGCGGATGAGTAGGGTGCTGATGGGAGACAGAGAACAGGATGGTATTAAGAATAAAAGAAACACTGGACTCTGGACTTAATTGACATATTTTGTTTTTTGCTTTAAGGTGCAGTAATATTGACAGCAAACGGATGAAATATGCACAGCAGTCCAAATTAAAAATATGGACCTTTTTCACACAAAGTGATGTTGCATTGCCACCCGGGCTCTACATTAACATCCGTCATTTGCGGGTGGATTTCAGCTGGTGAATGTAAAGTCTTATAATCAGAGACATTCAGATTACTTATCGCTGAAACAACAGGGTTTTGTTCAGTGTGCACTCTCACTCACTAAAAACTGCACTCATCATAAACAGCAAAGCAGAAATGTACATGCGATGTGATGTACGTAGGAGATTCATTCATCATACTGTGTTTATGTTCTATTTCAGCAGCGAAAATAGTTTCAAACAAATATAACATAGCACATCTGATGTGACTGGCATAAAGTTGGCTTAAAGGTCCCGTTCTTCGCGTGTTTTCGAAGCTTTGATTATGTTTACAGTGTGCTATATAACATGAGTTCATGTTTCGCATGAAAAAAACACTGTTTTTTCACGCTTCCCGTGTTGTGATTGGACAGCAGCTTAGTGCACTTTGCCCGGAAAGGTCCCGCCTCTTACCATAAAGGGGAGAGGCAAGCGCTGAATGTGCGCTCTTCTCCAAGTGAGAGAGCAACAAGACCACGCCCCCTATTTTGCGTTCTAGTGACGTCATTCCTGCCAGGAAGTGCAGGGGTGTAGTCCAAACCGGCCGTTCGCTGTAGGCTTTGAAAGGGAACTTCTGTTAAATAAAATATCTCGCTTGGCATTGAACTTTGAGCTTTATAATTTTACAGGTATTATTTATGCTCTAACAGCAACATTACACACTAACTAAAGTTTGAAATATGGAATCGCGAAGAACGGGACCTTTAACGCTGGTGGTTCGACATTCGCAAACTTGGGGACGGACTCTAAAATTACATGTATAAGACATTGGTATACGCATTTTTAACTTCAATAGCATTTGAAGAGAATGACTTAATCATAAAACCAAATGTCAAGTGTTAATCTAGGTCTCAGGTATGATGCACCCTTTTAGATTTTTGATATTTAATAAAATAAACTCTGGATATGTATTTAGGCTACTGTATGGGCTCATACACAAAATATGCTAGATTTAAATATGTCATAGCTTATAGAACACTGATGATAATATTTCTTGAGAATACATTATATTTACACCAAAAAATCTTATTTTTTCACACAAGCTAGATTAAGGAGTTTTACACAAAACCTTATCAGAGCTAAATAGGCCTATTTGATGACCTGTCATGTTATATTTATTTCATGTAGACTTGATTTGGGTGTGTACAGTGGTCATTTACATATAGCCAACAACAAACTTTTGGTAAGTGAAAATGCTGAGTGGCTAGTAACTTTGGAAAACCACTAGCCACAGTGGCTGGTGAACTAAAAAGTTAAATGTCAAGCCCTGATTCGCACAGTTATCAACAACGCAAATCTAGAATTTCTTTTTCCCTTTCTATTATATTACCTTGACAGTAAAATGCAGTATGAAAAAAGAATAAGGACCGCTGTGACTGTTTTTTAATTTAACCGTTGAGGAAGTGACGACAAATGTCACATAATTCTCTCTCCTGACGGATGTAATCAATCTCTCTATATATTTTTTCCCTCTTTTGGGAAGTTGTGGAAATGCTATCAAGTTTTAATTTTATTTAATTTTTTATTTGCTAATTATATATGTTGTCTCCCATTCTCTATTATTGAAGTTTACCCAACTATAATGAAGAACCCCAGAAATATGAAAAGGGTCCTATGGAGAGAGTTGTTTTTCTCGCTCTCTCCTGCTGAGATTGGTTGCCAGATTGAGGACAAGCAACAGGAACGAGTGCAATTGACATTAGAATGCTAATTTCGTTTTAAATATGGTTATTTTTCTTTCAAAAACTCATCACTTTACTTCAGAAGACATTTATTAATCCACTGGAGTCGCATGGATTATTTTTATGATGGATGGATGTGCTTTTTGGAGCTTAACGAGGTGTCAGTGACTTTACAGTTATTACCTTATTCTTGACCTCTCTCACAATATCAAGGTATGGTAATCCCGGTTTCACCATCAGCATGTCAGCACCTTCTTTCACATCCCGATCCTAAAAAAAAATGTAAATACAAAAAATACAAAAATAGTTTCCTTATACTTTTACTTCACTTCCAGCAACCCATACAATAGAAACAAACCCCACAGGTCTAGTCAATGTGCCATTGCTTTAATATCAATTTGCTTTTTTTGTCCTGGATTGCTATAGCTGTGCTGTTTAAGTAGTTAAGATAAAGTGACCTTTCAATATATTCCTGTTATAAAAAACATCAATCAGGCATAACATTATGACCCAATTTAGTTTTGTTTTGGCCCTGATCCATCAAGGCATGGACTCCACTAGACCCCTGAGGGTTTGCTGTTGCATCTGGCACCAAGATGTTTGCAGCAGATCCTTTAAGACCTGTAAGTTGCAAGGTAGGCCTCCATGGACTTGTTTTGTTCAGCACATCCGCAGATGCTCAATTGGACTGAGATCTGGTGAATTTGGAGTCAACTGGGGAATTCGAAGTCAATGTTTCAAACTTATTGTTGTGCTCCTCAAACCATTCCTAAACCATTTTTGCTTTGTGGCAGGGTACATTATCCTGCGTAAAGAGGCCACAGCCACCGGCATACATGGTCTGCAACAATGCTTAGGTAGTGGTACGTGTCAAAGTAACATCCACATGGATGTCAGGAGCTAATATTTGCCAGCAGAACATTGCACGAAGTATCACACTGCCTCTGCCGGCTTGCCGTCTTCTCATAGTTCATCCTGGTGCCATGTGTTCCCCAGGTAAGCCACGTACAAAGTATGTGTTCTAACACATCAACTTTGAATGTTCAAAATGTTTGCTTGCTGCCAAATATATCCCACCCACTAACAGGTTCCGTGATAATCAGTGTTATTAAATTCACCTGTCACCGGTCATAATATTATGCTTGATTGATGTATGTAAATACAGGAAACAAAAAGTGTGCTCATCAGGTGATTTCATTGGGTTTTTAAAAGTGACGTTCTCCTACACAAGCCCGCAGTGCTAGTCCTCTGGCACCAGGGGGCAGCTGATAGCACCGTCTGTCTCCAAAAGCAGGTTTAGACTGGGCAGCATCCCTTTAAATGTTAAGTAAGGAACATTTCAGATACATTTTGCAATTTTGGTTTAAAAAGACAAACCCAAAGAATGCATAATTTACAAATAATGCAAACCAATCCGAGTGTTCTCATCTGATAAGAATATATAAAAACTAAGAAGAAAGTTAATAACGGGAATATTGAACACTACCTGAATGGTCCATAGTAGCAGGAGGCAAATTTAGCACTATAGCTCAGCACTGACACCTGAGAAAGGGGAAAGAGCTTGAGTAAGCATCTGCTATATTCTATTTAACTATATTGTATGACACAGAAGCAAGATTTCTCTACCTTGTTGCCAAGATCATTAGCGATTAGTGCTTGCTTAATGGCTGCAATTCTTCCATCCATCATATCTGAAGGGGCGATGATGTGGCAGCCTAAGGGAAGAAAAAGAGTGACCTAATGTGATGATGATGACTTCTATAGACCTATTATTCAAAAATGCAAATATTATGTGTAACTGATTATAATTTAATATAATTTAGGACTAACCCGCTCGAGCATAAGCCAGAGCTACTTCAGCCAATCTCAAACAGCTTGCGGCATTATCCAAGCTGCCATCTTCATGCAGGATTCCTTAAAGGTGCCACAAAATCAAAACAATGGCAATATCACTGTAAAGGGTTCATTTAAAAATACCAGTAAAAAAAAAAAAAAAAACTGCACAGGATTGATAAAAGACAATACTAAAGATGTCTATGATATTAGTTGCCCCACCTTTGTTTAAGATTAAATGAGCGTACAATAATTTAATTAAAACATGCAACATAGGCCCGGTTTCACAGACAGGTTTAGGCCTTAGTTCAATTAAGGCATTTAAGTAGCTTTTATAAACGTACCTTAGAAAAAAGCATTATAGGTGTCCATCTTGGGACAAAAAATGGCACACTGACATATTTTAAGATATTTCAGTGCAAGTTGCTTTTAGCTCAAACATGCATTTTAGTCTGGGACTAGGTTAACTCTGTTGTTTCACTGTTTAATATAACAGTGTTCTTGGGCTTTATACTGACACTTATCAGCATTGAAGCAGCATCCTGCCAAAGCACAGGTGTTTGGTTAAAAATGTCATTGTGAATGAAGGTCAAACAAACTTTTTGACTTAACTTGTAGGGACGCACATGGGCTTTTAGCAGTCTGTTTCTGACGCGTGCTTTGAGTTAAGAGTTACTGACTACACGCTCCAATACATTTGGATATGCCAATCCATTTATTGTCCATTTGGCATTGCAAAACAATTAAATTAATACTTCAAACTTACTAATTTTTTACAATAAAAATATATTTAATATTTAAATAGTATGTGTTCATTTTCCAATATCCATACATACAGTACATAATGTGCTTAAAATCACTTATTACATGGCTCTGTGAAATACTTGATTCTGATTGGTCACTCACGCATTCCAGCGGTATGTTATTTCCAGATAACAAACACTCATACGGGTACTAAGAGTTATTTTGACCGGTATACTTCTATGCTTAACGCTGGCGCCATCTTGTGGCTATATAAATACTTAAACAGCCATGGCTACAATGGAAGACTTCAAGGCGGGTTTCCTTCATAAAGTTTTAAATATGGATATTTTTCTTACACAAACGCATCAATTCGAATCAGAAGGCTCTTTTAACCCATCGGAGCCGTGTGGAGCACGTTATTTGACGGACAGCTGCATTTTTTATGGTCTTCAAAGTTTTTTATGGTCTTCAAAGCAGTTAAAAAAACAGCTACAACTACTGCTTGGATTAACGTTAGCCTGGACTTTTTAAATATAACTCCGATTGTATTTGTCTGAAAGAAGAATGTCATATACACCTACGATAACTTGAGGGTGAGTAAATCATAGGCTTGGTTTCATTTTTGGGTGAACTAACCCTTTTAGCATTCATTTTCAACATTTAGCAGCAATAGATAAAGGCTTAAAGCAGTTTGGAACTGTTTTTCTTCGCGGAAGCTTTGCGTAGGTAAGCGCTAATAAAATATTTAATCTCAAGACATTATTTTGTGTCTAATTTATTTGAGACTAGTAGCCGTGTAATAAGTGGGATAATGTACACCCAGCCGGTTGTTATCGCAGAATAAACCCCTTCAGAGTGATGCAAGACCTGTCGGGGTTTATTCTGCGATAACAACCGGCTGGGTGAACATTATCCCTTACTTAATGTATTGTGCAGTTTTATTTTATTTTTGTATATAATATTTATTAATTGAATAGAATTTTAATCTTCCATCATTTAATAGGATACAATAAAGTAATCTTTATAAATAATGGCACAGCTTATGAATTTGTCTTTTGCTGACATTTTATAGTCACCTTGCAGTATACCATTAAGTTTGGTGAACATCAGTGACACAATGGCAACAGATATATGTTAAAACATAAAAGTGGGTTTATCTTGGAGCTGTTGAAAAATAAAGCCAGCAGACACAACATTAAATACTGTCTACAGAATGTTTTGTTCGTGTGCACGCACTAAAACGCAGACAGTTCAGTTAGTTGGTGAAAGAATGTGAACGTGAAGAACAGCTTGTGTTTCAGTGCATGCGGATGGAATAAAAAGGATGGAATAACATTTCTCTGCCTATTGTCTCTGCATGCTTAAACACTCAATTTACAGCACAACTGCTCCTGGTGGACAACATCGTGAAATGATTTGGCAAGCTTTTCTCGCATTATGCAGTGGATTTAGATGTGACGCACAAATTTAAATGATTTACTTTATGCAGTTAAAAAGTTTCTAAATTTATTTGACATTTTTACTTTTTTTATTTTTGTGTAATTTTTGAGGACTGGTCAGGATACATTTAATAAACATAATGCAACGGGCCATTAAAGAACACAAATGAAGATTTTTAACTCTAACCGTTGCTCGTATGACGCATGTCAATGGGGTCAAATTAGAAGTTAAAAATCTTCATTTGTGTTCTGCTGAAGAAACAAACACACCTACATCTTGGATGCCCTGGGGGTAAGCAGATAAACCTCAAATTTTCATTTTTGGGTGAACTATCCCTTTAAATGTATGGCATGCTCAGATTTAGTCTAGAACTACAAAAACCATGTTCACACTCTGCACTTACTCCTGATATCTCTCAATATGGGGACAAGAGAGCTGTCAGTCAATAAATGGGAAAACAAAGTAACTTGCATTCCTTTTTTGAAAAAGTAATGCATTATTTTACAAGGTACTTACTAGTAAAAGTAATCTGATTATACATAACTTGTATTACCAGCACTGAACATGAAAATAATTTGGCTTAATATTGGCTTGAAATTTGGCATATCACCTTTAAAAAAACAATGAAAACAATCCAAGAATTATGTAAACAGATCCAATACTGAAACTAACCACAGTGGCCATGAGAGGTGTAGGGGCAAATGCACACATCACAGGCCACCACAAGTTCAGGGAATGTGCTCCTCAGTTTCTTCACAGCCAGCACAGCAGGAGTGTCATCTGTGTCTGCACCAGAGCCCCTCTCATCCTGGGACAGGAAATGAAAAGACAAGGAAACAATTTACTCCCTCATAAAATTCTATGACTTAACTTAATGACAGCAATATTACTGAAACCATTTAATTTCTCAGCGACCTTCGCAACATTTGCCGGAACTCCAAAAATCAGCACACACTTCAGACCTTTATCCACAAGGGGACGGAGGAAACCCTCTAGCTTATTAACGCCATATCTGAAATCAACATAATAAACATTACATATCATAAAGATTTCTTTGCTATCTGATAGACAATGCTATCTGCAGTCCTAATCATCACTAGATTTTTATTCTAAGGTCCCATGGCGTGGATTTTTTTATTTTATAATGTTTCTGAGGTGTACTTAAATTGTTAAGTTGATGATACACCGGGCAACTTTTTGAGCAATGTTGCCAGGCAATGTTCCTTGGGCACTTTCCCATTGAGAATGGGCAACAAATTTCTATCTGGATATCCAAAAAGAAATATGTTGCCCATTCTCAACAGGAAAATGCCCACAGCAACATCGCTTGGCAAAATTGCCCAGCAACATTGCTCAAAAAGTTGCCCCATGTATCATCAGCTTTAGTATCATAAAATGTCATACTTTAGAAAATAAAAGGCATTTTTCTTTCCTGATATTAGCCCTCTGGCTTGAATGCTCTGTTTCAAGGGGCGTGTCTGCTGTGAGACTTCAGTGAAAACAACCACTATTGTGGTCCACAGCTAACCAGTTTCAGACATTATAAAGAGAGTGTTCTTTGATCGCTCTCTGTATTCATTTAAATAACAGATTTGTTTTATGCTACTAACAGAAACAATGTGAAGTTGTTCATTTAGTCACTGGCTTGATTCACTGATGCATAAACAGTATTAAACGATTTAGAAAGAAAGTCTGTGTGAACTTGAATGATTAGCTACACATCAGAACTCACTGATCACAGATCAGACAATTTCCAGAGAAAATAAAACTAACCCACTGGTTCTTCTGAGGCTCTGTACATCCAAACACTGAGCAACTGCCATGCTCCGCTCGTTCACAAGCCATGATCTCTCGAGGACAAACAAATATAGTGCTTGCATGGGTGTGTCAAATTCTCTGGGCAGAGGAAAGGGAGGTAACTGTTCCTGGTATGACGTAATAACAGGAAAATTCAAGATCAGCTCGTCTGGGTTCTGATTTTCTCGAAGGCAGAGAAAGACAGCCAGAACTCGGTTTACACCGTTCTAGCCACTTTGGGGACAATATATCAGGCTAGGGGAACTCATATTAATTTTGAAAAACCAGTCATGCCATGGGACCTTTAAGATGTGTTTTAAACAAAATTAAATGTTTCTATGTCTGAGATAACTAGACATCTCACACTGAATAAAACATGCAACATAGGGCCAGTTTCACAGACAGGGCTTAATTTAAGCCAGGATTAGTTCAATTAGGCAATTTAAGTAGCTTTTATAAACGTGCCTTAGAAAAAAAGCATTACAGGTTTGCATCTTGAGACAAAACAATGACAAACTGACATATTTTATGATATTTCAGTGCAAGTTGCTTTTAGCTTAAACATGCATTTTAGTCTGGGACTAGGTTTAAGCCTTTTCTGTAAAACCAGGGGATAATTTTCCATGAGGTCATGTGACAACAACAAATAATACTGTTCATTACTAAATGTTGACTGCTGCCTAATGAGGTTTTTTTCACACACTGTTGTTTTTTTCAAAAAACTAGGATGATAATTTTCCTTTTTTAAGTGCAGTTTAAATTACATGACTATGTAACCAGACTTCACTTTGACTACAACCACCCAGACTTAACGGATCCTTGGGTTATCTTTGTGCTTTGTTGGCTACCTCCACCCTGAATCTTATCTCAGACCAACAGCCCAAGGTTACATGCAAACTCCATCTTTGTAATATCAACCACACACATCTTTTATATATAATATTTGTTGCCCATAGTCCTTCCTTCTAGAGTCTTCCTTCACACTGATGATAACAGTATCATTTTCTAAAACTTGCACCTTGAAACCTCTTTTAAAGTTTGCGTTCTCAGGCCAACAAAATACTGTTGTGATGTAAATGAAAGGCCAGAATGCAGTAAAGGTTTTCTGTTTTCAGTTGAAAACAGTGTTGTGGAAGTGGGACCTAAGTTAATAACTAATGATTTTTACAACTTCAATCAATCCAAAACTTATTTAAGCTGGACTAGATTTGAGGTACAGACAAAACTATCTTTGTTGCATTAATTTACTATTATTACTGTTAAGCTTATTTGAAACAATCTGTATTGTAAAAAGCACTATATAAACGAAGGTGACTTGACTAGTGTCTTTAATACAATTATTATGCAAAATATCACAGGTAACTGAAATGATTAAACATATATTAAGTAATAGTAAAATAGAGAACTATAAATCAACCTCTGAACCCAAACCAGGTACCCCTAGTAGTAACGCCTTAATTCAGGCTAAAATGTACCCATTTTTTTCAGGGTTTTAAATAGTATTAATATTCATCCTTGTCCCAAATTTGTATAACAGGGTAGAGGTCCTGAAACAGACAAACAACACTTTCTGAAGGTTAAAACTTTACACTTAGTTAAAAAACAACACCAACAAAACTATTATATACATTATTCATGTAAAGTAACAGTGTTCTTCCTTTAAATGTATGTAAGATTCATGTTAAAACTCCATTAGTAATACATTAAAATCCTTAATCCAAAGACAATTCAAGAATACTTGTTACTTTGGTAACGGATGAGAAAAAAATAAAAAAGAGTGTTTGACACTGAAGGATGATACCTTGCTTGACCAGGTAGACTTGCAATTGGTTCCACTGCATCAGGACTGTCACTGTTCAAATAATTTGGAGAGAGACATAACTATTTGTCTTCAATTAATCAAATAGTCAATAGTTTCTTTAAACAAGCAACTTTAAACTAAACTTTAACTCCTGAACCTATATACCATCAACAAATAAATATAATGAGGGGAAGACATTACGTAATAAAGATAGGATATATGAGATTATCAGGTCTAAGGTCTGAAGCACAGGTCTGCCAGTATCGGAGAGTGGGGTGGAAGTAACCGCTGTGTAAAATGGAGTCTGCTGGCTGTGTCATCGTCCTGTAGATTTAAATAAAACACTTAGTGACACAAATAGCTGCTCCACATGTGATGTAACCACAAAATTATTAGTCATAGTTACTGCAGAAAAGAAATCCTAATCTAATCATCCTTAAAACTAAAAACAGATGAATAAATTAAATAAATTAACCTGAAAAGGAAGGACATTTTAGATAGTATATTGTTTTAATAATGTTTAAAATAGTCAATTCATAATTTATACACATTTATTATAATATACAGTATAAAAGTTAATATAAATTATAAATAATAAAAATGATGATCAAAATAAAAAAATATTTCAATATATATAAATAAATAAAAATACCATTACAAAAAAAAAAAAAATGCAACTAAATTGTTGAATGGTGATTGGTCATCCTGAGTGGTTGGGAACTTGGGGGTAATTATGTTATTTTGTCCACTGATTTTATGAAAATAAATCTTCTAAATGAATGAGCAATGAGCGATTCTGACACATTCCCACCATACAACTGAAGCAGGCATGCAGAACACTGAGCATACTGGCAGACAAGACACATTTATTCACCTCAAGCAACCGTATTTGAAACAATAAAAATATTATACGATATAGGGTTCATCCATTTTCTATCCAAAACAAACATGACATATACATAGAACACTTAGGTTTCTTGAAGTAACCCATCTGATTGTATTATTGTACCATGTTGCCATGGTATTTATTTCTTGTAAAGTACACTAATAAATTGAACTCATTTCGATTTTAAAGCTGTTAAGCAGAAATCATTCATTATAATGCATACATATTGAATTATAATTTAAGAATACAAATTGCATCATGTCAAATCGTTACTAATTTCTCTATAAATGTTGAAATGTCAATAATTATTAAACAAAAAGTACTTCATGTAAAGAAAAACGGTAACACTTTACAATAAGGTTTCATTAGTTAACATTAGTTAATGTATTAACTAATATGAATGAGCTGTAACGTTACATTTGTTAGTGTATTTGTTAATCTTCGGTAGTTAATAAAAATGCAGCTGTTCACGTTAGTTCATAATGCATTAACTAATGTTAACAAGATTTTAACAAATTAGTACATTTTAAAATTAACATGAACAAAGATTAAAAAACGCTTTAATAGATTCAATTTTACGTCTTTCATGCATAACATTATTGGTTCATGGTAACTAATGTAGTTAACTTGTTAACTAATGAACCTTATTGTCAAGTGTTACCAGAACAACTTTTAAAAGCAGTTCTTACGTTACACACTTGGTCTTATATATCGTACTCGTACACAACAGAGAGGTAGATGTGCACATTTTTGACAGTTTTTTCTAAGCTAATAGTGACTTTCCTTAGTACGGCATAATACTGTATAATGTAAATGTTGCAGAGAATTGAAGCTTTTAAAAGGCATTATAATCCAAGCATTTCATAAACATAAGAAATAATGTGCATATATACAATTGAGATTAACTTACTTTTGTTTAGAATGGGAAACAGTAAATGACCCAGATCTTGCTAACTGAAGTGTTGCTCCCTCCTTGAACCTCAAACGTGTGTTCGTATCTTTCTAAGAGGGAAATGTTGCTATCTGACAACTGTTCCTTAGACGAAACATGTCTTCCTCTATGTGGCGCTTGGTGGCTCATAATGGCACATTCTCCATGTAGCTAGTGCTACAATCAAGTACATTTTGACTTATTGGGGACATTAGTACTATAAAAAGTAAAATCTTGTAAACATATAAATACCAAGCTCTTTTATCTGAGATATAAATGAAAATATGTCCTTCTAAGCTTTACAAAAATTTCTGGAATTCATAATTCAATCACAAACGACTATGATTGATCCATCCTAACCAGCGCGGAAAAAAAGTAACATGTACCACTTGATAGCGATGACCACGTTTTTATTTTAGCTGTGACTTAAATTATGCTTCTTAGATTCCAATCAGTCATTCAAGTAAAAGTGCAGAGTTAAAATATGAAAATATATGCTTATAGTGCGTGCTGACTAGACTGTGGCCTATAAGCCCCGCCCGTTGTATCATCCATCTGTTTTATGGTAGCTTGTCATTCTGGCTCTTACCAGTATTTTTCTGTGATTTCCGGTGATTTCATTAGTCTTACTCATCTCGGCTTCCGTAGAAAATATCCAGTTTCAACGATCGCGCGATATTTCTCGTGGTTCTTATGTGAAATCTCGCGATATTTTCCCGGGCTCCTATTGGAAGGTAAATAGCTCATCTCAGCTAGCTTGCTCATTACAGCTGCTTGTTTGCCGCTGTAATCTCATCCGTTTATTAACGACCATTTAAAAATGTAGCTTATCATTATTTGTTTGCCTTCCACCATCACTGCGAGCGATTTGTGCAAGGTAAAAGGTTTTTTTCTGTATATCATTGGCGCATTTAGTACTCGTCAGCATATGCTAACTGACAGGTCGCTTGTTTATACTTACAAAATATGTTCCGCGAAATGATGGACGTTAATTTACTAATAACATGTTTATCTGTACAGTGTTAACCTAGACCCTAATGTATATTTAGAATACAGAAGCTGTGATGTAGTTAGGATAGATAAATAATCCTTACAGAAGGCTGTGTATATTTAAATGTCATTCATATATAGTCACAGAATAGTCAAACATTCGGACATGGTACCAAATCATGCAAATCCCAAGATAGGCTAATATAATCATAATACACTACAATTTTATACATTCAAATTGCTATTTGACTCCATCTGTATATCGTGGTACCAGTGTTTTCCATAACATATAAACTTGAGTTTATTTTTTGTTTTGTTTATAGTTAAATCTTGATAATTACGTTTTTTTCCTCCTTATTTTTTTCAGGTTTTGACAGATCTATCAAATGAATCAGAAGTCAGAAGGTGGACCTGACCCATCCCAAAAGGAGCATGATGCTGCCAAAATAGTGAAAGGATTTTTCATAGACTTTAACTTTATTTGAATGCTTCTTTTCATTTCCAGTTTGGTTAGTGTTTGACCTTAGTCTCTCAAGTAAACAACGCTCAGTGGTTCGTCATTAATAATGCTGTTCTCTTTGCGAGAGCTGGTGCAATGGCTGGGCTTTGCCACTTTCGAGCTGTTCCTCCACTTGGGCGCGCTGCTGGTCTTCAGCATACTGGTGGCCCTGCACATGGATGTGGACAAGCAGACTCTTGAGATGAGCTGGTGGCTTGTCTTCTCACCCTTGTTCGCTGCTGATGGCCTCAGCACCTACTTCACAGCCATTGTATCCATTCGCCTCTATCAAGAAGGAGAGAAGCGACTGGCAGTGCTGCGCTTGCTGTGGGTGCTGACCGTGCTCAGCCTCAAGCTGGTGTGTGAGGTGCTGCTATGCCAGAAACTGGCTGAACAGGATCATGCACAGGATTTGTGGTTCGGGCTTATTGTTTCCCCACTTTTCATCCTTCTGCAGCTGCTCATGATTCGTGCTTGTCGTGTCAATTAAAGGATAAACAGTATGCATAGATGCCAGTGGACTTATGCGAATGAACTGGACTCCTGCAGGTGTCATTTAAACCAGGAGGAATGAATCGTTGTGAACTGCAAAAGCATTGTGACCTTTTTTTTATGTATTCAACTGAATTTATTGCTGAAGCATGTTAACATGGAATTTTAAACAATGCTTAAAGTAATGTGCAATTTCCTTTTTGATAATTATTATTGTCCTAAGTGCTATGAGAGATTTGGTCTGGATTTTCTCTGAATTCTATCAATATTGCTTCATCTGTGTTATTACCTTTTATTGTTGTTTGTACAATTGTAAATAAACCATCAACATTCAAACACTGTTCTCTTGATCTTCTTACTTTGTTTATGAACATGCCTTGAAGTGACCTAAAATGTGTAGTTTTTTTTAGATAGCTTATGTGTTTGTTTGTTTTTGTTTTGTTTTTTTATGTTTATGTTGGGAAAGTTCAAACCAGAGCTGATGTGTTATTATAAGTCATCATTATACATTATAAGTCATATAATAATCACTAGATGGCACTGTAGCTAAATAACACTTTAACTGTAGAAGTTTATATTTTTTTTATTAAACAGTAGAAGTAACAGTAGCCTAGTGTTGTTTGCATTAGATATCCTGGGTAATATTTATTGGGTAATATATAATAGACAAAAAAAGCATTTCTATTTTCTCTCAGCAAGTACTTTAAATAGAAAAGTAATGTTATTTTTGGATTTTGCACTCGTTTTGTGATAGCATAAAATAATTTAACATATATTAGGCTTTTTAAAATAATGATTTTCCTCACTGGACATGCAGTGCTTATTGCAACCCATTGTGGATTTAAATGGCAACAATTGTATTAAAAGTCACACACCCATATCTTAAATCAACATGTTTTCCTGTCCTGTCTTTAAAATGATTTTGAGGTCATTCACAGCCCAGGTGCATAACAGGCTACAGATATATTTGGATAACGTAGTCTATAAATAACTTGACACGGTGTAGTTATGGTGTCTTGCTATAATCTTTATTTAAATTCCGTTTAATCTTAAAACTGGATTATAAAAAGCACTATAGTTGTAGGCCAAGACACTTGTAATTTTTATTACATTTATTTAACCAACCATTTTAAGTAAATAAAAAAAAAAAATGTTTCGAAAACAGTAGCATTCTTATAAAAAAAAAAAAAAAAAAAGCTCGTCCTCCTCAATTTTTTTCTTTCCCTCCCTATTCTAGTTTTTGCTACTCTGAGTAATATCCAAATCTTTGTATTTAGGGCACTTTTTGTGTTTCTTCGCCTCTCTTCATGACATATCGTTTCCTGTACTCCTCAGTTGCAAGTCGCTTTGGATAAAACCGTCTGCTAAATGCATAAATGTAAATAATTATTTTTAGTTTAGATATTATTTATAATAAATAGAAAAATAGATAAATTGTAAGAATCAAAATTAGTTGTATTGACCAAGTGCGCAAAAACACACATGGAATAGCTACATATTTTATTTTTCACTTATATTTCGCAGCCTACAATAATTGCTCAAAAGAGATTGCAGTTTGTCCATTCATAACATATATTTCTGAAATAATGCTTAAAGGGTTAACACTATTAAATGGGCGGGTCTCGCTATGTTTGACTGACATGGCTTCCTTCACAATAGTAGAGGGTAGGTGGGTGGGGCATATGTTAAAACAAAAGGTGTGCCTCAAGTCAAAATGACCAAATGAGGTGTCCACCCTGAGACGAAAGGGTGACGTCACTTTCCGAGGGCGGGGTCGTGTCGGTAGACGGGCACATCATCATCATGCAGGATACATTGTCGCGGCTGCAATGATGTACGAGGACGAATAAGAAGAGGAGCTGCAGGTACAGCGAGAGATTATTCTGTTTCACACATTACCCCACAAACCCCGCTTCTCCCATAATGTCAGGCGGGGATCTTCGCCTTCTCCGCCAAGAGCCAGGACAGGAGAGCCCGAGGATGCCGGCCTGGAAACGCGAGATCCTTGAGCGGAGGAAGGCGAAGGGCGGCGGGTCCGGAGCAGGTGCCGAGTCCGTTGCATCTCGACTAAACGGTGAGGTAACGGCCGGCAAAAGCAAGGATGATATTACCAGCGGACATTCTAGCAGGAGCTATACCATTACTGCTGCAAATCGCGCGACCAAAAGCCCGGATCTGTCACCGGTGAAAACAAAAGAGCACTGGCCATCCGCGGACCCGTACGACTCGGAGGAGAGAACAGCTAGAGACAACGGAGCGCAAGAGAGCCTGGTGCTGCAAGAGAGCATAGGTCCGCTGCAGGAAAACCCATTCATTAAACTAGAGAAAGAACGCAAGAAGCGTCAGAGCCAAGAGAACGCCGCTCGACCCGTTCAGCACATCCTCGAGTTATATGGCTGCGTTCCCGGGATACGGACTATACGCGCTGAGAATATCATCATCATTGAATCCGACCCTGAGTACTTTCCGGAAGGATGTAGTTTGAAGCACGCATCGAAACTGCAGCAGAACGGCACGGTGAGCGGGTATAGCTCTCTCAATGACCTTTTAGATCAAAGAGGTAGCCCGGTTACGGAGATACACGCAAAGGAAGTGGTCATTTACGATACTGCGCTTAGTAAAAGCGAGGAAAACCTCAGCACGCTGGGACGACCGGGTTCCGCTCCGCTGGAGGGGCAAGGGAGGGTGAGTCGCATGCTACAGAAATTTGACAGGAATTACGGCAAATTGCAACCCAAGTCACGCAGCACAGAAAACCTCCTGGACTTGGACCCTACTCCTGTCAGGCCAAGCTCCAGACCCAAGCCAGATGTGGTGCCAAAATGTCCAGTGTCTCCGCAAGCCGGCTCTCCACGCAGCAAAGTCTTCCAAAACGCTCAGTCTACCGTAATCAATAATCTTGCCTCTCCCTGTGACTCAGGGAGCAGTACGCCTGTTTCTGGGTCCCCTCAGTTAGTTTCTTCTGCACGTAGACGTTTTGATGGGAGTGGGGGACGAAGTGTCACTGTGTATCCCAAGGAGGACAATGAGATGTCCCCGTCCAAGCCTGTTAGAGAACGGGACTGGGACAGCACAGATGGGGCCTCTAAAGCCAAGGTGCCATGCTCTCCGGAGAGCCACCGTGCCCGTGCCGACAGTACTCCTAGCCCCACGTCACCCCCCTTATCGCCCAGCTTTGAGATCCGTCCGTCCCCTCGCCCGGATCTTTCTCTCCTTCCTGCCGGTGATCTACAGGCCCGTGCGCTCGCCAACTTGCGTCTGCAGTCTCGCAACTCCTTCACCGTCATTCCCAAGAGTCGTGCGGCCATCTCATCACCTGGCAGTACTGCCCCATCCAGCCCTGTGCTTTCCCCCCCATCCCCACGACCCCTGGTGGGTGTGGCAGCTTCAGAACCCGCTGTGCCAACCCCTTTGCCTAATTCTTTCACGCCCGGACCAAAGCTCACTGTAAATGTGACCGTAGAAGCCAAAACAGTGTCTCCACAACATACCCCACCTGCCACACCCACCTCCCCAGACCCAGCTTCTTCACCCTCAAGTGGCTCACCTTTCAAATCAGCCTCACCTCTGGAGGAGCCTCCAGTTGATAAGCTGCCTATCACGAACATCGACGACGTAGTCGTGGAGCCCATGCCGCCCGTCCTGAGCCCTGCAGTGCAGAGGCGCAAAGGGAATACATTTACAGTTGTCCCAAAACGGAGGCCCGAGGCCCCGTCTGGCCCTACTGAGACCCCGGAGGTTGTCACTGAATCTCCGAGCACGCCACAAGCCCCTTATGCCCATCTGGGCACCCTGATTAAAAAGCGTTACCCTGCTGCAGAAGAGATAGAGGTCATTGGAGGCTACCTTTCCCTTGGGCGATCCTGCCTCTCGAAGACTGGCTCAACAGGAAAAAAGGTAAATGGATTATCATATTTAGCATAATATCCGACGAGGCTTCACTCACTAGACATTTATCAAAGAAATGTTATGTCTTTGAGAAGAGGCTTAAAATGCAAATTCACCCAAAAACAAATTTACTCGCCCTCATTTCACTCATTCTAAACCTGTATCAGTTTCTTTATTATGTGGGGAACACAAGGAAATATTAGGCACCCTCAGTCAACATTTATTTTTATTCCGCCTAATATCCTCTTTTGTGTTCCACTAAAGACAAAAAAAAGTCACATGGGATTTGGCACTATGTGTGGGTGAGTAAATAATATCAGAACTTTCCATTTTGAGTGAATGAATCATTTTAGAAAAATGTATACAATCAAAGAAAGTGTAAAATCAGTTTTTATGTTCTTAATATGATTTTAGGTTTGAAACTACACACAAATGTTTAAAAAAAGGCTTTGAGGATGTTTTTTCCCAGACATAGTTGTTGGCTGTTTATGACCTGCTCAAAGGTTCATTATTCTTTACCACAGCACCATTCAAGATGTTATCATATTTCTGTACTTTATTGGGTTTTCTTGTACTTGAAGGTCACTAACCTGCCAGCCTGATCAAATGGAAACTTTAAACAGAGTATTTGGATCTGTCCTTTGGAATGCTGTTAAGTTGTTCCACACATATTTTGTAAACTTGTGGATTTTGAGGTGTTCAAGCTGCCACGTGCAGTTACATTGAGATACTTCCTGCTAGATCAGTCAAAACTAGTTACTGAGGGAGATTCTGTACAGTGAAACAGTAATTTGGACACATAAGCAACACCAAACAATTCAAACTTAGCAAACAATATAAAAATATAAAATGTAAATATGCAAATAAATAATACATAATATGCCATGTCAGAAACAGCCCGTAGTATGTGCTCACATTGTGACTTTAATTCATAACCAAATGTAAAGAGTCATAAAGAACTTGCCGGAGGAGGTCAGGTGATTTATGGTGGAAAAAAGAGTCATGTGTTCTGTTCTGAGTCAAGTCTAGGATTTAGTGAGATATAATAAAGGTCTCGTAGATTTGTTAGTGAATCCTGAAGGGAATGCGAAACTGTAAACTTTAGAGAACCTGTTTATTCTCCCCGTCAAAAACTATGTTGGCACATGTGCATTTATCTAAACTGTGACAGTTGATGTATTTGTTTTTGTAATTTTATTTCTGCTGCACTGAGAGAGGAGTCTTTATGGCCTACTTACCCCAAAAGCTCTTCAAGGTCTCGAGGCCAGGGCTGTTACATTTGTTTGCATTTTTTTTTTCAAATACATTTTTACATTACTAAACAAACTGTAATTGGTTTGCCATGCAAAACGTGATGCCACAATGCGAGGATGTTGTTTTCAGGGCATTAATGTTGGTAGTGGTTGCTGTTTTGGGGTGGTTGCTAGGGAGATGCTATATTATGCCAGTTATAAGGTGTTATAAGTGGTGACTAGATTTTTGTGTTGCAGTTGTTAAGGACTTATGCCTGTTTGCTAAGGCATTGCTATGTAGTTCTTAAGGTGTTGACTGGCTGCTAGGGCATTACTTTATGCTGTGGTTGGTTGGAAATGTTATTTTCTTCTATTTGTTTTTTGGCATCTTATTACTGTCAAGAAATATATCTACATAGTTAGGATTTGTATTGATAGAACTGATATCTATCCATATTTGAAACTTTACAAAGCCGTGCTTCAGATTTGTTTGACTTATTACATAACATGCTTCCATTCACAGTCAAAATCGATCTCAAAACAGGAAACCAAACAAGCACAAATGATCTGTTTCACTTCCTCTACGCAGTGGTGCTGTCAACTAGGTTTAGCAAACTAGGCTTAGATCCACAGAATGTATTCAAAGTAGGAATGATTCCAGTTGTTTGATTTAGTCAATTATAGAGAATATATTAAAAAATGGCTGTCTGACATTCTTGTTAAGGTTTTCATTCATTATGCATAGATATTTGTTTGTGTACTTTGATGGCTAGTTTTGTAATTAAGTCTTGCACCCCATGCGTTTTAAGACAAATTATAATGCGAAATGTAGTTAAAGGAACTGTATTTTAAGAATTGTATTTCAATTAATCATAAAATGGCCCTGATATGTCACTAAACATTAAGAAATCATGTTAATTTAAAAAACTCATTTAAAAGTTGTTGTTGCAGCCCTCAACTGATGTTGATGTTGACATGTTGTGTTTTTGCCCTGAAGCGCCACCCTCCACCTATCGACCAATCACGAATCAGTAGTGTTTCGGCGTTCGGGTTGCCAGCTCTGCTCTAGTTAACACAGTTGCAGCTACAAATGTTCCTGTGTGACCCTGCAGCCTATCTGGCAACCCTGAGTAAGGGGGGAGGGGGAAAGGGGATACACCGCTCTACAGTCATTTGAAAGTGATTGCAGTACCAGTTTTGGCCACAATCTTACATACACTTTCTTTAAACTTTTCTGTTTCATTCTTTTGCATTATTCTGTTGAATTTAAGAGCATGTCGTGTGAAAACTCCTTAAAAACAAGCATTTAAAGTGGCAGACTACATAACTGCAGCGTGCAGAAATAGAATGTTCAGCTTGACACTAGTATAATTATCGTTATAGTTATCTTAATAGTTATTGAGCTTGGTGTGAACCGGCTTAAAATCATCCTATACAAGGCTCAGACATAAGTTACCATCACTCACATTTTCTTGAACTTCATGAAATGCATTTGTGGGCACTTTTGTACACTTCAGGTCGTCAGTTTTTGGTGAACATTTGAATTCAATTATGCCAAGTTGATCATTGACAGAAATGTTTGATCTCATGTAACTAACAGTGTTGTTGCCTCTCCTTAGTGAAGCATCCAGTTGGCCATGCCCAGGTGGGGTTAGGTTAGGTTATATGCTGCTTTTGTTCTCTCTCTGTTGTGTTTTTTAGTGATGTTAGTGACTGAGGATTGGCTCACACCACACCTTTGTTTAGTTGGGTTTTAGAGCTTTCACTGAAGTTTTTCCTGGTTCGGAGCTTAGACAGGGACACAGCGATTATGACAACATCAAGGGCATGTCATTTGTTAGGAATTTACTGTGTCAATCTCGATCTTGCTCTTTTTCTCTCTCTCTCTGTGGGTCTTTATTTCTGCTGCACTGAGAGGGGAGTCTTTATGGCCTACTTACTCCAAAAGCTCTTCAAGGTCTTGAGACCAGGGCTGTGTTAGACTTTTTGTATTTTTTTTACCACGTTTTTTTTTCTTCAAATGAATGTTTACGTTACTAAAGAAACTAATTGGTTTCCCATGCAAAACGCAATGCCACAATGCTAGGATGTTGTGGTTTTCAGGGTGGTAATGTTGGTAGTGGTTGCTAGGATGTTTTTGGGTGGTTGCTAAGGTGATGCTATGCAGTTAATGTTTTATAAGTGGTGACTAGATTGTTGCTTTGCTGTTGCCAAGGACTTGCTTGGTTATTGTTATGCTGTGGTTGATTGGATATGTGTTAATTATTTTCTTCTAGGATTTTTTTTTTTACTTTGGCAAGCACCACTCCTTAAGAAACCATTTAAAAAATCTTGGTTTAATGATATGAAAGTGTAAATATTAGTATCTTAATTTTACTTTTTTTTAAAATTAAATAATAATTATTTTATCTCACAGTACAATAGTAGAACAATATTTTTTCATATTTATATTCAATAATAATAATAACAATAAAAATATTATTTTATAGTCATATTGAATGGGCCAAAAATAGTGGTAATGTGTCGTATAAGACCCCAAGTGGAAAGACAAAACAACAAATTTTTGTTTACTAAAAGAGGTGAGTTGGCTCTTGTAAAGTGTATCCAAGGGTGAACGGAACACACACATTTGTCACTTTTTTTCCCAAATTTTCAGCGCTAAAAGAATGGATTGCAAAAAACACTCATAATAAATAGAAAAAAAATTATGCAGAGGTACTCCCCAACAAAATTACCCTAGAATGATTGATTGATTCTTCTTGTCTTTTCTCTTGGGGTCTTTATGAGCTGAGGTTGAGGGGGTTGGGCTAAAATCTCACCAATGCTCTTAGCATATTGTCTGCCCAGGGTCGGCTCATTATGCTCCAGGGCTTGACTGAATCCTGTTGTTGTGTTGGATAATCGTGATTATGTTATGACCTTTAGTTTTGCTTGTGCCTTGAGGTTACACCCCTATTGAGAGTAAAACAATGAGAGTGATTTAGTTCAAGAACACATCTACAGAAGTCTGTGCCTAACCATTGTTAGCATGTGATATTATAATTAAAACAAGAAAACGAGTGGTTTTAGATTAATTATGGTATAGCACAAAGTAACAAAATTTGAGGAATAATAAAATATCAATTTGTTTGACAATGTCTAAAGAGTTCAAGTCAGTCAATTCAAGTCAGCTTAATTTATATAACGCTTTTTACAACACAGATTGCTTCAAAGTCAGCGTACAGTGAACATTTATAGCTAGTATACACTCTCAGAAAAAAAAGTTACAGTGCTGTCACTGGGGCGGTACCTCACTCATGGTACATATTAGTACCTTAAAAGGTTGATATGAGTACTTTAAGAGTGCGTATTAGTACCTTAAATTGCGTTGGTATACCATAGCGAAATGATTTCCAGCAAATACTTAAATATAGCTATCATTAAATAAATTACTCATATATGCCCCACTCCTAATTTGTTTAAAAAAATTATGATTAAAATATTGACCAAAATAATTGTCATAATCAAGCAGCCCTACACTGACAAAAAGAAAGGTACATTGCTGTCCCTGGGGCGGTACCCTAAGGTACAAAACCTAAAAGGTACTAATATGTAAATCAATACCACAGAAGAATACTATAATTTGGCCGTGTGTCCACTGAAGCATTTTTTTTCAGAGGCTAGTGTATTTTTTTCAGTTGTTTTCAATGGGAGCACAGCAGTTTTAAATCACCAGCAGAGTGATGAGGTGCTGAGCATTTATTTCACGCTGAGCGCTCAGCGTTTTTTAACGGTCAGCGAGAGTTGAAGAATGTTTGGGTAAACTTTGGGTAACACGGTCACTTTTGACCTCGTGTAGCCAGACCTTCAGACTGATGGCAAAAGGTCTGACTTTTTCAACCAATCAGAACAATTTGTTGAAAAAATAAAGTCGATGTCTCTGCAATAACAGACAAAACCCAAATCTGATTAAATGCGGAGCCTTAATAAGTATATCTTTGATCTGAACATGAAAATGCTCATATTTATAGCGTGTTTCTAAAAAGTTAAAAGCCTGAGGTAGAATAGGTCAGAGGACTTTCGTCATGGTTTAATATTAGCTTTTATGTCTCTGCTGCTCATTCTGAAGCGCTTGAAGATTGAGGGATTTTATTGAACTACTGAAGGTTTAATTTTACATTGCCCAGCTTTAGAAAGTGTGCGGGGCTTTACTCAGGTCCTCACGTCTGTCAGTACACTCTAGGCTTACTATCTCTGTTTTTTTCTTTGAGGTTGTTGAGAGTGGTTTTATTAGTGTATTATTTACTTGGAGATCTTGTATAATTCCCAAGTAGTTATGTAGTACTGTTATCACTTCTCATACATGATTAGGGTTAGATATTTTACTTTCCTTAAGTGTTAGCCTTTGCCACAATTCCCATAATATATGTTAGCATAACACTTTTCAAATTTTGAGGCTGGTTTAAGTTCATTTATCAAAGAGGAGAGGATTTTTCAGGAGAGGTTTAAGTTCACTTTTTAAGGCATTTAAGGGATTTAAGGCAAAAATCAAAATGTTGTCATCATTTACTCACCCTCATCTTTCTTAGTCCATAAATTTGTATTAATTTTTGAAAGACAAATTAAGTTATTTTTATTAATAATAAGTCCAGTCCAGCAAAACTGTCAAGCTTCAAGAAGTTCATTGAGACATTATAAATGTAATCCATATGAACTGAGCAGTGTAATCCACTAGTGAGGTTTGTTCTTAGACATCCACCAAGATTACTTTTTTTTGGAGGCAAAAGTTTCAGCATGCAAAGAATAAAGGCCACCGTCTTCAAATTAAAGTGCACCTATTATACTTTTTCTGATATTATCTTTCTTAAAGTATGTAGATGTCTGTGAATGTAAAAGTTTTGCGGTTTTAAAAGATCAAAGTGCACAATGAATAAAGTTATTGTCCCTTAAATGAAAGAACCATTTCTGAACTGCTGAAACGAGTCATCAGTAATTTCAGTCTTATTTCTGTAACATTTATGTAACAGTGTAAGAAATTTGCATAATGCCAACCTATAGTCTGCATCGGCTTGGTACGTTTTGCTGGTACATGTTGAGAAGATGCTGTTTTTTCTATGTGCATACACTTCCAAAGGATGAGTATGGGGGGGGGGGGGGGGGGGGACACACTCAGTTTCAGTCAATCTCATGTCAATCTTGAGTACCAGTAGTATTGCATCCTTCATATCTCCGAAAATTCTTTAGTTTTATTATATTTATAAAAGAAATATGGGCTGTACCGAGTCTTTCCGAAAAAAACCGAGCGCCTGGAGGCGTATCGTGTGGGCGGAGCTAAAGAATGACGAGCGCACACAAAGAGGTGACGTCCTCTTTGGATAAGAAGCGTGGAAGAAGAAAACGCTACCCAAATTTAACTAATACAGATATGATCCAGAATCAGAATCCAGAGGCTGAAATAAATTGAACAGGAGCAACAACAACAGCAGGACATCCGTCTGTACTGTATGTTCTGTATTTAGTCAACATTTGTGTGTGTTTACTCACAGTTTATGAGGACATGATTCAGTCTATGGACTATTGTATGCGACTAAACCTTAGCAGTAGCAAGCAAAGCGGTTTTGCACATCAGACTAGTGTAACGTTATACATAGAACAACAGTGGAGTAACCGTTAGCGCATTTGAATGACGAAGCACGCTTTGTGAGAACGCTAGGTTTATGTTTGGGTGGTTTTACAATAAACAAATTGACACCTATATTGGTCAGCTAAACAAATGTATTTAAACACACACAATAGATCGCATGCTCCATTGATAAATTAACTAACGTTATACACGATCGTGTTGTTTACTGATGTTTACTTACGCGACGATAGCCAACAACATAGACATTTGAAGCAGTTTTACTCACCGCCTGTTTCCAAAGCAGGACCGAACCTTTATCGCTGGAACCGCTCCGTCAAAAACACACTTCTTTGGTAACTGTTGATTTCGTGTTGTCCTGTGACAGCAGTGACCGTGGAGATCCACTTTTGCGACACGACTGAACCAATGTTGTGAAGCTTCCCGTCATTTCTGCGTTCAAATTGGTTCAAATGCAGCGCTGCCTTCCCGGAATGCTGTGCTGAAGCGTTGGAGTCGCTTGATGTCAACCATAGGAATAAAGTAGGGTGCGGCGCGACAGATGTGTTGCACGGACGAGTGAATCTGCTGCACCTGAGAGCAGTGTTTATGGGCGACATGCATAGTCACGTGCACCCTTCCGGGAGAAGAGCATGTAAGGCCCATACAAGGACCTTCCGCTCTATCGACGTCAAGCGGAC
The DNA here is from genome assembly GCF_024679245.1 of Pseudorasbora parva. Taxonomy (NCBI): domain Eukaryota; kingdom Metazoa; phylum Chordata; class Actinopteri; order Cypriniformes; family Gobionidae; genus Pseudorasbora; species Pseudorasbora parva. Next base: position 15,882,630 of record NC_090174.1, on the reverse strand, counting down.
CCATACTCGAAAAAAAACTCTCCGAAACTTGTGAGAAACCGGAAGGAGTATTTTTGACAGAAATACTCCATCAAACGTCCAACTTAGTTTTTGAAACTTTGTCTATGTTTAGGATGGGAATCCAAGTCTTTAACAGTGTAAAAAGCTCAGTATGCATGAACAGCATGGAAATATACACATGGGTTTGTTGATGGACATACACTTGTTAATGCTGATGGTGAAGAATTATAGTTGCAACATCTCATAATATGCTACAAACTGAGTAAAGACTTATCACTAAGAAAATTCTCCAGTTCATGTTCCTCTTTCTCCATTAGTTTTCTTCTATTTTCCACATGTAACCCTGCATAATATATATTATATTGTTTCAGCTGTCTGTGATATTGACCAGCCACAAACCAAATGGCTCGGTAACAAAAAAACTACCTAAAAAAAATAACAACAGGCTCAACCCAGCATTTGGGTAGAAAAAATAACCCAGCAATTTCTTTCTTTCTTTCTTTTTTTTTCTTTTTTGTGTATACTTGTTGAATATTTAAGGGAAGAAACATATATAGTATATCTTATTTGTAATGGACCTATACTTTCAGACACATTTTTGTATGGTCAACTTTTATTCTCCTCTTCTGTTAACTAATCCATCATTTCCCTTCCATATGAGAGGCTACACCTCAGATCCTTGCATTCTTTTAGCTTGCAAAATGTATTTCTGTCTGTCAAATGTCTAATTTTATGATGTGTGCCTTACAAACACACAAGGAGGTAGATGGAAACCCTCCTCTTCTCCTGTATGTCCTGCTTTGAGTGTGAAAGTCCACCATGTTTAATTATTGACCAGCCAGAATGCCGTCTCCTCCATCATGCACCACACCTCTGTGTCTGTCCTTATCCTCACTTCCTCTGTTTCTCCCCCTCCCCCTTGTCTCTCCTCTCTTAACCTTACTGGTGTCCTCCAGGAAGTTCTCCTTACAGACAGACACTGTCTCTTCAGCAGCTGTGTATTTGTGTGTTTACTTTGCCTTTGGTATGCGTTGTTGTGTTTGGACTTTGAAGTTCAGATAATTTAGTGATGTGTCCTCCAGTCTTGACGCCATTGTGTAATCCCATATGGACCCCTTCTGTGTGCGAGAGAGTGTGTGTGTGCGCCCGTCACATGGCCGCAGTGTCTACAATAGAGTCAATGTAATTAGAATTCAGGCTGCAAAGCGCCACTGTCACTGTCATGTTTAATTCAAGAGTCACTCCAGCATGTGTGTGAGAGACAGCATCATGGAGAGCTGAAGTGAGAGAGAGAAAGTTATAGTTGACGTGAATGTGAGAGTGTTTCAACAGTCTCATTATTTAGAAACAATTTAGAAAATGAAAAATGATGTCATTATTTACTCACCTTCCTGTTATTTAAATCCCATATGCTATTAGTTTTTCTATGGAGCACATTTTGAATAATGTAATGTGTTCTTTTTTACTTGTAGTAGCAAAGAGTGAAATTGGTCAAAAGTGACAGTAAAGACATTTATATTATTACTAAGATTTCTATTTCATATAAATACTGTTTCTATTCATCAAAAAATCCTAGAAATATGTAGTATGTTTTCCATAAAAATATTAAAGGGTTATAAAAAATAGAAATTCGGTCATTAATTACTCACCCCCATGTCGTTCCAAACCTGTAAAACCTTTGATCATCTTCAGAACACAAATGAAGATATTTTAGATGAAATCCGAAGCTCTCTGACTCCTCCATAGACAGCTATTTAATGGATACTTTCAAGGCCCAGAAAGCTAGTGAAGACATTGTTAAATTTGCCCATGTGAAAGAAACAAAATAATGACTTTATTCAACTTCTAGCCTGTGTCAGACTCTTGTGCTGTTGATGCAGTGTAAACAGTGTAGCGCTTCCAGTACGCAGGCTTACCATTGGCTGACGCTGTTCACACAAGCACAACGATGCATGCGCTTAACTGTTTATGTACTAAGAGTGTCTGACGCAGACTAGAAGAAATTGTTGAATAAAGTTATGTTTGTTTTTTTGCGCACAAAAAGTATTCTTGTCACTGTATAAATTTAAGATTGAACCACTGATGTGGACAATTTTAATGATGTCTTTACTTTTCTGGACCTCGAAAGTATTAATTTAGTTCACACTTGTCATGTTTTGTTGGATTAAAACAAACCCTGATGCAATTGCTCGGTTAGTGTGGTTCATTTGAACATATGTGAACGCTGCCATCCGAACCCTGTTGCGCACCTAACAAGCGGACTAAGACCTATATATATATAAAAAAGGTTCTTGGTCCACTTCCAAACGAACTCTGGTGCTGTTCGATTGATATATGAACGCAACACGGACCAACGACATGTAAACGAACCAAAAACAGGACGTAATGTCACAAGATGCGACGCTGCAAGTCAGCTGATTTGATGTCGTGGAAAAATCGGATTATCTAAAGCGAATGGAGGGCAAACCTGGAGCAATGAGGAGGTAAGTGCCTCATCAATATTTGTTCTGAAGAGCATGTTTAAAAAGTGCTCGAAAAAACGCACAAAAAGCATACCTGGTTCCTCATCAAGGGGCATGTGTTGCCCATTAGTCGGTACAGATGACAGAACTGCCGTCTCTTTTGCAGCAGATCTTTGTTTCTGCATCGGAGGAAATCCTGGTGCGGTTTTGAATGTTTTGAACATTTTATTGGCTCTTCGTGAGTTCTCAGCTGGTAAAAATAATGCCATATGTACATGCATAAAATTATCATGTTTAATCCAGCACACAGCATTGTTGAATTTGAATTTTGAATTGAATTGAATTTTGAATTGAATTTTCGGTAAGCAATCTCCGTCACAAAATATGTCATAAGCCGACCAATCAGGTTGTGACTTTATACCTATGCCTTTGTTTCGGTAACTTTAGGTTCGCTGTTAAAAATGCCAGTGTGAATGCTAAGCGGACCAGGACTATATGTTTTGTTTTTGTTTTTTGGTCCGGACCAAACAAACTGAACTACAAGTGTGAACGCACCCTAAATTGCTGTCTATGGATGGGTCAGCGAGCTCTCAGATTTCATCTCAAATATCTTCATTTGTGTTCCAAAAATAAACGAAGGTCTTGTATGTTTGGAACGACATGGGGGTAATTAATGACAGAATTTTAATTTTTAGGTGAACTAACCCTATAAGCAACTGTTTTTTAACACTGATAATAGTAAGAAATGTTTCTTGATCAGAATATTAGAATGAAAGGTTATGTTACACATCCTCAGACTCGGAATCTCGAGTTTGGATGGCAAAAATATCAACAGCAAAATTAGTCTCTGCAGTCAGGTATAGGCTACCAACACTTGGTTCTGAGTTTACAAATTGTAATTATGAGTTCTGTAATAACGCAATTTACAAGTCGGAATCTCATAATTACATGGTGTTAACGTACCATAAATTGGGTGATATTGAAAGTTTTATTGTGTATGCTTTATTGCTTATTATTTCCACTGTTTTTACATTTAGATTACCTTTGCTGTCATCACACTCACAATCTTTAAAACCATAAAAAAATATAATTTTGATAACATGGTTAAATATATTTTTTCCCCCCGAAAATCTTAAAATCAATATCCATTCTGTACATTTATAATGTTAATTCACTTGTAGTATTTAAGTAGATTTTTAGTAAAAAAAAAAAAAAAGAATATATTTAAAAAAGTTAAATAATTGTTTATTCTCAAGTCATAAATTTTCCCTTATATTCAGACAGTACAGCATTTGTAACACATGCGAGAATGCCGCTTGTCTCATTTGTCAGAGAACTGCTGAAAACCGCCATATTTGAATTAGAACAGGAATGAGATTTGACAAACCAAACATTTATGTTATTAACAATATACATTTCTGCCTGTTCCTTACACAAAGCTATTGGAATACATAAAGAGGTTGAATAAGTAAATTATGTTTCATTTTATGGATTACCAATTCCTTCAATTAATTTTAACCTTGAATATTCTTTTAAATTACACAAACTGAATGACAAACATTTGTGTGAAATATTTGTGCTCGTGCTGACAAGCAGGGATGTTTGCACATATGGTAATTTGTTGCTTTAGAATCAGCCTTGAAATAGTCAATGCAAATCTTATTAAAATACATCTTGACCATAAGCTCAAGCTGCTCTCAAATTCCAGCTGACCACTGTAGGTCATCACAGAAAGAATGATATGACTGCGTGTGCTTATGTATGTCATGATACAGGCAGCCACGTGTTTCCTGCCCTGCTTTTCTGTGATAAGCCTGTTGATAGGAATCTTCCTTCTCTGTCTCTCCTGCCTGTTTTCCTCTGAGAATATAGCATACATGTCTTTTCACTGTTTGCATGCTCTCTTGCTCTTGCTGTAGTTCCTCCTCTACTCTTTCCTCTAAAAATAGCCAAGGTTCTTGTCGCTGAGCAACAGAGACCACAGCTTTCTATCCTGTCATTAGAAATCTTAAATTAGGTATCTGTGCCTTTTTGTTTCCAAAACACTTCCTTCCCTCCTCCTGCCATATATTCGCCAATGATTTATCAAACCACAGGCCACCTTTAGACAGTGTTGTTCATGAGTGCTTATGTTAGGTCTGATTAATATTTCAAACCGTTTTATAAATGAGAGCATCAAATCTAGGCTCAAATGGAATCTGCACACGTTTTTACATTTTCTATGCTGATTATGGGGGATAATCTGGTGCCTTGTGTGCCAGTTTTTGACAGGTTAGTCTAATTTTAAGTTTTAATCTATCATGTGATGTACACATTTCTTACCTGGAAATAAATAAATAAAGTAAAGTAAACATTTTACTCAAATATTCTCACAAAATTTAAATGGAAGTTCTAAATTCTAAAAGTTCTAAATATCTAGGTCATTAATCAAATAATCAAATGGGTTCATTTAGAGGTGCCACATGACTTTGAAATTCAAAAACATCACCACTTTTGTAATATTCTGCTGTAAAATAAAAAATATATATAGTACACTGAAAAAAACAATAAGTAGAAGGAAATTAAGTAAATTTACTTAACTAAGCTGAGTAAAATGTACAAAGTGCACAAGTACATATATCTTGGCCTGTAATTTTTTATGAGTAATTTTTACTTACAAATTTGATGTAGTTAATATAATAAGTAAATCTATTGACTCCGTAGAAAACAAGTAAAATGCATTAAAAAGTGCTGGTTATTACCATATTTTATATTAATTTAAATCACTGATCCTTTGAATAAATTTTACTTGTTTTATGCAGTGCTGGTTATTTTAAATTAAATTAAATTATGCTTTTATAATGTGACAAAATAATACTGTGACAATGTGCAGTTAAGGGTAATTTATTGACAAGAAATAAAAAATAAGCATATACAGAAACATGTATATGCTTAACTCAGGTTTAAATGTTTAAGATAGCATCTTAATCTCTATCAAAACATTTTGAAAGCATTTAAAACTAAACACTGAAACAACCTGAAATACAAATTCAGAAAATTATAAATGTAAAAACATTTTTTCAAAACATTTTTTAACAATTTTAGATTTAAACCCTTATGATCAACTCAGTATCAGACTCAGTAAACAGCAAATATTTTAATATTATTTGCATTCACAACATTACTTTTCACTTCGGTTCTCGTCGCCATTTCCTCACAATAATGCTAGCATGTGATGCACAACATGAGAAATATATCCTGACCACGAATTAAGGATTTGTTCTCTCGGTTTACTCAGTCGTGTCCACATTGTAACTACTAATTTGTTCAACTTAACAAAAGCTAACGTTATACTCGTCATTACAACACTCAAACTGTTGAAATATACAGAATTAGGTGATAACAGCACAACCATTGCATGAAACTACATTTACTGAATAAAATAAATCTAAAAATCGACTATATAATGCTTTTTATTGCTTACCTGTTGAGACATGGACAAGACTTGCGTGCAGTGCAGATCGGAGAAGCCCTCAACGGTCGCGGGTTCTTTCCACGTGTATGCGCAGCTTCCTTGCTCCAAGACGACGTAAATTTTACTTGATTTTTTTTAAATAGCTTCATTGTACTTTATTAATTTGTGTAAGTATGCCAGAAAGTCACAAGTGAAATGTACGTGTCTGTTGGATGTCTAATATTTACAAGTAAAAATTGAGTACGTGTTTTAGATTTTGCTTAATACTCTAGAGCAGGGGTCCCCAAACTTTTTTCTGTAAGGGCCACATTATTGTTCCTTTCTTTAAGGGGGGGCCGGGTCGGTCACAGAAAAATACATGGGCCAGAGTGATTATAATTGTGGAGTTTTTATTATGATTTTAAATATATTTATTTATGCTTAGTTTATTATTTTGTTATGCACCATACAGATAAATGAGTATTACTTTACAAAAGATATACAGCCTTTTAATAAAGCATAATTATCATAATAAAAATGTTTAATATCCATTACTAGGCTATTGCAATCGAAACATTTCCTTGCTTATGTATAGCCTATTGTTAATCAGAGTGAACTGTGGGCTTGCTTCTGGCTGGTGAGAAGTTCGATGTCAGGTCCCATTCCTGTCACAGCCAGTCTTAAAATCTGATGCAAATGTTCATCAGTGAGTCTTGATCTCATCAGAGTTTTCATCAGTTTCATACGAGAAAAGGTTTGCTCACAGATATAGCAAGCTGAATTTTCTTGCTGGCTCGCGCACAGTTGCTCAATCACGATGAAACGTTATTGAATGTGCGATTCTATTGGTGGGTGAATCTAACAAATAATTAAGCCGCACTATGTTAATATTTTAGTTAATAACTAAGGGACATTGTAATAGTTAACAACTAAGGGAAATTTTAGTTTGAAAGCCGACCTTTATAATAAAATACAGATATACTTTTTTAAAAATTAATTTTTCAAAATATGTCTCTGGCATTGTTCAGAGGGCTGGTCCAAATGTGGGTGCGGGCCGTAGTTTGGGGACCCCTGCTCTAGAGTTTTCACTTTTACAAGATTATTCTAAGCAAAATATGCATAATTTTTCCTGTTTTGTTTACTTTGCCATAAAATCATTTTTTACGGTGTATTTAAAGGGATAGTTCACCCAAAAATGAAAATTCGGTAATAATTTAGTCACCCTCAAATTGTTCCAAACCTGTATACATTTGTTTATCCTGCTGTACACAAGCCAAGCAAATCTCGGCAGCCATTGGCTACTAGTGGGGGGAAAATACTATGGTAGTCAATGGCTACTGAGATCTGCTTGGTTACAAACATCCTTCCAAATATCTTCCTTTGGGTTTAGCAGAAGAAAGAAATGTATGGAACAACTTGAGGGTGAATAAAGGATGACAGAATTTTCATTTTGGGTGAACTATCCCTTTAAGAAAAAGAATACAATAGTTAGTTTTATTTTACATTACAACTGTAAAAGTACAATACTGATATTTTACGGTTGTCTTCATTTAGTTAATTTTCTAACATTACACCATCAAACTTTTATTTTTACGAAAAACCACAGGGAGCCTATTAAGTCCTGTTTATATTTTCTCTTCAATTAATTAATTACTTACATATTTCTATTGAACTTTTCACTTTGTTATGCTAAAAATGTAGTTTGAAAAAAAAAAAAAAAAACTATTACATTTGTAAATGCAAAATAGAAACAGGCTTCCGGGCCTTTGGCTACGCATCCTCGATTTTTTTTATTCTGTGGTAAAGAGCAGTTTTGATATTTTGATACTATAACTACTTTATTTAGGATGTTTCCTTACCTATGGCCCTTATCTCTGTAGTTCTTTACGAACGTTTACTCACCCTTGATTATATTATTTAAATTTAAAGCAAAAGAAAAAATAGTTTGTGCATTTGACTTTTGATTCCATCAGGCCTACTCATATACCATTCATTTATATTATGACTAATATGTAGAAACATTATCCTTCTCCACAAACAAAGCAATGCTTTGTCCTTTAATTTTGTATGCACACCCAAGCCAGGCATGTGTCCAAACCAGGCATGACAAGATAAAGTGATAAAATCTCTTCCATTTCCATCTCTTTGTTTTAACTACATGTGACCTCAACACAGTGTCTATTTGCATATTATCTGTTCTAACTAATATGTGAATTGTGTTTAGTGTGTCCCAAATAATATTTTATTGACTTTGACAAAAGGTACATGTATGCTGTTGTTTAGAAATGTTTGTCCTTCAAAATGCTCTATTAATTATATTTATACTGAAAACAAAAATTGACAATAGCTGAGGTTATTTTGCTGTATTTATAAGTGATTTATCTTTGCACATTTTCTTTATTTGTTTATTTATTTATTTATTTATAATCTTGTACCCCTGTATTTAGACATGATTTTCATGGTTCTCGGTTCTCGTTTGACTGTACTCCTTAAGGACGTTTTAATGAATACTTAACACAGCAGGGTTAGAAATGATTGAGGCTTGGGGCAAAAATGCGGACAACGTTTATAAAAATGCCCCCAATATTCAAAATATGGAGCAAAAAATGTCCTTTTGAGTTTTTGTTTTTAACATTTAGGCAATACCATACGAGCAAAACAAGTTGTTTTCCCGAATATCAGCACAATTGAAAATGTGACATTAGTTTTATACAACAGTTTTAATAAACAATAAGTTAATATTAGGTGGCTTACATTTTTGTAAACAATTTGTTTTCGTTTTTTCCACGAAAGAAAACAAATCCACAGTAGATTAATTGTGTGTCTCTGAGCAACACAGTGATGTTTTGTTATTGTAAAGATTCAATGACTCTTTAAGACAGTCGGCTTTGTCGCCTTTGGCTTGGCTTGCTCAGTTGGGGAAATTAAAATTTCAACTAAATATCCAAATAAATTAAATTACTAAACTAAATTAACTATATCAACTAAATTACTGATTTGCCCAGTATATTGTCGCTATATAATAAATTGAAATGAGCTGGATGACATCACTATTTTCACCAGAGCAGCTATATAGCCGAATCAAATTCTGTTGAAATTATTTTCCTGTTAACGCTGTAAAGCTGCTTTAAAACAATAGGCATTGTAAAATGCGCTATATAAATACAGTTGACTTGACTTGAGTAGGTGTATATGACAGTGTAGCACAGACCGGTTGGTGTTTGAACATTCTGTATGCTTTTGATATGTTCTTGCGGTACTTTGATGTCATACACCAAGTCGAACACACCTAGTCATTTACTTTGTCCCTGAACGAATCAGCCATTTTGAACAAATCATTTGACTGAATTATTCAATGACTCACTTTTAAAAACAAGGATTTACCACTACCTACTGACGCTTTTTTTGTTTCATATTAAGATGTATCACCCCCCCCCCCCCCAATTATTTAATTTGACTATATTTATATCTCTTGCATGTGGCTGATAAAATCATATCTGTGGGCTGCAAGAAAGACTGTCAGCACTTGGTGTCGTTTGAACACAGTGCTATTGTATTACTTACTCCTATGAAACCCCTTATTTAATACAAGTTCTCTATCTTTTACTTCTTTGCTCTCAATGCCTGGTCATTTTCCTACTGTTTCTTTGAAATGGGTCTCCGAATTGTAAAGACCGTCTCTGAACCCTATTTTTCTTTTCAATTATGCAAAAAAACGGTTGGCGTTCCTGGTGCATGGTCTGAAAGGGTTGTACCTAGTCTCTTAATTAGTAATGGTGTAATATGGGCCATACATGCAATAAACCAGTCAGAGTCTAATCTTCATTTCCCTTTAAAAGCCAGTTGCATTTGCGCCATAGCGGATTCGCTATTTACATTGCGAGCGGAAAGACTGCACGCTTCTCCTGAGAGGAATCCTTTTATTTTTCATATTTAAAAATGTTTGTGTGCTGCTTTGTGACCGTGTGTGTGTGTGTGTGTGTGTGTGTGTGTGTGTGTGTGTGTTTGTGCTTGTGTTTGTGTGTGTGTAATAAGTGTATGCATGTTGTCACTCTGCCTATAGAGGCATATTACTAATGTGCCCTTTAAATAAGACATAAAATAGTGTGCCATTGACTTTCTGTTGGTCAATGGCGCAGTCTATTTCAGTTGCCTCAAAATAGTAACACACTAACAATGCGCCTAAATAAACCTCACTTTCAGACAGCACGCCCATGGGCGCACAAAGGGGTGAAAAATAAATGCATACAAACGTGGTGCAGGACATAAAAAATGATAGCGTGTCGGGCTGAAACTAGCAAAAAACACTTGACTGGCACCGCATTGCGCTTTGATGTATGATAGGTCCCTCTGTTAGTGACTACTAATCGAGTCATAGAATGTGATTATCAACCGATGCACCCTTGCTTATCATCTTCAATCAAAATAACTTACTCTCACTCTTGTAGCAACTTCTCTTCTCTGATGTTGTGTTTACTGGCGGGACAACCTGCCAATCACATGAGATTGCTGCAATAGCAAATGACGACAATCCTTTCAATTCCAGATGGACAAAATTAAGTACTGTAATCCTGTTGTTTCATATATACCGTGAGGAAAATAAATATTTGAACACCCTGCTATTTTGCAAGTTTTCCCACTTAGAAATCATGGAGTTGTCTGACATTGTCATCATAGGTGCATGTCCACTGTGAGAGACATAATCAAAAAATAAATAAATCCAGAAATCACAATATATGATTTTTTAGAAACTATTTATTTGTATAATACAGCTGCAAATAAGTATTTGAACACCTGTCTATTAGCTATAATTCTGACCCTCAAAGACCTATTGGTCTGCCTTTAAAATGTCCACACCCACTCCATTTATCATCCTAAATTAGATGTACCTGTTTGAGGTCGTTAGCTGCATAAAGACACCTGTCCACCCCATACAATCAGTAAGAATCCAACTACTAACATTGCCAAGACCAAATAGCTGTCCAAAGACACTAGAGACAAAATTGTACACCTCCACAAGGCTGGGAAGGGCTACGGGGAAATTGCCAAACAGCTTGGTGAAAAAAGGTTCACTGTTGGAGCAATCATTAGAAAATGGAAGAAGCTAAACATGACTGTCAGTCTCCCTCATACTGGGGCTTCATGCAAGATCTCACCTCGTGGGGTCTCAATGATCCTGAGAAAAGTGAGAAATCAGCCCAGAACTACACGGGAAGAGCTGGTCAATGGCCTGAAAAGAGCTGGGACCACCTTTTCCAAGGTTACTGTTGGTAATACGCTAAGATGTCATGGTTTGAATTTATGCATGGCACGGAAGGTTCTCCTGCTTAAACCAGTACATGCCCAGGCCCGTCTTAAGTTTGCCAATGACCATTTGGATGATCCAGAGGAGTCATGGGAGAAAGTCATGTGGTCAGATGAGACCAAAATAGAACTTTTTGTTCATATTTCCACTAAATGTGTTTGGAGGAAGAAGAATGATGAGTACCATCCCAAGTACACTATCCCTACTGTGAAGCATGGGGGTGGTAGCATCATGCTTTGGGGGTGTTTTTCTGCACATGGGACAGGATGACCGGCCAAAATCCCTCCTGCAGTGTGTGCAAACCTGGTGAAAAACTACAGGAAACCCTGTAATTGCAAACAAAGGCTACTGTACCAAATACTATCATTGATTTTCTCAGGTGTTAAAATACTTATTTGCTGCTGTATAAATAAATAGTTAAAAGTCATACATTGTGATTTCTGGATTTTTTTTAGATTATGTCTCTCACAGTGGACATGCACCTAAAATGACAATTTCAGGCCCCTCCATGATTTCTAAGTGGCAGAACTTGCAAAATAGCAGGGTGTTCAGATACATATTTTCCTCACTGTATATATCATAATAGGGAAGAAAGTTTCTGAAGAAAAACAGCTTTCAGCTGTTCTTAAATATTTAGTGTATGTTTAAATAAAATAATGTTTTGAAAATAAATGTTTATGACAGCCACATTTTAAATGTTTAGAAACATAAAAACAAAACATTTAAAAAGTTAATATTATTATGTAATTATTTTCATTAAAAAATGCAATTTAAATTTTTGTATTCAAATCAGTTGTTAATATTAATATGAATGAGTATTACTATTACAGTAATGGATTTCTCGCAGCACTATAGTGCAAGTGAAATGATTCAAGTGTGTCTGAAATATTATAATCCCCTAGATCATGCAAAAATACACGTCTATTACACTGGTTCGCCCACATCGCACACTTATGAAACCATATGTGTGTGCGTGTTTATGTTTTGTAGGTCTTACCAGCTGTACTGTGCTGAGGGATTTCTAATATTAAACACCCTGGCAGCAGATTAGCTCTAATCAGGCATCTGCTCAGTCTGCCAAACACTTCAACGAGAGGCCGAAACAATCTTTCCCCTCACACACAATCATACAGACAAAGAGCTTCAGCATTTGTTGGGCAGCTTCTGCTTCACAGTGTGCTGCCAACCAAAGGTTGTAATTCAGAGAGAAACCCCTAGAAATGTGTGTGTGTGTGTGTGTGTGTGTGTATTTACATGAAGTCTCAACCTGGTTCAAATAAGGACAGCGTATCTCGTTAATTATGGTCTGATAGTTCTGCTGAACTTAAAGTTGTGTCTGTATTTTAAAAAAATTAAACCGTTATTATTATTTATTATTAATATACTAAATTAACAATAATACATTTATAGAGGAAAAAAACAATATTTTAAATATATTTTATTGCATTTTTAAATGTACATTGTGACAGTAAAAATTGGGTTCAACATCTGCAAAGGTACATTTTTAACAATTTTGTCAAATCAGTATCACTAACGTAAGTTAGTAACGTAAACGAGGTATGCTCATATTCTTATATTAATAACATTGACATTACCTGACCTCTTTGCTAGAACACCTCACTTATTCAAGGACGTGCATTTATTGGACAGAGCAAGAACATAAAGTGTCTAAAATGCACAGCTGAATGATAAAGTTTGCCCTCTTTAACTTATTACTGTGGAACTGAATATACAAAATAAGCCGTTTGCTAAAATTACCACAACATTAACCACATCAGCGTGCAGTTTATCTATCAGATGAGCCTGAAAGTTGAATCAGCTAAAGCATAAGAATAAATTCTCGCAACATTTTCGTTTAGAACCATCTTGGGCTGATACAACGAAACAGTAACATCTACAAAAAATATGTTTTTTAAATATTTCTACATAGTGTACCTATATTTCTAATTTTTAATATTAAAATAAAGTAACATAATTTAGAAAGAATTAACATCAGATAGCAATGGGCAAAAATATTTTAAAAAATTAACATTAACCAAGATGAACAAATGTGTGCATTAACAAAAGATATGCATTAATGTATGATACATAATTTAGAATGCAGTATATGTTAGCTTTGCAGATTGTAATGTTTACAACCTTTTTTATAAAGTGCATAAAATGTTGTTGCACCCCCACTTTTGGAGTAATGGTGCTACACTGCAGTATGCACTTTGGAGTCTTTAACATGCATTTTGCAGGGTTAATGTGACTGATTAATTGATTGTTCATTGCAATTACACTTGACTATGGAAATTCTTGAAAATAAGTTTTTGTCCATTGCTAACACACTATAACTGATTCAGTTTGCACAATTTCCCAAAACATTTATTCAGTTCTCAAAACGAAGACACATTTCTCAAGTTTTTAATTCCTTTTTGCCTGTTTTCACACGCATTCATATTTTATCAACGATTTCTGCAAAACTACAAAGCCCTAATTTTTCACAGGTTAAGCCATGATCTCATTCATAAAACACAAATGCATACACTATATTGGCAAAAGTTTTGGGCTACAACCCCTGTAAAACTACCCGATACCATACTTCCCCCTCCACCAAACTTTACACTTGGCACAATGCAGTCAGGCAAGTGCCGTTCTCCTGGCAACCACCAAACCCAGACTCATCCACTGGATTGCCAGACAGAGAAGCGTGATTCGTCAGTCCAGAGAACACGTTTTCACTAGAGTCCAGTGGTGGTGATGCATTGCACTTAGTGATGTAAGGTTTGGATGCAGCTGCTCGGCCATGAAAATCCATGGGTTCTCTTCGTTCGTAGAGCCTGAATTAAATGATTTGAAATGCTGTCCCAATACGTTTGGCAATAATATAATCACAATGTGAACTCAAATGGCATAGCACATATTTATCTATGAGTAAACTGGCTTGCGCAGTTGGGGACAATTTCAAATATTACAGATCTTCCCGCATTGATACATTATTTTCCTGCTTAACACTGAAGCTGTTTTAAAAAAGGTAAAAAGCGCTATATAAATAAAGGTGACTAAACATTAAAGGTGCCCTAGAATTAAAAATGTAATTAACCTTGCCATGGTGAAATAATAAGAGCTCAGAACATGGACATCACATACTGTGAGTCTCAAACATCATTGCCTGCTACTTCTTATGTAAATCTTGTGAATCCATAACGCAATGGGGAAAAAAAAGTGCTTCTCAACATAACGCCAACTGTGATGCAAACGTTGGGGATCATTTATATGCCCGCCCCCAACATTTGCATCTGTCCAAACATGTTCATTGTCAGGCGGAAATGGAGCGAATCATCAAAACAAGCTGCTCGCCGGGACACACTTATGTTCCAGGCTGTTCAGAAGACCTGAGGACTTTACATATCCTTCTCACAGATAAAAAAATGTCAACAGTCATGGTTAATGTTCATAATCCGATACCACAACAATTTAATTCAAGATCGTTCGTTTCTTTGGCCCATTTCAAGCAAGCTTTGCTCAGCGTCTTAAACTGAAGAAAGTGGCAAATATTCCTGCAAGCAGTAAGTAGCGATTTTATCCACTTATTGACTGTTTAAACAATTTCTGATTCAATTGAAAGTTTCTTAGCGAGACAGCATTGTCTAGATAAAGCAAGACGCTAGTACAGTAACAATAGGAAACACCAAGTACCATACCAAACTAAATAGTGTGTCTAATGACAAAGGGTAATATTATGTTGTATTACAAAATACCAACCATAGATACTTTTGCTTAGATCGTTCACTCGATCCTTCTAGCAAATGTCACCTTTTCCAACATATAAGTTAAAACGAAAAAGGCTATTCATTTTGTAAAAATATAAGTTATATGTTTATATTTTTGAGAACTGCGTATGGTGTTTCCTATGATGTTTTTGCCTATTTCTATTTCAGATTAGGCTACATCACAGTCACTGCGTAACGTTAGCCTACATTGTGACTAACGTTATATAAACTTTATTATTAACATGCAATATCCTAATAATTTTTTCAGATCGTCCGTGCGCGAGAGAGCGCTCGTGTGCATATGGTTGCCAGATTGGACATGTTTAGATAAAAACCGGAGTGCATACGGGTTTCTTTTCACAGAAAAGCTCTGTTTGGGGGATTTAATTACTGAAATCTGATACAGATTTGACTCCTTTTTAAAGCCAGTTTCTAGCGTTCAGTCGGCGAATTGTAGTTTAATTAATATCCGTGTTGTTTTCAAGAGGCTCTCTTGCGGGATGTTGTCGCTTGCATGTGACTCATGTATATCTAAAATCAATGGGGGTAATGTATTACAAGTAACTTGAGTTATAATCACATTACTTTTTCAAGTAACAAGTAGGCTAAATTAAAACATTTCTTTAAATTTACAACAAATATCTAATTTACATTTTCAGATAAGTAATGCAGGTTACTTTGTTTTCCCTTTTTTTGACTGAGAGAGCTCTTTTGTCCTCATGTTGAGAGAAATCGTGAGTAATTGCAGAGGCGTTGCATTGTGAAAACATGATGGTTATTGTAGTTTGAGACTAAATGTGAACATGCACACTTTCTCAGTTGCACAAAAAGTATTCAGTATTTCTCAAACTGAAATTTCTTCTCCCGTTTCCTATTTTTGTGAAATCCAGAACGGCACCATGGCAGAAAGGTTTTTTGAGCTGCACCCTCTACTGTAAAGGGTGTACAATTAGCATTTTCTTCAGACTAAGGAGTATTTATTTAACGTTTAGTGTTAAATATAGCATTTATTTTTGTTAATACAAAAAGCAAAAGAGCAAGTCCAGGTGAGAAAAAAAGGAACATAACACATTACTTTCTGTAAAAAGTCACTAAGTAATGTAATTTTTAAGGAGTAACACAATATTGTAAAGCATTACTTTTAAAAGTAACTTTGCCCAACAGTGTCTACAATTGCATGCTTTTGTATAACAGAAAGAAAGAAAGACTATAAATGTGATTTAAAATGAGAGAGTTTAGGTCTGACAAACACCACTGTTAAAATCTTTCTCAATAATTCAAACTTTAATAGGCATAGAGAGCAAAATATGGAGTGGATATGAATAATCCTTTCCAATGGTACTTATTATTCCAATCTCTTTATCCAGAATGTGTTAGATGAGCGCGTTGAACATATTTCTATATAATGATTGATCTGCTTGAATGGAATTTGACTTTTTTTCTCATGCCAAAGATACATTTTTATTTTTGTTAAAATTGTGCTGGTGAATTGCGATGGGAATGGTTGCAGATGCCAGCATATCAGGCTGTGCTCAAATTTCTAACACTGGCTGAATACTCAGGAAATATGTCAGCATGAGCCAAGAATGACCAAATAACTCCACACTGGAAACTTTGCTTGTTACTGCCAGTGACTTATTCATAGTTTGGGTACATTGAGCCTCAGAAAGCAGTATGTTAAAGAATCTACAGTAGTTGAATAAGAAAATGACTATGGATGCAAAGTATTGTTTATTGCTAAGGCTGGTGCTGAATTTTTACATATTTATGTAAATCTGATGTAATTGTTCTGACAAAACCTAGTGAGCCACTCCAGACACTAGTCATCTTTATTCTGTCTTCTTTAAGATACCTTGTCTTGACCAATTCTGAGGCAGCATAAAATACTTTTTTGAGGAAGATAATCACAGAATGCCTTTAGATAAGCTCAGTGAAGAAATAAATCCAATGTGTTGACGATTTAAAGTCCTGCAAAGTCAAATATACACTTCAGATTCAGCCTTTTTGGGCGTAGCTACAATATAATACTATTTTTTTTTTTTTAAATAAATGCCAACATTTCATGCCTGGAGTGAGAATGTGACACACTGTGTGGCAAACAAAAACCACAAAAATATTACCTGAAAGACTATACATAATACATCCCAAAACCCAAACAACTATGGTATGGCAGCATCATGCTTTTGGAGTTGTTTTTTAGTAGAGGAAACCATAAAGGCTGCTGTTATCACGGGCAACTTGGACACAGGCAAATCTGCAAAGAATAGATTCAGTCAGCCAGAGATATTAACTTTGGGTGGAGATTCATTTTTCAGCAGGGCAATGACCCAGAACACACAGCAATGGCTGTGAAAGAAAATAATTATGAAAAGGCCTAGACTCAATTCTAATTCAGAATTAGTTGTGTGATCTGGAATTTGCAGTCCACAGATACTCCGTGTCTACTCTGGAGTTGGTACAAATTTGCATTTAGGATTAGGCAAAACTTTAAATGTGCAAAGCTCAAACCCAAGAAAATTCTATAGGCTGTAATTGCTGCTAATGTATTTTTGTTATTACAGAGCAAACCCTTTTCTTCTTTTCTTTAAAGTAACAATGCATTACTTTCCATAAAAAGTAACTTTGTATGGATTTTTTAAGGAGTAACACAATATTGTAAAGCATTCCTTTTAAAATCATACTTTCCCAAACAGTTTCTACAGCTGCATGCTTTTGTATAACAGAAAGAAAAAGTGTAAATGTGGTTTAACATAAGAGAGTTTAAGGTCTGACAAAATCCACTGTTAAACATTTTCTCAATCATTCAAGCTTTAATAGGCATAGAGAGCAAAATATGGAGTGGATTTGAAGAATTCTTTCCAATGGTGCTTTTTATTCCAATCTTCCATATCTTGGTTGTAACAAGTGGTTATTTGAGTTACTGTTGCCTTTCTATCAGCTCGAACCAGTCTGGTCATTCTTCTCTGACCTCTGGCATCAGCAAGGGCAGAACTGCTGCTCACTGGATCTTTTTTTTTGTTTTTGTAGCATTCTTTGTAAACTGAATACAAGCATTCATAGTTGTGCATGAAAACCTCAATAGGTCAGATTTCTGAATTACTCAGACCTGGCACCAATGACCATGCCACGTTCAAAGTCACTTAAATCAGCTTTCAACCATTTCTGAAGCTCAGTTTGAACTTTATGAGATCATATTGACCATGTGTTGGCAGGCAGTTAAACAGACATACTTAATAATGTGAGCCTATAGATGCATAAATTATTTTATGGAAAAAGTGTATAGATATTTAACAGAAGATGAAAAGAGGGTGGATGCTTTCTGAAGCTGCTGAATGTCTTTTACCTCAGGAAGTACAGCATGTATAATGCCGCATGTTAATCCTTTAGGTGTCATGTTTGTATCATCTTATGTTTTTATATAAAAAGTGTGACAGATTTGACTACACACCCAGTCTATGTCAAAATAGATTTGGCAACACTAAGTTACTAAAAGAGAGCAAAGCTTGTACAACACTTCTGAAAGAGTATATAAAACAATACAATTGCTGCACTTTATTAATTTCCTGATACCATTTGAAGAACCTTAAATTAACATGAGGCTAAACACACCTCATATCATGTTTTTTTTTTCTCTGAAAGTGGCCACAAGTACAAAAATACATGTAAAACCAGTATTATTGTGAAATGTTATCTATAATAATAATAATAATAATAATAATAATAGTTTTTATTTTATTTTTATATATTTTAAATGTATTCCCGTGACAGCAAAGCTGAATTTTCAGCATTCATTAACCCAGTCTTCACATGATCTTTTAGAAATCATTCCAGTATGCTGAATTGAAAATATACTGATTAATATTTTTGTGGAGAACGTGACATTTTTTTTTAGGATTCTTTGATGAATAAAAAGTTCAAAAGAACAGCTTTTTAAAAAATAAAAAGATAAAAAATAAAAGATATAGGCCTATAATTTTAATATTTAAAGTAATTAATTTAAACAATATATTATTAATTTAATTAATAATAATTTAAGTAGGTTTTGTTTAAGTAGGTTTAATGTCCTATGAATAAAAGTATTTTAAACAAAAAATGTATATATGTAATGTTATGGCACATGATCAGCTATATTAGAGGGTATATAAGCTACAGTTTATTACACCATATAAAAACCACCCAATTATGTGTGGCCTTTGTCCGGTTGTTTTGATGGGTGTGCCATGTAAGGCCATGATCACATCCTTTGTAAATTAAGGTTGCTTATATGTGGTTGAGCAAGGACATGTGATTGAGATTAGAGTAGATTTAGGACAGCCGCTGATACACAAGAGCCAGGGCACAGACTGTGACTGTCACTAGGGTGCTTTGGACACTACAAACTACGGTATAATATCTATAGTGACCCTTCACATTGAGTTTGAATCAGGCAACACAGTATTTATTTGCCTGATAAGTTCTTAATAAGATTAGTGTAACGTTAAGGTGTTGTGGTTAGAGCGTTGTTCAGGAGTTCAGAATGCATTGCTATGCTAGGTGGTTTCAAGGTGACTTTTTTAAAGGAGCTAACCCTTAAATCTATATGACATTCTTGTGTTCATGTTCTATTGCAGACTAAGTTTGCTGCTATTGAGGTAGGATGTGGGTGAAGGTATGGTAAGGTTTAGTTATGGTTAGGGGTAGGGTCAACAGTACAATTACTAATGTAACTACAGAAATGAATTACAACTGTAATTGCATGCAGGTATTTTTTAAACATCAGCAAAATGTATATACACAATAAGTGCAATTGCATGAAATAATTTATTTAAATGGTAGTGTAATAACAATAATGCTATGTTTATATGATATGGCAATCATTCAATGCCCCGTTATATTTCAAAGAGCTATGATGCTACAGTACCGTCACACGACTTCCAAAAGGTGCTCTTGGTTCATTTGAGTTTCTCAATAGATTTCCGTGTCAACATTTATGGCCATGACGGACTTTGATTATCAGACAAGCCTAAATAAATCATAATAAGCAGTGAGTAATAAAAGCCAAAAGGAAACTATGTTGTCTGTAAATGGCTTTTTTTTTTTTTCACCATTTCCCTTTCATTTGCATTATGTGCATAGTCAAAAATGCCTCCATTTGTTACCATAGATTCTTGGTGTATATAAATATCAGGTGCACAGGCCTGGTAAAGTTTTGCTAAACAAATATTTGTTTTGGTCAGGACCTGCATTCTGCCATATGTGTTTGGACACACCTCATACTGCATTATTTCTAATACAGTATACTTTTAGGTATCATTATTGCATTTAACAATAATTTTAAAGTCCTCAAAACCTTAAAATAAATTGATTTATGATTATTATGTAATGACTAAAAACATGTTAAGACAAGACTCTAGCGAATAGAGTAAATAGGGTAATACAAACAAAACAAAAATCAGTGATATCACAATGATTCCCCAGTTGATTCATTACATTAATAATTGCAAACATTTTTGTATGAACATTTTTTTGAAATGTTATGTTTAAATATGCAAATGAGATATAATCTTACTACACATGCACTCATTTGCATATTTCTTGAACAAACATCTGAACATTGGATGAAGCCTTTTACATATTAGAGTCAAAGTTTGTTACAGAGGGGATTTTTGGAAATCTCTATTTATCACGCCATAAATAAGAACAAAAAATGTAAAACATTTTTTATAAAAAAAAAATGTTTTATAAAATCAGGGAAATAAAATATGAACAAGCCCCTATGGAATGAACTTCAGAATATAGATAAAATATAATAAAACTGTAAAGTTTGGTGTATGTAAGTGCTACTGAATTGGAGATTTGTGACTGCGGGAGAATAAACTCATTTTGAGAAAACTTCCTTTTAAGATATGTACTGTAATTTAAATCTACAGACGCAAATTGATAAAGTGTTATAAATGATACACATAAAATTGTATTTTAGGATATTTTCTATCCAATAGTCTAAAAAAAAACACTTTACGAAAAACTGAAAAAAGTTAGAACCCAAAATGTAATTAAAAAAAAAAAGTTTGTAGTATCTCTCCTTATACAAATTAAAACTGTTCTATATTTTACCTTATTCAAAGTCCCCACACTTTGTCTAGATCACAGTTCTGTTCATTCTGGAATTCTCTCAAATAACTTCATGAGGTGCAAACTGATATATTTAAATAATATCAAAATAGTTCATTTCACAGATATGAGTCCTTCCTTCCTCCACTCTTTTTTTGGAATTCGAAATTCTGAACTGAAACCTAACAAACTGTCCTCTGACTCCACCACAGTTAAAAATATCCTTCAACGAGTCCAGCCTACAGAGCACATTTGAATACCCGTCCGAGAACAGCGCGTGGGACAGCGGAGAGGACGAGGATGAAGGAGAGGACAAAAGAGGAGAAGATGATGGAGGGATCACTGCAGGGAGGATAAACATTCCTCGTGCCAGTTACACCAGCTCACCCACTCACTCCAACAACACCACAGGTTAGTAAGATGAGAAGAATGACAGGAAATGAATAGAATGAGAGGAAGGCACAGAAACCATGGATGAGGTGAACAGGAAATGGATTCAGTTCTCATACTATTTCTGTCCTATATTTCTTTTGGGATGCAACGCTTTGAATGATAAATAGCATGCAAATTGGGATCTGTTTCTTGTGGTTTTACAGGAAACGGGATCAGATGAATCCATAGTAGATATACAGAAAAATTAATCATGAGCATTATTTTGTTTGCTTGTTGAAATGAATGAGCTTATCTCTCAGTGGTTAGAATTGACCACCTGTATTGTTACAATAAAGCTCTTCATTTGAACAGTGTTGACACCTGCTGGTCAGTCATGAGCTGTTACATTTATTGCATTTGGGCAGTTGACAAATAACAAGGATATGTTTCAGAAACAAATGACAAATTCGAACATTTTATGAGAACATATATGTCAAGGTACAAGGGAAAGTGTATTTACAATAAAATAAAAAAAGACAATTATAATTATATAATTTTATAATGTCTAAAATATTTTTAGATTAAGTATATTTTCTGTGACGATTCTTCAGTCTGGATTGACATTGATTCATATATTTCTTCTCGTGTCCTCAGATCTGTCCAGTTACACACCCAAACACTCCATGGAGTTTAACGCCTGGCAAGAACACAAGCTCGATGAGTCTGCTCACCGGGGGGAAGATACTTCA
The DNA here is from genome assembly GCF_024679245.1 of Pseudorasbora parva. Classification (NCBI taxonomy): domain Eukaryota; kingdom Metazoa; phylum Chordata; class Actinopteri; order Cypriniformes; family Gobionidae; genus Pseudorasbora; species Pseudorasbora parva. Next base: position 15,860,464 of record NC_090174.1, on the reverse strand, counting down.
CAGAGTACAGAGGAGGTCATGGTAAAAAGAAACAAGAAAAATATACACAGTTTAAGTGTAAAATGAGTTGAACATTGATTGGTGCATGTCACTGGCCCAAGTGAAAATAGCCCTCCCTCAAATATCTGTGGCTTCTATTGTAATGACAGCTGCATTAAAATGCATGAGTGAGTCCCATAAATTATTGTTTGGTGTCTATGGAATACAGGAGTCATTCTTGGTCACAATAGGTGACAGAAATAACCATAGAAACATTTAGGCACAACTCCAAACAAGAAACACACTAACGTTTAGAAGCTTGTGGTCAGATTTAAAAATAAATAAATGTATACTTTTATTGGTCCCATTTTATATTAGGTGAACTTAACTACTGTGTACTTACATCAAAAATAAGTACAATGTACTTATTTTGTTTATATTGTATTGCAAAACACTTTTGCTTATATTGAGGTGGATACAGGTAAAGTTAAGGACAGATTTGGTGGTATGGGTGAGTTTAAAGGTCCCGTTCTTTACATGTTTTTGAAGCTTTGATTATGTTTACAGTGTGCCATATAACATGAGTTCATGTTTCGCGTGTAAAAAAAACCAGTATTTTTCACACAATTTACTCATCTGTACAGCGCTGTTTTCTCTGTCCTAAAAAGGCCTGATGCTTACTTGTTCTATGAAGTTCCTCCTTCAGAAATACGTAACGAGTTCTGATTGGGCCAGCGCTTCCCGTGTTGTGATTGGACAGCAGCTTAGCGCACTCTGCCCGGAAAGGTCCCGCCTCTTACCATAACGGGGAGATGCAAGCGCTGAATGCGCCCTCTTCTCCACGTGGGAGAGCAACAAGACCACGCCCCCTTTTTTGCATATTCTTGTGGGCGGAGGGTTAGTCAGTAAACTGTTCTAGTTACGTCATTCCTGCCAGGAAGTGCAGGGGTGTAGTCCAAACCGGCCGTTCGCTGTAGGCTTTGAAAGGGAACTTCTAAAGTGCAACCACTAGCTGTCTTTCTTACATACTGCACCTTTAATATCCTGTTTTTTTTCTGTTCACCAGCTGACACCTGCTGATAGCTCCTCCCTGTCAGACTTCAGCAGTGAACCAGCCCTCTACTTCTAAACCTTCCAGATGTCGGGAAGATACGGGACCAACCACTGCCTGCCAGCACCAGCCTGGATGCAAAGAAAAAACTTCCAGAACAATGGGGACCAGTAGCAACCAGCACGTAAACGTACATTTCGTACTCTGTGGCCGTACCCATCAGCGTCAACAGCAGGACTTTCCTCATCGCTGATCCACGTAGCGGATGTGTCACACATATCTGACCTCCTGTTGCCACCGATTGCGATGGACTCTGTTAACTTGGAAAATGGCTTGAATTTCACTCTTCCATCACATACATGCTCTATGTATGTAATACTCACCTCATGAAAGTGACCAAATTTCTAAAAGAGGTAAAGATGAAAGACTGTCCTTTAAATAGAGAAAGAATCTTGGGTGTGTGTAACAGGACTCCAGAAAGAAGACAATAAGAGGGTGAAGCAACAAAAAATGAAATAAGTGACTTGTTTATGTATGACTGGTGAAAGGGTGCCACAATCCTTGTTCTTTGTGATGTTTTTGTATGTGCATGTGTAGGTCTGTATTGACTCCCAAACTATAGAATTCGTCCACTTTAGTTTCATGTTTCCTTTTGTATGTCTGTGTTTCAAGGTAGACATGTCTGATGCACAGACCGATATACTATACAGCTGAAATACTAACAACATGTTAGTGTTGATTTAGTGATTCTAGATCAGTTTTATTCTTTTTTTAAGAGCAGCTCTTAATTGGTGAATTGAGTGAGCTGGTAAGCACATTCATTTTGCTTTGCTTTTTCATGGTAAAAGAATTTACTGATTACACAAATATACACAAAAACAATTGGTCATGTTTTGGATCACCAATGCAATCATAAATTCAAGTCAATCTTGTGAAGACATGGCCAGGTTACATTTGAGCCCAAAAGAAAAAAGAAAACTAAAAAACTAAAAATGATGCCTGTTCTTAGAACCATCATTATTTCCATGACATTTACATATGTTTCCCTCGTAAGTTAGTAATATATGTGGATCCCCCCCCCCATTATTCTCAATAGTGGTCATAATCTAGTATTTTTACTGCATTACAGTAAAAAAACACTGCAATATATAATTGAAATAAACATTTTAATGTATTATTAATACGTTAATAACAATTTCGGTAGGACTAGACTAGACCTTATTATTTGCCTTTTTATAATCCTTTTAATATGGTTTAAGCAAAATATAATGTATGTTTATTTATTTATTTTTTCTTTTTGGGATGAAATATAATCTGGAAATGTTGTTGACAGGTTTCTTGAGATTTAATCGGAGAAATTACAGTGGCATTGACCGGTGTTTTAGTATGCCATTTTAAGCACAGTGTTACCGACTGGTGCATCAGTTTATCAATAATCATACTCAAGGTTATATCCTTATGTATTCTGAACTGGATATTCTTACATTATGAACTGGACATCTACGCTGTAAGCATGGGCCACGTGTGTGTGCGAAACATGAAGACTACATACACACAATGCCAACTGACTTGAGTGTGTCATGTCTGTTAAATGGCTTTGGCGTATCTGCTCGTGTCTCCTCAGCCTTTCCGACCAGTATTGGTGTATAGTTTGTACACTCCAGGATGAAGTTTTCATAATTTATTTAATTACTTTGACCACTTTTTCACATTTTTAGTTAAAGGGGCAAACAGTAGCACTAAGGTGCTTCAGGATAATTCTTTTTTTGATGATTTGACATCATGTACAAAATTACATATGTTTATAAGACAGCTTACATCTTAGTCCTATGCTTTTATATTCATTATTTGCACTGTCCTCGTTTTTGCTTTATTTTGCACCTGATGCAGTCAAGTTTTGAGAGCCAGAAGCTTCTCTCTTGGTTGGAATAATGCCTTTTAGGGATCTAAAATCACTTTCATTTTGTGATTTATTTTATGAAATGTATAATCTGTGTTCACTGGGAGCATAACATCGACTAAAAATAATTAAACATATACTACCTTTCAAATGTTGTGCGGTCAATACGTTTTTTGAAAGAATAGGATGCATTAAAATGATCAGAAGTTACAGTAAAGACTTTCACGTCGTTACAAAAAATAATGCTGCTCTTTTGAACATCAAAGAATCCTGAGAAAGTATCACATTTTCCTCAAAAATATGAACTGTTTTTAACATTGAAAATTAGATGGTACTTGAGCACCAAATCAGTATACTAGAAAGATTTCTGAAGGATCATGTGACACTGAAGACTGTAATAATGGTTGCTGAATTTTAATTTTTAATCCAATAAATGCAGCCTCGCTAAGCATTAGACTTCTTTCAAAAAAATAAAATGTTTTACTGACCCCAGAATTTTGAATGGTAGTATATTTGAGACAGATACTTAAAAAAAAACAAAAAAACACCTTTTGCTGCCCATCTGAACAAAACCTTTGAACCCATGATTTTTCATATCACATTTAAAGGCAAATTTTATTTAAGAGAATACTTGAAATAAGGCCATTTCACCAAGTGTTAGAATTCAACCAAATCTTACATTCTAGTTCTGCAGTATGTCACTTAAGCATTCGCTTGCCATCCCAGTCTACAGTAGATCCTCCAGATGTTCTTAGAAAAACATGAAACATTCTTGAGGGATGAATATTAGACATTTAGATGGTTGGGAACTATTGCTTTTGTGTCTTACAAAATGTAATGCAACTTCAAAGTATTTCATTAGTTCCTGTAACTCCAATCAAGCTGCTCATTACTCTGGTGGTTAATGTACTTTTTGTCAAATGTACTAGTTTGTCAAATTTTCTCATTATTTCTGTTTTCTGCATCAAGAGAATATTAAATGTACAATTTGGTTTTGATGAACTCGGAGGGGGGTAAAATGTCAAACATAAGGAAATGTTCAATAAACAGATGAAGGCTAAGGAATTTTCATACTATCTTGGGATATTATTTACATGCAGATATTGCCTTTAGCTCTTTAAAAACATTAAAAAAAAAAAAAATCACATTAACAAGTTATCTTTATTAAAACATTACATTTAAATAAAATATTTCAATTAAACACCTAATCATATATCAAAACATTATTACAAATTTATACACTTTACATACACAGCTTCCTGATAGGAATGAGACGTTACATTCTGATGTTGTATGGTGATTAAAAAAGGGAGTGCTGTCAAAGATGAAAGAAGGAGAAGAAAGAGGAGATGAATGGAATATAGACAAATGAAAGGACTGAGTGAATGGGAAAATTCAGTATTTATCAATGATCTTTGCTAGTTCTTGGTTCAGTTGCTTTTGTTAGATTCCCAGTTTCCTTCTTCAAAACGCTCAACAGTGTCTGAGAGCTTTCAAGAATCTGAAAAAGACAGAGAAGGGATTTATTCAAACCATAAAAACATATTTTCTTTGAATAGAATAGAATAGAATAGAATAGAATAGAATAGAATAGAATACACATTACAGGGAAATTTGTCTTAGACATCATGACACGTAGACTAGAAATCTAGACGCACCCTAGCGGCAGCAAATTTAATCTGCCCGCAAGTGTGGTCTAGGAACTCTCAATACTCTTCTGAGCTGTATTCCTCACAATCTGGACGGGCCAATCACATCGCATATAGAGTTGGCGGGCGGGCCATAATGACGACGGCCAGGTTGCGTTTGCGTGCTTCTAGTAAACACAGAAACTGGCGAACGGCGGCGGTCTTTCGAATCAGCTTTGACCGCGACTCTGGAAGACTTGGAGTTAAGCTTTTCTCTGAGAAAAGAACGGCACTGGAGTCATTCTTAAAAAGGGAAGATGTTTTCGTAGTTTAGCCGATCGGATACGGTGAATGTTTAATCTATCAACAAGATCTGTTTCACCGTCGTTGCTCCGGTTGGTGTAGCGCTATCCTATCGCGTGCAGAGGGAGTTTGAAAGACAACCGTTTATCCCGCCCCTCGGATTGAGCCCTGTCTATGGTGAGTTTCCAGACCAAACATCTTAATGTGGGTCTGGCTTGTCAGGCTACATGACACGGCCAGTATACAGTACAATACATACAAAGCCTAAATTCTAATATATAAAATACAGCATTGTATCTCAGACATAAGATTCTCTATTTAAGATTTTGACCGCAGTTGGCACAAAATAATTTTTATAACGATTTGACTTATACTTCAAAACCCTAACTACACTAATAATAATATGTAACTACACTAATATTGTCAAATAATTGAATTCAGGTGTTCCAATCACTTCCATGGAACAGGTGTATAGTGTCTGTGAAACATTAATAAAGCTAGCTGTTGATTTTTCTGGTCACTCTTCATGAAACACGAAATATTAAAAACAGGTTGATTTTGTCCTTACCTTCATGTACGCAGCCTCTGTCTCTGCGATGGTGCGGTCAAATTCAGCGCGGGCACTGAGGCGGCGTGCCAGGCTCTCGTTCACTCGACTCAGCTTCTCTGTCAGCACACGGATGTCATGCTGGAGACGAGTTTTCTCTGATTCCTCCTGCTGGATCAGCCGGTTCAGATCTTCTCTTTTAGAGCACAGCTCCTCTATACCTGCGATAGAAAAGGAGGATGAAAAGGGCCAGTTCCTTAAAAAAAAAGGAAGCACCATGCACATCTAAAATATGTTTTGTCAGTGTTTTATTTGTGTTTCTTTACATTCATGTTGTTATAACTGAGAGGGAGTGTAAGTAGCTGATGAGGGCTTGCTCAGCATTTCTTCCTGCTGATTTGTGCAATAAAGAGCAGGATTTTATCAAATTAAACAGTCCAGTCATGTGAATTGTAAAGCATTACAACATGTTCAATATATATACGCAGTGGTGGTCAAAATTATTAGAACACTTGGCAACTGGGAGTAGTCTTATTGGGCCTGGATTTACTTTCTAAGTGGACAATGACAAAAGACATTCTTATAACTATTGCCGGAACTACCTGCGGCGGAAAGAATCTGCAGAATTATGAAATGAAATCATGTTTTGGAAGCAAAAAGGGTCAACATTTTTAGATCTGTCAGGTGTTCTAATAATTTTGGCCACCACTGTATAGACCAAAAAGTTTAAAACTACCTCACAAATCTGAAACGAAAGTTTAATAGGCCACTTTTGATGATGTAACTACACTTTGGAGCAACATTTATTTTAAATAAATGATCATGTTGTGGATGGGTACATTTGCCACACAAAGTATTTGAACGTGAAGTAAAATAAATAATTAAATGTCCCAAGAGGATAATTTAGCAAATTGAGTTATATTCCTTTAAACTATAACAGGTAAATGGCTCAAAATAAAGATTAAACCTTTTGTTACACTTTCTGCTTGTCAAATGTTGGTGAACCATGTTCACGTAAATTAACTAACATTATTTAGGTAACACTTATAACGTTAGGTAACGTTAGTCAAACTAATCACTTCTAAGCCAGTATAATGCTAGCTGCATTCAAGTTCCTTCTACCCATCACGAGTATATACAAGTAAATAAAACTATATATAAAAGAACATGTATGTTCCCCTGACAGAAACATTATACATCTGAGGCTACTTACATTTGACAAGCTCATTGTTGTAGGTTTGCAGCGCAGCTCCTTGCTGGGTCATTCTGATTAGCCGGTTAGCTCGCTAACTACACGAAAAGGACTGCCTGCACTCGTTTTATCACTAAAAGCGTTTCATGCAGTGAAGCCAGTCAGTTAGTTGTACCTTCTGATTTAATATGTTTCTGGAATTCGCAAGCCACACACTTTACCGTGCGTTAAATGGTGCCAATCTGAGAGGGGAGTAACTTTAACGAAAACATTCCAGTTAAGTCAAGTCTCCCTCCTGTTTCCATGGGAACGCTCAAGAAGCGAGTTTCCGTAGACTTTTATTTTAGAATTTAAAACAGAGTTGCGTGTTTTCATTATTACAGAAAAAAATACATTCAGAACATAAAAAATGACAAAGGAAATGCAAATACTTTTGGAATCTCGATCTCACCTACTTCTAAAACACTTCCAAAACACCTACACACCCTATACACACTACCCGTAATTTTATTAATATATTAAAATTAATATAATAAAACAATACATTATTATTATTATTATTATTATTATTATTATTATTATTATTATTATTATTATTATTATTATTATTATTATTATTAACAACATAGCCATTTTAAACGGTTTTGTTTTTATTGAAATTCTATTTACAAACAAAACATGCATCCAATTAACACTATTAACAAATAACAAATCAGCTTCAAAAGGCAGACACAATAATCACATATCACAATCATAGACTGTAAAAGATCTCAACATGTGTCATTTTGGTCATTTTAAACGATTATCAACATCCGGAAACGTCAATGGCATCATCATCGTGCGACGTGGGTTTGAAGAAGAGCGCTACAATTTCTTCGTGTGATAAATGTTGACGATCTTTAGCATGGCTATGATCAAATAACGTTTTTTATTAGTAAAATAAATAAGTGCGTATGGTAACGGCACCGAACAATATACATGACTATTGTTTACACAGACTGAGTTGAAATGAACGAGGTGCAGACAATGCCGCAGGGACTGTCAGGAGCTTGGGACACAGTGACATCTGCACTGGTGAGTGCTAAATGTACTAAAGTGTTACTAAACTAAGCAAATGCTGAAATTGCTTCAGCTAAGACCTGATGAAGATCTACATCAACAACACAAAAATCCCATGTACTACCAAGTTTTTGGACATGACATGACTATAGAATGTATTGTTGAAGTACCTTCGAGTGCACTATTAAAGCTGTAACCCAACCATGACTCTTTAGGTGTCTCCTGTGCCACCCAATGCTTCGATAGATGAGGTTCTCTCTGAGGCCTTGGCCCTGCTGGGTGAGCATGGACTGGGTCAGTATGTTGAGGGTTGGCTGTTGGAGACTCTGCAGGTTCGTTTGACTACATCTGTGGCTCCAGAGTTCTGGGCGGCGCTCAAGCAGCCAGAGGGGGAGTCTCAGGAGAGGGACAGGGCAAGTGCTTTACTTAAAGCCTTCAGAAACCTTCTGCAACACCTGGAACCTTTCCTCGGTATGTCACAAACCATACTCTGTATTTCTGGCATTAGACGGCTACAGGTTTTGCATATTGTTGCTGACCCATTGCAAATTTTTATTAAGAAACACTGAACAGTATACAAACCCGATTCCAAAAAAGTTGGGAACTGTACAAATTGTAAATTAAAAAGGAATGTAATAATTTACAAGTCTCATAACTTATATTTTATTCACCTGGAACCTTTCCTCGGTATGTCACACCCTATATGATGTGTTTCTGGCATTAGACTGCCACAGGTTTTGCATATTGTTGCTGAGCCATTGACCATTTTTATTAAGAAACATTGAACAATATACAAACCTACCCGATTCCAAAAAAGTTGGGACACTGTACAAATTGTAAATAAAAAAGGAATGCAATAATTTACAAATCTAATAAACTTATATTTTATTCACAATAGAATATAGGTGACCTATAAAATGTTGAAAGGGAGACATTTTGAAATGCCATGCCAAATATTGGCTCATTTTGTATTTAATGAGAGCTACACATTCCTAAAAAAAAGTTGGGACAGGTAGCAATAAGAGGCTGGAAAAGGTAAATGATACATATAAGGAACAGCTGGAGGACCAATTTGCAATTTTTTTTAGGTCAATTGGCAACATGATTGGGTATAAAAAGAATCTCTCAGAGTGGCAGTGTCTCTCAGAAGTCAAGATGGGCAGGGGATCACCAATTCCCCCAATGAGTGGAGCAATATCAGAAAGGAGTTTCTCAGAGAAAAATTGCAAAGAATTTGAAGTTATCATCATCATCTACAGTGCATAATATCATCCAAAGATTCAGATAATCTAGAACAATCTCTGTTCGTTAGGGTCAAGGGTGGAAAACCATACTGGATGCCTGTGATCTTCAGGCCCTTAGATGGTGCTGTATCACATACAGGAACGCTACTGTAATGGCTCAGGAATACTTCCGGCTGGGGCTTCCGGAATACTTGTCGGTGAACACAATCCACCATGCCATTCGCCATAGCTGGCTAAAACTCATTAGGTCAAAAAAGAGAGTGACTCATTAGGTCATGTTTTTATCTTAACATGCGTTTTCTCTGGGTGGCAACGTTGAAAACTGTTTTGTGGTCAGAAGAATCAAAATTTGAAGTTATTTTTGGACAACTGGGACACCATATCATCCGGACTAAAGAGGACAAGGACAACCCAAGTTGTTATCAGTGCTCAGTTCAGAAGCCTGCATCTCTGATGGTATGGGGTTGCATGTGTGTGTGTGGCATGGACAGTTTACAAATCTGGAAAGGCACCATCAATGCTGAAAGGTATATCCAAATTCTAGAACAACATATGCTCCCATCCAGATGTTGTCTCTTTCAGGGAAGACCTTGCTTTTTCCAACATGACAATGCCAGATCACATACTGCTTCAATTACAACATCATGGCTGCGTAGAAGAAGGATCCGGGTACTGAAATGGCCAGCCTGCAGTCCAGATCTTTCACCCATAAGCCCCGTTTCCACCACAGGAACTTTACCCAGGAACTAGGAACTTTGGGTGGTACTTCGTGTGTTTAGACCGCAGGAACCAGGGTCTAAATGAAGTTCCGGGTAAATATTTCCCCCTCCAAACGGCCCTGCTCGCGAGGTAGTACTTTTCAAAGTTCAGGATCTTTCGAGGGCGGGACTTGGGCGCTGAACATGCTGATTGGTTGAGCTCACGCAGCATTTTAGTTCAACGGGCATTTTTAAAAGTCTTTTGCGAGGTTCGGTCTCGTTCAGTACATATCAGTCTTGCTCTCTGTCTGATGGCACGCGTTCGTCTCAGCCATCTCACGTGCAATGTCCGTAATAGCTGATAATAATATACATTGTCATTTTAAATCTAGCTTTACAAGCTTTCTGAATATGCTGCATGCTGCTGAATCTGCATATTAGTGCTCTTTTCTGTCGTTGTTAATTACCTCGTAAACCTATACATAACCAGCAAAAGCAGCACAGCTTGAATCTCTTCCATACTCGTTATTAATTTTTTTTCACCATGTAAACGACCTGACCGATTACTTTTAAGTGTGTGTCCTTACATGACGTGACGGCGCGCGCCGCGCTCATGTTGACAAGAGAGGAAAGTAAATTTTTCTGAGGGGTAAACTTTTTATTTCGTAAGTTATGAAGATAATGTTGGAATAATGACACAGCGTATATTGCCCCGGGCAGTTTTTACTTTAACTGCGCCTGACAGAAGATTTTTTTTTTCTGAGATGATTATTACACTTTACAACAAATAAATAGCTATAAATAATACTGTATTAGTCCTGGTGGCCGTTAAGAGTTGCTATGGCTACAGTTAACACATTCAGCTGCTGGAGAAAACAGCGGCGACATTTTTGATGCGGCAGACAAACTGCATGTGACAAAATGATTGCGATTGAAAGTCATCACATGTAAACACCAGATCGGTTTAGATAACGTCTCATGTAAATAGTCCACTAAACCTTTCAATCGGTACACTTAAAAATGATTACTGTCCTTCACTGATTTGGAGGAGCAGTCGCGCGCAGTCCTACATCACCGGACTAATTTGCCTAATCTTCTCGGAACTTTATCGCGGTCGAAACGCAGACAGCTGCAGGTCTGGGGGGGAGAAAAGTTCCTGTAAAAAAGTTCCTGGTACAAATTGTTCCGGGTAATTTTGGTGGAAACGGGGCTATAGAAAACATTTGGGGTATCATAAAGATGAAGATGCGACAAAGAAGACCTAAGACAGTTGAGCAACTAGAAGCCTGTATTAGACAAGAATGGGACAACATTCCTATTCCTAAACTTGAGCAACTTGTCTCCTCAGTCCTCAGACGTTTGCAGACTGTTATAAAAAGAAGAGGGGAGGCCATGTCCAAACTTTTTGAGATGTGATGGCATGAAATTTAAAATCAATAATTTTTCTTAATCATAATTTTTTCTCTTTTTCTTAGTTTATACATTTAATATTTCATCTATGTTGTATTCTGAATAAAATATTGAAATTTTCAAATCATTGCATTCTGTTTTCATTCACAATATGTACGGTGTCCCAACTTTTTTGGAATCGGGTTTGCAAATTTTACATGTTTGTTTGCTGATTGAAACGTATGAAATCTGTCAGGAAGGTGTCGGAGTTATACAGTATTACACCCCAAAATTGAGATTACTGTATTAAATTATACTTTATATTACTATGGTGTCTGAAGTGGTATTGAGAAGTGTCGATAAGGTAAATTAGCTACAATTCAGTTCAAGTTTCAGGATCTGTATGTTCTTAAATTCAGTAGTTATTATTGGGAAATATCATTTCAGTTTATGTATCCTGGTTATATGCTGTTTTTTAAATTGAGCTAGATAGGTTAGTAATGTGTTATGTAAAATAATCTAAATATAAAAATAAAATAAAAAACAATAATTTTATTTAATTCTGTGGCCCCTTTGGAAGTTTGGTGAGCCCCCTAGTGTGGGTGTTGATGTTTTCCTACTTGTTGATGTCTTTTTACTTCAGGGACTTGAACCTGAATGCACACTGACTCGTGTCACCGTGGGGGCCTAAATTGAGGCCCCAATGAGTAAACAAACATATAAATCGTATAAAAACTTATACTTACACATTTTTTTTTTTTGAAAATGTAAAAATGTCTGAGATGGGTAGGGTTAGTGTAAGGGGACAGAATACACACTTTTTTTGCAATAAAAACAAAACAAAAAACATTACATCTATGGAGAGTCCCCACAAAGATAACGAACCAGACGTGTGTGTGTGTGTGTGTGTGTGTGTGTGTGTGTGTGTCTATGGCTTGGGAAGAAATGAATACTTTTATTCAGCAAGGATACATTGAATACATTTATAATGTTACAAACACTTTCTGTAATAATACATGTTTGTTGAACAGCAAATCAGCATATTAGAATGATTTCTGAAGGATTGTGCGATACTGAAGAATGAAATAATGACAGGAATAATTGCATTTTTAAAATATGTCACACTATTACTGTTTTTAATGTATTTTGGACCAGATAAATGTAGCCTTGTTGAATGGTCAAAAAAGACTCCTTTTAAAAACAAAAATCTTACCGATTTAAAACTTTTGAACATTAGTGTGTGTGTGTATGTATATGGTTAGTGTTTGTTGTGTACTAAATATAAGAATAGGAGGTTTTTTTTTTGTTTTTTTTTTGCATTACAATAATTGGAATTTTGAGTGTAATGTTATTAATTAACACACACACACAAATATATATATATAAAGCCATATTGTAATATCTGAATAGTTCTAATTGCTTTATTTATTTTACTTTCTATTTTAGGGGACATTAGACCCAGATATTTATTTGTGAGATTTAACAGTTTTCCCTGAGTATCCTGTGTTAACCTTAGTCTCCATTTTCTTTCTTTTTTAAGGTGGTCTTGAGAGACTGGGCTCATGGCAGGATGAGAGCCGTGGGGGTCTGTGTGGACCAGGGGCCCGTGGTCTGACTGAGAGGGCTTTCTCTGTCATTCGTGCCATTCTCCTGTTCTCTCCTCCACCTGTGCTGCAGGAGCGCGTGTTGGAATTTTACAGCCGCACATTCTCTGTACACATGAGTCAGGCAGGGGAAACTGTGGAGGCTGAGGAGGGCACTACAGAGCATGATGAATTGTGTCCAGGGTGTGCATCCAACCTTCATCTGTGTTGGTGTCAAGAAGCTCTAGAGCAACTTCAAGAGCTCAGCCACATACTGTGAGTTCAAGAGAAGTACTGTTCTTATTAAACTACAGATGCATACTACATCCTAGTATTTTTTAAACATTATGTAACAGTATGGGTTACGGTTAGTACTATTTTGAACCTTTAATTAGAAGTGTGCAATATTGACAAAAATTATATCTCAATATTTCCTGGATTTGATTCAACCAGTTTGTTTAAATTGCTTATTTATTCAGGAATTAAGTGACTGTCTTTAAGAATGGGTCATTGAACTGTTGTGTAAATCAGTATCACATTTGCAAATGTACATATTCAGGGAAAACAATACTCTTGATTGTGTCAAGAGATAATCATAGATGATATAAATATAAAGCCGGTGATACACTGCAAGCATGGCGTGAGCGTCTCGGCTGCGTGGCTTGTCCGTTTTTATTTCAGCTCCCATGTTAACAGGTTAGGGCTTGCACACTGCCTGTGTGGCGCACGGCTTGCGTACCGAAAACGAGTGTATGCTAGAAATAGAACCGACGCCTATTTTTCACGGGACACGCAAGCATGTTGGAAGCGTTTACAGGAAAAATAGAATAGGAAAAGATGTTTAGATGTCATTTTGACATGGATACATATTAATAAATTACATTTTGATGTTTAAAAAGTCTTTAGATTTTTACATAAATGCAGATAACGTCTCAAGTTACTTATGTAACCTATGTTCTCTGAATAGGGAACGAGACGCTGCGTAGTGACGCATAGGGGAACAACCTTTTTTTCCATGACTAAGACAAGACAATGACGAGACTGCACCAATGTCCAAAAACACTGAATAAGACTAAATTAACATGCATTATTGTTGACGAAAAAGGACGAGACTAAAATGTTTTACATAAAAAAATAAAAACTAAGATAAAATCTCTCTTCATTCTCATTAACAATCGTCTCTACTTTTTCATCATGAGAGCGAATATTCAGCTGATATACCTTCAAAATATTCGGAAACGAGTTTGCGTTGGCTGCAACACGAAACTACATGGAGCAGAAAACAGTTGCCAACTGTCAGGCATTTTGTGTGCGGCACATGCTTTCAGGCTCTGTCTCACGCTCTCACTCTGGCCAAATAAATCTCATGCCAAGTTTTAATACGAAATTCAAACAATAAATAGCATTTTGGCGCATTTAATGTGGCATAACACTTATAGGTCCCGTTCTTCGTGTGTTTTCAAAGCTTTGATTATGTTTACAGTGTGCAATATAACATGAGTTCATGTTTCGCGTGTAAAAAACAGTATTTTTCACACAATCTACTTATCTGTACAGCGCTGTTTTCTCTGTCCTAAAAACGGCCTGATGATTTCCTTGTTCTATGAAGTCCCTCCTTCAGAAATACGTAACGAGTTCTGATTGGGCCAGCGCTTCCCGTGTTGTGATTGGACAGCAGCTTAGCGCACTTTGCCCGGAAAGTTCCCGCCTCTTACCATAACGGGGAGATGCAAGCACTGAATGCGCGCTCTTCTCCACGTGGGAGAGCAACAAGACCACACCCCCTATTTTGCGTATTCTTGTGGGCGGAGGGTTAGTCAACAAACGGTTCTAGTGATGTCATTCCTGCCAGGAAGTGCAGGGGTGTAGTCCAAACCGGCCGTTCGCTGTAGGCTTTGAAAGGGAACTTCTGTTAAATAAAATATCTCGCTTGGCATTGAACTTTGAGCTTTATAATTTTACAGGTATTATTTATGCTCTAACAGCAACATTACACACTAACTAAAGTTTGAAAGATGGAATCGCGAAGAACGGGACCTTTAAAGCCAGAGCAGTTGAATAATAGAGATAGGGACTTGCGTTCATCTCCCTGCGGTGCGCGCGGTCACGTGGCTCATGGAGCTCAAGCCAATGCTGTCAATACATTTGAATAGACAACAGCTTCACTATACAGGTAAACAGTACAGTAATGAACATTTTGAGAAGATCTTTTTGTAGTAAAAACTATTTGTGCAATAATTATGGTCCATTAATGAGCGCTTCAAATAATTTCCTTTTTCTTTTCTAATATATGTATTATTTATATTACTATTAGTGCAGTGATAACGGTTAAAATACAGAATTCCAATGCAAAGAGGCAAATTTAGAGTCATTTTGTGGATAGAAATATTACAATTTTCATTTGTAATCCCATGTTTTACCCACTTGGTGCCTGTATGGCTATTTAATAAATAAATATACATTTCCTAAAATGTGAAATATTCATTTGCACACACAAATGAATATTAATGAATGCGAGCAAATATAATTTAACCCAAGAAAAGTTTAAAAGAGTGCTCAAAAAGGCAAACTTATTTTCCCTTATATGTATAGTAGTCTGTATGAGTAGTGGAACTTTATTTTTAATGAAGTGGGGTAGACATGTTCACTTCATTTCACTGCGGGATCGTTTGTAAACAAATCTCTGGTCGATGCTGGATTTTGATCCGACAGGAATGGTGTAACACACTGATGTGAGTAAAACGTGTTTTTATATGTAATACTATTGCATTGTTATAGATCGTTTTACTTATGTGTACGTGTCTAACCGAAACATACCTCAGCACGCTGGACTTAGACACGTATGGGCCAGGGCTTGCAAAGCCCGGCGGGCCGATGAATCTCATTATATTCCGTTCTTGTTCTGCTATTCTCTCTCTCGAGTTGACATCTGAAGGGCGGTGCGCGGACGTGTATGTTTGTGCGCGCGCTTCGCACTTATATCGTCTGATCTTGCGGGCTATGTGTAATATAAAAAAAGAACTCAGAAGAAACGCCACGAACACGCCATGCTTGCAGTGTGTAGCTGCCGTAACAACAATTCATACACGGTCATATCTTTAATATTGAAGGGAATTCCAACTGCATCCGTATAGGTTACATCACAGTTAAAGCGTGTGGTCTCAAGGCATGTTTTTATTTGTCTTTTGTAAAATGAGTGACACATTCAATTACTCACTTACTGTACTATCGAAGTTTTTTTGTTTTTTTTGTGGGAGGATAAAAATATCTTTGCTTATGGCAGATCAAAAATGACTCTGGGCCACAAACGAGACATCTGAATATGCTTTCCATTGATGTATGGTTTGCTAGGGTAGGCCAATATTTGACCGAGATACATCTGAAAAATGTAAATGTAATTTTTTTTAATTTGGAATCTGGGGGTGCAAAAATCTAAATATTGAGAAAATCGCCTTTAAAGTTGTCCAAATGAAGTCATTAGCAGCACACAATAATAATAATAATAATAATAATAATAATAATAATAATAATAATATGTTTTTGATATATTATTGCCTTAGGAAATGCCTAAAATATCTTTATTGAACATGATCGTTACTTATTGATATCTTTTAGAATAAAATAAAAATATACCCTTGCAACCTATGCCTGTTTTTGTGGTCTAGGGTCACAAATGAGTCAAGAAGGAGATGAAAGTCATGTGTGATATTACTTCTGGCTTATTTATCAGACTACTGATGTCATGGAAGGTCATGTGTTTTGATCTCATGATTTCACACTATTCACAATATTCTGTGATATGCATCTCCAAAGTAGTATGAGTAGTATGTTTGTCTTCAATTCCAAAAACATACCAATTTGATTTTTGTTGCAGAGGTTGAGTACTTGGATGTTTAACACCTTTTGTCTATGTGTTTGTTGATTTCAGCTCCAGACTACAGCTGTTAGAACGAGTGAGCTCTGAGGCCGTGACCAGCATCCTACACCGGCTGATAGAGCAGAGAATGGAGCAGCGCTGCAGGGGGGAATACGAGAGCTCTTTTCTAACAGACTTCAATGATGTACACAACTTTCATTCAGTTACACAGCAGAAAATATAATTTTATGGTTACACTTTATTTTAAGGTGTCATTGTTACAGTGTAATTATATATTTAAGTACTCAGTATTCTTAATTAACTACATGTACTTACTATAAGGTTAGGGCAGGATTACGTTTTGGTTGAGGGTTAGTTGCATGTAATTATACATAATTACAGTTATTACTATGTACAAGTACATGTAACGTGTAACAATGACACTAAAATAAAGTGTTTAAAATAAAGCGACATTCCATTAAGAATCCACAATGTGTCACTTGATGCATGTAGTTTTAAAAGATGAATTTGTCAACACAAATTTGTTGTGTGTGTGTGTGTGTGTGTGTGTGTGTGTGTGAGAACAGAAGCTCTCTTTTTTATATTTTAATATTCAAGGTTAAAGTGCCTAATAATCACTGTCTTTCCAGTGGTTGGGGCAGGTTTTAGGATGGCTGAGCAGGGTGTTTGCCAGTAAGGTGGAAGAGGTGGGCAGCGACGCCACACTCACAGATAGCAAGACGGGTCAGACAACAAGTGCTCTCCTCCAGCGCTGGCACTGTCACATGCACCAGTTCTTCTGCCGTATCTATGTAAACATGAGGATTGAGGAACTCTTCAGCATCATACGAGGTGAGAAAGAAACTATATTCGTGTAGCATACTGCATGTATGCTAAACGGTAGCACTGTCGCCTCACAGCAAGAAGGTCCCCGTTTTGAACCCTGGCTGAGCCAGGAGTCTTTTCTGTGTGATGTTTGCTTCTTCTTCCTGTGACAGCATGGGTTTCCTCCAGGTTCTCCGTTTTCCCACACAGCACACACAGTCCAAAGACATGCAGGTTCGGTGGATTAGACATGCCACATTGCTCGTAGGAGTGTGTGTGACCCAGCATTATGTGTTGGGTTGTGTCAGGAAAGGCCTCCAGCTTAAAGCTACACTGTGTGACATTTCCCCCCATCTAGCGGTGAAAAGGTATACGACCATCCAGGGAATAATAGTTTCTGTTCCTCTCAATTCTGATTTCGTTTTAACTCCTACGGTGGCCAATTAAGTCCAAGATTAACATGGCAATTCCCCTCTTCTCATTTGACACTGTGCCATCGAGTGTTAAAACGCGAAAGGCGAAGCTTGAATTTATGGGTTTGTCCCTCTTTGGGTAATGTACTTTCAAGATGGAGGGGCAACATGGCGACTAGCATTCAAACCCCTCACCCGTATGTATTTTCAATGGCATATTATAAACTTACGAGAATACTTTATACCTTGAAAAAGTAAATATACGTTAATGAGCACATATATATTTTTGAAAGAACTAAGTGTTTTTAGCTAAGAATAAACTAAAAAAGTTACACAGTGTAGCTTTAAAACCTGTGCTAAGTCCAATGTGAACAGGACTAACACTTGGAAATATACACCGATCAGGCATAACATTACTAATATAGAGTGGCGGTCAGAATTATTGGCACCCTTAGTAATCATGATCAAAGATAGCTGTAAAAATAAATCTGCATTGCTTATTCTATTGATTTATCATTAAAAAATAGCATTATATTTTAGTGAGTTTCTGTGACATCACACACGTCACAGTTTTGAGTCAGGATGTCCCTTATAGAGCACATTCAGGGCTTTACACTGATACCAAATGTTTGGAGGTTTCACCAGGACAACAACAACTTCTTGGTCTTTAAAAATGGCTGACATTAATGTTTAGGACTCTAATGGAAATATGATAATATTTTGTAATTATAATGTAAATCTGAATAATTTTCTAATTGTTTGTTATAAATCAACATCTCAGGAAAATGCTATGGGGTTTCTAATCAAAATATGACTTTTTGTAACAAAACAGGGCATTGATTTCATAAATGTCCAATGTAGAGGACACCAGGACATAAATCATGTTTATCAGACATTTTGGAGACACAAACAGTAAATGGGGAAATAAATTGCATAACAATATTCCAATGAAATATTACATATTATTATGAAAATGTTGCCAATTATTACTCCCCTTATTACACTTCTTTTTTTCATTACATGTTGCACCAAGAACACAATAATATGCAAATTAGATGCAATATACCGATACATTTTATTGAATGGGAAAATCCAAGTATGACCATTTTACCCACATATTGCATAAAGTAAGATGGTATGTCAAAGCATTCAGTTATATATTTTATAACATAGCTCAGAATCATCTTTAAAAAAAGTTTGTTTTAAAAAAATCCTGAAACTTAAAAATGTATTCGTGAATTAAAAATAAATCCCATTGTTTTTGCCTATACATGCGATTTCATTTCATTAAAAATTTTTAACAACTGAGTCCTGGTGTCAACTACAGAGGACATATCATAACATATGAATACAATATAATTTTCCAAAAAAATAATGTGTCCATTTGTTTCTTATGCTCTAAACAATCTAATGACATGAAAAAATACAAAATTCGAAAAACTTTTTTCCTCTGGGTCCCAGGAGGCTATAATGCCTGATAACACTCCTGATAACACTTGGCATGATATCAGAAACCTTTCCACCATACAGAATCTCTCCAGATCCTTCAGATTAGAGCCCTGCGCGGGACTGTTTTCTTCATCCCGCCCGCGCCCGCCGAATTTCTGACCATTACCGCCTGCTCCCGCAACGTATGTGTTACACTCCCGCCCGCTCCCGCAATATGTATGTCCACTCCCGCCCACACCCACAAAACTCTGAGAACTTATTCCCGCACAATAATAGAGATGCATTGATTTTGTGTCTTCTCCCGTGCCGCAGGGGGAAAAAAAACACGTAGGCCTATTTGAATTGATATTATTAAAGAGACTCATGGGGTTGTTTGTTTCGTTTCCCTGGCCTGCATGTAAAAAAAAAAAAAAAAAGACAAAACACCATACATTCAAATATAATTTCGTTTTTATCAAAAACTTTGCACATAAAAATAGACTGCTTTGCACAAAAAAAAAAAAAAAAAAAAAAAATATATATATATATATATATATATATATATATATATATATATATATATATATATATATATATATATATATATATATATATATATATATATATATATACACACACATAGTATGATAAACTAAGCTACATGAATACTTTGACCAGGGAGAACAGAGCAGGTGTGTCGCCTCAACCCAGACGTGCCGGATTTCTGCCCATTGTAGATGAGTATTTTTGCACATTTGTCACAATGAACAAAGTCCAGCTTCTTTCCATCTTTATCACAAACAATTGAGAAACTTCTCCAAATGTCAGACTTTCCTTGCTTAGCTTTTGTGCTGTAAATACCTCGTTTGAGGTTCTTTTCTACATCATCTATTGACATCTTCTCCATCATGGCGCTAGGCAACCTCCCTATCCTGCGGCGTTTTTTTTAGCCGCCCACTCCCACCCGCAGGAAAATTCAAACCGCTCGCTCCCGCGAAATTTGCGTTGGGTGCCGCGGGACTCAATCCCAATGCAGCCCTCTACTTCAGATTCCCTGCTCCATGTTGGTGGTGCTGCTCTTCAGTTCACCCCACTCATTTTCTATAGGGTTCAGGTCAGGGAACTGGGATGGTCATGGCAGAAGCTTCATTTTGTGCTCAGTGATAATACTGCGCTAATACTGTCAAACACACACACCATTAACATACATAAGCACAGTAGGTTATGTCTAAAGTGAAAGTAAAATCGGGTGTCTCTCTATATGAGATGTGAGCAGGGCTTAGCAGCCCAGCCTAATGATTGTGAACACTTGTCCTTAAAGGGACAGTTCACCTCTAAAATGATGTTAATAAAACAACTTAAAACAAAGAGAAAAATCCTATCGCCTAAGAATAGAATAGCAAAAAAAACTGAACCGAAAACTGGGGTTAAAAACCGAGGGATGTATTGAACCGTGAACTAATTGTATTGTTGCATCCCTATATATAAATATCACATTTACCCAAACCTTCTAGAGTAACCCGGGAGACACATCTATGACAAATTTATGTTAAAGCCTAATATCCTGGACATTAATTGTTCCATCCTTACCCAAAAAGGTATGTGATGTATTGCTTGTAATCTTAACTTTGTTTTTTTTTCATGTTTTTTTCCTCTGGTTAATTGTTGCAGATTTTCCAGATTCTATTCCTGCCATTGAGGATCTTAAGTTCTGTCTGGAAAGGACCAATCAGAGGCAGCAGCTTCTGGCCTCTCTCAAATCAGCCTTTGAAACACGACTGCTGCATCCAGGTCAGTGATTCAGACTGTTTTCACACACGTGCAATATTACTTATGTGTATCATTTACTGATATTTACCTTGCTTTTACCTTTATTTTCCTACTTCAGGAGTCCATACAACTGACATTTTAACTGTTTACATCTCAGCCATAAAAGCTCTGAGAGAGCTTGATCCCTCCATGGTCATCTTGCAAGTGGCTTGCCAACCCATTCGCAAGTATCTCAGGTTTGTCTACTGCACTGGTGTCATCTGTCTCAAGGAAGTTTAGCTTTTTTTGTAAACCAGTTCCAATACTGAAGTGGTTAATCTTTTTCTGTAATGTTGGAAATTAAAGAACCCGTGATGACACTGTGCGCCAGATAGTGGGCAGTCTGACAGGTGATTCGGAGGGTTGTTCCGATCTTGCCAGTGAGCTTTCTCGAGCTGACCCTGTTACCTTGGAGACACAGGATAGTGAAGATGAAGGAAGTGATCCAGAGGACTGGACTCCTGATCCTACCGATGCTCTCACAGGTTAGTGTTAATCACCAACACACACCAGCATGATTACCTCAAGCACCAAATGAAAGTAACAATTGTCATATACAGGTCCTTCTCAAAAAATTAGCATATGTGATAAAAGTTCATTATTTTCCATAATGTAATGATAAATATTAAACTTTCATATATTTTAGATTCATTGTACACCAACTGAAATATTTCAGGTCTTTTATTGTTTTAATACTGATGACTTTGCGAACAGCTCATGAAAACCCAAAATTCCTCAAAAAATTCTCACAAAATTAGCATATTTCAACCGACCAATAAAAGAAAAGTGTTTTTAATACAAAAAAAAGTCAACCTTCAAATAATTATGTTCAGTTATGCACTCAATACTTGGTCCCCCAAGGTCTGGAATCGGTCCTTCTCCACAATCTTCCTCAGGGTCCGGTCACCTCTTCTCGTTGTGCAGCGTTTTTTGGCACACTTTTTCCTTCCCACAGACTTCCCACTGAGGTGCCTTGATACAGCACTCTGGGAAACAGCCTATTCGTTCAGAAATTTCTTTCTGTGTCTTACCCTCTCGCTTGAGGGTGTCAATGATGGCCTTCTGGACAGCAGTTTGGTCGGCAGTCTTACCCATGATTGCAGTTTTGAGTTATGAACCAGGCTGGGAGTTTTTAAAAGCCTCAGGAATCTTTTGCAGGTGTTTAGAGTTAATTAGTTGATTCAGATGATTAGGCTAATAGCTCGTTTAGACAACCTTTTCATAATATGCTAATTTTTTGAGATTTGAGAGGAATTAGAGAGGAATTTGGGGTTTTCATGAGCTGTATGTCAAAATCATCAGTATTAAAACAATAAAAGACCTGAAATATTTCAGTTGGTGTGCAATGAATCTAAAATATATGAAAGTTTAAGTTTTATCATTACATTATGGAAAATAATGAACTTTTATCACATATGCTAATTTTTTGAGAAGGACCTGTATACAGTACAGCATACAGTTATTGCAATTATCAGTTTACAGTACTATTATGAAAATGTATTTATTCCTGTGATTGGCAAAGCATAATTTACATGATCCTTAAGAAAACATTCTGATATCCTGATTTGGTATAGTATCCTCAAGAAACATTTCTTTGTATCAGGGTGTTAAAATAGTGTTGCCGCTTAATATTTTTGTGAAACTAATCATTTTTTTTCAGGATTATTTTCTGAATAAAAGTATAAATTAATATATAATTAATAGAAATGTATTAACAATATTAATATCTAAATTTTATAATGCTAAATGCAGTTTTATAGCCAGGATAATATATTGATGGTGCACAGCATATTGTTCCCAAATTCATTCATGTGTACGTGTGTAAATTAAATACAAACTGCAGTCACAGAAATATGGGTCCTAAGTTAGGTAGTCAACATTTCAGCTCTCTCACTTGTCTTTCTTTCTGTAGATAAAACTGGCTCTAAAAGGCGTTCTTCTGACATTATCAGTCTGCTGGTCAGCATTTACGGCAGTAAAGAGATCTTCATTAATGAGTACAAGACTGTACTGGCCGACCGACTTCTTCATCAGTTCAACTACAATACAGTCAGGTAACCCAGCATTATTATGCTCTGTTTCCACTTTCACTATAATCCTTTAATACTTGATTCACTTCATCATTTTAAGTTTTCGCATTTATCATGTTCTCTCTAATAAATAGTTTTTCCTACTGTAGCTTTAAGGTTTATGTTGTTTGTTATATATTTAAAAGGTTGGAAATTAAATTTAAAGTTGTCATGAACTGGCTTTTTAAATTTTTTTATACTGTTGTCTGAGGTCGACTTATAATGTTTGCATGGTTTTAACATTCCCAAAAAATCACAACTAATAAGTAATAGACTATTTTATAGACTGGTTTTGAGGATCTCTCAAAAACGCTGGGTTTTGATGGGCGTGCTGCACTGGAGACTTAGAAGTAAACGCTCATGGCTAGGATTGGATAAGATTTGCATATTTAATGAGCTTCTGCTCCCATCAGTTCACGTGAGGGAGGGATTGTTTTAAAAGCGGCCGGAATAGTTCTCTGACGGGGCTCAGTCTCAAAACGTATATATCAAACAAACACAATGATTTCTTTTTTTATTATTTTTCCCACCCGATCGGGGGATATAAACGCGAACCACACACCCGTGCGCTCTTCAAACACAAAGGAGATCAAGAAATAAATGTTATTTCACTATTTAAGATTCATCAGCCTGCCAACAGGCTTATGTTTTGGTAGCCCGTCTGGAAAACACATTGCCCCGGGATGTTGGGCTTTGCGAGCCCTGGGAGTCTTTACCCGAATCAACAAAACCAACAAATAAGAGATTCTCCAGCCTGTGACAGCGTGCCAGGTATGCTTTGTTAGACACGTCACGTACACATAATCAATACGATCTGTAACAATGCAATACTATCACATATAAAAAACATGTTTTACTCACATAAGTGTGCTGCAATATTCCTGTCATATCCAATATAGAAGCCACAGCATTGTGTTTGGCCCTGTGTGTAATCTTAATATGTCTGCAAATTCAGTATCGACCTGTGTCTTGTTTACAAATGATTATCTTGCTATCTTCGGTGTGTTTATTAATCGGTAATGCGATCAGTTTAGCTCCACTAGTCGGTGGGAGGGGCTACAGAAGCAGCATACACATAGAGGAGGCATTGTGACCTTCTAATACGTCATTGATTTGAGAGCCTGTGTGTGTGGAAATGTGTGTTGGCAGTGTCTGTACACAACCATCCTATAATGATAAAAATCCATTAAGTGTTTTTTTTAAATCTTCTTATATGTTTTCCCCTGTCTCAAATCGAGCCCTTCAACCGTGTGACATCACACGGTCGCACAGTTGATTGACAAGCAGCGTTTCAACACAGACCCGCTCTGAGCGAGCTCTGTCATAGTCCGCCATTGTTGTTATGCTGGACCAGAATGGCGTCTAAGCGATTGTGGTGTACTGTTCTTGGGTGTAATAATGAACACTGTAGTCATTCTGATGTTCCTAAATCTGAACCGCTGAAGACGCATAGGCTGAGTTTTGGTTTTATCAATGCTTTTATGTTTGCGCAAACCATTTCTCACCAGACTGCTTTATTACAGAGGGTCAGTAACTGTAAAGCAGGTTTGCTAAGAAGCTGCTCCTGAATAAAGGATCTGCCCCTCCAGAGAACGTGAGTGTAGTTTAAAACGCGTGCACTCATGCTTTCTATGTATGACGTTCTCAATATAATTCATAATCCCACGTTTATAATGAACAACGAGTTATGGTTATTTAGTTTTAAAGTTAACGTGGACTTAGTAACACTACACTAAGCTTAATTATGTAGATGGTTATAAAAGTGTCTGTTACTGTCAAAAACAGTTGTAACAGTTATTACAATGCATAGATAATGTTACGCATCACTGACAAACCGACATTAACAGAAAAAAAGTTTTTATTGGCATTAGCTGTAACAATCTGTCAATGAACTAACGTACACATCAGTAAACACATAGCATTCTATCACTACGCTAAAGTTACCCTGCCAGTACATAAAGACAGATCAAAGTGATATTACTAAAACCAACCATTCAGAAATGCCCTGTTTTGCCTTAATTGTCGAATTTCGTTGGAGCTGTCATCTTGTCCCGGGTCCGACTCCGGTTAAAATTGATAAAGTTGCCTCAGAGACTCCCGTCGCCATTCTTTTGCCTCTACTGTTGTCAACGGCAACAGTTCCACGTGCCGGCCCACAGAACAGAGGGGCGGGGTCATTTATCATTTAAAGCCGTATGCACTGAAATGGCTCGGTGAAAACAGAGCTGTTTTTGACCAGGTAAAACGAGTGGTTTTTTTACTATACTAATGAGAAATTTAAAGTAAAATATATTACAAAGTTTTCATTTAGACACTAAAGAATCATATTAACTTATTAATCATTTTAACAAAAATGGCATTATATGACCCCTTTAACGCAAAAGAGAATGGAAAGTGTTGCTTAATTACCAGGTTTTTAATATGTACCATACTTGTGTAATTAAAGCAAAATTTACAATTCTTATTTGTTTGGAGTATTGCAGTATTTATTGTACATGATTTATTTTTGCATGTCATTTTTTTTTATTTGTTAAGAAGCTGTTTCACTCAGATATACAGTACGTCACAATAGGAAAGACTATCGTAATTTCCTTTGCACGGCGACTTTAAATTCTCCCTGTGTTTGTGTTTATAGAGAGATTCGCAATGTTGAGCTGCTGAAACTGAGGTTTGGCGAGTCCCACATGCATTTCTGCGAGGTGATGCTAAAGGTATGCTTTTTCCACTCCGCTCACTTCTCAGCTCTAGTCCACAAATTCACTTCTATTGGTTATCAGTCATCTTGTAATCCTGATATTTGATCTCAAAGAGATTTACTTCCATTACGTGGGCTATTTATATTGAACTTGTCTGTCTTTCACTGCAGGATGTAGCAGACTCTCGGCGCATCAACACTAATATTCGAGAAGAGGAGAGTCGTCTTCCTGTAGAGGAGCAGTCTACATTTCTGCTGTCTGCCATGATCATTTCATCTGAGTTCTGGCCCCAGCTAAAGGAAGAGTTAAAGATGGAACTGCCTGCAGTTGCTTCTAAAGCCATGGAAGACTACACACACCGCTTTGAGAAACTCAAGGTACTCTTTGTGGTTCTCAACTGGTTTTGTTTTAGGACATAGCTTTTACATTGGACATTAAGTGTTGAACCAACACAGTACCAAGAGTTTAATTAGAATCATGATTATGAAGAAATAAAGAATTTCTTACCTGATTTCAGTGTTATGTTGAAAATATCTTAAGCCATATAGATTTTTTTCTTCTCTTTTTTGTGCAGGCCATGAGGACTCTGAGGTGGAAGCCTCACCTGGGTTCTGTTACGCTGGACGTGGAGCTGGAGGACAGAACCATCGCAAACCTCACAGTGTCTCCTATCCACGCTGCCATTATTTTACACTTCCAGGACAAAGGTTTGGATAATTAGTTTACCCCAAAATAATTTCTTCACCCTTATGTCATTCCAAACACGTATAGCTTTTTTTCTGTGGAACACAAAAGAACTTGCAGCTCTGGAAAAAAATAAGAGACCACTTAACATTAACCCAAAACTGGATTTAACAAAATGGCTGCAGTTTTCTACATTTCTGCTGCAGTAAAAATGAACTTTGGCTATCAAGCTCCAAAATTGACAAAAAAAGCACTATTAAAGAAGTATAAATTATGCAAAATATTCCAAGCTTTCTATAATCATATGGTTTTTCTGTAAGGAACAGACTGAATTTTTTTTTTGGGTGAACTATAATACCTCTTTACACCTTTTCAGTTCATGATTTTTGAATAGCTATTCAATCATGAAAAGATCTGGTGTAAATTCCCTCTGAAACACATTTGAGACATCTGATCAGTTGCAGATTTAATCAGTCCAAACAAAACTGGACCTGTAAATGCATCTGGTTGTTGAAACCACATATGCAAATTGTCCTAAAAAACAAAAAAACGTCTGTTATGGGGGTACCGGCTCTCGGTAGCCAGATATGACAGTGCTACTGCAACACACACCACCACATATCACCTTTAACTTTGCATAAGCGTGGGAACTGAAGATCGGATGGAAATTTTCCTGAGACACACTTGTGCCAAGTGTAAATGGAACAGTAAAAAGCTAAACTTAGGCTATAAACAATCTACACCACGGTCTCTAAGCTTTCGAGAACTCTTTCAGTCTTTATTTAAAAATATAATTTCCCATAAAACTTTAGTTTTGCAAGAGCATGATTAAAAACACAGCGAGGCTTTGAAAGTGTGGACTAGTGAGCATACTTAGCGGTTTTCCTGTTCGTTGTGATTCTGTGTTAGCAACTCCCTATTTCAAGACAAGTAAAAGGTTTTATAAAAATCACAAGTGGGTATTACTGATGTATTTTATGTTGTAGAATAAAATGTGAAAATATCTTGAGCTTGTGTTAAGCACAGACCTTATTTCAGAGGCATTTAACTTCCCACTGACTTTGGGACGATGGAACTGGAAGTGCTGAAATACTGAGCATACGCACTACCTAGTGAGCCAATAAATGTCTTGATTATTTTTTGGCCTGAAATCCAATTACTTTGTTTTCCTTTATTAGCCACATGGACCTTGGAAGAGCTGAGTGGGGTCCTGGGTGTGCCGCAAGAGATGGTGCGCAGGAAGTTGGCCCTGTGGCAGCAGCAGGGTGTGCTGCGGGAGGAAGCTGGAGGTCGATATACACTCCAGGAGACGAGCTCTTTCAGAGAGAGATCTGACAGAAGTGTCATGCTCATAGAAAGTGATGAGGAGGGAGAGTCCAACACCGCAACACAGTCTGAACAGAGAGAAGAGAAACTACAGGTTATTTATAAACTTCCAACACTTGTCATAACGCAATCATGTAAAACTGCTCAGGACCCTACTTGTCATATAATGCTAAGTTAAGGATAAACTGTTTTTCCTTTTTGTTTCTCAGTTGTTCTGGGCCTACATTCAGGCCATGCTGACTAACCTTGAGAGCATGACTTTGGAGAGGATCCACTCCATGCTTCGAATGTTCGTGGCTGCCGGGCCTGGAGTCACGGAGATGGATGTAAATGAGCTGCAAGCATTCCTGCAGAAGAAAGTCAGAGCACACCAGCTTATTGTGTCCTCTGGTGTCTACAGGCTACCTAAGACCACTCAATAGGTAAAAATAAGTAAGCGGAGATCTGAAAAACAATGATGTCAAAGACACACTCTTCATTGTGCAAAATAATAAAATTATGACACATTTATAATCTCTTGTTGCAATCTTTTTGGCTTGTAATATATATGATCTAGGGCACTTGTGAATAAATGCATTTTTTCATTGTTTTTTTTAAAATTCAAATACAAATTGAATACATAATTTTTGAATACAAATTTACAGCCTAAAAATTTGAGTGAAAAGTTTATATTGGGGTTGTCCCTCTTTTGCTTAGTGATAGTTCACCCAAAAATGCAAATTCTGTCATTAATTAATCAACCTCATGTCGTTCCAAACCCGTAAGAATTTTGTTCATCTTCGGAACTCAAATTACAATCTTTTTGATGAAATCAGAGAGCCCTCTTTACTCTCCATAGACAAGTATGCAAGTACAACTTTGATGTTTCAAAAAGTCCATAAAGAGATCATAAGACGAATCCATATGAATTAAATGGTATAGGCCAAATTTTCTGAATAGACAGTCACTTTGTATAATGAAAAGATTGAATTTAGGCTTTTATTCATTTATAAACAATCATCAACTCACACATCAGTTGTGGTAAATGGAATCTCAAGCATGTTCATTAGGCATGTGAGAACCAATGAGGTTTATTCTTGTTATGCAGCAACGTTTGAACCAATGAGGTTTATTCTTGCACATCAAGCAAGTTCGCTTGAGCTTCTGTTTATGTTTGCCGATCAATGTTTAAATGTGAATAAAAGCCCTAATTAAATCTGTTCATAGAAAGCGATCGAGTGTCTTCAGAAATGTTGGACTAAACCGCTCAAATCAGTTGATTAATTTTACAATCTCTATTAACTTTTTGAAACGTTAAAGTAGTCCTGTCTATGGGGGGAGAAAAATATCTTAGATTTCATTACAAAACTCTACATTTGTGTTCAGATGATGAACGGAAGTCTCGCAGGTTTGGAATGACATTAGAGTGAGTAATTAATTATCCTTTTTTTTTTTTTTTTTTTTTATAAAAAAGGTTACACTTTAATTATATGGTCCACTCAAAATATTAGGCTAAGTATAAGTCACTAATCAACTACATGTCAGCTCACCGTATTCTACTAACTTTTATGTTTAATGACAGCAACAATTGAGAAGCATGACAATTTGGCATTGGATTGTGTCACTACTTGATGTTTAGAGTGAAACCTTGGACCCTGAGTTCTTTGAGGAAAGAAAGGCTAACATCTGTTCTGGTCTAAAGGTTCAAATGTTGTAGGGGAAGGATAGTAGATGGTCAGCTGAAGGCCTCTTCTGACTTTCCCGGAACATACAGTATGAAATAGGATAAGAGCTGACTCATCAGATCACACTGTTTTTTTCCATTGCTCAGTGTCCAAGACTGAGTTCTTGACACCAGGTTATGCATCTGTCCTGGCCTTGGATGAAAGTGGATTCATGGCAACCACACTGTAGTTTCCAGCTCTGTAAAGCACTGAAGTTTTTGTTGATTCTGGATCACAGAGGTGCTGTTTTAATTCTTTAAAACACATGAAAATTATGTGAAGTGTCTAAACTCTTCCATGAATATTGACTTTGGAATAGTGATCTTTTTCTGAGTGGTTTGTTATTTTTGTGAATTTTTTTTCTCTTTTTTTCCCCCTCTTTCTTCTATTTATTTACTGGTGGTGGTAAGTTGTCCTCCTTAAGTAGTTACACATGAACTTGTCCGACCTCTAATGGCAATTTAAAAATGGCAATTATAGTGTGTTCCCACTGTTTAACAGGGATTTTCTCTGGTTTTGGTACAAATGTTTACTCTCACTGTTTCATAAAAGTAACTTCCTCACTGCCACCATTTGAATAATAATAATAATAATAATAATAATAATAAACATCATCAACTGAATCATACTTGAAATTAAACTGTAAATCAGACCAGCAAATGCTTTCGATATATGGGTTCAGCAACTTATATAAGGAATGTAATTTATCATGTATAGCTTCACACATATAAATAATGTATATTAATTGACACATAATACACAAAACATGTATAAGTACTGCAAAATGCAGATTAAAATTGAGAGTGACAATATACATAATATTATATAGTAGAACATAATAGGGAAGACAGGCAGAATAGTGTTACGCACAGTAACATATTTTGCTTCAACATCTACTTCTTTTGTACTGTGTCTCTCTAACTTTAAAATTATATTCATATATTTATATCACAAAATAATTGAAAAGTTGTCCCATTGTCTTTTTGTAACATTTATTTTATCAACAGAACGTTCCTAGAACTAACATTCTAGCAAGGTAAATCTTAGTAGAAAACATGAACTCAAGTTATAATCATAAGTGATAATCAAATTTACTTGTTCCAAATCATTGTTATACAGCATTCATCACCATCCCAACTCACATAGGTTATAGATTTATAGGCATTTTATTTTAAAAATGAAAACATATAGGAAACATTTGATTTAAATTGATTTAAAAAACTATTTGGCTAACTGATAAGTTGAAAACAATGACAGTAATTCAATAATAATTAGAACAAAAGCTACAGTTGGCTTTCAAAAGAATAGGCTAAGATAGTTCGGGAATTTAGAATTAAAAAGCTACAATTTAAAAATGTTTAATAGTGATAAATAATGCTGAAATGCATCCTAACTTAATGTAGGAGTGCGGTTAATTGACCTGCAGATAGAGGGAGCCGTTAACTAGTGTATCGGTTAGTAGCTCTCATGACGTATAGGGGCTGTGCAAGGGCCGCGCGCGGCGAAGTTGCGCTCATCTGGATGTTCACACACACGCACGCACGCTGAATTTCACTGAGGAGTTGGACTCGAGAAGTCCATCATATAAAGCACCAGGAGACTCTGTCAAGCAATTTAGTTGGCCTACAAGGAAAAAAGACGTTTCTAATGGATTGTTCTCTTCCTTTAAAAGAGGATTTTTCTCATTGAAGTTTGATCTAAGACGAATAAACCTTCTTACCTGGCTCGCTCAAACTAGGATTTGTTTGACAATTTAGAACGGGATCGGGATTTAGGATGGGATATAGTTTTTTCATTGTGCTGCTTATACACGTACTCATACCGGAATGCAGAACGGAAAAGGGGAATATTACCGTAGCGGTGATGCTGCCCGACAATCTGAAGTATTCGTGGGCATCGCCGCGCGTCCTCCCCGCGATCCGTATGGCGCAAGAGAAAATTCACAAGAGCGGACTTTTAGGGACACACACCATCAACCTCCTTAATTTTAGCACAGAGGACTCCTCTGGTTCTTGCTCGGAAAACGAGGCACAGATTATTGCAGTGGACACAAAACTTTACAACAAACCAGATGCGTTCATCGGACCTGGCTGCACGTATTCGGTCGCGTCCGTCGGACGGTTCGCGTCCCACTGGAAACTTCCCCTGATAACCGCGGGTGGACCAGCGTATGGTTTTGAAAATTGGGAAGAGTTTAAAACTATTGTTAGGACGGGCCCGACCACCACGAAACTCGGAGACTTTGTCAGTTATCTCCACGCGCATTTCAACTGGAGCACTCGCGCGCTGATGATCTTCCACGACCTCAAACAAGACGACCGGCCGCATTACTTCCTCTCCGAGGGCATTTATATGATTCTGCGAGAGGAAAACATCACAGTGGAGGCTTTCCCTTACGAAGATCCACAAACTTTCAATTATAAAGACATCATCACATTTATAAAGGACAACGGGAGAAGTAAGTTTAGACTCAGTTAAACTAAGGCTCGTTGATACAGCTGCTATATTCATGCACTAAAAAGAAAGGGTCATGGTCCTTTGATATCAATGGTACTGAATGATTACTAAATTCATATAGCCTACTATTGTTTTTACGTAATTCCAAGGCACCTAAAAAGGCATGTTCTAAAACATTCCATTACCATTGTAATTTTTTTTGTTAATAGCCTTACAAGCATCAATGAATTTGACTCGTGTGCTTACATAGCACAAAGTATTTTTAAAGAAAACAGTAGTCATGTTCAGGAATAAAGTCATGATCTTTGAAATACAGTAAACATTACCATATGATGCCTCACTGGCCCATGCACCCCACTGAAATGTATATACAATGCTACATCTACAAAATGTGCAGGTTATTTCTGATTTGACCTTCGGGAAATTACTTTAATTATTGTAACCTAGTGTAAAATATTCAGGTTAATTAAGACAGTAATGTTTCTGAATTAAATAACCAGTTCATTTAAAAGTTACAGCAGTACATTTCGATAGGTATTGTATAGCCTTCTCTAAACTTTCTGTTAGAAAGCAATCATCACACAGAGGACAGTGGGGAAAATAAGTTAATTTACGTACCCATATAGTAAGGCACATCCCAAGACATTTAAAAGCCATTTATCTTGGAAAATATAATTTATATCAAAATACCACGTTCTTCTGGTTTGGTCACTGTCACCCCTCCCACACACAGACAGTTTACCTTCTTTAATCAACACTGACATTCTTGGTCCATTACATCTCAAATCTGAAGACTACAATGAGGCATTGATAGCTTTGGTTTAGGACTGACACCACCTGTGTTCCCCCAGGTTGTATTTTTGGACCTGTGGTGCCTTGTGCAAGTTATTTACAGCACCACCAAAACAGGAGGGCATGCACCCTATTCACTGTTAATAAAGCAGTCAACATCCATGAACTTGTGTTCAGTTATTCACCAAACACTTGTTTTTACAGTTCTTTAAAAGTTGTAGGTAGAATTTAAAATGCCTAATTCAACTGAAAACATTTAGATTCCTTATGCCATAGAGCTTTTTTATTGTTTAGTTCCTTACAAACCTACAAATGACCTGGTGTTTCAAAGACAGAAACAAATACACTAAACTTTTGTGTAAATTCAAGTTAATGATTCTTGATAAAAAAACAAAAAAACATGTTTTTCTTTTGTTGAACTTAAGGGCTGCAGAAGAGCCTTCAAATTCATTATTTTCAGCTTGATTCCTTGCTTTGTTACAGTGCTCGACATTCTCATAACCCCCTGAGCTGTCAAACACAATTAATGTGGCATGACTGAAATTATACATGGAATGAGGAGAACACATAATATCACTGAGGTCTTTGTGTTTTCACTCATGTGAGTGACATAGTTTTTTTTACTTCCCCGAATATTCACACAGCACAACTTAATGCATTTTAATTCCTTTAATTAAAATTGTATATCGTTAATAAGAGAGTACATATAGCTGGCCACTGAGTTTCAAGGCATCATCACTAATGATACTAAAGTATATGTTGCGGGACAGATATATAGATTTGGTTGTTGGAGAAAGGCCAAATGTCATTACTTTAAAACAATGATGTCAGAGTTAAATACTGAAGAGATCAATGTTTGTTTGTTTATTTTTCTCTCCAAAAAATATTTCAGATTAGTGCGCTCTTGTACTGGAAAAAATACTCAATAATAAAAGTGTGTTGCAACACATAAACAGATTTTCACATTTAGAGTTTTATATCACTTTATTGTTTTCTCTTTCTAAATATATACACAGACGCACACAAAAAGTAGCATGGTCTTCCAAAAACATAACACAGGCATTAAAAAAATATTTTGCACAGATTTTTACACAAGCTTTAGAGCAGTTGTAAATGGGAATTGAGGCACAGTGTTTCCTTAACCATAGAGCTGTACCACATTATTATGTTTTGATATTGCCCTGATAGTTTTCAATTAAAAGTGATATTTCATTTTTATGTTATTATTACATTTTAAGACTTGCTTGCTTTCCTGTAGCTCAACCAGTAGAGCATGGCGCTAGCAACGCCAAGGTCATGGATTCGATTCCCAGGGAAAGCAAAAACTGACAATAATGTAAAAAATGTGAACCTTGAATTCAATGTAAGTCACTTTGGATAAAAGCGTCTGCCAAATGCATAAATGTAAATGTTAGACCATTATGGCTGGTAAGTTTGAGCTGAAAGCATTGCATTTTCTGAAGGGGCACCAGTGTGTTATGTGATAATAAAAAAAAAAAAATTAATTGTTGAACAAGACACAAGCACTATATATATATATATATATATATATATATATATATATATATATATATATATATATATATATATATATATATATATATATATATATATATATATATAGTAGTGAGTCTTAAGTCTTATGAGTCTTAAGTTCAACAATTAATTGGTTTTTATCACAAATGCGACACTGGTACACTGATATCATGTGCAGCTCGTTTATAGTTCAGTGACACATAAAATCAATAGAGGATTTCGTCTGGTTAGGGGCTGTAAACATCTGCAGCTGGCAGGCAAGATGTTCTGACCGCATTTCCCACTGTTTCCCATGTATTTCTGATGTCTTATATATGAAGTTTTGTAAATAATTGACTGAATTATTTGCCACAGTTAAGTCATTCCTAATTAAATTTTAGATGTAGGAATTGTGTCACACCACCTATTGCACTGAACTAAACACAACCGCAGTCTACTCATGAAGCTTAGTTGTTTTAAAATGTCTGAATGATTCATGATTTTGAATTCTTCATAGTTTATGAACTAGGTTTAAAAAGCATGATTGTCTAAGTTAAGTCATTTATATTATTACAAATATTTGTCAGGTACAGATTTTTATGCCAGCGTATTTTCCTCAAAAGTGTAGCATTTATGTGATTTGGGGTAAATATTCATCCCTCAGTCTAAAGAAGTCAGATCAATGGTTTTCGTTGCTGAATCCACACTGCCATGGCAACACAAATCCATGTCTCCCAGTGTCTCCTTTGAACATGCAAAGCAAAGAAAAGCCCTATGTTGCAGTGATGTATGTTCACTGAATGATTACTATGATTACTGAAGCACGTCACCAAAATATGTGATAGCATCAGCACATGACATTTATCGGATAATATTTACCTTATCATTTAGTAGCTTTTGGGAGCATTTCAGCACGTCTAGATTGCTCTGACATTTAACTACCCTGTTACAGTGTGTGAACATTTCGAGTACTTTTATGGCTAATTGCTTGCAGTTGCTGTTTTACTGTTAGCTTGATTGGCTGCTTACAGGTCCTGATTAGCCTCTCACTCGTAAGATGCATTTATTAACATATTGCAAATAATGAGTGAGACTTCCTTCTTTCTGATAAACACAAGTTATATCACCTAAAGCATTATTAGGAACACCATACTAATACTGTGTTTGACCTCCTTTCGCCTTCAGAACTGCCTTAATTCTACGTGGCATTGATTCAACAAGGTGCTGAAAGCATTCTTAAGAAATGTTGGCCCATATTGATAGGATAGCATCTTGCAGTTGATGGAGATTTGTGGAATCCACATCCAGGGCACGAAGCTCCTGTTCCACCACATCCCAAAGATGCTCTATTGGGTTGAGATCTGGTGACTGTGGGGGCCATTTTAGTACAGTGAACTCATTGGCATGTTCAAGAAACCAATTTGAAATGATTCAAGCTTTGTGACATGGTGCATTATCCTGCTGGAAGCCATCAGAGGATGGGTTTATAAAGGGATGGACTTGTTCAGAAACAATGCTCAGGTAGGCCGTGGCATTTAAACAATGCCCAATTGGCACTAAGGGGCCTAAAGTGTGCCAAAAAAAAACATCCCCCACACCGTTACACTACCACCACCAGCCTGCACAGTGGTAACAAGGCATGATGGATCCATGTTCTCATTCTGTTTACGCCAAATTCTGACTCTACCATCTGAATGTCTCAACAGAAAGTGAGACTGCAAGACCTGGCAACATTTTTCCAGTCTTCAACTGTCCAATTTTGCTGAGCTTGTGCAAATTGTAGCCTCTTTTTCCAATTTGTAGTGGATATGAGTGGTACCCGGTGGGGTCTTCTGCTGTTGTAGCCCATCCGCCTCAAGTTTGTGAGTGTTGTGGCTTCACAAATGCTTTGCTGCATACCTCAGTTGTAATGAGTGGTTATTTCAGTCAAAGTTGCTCTTTTATCAGCTTGAATCAGTCGGCCCATCCTCCTCTGACCTCTAGTATCAAGGCATTTTTGCCCAAAGGACTCCCGCATACTGGATGTTTTTCTCTTTTCACACCATTCTTTGTAAACCCTAGAAATGGTTGTGCGTGAAAATCACAGTAACTGAGCAGATTGTGAAATACTTTGACTGGCCCGTCAACAACCATGCCACACTCAAAATGGCTTAAATCACCTTTCTTTCCCATTCTGACATTCAGTTTGGAGTTCAGGAGATTGTTTTGACAAGGACCACACCCCTAAATTCATTGAAGCAACTGCCATGTGATTGGTTGATTAGATAAATGCATTAATGAGAAATTGAATAGGTGTTCCTAATCCTTTAGGTGAGTGTAGATCTCCAGATGTTTCCAAGCTTTATAATGGCAGTGAACAGAGCTCATGAGTTTAAATCTTAAAGAAGTGCATCCATCCATAATAAACGTATTTCACACGGCTCCAGGGGGGTTAATAAAGGCCTTCTGAAGCAAAGTGATGCATTTGTGTAAGAAAAAATGATACATTTTTAACATGTTATAATGTAAAATATCTAGCTTAGTGTTTTGTTCTGCGAGAGGTGTTACACTTTTTTCGTGAATAAGGAAGGCGGTCTGGCTGACCTTATAACGTGTTAAATATGGATATTTTTCTTACACAAATGCATCACTTCGCTTACGTTTATGATGGATGGATGGACTTTTTCATAGAAAGTTATATACTCCTAGGATGGCTTGAGGGTGAGTAAATTATGAAGCAATTTTCATTTAAAGTGAACTAATCCTTCAGTAATTCTAATGTAATGAATCTAACAAGCTTTTAAAAAAAACGGTGTGATAAAATAATCTTTAATAATTGGTTCAGAGTAGGTAGGTAGGATGTATTTGTGACACAAAAACACCATGCTAATAACCTAATCGTACTCTGCCCTTTCAACCCCTTCACATGCATTTGCAATTATGTATTTTCCAATAAGAGCCCTTCACACACATGTCAATGAAAATAATCATCACAGTAGACATTTGCAAAAAAAGGGAAAAAAAGAAAAAAGGTTACTAATTGGATATTGATGTTAAAAAGTTCAAAAGAACGGTAACTATTTTAATTAGTAGATTGTTTATTCTGATTATTATTAATACATTTGCTATATATTGCCATCTGCATTGTATAAAGCGCTATATAAATAAAGGTGACTTGACTTCGTATAGATGAATAAATCATTTTAGATGTGTATAACCTTCAGTAGAGGGATGGTAATTTATTCTTTCAATAATACAGCATTTCACGGTCTAATCCTTTTTGATGTGCTGAAAATCTTAAAGCATATTGTAAAAAGCCCTGTGAAACAACTTGCAAAGGCATCTCAAAATAACGGGTTTATGTCAAGAGACGTCAGAATGTCTCTGTTTCCTCAATGAGTTTAGTTGCTATGACCCTGAGGTCAGATTAATTCATGTTTTTTGGTTGTTGTATGGGCTTGTTCAGTTTGTGAACTCACATTCCATGCAGTGTTGAGATAATGATCGGCCCGAGGCTTTGAAATATCATCACAGAACTTTTCACCTTCCTTTTTATTTGTTTTTATGGTCTTTTTGTCTCTTTATTGGTTAGACACTCAGTAATGAGACAGGAAATGATGGGGAAGTGGGACCAGAAAATGTTGCAAGCAGGACTCAACCGCTTATTGTCCACCCGAGAACTACAGTTCATTGTGTCAGAGTACATGACATAACACCTTTTCCCTTTCTTTTGGTTTATATGTGTGAAACAGGGATTCGTTGAACCTGAAAAGTTCCTAGATAGCAGCAGAGGCTATTATACTTATGTCCAGCCTGGTCTCACTGTTTTTACGAAGGTATTCATAAATAATATTTGCAGGCACAAAAGTTGAAATGGCACTGGCAGCATCTAAAACACAAGTATTATTATGCAGTTATAGTTTTAGAAATGTAAAATATAAATTAATCCTTAATATATAATAAATATATTTGTATAGCTCAGTTTTTATAGATTTTAGATACCTTAAATATATCCCTAAACATAACCAATATAATTGTTCAAACGAAATATGTAGAAAGGTGTGCAGTGACAATGTATGCACCCCAAAGCACACATCACTCAAATCATGGCACACGAGAGCCAACGAGTATTTGATATCACTGACATAAAACCTTTGTGGAGACAGCCTTATTATACACATAGACATAAAACCTTGAGATGTCACATTTTTATTATTATTATTTTTTTTTTTACGAGTGTGGCATTTCACGGTTGTGTTCACTAAGTTCTCTAAGATCACTGCATAAAGACTTACATTTGATTCTGTTCCCCACACAATACAATAATCACAGTGCAAGTATACAATTGATTACATGTATGATTGTTTTATGGTGCATCTGTGGTGTATTTGATGGTAATTCTTTGTTCACAGCATATTCAGGAAACTGCCATTTCTCACAGTAAACTATATAAATATTATATAAGTAAAGGTTAAACAAAGAAAATGTTATTCATTTTAACATTTTTTAAGTGTAGTCTTTAAGATGTAATCCTTTAAAACAAGCTGGCACCAGAAGTTACAGAACATAATTAATCACATTGAACATAAATACAATAGATTCAGCATAGCATCAACTAATCTGAAATAAAATACATGCAAATACTAATGAGATCACATTGTTATGTACGGGAAAAGTGTAGAAAATTATATTGTTAATTAAAAACAGTGTTTCATTCTGGTTTTCTGATTATAACTAATAATTTTTTAAAAGAAAGTGTGAGCAGGTCTTGCTTGTGAAAAGCTTGCAAGGATGTTTGTATTTGCATGTGGTTGCTGACAAAATCTGAGTGGGTTTTATCGGGTTGCTTGTACAGTATGTGGTTGCTACAGTTTAATGCTGGATTGTTTCAACCCATGTTTGGGTCATGCATGGACAAACCCAACTTAAATTTTTTTTACCAATGGCTGGGTTTGTCTATATTTATCCCTAAACATTTATTTGGCTTTTACATTTAACATGGGTGTGTCCATATTTATCCTCTAAAAAACAATCCAGCATTTTTTTAAAGTGTAAGGTGTTCTAAATGATTTTTAGCTAATTACAATGCTGTTGCTAGGTTGTTGGGTGGTTGCTAGGTGGTTGTTTACTGG
Source organism: Pseudorasbora parva (assembly GCF_024679245.1). NCBI lineage: Eukaryota > Metazoa > Chordata > Actinopteri > Cypriniformes > Gobionidae > Pseudorasbora > Pseudorasbora parva. Next base: position 15,821,207 of record NC_090174.1, on the reverse strand, counting down.
CTCAAGTCGAAAAGTACCTGGCATCAAGTCACATCATTTGGTGTATCATTCATCTCTGCAGCACACACCAAACTCAAATCCAATCGTTAAGTCATTTAATTATTCAAAAACCTGAAGTATGAGAAATATTAATAGGGATGCTTCTTGATGAATATGTTAAAAATCATAATGTAAATGTTATTTTTATAATGAGAAAAGGTGTTCAAGCAAACAACTCGATGTCAGAAATCACTGAAAGCCTTTTTCAGATTTTCTTTCCCTTTTTTCCTTTCTAATCCTACATCGTTGTTTTTTTTTTTTTTTTGCCTACATTTTGATTCAATGAATGGAAGCAGATTAAATCCAAACATCAATAGATGAATGAGGAGGCCAAGCTGTGTTTATGTGTGTGTTTATGAAAGAAATGCTTGAACGATCTATTGCAGATGCGGGGCACTACACACTCTGAACACACACCAATAATGGTCCAGAGTGTGTTTCACTCCGAAAAGACTGCAATTTAAGGGAACTATACAATCCTTTAAAAACAAATACTCGCTGCATATCAAATTCAGTCATGTCTGAGATGATAGAGTAAATCAATAATAATAATAAAAACAATTCTTCAGTTATTCAACATACTTTCAAAGAGTCATTTTCAAAGAACAGTTGTGACCATTTTGAATAAACAAAGCACAGCAGAGCATCTTTTGTGCAGTTCACAATAGAAACAAATGACTTCGGCATGACTAACAAAAATGACCTAGTCCAAATGTGCAACAAATTGCAAAACAAAAAAACAAAACAAAAAAACGTAATACTTTTGAAAATCTCATTGCAGACTTTTTTTGAAACAAAATGTTCCCAAACAATTTTCATGGGCATTGTATCAGCCTGGCTCAAAAATTCTATAACACCGTTAAACATTTTCCTTGCCTTTTTGTACATTTATCTTGGAGCGCATCCAGGAGACAGCAGGACTACTTGGCATGTGTTTGTCTACGCTACGCTGGAAGAGCTTAAAATTTGGGGGCTGAGAGGCAGACAGGGGCCGTCTTTGGTCTAACACTTAAGGATATGTCTGCTAACTGGGAGTCTGGCTCCTGAGCTGGCAGAAGCAATACTAAAAGATACTGCTAATGGAAATCTCTCCCATAGTTAAGACGCCAATGAACACACACACACACACACATGCAAAAGATTTCATGCGTGTATCAATATGGGGCCATGCATTATTTCTAAAGAGCCAGGAGACATAATTTGCATCCAGCTGTTTTTAGTGTTATTTGTTATTTTAAAAATCTATTGTAATTTTAACTGTAAAAGACCGTAACAATGCTAGTAAAACCTGTTAGTTGGTAAATGGTAAGTTTTCTATACAGGGAAAAACTGTCTAACCTTTCAGAGTAATATTAAGTAAAATACTGTTAAATGCTATTTGGCGTTTTTTATGTAAAAAAAAATAATAAAAGAGAACAAGTTGTCTTACAATTTACAGTCAAAAACCATAAACTGACATTCCTAGAATTCCCTGTGTAACTGTTAACATACCTGATGGTATTTTGATAAAATAATTGTTTCTTAATAGTTTTTGTTATCAGTTATGTTTATTAGAGTATTATTTTACAACATATGTTGATTAATGTTCATTGCATTATATTTGCGTTGTGTGTTATCATGATGGTGTTTTACATTCGTTTGTGATAGCAGTGCGGCCTTGCTAATTCAACAGAAAAGGGCTGTTGGATTTAAATTCAATTAAATCCAATTCATATTTATTTGTATAGCGCTTATCACAATACATATAATTTCCAAGCAGCTTTACAGAAAATTCTGGCCTACTCTGTTATCAGAGATGACAAAATGTACAGTTCTAAGATATACAAAACATAATGTATCATTTTGTCAGGACCACTGTCATCAAAGATGATTGGCAGTCTGCATAGTTTGGATTGGCGGGATATGGTTCAGTTCAGAGTGAAAACTCCCTGCACATCCATGCAGCCTAGCATGTTTAAAAGCAGGGAGAGCAGCAATAACGCCCCTTCAACCACCCAGTAAACAGAACAGAAGCAACATAAATGTATTGCGACATCATTAATGTACTTAATGACATTTTGGGATTACTGCCTGTACATGCACAACCCATTCTTAATCCATAGAGTTTAATATGGAGTTGGCCCGCCCTTTGCTGCTATAACAGCATCAACTCTTCTGGGAAGGCTTTCCACAAGGTTTAGGAGTGTGATTATGGAAATTGATTCTTCTAGAAGCGCATTTGTGAGGTCAGGCACTGATGTTGGACGAGAAGGCCTGGCTCACAGTCTCCACTCTAATTCATCAAAGGCGTTCTATCGGGTTGAGGTCAGGACTCTGTGCAGGCCAGCCAAGTTCCTCCACACCAAACTTGCTAATCCATAATTATCTTTATGGACATTGCTTTGTGCACTGGTGTGCAGTCATACTGGAATAGGAAGGCCCCCAAATTGTTCCCACAAAGCTGGGAGCATGAAATTGTTTAAACTGTCTTGGTATGCTGAAGCATTAAGAGTTCCTTTCACTGGAACTAAGGGGCCAAGCCAGATTTCACGTGGCCTACCACTTCGTGGCTGAGTTGCTGTTGTTCCCAATTGCTTACAATTTGTTTTAACTAACAGTGGAATATTAATAGTGAGGGAATTTCACAAATGGACTTTTGCACAGGTGTCAACATATCACAGTATCACACTTGAGTTAACTGAGCTCCTGAGAGCGAACCATTCTTTCACAAATGCTTGTCGAAGCAGGATGCATAGGTGTTTGTTCTGGACGAAAGGAGGAGCAGGGGATGCAAAAGGGTTACAACAGCTCCTGAGCAATTACGTTATAGCTGCTGATAATACTGAATGGACCATATATGTAGTAAGGATGTCGAAATTAATAGTTTCTTTTATACTTTGCGATGCAGACGAGGACGATTTAGTTTCGGTTCAGTAATAGACCATAACCGATTATAATGTAGTGATTCTTTTCTGATGTAATTTGTCACGTACGTGCTTTGTCGCAGTAGCATTCAAAGGCAGAGGGAGGTGACTACGAGTGTAAGTAATAAAAAATGGTAAAATTAAAGGTTCAGTTCATATATCTGACTATTGCCAAAACTGTATACATGAGAATGCAGTGCATCGTCAATGCATCGTGATGCGCTGTGATATCGAATTAAACCGAATCAATTACATGATAATCATAATCGAACCGAACCATGAGACCAGTGTTGGTTTTCATATCCTTATACAGAAATAATCTGTCATAAGTGTTGTATTCCTATTGGTAGATGTAGATCAGCTGAGATTCATCTGATGCGAGCTTGACTAACTTGACCTGACAGAACTAACGCTAAACTTGATTTTAGGCTGAAACAATGAACCTCATTAAAGCAATTATAACAAGTTGTGATCATAACGATTACAATATATCGGAAATGTGATAGTTGTGTTTGTTCATTTAGAGTTGGCATCAGCTTCACATTTTGTCATCTCTTCATAGGTGTTCTGAAATCTTTGTAAAAGCCTAGATCCAAACTGGAGGTTGTGATTTACCGGTTTTAAATGTACTTTTTTAGTTGTTGTCAATTACAGTTTTACAACAGTGTATAGTTGCTCATACTTTTTTTGTTGTTTGTTTCTTTATTTCAAGAAACCCCTAATGTTCAATTTTGGTGCAACCCATCCCATGATATTACCTTTCTAAGGCACATCATAAGAATTACATTTTTCATTTTAGCTTGCAATGAAATAAGCAACAAAAATATAATGGATGTACACTGTGTTTTGTTTCAACAATCAGTTGTTTTTTTTTCCCACTGATTTGATTATCAGTTGTACCTGTTGTTCATTTCATTGATTAGTTTGCTTTGGTATTCAAGCTCTTTGTTTCTTTCAATTCATTGTCTGGTCATGGTTTTTCTAGTTTGTGAGTTAGAGTTTATTAAAATCATTACTGCTGTGATTAGATCCTGTCAATTTTCATTTTTATTTAAACCATTGCAGACACACTGAAGGAGAGACTGAATGTGATTTTGTCTTCTTTTTTCCCTACCATAGTCGTGTATATCTGTGGGCCTCTACAGACCTTCTTCCAAATAATGAAGCTCTTTGAAGATGATGTGAAGAATCCAGAGGACTATGCCATCTTCTACCTTGATGTGTTTGCAGAGAGTTTAAGTGGCGACGTTCCAATGCCCTGGCAGGGTTCAGCGATACAGTTGAATGACCCCCACAAGCTATTTCAGGTATCATTAATAATACTTATAATAACTATCAAGCTTTGCTATAGCATCACCAGTTTCATTTATCTGTTTTTGCTTTTGAGATTGGTCAAGAAGTTGCTTAACACTTTGAATGGTCTTCTACTTTACATTGTAATTCAAGGTTTTGAAGGATTTGAGTGACTTTTTTCCCATGTTAATGTGCTTCTTGCATGCAGAATTAAATTTAGATTAGAAAGGTTTTATTAATATGACTAATGTTCACTCAGTTGGAAAGCCTTCCTGGTTGTTTTGATTGTGAATAATACATTAGGCTTCCATTTACTTAAATTAGTGTTTTTGCAGTAATTTCTTTTAAGGCTGATTTTTTTCTTTTTATGCTGCTACACTGAAAAAAAGAAAGAAGAAACACATGTTATATAAAAAGATTACTGTCAGAAGTAAGAATTAAATTAAGTGCACACAATAAAATGGAGTTAATTTTTCTAATAAGTAATGGCAGAATGGTTGAATGGCTATGGGTGGTCTAATGGGGGCGCCCCCTCATCACCCATAGCTCATCTTACTTGAATTGACAACGAAATATATAAAATTCAGTTTTTTAAAATATTTGTATTGACAGATAATTGTGTCAAAAAGCTTAGAAACCATTTAGAAAGTATTTTAGAAAAGCTTGATTTGAAGCTGTTCCTTTTGACAGTTTTATTACAAAACATCCAGTTCCACTTTATATTAAGAGTCTTCAACTACTATATACAAATATTTCAAATAATAATTTGATACCATGAACTTACGTATTATTACATACGTTTTTAAATTTTACTTAGGCCTATATTTAAAAACAACTGCATGTAATTATTACATCTGTAATTAATTTCTGTTATTACATGTATAATTACACTGTTAACCATTTCCATACACCTTAACCCATCCTTAGCCTAATCATGTAACAAAACCTGTTCCTAACCCACCTGTATCCCACCTAAATACCTGCAAGGGTTTTGCAAAACAACATGAACAAAATATATTGTATAAAAATACAATATAATTTTATATAATATAATTTACAATATAAAATACAATATAAAAAATACAATATAATATAATTTTTATATTTATTTTTTTGAAGTGTGACCCAGCATTCTAATGTGGAAAGTTATAACATTACTTTTTTGATAGAATACTGCTAGACATTTATTAAACAGACTTTTGTTGTTTTAAATAGTGAAGACTAATTAGCATTCCACAGTATTAGTGAATTAACTGGTTAGGTACAGTTATTTGATGAGAGAATATTAAAAATATCTTTATTTGTGTTCTGAAGATAAATTGAAGTCTTGCTGTCTATATGAGATTTCATTTTTGGGTGAACTATTCTGTTAATTGATTTTTCCACCAAGTTGTCATCAATGGAGCATTCTATGTGTGAACCTTATGTCATGGAATTACTTGTTATTTTTTTGTCACAGTGCAGGCATGGGAAAAGGATCAGAGGATCTTAACTGCAGTAGCTTTAGTTTATTTACAAAAACAGAGACAAAAATGGCAATCCAGAAGTCAGGAATCAATGTAATGGCTTCAGTAAAGAAAAGAAGATACAAGACCTAAAGAGCTAAACGGAAGGCTTAAATACACGGGTGCACAAAGCAATCAGTAACCAAGGCCATAAACAGTAACCTTGGAAACAGAAAATAAGCTGGAAAATAGAGGATATGCATTGACATCACTTTCCCGCCGGATCACGCCCCCTCAGCCGGACTGAGTGGCAGAAGAGCTTCTGCATTACTGGATTTAATAGGGGAAACTTTGAAGACGCAAGTAAAATAACCGATTTTCAGTTAAATTGAAAAATTGAATGCAACTTATCAAAGATCAATTGATCCATGGATATTGACATGCAGCCAGGAATTGTATTTCCTAACATTCCTATATGTGCCTCTTATCCTCTTATCACTAATACCAATGTTATATGTCCAGGCCTAAACCTTATAGTTTTTTCAGTGCTTATTTAAAAACATCCAATTATGCAGAATATAAGATGGTTATATATGGTTAAATATTTAATTGAGGAGTTGTCAATACAATATATGACAACACAATATGTAGGGTATGATTTTACTCCAAAATTCTACATATTAATAACTGATAACTGTAAATCCACGTTTTGGTTCCTGGAGTCCAGTTGTTTCCGAAGCTTTCGTCAGTCTGTAAAAATATACCTCAGATTTCTTGTCAAATCTATTTGTACAGTCAATCTCAAAGCTCTTTCCCGTTTTAGATGTGTTCTGTATTTTTTTTTTTATGTGGATGTAACCACAGTCACTCTTGCCAACGGTGATGTCACGTGCATACCCTCTGTAGGAAACAAAGGAAGCAGAAACAGAACATAGGGAAGCAAGGAAATACAAACTAAAAGTCCATAAACCAGAACATAAACCTGACAATTTTAAGTGCCTTTCATTTTCAAATATTAAACTGTTGACACTGTCTACTTTAAGTTAGGTATGAAAAGTCAATGGGTCTGATTCACTAAGCATGCATACACACAGAGTTGTGAACGTATTCACAAACAAATCATGATTCATCAACAACTTTCACTCTAAAATGTATTTTAAATTTACAAAAATATGTAGACAACTGAAAACTAAGGGACCAAGCCCAACCCCTGAAAAACAACCCAACACCATACATCCCCCCTCCACCAAACTTTATACTTAACACAATGCAGTTAGAGGCAAGTACCGTTCTCCTGGCAACCGCCAAACCCAGACTCAGTCCATCAGATTACCAGCCAGAAAAGTGTGATCGTCACTCCAGGGAACACATCTCCAATGCTCCAGTGACACCATGCTTTACACCACTGCATCTGATGCTTTGCATTGCACTTGGTGATGTAAGGCTTGAATGCAGCTGCTCTGCCATAGAAACCCATTCTATGAAGCTCTCTACACACTGTTCTTGAGTTAATTTGAAGGCCACATTAAGTTTGGAGGTCTAGCTATTGACTCTGCAGAAAGTTGGTGACTTCTGGGCACTGACTGTGATTTTATGTGGCCTATCATTTCATGGTTGAGTTGCTGTTGTTCCCAATTGCTTCCACTTTGTTATAATACAACTAACAGTTGACCGTGGAATATTAGTAGTGATGAATATTTTTTCCGAAAATACAGGTGGTAAGTGGCGCCTCGCTTGAATTCACTGAGCTCCTGAGAGCAACCTATTCTTTAACAAATGATTGTAGAAGCAAACTGCATGCCTAGGTGCTGTATATCTGTTTAAAATGTCATCTTATCATGTTTAAGTTATTCCTCGTATCATGTATCAAGAGTAATAAAAGATGCGTTATAGCTCAAGCTGTAAGGTAGCTCTGCATATAGATGCAGATACTTGTATGTACAGCTGGCTAATCGGAGGTCTGTAATGTTTTTATAAAAGGTGTTTAATGCATTTGAACTTGTTTTGAAGATGGTACTATTGGCATTGCTCAAAGATCTTGCTGAGTGTGCTCTCGAGCAAAAACGCGTCTTTAGAGAGTGTCATATTTGCTGAGAGTTATGAAAGAAAAGAGGACATACTTTGGGTGTGTTTAATATGAATTACTTACCTCGGGCACGTGGTCGCTCATTTAGAATACTCCGTATTCATCAACATTTTAAAAAGGTTACAAACAAATTTCTGTGCAGACACACGTGTTGTGAATTAGGCGGAACATTGTTTTGTGAGGAGTTGTACCTGCATTTGGGTAAAAATACGTATAATTTATATCAATATGATAGATCAATATGATACAATATCAATATGATAGAGCTATATGTATAAATAATTGTGCCTAAGTTTGCATTTATTAGTGAATGAGACCCAGTGATTTTGAATATATGTCAGTGTCATAATGCAGTGAAAAATGGGTGGGTGGTATGACCAAAATCTTATATCACAACACAAGAAATTTTATATCTCACATAACTTTTTTTTGTTTGACTGAATGGACACCAAAATATAAGATTATTTATAACAGATAACTCTGGCACCTTCACTTGTAACACCTAGAATTAGGAATCAGAACAGTAATACACTGCAAGTATGACTAGATATGTGGAGACATTTTTAAATGTTCCGAAGAAATGCAATAACTTAGTGTGAAAAAACAGACTGAAAATGAAGTTACCAAATTTTAATTTTTTTTTTTTTAAATCAGTTGATTAGGTTCACAAAACCAGTCTGACCGATTGGTTCACTGACTCAGTGATCCGGTTTAACCAACTTCTGGAAGTGAATATGATCAGTGAATAATGACATACATCTGATTCTGTTCTTCAGATTAAGCAATTGAATGCCTTGAATAACATAAAGAAAAGAAAAGAAAGAAAGTTAAATGGGTTTGGAACAACATGAAGGAGAGTAAATTATGACATAAATTTCATTTTTGGGTGAAACATCCCTTTTTGTAAATTGTATGACTGAGTTTTTATCACGTGTCTGGCATCAGTAAAAACATTTTGGAAAATTCTCTGCGATGTCAGTCATGAATCGAATATTTGCCTACAGGTCAGATCACATTTTATTCTTTTTATGACTCTTAGCTATTTTACTGTTTTTTTCCCCCCATCTCTCTAGTCTGTGTTCATTGTAACGTACCGGGAGCCAGACAGTCCTGAGTATACCTCTTTTCGCAAAGAACTCCACAAGAGAGCAATGCAGGACTTTAATATACAATTGGAACCCTCAATGGTGAGTTGCTCTTAAACAAGATCAGGTTTTGGCATATACGCAGAGCCATCTGTCACATCAGATTTAATCAGAACATTTGTACACACTACATAGTTCTTTTTTGGCCTTCTGTCGCTGTCTTGAAAGTATTGAACATTCTGTTCAGCTCTATAGGCTTTCAGGAGCTAAACTTTGTTTCCTTTTACCACAAGATCAGATATGACACTTAAAAGAGCTTGAATCATAAGTTTGGCTTCCTCATGCCAGGCCCATTTTCCTGAATCAGCTGTGCCCTTTGACAAAAGTAGGAAACAACTCCCCGAAACCCTAGATCCACATATGTAGCTGCCAAATGAAAACACTCCGGAAATTAATTCTTGAGTACACTAAATGGATTGCAATTATGAGAAATGTATTAATCAAATTTCTACTTATAATAATTATATTACTGTTGATATAATTGCTATCCAGTCTATCATGCATTGTAAAGATGTTTACAGTGGCTCCAAATTGTATTTGAACACTTAGCTACACTTAAAGGTCCCGTTCTTCGCGTGTTTTCGAAGCTTTGATTATGTTTACAGTGTGCAATATAACATGAGTTAATGTTTCGCGTGTAAAAAAACACAGCATTTTTCCACACAATTTACTTATCTGTACAGCGCTGTTTCCTCTGTCCTAAAAACGGCCTGATGATTTCCTTGTTCTATGAAGTCCCTCCTTCAGAAACACTTGGTTAGTCAGCTTCCTTGGTTAGTGATTGGACAGCAGCTTAGCGCACTTTGCCCGGAAAGGTCCCGCCTCTTACCATAACGGGGAGATGCAAGCGCTGAATGCGCGCTCTTTTCCACGTGAGAGAGCAACAAGACCACGCCCCCTATTTTGCGTATTCTTGTGGGCGGAGGGTTAGTCAACAAACGGTTCTAGTGACGTCATTACAGCAGGAAGTGCAGGGGTGTAGTCCAAACCGGCCGTTCGCTGTAGGCTTTGAAAGGGAACTTCTGTTAAATAAAATATCTCGCTTGGCATTGAACTTTGAGCTTTATAATTTTACAGGTATTATTTATGCTCTAACAGCAACATTACACACTAACTAAAGTTTGAAAGATGGAATCGCGAAGACCGGGACCTTTAAAACTATTAAAATGTCATTGCATAAAATAATAAAAATAAAATATGAAAGCAAGTGTCATCTGCGGACAATTTATCACAGAGCTAGCTTATTTGGAATGATGGTTATGTTTTTACTTGGTAGAAGTAAATTATTTCCTAATGCGGGAATTTTTTTTAATTTAACACATGCTTTAGACAAATCACATTTCTATGTTTAAAATGCTTTCTTTTTCAAGTCAGCTGATTTGAGCCATCTTGAAATTAGGTCTGCCAGATTAATAATTCATTCAATTACATTTTTCATCAATGGACAGCCCTGTTAGTTTTTCCTCACCTCATTTCTCCTTCCCTAGAGAACCTAACCCTACTCTCCCCATGTCTGTACAGAATGACAGTTTCAGATTTCTTAATGTTTAAAGCTCTGTTTTGCCTTTCCTCAGATGGATTTTATTGCCGGCTGTTTCCATGATGGTTTTATGCTATATGCTAAAGCCCTCAGTGAAGCGTTAGCAGACGGCGTGTCTCAGAACGATGGGATCAACATAACGATGAGAATGCAAAACCGCAGGATCTGGGGTGTGTTGAGTGGTCTCGGTTTACAATGCAAAGATATATATTTGATAAAAGCATTCACAATATGATCCTATGATACCTTGACAGTTATTTCAATAGAATGGTTACAGATTAAATCATTTAAGCCCTTCACAGTTTGAGGATGTGATGACATGTACCTGGTTTTAGCAGCAGTGTCAAACTGGAGTGTTTTGACAACTTCACTCTGATTCTTTTTAAAGAGAGCGGAGGGCTTCTAAGAGCTCTTCTGAGGTCGATGTTGGTAAACTCTCAGCCTCTTTTGCAGGGAGTGTAGAGGTCAGAATCCTTGATTTAAAGCATGTCCCAACTAGCTTGTGGATGGAAAATCTGTTTCTAATACGCAACCCATCTGCTGAGCCCTCTCCCTAAAGGAAACTACACACACTGTGCCAAACACATATAGGAACCACCAGGCAGAAAACTGAATGCACTGCAAAAAGTATTTTTCTTAATCAGTATTTTTGTCTTATATTCAGTAAAAAAATATTTCAGCATAGTGAAAAAAAGAATAATTTAGAGAGAACCCTGCACATGATGTAACTAAAATGAAGGAATGAATTAGCACAACATTGACATGATGTAACTGAACAGAGGGAACAAATTAATCAAATGTGGTCATGGTATCTTTTTTTCTTCTTCTGAATGTCATGTATCCATTAACAAAAATCCCACACTATTCAAAGTATATTTTATTCTCTGATGAGTTTTCTTCTTGCTTTCAGTTCATTTAAATATTTAATTCATGGCCACAATATATTGTACCCCCCCATATATATTTATATAAAGCATTTTTCTCTCAGGTATTTTTATCTTTGTTTAGGCTGTTTAGATATTTTTCCTGAAAAATATTTATATATACTGATATAATGTATACTATATAAATATATCATATATAAACTATATAATATATTATATATGCAATTTAATATATACTGATTAATAACATGGTAGAGCTGTATTTTTTTGTCCATAAATACAATTTTGTTTTACATCCAGATTTAGAAATATAGCATTAAATCATGTTTCATATGTCTGTAATGTAGTGACATAGAAAAAATAATAATTTATATCTCAGTTACTCAGTACTAATGAATAACATGAGCTATGAAAGCACTTCCTCTCTCGATAATATAAAAAAAAAAAAAAAAAAAAAAAAAAAAAAAGATTGTTGGCTAACGAAGAAAAAACAATATGCAATCTTTTTACTTTACAGCTTTGAAAGCAACACTCAGATAAAAAATGTTTATTTGATCCCTGGGCTTCTGTTTGTTCATCACAGGGGTGACTGGCCTTGTAAGCACAGATCGGAACAATGCCAGATACACAGACTTTAGCCTTTGGGGGATGACTAACCTGAAAACCGGGCAATACGCTGTAAGTAGAATGTCCACAAATTCAGCCAACTCATGGATTCTTATTCATACATATATAAGAATGAAAAAAATCAGTTTGAGAGATACAAGTACAGTTTTTAAATGTCCTTAAAAATGTATTTTTTTAAACCATTTTAAAAAAAACAAAACATAGCAATATAGTTTACCAATGGAATCCAAATGCCTATGCTGCTGTTGCCAAAAGAGTTTCAGAACACCTGCATATGAGGGCCTTTGAAAAAAACATGACAGAAATAACATTATGAAGGATTTAGCTTTCCTGCTAATTGTTTCCATAGTGAAAATCTTTTTGATAGACATGGTGACAATACATAACAATGGTTAAAGAGTCGATCATATGTAGAACAACAGTCTAATTTAGCCCACATGCCACTTTCTCCATAATTACAGTAAATGCGGCCGTGGTTGGACGCTCGACATACCAAATAATGTGCTGCTTAAAAATCAAATCCTTTACTAGCCCTTCTGTCCTAATCTAAAACATGTGTTCATGAGCTTGTAAGTGTTGTTCATTTTTCAGTTTGACTTGTTCATTCATAAATACCAGGAGTCTTTTTTGATTTAGAATGGCCTATCGCAACTAAAAAGAAAGTAAATTAAAGACTATTTAGCTGGTAACAAAGTGATTGAGTTATACCATGCATTGTTGCCATAGTTACCTCTTATGCCACCAATATATTCATACTTTTCTTTTCAGAGACTAGACAGTGTTGCATGTACACACTGTGAATCATGTGCAGAAAAACATCATCTTATATATTTTATTAAAATAGTTCAAAGACTTAAAAATGAAATGATAATTGGTAGGCCATGGTATCTTTCTAATATGTAATGCAATATTTGAAATCTTTTCCCGCTTACTGTAACTCAAATATGTTTACGAGTATTTCTTGTTAAACAGATTGTTGGTCACTACAATGGGACCAGTAAAGAAATCTTGTGGTCCCCAACAGAGAGGATTCATTGGCCAAAGAATTCTCCACCTCTGGACTACCCACCGTGTGGATTCTCACCATGCAAGGAAGGTAGGGACCCTTTAAGTGTAAACTCAAATCTGACCACTTGATTTACAGGCCATACTCTACTGAATCAAAGGTGTTTGACCTTAGTTTGGTTTTATTTTTGTCTGACTAAATCTTTTACCTGTGAATGCTATATAATATGCAGTGCCGTTTCTAGGCATAGGCAAACTAGGCGGTCGCCTAGGGCGCCAACAGCTGGGGGGCGCCAATGAGCCCCTGCCCCAACAAGATTTTTTATTTATTTCATATATATTTTATTATTAATATTTTGTACTTTTGCTATTTCAAGGCATTATGATTAGTTGCGATTTTTGGAGTGAAGTCGCAATGGTGATAGTGGCGCTGCTGTAATGAAATGAGATCATGTAGAGGGCGGCAGGAACGTCGTCATCCGTGGCGTTGTAACGCTTGTGTCCGAGTGAAAAATGCGGATAGCTCACTTAATGTAACTGTAGTGGATGCAAACACGGAGGCGATTAACATCAAACAGATCGCACTTTATTCCCCGCTGAACTCTCATCACAAACTCCCTTTCCGTCCACAGCATTACTTAATAAAACAAAATAACTGTTAGCAACAGAAAACAGAAAATAATCCCCACACATGGGAGCTGAAGACTCAGTGCGCACATACACAAAATGCAGACTTCGTTTGCAGGGAGCGCGCGCAACTCTTAAAGGGGCCACAGTATATTTCTACTCGTTACAGCGTGCTTTAGTTTCATCATCATGAAAAGGTCAAAGCCATCAGGGGCTCAGTATCGTCAAAAGAAAAAAGAGGAAATATAAAAAAAGAAAGCGAAATATACAGGTATAGCCTACTTATTGGTTACTTGTTCTCTACTAAGCTGGTCGCTCTATCATAACGTTGAGCAAAACATTACACTGAATATTAGTACTGGACGGACCACACGCCATGCTCATTTCAGGTGCAGAACATTATAGCAGTTCATTTGAATATATATATATATATTTTTTTTTACATCAGAGATAGCTGTTTAGTGTAAATTGATCAAGTAGGCTAATAACCATGGGCGTCACTAGGCCCTTTTTTATGAACTTATGCATCAGCCCCCCCTAAAAAAATATGTGATTAACCTTTAAAACATATGAAACTGGCGCAAGGCTTCGGCTACTGCTTCGTCCCGTCTCTTATAGTCTTTGTGTCACTCACTGTGTTCTTCAATCCGCAGCGGCGCCGAGTGACATGGTTTTCAAGCTATTGTTATCTAATTTTTTGGCCTTCAGAACATCTTAAAATACAAAAATGTAGATCATAGAAATCAAAATTTTCTCGGGGGAACATGCCCCCGAACCCCCCCAACATTTGGGATCTCTGTGAAAATAAACCTAGCTACATAATTCGATTAATGCATGTACAGTATGCCCATGAAATAAGGAAGTAATATTTACTTAATAAATTGTAGTTTAAAAAAAAAAAAAGGGGGGGGGGGGTGCAACATATGAATCTCGCCTAGGGTGCCAGAAAGGCTAGAAACCGCCCTGATAATATGTCTTTTTCAGCTTTCAGCAAGAACAAGCACTGTAAACCTCCTTTCTATGTTAATCAGACTTATTGTAGATTGCATCACAAAAATCCATCTCTAAAATTAGTTTAATTCTAAAAATAATATTTTTTGCTTTACAAAAAGACAATTAATGCAAGATTTTTGCATAGATTTTTTGTTGTTGTTTTTTTGTAGTTACGACAACATTCAATTATATTTTTTTCATGCTATAATTTGTTAGCCTGGCTCCGCCCTCCTACGTACGTCCGCTCAATTTTCATTTTCCTTCAGTATACTTCGTCTGGGATTGCTGTGTATTCTTAGGTTTTCTCCTAACAAATTTTTACCGGTCCAATCAGTGAACAGAGGGAATAGCTGAGAACAATGACATTGACGTTGTGCGTTAGTTTGAGTTGTAGTTCAGTAATGGCGGCGGAGAAAGATGCGAACAAAACCATTCATGTGGCACCGCTGCCGAATATCCAGAAGTTAAAGCTGGAGCAATAACAATTTTCTGCTCCCTTTTTCCAATTAAAAACCAGAGAAAAATGCTTTAAAAGGGTTGTACCCATTTTTTGTTGATATCTTTGCATTTAAAGGGTAAACCATTTATTTTACAGCTTAATTTGACCAGTCATTTGTGTGTATATATTTATGTGTGTGTGTGTGTGTGTGTGTGTGCATGTGTGCTCAGCCAACCGCATCCTTGACAGTTAGCTTGCGCGTAGACACACATGTACACGCGGTCACTTTGCTTTCTTTTGACATTTCTCAAATTAATAAACAGATATAAACACAGTATACTACACAGTATTGACATTTTTTCTGAGGAGATCTAACTTGTACACAGAGCGCTGCTAGTCTGTCTGGATGGCAGGAAAAAAACATTTAAATACCTTTACTCAATTATCTGGACTACAAAACTTTGAGAGATTATTTTTTAATATCTGTTCTTTGAAATTAGCAAAAAAGAAAAATCCTTTTATAAAAAAAATTAAAAATTGTTTTTCACATTATCGGCCTGTATCTTATACTACTCATTTCGCCAGATCGGGTCACATATTAGGGCAAAGAAAAAAGTTGTTTAATCTCAGAATTGCATGTAAAATATGAAATGACGTGAATTTGAAAGACAAAAGCCTTCCAGAGACAGTAATACATTGTTAAATGACTCACTGAGTGATAATTAAAATAATAATTAATGTGTTCATCAGGAGCTGATTAGATGTTACAATGTCGAGAAAACTCTTTTTAAAAGTGAAATGGTTTCTGTAAATCTAGTGATCAAATGCTGTGGGTCTCCGTTTTCAGTAATCATCTCATTAATAGTGTGTGCAATTTAAGAATTGCAGTTAATTACAGTGCTTTCATTTATTTAAGTTGTGGTAACAGGTCCTCTGAATTACTTTTTAGAGTGTTGAAAAATATGTTTGTGTACCTTCTCTATTCATAGTAGCTGTAGTGATTCATCAAATGGTGGAGAAGAGTGGTGTAACTTGGCATATTTCCAGATGTCGATGAGCTCACTTTCAGCATTTTTAAAAGGCTGATTAAGGTGTCTAGATTTATAGATAGATTTAATCTGCTGCATCCTTTACAACCTGGCACTCAGAATAGACCTGCAAGATCACTTTGCAAGCTGCGTTCATCGCAGATTTTTAGTGAATCAAGTGCTTAAATGCAGGCAGTTTACATAAATAAATGCTATATCAGCGGGCCCGAATTATTGTTTGTGAGGTCTTACTCAGTGTACCCAAAAAGTCAGTTTTGTTTTATATAATTATTATTTTAATTCCCAGATCATCTTCCTGTACTTGGAATAGTGGCAGTTGGGTCTGGACTGGCTCTCATCATTTTCGGAATCTCCAGTTTTCTAATCTACAGGTACATTCTTTTTTTACTACAAGCTTTACTGTAATTATTTTAGTTTTCAGATTAATGACAACACGTGGAATACCCTAGAGAGGTGTTATTTAATGGTTTGCAGGAAGAAGACATGCTAGAACTCGCAGCTGTTTCTTTTTTTCAGAGGATTTACGGGAAAAGCATCTATAGGTGCCAGAGTGGAATTTACATGATTGTTGCCAGAGCAACCGCTCAGCAGTTGTTTGAGTGAAATCTGGAAAGTATGTCTGTTTCTGAGACAATTGCAGATAGTCTAAATATTTCACTGCTTGTTACACTTGGTCAGCTGATATTTTCAACAAATTTCAGGCTGTGCTGTTGACCTCATTGCCTCAATTATGACTGGACCCAGGCGGAATCTGTGGACGTTGCGTTTTCAAAGCTGATTTTGGGAGCAGATCGGTGGAATTGTATGGAATGGATTTAAAAAAAAAAAAACGTGTTCTGAAAGTTTTATAATCTTTTCAATATCTTACAGCATAATATAATTAAATAAGATAATTATGAAAATAATTATAATAAATAATAATAATAGGGATGCATGTTATATCACTACTATATCAGCTAATATTGAATATATAATTAATGATAATTTCCCCTATTTGCTATAATTTAATTGAAGATAATTAAAAAATAAATAATAATAATTCAGCCTAACACACAATTTATAATCTTCAGCCAATCTAAAAATGAATATCACTTTCTTGTAAAGTACAGAATAATGTTGTGATACCTATATTCAGCATTTATAAAATTCAGAATTGTATAAGCTAACTGTAATATCAGTGTTGCCCTAAATAATAATAATAGTAATGAACTAGAACAAATATTTTTTTTACAATACATACTTGTGTGATGAAATTTTGACTGGAATAAAAAAAAAGTGAAATGTAAAGTATTAATTGTACAGGCTTTATATAATCTGACTCCTTTAAGATCTGCAGTATATAATGTCACACTTCTCTTCATAAAATTGCACTGATTGCAAATTGCCACGCACATCAAATTCAAGGCACTGATGTTTTCCTTCAGAACAACCACTGGCTCTTCACCCCTATACTTAAACTCACTTCAGACCAATGTGCCCTAAGCTTACGTTCTGCAAGTGAACGGCGCCTTGTAGTGCCACCCCAAAGAGACACAAAATCACTCTCGGACTGTTCCAAACTGGTGGAATGACCTGCCTAACTCAACCCGAGCTGCTGAGTCTTTAGCCTTTTTCATCTATCTGCTGAAGGTGCAACTTTTTCGACAATATTTGACCCAATAATACTAACACTTGTGCTATTACAAAAATTTTGGTTGCATAAAGTTGTACACTGACAAAAAAAATCACAGATGTATTGTCAAAAGTTTAACTTTATTGGAAGCTTCAACTTTGATCTTTTCACTCTCAGCTTGTGAAGGCAAAGGCAGGATCCAATTTTTGCACTGATTGTCATATTTCAGTACTGGAGCTGCTGAGCAAGCCCTATCTATACATTCCTTGATTCTCTGTCATTCCCAAAGAAAAAGACAGCTACTATTCTATAATATATATATATATATATATATATAGAGAGAGAGAGAGAGAGAGAGAGAGAGAGAGAGAGAGAGAGAGAGAGAGAGAGAGAGAGAGAGAGAGAGAGAGAGAGAGAGAGAGAGAGAGAGAGAGAGAGAGAGAGAGAGAGAGAGAGAGAGAGAGAGAGAGGAATAAGTAGACGAGGAAGCTTTGCTACATGTACAATGGAATTACTGGGATTGGTCACGGCATTTACATATTGTTGCCCTGTTGTTGGTTTGATTGCTTCTATTGCTCTCCTCGTTTGGTTCTTTGCTACCACTGCCTTTGGCTTTTGGCTTGCTCAGTTCGACACCTAAATTTTAACTATATTACTGTACTGCCCGAATTGACTCTATATGATATTTGAAATGAGCTGGATAACATCACCGTTTTCATCAGAACGGCTGTACAGCCGAATAAAATTCTGTTGCCTTATCTTCCTGTTAACACGTTTAAGCTGCATTGAAACAATTGGACTTGTAAAAAGCGCTATATAAATAAAGGTGATTTGATTTGATTTGTAAGTGGCTTTGGATAAAAGAGTCTGCTAAATGATTAAATGTAAATCATAATTTTAAGGGTTGAATAATATACAGACAGGAGCAAATAAATAGAACACAATAAATAGAAAGCAGTGTACTATGGTTTTTGCATTATTGTTACAGCTCTACAAGTTTGAATTTAAATCAGTGCAAAACTTTTGTTTCAAGCTGAAGGTTTGTTATTCTAATGCTATTTCATGCATTCTGACTTAATTTACAATGTTAAAGAGATGGATTCTCATGCTAATTAAACATGGCAAAAATGTCAAAAAACAAGTTGGCCGTATGATGAACTATTTCTGTGCCCGATTTACTTATTCAGGATTTTAATATGTTTCAGTATGACTTCATAAAGGGCAGAATTCCTTGTATGGGCACTTCTCCCGGATGAGCACGTGCACACATCAAACAGAGCGAGAGCAACCACATGCGCATCAATGTCCTTTGTTCGGGTTATGGGACAATTAGATCACAAAATCAACAATGTCACTAAAGAAGCCCACCACACGCCTGGATGAGCTTGGCTGTTTTTGGAAAGAATCAGTAAAGCGGTTCTGTCTTTTATAAATATGATAAAGCTAAAGACTCTTCGGAGATATGAAGGATGCAATACTACTTTACAGATACTCAGGATTAACATGAGATTGGCAGAAACGGTGTGCTTTATACCCTTTAAATAATGCTCCTGTTATTTGTTAAACATGATGTTTCCATGCATGTCTGCACAGAAATCAGGTAGATTTTTTTTAATGTCTCATACATACATATTGTCAGGATTTAATAAGCAATGAAGCACATAAGAGATACACTTTTCATACATTTCATATATTTGTTCAGTTTATTTGAGAAATTCAGTTTCCTTTTTTAATAAAATCATAGAGTATACTACTGAATAGTCTGGAACGACATCTTATGGAAAGGGGAATTGTAGAAGTTGACTCATGGGTGGGCTCAATTCCAGTATAGTCAACACTTTGAGACAAATATTGATGTTAGCTCCTCATACTAGAATAAATATTGCAGTTGCAGCAGAGGTAGACTTATTCTTGGACTTGTCATTCATTCATCTGAACTCCGTTAAAAAAAAATAAAAAAAATAAAAAGACTGTAAAATGGAAATTATGTTTAATAATACCCAATCAGACATACAGTACACACAATTATTTGACACAACAGAAAATATAAATAACAAGTAACAGTGTAAACAGGTAAACATTTTTGAGGGTTTCCTGGAAATCAAATTCATGACCTTGACATTTCTATCATGTGTTTGAGTTGCAAGATTTCATTATTATTAATGAAACATTGAATAATATTGGTGCTACAGGAGTTACTGTTGGCATGGGTAACAGTAACAGAGAATGTAACATTTAAAAGCATCACCGTAATGCTGTGCAAATTTGAGGAACCATTGTTTTTGTGTGTGTGTGTGTGTTTTTTAAAAAAGTTTTTACATGGAAATCATGACCAAACCAAATATGTGTAGAGTCTTGCAATTATGTATTGCCTTAGCCTGAACGTATATGTTGATGTAACACATTTGTTCTGTTAACTATTATGATTAATTATTATAGGTATTAACCACAGATTGCTATAGTATAGCTGATATGCTATACATTTTTATATATTGGATATATATTTTATATACTGCCTTCATGTGCTATTGGAATTATCATAAATTCTAGTTTCCTATGTAAAAAAAACAAAAAACGAATGAACGCCCTCTCTAGTCAAAATTTGAATGTGATGAGATCGTAATCACGACTTCAGAAGTTGGATGTAGGAAATTTCCGATAGCACTTGAGGACAGCATCATGCTGCCTTCATGTGCTATCGAAAATTTGATCATTTTCACATTCAAAAGCTTTTTTATCAGATTTTATAAGATTCCATGACGTTGCATCAACGTTGCTCTACAACCCGGGAGCATGAAACTGAATGAAATTGCCTCTTGGTGGTAGCCTGTGCATATGTTTACTCACTAAGAAAATGTGTTTTGGGGTTTCATGACCTTTTAAGAAATAAATTTACAAAAATACAACAACTTTATGCTAGTAGCAGATCAACATTTTAATCCTTATTCACTGAAATGTGTTAAAACAAATTTGAAAGTAGTGGCAAAGGAGATGCTAAATGGCTTTCATTGTATTAATGTTTGAGGAGTATTTAAGTTTGTATTTGAGATATTATATGAAATTGTATGATTTCAGGCAAGTTAAAATGAGATGGACTACTTTTGTGGTGCTTTTTGTAATTTTTTTGGAGCTTAATAGCCCTTGGTTCTTATAACTGTAAAACATCTTGTTACTTTCATCAACCTTTTGTCCTCTGACAACATAACCCGGCTCTGGTCTTAAAGAGACCTTAACTAACCCAGGAGCAAAATTCAAACAAGTCTCGCTAACTGAGAGGTCAAGGCCAGCAAAAGACCTTGGTAGGGGGTACGTTTGACCTCAACGGAGAGCCCTTGGCATCCGGATGCGGAGTGAGAACTTCCCTGGCCTGGGTAGAAGATTGGAGGTTTGCTAACCCCTGGAGAGAACAGACTATGTCTCCTATTATACAGGGAGCCGTGGCTCGACTCGATGGACGTAAGGGGAGAAAGTCTAAAACGTCTCCTTTCTCTGATGCCGGAGGTGTGGTTTGAGCCAAACCCCACACATCGAAACGCGCTTGGCAGCGAATGTGACGGGACTGGAATTAGGAGAGCAACCGGAGGCAGGCAGAAACGTTTGTGCGGTCTGACCCAGCCCCGTACATCGGGCACAGCTCTCCTTTCCTTGACCAGAGGGTCAGGAATGACTCTGGAGAGCTGGAGCGGGGGGCCTGCTTCCGAACCGCTTCAGCTCGAGACGTCTGTGACTTCTTTGGCTTGGAAATGGACGGCCACAAGCTCCCCAAACCGTGGCAGGTGGGGGATGACCCTGGTCGTTCCTTCCTGGAGGAGAATCCCTCCTGTACAAAAGGTGCTCTCTAGGCTGAGAGGTGGAAGTACTTGAAGACTCCCTATTCCTTTTGGGATGACTACTTCTCAAAAAGCGTGAGCCTCGTACAAAGGGTTTTGAGAAGGAGATTCTTGCAAAATCTACATTTGAAGTGCCCTGAACCGCCTCGCACGTGTGAGCAAAACCCATGTACTTAAAGGGTTAGTTCACCCAAAAATGAAATTGATGTCATTAATGACTCAAGCTAATGAAGTTGCACACCTGTAAGACCTCCGTTTATCTTCAGAACACAGTTTAAGATATTTTATATTTAGTCACATAGCATATGCAGTCTATGCACACTATACTGTCCATGTCCAGAAAGCTAATAAAAACATCATCAAAGTAGTCCATATGTGACATCAGTTGGTTGATTAGGATTAGATTTGAATCTTTATTTGAGGTTTGAAAACAAACGCGAAAGAGCAGACTGAAGCTGAATAAAGTCAAAGTTTTTGTTATTTTTGGACCAAAATGAATTTTCGATGCTTCAAGAGATTCTAATCTACCAACTGATGTTACATATGGACTACTTTGATAATGTTTTTATTAGCTTTCTGGACATGGACAGTACAGTGTGCTGTGCATAGACTGCATATGCTCTGTGACTAAATATAAAATATCTTAAACTGTCTTCTGAAGATAAACGGAGGTCTTACGGGTGTGGAACAACATTAGGGTGAGTCATTAAAGACATCAATTTCATTTTTGGGTGAACTAACCCTTTAACGCACTTACCAGCGACTAAACTCCATCAATTGGCATGATTATATAAGGGCTTCAGACAATCGGCACACCCAGAGGGCGTTCCCCTAATGCGTCACTATGCAGCAGAGTGAACCTATGAAAGAGAACTGTCCTTTTGTGTTCCACAGAGGAAAGAAAGTCCTACAGATTTGAAACACCATGAATTTTTATGGATGACCTATTCTTTTAAGTTAAAAACTGCCACATATACACTTTCAGTGAGTGACATTGATCGGAAAACAACTTCAATGTGAAAAGGTTTATATTAATAAGAGTTAGCACACTCTGACCACATCAAATATGGAGCAATGCCAGCAAGCTTTCAAAATAGAAGCAGTTTGGATTAATTTTCCTATACTTTATTTGTATGGTTTATTCAGGATATTTCTACTGCTGTGATATAAACTGCTTGCCACTCAATCAAACTGTTTCCAATCTACGATGTTCCCTTCAGTCAACGCTTCATAGAATTTTGACATTTTATAACAAGGATTTTCCCTTTGGCAAACGGCTGAGCATAAATTTTTGAGCCTGGCTCTTTAATTTGAAGACCCTGCCGAGGTTTTTTCCACCTCTCTGCCTCCAAAATCTGGTCTACAAAAACAAATAAAGGTGCTTGTTTTGGGGCTTACCAGGGTGGCTCTAAAAACGAGTAAAACCCTGTTGAAATGCAGACGCTGCAGTACTTACATTCTGCCATCTGGAAGTGTTTTACACCTTTTAGATTGTAGTGGAATGTGTGGGGGTTGCTTTATTTTCTCATACTTTGTTTTGAGTGCTCTGAAACGTAATTACGCTTCTCTTCATTGATATCCTCCTTTCGCAACTCTCAGACCACATCAGTGAAACATTCAGAGATTGATTTGTAATAAAAAAAGCAATCTTTGCTGTGAATAGAAGCTGTTGAGAAATAGCTGCTCCTCAGAGAGTTCCTCCAGATGTGTTGATTCACTTGGTAGTTGCCCATGTATGTATCCACATGGTTGGCTGGACTGCTTGGTTTACTTGAGTTTAAAAATAATATGCTGGTAAGGGCGCAACATCAGTGACCCTAAGATTGGCTTCATTTTATCGGCCAATCAAACTTCAACTCAGCCTTCTGCAAAAATTGTTTCCATCTTAGTTTAATGTTACATAGCAATGAACCTTTAGTCTAAGGGTTATTTAAACTAATTGTGTGAAATGAAATGCTATTTCCAAAACATTTTCATGGTGCTTACAAAGGCACATATCACTCTTATAATACTTTTTCAAAATCCTTACCCCGAAGTATTAAACTTTATCCCATCACTTGTCCTGCACTGTTTATGATATACAGACAAGATTAATAGCTAAAATTAATCAGTTTACAATAAAACAAGCAACCATCAAGAACACTTTAGCAACCTCCTAGCACTGCCCTAACAACCACTTGGAACATTTTAGCAACCACATAACAACACTGAAAACACCTTTACACCCATGTTAAACACTGGAAAATGTCAAAATCTAGTTCAGCATCTACTTGTGCCAAAACACTGTTTGCCCTTCTTGAATACGATCTGCTCTTTTCTAGGAAACTGAAGTTGGAAAAGGAGTTAGCTGGGATGCTTTGGAGGATACGATGGGAGGAATTGCAGTTTGAAAGTCCCAACAAATATCACAAACGTGCAGGCAGCCGTCTCACTCTTTCCCAGGTACAAGCGCTCACTGGTATTTTCATATCTTGAATAAAGCTGCATAAAAACTGATTTGTTTTCCAGTTGGTCACCTCTTAGCCCTAAAATGTATTTTAAATACACACATATATATATATATATATATATATAAAAGATCAAATCTATATTTTTAAGATGACATGTTTTTGTGTTTCTGTTTTTGTTTAAACAATGTTAAATAAAAGAGGTTCCCTTCTGTTTCAGTCCATATGGTTTTAATTTATCTCATAAAAATGCCTTTTTGGACTTGGCTGTAATCCCTGGCACTGTTTTTCAATGTCCATTTAAAACTAGATTCCTTGGGAATTACAATGATGGCTTAGTCAGTTAGCTGGTCCCAAAAGCTAGCTTGATTATATTAAACTGAATTCTCTTTCTCTTTAAATTTTAGAAAATATAAATTCATAACACACAAATCTGGGTCTGTTCATTTGCCAAAATATTGTTTAAAATGGGTATAAGGCCAATCATGTAAGATATAACTGACGTTATAAGATAATTTGAAGAAATTAACGCAGAAAAGATCAGTATCATTAGAGTTCACACATTCTTGACTAATGTTGTTTAGTTTGTTGAAGGTTGCTCAGTTTTATAGTAGCAGACTCATATTAACCAATTGTTCAAATGAGCTCCAGTCTGGCCATCTGGTCTCCTAATCAAACCTTACCCTGTATCTATGGATGGGGACCTTCCATAGACATGATTTTTATACTTTTCAAACTGTATTTTCTATTCCCTGCCCCTATACCTACCCAGATTTCTGCCTTTTTAAATTTGCATAATTCTGTATGATTTATAAGCTGTTTTTTTCTCACAAGGATCCCCCCACCAACACACACACACACACACACACACACACACACACACCTACACACACACACACACACACACACACACACACACACACACACACACACACGTCGTGTTTCCATGTTTTATGGGGACTTTCCATAGGCGTAATAGATTTCATACTGTACAAACTGTACATACTATCCCCTTACACTGCCCCTGCCCCTAAACCTACCCATCACAGGAAACATTCTGCATTTTTACTTTCTCAAAAAAACTCCTTCTGTGTGATTTATAAGATGTTTTCCTCATGGGGACCTAAAAATGTCCCCACAAGGACAAGGATTTCGGATATTGCCATCTTTGTGGGGACATTTTGTCCCCATAACGGAGGGATTACCAGCCCACACACACACACACACACACACACACACACACACACACACACACACACACACACACACACACACACACACACACACACACACACACACACACACACACACACACACACACACACACACACACACACACACACACACTTTTATACTGGAATAACTGTATATCCTATCCCCTTAACACTAACCCTTCCCCATCACAGAAAACTTTCTGCATTATTACATTTCCAAAAAAACTAATTCTGTATGATTTATACGCTCATCTCCTCATGGGGACCTCGATTTAGGTCCCCATGGAGACATGAGTCCCCATAAGTCAGTGTGCAAGTCCTCACCGGGATAGAAAAACATCAACACACACACAGATACATATACAGTGGATTTTATTAGTTTTTTTTTTTTTTTTTGGCCTCATACTTGGAACATGCGTTTTGAAGGCCAATGCATTTTCCAGGCTGCCGTATACAGTATTACACATTTTGGAGTCCCTTTCCAATATGTTCCACATCATTGGAATGAATGTATGATTCATTCTACTTCCCTGATGCTATTTAAATAAAGCTTCTAATGTTTTTTTCTTTTTTTTTCTCATACAATTATTTCTAATTCTTAACTGTTCAAGACATTTTTCTTTTTTATTCTGGTTATTAATAATCAGTTTGCGACTTTGGCTCAATCAAGCTAAAGTCAGTTTCATTAGCCTTTGGAAAAAGCTTTTTGTGTGTGAAGCAAATCAGATATCAGATCTCTTTTTTTATCTAGTCACCTTAAATATAATGGGGTCCAAAATTGTCACATTGAAGTCCTGGAATTAAAAAAAAAAAAACATAAACCAGAAAAAATACACTATTTTTAGATTAAAATGCTATACCAAGACTATTTTATGGTATAGCAAATTGTGACTGATCATGTGAGATGCAAAGGTAAAATGAAAAATGAAACTTGCATATAATTGCTTTGTCTTGAATGATTGTTAGTGTTGTGTTTCCTTTCCAGAGAGGTTCAAGCTATGGTTCCTTGATAACAGCTCATGGAAAATATCAGCTATTTGCAAAAACAGGCTATTTTAAGGTGAGGTTTAGTTCTTCTGACATCCTCCCTCTGCTGCACACCCACACACATGCGTATTCACT
This sequence comes from Pseudorasbora parva, assembly GCF_024679245.1. Lineage (NCBI taxonomy): Eukaryota > Metazoa > Chordata > Actinopteri > Cypriniformes > Gobionidae > Pseudorasbora > Pseudorasbora parva. The sequence goes on along the minus strand of NC_090174.1, from coordinate 15,794,907 downwards.
AGAGAAATGGAGAGTGGGTGCACTATCAGCTCAATGTGTTGCTTTAAGATCACACTTTAATGCAGCTTTGCTGCTCCTTAAGTCGATTCACAATGCTCTCTGTGCTACACCACGATAATTGGATCACAAATCTCAAAATGCCAATAACCTAAGTTGGATGCAGGTGTATTATTCCTCGATTTTTTTTTGTTGTAATTACAATTCATGACATCTTTGTTGACTGCATGGCTCAACTCCAATCCCCAGTGAACCTCCTCACTGTCTTCATAGCTACTAAGAGTCTAAAACAGCACTCTAGTTCAATTTAAATGTTCTTCAATGGCAGCAACTAAGTTAGTAATTCAATATAGAGGTCTTCACGGGTCCTAAACCCTGAAGAGACCATAAATGTGCTACATATAACCGACCTGAGCTGTGTTTCTCAAAAGCATCGTAAGCCTAAGTTGATCATAAAGACCAATTGTTCTACGATCAACTTAGGCTTACGATATTTTCAGGAGACATACCACTGTACCCGTCTATTATTTAAAAGTTGGACCTGGACCCATGCAGAACCAAGAAATGCAATAAATGTACTAACTGGAACCGATACGGACCCACCTATAATGTGAAAGCTGGACCAGGCCAGCAAGACATAGATTGACAAGACCCATTCGGAACATTTTCCACAGCAAATTGCTATTAACAAGTCAATAAATAAGTGGTAATAAAACGTTTTGTTTTACCAAGGTAGTAGCCATTTCCCTTGTACTGTGATGCATACAATCTTTATTTTTTGTGGGAAAATGACTGACTACATTATCCTGCTTATTTTATGCACAGTTATCAAATAAATAACTAAATGGGCTTGAAATATTGATTTGAATTGTTTTGTAAGGTGGTAAGTAGACCGACCACAGAGTATTAAAAAAAATATACAACTAGCGTAGCTATATAAGAATATGTTGCTTAGGACAATTGTCATTTATGCAGTCAAGTCATCTCATTAATATAGCGCTTTTTACAATACAGATTGTTTCAAAGCTGCTTTACAGTGCTAATTGGAAACAAGAGAAGTAAAGTTTGTAAACAAAATTTGAAGTTGGCTTGAGAAAGATAGACCAGAAAGTTAGAAAAAAGTTAATTTAAACATTTCAAGTTTGACGATTTTGAAGTCAATACAGTCTGTCAGAAAAAAATAGATAGATAGATTGATTGATTGATTGGTTGCTATGCGGTTGCTAAGGTGCTCAATATGGTTGCTATGCTGTTGCTAGGACACTCTGGGTGGTTGCTAGGGTGTTGCTTTGTGGTTGCTAAGTTACTTGATGTGGTTGCTATGGTGTTGCTATGTGGTTTGCTAGGGTATTCTATATATTGGGGACACAAATTGCGACTAAATATCCAGATAAAATGAATTACTAAATTAACAATACCAACTATATCAGTGATCTGCCTTAATTGGTGCTATATGATTAAATAAGCTGATAACCACCGAATTCTCTAGAGCGACTGTACAGCCAAATCAAATTTTTGTTGCAGTAATATCCTGTTTAACACTGATGCTGCTTTGAAACAATCGTCATTGTAAAAGCGCTATATAAATAAAGTTGACTTGTTGTGACTTGACTATTCTATGTGGTTGCTATGCAGTTGCAAGGGTACTTTGCACTTTTAGATTCTTTGGAATGAAAAGTAAATTATAAATAAAATATATTATTATTACTTAGGGTGGTCGCTATGGTACTCAGTGGTTGCTATGTGGATGCTAGGGTGTTCAGTGAGTGAGTGAGAATGATGAGTAGATAGACAAACTTATGATAGATAAAGAGAAAAAATGATAAATGGTTGCTAGGGTACTCAAGGTGGATGCCAGGGTGTTGCTGTATGGTTGCTAAGATACTTGGGTGGTTGCTAAGGTATTGCTATGTGGTTGCTAGGCCACTTGGGGTAGTTGCTATGTAGTTGCTAGGGTACTCAGGGTGGATGCTATGGTACTCTGTGGTTGCTAGGGTGTTGCTACCTGGATGCTAGGGTATTCTCTCTCTCACTTGTATGTGAGAGAGAGAGAAAGAGAGAGAGTGAATGAGTCATTGAGAGTGTGTGAGAATGATGATAGAAATAGACATAAGATAAATAAGTTTAAATGAGTCTCAATGACTAGATATAGTTCATAGAATGGCAGTTTGATTGAGTCTAGGCTTCAGTGTTTAATTTTGAATTTTTGACAGTTGGACAGTTTGAAAATCTGAACATTGTCAATGAAAGTCAGTGGGAGTTTTTCCGAGATTTGATCGGAAATTTTTAGGAAAACCATAACTCCGAAAAACAGTCAAAACAGTCTGAAGGTTTAAGCCGAATTTTGAGTATGTAGAATTAAAAATCTAGAGTTAGAGTTGTAAATTTTAGGGTCAGAAGAAGCCAGTGGCGCCTCCAGAAATGTTTCATAGGGGTGGCCAGATGGGGCCACTTAAAATCTTGGGGTGGCACACCAAAACTAGAAACCATAATTTCAGAATTGTATTCTACTGGTGTAGTAAACCGGCCTGTAGCACGTCACGACACATAATTCTGCGTCGTCTTTTACTAAAAAATATTTTTTGACTTATTTACTTACCAGTAGTCTTCGTCTTCTAACGTTAACTTCTTTACACACAAAAAGACTTATTTTAAATATAAAATACATATATAAAAGTCTTGGGCATGTCAAAGATTTGTAACAACTTTAGCTTTGATGCATTGTTAGTTTTTGTGCAGCATCAGATTTTTTTCTCCCTCATTTACTGTTCATGGCTGTTTTTGCCCCATTGACTTCCATTATAGCCACAAAAAAATTATTGGAAAGCCATGACACCATATAATCATGAATTCTTGATTGTTGGTGGTTTTCCCAGTTGGGAAGAGGTAAAATGTGTAATTTTTACAGTTGATAACCAGGTGGCACCATTAACCCTTTAGATAGGCCTGTGCTGAAGAAAAAAAAAGAAGCTTAGTTTCTGGCATTTGTATAGAGTATAATAACTGCATATAAATGAGGGATTCAAAAAATGTAAATCTGATGCTGCACACAAACTAACAATGCATCAGAGCCAGTGTTGTTACTAATCTTTGACATGTCCAAGACTGTGATAAAAGGTCAAAAAATATCCAGTCCACAATTACTTTTTATATTGAAAAATAAGTTATTTTGTGTGTATGTTTTTTTTTTCCAAATCAGTTTTGAATCCGCTTTTGAAAATAATTTATGAACTTAGTTAAAGAGTTAAAGAGTGATAAGAGTGACAATGAAACAATGACAGCAGCTCAACAATAAACATGGAATCAAGTATGTAAACTTGCAACAGAACACATTTTAAAGTATTTTATTTTTGATTATTTTATTTATTTCTAAAGATCTCTTTAGTAGCCTGTATTGGTGTACTTTAAAGGGATAGTTCAGCCAAAAATGAAATTTCTGTCATCATTTACTCTCCCTCATGATGTTCCAAACCTGTATGAGTTTCTTCGTTCTGTTGAACATAAAAGAATATATTTTGAAGAACGTTTGTAACCAAATGTTTGCTTTGGGGGCAACATTGACTTCCATGGTAGGAATGTGTCTTCATATGTATTCTACATAAAGAAATGCATACAGGTTTGGAACAACTTGAGGGTGAGGAAATTATGACAGATTTTTCATTTTTGGGTGCACTGTCTCTTTAAGCAGTCATTCTGAACCAGTAACCACTTTACTGACTATTCTGAAATTCAAAAATGTTTAATCCTCTTTATTAATTTACTATTATGACTATATTATTATGTAATTATTTGTCCCATTTTAATCTAAATATTTTTTAAATATCAAACTGCTAAATGATAAATTGATAACATTAATATGCTATAATCTATTATTTAACCGTTCTAATATCTAGAAAAATAAGTCTGCCAAGCTCTGATAATGTATGAAATATTATATTATCCATTAAAAAAACAATAGGCCTACCTTTAGTTCACGGATGTGTCTGTCATCGCATGCTTTCAGTCAGACAGTCTGAGACACTGAAATGCTTCTCTGCAAAGGGTGCAGTTTGTCTTAGGTTCATCTTAAGTTACTGGACAGACCCACTCATGATACCTTTTTTTTCTATTCAGCCCTATATCTGGAAACCCTCTTGCGTTCAAACTGTGGACGCGAGCTCGACATTTTTTTAAAAAAGCGCGCAAGTTTCCAGCGCATGTTCTCGAGACTCCGTCGCTATGGCAGCAAAGCGCCGCTAAAACGCAATCTTGTGCATCGCGTCCGTATTGGTTTGATACGGGATGCGTCATTTTGCTTATTCTAAATATTGATTGGGGTTGTCGGTACACGATCCGTTCCACCTGCACGATCCGTTCTACGCATGCGCATAATTACGTAGTAGAAAACGTCACGGTTTTCCTACACTATCGGTACAAATGAAACACTTGACGGCAAGGCGGCACAATTTGCGTCATATTTGTGTTACATTTAACAGCATGTCTATTTTGATGCTTTTAAATGTAACACAAAATAAATAGCAAAGGACGTGAGTCGTTACATGAACGTATGATCAACCGTCAAAGACGGTTTGTGCCGTTTTTTAAAATTAATATCTGCTAATAGTTAACCTTTAAATTGAGTAATTTTGTATTAGTATGGATCTATATAGGCTATCTATATAATCTAAATGAGGAAAATAATCCCTTCAATGTTGTTTACAGAAGACAAGGGACATAATACCCTACCGCATCTGGTGATATAGACTAGTTTATGTGAATATTAAACAGCAAAAAAAACTATTTATGCTACGAATCCTGAGTGTCCTCCTGACTCCTGTGTGTGTGGGTATGAATGGCGCTGATCCGCAGTTTACCTCAAACCCATAGGCCTACAAAGAATTGAGCTTGACAGTCGTGTGATTCCATCTCATACGAGGACATAAACGCATGTCTGTCATCTCCAGAGCCACTCTGAGAGTCACTTCATCTGCGTTTCACCGTTTCATTTGAGAAAAACCACCGTCATATCATAAACACGCAGAAACTAAAAGGTATATTCACGGCAACTCGTCAAAATGAAAGTTCGGTTTTACTTGAGAAATATATCACTGTTGTACTGTAGAATTTGTGGGAAATTTAATAGAAACTAAATTAAAATGAAAACAATAATAATATTGTTGTTTTATGAATTAATTAAGTTGCTATAACCTACTATTTACTGGTAAATATTACAGCAAACAAACATCACAGACAATGGCAGACCAATGCAGCTCTTGCATAATGTCAATAATACTTCTATAATGACTTGTGTAAAATTATTTTCAATGTTTGATGTTGACTGCTATGTGTAAATGACTTGAAAGAAGCATTTGTTCACACAGAAGTTTTATTTATGAGTACAAATACATACACACACACACACACACACACACACACACACATGTCTCTCTCCCTCCGTCTCCCACACACACACTCTCTCCCTCTCACACAGAGTGTGGGGTGCACAGTCACCCAGATACACCCACACTAACAAAATGTATATGGGTGACTGTGCACCCCAACTCCAGCATTTACTCTCAGGTTGAGGGCGTCTTTGCAAATTATCATGAATGTTTCCATGTCCTGGAGGTTTTCAAAAATAAACGTAAAAGGCTCCATGGCATCACAGTTCATCAACTCCAGCTCCCTCCATGCTTTCCTTCGTTCATCATGATCCATGGACATGTATTTTGGTTCTTGCACCTGGCCAGTGAAAAGCCCAACACTGTTCCTCACAATGTATTCTGCCTGGTACATATGTTTCAATGTGAGGAGCACCTCCTCCACTTCTACTTGTTCCTCCTATGACAAAGTAAAATACCATTAATACAACATAAGATGTTTTGGGTCTTTCAAAAGGGGCCTTAAGACATATTTTCAGCATAAATTAAATAGTTATTATTAGTTATGGTTTTTTATGCTTTTATATTGTATTTTCATTAGGCTATTAATTGCGAACCTTTGTACTGTTTTTATTTGTAAGCCACTTTGGACAAAAGCATCTGCTAGCTCAAATAAACCATAACATGCACAAAGTAAATACAGGTAGGTCTCACAAAATTTGAATATTGTGGAAGTTTCAATAATTCAAATTTACAACGTGAATCTCATACGTTATGTAAATTCATTAGACACTATGCGAAATATTTATATTATGCATGTTCATTTTGATTACTACAGCTTATATCTAAAGAAAACCCCAAATTCAGTATCTCACAAAATTAGAATAGCACATACAACCAAAAATAAACAAAAATTTAATTACAGAAATTAGGATGTTTTCCCTGAACTCTGTCAACACGACTCACTGTCAATTAATCGGCAGCAGTCTGCCTTTATCCAGAAACAGCTCAGATAACGTGACAGTAGTGTATAAAACTGTTACAGTCACCGACATAATATTTCTGTCTTCATCACAGCACAGAATAACAAAATACGTCCATAAGAACCTATTTATTATTTAACGTCCGTAAATTAAAACAGTGGACAGTATATTAGTTCATCATTTGTGTTCTGCATTGGGCTATGTGTAAATAATACGAAAATAAAAACTGCATGTAGGAGTGAAGAGGTTTGCTCCAGTCATGTAAACATTTTACTGCGATTAACTCCTTACTCTGATCATTGGAAAAAAGCGCATTATTGGTGTACATTAGGGATGTCAACGATTAATCGATGATCAATTAATTGTCGATAAGACATTTGATCGATAAGACTTATCGATCATCGATTAAGCAGGGTCATGCGCGTGCGTGCTGCTCAACCGCAAAACGGGAGGAAAAATGATGCGAGCGTGCCCCAGTTCTATTTGGGACCATTTTACAGCTGGAGTTACTCCTTCATCATGACTGCAAGTTTGCATGTGCAGTCGCAGCCTTTTGTTTTGTGCAAATGTAAGTTGTAATATTGTGTTTATATTGTGCAGGCCTATCTATAGCTGATTTATCTCATAAGGACGCATTTGGTTAATCATTAACGTTAGAGGCGGTAGTTAAAGCATGGTGGTGATCAGCTTCAGCTCCAACAGCAATGCACAGCTAATAATGACTATTATTGGGACTGTCATATTACACAACATTAATGAGAACACTAGTGTAATAAAACATTGTGATTGTTAATTATTTAGGTTTATTTGCCGTGTGTTTCATTGCATTGATCCAGGAAGAGCACATGCACAACATGAGTCACGCATTCTGACTCGCGCATGTAACTTAGTTCAAGTGCACTTGTGCATTCGCATCAGATTGTGCTGAAGTAATTTGAAATATTACATTTATTTTGTAACGTTATATATGTGATGAATCAGGATGCGTTTCTTTTAGTGAAATAAAACGCACTAGCAAGTGGCTTCAGTCAGTGATGGCTACCGGTTTTCATTCAGTGCTTCTGCTTTAGCGCATACAGAGCAATGCATAATAACGATGATTGGGACTATCATATTATATACCAGAAACGAGAACACTATTTTAATAAATGGTTGTAAAGTCATTGGGTTAAGGTGCCGTGTTAAGAGCGTTCTAGGAGGAGCGTGTGTACGCGTCTCCCATTCTGAATATGAATATCAGCAACTCAATTCAAGTTCACTTGTGCATTCGCAAAATTTTGTGTAGATATAATTTGTAATATTTTGTTAACTTTATATAAATCTGATTAATCTCATATAGGAAGCTTTTTGTTTAGTTAAATAATGCGCTAACAAAGAGATTCAGTGCCTTACCTTGCCTAACTTACCGGTGTTAATTCAGCGCATCCGCTTCAGCTCGCGCAGTTCAAACAGCAACGCACGACTAATAATAACTATGATTGGGACTGTCACATTACATAACATTAATGAAAACAATATTTTAATAAATCGTTTTGAATTAATTGGGTTGAGGTGACGCTTCAGCACGTTGCTCTTGGAAGTGCGTCCACACATTCTGAATAACAGATCTGAGGCGGGGTTCGTGTTGTATTACAGGTTATATTTGGTTATTAAATAAGTAATTTAATTAAATTATAAATCCATTTGACTGTTTGTTACGATCTTCTATTTTTGAATATATCACATGATGTAGCATGTTGTATACATCTATATAATGTTTCCGTTTCAAGTTTTACATTTAATTCAGTAATTCACACACTTTTCCAAAATATTCTAATTTTTGGAGACCTACCTATATAGAATGCATACGTGGAAATGGTTGTCTGGTTAGTTTGGCCATACCTTGACTATTTGGGGTCGATAAAGGCTGTAAATAGGTGGTAGGGTGCCTGCCATCAGTTGTTCTGCCTCCTCTGTCCAGAAGGCAAAGCGCTGCCCTAAGTTCTGCCCATGCCTATTTAAAAGTATGGTACTGTTAATGCAGCACAATTGTAAAGCAGACATTGCAAGCAATGTTTTAGTGCTTGAAATGTGTCCTACCTTGCGATCGAGAATTTCTCCAGGATCTGGAGACACCACCACTTCCGAATAGATGGTATGTCAGTCTGTAATATACATGTAATATTGGAGTCTTGCATTGTTTGTTTTTTAACATTCTTGGATACATACATTACATGAACTACAACTTACATCCAAAAAGTGAAACATGGCACCAGTACAGATGCAGAGGGCATACTGTTAAAGAGAAAAATAATGACTTTCTGTGATCAGGGGCGTAGCACCAAATTTTGGGCCCTGGGTACAAACCATCTTGCTGGGCCCCCGTACCATGTATGTGTATGTATAGAAAACGGACTTCCCTGCCTTGGGCCCTGGTTACTCAGTACCCTTTATCCCCCAAGTCCCACGCCCCTGTCTGTGATAGACAAACAATGTTTTTACAAAATGAATGCACTTTTTGTAACACATCACTTGAAGATATTAAACATTTATTTTTTGTATTGCCCTTTTTCTATTTCATTTTGGACTGACTTTAAAATAGATATTCCTAAAATTACTATTCCGCCCATTACTCCTAGCTGCTGCTACCCGTCTCCACTCACTTACCTCTTATAGCAAAATTTTTAGCCATGCGTGAGACCTTCTTCTTCAACGCCGCATCCACTAGCCCGTAAACCAAATATCGCTGAACGGCATCGTAAAGGGCAAACTTCTCTGTTTTTCCTCTGAACTCCATTTTCATTCTATAAGAAAAAATATTTTTTTTCTGTCAGAAACCCTTCTCTGACACCAAATCCTGTCAGAAAATATTACATGCTACTGTCATTTCTTCACAACTTTATAAAAATCATGTATGCAATATGAAATAAGGTGAACAATTACTTTAAAAAAACAAATTTCTGTCAGAAACCCTTCTCTGACACCAAATCCTGTCAGAAAATATTACATGCTACTGTCATTTCTTCACAACTTTATAAAATCATGTAATCAATGTAACCTCTGTTGTCAGTGTCATCTAGGCCTTATCACTTTATTTTTATTAGATTTCTTTTTTAGTCGTGAAGTTAGTTATAATATTTAAACAGTTTGTGCAAAAATAAAAAGTTACTCACCTCTGGAAATAGGCTTACTTTGTTGCCGAGTTGTTGCTGAGTGGATGATTTGCGGGGGGCAGTGGTATTAAACTTGACAGCAGTCCAATCAGCCAATATCTCCAAGGCACATGATGACAAGATGGTAACCTCTGGCCAATGATTTTATGATTTTCAATGATTTGACCCCAAACCCTCCCACCGAGCTCATACTCATACATGCTCCACTCGCCCATAGTCATACTTTGTAATTAACAACAATAATAATAAACATTAAAAAAAAAAAAAAAAATCGCCCATAGTCTGCAGCCAGACGCTTCTCTTTTCTTTTGCTGTGAGTGAATGAAAGTCTCGTGGTATAAATATGCGCATGCGTGGAACAGATCGTGCAGTGTCGTAAATAGTTGCAAAACAGTATTTTCATTTGCGCATGCGCATTTTCTAAAGAGTCTACTACGCATGCGTAGAACGGATCGTGCAGGTGGAACGGATCGTGTACCGACAGGGACTAGTACCTAGCGTCCCCCCCAAACCTACGCCATGGCCAGCGGGGTGGCCAGTGGGGTGGCCAGGGGTTGGCCAGGGGTGGCCGTGGCCACCCCTGGCCACCCCCTGGTGGCGCCACTGGAAGAAGCAGAATAATAATACACATCTATTAGCATTTCAGTAAGTTGGCTTTCCCAAGCCAACTTAATTAACGCAACAAATATTATTTTGGCTGTACAGCAGCTCTAGAAGCAGCTCCATTTTTCAGGTTAAGTACGTTTTTGATTAATTAATTTCCATTGTAAAAATCATTAGTTATTAGACTTAGAGGACGCTTTTAGAAAACGTTTTCAAATGATTATTTTTTATTTTTTAATACATTCTTGCCATTCATTTACATGATAACAGCGTTTTAGTGGCCTGTGAATGCTAATGTTTGAAATTGTCTTGTCATGTAGAAAATTAAAGACTGCAAACTTATATGGCATGGTAATATGGCAACATATTTTGGTTGTCTGCTTGTTTGGAGTGTGTCTGTGATGACTTAAACCCAAATATATTTAGGTCTAGGTAGGCAGCCCATATATAAAGCAAAGTGAAATATATTTGGGTCACCAACCAAGAACTCTTAGAGGACTTTTCTGAAAGCTTACATTACGAGACAATGTGTTCTATGTAATTTGAATAAACAAAAGAAGTCACCGTCACCTCTTTGTCCCACAGTGTAAGCTGAAAAAGACACTAAGGGATCAAATGTCCACTGAGCCAGCTGAATATTTCTGTCACCGTGACCATGGACAAGGACAAGGCACATGATCAAATTCAATATTTTGAATGTCTATTTTTATTTTCAGTCTGCACAAAACGTTCATTTTACTTTGTTCATATCACCGTTTCACATATTTTTTTATGGCTCAGAGTTTCTTTCATATCTCAGGAAGCTTACAGTATAGAGTTTTCAGTTTCTTGACCCGGATGTTTCTACAAAAATGCAGAAATAAATCAATAATGTTATTAATTAAATGGCTTTAATAAAACTTAAAACTTCCAGCAATTTTGACTCAAATCTGAGCAGGCATATCTGAGCAATACATTTTTTTGGCATGTTAATTTATCCAGCTATATGACTCGAAGAAGATGGAAATAGAATCAATTTTCCACCATGACAGCTCCGGTCTGTCTTTCAGTGGAAGTTCAATAGATCAGATTTTTTAAATATTTGCTTCTTTTCACAACAGGGAAACCTGGTGGCTATCAAGCATGTGAACAAGAAGAGGATCGAGCTCACCAGACAAGTGCTGTTTGAACTAAAGCATGTAAGAGAATGCATTTAATCACAAGAAAGAGACTTTGCCATGTATTTTTGTTTCATTTGTGTTTTCATCCATCTGTGTCTATATCTGGGAAGAGAAGACAAGGTATGCATGTTATGTGTGTGTTTAGACCATTGTTTATGACCCCACTGAACAGCCTTGCTGCCCAAGGTGGTTAAAACACCCCCCTGCCCTTTTCTACACATATAAACACACATACACATGCATTCTTTAGAGGGGGGCTGGGAAGCCAATATGAGGCTGTAGACACTGAGGTCAGGGGGCAGGCGGTTTGGCTGGAATTTTACAATGTGTTTTGTTTTGAAATACTGATTCAGACCTAGAACATTGTTATGAAATGTTGAAAAATGTATCCCCTTTATCACTGCTACACTAATACACATTAGATGTCTTTGGCCATCACTTCACATTTTCACTTCAAGTGTTTTAAGATGCCATATGTCAAGTAAAAAATTTTGCAACTTTTAAAACATCTTTAAGACCTCTGCATTATTTTTCTGAATGCGAGAACAAGCTTCATGTAAACAACCCTCCAAAACATATATCTAATCAGAGTAGGATTAAAAATGTATTTATATTAATAGAAGTATTAAAAATATGTAATTTTCCAATTTAAAGCTGTTTTTTGATGAACCACTAAAGCCCACTACAAATCATGAATCTGTTCATGTTTGAAATTTGCTTAAAGGATTAGTTCACTCAAAAATTACAAATTTGTCATTAATTACTCACCCTCATGTCATTACAAACCCACGCCTTGGAGATTAATATTTTGTAAATAAAGTGGTAAATTATTATTATTATTATTATTTTTTTTTTTTTGCACAAACAAAGCTTGCGTCACTTCATAAAATTGAGGTTAAAACACTAAAGTCACATGGATTACTTTAATGATATATTTACTACCTTTCTGGAGTTTGAAAATGGTAGTTGCATAGTCTGTCAGTAGAGGGACAGAAAGAGTTCAGATTTCATTAAAATATCTTCTTTTGTGTTCTGAAGATGAACACAAATCTTACAGGTTTGGAACGAAATGAGGGTGAGTAATTATTTACAGTTTTGTTATTTTTGGGTGAACTAAACCTGTCACACTGGAAATAGAGGTTCAATGGAAAGTCGAGTGCATTGCATTGTGGGATACAGTACTTTGTAGTCAGTACTCTGTAATAGTGCTCTGTTATATATTGTACTATTTTAGCAAATGTCATAGGTCATCTGTATTTTGTGCATTACATATATTCACACGCTATGCACAATGTACGTAAAGCAGAGACAGTAAGATTGATAATATAGTAGTGTTATTCCAGTCATTTCCCAAATCTGTTCTGTCTGTCTATCATCCGAGACCACCATGATTCAGTCTGAGCCTGAAAAACATGAAGTGAGTCCAAGCAGTCTTATTTGAAGCCTAAGTTTGTTTTGATGGCCTTATCCTGAGAGAAAGCTGATAAGATTAGCTGACTTGTGGCCTATGGTAATCTGCTCAGCTTTGATAGGAAACATGAGGGGCTGCATGGCTTTTTTACACACGGTGGAAGACAGCAGTCTGAAACATCAGCCCTGCAGACAGGGCTAGCCCCTAGGGGTCTGATTAGCTGTCAAGCCAGAGTCAAATGAAAGACCAAACAGATGGGGGGGGCCAGTGAAATCTTGCCTTCTTTGTTCCCATTGACATTTGCCCTCAAAGTTATGTAGGTCAGAGCTTATGCTAAGTAAAGTGTAGATGGCCTTATAAAGATTTTGCCACTCACTGTAGCTAAATGACTTATGGTAAATTATTTGCCAAGCTGTCATAGATATGTTCTGAGGAAAGTCCCTAGTTTGGTACTTTGTTATTTATTTATTTATTTATTTATTTATTTATTTATTTATTTATTCATTCATTCATTCATTCATTCATTCATTCATTCATTCATTCATTCATTCATTCATTTATTTTTAAATTTAATTATCCATGGTCATTGAGATTTTCAGAATAAGTAGCAAGTGTCATCCTAAATGTCAGAATCATAAAGGGTCTAAGAACTTAAATTCAAAACTTTGTTGTTATATATAGATGAGAGATGTGCAGTTCAACCATTTGACGAGGTTTATTGGCGCTTGTATCGATCCACCAAACATCTGCATTGTGACAGAGTATTGTCCCAGGGGCAGTCTACAGGTAAACATGTTATTAACCAATAACATTATTGTTAACCATTTATTCATATTATTATGTGTTCACAAGCGGTAGTAATGTTTTTAGTTTGTTTTGTTTTTTGATAAGGTGGCATTTGTATTGCTAATGTTATATTATATTTTATTGCCAGTTTCAGGGCAGTGGTTGTCAACTATACAGTAGTAACGGAGTTTCTACAATTCCTTCAGTTCCATATTAATGACCTTGTTTGTTTATGTTAATGATCATATTTGTGTATTGTTTGAATTAAAGTCTTCTAATTTGTATGTACAAAAAACTAATTCTGCATTCAGTGTTGAATTACATTTTTTTCTTTCTTTTACAGGACATCCTTGAAAATGAGAGCATCAACCTGGACTGGATGTTCCGATACTCACTGATCAATGACATTGTGAAGGTTTGTGAGAAATCGGAAAATAAATACAGAACATATGACCCCTATTTGATCACATATTTGTACAATTTAGTTTATTTGTTCAAATGATGATGTCTCTTTAGTTCTGGTATTAAAAACCTCATAATTTAGAACACTTTAATACATGCCATGTTGTTTTGGCTTTCGAAAACCCAGTAAATACAGTGCGCCTATTAAAATGTCAAAATTATTGTTGAATAACCCACAGGAAACGGAATCATAAAACAGTGTTGGTTTGATTATTTGCTTTTTTGAGAGGAGCCTCATTAGTAAAAGAAAATGGACTGGCATCAAAGATAGCTTGACATTGTTTCTGGAAAACACGTATGAAAATAATGTATCTCTAAATTATATATAAATATAAATCTTTTGTTCAATGTCAAAGGTACTTGAAAGCCCAGCTGAAAAATTGGCCTACAACTACAACAAAGTAAACTTTGCACAGTAAATGCACAAAAAATATTTTGGTTAAAAGAATTGGTTTGCACATTTAATGGTTAAAAATTGGTTAAAAAAACCTTTTTGTTTTTAAAATAAAACTTGTCAGTCAGAAAGAATTGTGTGTCTCAAGGCTGCCTGAGTTTAAGATTGACTGACATAATCACCTTGACTTGATCCTGAGTATTAAACACAGTTTATGTTTAATGGAAAAGACAATAACCTTTAGTAATTATGAAGGTAATTAAGAAATATGTTATTTGGCTTCTATCAGCCCAGTGATTTTTTTTAATGCTTTGTGTACAAGGACGATTTACATGTAACATGTAACGTAACATTCATTAAATTACATCTATGAATTGCTTGCTTTCTAATGAAAACATTATACGCTTCATAATGTTTTTCAGTGGTTCATGTGTATTCTGCTCTATTTGCCCCATAAAATGTGGGCAAAGACATAATGTTCTGTTTAATGCTTGTGCTGCCAGGGAATGAATTATCTGCACAACAGTTACATTGGCTCCCATGGCAATCTGAAATCATCTAATTGTGTGGTGGATAGCCGCTTCGTTTTGAAAATCACAGATTATGGTCTGGCAAGCTTCCGTTCGTCTTGTGAAAATGAAGACTCACATGCACTGTACGCAAGTACGAATCTGTTAAAATTTTCTGTTTTGACGCATAAAACATCAATTGACTGTAGTCCAGTGCTGATAAAAGATTTTGTGACTGCTTACCGAACTGATTTTTTTCAGAGAAGCTATGGACGGCTCCTGAGTTGCTAATATATGATAGGCATCCACCCCAAGGAACCCAGAAAGGAGATGTGTACAGTTTTGGGATCATATTACAGGAGATAGCACTAAGGAACGGTCCATTTTATGTTGAAGGCATGGATCTCAGTCCCAAAGGTAGCATCTACAAAGATAAAGTACATTAAAACTAATTTGTTGTACACCACTGACAAGTATTTTTGTCTTGTGTTTTGTTACAGAGATAATTCAAAAGGTGCAGAATGGTCAGAAGCCGCATTTCAGGCCTACCACAGATAACAGCCTGCATTGTGAGGAACTGACCATCTTAATGGAAGGCTGTTGGGCTGAAGACCCTGTAGAAAGGCCTGATTTTAGCCACGTCAAGATTTTCATTGCAAAATTTAACAAGTAAGCACTGCACCCTTCTACACAGCACTTACATTGGTTATATTTGCATATACTGCCGTACAAACGTTTTTGATCTGTAAGATTTTAATGTTTTTAGAAGAAGACTCTTATGCTCACCAAGTCTGCATTTATTAAAAAAAAATAATGACACCCCCCACGTAATATTGTGAAATTTTATTAAAATGTAAAATAACTGTTTTCTATTAATATATATTTTTAAATGCAAATTAATTATTTAAGGCAAAGCTGAATTTTCAGCATCACTATTCCAGTCTTCAGTGTCACATGATCCTTACAAAATCATTCTAATATGATGATTCAATGATCAAGAAACATTTATGATTATCATCAATATATATATATATATATTTTTAGGATTCTTTGATGAAGGGAAAGTTCAAAAGAACAGTATTTATCTGAAATAGAGAGCTTTAGTAACATTGTTCTATCGCTTACAAGTTTTGGGTCAGTAATTATTAAATTGATCAAAAGTGACAGACATTTATAATGTTACAAATGATTCTATTTCAGATAAATACTGTACTTTTGAACTTTCTACTCATCAAAGTTTTAACATTGATAATAATCATAAATGTTTCTTGACCATTGAATTATTATATTAGAATGATTTCTGAGGGATCATGTGACACTGAAGACTTGGAGTAATGATACTGAACATTCAGCTTTGCATCACAGAAATAAATAACATTTCAAAATATATTCAAATTGAAAACCATTATTTTACATTTTAGTAATAATTCACAGTATTTTGTATTTTTAATAAAATAAAAGCAAACTTGGTGAGCATAAGACACTTCTTTTAAAAATAAAAAAAAATCTTACAGATCAAATTTTTTTGAACAGCAGTGTATATGCCTTAATAAACATGGACAAATTAGACTACTTAAAATTGTTTCATATAAGGCAATATGTACTTATACATATAATCATAAAAATAGACTCAATTATATGATTACAATATATTAAGTGTATTTCTGTTCTGAGGTTCTCTTTGGGAGTGATGAGGATGGATAGGATCAGGAATGAGTACATCAGAGGGACAGCACATGTGAGATGTTTTGGAGACAAAGTTAGAGAGGCCAGGTTGAGATGGTTTGGACATGTTCAGAGGAGGGAGAGTGAAAACATCGGTAAAAGGATGCAGAGGTTAGAGCTGCCAGGCAGGAGGTCAAGAGGAAGACCAAAGAGGAGGTTTATGGATGTAGTGAAGGAGGACATGAAGGTAGTCGCTCTGAGAGAAGAGGATACAGAGGATAGGAATAGATGGAGGCAGATGATTTGCTGTGGCGACCCCTGAAGGGAACAGCCAAAAGAAAAAGAAGAAGTGTATTTCTGTCCACATTGTAATATATTTCTATATTCTTTATTATAAGGTGTGATGTGAACAGTCAAGCTGTTCAAGTTGCCTGACACATTTTTACGCCCCAGTAGTTGATGGGAAGTAATTGCTTCTGGTCATCAGCCGTTTTTTTTTTTTTTTAATCTTAGGAACCTGCGCATCACTTCTTTCAAAATAAATCCTCACCTTCAATACAAAAGACAATAACAATAACACAAATGCTGCTCACTCATTTTCTGAAAATATTCATTGTTGCATTGTTTTGACAAGTTGAACAATTCTCATTCACACAATTAAATACAGGAATTACATGGAAATGCATTTAGTATCATCAAAAAAAAAGAAAAAAAAGAAAGAAACACTTTTGTATAACAAACCACACAGATTATGTTTTATTGTATGAAGCAGAAGCAGCATTGTGTCTTTGAACATAATGCAGCATCTGACCTAGAGCTGACAGCTCATTGATAAACAGCCTATATTGATTTGAGTGAAAGCTTTCTTGTTAATTCCCCAAAGGTGCACTTAAGTCACAGTTGACAGAGAGTGACAAACTTCCACTAAAATGTCTGATATGTTTCAGGAAAAAAGGGACCTTACAGCCTAGTCTATATATGCTTAATGTGTCACAAGAGATGCAGATAACTTGATTTTGACTCTCATGTAACAAATCTGCTTCAAAGATAAAATTAAATTCATTGCTAATTGCAACATTGAAATAAAAATGTCTATCTATCTATCTATCTATCTATCTATCTATCTATCTATCTATCTATCTATCTATCTATCTATCTATCTATCTATCTATCTATCTATCTATCTATCTATCTATCTATCTATCTATCTATCTATCTATTCATCCATCCATCCATCCATCCATCCATCCATCCATCCATCCATCCATCCATCCATCCATCCATCCATATATATATATATATATATATATATATATATATATATATATATATATATATATATATATATATATATATATATATATATATATATATATATATCACACTTTACATTCCGAAGAATCTTAAAGTGCAACAATGGAAAAAGGAAAAAATAACAAAAAATGAATAAAAAGTAACAATATAACAATATAGAATAATACAAAAAATCAAGACATAAAAGTTTTTCTGAACAGAAAACACAGCTGATGGTGGATCTCTCTGTAAGCTCCACAGTACACTGAGGTCCACTCCATGTTTTACATTTCTCCCAGGGCTAGAGGCTCTATTGCTACATATTCCCAATTCGGCAGTGTCCTGATGACGTCGCCAAGGCACAACACACGCAGATGAAGACCAGATGATGGGATTGCTGCAGCACCATGCAGGAGGCAAACAAAGTTTTGCGGCCCCTTCTGTAGACCAATTCCAAGCAGTTCTACGACCGCAATGCAAGACGGAACAGCGACGCAGCCAAGAAGCGGAACATCTCAGCATCATGCCGGACGCTGATAATGCTAGCCAAAAGCTGCCAGTCAACGGGCAACCTCAGCCACCGTGCAGTTCAAGCCCGAGGGAGACCACCAGTAAGCAGCCGACACCCAGAAGAGAGAGCAGCCACAGCATTAATTAAATTATCTAATCAACCAATCACATGGCAGTTGCTTCAATGCATTTAGGGGTGTGGTCCTGGTCAAGACAATTTCCTGAACTCCAAACTGAATGTCAGAATGGGAAAGAAAGGGGATTTAAGCAATTTTGAGCGTGGCATTGTTGTTGGTGCCAGACGGGCCAGTCTGAGTATTTAACAATCTGCTCAGTTACTGGGATTTTCACACACAACCATTTTTAGGGTTTACAAAGAATGGTGTGAAAAGGAAAAAACATCCAGTATGCAGCAGTCCTGTGGGCGAAAACGCCTTGTTGATGCTAGAGTTCAAAGGGGAATGAGCCGAGTGATTGAAGCTGATAGAAGAGCAACTTTGACTGAAATAACCACTCGTTACAACTGAGGTATGCAGCAAAGCATTTGTGAAACCACTACACGCACAACCTTGAGGCGGATGGACTACAACAGCAGAAGACCCCACCGGGTGCCACTCATCTCCACTACAAATAGGAAAAAGAGGCTACAATTTGCACGAGCTCACCAAAATTTCACAGTTGAAGACTTGAAAAATGTTGCCTGGTCTGATGAGTCTCAATTTCTGTTGAGACATGCAGATGGCGTACACAGTCAGAATTTGGCGTAAACAGAATGAGAACATGGATCCATCATGCCTTGTTACCACTCTGCATGCTGCTGGTTGTGGTGTAATGGTGTGGGAATGTTTTCTTGACACACTTTAGGCCTCTTAGTGCCAATTGGGCATTGTTTAAATGCCACGGCCTACCTGAGCATTGTTTCTGACCATGTCCATCCCTCTATGACCACCATGTACCCATCCTCTGATGGCTACTTCCAACAGGATAATGCACCATGTCACAAAGCTTGAATCATTTCAAATTGGTTTCTTGAACATGACAATGAGTTCACTGTACTAAAATGGCCCCCACAGTCACCAGATCTCAACCCAACAGAGCATCTTTGGGATGCGGCTGAACAGGAGCTTTGTGCCATGGAAGTGCATCCCACAAATCTCCATCAACTGCAAGATGCTATCCTATCAATATGGGCCAACATTTCTAAAGAATGCTTTCATCACCTTGTTGTATCAATGCCACGTAGAATTAAGACAGTTCTGAAAGCGATAGGGGGTCAAACACAGTATTAGTATGGTGTTCCTAATAATCTTTTAGGTGAGTGTATATATAAAATGCTTTTTTGTATGCTGCATGTAGGAGTGAGTTCTGACCCCTAAATAGAACAATATGATTCAGCAAACCACTTACCAGCAGTACATGATTCAACCAGAACTGACCACACTTTATTATAACTGCGTTTTACCGCCTCATAACATGCAACTATGCCATGCCATGCTCCTTCTGATATGCATTGCATCAAAGTATTCCTGTTTCCTGTTTTCAACAATATTCTCAGGCTTGTTTCATAACCAATATCTGCAATCCAGCTCGTTGAATAATTCATGGGTTACTAGCCAACGATCTCACATAATTGTAATCTTCAACTGTAATCTGTCTGCTGTAATTATAATCCTCTATATCTGCTATAATTACACATCAGATGTGGAACCAGGTGTCTAATGGTTTTTGTTTTGTTTTGTTTTGTTTTTGTTGGGGTTTTTTTCGGCAGAGAAGGCAGCACCAGTATTCTCAATAACCTGCTGTCCAGAATGGAACAGTATGCCAATAACCTGGAGAAATTGGTAGAGGAGCGAACACAGGCCTACCTCGAAGAGAAACGGAAAGCCGAAAATCTTCTTTACCAAATCCTTCCACAGTAAGAAATGTGTCTTGTAATACTTCCTATGGAATTTCTAAACTTTTAATTGGATATTGATGAAGAACAGCTTTTAGTTCAAGACTTCTCGTATCGCTACATAAATTTCATATGACGTAAATTCTACCATATTGTTTTGTGTTATCCAATTTTTTTTAGATACATATGCAAGGGGTGAGAACTTTTAAGATCGGCTTAAGATGAAACAGACAAGCTGACTAATTAGAGACCATTAAACTCTCTGAAAGAATAGTTTGGAATTAACTAAGATCTGTCATTCTTTAATTAAATGAATTATCAATAATTGATCTCAAAAGTGACTTTGGGTCTTATTAACAGCCAGCCTGAGAGTCTCAGCTGGACAAAGCTCCCATATTTCAACATGCTGTAAATAATTTCCGATTAGTTTGTACCTTTGTTTTGTTTTGTTTCTAGATAAGGATTTATTAAATGCAATTATTTTCTGCTTTCAACTGTGAATTGTAAGAACTGATTGTTTGCTACTTCCTGTCTGCCATTGTAGTTGGACTTGAGTATGGAAAATAATTTCATGGTTCACTTGATAGTAATCTAATTCTCCCCACAGTTCAGTGGCAGAGCAGCTCAAGCGAGGGGAGACCGTACAAGCAGAAGCCTTTGACAGCGTCACCATCTATTTCAGCGATATAGTGGGCTTCACATCAATGTCTGCTGAGAGTACACCATTACAGGTCTATTCTATTAAATATAATATGATTAAATAAATAGTGGGGTCAAAAAATCTGAGACGAAGGTCAAAGTCATTTTTAGGAAAAACTAAGGAAACAAATTGGAAACAATAACAAAAAGATACAAAATGAAATAAACAGTGCTTTTCAGGAAGGTTTGACAGTAGTTTTCAGGTAAAGAAATTTAATAAAGTAATCAAACGTAAAATAACACTGCTTGTCACGGTGTGTGGCTGTAAATTAAGTGCATGACAAAGGAGATACCTTGGACAATCTTTTATTGTACTAATAGTCACAATAGACAGAAGAATAGCAAGGAAACCCACAATCACATACATCTAAAATAATTCTAGACAAGGGACTGACTGAAACAGAGGGCTTAAATGCATGGGCAAATGAGATAATTGGCAAGACTCCCTCGTACTCAAATCAATGTGTAACCATAGAGACAAACAAAAGGAAGGAGAACTGAACTAATTAACACTAGAAAACTGACACTGAACATGAAAACTGACACATACAATGAAACAAGACTGGAAGGACAAGAAAACTTAATTAAAAAACAAACTAAAGACAAAGAGAAAGAATTCCACTCAGCGTGCAAGTAATGAGCCCCAATTTGCGTCTTCTTGCACTTAAATATTTATATTGTTTAAGTCTTTAAGTCCTATAAGTTGTGAGGTGGGGCCTCCATGGTTTGGACTTGTTTGTTCAGCACATCCCACAGATACTCGTTGGATTGAGATCTTGGAAATTTGGGGCCAAGTCAACACCTCAAACTCATTGTTGTCCTCCTCAAACCATCCCTGAATCATTCTTGCTTCGTGGCAGAGTACATTATCCTGCTGAAAGAGGCCACAGCCACTGGTAATAGCGTTTCCATGAAAGGGTGTAAATGGTCTGCAACAATGCTTAGGTAGGTTGTATGTTTCAAAGTAACATCCACATGGATGGCAGGACCCACGTTTTCCCAGCAGAATGTTTCCCAAAGCATCACACTGCCTCCGCTGGTTTGCCTTCTTACTAATAGTGCATCCTGGTGCCATGTGTTCCCCAGGTAAGCAACGCATGCACCTGGCCATCCACGTGATGTAAATGTGATTAATCAGAGCAGGCCACCTTCTTCAATTGCTCCGTGGTCAAGTTCTGATGCTCACATGCCCACTGTTGGCATTGGACAGGGGGCATTGGACAGGGGTCAGCATGGGCACCCTGAATGGTCTGCGGCTATGTAGCCCCATTCGCAACAAACTTCAAAGCACTGTGTATTCTGACACCTTTCTATCAGAACCAGCATTAACTTCTTGATCAATTTGATCAGACCACACAGGCAAGCACCCACGACCCTTTTGCCGGTTCACCACTGTTCCCACTCAAACCCGCTCAAATCCTTATGCTTGCCCATTTTTCCTTCTCTATCAACTTGTGCTAAGACAAAAATTTTGCTTGCTGCCTAATATAACCCACCCACTAACAGGTGCTGTGATGAAGAGATAATCAGTGTTATTCACTGCACCAGTCACAATGTTATGTGTGCAGGCGCGGATTAACGCACAGGCTTGCCTAGGCTTGTAGCCTAGGGGCCCCACGTGTAGAGGGGGCACCGGATTGGCCAGACTTATTTTATTAATTTTTTTACTATGTATTCAGCGCGAACAAAAAAAAAGTCCCTCATTGGCCCATAAGAAACATAAAAAAGGATTGGATATATGTGACTTGGGTCTGTGCATCTGTCCAATCAGCTGCTGGTTTTCATTTATATCACTATTGCTAAGAAAGTACGATAGTGGAGCTCAAAAATGGAATCACTACACGCATTCTACTGGATAATATTGAATGCCATTTTTAAATGCCATTAATAACTGAGCACACAACTGATGCTTGCCTGCGCACAGTAAATCACTTGAGATAATCATAGATACACGTGAGGAAATGGCAGCCCGCGAGCTCCTTTTAAACATGGTAGTATTAGGCGTCTCGATGTGTGTGTATGCTAGTTGAGTGGTTAAATTGGACCAGGGCTCTCAGGCACTGCTCGTTTGTGTCCTGATGTGCCTGCAGTCAGTTGCAGACTGCGGACATCCCAAGTCTCCCGGAAGTTCCAGGAGTCCCCCGCATATTGATAGCAAAATTAGTTAAAATCTCCCGGAATCTAGACTGAGCGACCAGGCACGCATGCGAGACAAGATACTTAAATCGTATAAAGTGTGCATGGCAGAGAGGGAGGGGGAGCGAGAGACCTTGCGCATTATCGCCATGCCTCATGAAGCATATGCATCCTGATTGACTGATGTCGGTTTTTCACATATCATGTAAGACTCAATTTCTTAATTTCTTTGCACAAAACTCTCCAGAAAGTACCATTTAATGATTTATTTTACAATTTTTTTTTTACGGGGGAGCATACCCCTGGATCCTGCTAGGGAGAGCTTAGGGAGAGCCTGGTTGGTGTGTGTGTGTATATATATATATATATATATATATATATATATATATATATGAGTGGCACAAAGTGACCTCAGATACTTCTGACTCCATAACAGGAGGTGGCGGGCGAGTTGTGACATGCAACGGGAGCGTAGACCACCCTGTTTGTTGATGTACGCTACGGCCGCAGTTCTGTCCGTACAGACAAGAACGTGCTTGCCCTGGAGTGGCGTCTTGAAGCGGCTCAGGGCAAGACGAACTGCTAACAACTCTAGGCAGTTGATGTGCCATTGCAATTGAGGCCCCGTCCACAGACCCGAAACTGCAAGCCCGTTGTACCTGGAACCCCAGCCGTGGATGAGGCATTCGTGGAGACAATCGCATGCCTGGACACCTGTTCTAAGGGCACCCCCGCCCGTAGAAACCCAGGGTCTGACCACGGGCTGAAGGTTTGGCGGCACCTCGGTGTGACTAAGACACGGAGGGAACCGCTGTGCCACGCCCACCTCGGGACTCGGTCGTGTAGCCAGCGTTGAAGTGGTCTCATATGGAGCAACACGAGCGGCGTAACCGCAGCTACGGATGCCATATGCCCCAGGAGCCTTTGAAATTGTTTCAGTGGGACCGCTGTCCTGCGTTTGAACGAATTCAAGCAGTTCAACACTGACTGGACGGGCTCCTCAGTGAGGCGCGCTGTCAGGGCGACCGAATCCAGCTCCATACCGAGAAAAGAGATCCTCTGTGTCGGGCAGAGTTTGCTCTTCTCCCAGTTGACCCGAAGCCCCAACTGGCTGAGGTGCTTGAGCACCATGTCCCTGTGTTCGCACAACTGCTCTCGCGACTGCGGGAACCGCAGATCCAAGATTGGCCATAACCCGCCGCTCTTCTTGGGTACAATGAAGTACGGGCTGTAAAAGCTGGTCTTTATATTGGCTGGAGGGACCGGCTTGATCGTGTCCTTCGCCAGTAGGACTGCGATCTCCGCCTGAAGCACCGGGGTGCCCTCCTTCGACACAGAGGTGAAGCGAACACCCCTGAACTTGGGGGGACGCCGGGCGAACTGACTCGCATAGCCGAGTCTGATGGCCAAGGGAGTGCCTGTCGGGCTGGGGAGCGCTAGCCAGGCCCCCAGCGACTGCACCAGCAGGACCAACGGCACCACAGACGTACCCGCAGCGGGGCAGTGTAGCGGCATGCAGGGACCCGACCCGGACGGTGCGGAGGCGGCCCGTGGTGGGGTCTGCGTGCACGTGGCAACATTTACCTGCTTCCGCTGAGAGGGCGCGGTACAGTGGGAAGGCCGCTTGTGGGCGTCCCGCGCACCCCCTGCTGGCGATTGGAGAGGCACCTGAGCGTGAAAAGGCATGGAAGCGTTGAACACCGCCAAGTGCGCTCTCTTGGCAACCAGAGATTTTGGAAACTGCTCTTTTTGTGAAGTTTTGGGTAGCACTAGCCGCAGGGCCAGTGGTGGGACAGATGTAAATGTCACAGGGGAGCCCCCCGGCCCTCCACCGGGGGGAGGAAGTGGTGCAGCTGCCACTTCCTGTCGAGCAGGATCCTCCATCTCTGGGTGGCCCGTCTCAGGGTCTCTTAAGACAACGCTTGCCACCTGGCTTGACAGTGGCCTCAGCGGGCTGGACATCCTTCCCGCGGCCGGCTCCACGCCTACGCCCGGGTGGAGGCTGCTGCTGGGCCCTGCGCCCTCGGCGAAGAGCAGACAGAGGTGCTGCCACCGGCGGCGGGGTGGAGGCAGCAGCGGACTGCCGGGGCAGGATGTGCCGGATGGCCTCCGTCTGCTTCAAAATAGCAAAAATACAGATATATATATATATATATATATATATATATATATATATATATATATATATATATATATATATATATATATATATATATATATATATATATATATATATATAAATCTGTATTTTTGATCAAATAAATGCAGGCTTGATGAGCAGAAGAAACCTCTCTCAAAAACATTACAAATAGTAATGTGTCCAAACTTTTGGCCTGATATATATATAATGCAATGAAGCTGGCCTCCATGTTTATCGTCATTTCTTTTCTATGTATGCAAATACATCACTCTGTAAGGCCTCTTTCTGGTTTCTGGGCGTACATCCAAAGAGATGGGACGGGGGGTATTGGGGTGAGGGGGCAGAAAGTATTTTAATTTGAGGGAACCATACGGAGTTCAAGCAGAAACACATCACAGCAGTCATTTCTTGCTCAGCTTCTATGAGACATAGTAGAGCTGCAGACACAATAGAGAGAATGTGTATTACACATTCTGTTTGAACCAAGTTTTGGGGACACAGGTGCAGAACTATTTCTGTCAGGTTCTCATCTCATCTAAACAAGTGCAGGAAATAAATAATAAAATAACAATAATAATTGGAATTGGAGGTTGAGTCTTGTCTGAATAGTCAAATGAATTCTAGAAAGAATGAACTGAACAGAGCAACGGAGTATTTGGCTGATTTCAAAGGACCTCTATTATTATGCAAACACTTTAAAGTACTTTTGATTTTATTTTAATATTTTATAATATATATATTGTGGGTTATTGGTGTTAACATAAAAACATTAAATTGTTGTAATTGTATATACAGAACTTGATTTTACCAAGTAAAACATGCTCTTGGATCAACATCCAAGTTTTTTTTTTTTTTTTGTTTGTTTGTTTTGATTCTGGAACAACATTCCAATCAGCCAATTAGATTTGAGGGATAGGTTTACAGTTAATGTCAAGTTCAGGCTTACAACAAGGGTTAGCGGCTTCACCATTTCCCTCTGATTTTAGTGATAAGTTATGTTTAGGGGTAGGTTTAGAATAGGGTTAGAAGTATGTTTTTGGAAAGGATTGTTGTTCCAGGATCAAAAAAAGATGTTGTTCCAGGAACATGTCTTGCTTGTCAAAATTCAGGCAACCATACATATATAATAATAATAATATATATTTCAATTTCTTTGTAATTTAAAGCAATAAAGGTCAAAAAGCACTACCACTATAACACAAAACCTTTTGTGCATGGCTTATTGCTTTATGATACAAAAGTATTCATTATTATTTACAACTCAATGCTGCTCTTAACATTGTCTTGTAAATCTCTTCAGGTGGTGACATTGTTGAATGATCTCTACACATGCTTCGATGCCATCATTGATAATTTTGATGTATATAAGGTGAGCATCTTTTAATTCACAGTGCAATTATATATTTTTCATAAATAACTGTAACCACAGGTACTATACATTATATTTATTATCTATTCATGGTTATACCTTTCGAAAGCATAAACACATGATAAAATGTGGAATGTGCATTTGATCATATTAATGCATAAGGATTAATATCTTTATAATGCACTATATACAGTATATAGTGCACTCTTTCTATACAGTGTTTATGTAAAGTATTTTTTTAATGTTTTGTTTCATCTTATATCTGCTTTTTAAGGTGTAAAAATATGCAAAAACTTTTTGCAGACGGCTTTGTGCATATTCTTGTAATTTTAGGTGGAGACTATAGGTGATGCATACATGGTGGTGTCGGGTCTGCCAGTGCGGAATGGGAAGCTACATGCACGTGAGATAGCTGGCATGTCATTGGCTTTACTGGAACAGGTTAAAACTTTCAAAATCAGACACAGACCCAATGATCAGCTACGACTGCGGATAGGAATTCACACAGGTATCTATTTCACAGATTTCATTCATTTTAGGTTTAATGTCATTGATGTGTTTATTTAGTTTTGTACTTATTTAGTATTAAGAAAACCATGGCAATTTAAGGACATATAATTATTGTGTAAAACTAATGCATATGAATATTAGTACCATAACTCAAAGGTTGCTGACAACTTTGTCTATACAAAGTGTGTGGGTTCAAGTTAACCATATACGTTACAAAGATGGCAATATCCAAAATGCAGAATGTTTTCTGTGATGGCTAGGTTTAGGGGACAGCACATACAGTTTGTACAATATAAAAATCATTTTGTCTATGGAATGTCCCCATAAAACATAAAAACCCAACGTGCGTGTGCACTTGTTTAACCTACATTATGAGGACGCAAACTCCTTGCGGTGTGTATTCAGGTGTCAGTCCACGCCCCCAACATTATAAGGACATGCTAAATGCCAAATAAACATTGTAAAGGATTTTGGATTTTTTTTTTATTAAAAATGTGAAAATGCAGGACATTTTCTGTGATGGGTAGGTTTAGTGTAGGAGGATAGAATATACAATTTGTAAAGTATAAAAACCATTAAGGCTATGGAATGTCCCCTTAAAGGTCCCGTTCTTCGCGTGTTTTTGAAACTTTGATTATGTTTACAGTGTGCTATATAACATGAGTTCATGTTTCGCATGTAAAAAAACACAGTATTTTTCACACAATTTACTTATCTGTACAGCGCTGTTTTCTCTCTCCTAAAAACGGCCTGATGATTTCCTTGTTCTATGAAGTCCCTCCTTCAGAAACACGTAACGAGTTCTGATTGGGCCAGCGCTTCCCGTGTTATGATTGGACAGCAGCTTAGCGCACTTTGCCCGGAAAGTTCCCGCCTCTTACCATAACGGGGAGATGCAAGCGCTAAATGCGCGCTCTTCTCCACATGAGAGAGCAACAAGACCACGCCCCCTATTTTGCGTGTACTTGTGGGCGGAGGCCGGAGGCCGGAGGCCGGAGGGTTAGTCAACAAACGGTTCTTTTGACGTCATTCAAGCAAGGAAGTGCAGGGGTGTAGTCCAAACTGGCCGTTCGCTGTAGGCTTTGAAAGGGAACTTCTGTTAAATAAAATATCTCGCTTGGCATTGAACTTTGAGCTTTATAATTTTACAGGTATTATTTATGCTCCAACAGCAACATTTTACACTAACTAAAGTTTGAAAGATGGAATCGCGAAGAACAGGACCTTTAAACAACTGAGATGTACAGAATTGATGTACATGTGATCTGATTGCAGTCTGTTGCCTTTGTTTAATTTTATGGTTTCAAGCATTAGGACTGTGTATAAGTAGTTACTGGATTCCTATAGTGAATTATAATCTCCCTCTTGACTGCATGTGTGTGTATGTGTGTGTGTGTGTGTGTGTGTGTGTGTGTGTGTGTGTGCGTGTGTGCGTTTATGTGTTGAGCAGGGCCTGTCTGTGCTGGTGTAGTGGGTCTTAAGATGCCCCGATACTGTTTATTTGGAGATACTGTTAATACAGCGTCACGCATGGAGTCTACAGGGGAAGGTTGGTGACAAAAAGACATTTTGATCTTTGTTCAAAATGCAGTTTTTTTTTACAACACTATGACAATGCAACATGAGACTAAAGACACTTTCCCAGCTTCGGGTCAAAAAGTTTTAAGCTTGACGCCAGTATAAGTTAATAATGAAATTAAAACAAATATCTTTATACCTCCATACCTCTATATCATAATCACTTTTTACATCTCATACCATCTGCAAACTCATTTTGGCATGGAATGGAACGGTCAAGCAACAAGTGCGGATTGGCCCGACGGTGGAAAAATTTGTAATTAAAAATGGTAATATTGTTATAAATACACACTTTTTTTTTCTATTTTAATATAGTTTAATAACCTAACCATAATCTCAAAACATTTCTTGTGTAGCAGTGTATTTTAGTCAATACTTAAAGGTAAAGAAAAAAATCCATTATTTTTGAGTTGTATATTGTTGTACTTATTAGTGACACATTAGCTGCGTTTCCATTACAGATTTGCGAAAAACTTTTGCAATATTTCTTAAATGTCGATAAAAAACTGCGAAATGACAGCGTTTCCATAGCTGCAGTTATGCGACTAAAACATATTAGGCCTACTTTCCTCTCGCGATAGGTCATTCCAAAATGATAGCACTTGGTAGGTTTGTATATCCCATCCACCACACTAGCCATTATTTTTATTGGAAGGAGACGTTTGTGTTATCCAAGCATTAATGGCAAAGCCTATTATACTTAAGGGGCACGGATATAAGTTGTGTGTTTGTGTGTGCGTGTCAGATCTGCTTCAAGGTCTTCATGATAATGTAGCATTTCTGTGTTTTCTGTGTTTCATTTCTGTAATCCTATTGTCTTTTATGAGTTTAATAAAGAACTCCGTCTCGTCTTCTCTCCAAACAAACCGAACCGTCATCTGTAAAGAATGATCGACTTTTACGCGCGGCAGGTTGACGCATATAGAGTAGAGCGAAATGTTTGAATTTGCATGTTAACTCAAAAGTTTTTTTTTTTTTTACCACTTTCGTTATTTTGGCTAGATCTTTCGTTTGATGGGCATATGAACTGAATTTAGAAATGCTTTGGAAAAGAAAAAAAGGCATTTAATAAACGAAATAATTTTTTTGAAATGAAGACAGCGTTTGGAGTGAGTGCATGCAAAATAATTAGTTCCCTGAGTTCACAAATAAAAATAGACAGTTTATAGTTTATAATTATGCCTTGAACTCATCTGTATAGCTAAAAATGACAGAGTATTGTGAATTGTTTAATCTCTCTTAAAGGAAGAAGGAAAAAATGAGAACGTCGGCGCTTTAATCGGCCGTGGGTTAAAGAAAACATAGCCTAACTACGAAACTAAATAGGCTACGTTTGGGCCTAAACATTAGCCTGTAATATTATTATTTTAATTTATATGTTGATTATGAATTGTGAGCAGCATGAGTAAGAATCGCAATATGTTTGAGACCTGGGGAGTCACATGATTTTGATCACTTCGAGTTTTATTTTCTAGAAAGTCTTTCTTAAAAAAAATATTTAGTTTTGTATAAATTGTATTTTTATTTTGATCAATGTTTCATAAATTAATTGCCTGTTTAAATAAGAAGCAAACTAAGATCGTCTGGAATGGATTAACGTGCGTAACTGGCCCGTTTCCTCGGCCTTTGAGTAAGAAAATACAAGCTGGCTCTTCCTGTTTTAATACATTTCTTGAATATATGTCTTAATTACAGTATATATATAGCCTGCAGTCCTTATTAGGAGAAAATATATGTCCTTTTAACTACATGATCTTGTTATTACGACACAATTGAGTGGAAAATATAATATATAGGCCCTATGTTGCAGCAATGCGTCACCGCAACAGGTGACCTGTAAATGTGAAAAAAACGATTCCATTGCAGTTTTGCGAAAATGTCCTTTTTCAAATTGCCTGAAAAACCACCTCATGAGAGCGTAAAAACTTTTTTGCGATAAATGGGAGTTTTTGCGAAATTGCCGCATTTCCATTGGGCGTATTTTCAAATCGCAATTTCAATTTGCGCAATTTGAAGGGTAATGGAAACGCGGCTATTGTTAGCTTAGAAACATGCTAACAACAAACTCTGTTGGAATCACCCAAAATAATTTAAATTCTCACGTTTTCCATTTGCATGCTGCATCATTGATGAATGTTGCTGCCTATTATAGAATGTTATAAATCAGTCTCTTCTGTGATGGTTATAGGATGTCTTAGAAGGTAGCTGCCTTTGCAGACAGTAGATAGCTCACTAGCATTTGGAACAGAGCTGCTCAGTAGTGTTGTATAAAACTTTAATATGCGTTTCACCCATTTACAAGTAACAGCTGTTGTTCATGAGACTTACCACATGTATCGACTCGCAGTCCACTTCCTGAAGTGGGCTTCATTAATAATTAATAATTAGTGACAAGGACACACAACGTGTATCCGGTTTGATTTATAACATGTAATAATACGTTTACAGCTGTTGGAGCTTAATGCACACACTTAAAGGCCAAACCTTCTGGAGCCAGTTACAGGTTTCTCTTATAGACAGGACAGATTGCCCATTACTTGGGCTCCATTTGTGTAGAGTGTCTGTCGTCATTCTGTAGTGTGATAAATCATCTTTTATCGAGCACGGTGTCATTTGTCACTCACAGCTGCACACTTACACTGATTGGTTGTGACTCTTAAAGGGATAGTTTACTCAGAAATAAAAATTCTGCCTTTGTTTGCTCCTACGACTCGTATGACTTTCTTTCTAATGGAATATGGAAATATGTTCTGTAAAATCAAAACATACAGTGACATGGGGCTGTAAAGAAAAACAATATATCATACTGTACAAGTAATCCTTCATTTTATAAAATAAGATTTTCCTTAAAATGTAAAATGCTTTATTAATAAAATGTATTATTAAATTAGTATTAGTATTATTATTATTAATCCATTCAGTCCTCTGAAAGTATGTGCAAATATGATATTTTAACTATATATGTATTTTTTACATATATAGTTAAAAATATGTATTTTTTATTACCTTTTTGGAGCTCGACAGTACCTAGTCACTGTATGCTGCATGGAAAAGTGCAGATTTTACATTCTTCAAAATATTTGATAGTGTGTTACACAGAAAATAAACAAGTTTTGTAAGTGATAATCATTTTCATCTTTCGATTAACTCTTGATTTATGATTATAATTTCCTCCCCAGCTCTGAGGATACATTTGTCCTCAGCCACCAAAGAGGTTCTGGACGAGTTTGGCTACTTTGAACTCCAGCTGCGAGGAGATGTGGAGATGAAGGTATGGAGCTCCAGTTGTGCTAATTTTCTAAAGTTGTTCACACACACACACACACACACACACACACACACACACACACACACACACACACACACACACACACACACACACACACACACACACACACACACACACACACACACACACACACACACACACACACACACACACACACACACACATATATAATGAGATAAATAGTTTTTATATACACTGCCTGGCCAAAAAAAAAAAAAAAACAGTCGCTGTTTGGATTTAAATGGGCAAATGCTTAAGAGTCAGTGATTTGATCAACTGGCAACATTTCTAATTGATGGAGTGTGTTAGCTTTTCATTTCTTAAACAACCATGTAGGAAGACACATCATGGCCATATTCCAGGATAACTATGTCAAGATTTATACGGCTCAAATTGGGAAAGAATGGTTGGGAGGGAGCATGAAGAATAATTTTCACACATGAATTGGTACCTCTTAGTCCTAAATTAATTTAAAGTCCTTGGGATGTGTTGGCGGAGACTTGACAGTGCTTGACTCTTGCATTGTCAATACATGATCTTGACCAAACATTAATGCACGTCTTGATGAAAATAAATGCTATGATGTTGGCCGGGCAGCATACTTTTTTTTTCTGCTCAGGTGAGCTATTTTGTGTGAGTAATTTTAAGGAATGTGTGCAGATTTTCTAAATTGATCCCATTTTCTTATAGATTTCAACATAACACTAAATTAAAAATGTCTATTCACAGCAAGTGCACATAGTGTGCCTTGTTGGCATGTGCTATTTGCACTAGCTTCAACTAACAATGCCTGGCTGTGTTTATTTGGCAACATATAAAATACAGCTCTCAATTCACCATCTTCAGTGGCGCAATCAGTAAAGCATATGGCTAATGGATCATTGTTTTGACGCAAATCTACCCTTTGCAGAGCTCGCTCTTCTCTCTTTTCTCATCACAAATCACATCGGAAAGGCATTTACTTTCAATAAAAATTTAGAAAATTTTCTAATAAAGTGCCTAACGAAATGTTTAATAATAAAAGCATTTATTGGGTAGGGTTAGGGGTAGGTGTAGGGATGGCTTTTATTGTCCCATCAAAGACAGCATCCATTTAATAATTTAAATGAATATAATAATTTACACTCTGTTATTATTATATCCTGTTAATGTACAACAACACTGAGGTGCAAATAGTATGTATCTGTCAAAATAAAGTATAAAACGTAATTACTACTTATATTGCAAATAATTGCTACTTTTATATAAATATCACTATTTTCACTTAAGCATCTACAGCTATTTGTGCTTAGTTTAAAGGTCCACTGAAGTCAAAATTGAAGTTTTTTTAGCTTTTAGTATAAGTATGTTAGCCTTAAAGTTATGAATAAGCTGGTGTGTTCAACAACAATGACAAAATTTGCCTTTTAGGAGATATAAGCATTTACAACTTACAGTCTCTACAGTCTCTCACTTCCGTTAAGATTCTGTTAAGAAATTACAGGTTTTGATGACATCATCGCAGATTTCACCTTCTCGTCAAATCTTCTGTCCAATCAAAATGCTCTCTAGAATCTAAAGCCCATCCCCTATACTGCTAGCCTGACAAGCCAGACCCACATCAAGATGTTTGGTCTGGAAACTCACTATTGACAGGGCCCAATCCGAAGGGCGGTATAAACGGTTGTCTTTCAAAATCCCTCTGCACGGCGTGCACGCAATTGGATAGCGCTAGACTCTTCCAGAGTCGCGGTCAAAGCTGATTCGAAAGACCACCGTTCGCCAGCTTCTATGTTTACTAGTAGCACGCAAGCTCAACTCGGCCGTCATTATGTTAAGCCCCGCCCACCGACTCTATACACAATGTGATTGGCCCGACCAGAGTTTGGCTTTTACAGCTCAGAAGTGTATTGAGAGTTGCTAGACGACACTCGAGGCAGATTAGATTTGCTGCCGATAGGGTGCGTCTAGATTTCTAGGCTAGTCACATGATGAGTTTTAATGTTTTCTTTTTCGTTTATTGTGTAATGTATCTATTTGTGCATGTATACGATCTGAAAAGTTACAAAGTGATTTATTCTGACTGATCCAGACTTGCCTAAAATGCCTTGATCAAAGTTCAGATAATACTTCCTCAAGCATCCACGCCATGGTGTGAAATATTAGCCCGCCCAAAGGCATACGCAAAGAAAGAAGGCGAGGTTTCGGTGAATCGAAATGTTGTAGGTTCAAAAATTGTCGTAGAGAGGCTATGTTTGGATGCGAAAGCAAATCAGAGGTCAATCAGAGGTTACGATTTATTTATTAAGCTGTTTCTGAGCTGTACAACCTCAAGAGTTTGCTTGTGCACAGTGCATTTTACAGAGGACATTTTCCTAAATTTTGGCCAATCACAACACGCTGGGTCAGCTGGCCAATCAGAGCACTCTGATTTTTTCAGAAGGAGGGCCTTTGTAGAAATCAGTGTTTTTAAGACACACTGGCAATAGAGGAGCAACAATAATGTACAGTATTTGAAAAATAATGTGTTTTGAACATTAAGGCATGTTAACCTATTCTATTACACCCAATACTCCAAATAATGAACTTTTAAAATATCATCATATGACCCCTTTAAATTCTGCAGGATGTTACTTCATCCAGATTTTTTTTTCAAATCTTAGTAGACTTTTGATCGGTTCTGTTTGAATCCTTGAGGATTAGTTCCAAAATATGCTTCCAATAGGAATAATTTTAATAGGCAATATGTTCAACATCATAATGATAAATAATCTGTTTCCATTACTTGCAGATTTTCAAATGACAAAATATCTGCTACATTCAATGCTACTTAAGTCCTGTGAAATCTGAACTTTTAGCAATGCTCTCTGTGTTGGCTTTTCATGCCGATCTGAGTCTTATAACGGTTGGATCACAAGAGAGGACCAGCTTCCACCTACTGTGCAGCATTCTTTATTTCAGTGCTTAGTCTATGGCCGCATTTACACTACAGATCTACACTACAGATCACTTTTTTAATTGCATACTACAAGCATTGACTGACAAGGGATAATACAATCTGTCCGCTTACATGGCAGACGCAGATGCATGTATCCGAGTCGTATCAGATTTATTTCCACATATGAGTATGCACGCGATTGGATAGCACTACAACCAACCAGAGCAACGTGAAGCGGAGCTTATTGATAGATTAAACATTCACTGTATCCGGTCAGCAAAACTCTGAACACATCTTCCCTTTTTAAGAACGACTTCAGTGCTGTTCTTTGTTCTTTTCTCAGAGAAAAGCTTAACTCCGTCTTCCAGAGTCACGGTCAAAGCTGATTAGAATGCCGTTCTCCAGCTTCTGTGTTTACTAGTAGCATGCAAGCGCAACTCGGCCATCATTATGTTAAGCCCCACCCACCGACTCTATACACAATGGCCCTCATTTATCAAAAGTGCGTACACCAAATTTCCAGCGTACACCTTGCGTACACCCAACTTTGACTTTGAGATTTATCGATATGGACGTTGGCGTACGGCACGCTCAAATCCTACGCCAGCTCAGGAGGTGGTGTACGCACATTTGAGTTAGTGTGAAAATGCGCAGAAAAACAATTCCTAACACCACGAAACGCACTGACAAAAATATGCTGTATTATGATCCACTGTAAAACAACAACAACAACAACAACAACATAGTAATTATAAACTTCAGTGTTTATTTTTGTGCAACATGGACTTCAATGTTTAATTTGTGTGATACCAAGCATTTGATTTGTAGGCATGTATTCCTCCAGTCGCGAGCCTGTGCACTTTATGACGTTTAAGGCCCGGCAGCTGCGGACAGACTGGGACTGAAAATAATTCAGACTGACAAAATAATAAAAATGACATTCTTCTTCTTTTAAATAATAATAATAATAAATTAAATAATAACGACCTTCTTCTTCTAAATAACAATAAGCTTCATTAATAATAAAAACCATAATAATAATAAGAATCTTACAAATTGTCATGCAATTATTAATGTGAATGAATGGTGCTCCACATTACATCATCATCCCTATCGTACACCCCAATACATGTGATACGAAATTAAATGCTAATTGCTTCAAAACATGTCCTGTAAAATAATGCATTGTAATAATTTCTCATCCAAACAGCTATTTAAACTGCCGGAGTGCGCTTCTCAACCTCCACACTACTAACAATACTCTTAATTTAGGTCCACATTTTGTTTTTGTGGGTGCCTTTAATCCCACTCTTTAAACTCTCAAATAAAACAATTTCGGGTTTTTTTTCCACTTCCCTGGTGATCGGTTTGATGGTCGCGTCTCAATCATATCACTAGTTCAGTAGGCTAGTCAGGGCACTGCTCAGGGAGTCAGCCCATTGACTTCTGTCCTAATCAGTGCCCTGACTAGTGGACTAGTGAGATGATTGAGGCGCGCCCGATCTCCACGTCGGAGAAGTTTCGCTTCTTTGCCGTCTTCCGTGTGTCCATGGCGTAAAATGAGGGCGTGGAGGAGGCGGAGACTTGAATATATAGGGGCGTGTTATTCTAATGACGATCGTTTTCAGCCGCGGCATTTATCAAGGGCAGGTATTGCGTACACCTGAATTGCAGAGGTGCGCACAGCTTCATAAATCAGGCGGTGAGAGGAGTGTAAGCATAATCTTACGCCAAAATATACACCAGTTTCTACGCAAGATTGATAAATGAGGGCCAATGTGATTGGCCTGACCAGAGTTAGTTTTTTTTAGCTCAGATGTGTATTGAGAGTGGCTAGACGATGCTCGCAGCAGATTAGATTTGCTGCCGCTAGGGTGCGTCTGGATTTCTAGACTAATGAGTGAGACCTGAAATATCGGGATCTATGTGCTTTTTTCCTGCTCACACTTTCCTGTTTGTGGGTCAAATCTGATCTGTACCACAAGGGAGGAAAAATCGGAATTGGGTCACTTGAACCATGTAATATAAATGCAGCCTATGTCTCTGTCTTTTCATTAAAGGATTAGTTCACTTTAAAATTAAAATATCCTGATAATTTTCTCACCCCCATCTCATCCAAGACATTCATGCCTTTCTTTCTTCAGTTTTTGAGGAAAACATTCCAGGATTTTTCTTCACATAATGTACTTCAATGGCAACCAAAATGTTGAAGGTCCAAATCAATGCAGTTTAAAAGGGCTTCAGAGGCTCTGCACAATCCCAGCTGATAGATAGGGTCTTATCTAACAAAACCATTGGTTATTTTCAAGTAAAAATGTACATTTATGTACTTTTTAACCTAAATTGCTCATCATGTGCTGCTCTGCGATGTCACACTAGATGTAGGCAGAAGTAACACCCCAAGTGAAAGTGCGAAGACTAATACAAATGCCCTTAACAAAAAATAACTTCAGCTCCAACTTCAAAATTGTCCAACATTTCACTTGCACGGTGTAAACACGTGGGCGGTACTTCTGCCTACGTCTATGGGGACTTTTCTGACATGATTGCGCAATCCGTAGCATTGGCAAGATGAGCAATTTAGGTTAAAATGTATATAAATGTAAATTTTTACTTATAAATGACCAATGTTTTCACTATATAAGACCCTATTTCTCATCTGGGATTATGCAGAGCCTTTGAAGCCCTTCAAAGCCCTTTGAAACTACATTGATTTGGACCTTTAACATTTTAGTTGCCATCGAAGTACATTATGTGGAGAAAAATCCTGAAATGCTTTCCTCAAAAAACTTAATTTCTTTTACACTGAAGAGAGAAATACATGAACATCTTGGATGGCATGGGGTGAGCAAATTATAAAGACATTTTCATTTTGAAGTGAATTAATCCTTTAAGAAAGAGCATATTGCCTATTGTTGTTTAGTTCCTCTAGCTGTCTGAGTGCTCATTGATGCATCCTATTGATCGGTGTTGTTCCTCTCTTTCAGGGTAAAGGCAAAATGAGAACGTATTGGCTTCTGGGAGAGAAGACAGAAGTCTATGTTATCTGAGAGCACTGTTGATGACGGAAAGTCATCAGGATCAGAGCCACTGCTTATATTTGTTCTGTGTCTTGCTCTTACATAGAACAACACATTATAATACCTTTTGAGGGAGGTCAATTCAGGTATATTTCATACCTGCTTAAAAACTGCAAACATTGTATAGTTGTGTTTTTTAACAATGAAGTTTCTTGTGCTGAGAGATAAGTATGTCTTTCCAGGTGAAATTCTTATTTTTTGTGCTTTCTATATTCAGAATTTTGGAAACCAGTTATGTGTATTTGACATTTTCTTAAGCGTTAAGCGCATTGATTAGTGGTTGTCAAGGCTGAGGATAGAGTGATGTTTTACCAATGTAATATTTGTATATATGTATATCCAAGACATTGTATGATATTTTGTTCAATAAACTGAATTAAAAGCAGGTTCTCATGTTTTCATTATTAGAAAAGTTTCTTGTAAATATAGTCTTCACAGTTCTAAACAAATATGAATATTGATGCTTGTCCACTCAACACACCTTCCCAACTAGCTTTGCAGCTTATTATCACAAGAGAAAAAGAGAAAATTGCACACTTGAATATCTCACTTTTCCTCAGAGCTTCATTAACCGAGCTAAATAGATAAATACTCCAGTTTTTCCTCATCATTGTATTTAATCTCATCCAGGTCATCTTTAAACTTTAAATATGATATGATCCACAGCTTATTTCCAACCTATTCTAAAAGTAATACCTATGAAAAGTATATATATATATATATATATATATATATATATATATATATATATATATATACAGTGCCTTGCAAAAGTATTTGGCCCGCTTGAACTTTGCGACCTTTTGCCACTTTTCAGGCTTCAAACATAATGATATGAAACTGTATTTTTTTGTGAAGAATCAACAACAAGTGGGACACAATCATGAAGTGGAACAAAATTTATTGGATATTTCAAACTTTTTGAAAAAATCAAAAACTGAAAAATTTGGCGTGCATTATTTGACCCCTTTACTTTCAGTGCAGCAAACTCTCTCCAGAAGCTCAGTGAGGATCTCTGAATGATCCAATGTTGACCTAAATGACTAATGATAATAAATAGAATCCACCTGTGTGTAACCAAGTCTCCGTATAAATGCACCTGCACTGTGATAGTCTCAGAGGTCCGTTTAAAATCTGATCTGGCCTTTATGGAAGATTGGCAAGAAGAAAGCCATTTCTTAAAGATATCCATAAAAAGTGTCATTTAAAGTTTGCCATAAGCCACCTGGCAAACACACCAAACATGTGGAAGAAGGTGCTCTGGTCAGATGAAACCAAAATTGAACTTTTTGGCAACAATGCAAAATGTTATGTTTGGCGTAAAAGCAACACAGCTCATCACCCTGAACACACCATCCCCACTGTCAAACATGGTGGTGGCAGCATCATGGTTTGGGCCTGCTTTTCTTCAGCAGGGACAGGGATGATGGAGTCTGTAAAAGACCTGAGACTAGGACGGAGATTTGTCTTCCAACAAGACAATAATCCAAAACATAAAGCAAAATCTACAATGGAATGGTTCAAAAATAAACATATCCAGGTGTTAGAATGGCCAATTCAAAGTCCAGACCTGAATCCAATCGAGAATCTGTGGAAAGAACTGAAAACCGCTGTTCACAAACACTCTCCATCCAACCTCACTGAGCTCAAGCTGTTCTGCAAGGAGGAATGGGCAAAAATTTCAGTCTCTCGATGTGCAAAACTGATAGAGACATACCCCAAGCGACTTACAGCTGTAATCGCAGCAAAAGGTGGCGCTACAAAGTATTAACTTAAGGGGGCTGAATAATTTTGCATGCCAAATTTTTCAGTTTTTGATTTGTTAAAAAAGTTTGAAATATCCAATAAATTTCGTTCCACTTCATGATTGTGTCCCACTTGTTGTTGATTATTGATTCTACAGTTTCATATCATTATGTTTGAAGCCTGAAATGTTGAAATGTGGCAAAAGGTCGCAAAGTTCAAGGGGGCCGAATACTTTCGCAAGGCACTGTGTATATTCTATTCACCTAAAGGATTATTAGGAACACCTGTTCAGTTTCTCATTAATGTAATTAATTATTAATCAACCAATTACATGGCAGTTGCTTCAATGCATTTAGGGGTGTGGTCCTGGTCAAGACAATCTCCTGAACTCATATCTGAATGTCAGAATGAGAAAGAAAGGTGAACTTAAGCAATTTTGAGTGTGGCATGGTTTTTGGTGCCAGACGGGCTGGTCTGAGTATTTCATAATCTGCTCAGTTACTGGGATTTTCACGCACAACCATTCCTAGGGTTTACAAAGAATGGTGTGAAAAGGGAAAAACATCCAGAATGCGGCAGTTCTGTGGGCCAAAATGCCTTGTTGATGTTAGAAGTCAGAGGAGAATGGGCCGACTGATTCAAACTGATAGAAGAGCAACCTTGACTGAAATAACCACTCGTTACAACCGAGGTATGCAGCAAAGCATTTGTGAAGCCCCAACACTCACAACCTTGAGGCGGATTGACTACAAAAGCAGAAGACCCCACCGGGTACCACTCATATCCACTACAAATAGGAAAAAGAGGCTACAATTTGTGCATCCCACAAATCTCCATCAACTGCAAGATGCTATCCTATTAATATGGACCAACATTTCTAAATACTGTCATACTGACGCAGGGTCAGTATGGTACTGACCCTGCGTCCCAATTCGCATACTACCCATACTAAATAGTATTCGAAAATAGAATTAGTATTTCCCAAATCGTAGTATGTTGAAAATAGTATTCCAAAGATTCCCGGATGGTTTACTATTTCCGGTCAGAATTCGAAGTGTGGAACGATGCGCATTCTAACGGCTGATATTACCCACAACCCATTGCGAGTTGGACAAGGATTTAATTAGAACTACAAACACGGATAAAAAGTGTTAAAAACCTACAAACATGAAGGATGTGCGAGTCCGACGGTTAAGTAGAGAGGTTTAGATAATGGGCTTTGAGTGACCATCTATCACTATTTAACCTGACTAAAAGATATTTATTCAGTGTTGTCCAAATTATATTTCACCTGCAGCAGCATTGTGAACTTATGCAATGACACGTTTGGCCTTTAATTTTTTAAAGCATCATTATATTTAAACTGCAAACACACGAGGAGAGTCTCTGAATTAAAGTCCCACGAATGGCAGATCAACATGCGGCTATATTTCTCTCCGATAAGGTAAGAAATGAAAACTGTATGTGGAGGATTTGAACTGTGACGATGATTGACGGCAGTTTACACAGTGACGGGATGCACGTAACTAAGCCACAGCGTCCGTTAAAGATGACGAATTAGTGTTCCCCAAAGCTTGCATACTCTTTTTCTACATACTCAAAAGTATGTACTTTTTCTTCACAAAAGAGTACATACTTTTAGGACGTAGTATAAGTAAGCGAATTGGGATGCAGCATGAGTTTCTTTGTGTGAGCAGGGCTGACTTGTTTCCATTCTCCTTGAAAGGATGCGCGATCCTCAACAGCCCAACCGTCAGTTCATTATCCATTTTATATTATTATCCACTAATTATCCGGACACGCCTTAATCTCGAGCCCCAATTTTTTTTAGAAAAAAATTAACAAAAAATTGAACGAAAATGTAACGAAATGTTGTAGAAATGTAGTGGAGTAGAAAGTATAATAATTGCTGCAAAATGTATGCACTTTTGATTCTACTTTGAAGTGTGTTCCACTTCGTGAAGTGGACGAGGTAAGTTAATATGGATAGACCCTCGATTTTGACCGAGGGAGCAAGTCCACTTCATATGTACACTCAGGCAGCTTCATATACCACAATGCAATACAATGTGATGTCACCGCATATTCCGTTTAATTTACCCCACTATTAACAACAAATTTAAACAATATTTTAATTTTTAAAAAACATTTAAAGTAACCCAAACACACATTTGAAAAAATAAAAAAAAAAAATCTCCATAGTGGCTTCCAAATGATCAAGGGCTTAGGACGTTCCAGTTCAGTCCATTGCAAAGGTTCTGCCAGTAGTGGGCACTCATGCAATGTAAGCTATGACGCACACCCGAATAGAGGGACGTTTGCAAGTGAAGGGCATAATAAAAACAATCTGGAACGCAGCATCTTTTGTGTATGGTGGTGTGTCTTCTGCAGGTCTATTTAATGTGTTTCTGTCCTGTGTTTGTCAAATCGTTTGGTTGTCTCCCATGGCCTAGTTCTGCTGCCTGCTTATGTTTGCTGGCATTTCTCCATTCCTGCTGGATTCTGTGTCTGCTTTTCCTGGTTCACCTGTCATACTTCATTCTGTGGACCTGGTTTTGCACCATGCCTGGAGGATCTATGAACCACCTGCCATTGACTCTGACCATCTACAGGGAGAGCAGAATTATTAGGCAAATTAGTATTTTGACCACATCATCCTCGTTATACATGTTGTCTTACTCCAAGCTGTATAGGCTGGAAAGCCTACTACCAATTAAGCATATTAGGTGATGTGCATCTCTGTAATGAGAAGGGGTCTGGTCTAATGACATCAACACCCTATATCAGGTGTGCATAATTATTAGGCAACTTCCTTTCCTTTGGCAAAATGGGTCAAAAGAAGGACTTGACAGGCTCAGAAAAGTCAAAAATAGTGAGATATATTGCAGAGGGATGCAGCAGTCTTAAAATAGCCAAGCTTCTGAAGCGTAATCATCGAACAATCAAGCGTTTCATTCAAAATAGTCAACAGGGTCATAAGAAGCGTGTGGAAAAACCAAGGCGCAAAATAACTGCCCGTGAACTGAGAAAAGTCAAGCATGCAGCTGCCAAGATGCCACTTGCCACCAGTTTGGCCATATTTCAGAGCTGCAACATCACTGGAGTGCCCAAAAGCACAAGGTGTGCAATACTCAGAGACATGGCCAAGGTAAGAAAGGCAGAAAGTCAACCACCACTGAACAAGACACACAAGCTGAAACGTAAAGACTGGGCCAAGAAATATCTCAAGACTGATTTTTCTAAGGTTTTATGGACTGATGAAATGAGAGTGAGTCTTGATGGGCCAGATGGATGGGCCCGTGGCTGGATTGGTAAAGGGCAGAGAGCTCCAGTCCGACTCAGACGCCAGCAAGGTGGAGGTGGAGTACTGGTTTGGGCTGGTATCATCAAAGATGAGCTTGTGGGGCCTTTTCGGGTTGAGGATGGAGTCAAGCTCAACTCCCAGTCCTACTGCCAGTTTCTGAAAGACACCTTCTTCAAGCAGTGGTACAGGAAGAAGTCTGCATCCTTCAAGAAAAACATGATTTTCATGCAGGACAATGCTCCATCACACATACTCCAAGTACTCCACAGCGTGGCTGGCAAGAAAGGGTATAAAAGAAGAAAATCTAATGATATGGCCTCCTTGTTCACCTGATCTGAAATCTGAACCCCATTGAGAACCTGTGGTCCATCATCAAATGTGCGATTTACAAGGAGGGAAAACAGTACACCTCTCTGAACAGTGTCTGGGAGGCTGTGGTTGCTGCTGCACGTAATGTTGATGGTGAACAGATCAAAACACTGACAGAATCCATGGATGGCAGGCTTTTGAGTGTCCTTGCAAAGAAAGGTGGCTATATTGGTCACTGATTTGTTTTTGTTTGGTTTTTGAATGTCAGAAATGTATATTTGTGAATGTTGAGATGTTATATTGGTTTCACTGGTAAAAATAAATAATTGAAATGGGTATAAATTTGTGTTTTGTTAAGTTGCCTAATAATTATGCACAGTAATAGTCACCTGCACACACAGATATCCCCCTAAAATAGCTAAAACTAAAAACTAAAACTTCCAAAAATATTCAGCTTTGATATTAATGAGTTTTTTGTGTTCATTGAGAACATGGTTGTTGTTCAATAATAAAATTAATCCTCAAAGATTCAACTTGCCTAATAATTCTACACTCCCTGTATTTCATCACTGCTGTTTGTTTGAATAAACATCTTTACTTTCATTTGCTATTGAATCCATCTCTGGTTCCTGACAGACCGGCACACAATGAATCTTGGGCCTTCATCATGCCACTGCATGCAGCTTTCAAATGATGCAACCTCTGAATTGGGACACTGTTGAAATGGTCTATTAACAGCCACTAAGAAATTGTATTGTAGCCAACAAAGCACCACACATACAAAGCACCACACAAACGAAGCTATCTGACCTGAAAACGGTGAAGCAGGGTTTTCACTGGCTATAGTG
This sequence comes from Pseudorasbora parva, assembly GCF_024679245.1. Classification (NCBI taxonomy): domain Eukaryota; kingdom Metazoa; phylum Chordata; class Actinopteri; order Cypriniformes; family Gobionidae; genus Pseudorasbora; species Pseudorasbora parva. Next base: position 15,750,803 of record NC_090174.1, on the reverse strand, counting down.
AAAGCTAACCAGCTATTTAAATTGAGCAGAAAGCTAATTGGCTGCAGATGCAATATTTAAGTTTAATTCTTAATGAGATTCATTTTCATGGTATCCCACAGGCAAAAAACAAACAAAAAAGAAAGATTGTGACAGCAGCTAAAAATTAAAACATAATTAATTTAGGTTTCATGACTTTACAAACATTTGACATTAAAGCTACACTGTGTGATATTTCCCCCCATCTAGCGGTGTAAAGGTATGACAATCCAGTGAATATTAGTTTCTGTTCCTCTCAATTCTGATTTCGTTTGAACTCCTATGGTGGCTGATTTAGTCCAAAATTAACATGGCTTCCAGTTCGACCTCGTCCATGAGTGCCATCGAGTGTTAAAACGCGAAAAGCGAAGCTTGGATTTACGGTTATATCCCTCTTTGGCTAATGTACTTTCAAGATGGAGGGGCAACATGGCGACTGGCATTCGAACCCCTCACCCGTATGTATTTTCAATGGCATATTATAAACTTACGAGAATACTTTATTACTTGAAGAAGTAAATATACATTAATGAGCACATATATTTTTGAAAGAACTAAGTGTTTTTAGCTAAGAATAAATGAAAAAAGTTACACAGTGTAGCTTTAAATAAATATTATTCAGTGTCTATTTCCAGGCGCAGCAGCTTTTATGAGGCAACATAACCTAATGCTCTTTTCACACAATTAAATGTTCTCTGATCCCACCTGTTACATTTTTTTTAACTAGGGTAATGAAATAGTTTTAAGTAAAATGTGTTTACTTTAAATGTTAGATTTAATTTATACATTTTCAGATATTTGAAAATGGAATAAGACAAAAATACTCAGTAAGAAAAGCATTTGTGCAGAGTGAATGAACGTAAGAAATATTTAAACACTGTTTATGCCTTAAAAAGTTTACCATATATGCTTTAAAAAATATATATTTTATATATATTTTAAAAGGAAATGTATTTCTGTGCTGGATCAATGTTAAAAACATTTTTGCTGCTTAACATTTTTGATACTCCAACATTTAAAAGTTTGAGGTAAGTATATGATATAAGGTAAGGTAATTATAAGATTATAATTTTTTAAAATACATTATTCAGCAAGAACCGGTAATTGGTTTAAAAATTACATTAAAGACATTTATGTTACAAAATAATTATCAAAACATTTCAATTTCAATAAATGTTTAAATTATTCATATTAAAATGTAAAAGTCATTGTAAAGGGGTGGTTGCATGCAATTTCACTTTTTTTTTTTACTTTAGTTATTGTGTAATGTTGCTGTTTGAGCATAAACAGTATCTGCAAAGTAACAGCGCTGAAAGTTCAATGCAAACGTAGATATTGTCTTTTAAAGATATTGTCACTGATGTGGGTTGGTGACATCAGTCAACCTGTGCTTGGCACTTCAGCCAATAAAAATACATGAAACTACATTTGGCCATCTAACCAATCGAATACCATTGCATTTTTTCGGAGGGATGGGCTTCATAGAAGCAGGAAGCAAGCGAGCCGTTCAAAGGACAGTGGAGACAGCGGTGTGAAATAAAGGTAAAATATAAGAAAAATATGGCGTTTTAAAAAAAGAATTATTAAGATATATTATACTGTGCCCTATAAACACAACCAAGCCCAGAAAACCCCTTTAAATTGCCATAAAATTGCTGTTTTTACGTTTTTGTTTTGTTTTTAATATTTCACATTTAATCAAATATGCAGCTAATCTAAAACCTGTATTAACTGATGTAGGATTAAATCCATCAGTTTAAATTAACAATAATAATATATCCATATCATAAAGCATTGTGTTATACTCTGCTCGTTAAAGAACAGTCCTGATCATTACTGCTCTCTTTGGTGATAAATAGGGATGACATCATAGTCTGATCATTAAGAATCCATTTGGCATCTGGCATCTGTGCCTTTAGTACACTGCATCTGTGTGTATACTCATGTTCACAGCCACTTCTCGCCCCCATGATTCCTAATTACCGCCCACTAGCAGCTCTGTTACAGTCAGTCCTGTTGTTGCCAAGAGGTCATCCTGCAAAGCTTTGCACTGATATACTCGGTTACAAACATGCTTAGCCAGGGCTCTATGAAATATAGTCACAGCTTTCAATTTATAATTATGGTTCATTACAACAACATTACAAAAAAAAAAAAAAAAAATACAGACTTAAACTTAAACAAAATCTTTACTAGAAGTCAAAATCACCCTGCTGGTTTTAAATTTGGACTTTGGACTTTTGTATATGTATAAGTGGGCAGTATAAAAATATTGATGTGGCTAGACACATGACAAAAAGGGATCTAAGTGAGCAACTTTAAAAAAGCCCATTATATAAAAACAAATATTTATAAATGATACAATTGCTTATGAATTAAACCAGTTAAAAAATGATGTTGAGTTCCTCAAAGAAAACTAATTTTGTGAAACAAAAGGAAACTGAAAAATGAAATCTAAAATTACTTGTTGCCATAGTTACCTAGCGTTAATCCCTGCTGAAAGCATGTAAGCGCAGCACAGCGACAGAGTAGCTCTCTGATTGACAGCACAGCTGTAAGAAAGTAAGCCACCCTGATCCAAAGAAACAGCATCCGTCGATTTTCAGCAAATGGCTAGAGCGGATCTTATGGTGAAAAGGGGCAGATGGCTGCTGTCTGCACCCAAATAACCATTTCCTCATTTGTCAGTTTGTTTTATTAGACAAAAATTAAGTGTTTACTTACTCTTCATTAAAATCTTTAAGTCAGAAAGTCATACTTGGCATGGAAAATGTTATTTACAACTTTGCCCACAAAAATAGTATTTAATACTACACACTATAGGGAACATGGGTTCCCATTCGAATGGGAACTCGCGCTGCGACAGCTGACGCTACGTGGAACGCCTTCAGCGTGACAGGTGTCTGAAATCGCTATCAAATCACAATCCTATTGACCGTCGGCAGCTGGTGATGTCATCACCGTGCGACCAGGAAGTATAAAAGGGGCACCGTGCCAACATGATGCTATCCTTTCGTCTTCAGGGACTGTTCTGTCTGGTTCGCTAGAAAGTCTGTCTAAAATGAAATGCACACATAAATCGAAGTTTTTCGATTCATGTGGGGACGGGGTAGGCGTCTCTTCGTGGTGCGAAGTTAGTCTGGTTTTTGCTAGCCCCGCCCCCCAGAGCTAGTGCGGCCGCCACTTCTTGGCGAAACCTCGTCATAAGGTAGGTCCCTGGATGAGTCCCCAGGTAGTGACTGGATATCCAGTCCTCATCAGCCAGCAGACAAGCCACTGTCAGCCCGACTTATGAGGGCTCGCTGAGTTTCAGCACGCCTCAGATGGCGTCCCCTGAGGGGGTGACCTAGGGTTCCGACCACTGGTTGACAGGATCTAGGCCGCTTTAGGCCTCCTGTAGGGTGAGCCCCGGTTCCCAGGTCTTGCAACAGTGTGCGTGGGTGCTAGCCAGGCGGCTAGCATGGTCTGCTATCAGGGGCAGGCCGCTTCAGGCCGTCCTAGGGTCGTTTCCCGGCCCTGCAGGGTTTCCGGTGGGATTTGCCATTGGATAAGCACCGTCTGTCACCAATCTAATAGGGAACTGCCATTCGGCAATAGGCCTCTGCAGGCCACCCTAGAAGACCGGACTATACGTAGGCATCAAACAGGCCTCCCTGGAGGCGAGCCCCGGGAACACAGCAACTCCTGACAGTTTGCACATTGGCTGGCAGGAAGCAGGCCTCTCCAGGCCGCCTGAGGGTGAGCCCCCGAGCCGGGACGCTCGGTAGGCCAGTGTATTATGCTGTCAGGCCTTTCTGGGCCTCTTTGGGAAGGGATTCCCGGACCAGGTCTTGGTGACAAGCTAGCCATTAGCATGGGTGGCTTCTGGGGTTATGGCCTCATGGGCCCCCTGAGGAACCAGTAAAGCCACCTTCCTGCGGCTCTTAACAGCTAGCACTAACGGTGCCAGGTAGAGGAGCCTCCTGGCCTCCCTGGAGGGGAAACGGTTCCCTTGAGCAGGAACGTATAACTGGCTTTGTGCTGACAGCTAGCGGCTGCCCGCCGGTGGGTCCCGGCCTTGGCCGGTATAACTCAAGGGCGGGCTCATGCCCTAGCACGACGAGACTTTATTTCTGCTGCGCAGTCCCTTCAGGACAGGGACTGGCTAGCCTACAGCATGGTTTACCTACCAGGCTGGCTTAAGAGCTTTTCAGGCCTCCTGAGCACCCCTGTAATAAATGTGTTCAGTAGATCCTAGGATCGAGCAGAAGAGACTCTCCTCGCTGGCAAGGGTAGGAAGCACTAAGCTGAGTACTGCTCTCCAGGATTCCCATCTCCGAGTTCCGGTATGAGGAGGACATTGCCAGTTTGCAGTTCCTCAGTCTGGATGCTCATGAGTAAAAGCGATGTCCGGAGGCTCTGTTTTGACAGACAGGGTTGGCCAAGCTGGGGTGTCCCACAGAAGTAATGCCAGGTGAGGCCTCCCTGGTGGCATTCGCTGAAGGTTTTTCCGAATTAGTGATGGCTGGGGCGCCCTCGGGTCCCCTAGCCACATTCCCTTAAGGGACTCCTTCCTTCGAAGTAGTAGGTCCCAGGCCCTCGAGCAAGCCGAGAGTAGGAAACCTCAGATAAAACTTGATAAGGTTCTCTCTTAGGCATATAGCTTGGGCTATGACCGTAGGGGATGATGTCACTGGCAGCCTGTGTGGCTAGAGGGGGAGTGGTTCAGACTTTCTGAGAACTCTCGTCCAGGCAGTTCTCACTGCCAGTAAGGGGCGTGCACTCCCCTCAGCATGGCGGCATGGGTATATCGTTCCTAGGGTTGGCCATCGAGAACCGTTTAAAAAATAACGATTCCATTGGAATCGTTTAGAAAATTTGTTTTCGGTTCCGATCATTGGTTCCAAACGCGCAAGTTTTGGTTTCCATGGCCACCTGATTTGCTTGCGCGCCCGCTTGTTCTTTTAGCCATGGAAGCCCGGTAAACGGCGCTCTGAAGTGTGGATTTATTTCACTTTTAAAAAGCCTGTGTCGGCACAGTGCAACTAGTGTTGTCAAAAATATAGATACTGAAATATCTGAAAAGATACGATAGCCTGCTCAGTTTCTACAATATCGATCCCAGCTGCGCCCTCCTCTCCTCTCCTTCTCTGACCAACAGCGAGTTGACGCGCAGCCGCATATTCTCACTCAGCCCGGTTACACGGCGAACGCGCGTTCTGCTGGACTTTTCCTTACGACAGCGTGTTAGTGTGTGTGATCGGTCTGAATTTCGCGCGGGGCATTGCACATAATTCTACGAATCCCTCAGATTTCAGGCTCACATCTGAAGCGCACACACACACATACCGTAATAAAGCCCTCTCTGACATACAAGTGCAAATATTTGCTTCTTTTTCCAGCTTATTATTGGTCAAATACAATCAACCAAATTGTCAGTGCACATTTTGAAGAGTATTAATGTAAACACCGTCGTAAACAATTCAGGAAGAAATGAAGAATGAGTAACAGGAACAGTGTTCAGGATCCATGAGAGCGGCAGTTCTTAAAGGGACCACAGTCATTTGTTATTCAAAGTCAAACTACAAAAAGACAAAAGATCACACTGCTCTTGACTGATCAACGTGTGTAACTTTAATGGTTTTATATGAAACTATTTAATTTTTTGCAAAAAACATTATCCAATGTTATTTTAAATTTAATTAGCCACTTTGCATTTTTTAATTCAGTTTCTTACCTGCATGTTAGACCTACCTGAAAAAATAAAGCAGTCTTTCATTTATATATTTTATTCTATTTTATATATTTGTGCTATTTTTTGTAATATGTTTATTTGTTCTTATTTAATTACTGTTTAGTCGTCTTTTTAAATTCAATTTACCATTCGAAATCAAGCCTACTTGTGCTGTGTGTAAGCTATGCAACACAATTACCCGTTGTAAAAAATACATTGAGTTAGCAAATATTTGTGAGAGAATTTTAATAGTAATTGATCAATGTTTATATAGGAGACTTTCAAAAGACAAAAAAAAAATAATTATATAGAAAATATCTAATTGACAGTATATGCAGCGTTTTCCCCCCGTGGTATTGAAAATAGCATTGAATATCGATGTGACATGTTTTGACTCCACCCCTCAAAGAATCGGAATCGAGAATCAAAAAGAACCGGAATCGAAAGTAAGAATCGGAATCGGAATCAGAATCGTTCAAATCAAAACGATGCCCAACCCTAATCGTTCCCCGTAGCGTCAGCTGACACAGCGCGAGTTCCCTTTGGAAAGGGAACGTCGCCGGTTATGTATGTAACCTTAGTTCCCTGAGAACAGGGAACGAGACGCTGCGTCACATGGCCATGCTTCAAGGTGTGCCTGCCCACAGTCCCTTCAGACAAAGCGGATAGCGTCATGTTGGCACGGTGCCCCTTTTATACTTCCTGGTCGCACGGTGATTACATCACCAGCTGCCGATGGTCAGTAGGATTGTGATTTGATAGCGATTTCAGACACCTGTCACGCTGAAGGCGTTCCCCCGTAGCGTCAGCTGACGCAGCGTCTCGTTCCCTGTTCTCCGGGAACTAAGGTTACATATGTAACCGGGGACGTTTCCTTTTGAAGGGGGGCCAAAACACGCAAAAAAACAAAAACAAAAAAAAACTCAAGAAACTTTGCACACGCATCAGAAGTGGTGAAAATATACATCTGATGGCTTTCAGAATTAGGCGTGGCAAAATGGTTCAATAGCACCACTTAAAAAAATTTAATCAAGCGTCAGTCGCACTACGTTTCATGTATGAGTATAAAAATTTGGTAGACGCATTCAACAGCCCAATACCTACAAAAAATACCTTGCCAAATCGGAAAAACCTTTTTAATTTTTTTTAGGTAAATTGGGGCAGTTTTTGCCATTGCCAGACGTTGTACTTTAACAAACTCCATGATATGATTTAATCATATCAACATCATATTTGCACAGTCTAATCTAAAGGCCTTTGTGACGTTAAATTGTGAGATCTTGAGTTTTCGCTGAAGGGTGTGTCCGTAGCGGCCTCACACATTTTGATGTTTCGCCATGACACAGGAAGTTGTTATAACTCAGGCATACAATGTCTGATCTGCCCCAAACTTCACATGTTTGATAAGAGCATTGGCCTAAAGACATCTACATGCCAATATTCAGATCACAAGTTATCGCACCACCAACTGGCAGCAGGAAGTGTGTCCATTTTTGAAAATGTTTTGACTCACTGTCTTATTTTCAACCGATTTACCGATTAACTTGTAGACATACAAATGGATTCCTGCTATTTTAAATACTATTGCCATGGCAAAGTGTCAAAGTTTACTTATCTTTTTGGGTATCTATTTAAGAAGCATAGTTTCTTGTTTGCATGGCATGTGGACTTAACAAAATCCTTATCTTGAGGAAAATAAGCAAGCTGATATTTAGTACAATCTATATCTTTTATTTCGAATACATACAAATGTAATTTATGTCTTTTAGTTTGTCAAGAGATTTAAAGCACCTTTTTTGAAGAGTGCACATGTACGTACATGCTCTAGTATTTAAGAACGTGCCTATGACTGAATCTGGAAAAAAAGCTACATAACTTATAAAAGTCATGTCAACTTTATTTATATAGTGCTTTTACAATGACGATTGTTTCAAAGCAGCTTCACAGTGAAAAACAGGAACATATTGCAACAAAATTTGATTTAGCTGTACAGTCACTCTGGAGAAAACATGTGATAGACAGCTCATCTCAATTTATCAGATAGCGACAATGTGGGCAGATCAGTAATATAGCTGAGCCCTGAGACAGTTAATTTAGTAATTAATTTTATTTGGATATTTAGTTGAAAACTTAGATCTAAATTTTAGTGTGCCCAAGTCCCAACCGAGCAAGCTAAGCCAAAGGCAACAGTGACAAGGAACCAAAATTCCATCAGGGCATGATGGACAAAAATAAACCATGGGAGAAACCACTCAGTCGGGATGCCAGTTCTGCTCTGGCCTATTAAAAAGTAATAGTGTCTCATTATTATTCTGACAACCTTACAGATCAGAAATCATATTAGAGCGGAATATTCTAAAGTTCAAAGTATCGTGGAAGAAACGTGTTTATTGAGGTTGCTGCGTTGATTAAACAAAAATAGGAATATTCGGGTAGGATATATCTGAAAAATACAACACGACAGGATGCGCTGATCTTGTCTGGGCGCAGGTCCAAAATCTGATCTGGATACGGCCCGGATATGGCTGAGTGCAGTAAACTTAGGGATAAACAGGGAGACTAACATTAGCGTAGATGCCATTCTTCTTATGATGTAACGAGTACATCAGGTGTTATGGGAAGTGTTGCTGGTTCCAGCTGACCAATGTTAATGCAGCCTAACAATCATTCAATTGATTTGAATAATAAAAGTTAAAAATGTTTTATGTGTATGTCATAGTAAAGAGATGTGTTTTTAGTCTAGATTTAAACTGACAGAGTGTGTCTGCTTCCCGCACAATGCTAGGAAGACTATTCCAGAGTTAATTCCAGAGTCTAGTAAGAACTCGAGCTGTTGTCTTTTGGACAAGCTGGAGTTTGTTTATTAAAAGAGCAGGGCAACAACCTAGTAGAGCATTACAATAATCTAGCCTTGAGCTCATGAATACATGAACTAACTGTTTAGCATTTTGCATTGAAAGCATGTGCCATAATTTAGATATAGTTTAACAATGGTAGAATGCAGTTTTACAGATGCTAGAAATGTGGCTTTCAAATGAAAGATTAGTATCAAAGAGCAAACCCAGGTTCCTTATGATGAGGGCTTGACAGAGCAGTCATCAAGTATTAGACAGTATTCTAGGTTGCTACTTGACTACTAGGAGTTTTTTTGGTCCAATAATATTTGTTCAATTAAGTTGTAGTACTATTCATCCATTTTTTTTATATCAGCTACCCAGAACCAGATGCACAAACTCTTTCAAATGTAAACACAAGTTCACAATGGGAATTTGCATTAATCAAGTCCTATAGACTTGTACGGACGAGAGGCCAAATGGCTGAAAGCCACACCCACCATACACAAAGGCAAGATATCTTTAAACTCTTAAAACATTTATGACATTATAGTTTACTTCTGTGGAGTTGAGATATTTGTACCAGTCGCACTGAGACATTCAAATGATATCAAACACATATTATACTGTATCGTGAGGATTGACATTGTAACAAAGAGATTTCTGGTGCATTTCAGGTGATCTCAATATGAGTGGGGAGCAGGAGTTTGGAGGAAGTTTCATGTGAAAGAAAAGGCATGTAAATTAGTGTCATTCGTAGATGGTTCACTCAGTGTGATGTCATCTCGGATGTAGACACTTAACTGTATGAATGATTTCAGATGCTAATTTCCTTTGTTTTCTCTGAGTCCTTGATTAGACATTTCGGCATCTGCTAGTTTTTTCCAGCCTTACACTAGTAAAGAAGTTCATAAAGTCATTACTGCTTGTGCTTTGTCTAAGCTGTCAATCATAACATCACACCCCCGTTTGTATGGCATCAAATAACTAACTAAAACCAAACTTATTTAAAGAATGAACACTTGAACTAACATCAGTTTGATAAAAACTGCCTAAAAATGACAGAAAACAATATTTGGAAAAAATGTATTTAAAGTGAAATTTAGTGAATAAAGTGATTGTTTAGTTTGTCTATAGCTGTGTCTCATTTTGTTAAATTTCGAAGGCTGCATCCTCCGGCGGACACGTCCTGTGCAGGATGCAGTATACGGAGTGTCCTCAGTCAGAATTAAACGAGACGTCCTTTGTAGGACACACAGGCAGGAAGAATCGTTGCTATGCCAACATGTTCAGCCTCGTTGCGTACTCACGCCACTTCATATGAATGAAAAATATTTATAACTTGAAAATTACTATGAAATGTTTCTTGTCTTGACAGCAATGTACTGTTCTAAATGTTTAAAAAGCACTAAAGCGTTGTAATCCTGTTAACCACAACTATCTGTTTGAGGTAAAAGAGCTTAAAAAACGAAAACAAGCTTGAATTTATTTTAAACACCAAACACGCTTGCATGTATTTCTGGCAGTGGTGCAGTTTTTTTTCTTCATATAATATATTTTTAAAAAAAAATATGACGGTTGTTAACGGCGACACAAAGAATTGCAGGTTATCTCCAGCCACGAAGGCTATACCTCATGCACACTCCGAAATCCTGAGAAAGAAGGACGCATTCGAAGGTCACATTTGGAGTGTCCTACTCACTGTTTTGAAATGAGATGGCCTTATGATGCATGCAGCATCAAATGCGACCTCCGGAGGACGCAGCCTTCTGAAATGAGACACAGCTTATGTCTCATTATAGTTCATGGAGAGGGCGGGGTTTATGACCTATACTGCATACAGCCACCTGGAGGCGATCAAGATGCTTTGGCTTCCCTTTTCAGGACACTTGTGAAGGACAGACGAGGCGAAAGAAAAGGAGATGAGGAGAGACGTTTAGTGAGGAGAGACAGAGGGGAGAGAGGGGAGAGAAGAAAAAAAATCTTGGTCCGGTTCCCAAAACGCATTGCCATCCGGTCCTCCACCAGCTGGGTGAATTCCTCCGCAATGACTGGTGGTGATGCTGGATTATCCCTCTGTGAGCTGCCCTTTGATTCCCCACAGCAATGAGGGCTCTATGCAAGCATGTTCCTTCTTCCTCCTGGGTTTCAGCACCAATGTTACAAAGTTAGTAATCAATCCTTCTTTTATGCTACCGGAGCTCCTCCGTGAGGACTTGAAGCCGGTGTGGCACAGGTGACACTAATTAACACTTGCTCCACCAACTTCGCACTGTTCCTACAGCTCCTGGCCTCATCCTGCTTGCCACATACTCTCTTTCTTCTCCCCCTCCCCTCAGGGTGTGTGTGGGGGCACTAGAGGTTGATCCAAGCACTTGCATCAAGCTCTGAGGCTAAGACTGATGATGTAAAGTTAGTATGTACAGTTTTAGGCTGCATTAACTAGGTCTGCCGGAACCGGGAACACTTCCCATAACACCTTATATACTCATTATGTCATAAAAAGAATGACATCTACACTAATGTTAGTCTCTCTACTTATCCCAAGGTTCACTGCAGTCAGCCCAATCCAGGCCATATCCAGATCAGATGTTGGACGCGACCAACACAACCCTGTGTCTGCAGAGACTGTGTCAACTAGACTCTCCTCCGTGACGGCCTCATTGACATGACATCCAGTGGCACTGATCCTCAACAAACCCCGTCTCCTGCATGATGACTCAGATCTTCGGCCAGATGGAACTGGACAAATATTCCAATCTAATAGGACTTCTGACTTGTAAATATTGCCTGAAACATGTACTGTTGAAGAGAACTGGCACCCCGACTTAGCCTGGTTTCTCCCAAGGTTTTTTCTCCATTCTACCACTGATCTGCCCACATTGACACTACATGATCATTGAACTGAGCTGGATGACATCACTTTTTTCTCCAGAATGGCTGTACAGTCAAATAAAAATCTGTTGTATTGCTTTCCTGTTAACACTGCAAAGCTGCTTTGAAACAATCAGAATTGTAAATCGCGCTATTTAAATAAAGGTGAATTGACTTGACTACAATCCGGTTGTTAAGGCTGACGTCACATGGCAGCGCTTCCGTGTCCAAACACAAGATCTTATTCCACAAGAAAAACTACAAACGGTGCTAATATACACACACAATGTGGTGTGATACTACAAAAAAAGCTATAATCTTAACCTTTTTCTCCATACCAAAATTCCAGATGGCCAGACAGTGATTCATCTTTTTTATATCGTTAAAAATTTGAATGTATGTGATGCTGTGAGCACAGAGACTGTTGTGTAGGCTGTAAGTATTTCAAATGTTAAACTTTTTTAAACGTTTGATGTTTAATATTGATAAATAGCACTCTTAAACTGGTGTTGATTCTCAAGTGAAACGAGTTGAGGCTTGGACCCAGAAACGGCGTTCCTTACTTAACAAGCGGATAACTAATGTGTTTTGCATATATCTTTGCATATATCAACTATCTTCTGGCAAATTGCATAAGAGTAAAGGCCCTTTCACACTGGATGCATAACGAAAAAGCGAAGTGAAAATCGAATATTTTACATGCGAATATTTCATTTTCGTCTTTCAGATAAGATGTTAAACTGAGGTCCTGACTCTGTGGTCATTAAAAATCCCATGGCACTTCTCGTAAAGAGTAGGGGTGTAACCATGGCCAAATTCCCTCGATTGGCCCTTACCAATCATGGCCTTCTAATAATCCCCATCCACTGAATTGGCTCTATCACCCTTTCTCCTCTCCACCTATCGCTCCACCTAGCGCACTGGTGCTGTTGTACTGTGGCTGTCGTCGCATCATCCAAGTGGATGCTGCCCACTGGTGGTGGTTGAGGAGAGACCCCTGTCATGAGTGTAAAGCGCTTTGGATGTACAGTAGTATCTATGAAAGTCCAATATAAATGCCTCATTCATTCATTCAAAACCATAGACTGTAAAAAAATATGGACGTAGTGTCAGTGACATCACCCATAGGATTCCTATAAGCCGCTCTGAAGTGTAAAGTAGAGACGAGCTGGCCGTTGCTATCTTGCTAGCGTGTCCTCGTGTGTCACTTCCGGATAACAGAAAATGGGCAAAGAGGTGGGATGTGGGTGGGACTTAGGTTACACAACGACTATAGACGCCGGATAAATGGCTATCCACCTGTCACTCAGTGGCCACGCCCTGAATTATGCAGAAATTTAAGGCTTTATGTAATGCAAACGAATGAGTTATAAAAAAAATCACCTCCTCACAAATTAGCCGTATAGGCCAAAATCACAATTTGTACCAGGCTGTAAACATGCTTTTTTCTGCTGTAAAGTTGGGAATTTTAATATGGGGCTCAATGAGATTCTGCTCCCTTCTGGAGCCTGTCCCTAGTGGCCAGTTGAGAAATTGCAGTTTACATTACTTCCATATTGGCTTCAAGAGAGATTGCGGGAGGTTGCTGCTTAGTCAAAACCATTCACATCAGCCGCAACACAAATTTGCGACGTCTGTGACGTTTCAGAGTCACAGAGTGTTCCAAAACATTCATGACAACAGCATAGGCGTCGATTTCGGGGAGGATGGGGGGCCAGATTTCGTCATTTTGTACCCACCACTTTTTTGTGTGTTGAAAACCTTCAAATCGCAAAAAGCTAATCGTTTTTTTTATTTAACAATGGCACAATGCAAGTAAACACTGCAATTTTGAACAATGTCTTTCTCTTATTATCTGTATGACCAAAATTACAGATGTTTCCTCTGCTCGTACGGCAGCCGCCTGATGCGCGCACATATTCCAGCATTGCCAACTTGACATCGCAGTCGGTTCATTATCAAAATAAAATAGCCAAACGAATATATAAGAAGTTGCACAGCTCAGTTTAAATAGTCAGTAATAGTCACTGCTCTGTGGTTTTTCCAAGTAGAGACGAATTTTATACCTTTTCCTAACCTTCTCCCGCTACCGTCCACATTAAAGTATAAATAGTTCCCTTTATCGAGGGAACTCGCACTGCGTCGTCGAGTGACGACACTCTGGGGAACGTCTCTGAACGTCTCTGAAGTATGAATGAAATCTGCCACCAATCTGATTGGTGCTACGTCATGATGTAGTAGGTGACGGCATAAGCGGAAGCTATAAGAAGGCGCCATCTCATACTACAGACAGTCTTTGCTCTTCAGCGAGGCGCTCTGTGTATGAATTGTCTGTCTATTTGGTGTTGTTTGTCCAAAAAAGTATCGTGTGAAGTTGGCAGGCTCGTGAGCCAGTGTCGGTCTCGCGTCTGTTGAGGCACCGCGGCAGATCGATGGCTCGCAGATGGACGTCAGAGGGGGAGAAAAAAAAAAGAATTCTGAGAGGCTGGTTCCCCTAGTCGAATATCTAGGCGCATAGTTATGCTCCCGAATATATCGACTTGGGCCCTGTGTACCGTGGGCAAAGGGTACAGACTGCAGTTCAGTGTTCCAATACCAAAGTCATTGGTTTTGTTCTGTACTGGGGTGTACCCAGCCCAGTGGCCTGCTGGCCAGCCCCCTCTCCCAGGGAGGGATCGAGGTCGCCTCCTCTGTGGAGTTTTCTGGGAGTCGATGCTGCAATCCGCCGTCTACGACGCTCGGGCCACATCGATTTCCAGCGGACACATGCTGCTCCAGCTGCCTCTAGAAAGACATGCAGCTGGGCAGCGACCGCGTTCGCACACTGAAAATCCTTCCCGACTAAGCTCTGCAGGGTGGCCTGCTTCAGGGGGTTGGGCAGGGGGTTCGGTGGGTACCAGAGACCAACCCCGAGGTCGGTTCCCCTAGTAGAATATCTCGGCGCATGGTTATGCCTCCCGAATATTTCTGCTCGGGCCCTGTGTACAGTGGGAAGGGGGTACAGACTGCAGTTCAGAATTCCACCAACGAATTCTACGGTGTGGTCTGGACCGTGGTCCCCCCTGCCCAGAGGCAGGTTAGGGAACATACTTCATTGTTCCCAAGAAGGATGTGGATGTTGCGTCCTATAATAGATCTGAGGTACTTGTATCGGTCTCTGAGGAGATTCAGGTTCAAGATGCTCACTATTCCAGACATCATGAGTCAGAGCCAGTTCGAGGACTGGTTCGTCACGATAGATCTAAAGGACACATATTTCCACATCCCTATCCTCCCTGCCCACAGGAAGTTCCTGAGGATCGCTTTTGGGAGCAGAGCGTACCAGTATCAGGTTCTTCTTTTGGCAGCTGCACTGTGAAGCAGTTCCAGGGACGGCTGGGTCTCATGGCAGCAGCGTCCAACGTGGTTCCGTTTGGCCTGCTATACATGAGACCCCTCCAGTGGTGGCTGGGAACCATTCTTGGTTCCTGTCCCAGGGGCCAGTGTAGGGAGCGTCATGTTGCAGGAGGAGCCTTCCAACAGACGCCTCCCTCACTGGTTGGGGCGCGGCCATGGAAAGCCGGTTTGCAAGAGGTCGGTGGGGGCCCCAGCATTCTTCCTGGCACTTCAATTGCCTGGAAAGTTTGGCGGCTTTCAAAGCTCTGAGGAGCTTTCTCCCGGACCTCCACGGCCACCATGTCCTGATACGGTCCGACAGTATATTGGTGGTATCGTATCTGAATCATCAGGAGGGTCTGAGGTCGCGCCCACTATGCAGGTTGGCGCACCAGATCCTTCTGTGGTCCCAGAAAAACTGTCTGGAAACTGTCGTCTCTCAGAGTGATGTATGTCCCAGGGGATCAAAACCAGGGAGCAGACGTCCTGTCGAGGCAGGGGCTGAGGCCCGGGGAGTGGCGGCTCCACCCCGAGGTGGTGGAGGCCATGTGCGAGAGGTTCAGCCCGGTGGAAGTGGATCTGTTTGCTTCTCAAGAAACGACCCACTGTCCACTGTGGTTTTCCCTCAGACATCCGGCCCCTCTGGGGTTGGATGCCATCACTCAGGCGTGGCCGAGGCTACGTCTGTACGCATTTCCCCCGATCGTTCTGCTCCCGGGAGTTCTAGAGCGGGTCCGCCAGGAGGGCATCAGCCTTCTCTTAGTAGCCACCCCGGTGGCCAACCCGGGTTTGGTTCTCCAACATCGTGGCACTCCTAGACGGCCTTCCTTGGCTCCTCAGGCAGGGGGAATGATATTTCACCCCAGGCCCGAGCTGTGGGACCTCTGGGTCTGGCCCTTGAGGGGGCACAGTTCCTAGGGGATGGCCTGCCACAGGATGTCGTAGAGACCATTCTCAGCTCTAGGGCTCCCTCTACGAGGAAAATGTATAGCCTAAAGTGGAATGTCTTTTCCAGCTGGTGTAGTGGACGGAGGGTGGACCCAGTCAACTGCACTGTGGCTTCAGTGCTGGAGTTCCTCCAGTACCGTTTCTCCGCCGGTTTGACCCCATCCATGCTAAAGGTGTATGTGGCTGCCATAGGGGCTTTCCACTCGCCTTTAGATGCAGGTCCACTGGGTAGACACCACTTGGTTGTACGGTTTCTCCGTGGGGCTCAGAGGTTGAGGCCTGCGGCTCATCCCAGAGTCCCAGCCTGGGATCTGGCAGTGGTTCTTGAAGGGTTGGTCGAGGCCCCCTTGGAGCCACTGGAGTCGGCTGAGGCGAGAAACCTGTGCCCGGTTGCATAAAACACCTTAAGTGAAAATTTCCCTTAAGATCGCCCTTAGGTTTCCCTTAAACTTAAGGGTGTTGCATAAAATAACCCTTAAGTGTCACTTAAGGGTTTCTTAAACTGAAACGTCATAAACCCTTAGAATTATCCTCAAATGTCTATTTTTCACTTAAGTAATCCCTTAAAAACCGTTAAGTGTTGCATAAAGCCCCTTAACTGTCATTTTCCTAAGTATAGTTTAAGGTTAGGAAAACTTTACCTTAAGAGTTGACGAACATTAATGAGAAAAAAATAGCTGAGTTTATTGATCCTGTTGAAGATGTAAATGTGCCAAAGCGAATTTCTCGCGATAGGGAGAATCCTCTGGACCATCTTAGCAATGAAAAACTGCTTTGTGAATATAGATTTGATCGCCGCGGGATATATGAGATCGCTAACAAACTGGAAGGTGATCTTGATCATGTTACCCAGCGCAACCACTCACTACCCTCTGTGTTGGAAACACAGAAAATGTGTTTCACTACACTAAAACACTAAAAATATGATTAAAGTTATTCAACTTATTATACAAATAAAATATATGAATTAGGTCTTATTTAATTCTATAAACTATAATACTGATCTGCCAACATTGTCGCTATATGATAAATTAAAATAAGCTGATAACATCACTGTTTTCTCCAGTACGACTGTACAGCCAAATCTAATTTTGTCGCAATATTATCCTGTTTGACACTGTGAAGCTGCTTTGACACAATCGTGATTGTAAAAGCGCTATATAAATAAAGTTGATTGATTGATTGTTACAGTTGCTTATAGCAGTTCTTTGCAACTGGGAGTTTCCAGTCTGTGGGAGATGTTTTCCATGTTCATAAATCGTCAGTTAGTAGAGTTATTCACCGGGTTGCAGGGGCTCTCTGCCGTCATTTAAGCCAAACTGTGACATTTCCATCTCGTGTTGAACTGGATGCCATTCAAACCTCTTTTTTTCGGAAAGCGGGGTTTCCTCGAATAAGTGTTGTAATTGATGGCACACATGTCAGAATTCAGGCTCCCCGCACGCATGAAGATCAGTATGTTAACAAAAAAAATTACCATTCTGTTAATGTGCAGCTATTGTGTGACCATCTGTGCAGAATTAGAAATGTTGTTGCATCATGGCCAGGGAGTACACATGACTCTAGGATTTTGACAGAGAGCTATAGCCTATTAACTTTAAAAAGTTGAAAATTAAGTAAAAACATAGGCTATTGTCAACTTATTGATCATATTTTTTCAATGTATTAAAATGTATTTTGACTGATCCTAGGAAAGATACAACAATGCGTTGACACACACACGGTCTATAATTGAGAGGACGATCGGACAGCTTAAACGCAGATTTCACTGTCTCCACAGCGAGCTGCGCGTTGAGCCTCCAAGGGCCTGCAAAATTATTGTCGCCAGCGTTGTTCTTTTTAACATGTCAAAGATGTATTGTGAAGAGGGAGATGATGTCGAAGAAGAGGCTCAAGAAGCAGAAGAGGCTCATGAAGAAAATCAACAAGATTTTCAACGGGCTGGATTTGTTGTCAGAGATGCCATCGTAAATGCATTCTTTAATTAGTTTAGCTAGTAGCCTATGGACAATAGTCATAAATATAAATAAATAAAATATAAATAAATAAATCATAAATAAATACAAAACTTGTCAGATCTGTCATAAAAAAAATATTCGTCAATTGATGTGCATTTTATTTTTCCTTCACTTTGTAGCTGCATTAGTTTGTTATTAAGAATGAAGTTGTAAAGGTCTTGATTATACTTCTCCTTTTTAAGTTTTTCAATCTCTAATTGCAGTTTTCTCTTTTGAAGCTGTAGGATGTCTCTTCGCAGTTCTAGCACTTTTTCTCGTCGCGGCTGGAGAGGATATTTGCGTCTTTCTGCACTTCACAAGTGTTTTGAAGGAATAATGAAAAAAATCTAAAAATTATATCGAGGCTGTTCTAAGTAAAATTAACAATAGACTAAAATAATTGTTAACAAAGAGCAATAAAACCTCACTTTGCTGCATGGTTTGGCGTGCTGCTGGCGCTCTGCCGGTGTTAAAGCTGATTTGATTGCTGAGAAGGTCTAACGTGTGAAACAAATAACGTTACCAAGCATATTATTTTATTTTGTCGTGATCTTCAAATCGTTTATCCTCAGCAGTGATCATTTTTATTTGATTTAAGACAATAATGTTCTCTCACTCCATGTAATATTCCTCTTGTTGAATCTCAGCTTCACTCTCTAACCCGCCAGCGTAGCGTGTCTATGGCAACAATATAATTTTTATAACGGTAAAACCTGGGTCGCAGTCATGAAACACTTAGCGGTGTCCCTTACCTAAGAGAACCGTTTAAGGGATTATATGCAACACCCTTAAATCATTCCCTTAGATAAGGGGCAATCACGCCTTAAGTATCATACTTAAGGGAAAAACTTAAGGTGTTTTATGCAAGTACCTTGACCCTCAAGGTAGCTTTTCTCCTCGCCATCACTTCTCTGAGGACAGTGGGGGACCTCCAGGCCTTGGCGGTTATGCCAACCTGCTTGGAGTTTGCCCCAGGTGGGGTGAAAGCTATCTTGCACCCCAGGCTGGGCTACGTGCCCAAAGTTCCATCTACGGGGATGAGGTCAGTGCTTCTTCAGGCATTTCATCCTCTGCCTCATGCGACAGCAGAGGAAGCTAGGCTGCACCTGCTCTGCCCGGTCAGGGCTCTGAGAGTTTATGTTGAGAGGTCAGTTCATTGGAGGAAAGCGGACCAGCTTTTGGTGTGTTTTGACCCTCCCAAGAAAGGGTTGCCTGCGGCGAAACAGACGATCAGTAACTGGATCGTCCAGGCAATAGCCACGGCTTATCAGGTGCGCAATCTGCCTTCACCCATGGCCGTGAGGGCTCACTCTACGAGGGGCTTGGCCTCCTCGGTGGCCCTCCTTTGGGGAGCTTCGCTTATCGAGATTTGCGAAGCAGCGGGTTGGGCTAACCCTCACACCTTTATTAGATTCTATAAGCTGGACCTCCCGGCTACGCCGGGTGCTAGGGTGCTCGCGTCCTAAGTGTGCCTGAGTTTGTCAGCTTCACACTAGGACGGGCGTGCTTCGGTGTGGCATAGTGGGTATTCGTTCCCCAGAGTGTCGTCACTCGACGACGCAGTGCGAGTTCCCTCGATAAAGGGAACGTCTCGGGTTATGTATATAACCCTTGTTAACCCTTGTCCAAGAGCTAATTATGTCAGAGAGAGAGAGTTTCGGGTGGTCAATAAAGAAGGGAATGTAATATTAATAATTTGTTGCTGTCAAAATACATCATGGTGGTGAAAATTAATTGTAAATGCATGGAGGTTTTAATCGCAGGTTAAATTATAATCCTGATTTGTTAATCTAGGTTTAAAATTAAGTGGTGCAACACAACTCGATTTAAAATAAATCCTAGATCAACAAATGCTAGATTAGCTCTAAACTGTGCTTAATTTAATTCTTGTTTGGTGCAACACAAGTGTTCATAACATCAGATATGGTAGCCGCTAATGGTTTTCTAATGATATTTTCTAATGATAATGTCTTTCTTTTGGTAAGCCTTTTTTGAGCCATAGATGGAGTAAGGTGTTATCTCCCTCCCCCACTGTCCTATCCCAGTTGAGTTCAGAAGACAGCGTTCACATCATCTAAACAAACCGAACTCTAACATCAATCGAACCTGTGAAATAGCCCTAAGAATTCCAGAGAGCCGTGCAATTCAAAGGCTTACATTTCTATCAATTAACTTTTTATTTGTGTTATAAAAGGGTTATAAACTCACCAAAATTAAGATATTTAACAGGAGATCATGAAATTGTCCACAAAAAAAATCTCACAAATTTGCATCATTTTGTGGTAGGTACAGCTCTGTGTCATCCAGATGATCTATTTGTTCACCGATTGGTGTACTAAAGGTGGCATTTCTTTTAAATGGACTATCTTTAATTTTAACTGCTGTCACACCCTGTGAAAAGAAAACATTATCAACATTGTAAAACTACTCCAATATTGCAAAAAATAAATCTCACTATATGCTGACCTGAATCTTCTTATAGTTATCACTCCAAAATGTAATGGCCTGCTCGGTTGTGTAATCATGATCCTGTGAGAGACAAGCAAATTAACTCCCAAAAGAGAAAGGCTCACAAATTCACACACACCAATACACTTATGTAAATGTACAAAAATATTTATAGACGTTTTTGTCACTTCAAACTGAAATGCTTTGCCCAAGAGATTATTACTCCATAAAGTCAAATATTACTCCATAAAGGTTATGGTGAATAGAAACTGACCATGGTCAGTGGTGTGTGGACAGACTTAAAGCCCTCCACCTTGTAGTCTGCTTTGGTCATAGAGCACATCTCAGTGTCTGGAGGGTCTGCGTTCAGCTCTGCATGTATTTGATCACTGAAAAACAGATTAAAATGTGATCACCTTACAAAAATTATTAGGCAATTTGTTCAGGTTTCTCAGAAAACAAAAAAAACTGTAACCAATAACTTCAAAGCATAGATTGTCGTTCTTCTTGATGCAGCTGTCATCTAGGCTGGGTAAACCCAGCCTGATCTGCTGGCGTTTTTATTTTGCCCTGCAGCTCAGTATGTAAACCTGTACATTCATTTCTATTGCTTCTGTTACACTTGTGCAGGAACCAATCACAGACTTGTGCCTGGCGCACTATTGGCGGGTTTAAAACGATGACGGATAGAGAAGCAATGGGTCAGTGCCCGTTGATCACACCTCTTGTAGTCTGACTGGTTGAAGGACTATCCAACTACAGAGTCATTTGAATTATGCTCGTTTATCACCGCTCTTGTGCAGTAGAAAATTCATAGCAGACTCCCCATACCAGTGTTTAATCTTAAATTGAGTTTGGTCTGGTGATTGCCAGCCAAGCTGTCATCTTAAATAGCTTGTAAAATTGCTTAAGTCTCATTGTCTTTTGACTAATAATCTAGGCGCAGAAGGTCACACGCCAGTGTACCTTTTGTGCCGGTCCCAAGCCCGGATAAATAGAGAGGGTTGTGTCAGTAAGGGCATCAGATGTAAACATTTTGCCAAATCCATTTTGCAAATCCCGAATATGACTTCCATACCAGATCGGTTGGGTCCTGGGTTAACAACGACCGCCATCAGTGCTGTTGACCAACAGGGCACTGGTGGAAATTGGGCTACTGTTAGTCAAAGAAGGAGAGGAGGAAAGCATGTCCGTAGGCAGAAAGAGAAGAGGAAAGTCAAGAGTTTAGGACTGAAAGTAGGGACTTTGAATGTTGGTACAATGACAGGTAAAGGCAGAGAGCTAGTAGATATGATGCAGAGGAAGAAAGTTCACACTCTGTGTCTCCAGGAGACCAGGTGGTAAGGGAGCAAGGCTAGAAGCATTGGAGCAGGGTTTAAACTGTTTTATAATGGTGTGGACAGGAAGAAAAATGGAATTGGAGTGATCCTGAAGGAGGAGTTTGTGAAGAATGTTCTGGAGGTAAAGAGAGTGTCAGATTGGTTGATGAGTCTGAAGCTGGATATTGAAGGTTTGATGTTGAATGTTGTTAGTGCCTATGCTCCACAAGTAGGTTGCAAGCAAGATGAGAAAGACAGATTCTGGAGAAAGTTGGAGGAAGTGATGCAGACTGTTCCCAGAGGTGAGAAAGTAGTGATAGGGGTAGATTTCAATGGACATGTTGGGGAAGGGAATAGTGGGGACGAGGAAGTGATGGGCAGGTTTGGTCTTCAGGAAAGGAACCCAGAACTCAGAGGTTGGTAGACTTTGCTAAAAGTATAGAGATGGCTGAGGTGAGCACGTATTTTCAGAAGAGGCAGGAACACAGGGTGACATATAAGAGTGGTGGCAGGAGCACACAAGTGGACTATATCTTATGTAGACGCTGTAATCTGTAATCTAAAATTAGCGATTGTAAAGTAGTGGTAGGTGAGAGTGTAGCTAGACAGCATAGGATGGTGGTGTGTAAGATGACTCCGGTGGTGAGGAAGATGAAGAGATTAAAGGCAGAGCAGAAGACAAAGTGGTGGAAGTTGGAAAAGGAAGAGTGCTGTGTGGTTTTCAGGGAGGAGTTGAGGCAAGCTTTAGGTGGTCAGGAGGGGCTTCCAGATGACTGGACCTCTACAGCCAAAGTGATCAGGCAGACAGGTAGGAAGGTGCTAGGTGTATCATCTGGAAGGAGGAAAGAAGAAAATGAGACTTGGTGGTGGAATGAGGAAGTCCAGGAGATTATCCAGAGGAAGAAGTTAGCTAGGAAGAAGTAGGACAGTGAGAGGACGGAGGAAAGTAGACAGGAATATAGGGTGATGCAGCGTAAGGTTAAGATAGAGGTGGCAAAGGCCAAAAAGAAAGCTTATGAGAACATGTATGCAAGGTTAGATAGTAAGGAAGGTGAGAGGGATGTGTATCGGTTGGCGAGGCAGAGGGATAGAGATGGAAAGGATGTGCAGCAGGTTAGAGTGATTAAAGATAGAGATGGAAATGTTTTGACAGGTGACAGGAGGGTGAGGGAAAGATGGAAGGAGTACTTTAAAGAACTGATGAATGAGGAAAATGACAGGGAGAGAAGAGTTGTAGAGGCAAATATTGTTGACCAGGAAGTAGAAAGTATTAGCAAGGGTGAAGTTAGGAGAGCTTTGAAGGGGATGAAGAGAGGAAAGGCAGTTGGTCCTGATGACCAGTGGAGGTATGGAAGTGTCTAGGAGAGATGGCAGTGTTTTTAACTAGGTTGTTCAACAAGGTCTTAGAGAGTGAGAGGATGCCTGAGGAATGGAGAAGTGTTTTGGTGCAGATTTTTAAGAACAAGGGAGATGTGCAGAGTTGTGGCAACTACAGAGGTATTAAGCTGATGAGCCATTCAATGAAGTTGTGGGAAAGAGTAGTGGAAGCAAGGCTAAGGGGAGAAGTGGACATTTGTGAGCAGCAGTATGGTTTCGTGCCAAGAAAGAGCACTACAGATGCATTATTTGCCTTGAGACTGTTGATGGAGAAGTACAGAGAAGGTCAGAAAGAGCTGCATTGTGTCTTTGTAGATTTAGAGAAAGCATATGACAGAGTGCCAAGAGAGGAGCTGTGGTATTGTATGAGGTCTGGAGTAGCAGAGAAGTATGTTAGAGTGGTCCAGGATATGCATGAGAGCAGTAGGACAGTGGTAAGGTGTGCCGTCGGTGAGACAGAGGACTTCACGGTGAAGGTGGGACTGCATCAAGGATCGGCTCTTAGCCCCTTCTTGTTTGTGTTGGTGATGGACAGGCTGACAGATGAGGTCAGACAGGAATCTCCATTGACTATGTTGTTTGCGCATGACATTGTGATCTGTAGTGAGAGGAGGAAGCAGGTGGAGGAAAGTCTAGAGAGGTGGAGGTTTGCTCTGGAGAGGAGAGGAATGAACGTTAGTCGCAGCAAGACAGAATACATGTGTGTGAATGAGAGGGAACCAAGTGGAACATTGAGGTTACAGGGAGAAGAGGTAAAGAAGTTGCAGGATTTTAAGTACTTAGGGTCAACAGTCCAGAGCAATGGGGAGTGTGGAAAAGAGGTGAAGAAGCGTGTGCAGGCATGTTGGAATGGGTGGAGAAAAGTGTCAGGTCTGTTGTGTGATAAAAGTGTACCAGCAAGAATAAAAGGAAAGGTGTATAGGACAGTAGTGAGACCAGCGATGTTGTATGGTTTGGAGACCGTTGCACTGAGGAAAAGACAGGAGGAAGAGCTAGAGGTAGCAGAGCTGAAGATGTTGAGGTTCTCTTTGAGAGTGACGAGGATGGATATGATCAGGAATGAGTACATCAGAGGGACAGCACATGTGAGATGTTTTGGAGACAAAGTTAGAGAGGCCAGGTTGAGATGGTTTGGACATGTTCAGAGGAGGGAGAGTGAATACATCAGAGAGAATAGAGGGCACCATGTGTCAGATTTGATTGATTGATGGGGTAATAAAAATTCCATAACCCCCCCTCCCTCCCACCGGACTGGACACCTGTTCCTGGACACAATTTCCGGACACCTGTTTTATGACTATCAGTTTGACCATCTGTTTTCTTACCACCCTCCTCCTCCTATACACCCCCCTTTCAAAGGAATTTATGACTGTTTTTGTAACTTTGTGTATGTGTGTTTTCGTAACTGTTTGAAAACAATCAAAGAATGTTTCAAATGTACTCTTGAGTGGGGTTTTGGGATAGGAATAGCAGTGACAAGTATAAGATCATGGAAATCAGTTTTTATTAAACAAAGATTGTATTTCACATACATTTTAGATGTTTTTAGATGTTTTTTAAAAACGTCTCTGTTAAATACAAGGGTATGGTATGTTTAAAGATAAAGACAAGTTAAAGTTGTTTTTCTTTTTGACATACATACAGCTTGTTGTTAAAAAAGTCAATGTTCAATCATTTAAAAAAGTCAATGTTCAATCATTTAAAAAAGTTTTTCAGAAATATAAAGTTATAGAGTAGGTTCAAAAAAGGTATATGTATTAAACATATCAAAGAAAGAAAGTACGAATAATGTTATTTCACTTACACGAGTTTTCTTTAGGAAAAAAACAATGTTTTCTTATGGAGCTTGGTGTAAAAGCGTCCTCTCTCTCCGATGGCAGAAGCGGAATGAGCTGTGGGAGCGTGTGTAAAGACACACCCTCAGTCTCCGCCCCCAACACGCCCATCGGCGCTGGAGAATGCACCTGCTCCCCCCACACTCCTTGCGGTGTGTGTTTAAAAGGCCGAGCAATTCAGCAGTCTATCTAAACACAGAAAGCAGCTTGTGTTTTATTTTTGTTTTCAAATAGAAAACTATTCTGTAACAATGGCTGAAGCATCTGCACCTAAAACTCCAGAGAGAACCGTTGTCGAGTCTATGGATCATCTATCTTTAGCCCCGAGAAAGAAACACGGGCCTTGCCTATCCAGGTTTCTCCATGAACCGCTGGATAATGTCAAATACGATTTTCATTTGACGGGCACTCGTGTGTGTAGTTACAATTTTAACAAAAACGCACGAGAGGTTAGGTTGATCAATATCGACAACGATGATAGATACACGGCGAATACACCGGATGACCCAAAACTGGTTTTCACAGAAAAGGAATGGATTCTATTTTATACACAAGTGTGGCGCGATTTGAAAGACGGAGGAGACGAGCCCCTGTTTATAGCCGAGTGGAATGGGTTGACGGGGACGAGATTCAGACTGCTCGGAGATCATGTTAACAAACACCCCGAAGATTATGTGTACATACTCGGAAGCGATTTTGGAAAGGAACTGCCGGAGCGTACGTGGCCCATATCTGAGGCGGATCATTTGAAATACTATCGCATTAAATTTATGTTTCAGTGGAAAGACGTACCTGTGCTGGAAGATGTATTTTTTAAAATAGACAGGATGTTTAAGTGGTGTGAAGCGTTTGATCGCTACAACAACGTCAAAGTGAAGCTATTTCACCCTGAATGGTGCGTTCCTAGTAGGCGTGGTGTTCATGTAGCCCCACCCACATTCTACAAACATTAAATATCTGCCGCAGAAGAAGCCTCTACAGCATTCAAGCATCATGTCTCAAGAAAACGAAGCTACACCTCTCAACACCGAACAACTTTCATTGTCTACAGATGGATGTCATCACCAAAAATGCAACACCTGGCTGACTACGCTCTGCACAGAACTGGGCTTTAATAATCTGGCATTCCTCGCAAACTATTCTCCCCCAGGACCCCTCGCCGGGGTTCCCGATGAGGATAGTGTGGATGGCTGCATTGGTGTAACGGGGCACAGAATCATTAAGGCCGTCGTTACAGTCCTTCTGGAACACCTGATCGATAAGCGAATGAAAAAGGAATGTGCAGGCTGCGAAGTGGATCACCCGTCGCAAACAAGACACTCATGTCTGTTTGAACCTGCTCCCTATTATTTTTACGGCTGTTACGACGAGATCAGTCAAAAACTGCTTAAGCCCGAGCTAAAAAACATTTTAGCAAATACGCTGAAGCCGTTCGGTCTAACACCTCATCTGCAAAGAATCCAAGGTACTGTTGAATCTGTCTTGTGCGATCTAAGAGATGAGATCTACATTGTGGAAGAACTGGCCTCTATGAGGCAGAAGCTTGTGGATGAAAGCTGCGAGGAAGTGATTTACAACGCCGTTGACAACTGGAAGTTAGCCGCCGAGGCTGCTGCTGCCGTTGTTGATTCTACCTGCTGATCCTGCAATGGGAAACCTTCTCTGCTCTAACTGCCTGTCTGAATATTTCTTTAAACAACGGGTCAGGTGTGAAATATCAAATTTGCTGTACAAGATTGTTAATGTAACAGACAGTGATGTGTGTAGACGATTAGTGAAATTAAAGATCCAAATGAATGTTGTGAGGAGATTGTCAAACGAATGGGGCGATATGATAAACATGGCTATTGGCTGCAATGGTATACCATGTACAACTATAACAAATATTCTCGAAATGATGCCTGAATGTAAAGAATCCTTTAAAATAGGCAACATATTATGTCTTTGTACTTATGTGACTGATGTATGTGTAATACTGATGACAAGAAATGAACCTGACGATGTATGTAAAATTATAGATACATTGGTTGATTACATGTTAGTGAAAAATTATGCAACGTGTGTGAATTTTCTTTTTTATTTGGACGAGATATAATTTGTCCTTGTAAAACATGTACTTTTTATATATTCTGAAATAAAAATTTGTATGTCACCGCTCATCTGATCATTATTTTGTGAAACGCAGAGAGAGATAGACGACATGTCTGAGCTCATGAAAAAAATATATTACAATCCATCAAGCCCAGGCGCTTTTGGTGGTAAACAAAGATTAAAGCAAACAATATTACAAGAATATGGTATACGTCTGAAAGATAAGGATGTGATCGACTGGCTGTCCAGTCAAGATACCTATACACTACATCGGACGGCCCCTATAAAATATAAGCGAAACAGAGTTGTAGTGTACGGAAAAGATGTACAGTTTCAAGCGGATCTGGTCGATATGTCTGCTTATTCAAAGGATAACGATAACATTAAATTCTTACTAACGTGTATAGATGTATTTAGCAAATATGCATGGGTGCGACCGTTGAAGAATAAGACGGGACAGGAGGTGACTAAAGCGTTTGAATCGATATTAAAAGAGCAGCGGGTGCCAGAAAAGCTCCAAACGGATCAGGGAAAGGAATTCCTCAATAAACATTTTCAGCAATTAACAAAAAAGTATAACATACATCATTTTACCACAGCCAGTGATTTAAAAGCTTGTGTGGTCGAGAGGTTTAACAGGACTCTAAAAGGCCGCATGTGGAGATATTTAACGGCCGTCAACTCTACACGCTACTGCGACATCTTACAAGATCTAGCCGACGGGTATAACTGCAGTTATCATAAATCCATACGAATGAGACCAATTGATGTTCATAAAGAAAATGAAACAACCGTATTCAACAACTTGTACGGAAAGCTCCGTAAAGAGACACCTGTCTTTGCTTATAAGATAGGCGATGTTGTTAGAGTGTCTAAAGTCAGAAATATATTCTCTAAAGGATATGAACAGAATTACACAGAGGAGTACTTTACTATAGTAGCGTGTTTACCCCGACAGCCACCGGTATACAAGATACAAGACTACGATGGAGAGGTTATTGATGGGTGTTTTTATGAAGAGGAACTACAGAAAATTATTGTGAGTGATGATAAATCATTCAAAATAGAAAAGATTTTAGATAGACGTCGTAGGGGTAAAACTATGCAGGTTCTTGTAAAGTGGTATGGCTGGGGCCCAAAATTTAACTCCTGGGTATCTGAAAAGGAGGTGGTGAACTTACAGAAGCCCTTAAAGGCTTAGGGTTTGTAAGACACCTGTCATTTAAGGAGAAAAAAATTATTCATCATGATCGAAGAGGGTTTCTACATTACATTACCGTGCAATGCATCGAGGGTCGTCTACCCAGAAAACAGAATATCTAATTACAGAACCCGACTGGGAAAAACTATAAATCTGAAGGGGCCGTGGGAAGTGGCTCTAGCTGAATTTGAATATCCCATATCATGGCATACGTTTAATGAAGAGGACGCTTCCTTTATTATCAACTGTGACCAAAAGCTGCTACAGCCTGTTGCCGGGGAACATTTTAACGTTAGTGACGGTATTAATATACATATCGATAATAAGGCTCAAACTATACCCGTGCTGCGTAATAGTTTAAAGTCCGGATATTATGAGGATGTACCATTTTTGCTCCGGGAGATAAATGCGTCGCTACCTCCACAAACACATCTCGGGTACGATCATATAAGGAATAAGGTTTTTCTAAAATCCTCTCAAAGGATCTCATTAACATTTTATGGAAAACTGGCGGTCATCCTGGGGGTCCAGCCAGGGGTTTCTATAGAAACGACCCCTCACATCCATGAAGGTCAAGAACCCAGAGCTGTGACTATAGTATATGCACCGTACCAATCAGACATAAGGGGTGGATTTTACACGTTATATCTGTACACAGACATTATAGATTATCAATCGGTCGGTGACGTATTCGTTCCTTTATTAACAACCGTACATATAGACGGTGAGCCAAACAAGATAGTCAGTGTTAGATACGACAAGCCTCATTACGTACGTGTTAATAAAAGCACTATTACAGAGATTACAATTGAAGTGAAAGACGACCAAAATCAAGACGTACGGTTCACTTACGGAAAAGTAGTCGCCAAGCTTCACTTCAGACCTGTGAAACATCACCTGTTTTAAAATGGCTCATCTCACTCCATACAGACCCGATCCCGATCGATATGTTGAATATTATCGGAACCAGGCCGGTAGCGGTTTGCCGGGTTTTATTGGGTCGAACGCAATGTATGGTTCTGGAATCGGTGGAATTTTTAAAAGTTTTTTTCGTGCGGCCCTACCGTTCTTAAAAAGGGGATTCAGTATAGCTAAACCTCATTTAAAAACGGCTGCGAAAAATATATTCGGCGATGTTGTTACTACAGCTCTAACAAAGCCTTATAATAATAATAATAATAATAATGGACAGGACGGCAGTGGGTTGATGGTCATGACCCGTAAAAGCTATAGGCCCCCGGGGGTTCGGGTGAGAAGGGGGAGTGGCCGTCACGTGAAGAAGAAGACTAGAAGCACGAGCAGAAAACTCTCAGTTGCAAAGAGACCTCGGAGTCGTCGTGTGAAAAAATCTACAAGAACTAAAAGACGCACAAACACTATTTTCTAAAAGTATGGCGCTGTTACATTGCATGTCGGATGAATGTATTAAATCGGAATTAGACCTTTTTACAGTGCCTTTGACGCAAACGGCAATTGAAAAAAATACCTATGTGGAGGTTCCGCCCATTACGGCTATAACAGACAACTCTCCACTAGAGTTTTTCATAGCAGGTACTGGCGAGGATTACACAGATTTGAATAATACCCTGTTATATACACGAGTCAAAATCACAGGACCGGATGGCTCTAACATACCCGACGGTGCACCTGTCGGTCTGATAAATTATCCTGGAGCGTGTATATTTTCACAGGTTGACGTCTCTTTGGGGGACCGTCTGGTTTCACAAAGCTCCAATACTTACCCTTACAGGTGTATCGTGGAAGCGCTTATGAACTATGGAAAAGATACCCTGGAGAGCAACTTTTCACCCGGTCTTTTTTACAAAGATACGGCCGGTCATATGGACATCACAGATCCTGCAGGTGCAAACGCCGGTTTAACGAAGAGGGCCGCTTTCACAAACGCGAGCAACATCGTAGAATTATTAGCCCCAATCCATAGTGATATTTTCTTTCAGGAGAAATTACTGCTAAACGGTGTCGATATAAAGATTCGTATGACCAGGGCAAAAGATGAATTTTGTCTAATGAGGAGTGACGCTGTTGCTTATAAACTCAATATTTTATCAGCATCTCTTTTTGTGAAAAAAGTGACGGTTTCACCGGCAGTGCGTCTGGGCCACGCCCAAGCCCTTCTATCTACCACTGCAAAGTACCCCATAGAACGAGTGTGTGTAAAGAATTTTTCCATACCTGCTGGCTCACGAGTGTCTAATCAGGAAAATCTCTTTCTCGGGACACTACCGAAATCTATCATCGTGGCGATGACAGATAACTCTGCTTTTACAGGTGCATATGATAAAAACCCCTTTGCCTTTAGACATTTTTTTCTTGAATTTATGGTTCTATCGGTCGACGGAGTGAGCATCCCATCCCGTCCGCTCCAGCCGCAGTACGATAACGGGTCTGCTGTTAGAGAATTTTATCAGCTGGTCCTAGCGACAGGAAAACATCTCAAGAATCAATCAATGTCTATAGACCGTGAAGATTTCCTCAACGGCTACACACTCTATGCCTTTAACCTTAGCCCCGATGAAGGCTGTGGTCAGCATGTGTCTCTAATTAAAACAGGTAACATCAGATTAGAAGCACGGTTTCGAGAGCCTCTCAGACAGACCGTTAATATCATCATTTATTCGATCTTTGATTCTATCATCGAAATTTCCAACAGAAGACAGGTACATGCTGAATACTACTGAGTGAAATGAATACGATACAGCTGACAGGTGTCATGGAGAAAATCTCCTGTAACGCTCATTTTTTAGGAGTATTCCCATGTGATCACCTCCCCAAAGAGCCATTAATGGACTTACCATGCTATTTTATAGCAAACACCGACCCCGCAAACATGGCTGGCGAGCACTGGATTTGTGTATATCTAAACAAAGATGGAGTGGGATGCTTTTTTGACAGTTTCGGCAACAAACCAGACGCGGAGTGCTTTCCATTATCCTTTCAAGACTTTCTAAAAAACAACTCTCGGCACGTTCAGTACTCTAACAAACAAGTTCAGGATTATGCATCTGATGTTTGTGGACAGCATTGTGTGTTTTTTCTGTATCACATATCAAGAGGTTGCAATTATGAGGATGTTATGAAGTTGTATAATGATGATTTAATTAAAAATGACTTAATGGTATCTCTTTTTGTGAAGAAATTGAAGCCTGGGTCATGCTGTGGTAAAACATTTAAGTGTGTCCAGTGTGTACAAACTGGAAAAATGTTTCAGATGATGTGTTAATCACTGCTGTGTGTGTGTGTGTGTGTGTATACCCATGTTTAACAAATAAAAAAGGATTCATAAAAACCTTTACATTTTCTTTTTCCTTTATTTATTGTCAGCATAAAAATATACATACATAAATGAGTGATCACAATCACATAATTATGGTATACATCATTTAAACAAAAGAACTAATAAATTAATAAATGACCATACACAGGCCTACAGACTTAAAAAGTCAACCACTGACTCGAGTCCAATAGAGGCGAATTAAATACATTTCCATCTGAAATATTACCTCGGAGGGGTGATGATGGAGGGGGGTACGGTTGTTTTCCAGACTTGTGTCTTTTCTTTTTAGACCTTATAGGTGAAGCAACTTCAATACCATCTATAGACGACTTGCTTTTAAAAGATTCAATCATACGTTTAACATGATGATTACTTATCGTCGAGAATGGTATGTTTAAACCAGCAAATGCCTCCAGAAATTCATGCCAGCCTACTGGTCTGCGATCATCACGTATCATATGAGGCCTTGTTATGCTTTTCAACAGATCAAGCATGTGTGATCCTGCAATGGGTTTTCCTTTAAACACAAATTCTCCAGAGTCTGTCCATGAGCACACATCCTTAGCTTTACCCATTTTATCTAGAATGTATTTGATATTTTTTAAACTCCTCTGAGGGACATTGTTTAACACTTCGTTCACAATTTCATCCTCTGCATTCACACTGTCACTGTTAGTGTCAGGCCTATTATGGCCCTCAGCCCCTGCTGTGTGCGCGTCACCGTAGCGTGAATCGGGTTGAGGTAATGTAAGGGTTAATGAGTTACTCTCAGCGTCGCCTTGTTTAACCAATGCCAGAAATCTTTGCAAAGCTTTAGTGTAAAGCTTAGCTTTTCCGTGTGCGTCCAGATCATTCCTCTGTAATATGTCTCTTATTGTTACGTCCAAGTTGTCCTCAACAACTTTATGAATTGTTTCACGGGGATGCCCCGTTCGCAACTTATCCAGCTGATGTTTCGGTACGAGATACATTTTCTCGGCATACTCCATACTTTTTCACTATCTAGGCGTTATCAGACTGGTAATAAATGGTATGGCAACGCTCAAGAGTGGCAGTAGAAACCCCCCTCTTTGATTAATCATGCGTCTTTTTCTCTTAATGTTAATTTTCTTATTAGCTACGTATTTTATCTCAGTTTTCCTCTTTCTTAATCTTCTGTGTTGATTCGCTGTAAGAGGTATTATACCGTGAAGGACGTTAAGAGCAGCTTCGCATAGGGCCAATATGAATTCATCAGAGGCCGATTGTAAAATAAGTCGTCTTTGCTTGGGCGTACCTTTGTATAATAACTTTAAAAGAGGTAAATTTCTGGAAAGCCTCGAACTCATGGTGATATCTGCTTTGCTACTTTCTGCCCCTCTGTATGTATACCACTGGGTTGGATGAGAGCAAATCTGTTCTGAGCCTAAATCTTTCAGGCGTTTTTGCTTTATAATCTATTAGTAAATAACCATACGGCAATTTTGTAGCATCTTGATATGCCTCTATAAAGAATTTTGCTTCCCCGGGATACATCTGTCTCCCCAAAACACCGATTTGCTGTTTATCTCTAGGATTTTTAAAAATAATTAAATAATTTGCATTAAGACTTATAGTCCGGCTAGATCTCCCCTGAAAAAACAAGTTTTGAATTATTAATATTGTACTTATTGAATTGTGATGGGTATATTGCGTGAACGCTCGCTGAACTTCTGTATTAGAAGATGCATTATCCATAATATCATCAAGGATTAGCAATGATTTCTTATGGGGAGGGAATAAAAATTCATCATTCAGTGATTTTGGTATACCTTCAATAAATTTAATATCAAACACTTGCATCAATTCATCATATAGTGGCTGCCAACAGCTGTAAATATATATAAAATTGTCAAATTTTACAGAACACATCTTTTCTGAATTATACATCAAAGTTTTTACAAAATAGGTTTTCCCGCTGTTACTCGGCCCTGACACCAGGGCTGAGAAGGGATGTTGCAGTCTAAAGTCAAAATCATCGGTTTCACACATGTTACAATGATTCAAAATATTACTAGAATCCATAAGGTATGGTTGTATAATCAGACAGGAGCACACGTTTGTTGTACACGACTCTGAAGCTTTTTACAATTGTTCTATTGTGAAGTGTGAATCTCCTCTTATCACGAACAATGGCATCTGTCTGCGCCAGCAGGTGCGATGTGTCACGTGATTCTACAAAACCACGGACCAGACCAATCAGACTCTGTAGGGACACTATTTGGGAATTCTCAGCAGTAAGCGTAATGCCTTTAGCTTTAAGACAAACATGCCCTTTCGCGGTTCGATACCCGTATGATTTTGGTCCTGAAGAGCAGAACTCCTGGATTAGATCATTTGGCTCTAATTCACTCGTAAGATCACCTAGGTATGGACCACATTCCGGAACCCAGTCCCCGTTTTTGGATATGAAAATGACAGAGTCTGTATCTGTATAAACAACACGCTCCCCTAATTTATCCAACAGCTCGTAAAGCTCCAAACGCGCGTACGCAGTTGTAAATGCTCCAATAAATACATTAACGTCACGTGTCAGGCACTCATCCTGCCCCGCATACGACCACTGTATCAAAGCAACCTTGTCAGATACGAAAGAAAAATGGTTTATCACACGCCCCGTACCAAAAATGTACTGCGCAAACTCTTCGGGTTCTGTCAAAAGCTCCGTAGACGGCTGATTTGGGCGTAATGCGAATCTTCCCCACAAAGAATTCAACATATATTTGGTTATAGTTCTTTTTGCCGGATTGTGTGCTATTTTTTCAATGTCAAGCGTAATCCCCTCTTTATCAAGATAATTCTTGATGTATGTCTGTTTGTCGTCGTCTGTGACTACGTGCGAGGGAAATCCTGATGCTTCCTGTTTGACTTTGAGAAATGTCTTCACGTAGCCACTGAATAAGCTGTCTGACGTCTGAGAAAAATGCCAGACTTCGTCTATTTTCACAACTACATAGCCGTGTTTAATAGCTCGCGCCAATTCAACACTGACCCAACAGCCGCGCAAAATTCTTTGCTCATCAGTGTGGTTACAGGGGATTGTCTGAATCTCGCCCTCAGCACACGTCCTACAGAGTGGAAACATTAATTTTTTCGCACATCTGTAAGGCAACACGGGGTGAAAGAGTTTTCGTGGAGGCAGCACTTCGGCCTTAATGAGTCCAAAATAATTCTCCACCGGCTCAAAATCCTTAAAAATAATTCTCGGGTGGCCGGTCGGATATGTTTTATGGGACTGTACGTAGGGGTAAAGTGAACAGAAGTCAAAATAATCAATGCGCTCTTCCTCTGTAATTTTGTGATAAAGTTTTATGGCATTCGTACGTCCACCAAATAACGCGTCCCGTGGCCTCAAGCGCTCGGGAGTGGTGTAAGAGGCCATAAAGGCCATAACACCCGGGTCACGTTGCTTTAAACGTTCCCATTCGCACTCCCATAAAGAGATCACACGTAAGGAGTACACGTCACGCAAAACCTGCAGTTTATTATCAGACTGTCTCCTGAGAACACCGAAAGGCACGTTTGATAGTGGATTTAAATCGTTTGGATTAAATCTACAATCATGCCCATGATAAAAACACCCGAGGAATTCTAATGCTATTTTCTCACCACTAGATTTTTCGTAATATCCATCCACATGATAAGGCCCAAATTTAACTTCACCGTAATTTAATGCATGATGCACATCCACGTTTTTCGTTTCTTTAATGTACTCCAACCACTGGATTGACGTGTTGGAGTATGTCTTGAACTGATTGACGTATGCATTATTATGCGTCAATGCCAAAGTGTCTCGACTCAGAAAATTAGCTTTGAACACCTTCATACAGGTACCGGCCAGCGTTATGCATTTAAACGGATCAATTTTTGAACACTCCACAAATTCTGCCCGATAGCTAATACACGCCTCCCGCAGAATGATTACATCATTGCGACAGTAAAATGCCAACTCCTTTTTAAGGTCAAACACGCCACCCTGTACGCAGGTGTACCACGTATCAAATTTGGAACGATCAGCAGTGCTCATTTTGTCATACCCGTAAAGTTCTTTAGACGGGTACGGACCTACGTAATCAGCGTTCTCTATTCTGTTAAATAAATGAGGGAAAAAACCTTTATCTCTTACGGGAAGATTAAGCGCGGCGGGTATCTTACTCAGAGACATAGCCATATAACTCAGTGTATCTATATATCTCTGTTTGAATGCCGTATCGTACATATAAATAATTCTACAACCTTGCATAATGATCTTGGGGGCTATCCCTTCGCTTACGAAATATTCCAGTAATATGTGCGAGTCAAACCCTGATGCGTTGTGGGCTAAAAATGTGTAATTAGAGTATTTTTTACGTCGAAAGTGTTTGATCATGCTCTCCACACAAGTTGTACCAGCCGCTGTAAACTCTTTGCCATCGTGGGTTATCGCACAGACATAATTAGGTACATGTTTGCCTCCCTCGTACATCGTTTCAAAATCATAATATACGTATTTCTCGTCAGTTTCATCCGGTTTGACAGGTTGTATGTAGCAATTATGTGTGCCTTCAGGTGCCAAAACTGCATCGCAATGTATGCAACGCTTGGGGGCGCACTTGTGCTTTTTTTTATTTTTATTTCCGCCACCTGTCATTCTGTAATTCACACAGCACTTGTCACAATATTTCACCACATCGCACTGTGGCCTCTCACCGGGTACTCGAGACTGTTTATGCTTTGCGTAACAGTATGCGGATCTGCAAATTCTGTTGCAATCATTGCATCGTGAGGTTTTTTTAGTGTGCGTGTGACATTCAGAGTCGAGGCAAATATCGCATGCGTACTTGCATTTGTGTAGTCTGATGTCGTTAAACCCTTTGTAGCAGAATTCGCATACGTAACTATTACCTACGAATGCTTTGAGATTTTTGATCAGATAGTAGTGTGATTCATGAATGAATAAATGGACCGTCTTTGAGTGCAATTCATCACTATTTTTGTACACTAACAATTTCCCTGAACAGTCTCTATGAAACACAACTATTTTCAAGTCAAGAAATCTCTCGAAGATACTGATGTCATGAAAACCTATTTTGGTTTGTGTTGTATAACCAGCCCTAGTGTGTATCTCTTCGGCTATTTTCTTCAGCTCATCGTCTGGAACTTTCGGATTCAAGAAATGTGCTAGGCAGTAGCTAAAACACATGTTGTCTTCGACATTTATGGGACAGAATAAATTCATTTTATTCTTTCGGATTGTTTCGGTGATTGCAAAATCTGTTATTTTGCGGCGGACGCCACCAGATCTATCCATCGCGATCGATACCCTAAAATTCATTTGAGTATCATTTGAAAACTCTTTATTACTTTGAGCAGTCCGTTCTATCTGATCTATGAATAAATCTGCATTGTGATTATTTTCAGGCGTTAAAACCGCATTAATAGCCGTAGGTAGATTGGCCCCTGTTAGTGAAATATTGATATACCCCGTATCCCCAGCCATTAGCCTGGAGAATGTAACGATTTCATCTAAAATCGTATTGAGAAGAATGTTATAGGCAGCTAGGTCCGTAGTAGCTATATCGCCCGGGTTTAAAGTTCTGTGAATTTCTAGACCATTGAATCTTGGAC
This sequence comes from Pseudorasbora parva, assembly GCF_024679245.1. NCBI lineage: Eukaryota > Metazoa > Chordata > Actinopteri > Cypriniformes > Gobionidae > Pseudorasbora > Pseudorasbora parva. The sequence goes on along the minus strand of NC_090174.1, from coordinate 15,713,853 downwards.
GTGCTACTACTGTGAACTCTCCAAAAGTGCCCCCTTCTGTGGCAAGTCTACGAATTTCGTCTTGGTTTAAATTAATATCAGGCATTAAGGATTCTCTAGCTGATGGGATCACGCCCCCGACCTGTTCGTTATTATTATTATTATTTTGTGTAGTCAATTGCAGCCATTCATGTTGGTTGCTTATGAGATTTTGTAACGTTTCAGTTCTGTTAAGGATATTGGGGTTTATCATGGTTAGTTGGTGATTTATCAGATTACGCAGTTCACCGCTTCTAGATCGGTTAGACTCTGGTTCCCCATCAGTTTCCCCGTCTTGTAAATTATAACATCTTTTAGAAGCCATTGTTTTTGCTTTTTGTTTTAGTTTTTATTGTAAAGAGACAAAATTTATATTATAGCAAAACGTGTGCCCCCGTTGCCATACACATACATGAATGTCAAGTGTTTTACAAATAACAAGCACACCTGTAATACATAGAAATACCCAATAATGACGGTACAAAATATTGTAAACGAATCAAAAATGCATAAATGAAATACAGATGAATCAAACGGTTACATCAACAAAAATTAACCAAATCAGTTACTGCTACTACATCAAGCGAAATAGCAGAACTACAAAAAATATTATCATCTTCTATCCCTCATAATTATATCATACAAATCAGTCAACACTCTTTGAATAATGTTTAATCTCTCGCTAAATAATGACAGTGTTATTACTGAAAGCTGTTGCTCGTCTCTTACTTCGTGTAATGCACCGGCCAGTTCCATGCGTAGTCCACGATTTTCCTGAATAATCTGCTCGTGGCTATTCATCCAGAATTCAATCGCCCGGTCTAGCGTTTGTTGGTGTTGAATCTGAGCGTCGATTATGGTTTGTAGATTAGCGGCGATGGTGCTTTGAGAAGCACGCACGATCTCCTCGGTCTCTTGATACGACAAGGGTCTCCCCACAAGATCTAATATACGTTCGAAATTACGATTCGTACGACGCAGGGTGTCATAAGACAACCTGTGTAGATCTCTTTCGTTGAACAGCGGCTGTATTTCCGCGTGGCCCGAATCGCTCTCATCAGAACTTGACTCGGCTGAGTCTGAGAATTCAGCGCCGTTCCACGCGTCCAGCTGGGAACTCGTAAATAACTCCAGTCCTCTATCTTCGTAGTCTTGTCCTGTAAAAAAAAAAATATATATATATATATATATATACATATAATTTATTATTATTATTATTATTATTAAAAAAAAAAAAATATATATATATATATATATATATATATATATATATATATATATATATATATATATATATATCAGGCTAGGTAAAAAATTATGATTACACATTGATAACTTACCGTTATTTTCTGATGTTCTTAAACGCTGTGTACCGTGAGGGTACACGCGATCGCCATAAACTTCCCTGAGTCGCTTTTCCCCACGGGTTGATGTTGTCGGTATAGCACTATCATCGGGTAATGCGGACGAATTGCTTGGTCCCGCTGACACCTGCTGTGGAGCGATGACGTCTTCAGTGACGCTGCTCGAGCTGGAATCTGGTACGTCACCTTGTATCTCTGATGGAGCATCTCCAGCCACTGAAATATAGCAAATATATTATTATAACAATAAATAACCCTTTACAATATAACGACAACAATCGCTGGCCTACGGACTCTCACCATTAATAATATCTTGAACGACATCCCCGACCAACAACGCTTCGTCAACTATAAAAGACATACACGTTATTAAAAAGTATCGTTATTAGATTCTGCAATGGTTGTTCTTTTAATAGATGGAAGAACACTTACATATTTCGTCCAGAATTATTTCAAGGCCTTCATCAAAATATAGACCAGATTCGGACACATCTGTAATGTTGAAAAGTAAAAATGTTAGGTCTAATACACACATGATTCATCGAATATCTAAAATATGTATAACAGACACAAACGATATAAATATGTAAATAAAAATGTTTATACCTGCGTTAGAATTTGATGCCATGATGTTGGAGTTTTGAGTAGACGACTGCACCCACGGGAGACTGAGATCGAATTTGTTGTAATGTCTATAGGTCATTATCTTACATTTTAAAGGTTTTCAGCTTGTCATAAAGTTTTTTTCTTTCTCCAGAACTCTAACACCCCCTACTATCACCTGGCACCCCATTCCTCCCCTTCGTAGTTAGTTTATTGTTTAAAAGGCTCACGATGCTCTCTTTTTCCCACGCAAAAACGCACTAGACCAGCAACAGATATTTTTAAATTACAGCTTATCGTGATTGCAGCTATACCCTTTAAATTTTAACACATGCCAGATCTGCAGTCGTAAATGACAGCGTTTTTCCCCGCGCAAAAACCCACCACGGGATTTTACACGTGTGTGTGTGTGTGTGTGTGTGTGTGTGTGTGTGTGTGTGCTGCGGGTGTTTGCTACGATAAACTCGGATGACTGGTTTTATGGATCCGAACCCTTGTCAAAGTTCACCGGCCACTGACCGACCAGTCACCCCAATCACTATGTCACGAACCATCTCTAGAATATCTAAGAGAAAATAATTATACGCAGGCCTGCTAAGGTGTGATAACCCGTCACAGCATGTGTCCCCCTCTCCCCCTCTGCGCGCGCGCGCGCGTGTGTGTGTGTGTGTGTGTGTGTGTGTGTGTGTGTGTGTGTGTGTGTGTGTGTGTGTGTGTGTGAGAGAGAGAGAGAGAGAGACTACAACTACAATTAGAGTTGAAAGAGTTAAGAGTGAATAACTAAAGATAAAACTATGATGAACTAAACAAAAATGTTAACTAAAAACAACCATTATTTTAAGTGTTATTTGTTTTTAATTATTTTACCATTATTTAGATCTTCACCTCTGTATAGACTGGGTGTTTTCTTCTGCTATGAGGGGAGTGTTAGGGGCGGAGACTGGGGGGGCTTTTACACGTACCCCTGGCTTTCACTGACGATTTAGCCATCGAAGGGAGAGGATGCTTTTGCACTGAACTCCATAAGAAAACATTGTTTTGTCTAAACTAAATTAAAATGTAACTTTAAAATGTAATGTGAAAATAACTTAATATTTTCTTTTAATGAAAACTGTGTGTGTGTGTGTGTATGTGTGTGTGTGTGTGTGTGTGTGTGTGTGTGTGTGTGTGTGTGTGTGTGTGTGTGTGTGTGTGTGTGTGTTGAAACAATTAGTCTTGATAGTGTCATGAACAAATAAATAAACTACATTGAACTAAACAACACATGTTAAAACAAAAATAAGTATTATTAACTTTTATTTACCATTATTGAACTAATGCATTCTCTAGCATTGAGGGGGAGTGTTAGGGGGCGGAGACTGGGTGGGGGACTTTACGCAGCCTCAAGCAGTTCATTCTGCTTCTGTCATCGAAGGGAGAGGATGCTTTTGCACTGAACTCCATAGGAAAACATTGTTTTTGTCTAAACTAAATAAAAATGTAACATTACAATCTAATGTGAAACAACTTAATATTATTTGTTTAGCTTTTATTTTTTATTTTACTTTTATTCATTGTACCAGATCAATGGGAGTGTTAGGGGCGGAGACTGAGGGTGTGTCTTTACACACGCTCCCACAGCTCATTCCGCTTCTGCCATCGGAGAGAGAGGACGCTTTTACACCAAGCTCCATAAGAAAACATTGTTTTTTTCCTAAAGAAAACTCGTGTAAGTGAAATAACATTATTCGTACTTTCTTTCTTTGATATGTTTAATACATATACCTTTTTTGAACCTACTCTATAACTTTATATTTCTGAAAAACTTTTTTAAATGATTGAACATTGACTTTTTTAACAACAAGCTGTATGTATGTCAAAAAGAAAAACAACTTTAACTTGTCTTTATCTTTAAACATACCATACCCTTGTATTTAACAGAGACGTTTTTAAAAAACATCTAAAAACATCTAAAATGTATGTGAAATACAATCTTTGTTTAATAAAAACTGATTTCCATGATCTTATACTTGTCACTGCTATTCCTATGCCAAAACCCCACTCAAGAGTACATTTGAAACATTCTTTGATTGTTTTCAAACAGTTACGAAAGCACACATACACAAAGTTACAAAAACAGTCATAAATTCCTTTGAAAGGGGGGTGTATAGGAGGAGGAGGGTGGTAAGAAAACAGATGGTCAAACTGATAGTCATAAAACAGGTGTCCGGAAATTGTGTCCAGGAACAGGTGTCCAGTCCGGTGGGAGGGAGGGGGGGTTATGGAATTTTTATTACCCCATCAATCAATCAAATCTGACACATGGTGCCCTCTATTCTCTCTTACATCGGTAAAAGGATGCAGAGGTTAGAGCTGACAGACAAGAGGTCAAGAGGAAGACCAAAGAGGAGGTTTATGGATGTAGTGAAGGAGGACATGAAGGTAGTTGGACTGAGAGAAGAGGATACAGAGGATAGAAATAGATGGAGGCAGATGATTCGCTGTGGCAACCCCTGAAGGGCACAGCCGAAAGAAGAAGTCTTTTGACTAATAAAACGGCCTAAGTCACACTCTTGACATAGGCCATTTTATTACAGGGATAGTATTGCAAGATTTGTTCAAATGAGGATCTGGGTGATTTTACCAGAGGTGGCCAGCATTATGAGGAGATCAATTGTGCAAAAAAAAATTGTCAAAAAATTACTAAGGCAATTATTTAAGGAAGGTGACAAAATTTAACCAGGGAGTTTATTATACCTAGAGAGAGGGAGAGAGCTATCTTTTAGCATTTCCATTCATCTCAGTATGGTAGTGATTGTGACACGCCTGGAAGTACAGGATGCTGCCTTCTTTGCTTCACGCCCAGTCAGTTCCAAAGAAATGTTTGATTCCTGGTATTGATTCGCTACAATGTCTGAAGATGTGAGCTAACTCATGACTATGAGCAAAAGATGGAATCTCTCCAAATCAACAGATGGTAGGGGGAAAAAAACAAGCTGAAATATATGTAAGCATCTGTCTTGTATATATTCACTGATCTGACATAGAAGAAGAGCCAACTCCTTATATAAAAACAAGAAATTAATTATGATGCCAAAAACAAGATATTTGTACACTGTGGTTAGAATTTCATAAATAAAATAGTAAATGCAACTATACAGTGCAATTCATTCAGCTTTAGATCCATTAACTGATTTATCCTAAGAACTTCATAGAACATTTCCGGTAATCAACAGGAAGTGTACATTTTCTGTGAAGTTCTTAGGATAATGTAAATAGCCCACATTTGGCTTTCCCTACCAACCAATACAAAATCTGTGTGTATGAGGTACTGCCTCACTTCAGTGTAATATTTTCCCATTTTTGTCTCTTTTTTCATTTAAAAACTATATTGCAACCACTTGTCTGGGGTCAGAGACTTGTTGTCAAGGTAACATTAAAAAATAAGCAGAAAGTTGCATGATAAATAAAAATTATTTTAAATAAAATGCTTTAATTGAACTATGAATCTAACCATGACACAAACATTCTTACATCATTCCTCTCCCACTGTTTCCTCTATTCACACATGAAACAATAAATGTGGGAGGACAATAAAATGTAATTTTTTATTTTTACACAAAATGAAGTCGTTGAACATTAAACTTTAAAGTAAATGTTTGTTTATTTAGCTACCTTATTCTTTTGATGAGTTCATTTTCCAAAAGTTCAGTTCGTCTTCCTAAAATGAAAACCAAAGTGTTTTATTTAGTTAAAATGATTATGCAGCAGGAAAAAAAACGTCTCAGGTTACGTATGTAACCCTAGTTCCCTGAGGGAACGAGACGCTGCGTCGAAACGCTGTGAGAACGCCTCTGTTTAAATGCGTCGTGAAGCGCCTGTAGAACCATTCCATCGGAAAAAAGATCGATCGTCGGCGTGATGACGTCATCGACCGGAAGCTATAAAACGTCCGTGAAAACAAACAGGAACTAACTTCTGATAAAGCCTGAAGTAAGTGATCACGGACACGCCGGGAGTATGGCAAAGCGACGCAGCGTCTCGTTCCCTCAGGGAACTAGGGTTACATACGTAACCTGAGACGTTCCCTTTCGGGGAACTCGAGCTGCGTCGAAACGCTGTGAGAACGCTTATACCCACATCGCCATAGGACCAAGTGTCTCGTATGTGTGAAGCCGAAGCGCACACGGTTACGAGAGTACCTGTGCCCCTACTGTAGATGCCAGGTCTAGTTCGTAGAACCTGACGAAGGTAGAAGGAGACGACCAACCGGCCGCGTTACAGATATCATGGAGGGAAGCCCCCGACAAAAGTGCTTTAGAAGCAGCCATACCCCTGGTTGAGTGCGCCCGGACAGCCAGTGGAGATGGCTGCCCGGTAGCTTCATAAGCAAGTGAGATGGCCTCGACCACCCACTTGCTCATCCTCTGCTTGGATACTGGGGCCCCCTTCTTAGGGGGTCCAAAGCAAACAAACAATTGTTCAGTTTTTCTCCACAGGGCAGCTCTGTGGACATAAGTATCCAGTGCCCTCACAGGGCACAGCAGATTTAATCTTTCCTGGTCTGACGTCATAAATGGAGGAGGACAGAAGGCTTGTAGAGTGATGGGGCCCCGTGGCCTCGTAGGAACCTTGGGGACATAACCCGGCCTGGGATGCAGAAATGCTTTCACCATCCCTGGCGCAAACTCTAGACATGAGGGCTCTACCGACAGAGACTGAATATCTCCTATCCTTTTAAGAGATGATATGGCCAAAAGGAAGATGGTTTTTAGAGTGAGGAACTTATCCGAAACCTCCTCCAGAGGTTCGAACGGAGGTCCGGACAAGCCCCTCAAAACAATGGCCAAGTCCCATGCCGGGACCCTCGAGTGCATAACTGGCCTCAACCTTAATGTGCCACGAAGGAAGCGTGTAATTAGAGGGTGTCTTCCCAAAGACACTCCACTGCAAGGGACGTGGACAGCACCCAAGGCCGCCACGTACACCTTAAGTGTGGAGGGGGTCAACCCTGCAGAGAACCTCTCCTGCAGGAACTCCAGCACTGTACCAACCGGGCAGTTAACTGGATCCCACTGGCGTTCTCTGCACCATGCTGAGAAAAGTCTCCATTTCAAAGCGTACAGCTTCCTTGTGGACGGAGCTCTGGAGTGTAGGATGGTCTCTACGACCTCGGCCGAGAGACCCTCCTCTATGAGCCTAGCCCCCTCAGAGGCCAGGCCCACAGTTTCCACATCTCTGGGCGTGGGTGCAGGAATCTCCCGCCCGCCTGAGAGAGTAGATCCCTCCTGGTCGGAATCTCCATCGGAGAGCCTTCCAGGAGAGATATCAGGTCCGAAAACCATACTCGGGTCGGCCAGTTCGGAGCCACTAGAAGTACCTGGGCCCCGTCCCGGCGTACCCTCTCCAGAACTCCTGGAAGCAGGACAATCGGGGGGAAGGCGTACAGAGGCAGCCTCGGCCACTCCTGTACCATGGCATCCAGCCCCAGCGGGGCCGGATGGGTCAGAGAAAACCACTGCGGGCAGTGAGAATTCTCCGCCGAAGCGAACAGGTCTATCTCTGCCTTCCCATAAACCTTCCAAAGGAGCTCCACCACCTCTGGGTGGAGTCTCCATTCCCCGGGCCTCGGCCCCTGTCTCGACAGGCTGTCTGCTTCCTGATTCAGGGCCCCCGGGATATATACTGCCCTGACTGACAGCAATTTCCCTTGGGCCCACAGGAGGATCCGATGTGCCAATTTGTCCAACGGACGAGACTTCAGACCCCCCTGGTGGTTTATGTAGGCCACCACGGACGTGTTGTCTGTTCTGACTAGTACATGGTGGCCCCTGAGGTCGGGCAGGAACTGTTTCAATGCAAGAAACACTGCGAGCATCTCTAGCCGATTTATGTGCCAGTGCCGCTGATGCTCCTGCCATAGACCCTGGGACGAGCGACCACTCATGGTCGCCCCCCAGCCCGTGAGAGAGGCGTCTGTCGTTAGCGTTACGCAACGAACATGAGCCCCCAACACGGGACCCTGAGATAAAAACCCCGGGTTTTTCCACATGACCAGAGCACGTAGGCATCGCCGCGTGACTTTGACCGTGCGGAGCGGATTTCCCCTCGGGGAGAACCCTTTTGTCTTGAGCCACCACTGCAGTGGCCTCATGTACAGTAGGCCAAAAGGTATCACGTTGGACGCTGCTGCCATGAGACCTAACAGTTTCTGGAACTGTTTCACAGTGACGGCTCGGCCCAGCTTCTGTTCTTTGGCGGCTGCCAGGATCGATGCTATGCGTGTTGGCGATAATTGCGCCCGCATAATTACCGAGTCCCAGTTCACACCCAGAAAAGTGGTTCTCTGAGCCGGAGAAAGCACACTCTTCTTGGCGTTCAGCCTCAACCCCAGCTTCGACATATGGGCGAGAACAGCATCTCGATGCTGAACCGCCATCTGCTCTGTATTCGCTAGAATCAGCCAGTCGTCGATATAGTTCAGTATGCGGATGCCCTGTAGACGCAGCGGCGCCAGAGCTGCATCCACACACTTGGTGAACGTGCGGGGTGACAGTGCTAGACCGAAGGGAAGTACACGATATTGGTATGCCTCTCCCCCGAAGGCAAACCTCAGGAACTTCCTGTGATGTGGAAGGATGGAGACATGAAAATACGCATCTTTGAGGTCTATGGTGACAAACCAATCCTCCGATTTGACCTGCGCTACAATCTGTCTGAGTGTAAGCATCTTGAATTTTAGCTTGGCCACCGAGCGATTCAATAGCCGCAGATCTAATATCGGGCGTAAGCCCCCATCCTTCTTCGGCACGATGAAGTAACGGCTGTAAAAGCCAGACTCCCTGCTGGGAGGGGGAACCCTCTCTATAGCCCCTTTTTGCAGGAGTGTCTCTACTTCCTGTGCCATTACCAGAGCCTGCTCCGGGCCCACCTCTGTAGGCAGGACACCGCAGAAAGGAGGTGGCCGACTTCTGAATTGAATGGCGTACCCCTTTTCTATTATCTGCAGGACCCAACGAGATATATTTGGTAGACGTTTCCACTCGTCTAGAAAATCTACTAAGGGAACCAGCCTCTCGAGGCTGGCCTCTGGTGTACTTTGAGCAACAAGCGCAGTGCCCTGAAGCGGCGGACCGGCAGGGAACAACTGACTTGACTGCTCGGGGACCCCCCGAAGGGGGTGCGGACCACCCTCGGGTGGCCCGCGGAGACCGACTGCGCCCCGGCATTGCGGCAGGGTTGGCAGCGCGGCCCCCCGAGGGTGCCGTAGGGAAACGGGTACCGTAGGCAGGGGTAAGCACCGTTTCCCTACGGGGGGAACCACCCTCAGCGTCCTGACGCTTCTGGCGTCAGGAACGCTTCGACGAGGCCTTCTTGGCGATCAGGACTGTCCGCAGATCAGCCCTGCCCCTCGAAGGCCTCGTCTGAGAGCGCCGCCCCTCGTCCCCACGCTGAGGGGGAGCTCGGGCAGCGACGCTCTGTTTCTGCTGAGCCCTGTAGGAGGAGCTCGTACTCGGCCTGGGCTGCTTGGTGGTATCAGCAGCAGCCCCAGGGACCTGGACCCGGAGAGGGAGGAACTGCTTGAGCGCCGCAGCTTGCTTTTTCGACTCCTGGAACCTCTCGGTGACAGTGTGAACTGCGTCACCGAAGAGGCCTCCAGGAGAAAGCGGCGCATCAAGCAGAAAGGCTTTCTCCCTCTCCTTGATGTCTGTGGGGTTTAACCATAAATGCCTCTCCGTAGCCACCAATGCTGCCATGGAGCGGCCAACACATCTGGCCGTCTCCTTGGTGGCCCGGAGAGCTAGATCGGCTGATGATCTTAATTCAGCGATAATATCACCCCCCACAGCATCACTACCGTCCAAATCCCTTAGCAGGTCAGCCTGGTATGCCTGCACGATAGCCATCGTGTGCAGGCATGCAGCCGCTTGACCCGCCGCCGAGTACGCTTTACCCACCATCGCCGACGTTGTTTTTAGAGGTCTGGTGGGTAAAGTCGGGGCCTTCAGGGACGATGCCGAGGAAGGCGAGAGATGGCTCGCAAGCGTCTCTTCAACCTTTGGCATCGCCCCATAACCATACTGTCTCAGCCCGCAAATGTTGCTGTAGACCGAAGTCTGCGGGCTGAAGACACGATATGAAGCCGGTCTCTTCCACGATCTTGCCACCTCGGTGTGCAAATCGTGGAAGAACGGCAGGCCCCGTCGCTGAGGTTCTGAAGCGCGAGACGGCAGGAAGCGTTCGTCTAGCTTACTATGGCGTTTTCTTCCTGCCTCAGATCTTTCAGTGGGCCAGTCGATGTTTAATCTGGCCACTGCTCGCGTCAAAACCTCAACTAGCTCCTCACTAGCAGGGGACTGAAGTGGCGAATCTTCAGTATCGATACTTTCAACGTCCACCTCCTCAGAGCTGGACAGATGAAGTACCGGCGGCTCTCTCGGGGGGGAAGAAACCGCCATGCGTGCTTCCATGCCCCGAGAAGAACCGCTGGATGGAGCAGGTGAGGGCAGAGATAAGGCAGCGCCCGTCTCTAACCCCTCTGCAACATCCAATTGTGATCCCCACGACTGCAGCCTCCGCTCCGCCTCGGCGGCAGCGGGACCAGAGCCGCGGGGAACACGAGCCGAGGCACCCTCCTCGAAGAGTGCCCGGCGGGAGCGCAGCGTTCTCAGTGGCATACGCTCACAGTGCTCGCAAGCAGCCCCCTCGAGGGCTGCCTGGGCATGCTGCGCTCCCAAGCATGCAACACAGAGAAGATGTGTGTCCCCGCCCGTGATGTAGCGTGGGCAGGGAGGAACACACTTTCTGAAATTGCTGCTTTCACTCGCCATTTCTATCTATTTTATTTTCTCTTTTTTCTGTTAATATATGGAATATTTAACAAAAAGGGTGGAAAATCTCTGCTTTCTTATATAATAGACAGACAAAAACACCAAATAGACAGACAGGTTCACACAGATCGCTTGCTGAAGGCTCAGAAGCTAGTTCCTGTTTGTTTTCACGGACGTTTTATAGCTTCCGGTCGATGACGTCATCACGCCGACGATCGATCTTTTTTCCGATGGAATGGTTCTACAGGCGCTTCACGACGCATTTAAACAGAGGCGTTCTCACAGCGTTTCGACGCAGCTCGATTTCCCCGAAAGGGAACAGGCTTTTATTTGAAATTAGCTCTGTAGACTTATCTGAAGAATGAAACAGTTAATTAATGTTTTATATATATATATATATATATATATATATATATATATATATATATATATATATATATATATATATATAATTTTATTAAAAACATTTTTTATAAAAAATACAAAAAGTACAACCATGATACATACAACCATATATTTTATATTTTATGCAGACCAGCTATGCATTTTTACTTACTGTATGTGTGTCACATTATAAACATGTTTCAATTTCAAAAAATATATATATTTTGACTCATTTAAAGGGCTAGTTCACCCAAAAATGAAATTTATGTCATTAATGACTCACCCTAATGTTGTTCCACACCCGTTCATTTTCGGAACAGAGTTTAAGATATTTATATTTAGTCCGAGAGCGTATGAAAGTTTATGCACACTATACTGTCCATGTCCAGAAAGGTAATAAAAACATCATTAAAGTAGTCCATATGTGACATCAGTTAGTTAATTAGAATCTCTTGAAGCATCGGAAATACATTTTGGTCCAAAAATCACAAACACTACTACAACTTTATTCAGCATTGTCTTCTCTTCTCTGTTTGTTATTAATCCTCAAATAAAGATTCAAATGGTTATGAATCAGTGTATTGATTCGTGATTTGGATCACGTGTCAAACTGCTGAAATCACATGACATTGGCAATCCGGATCATGAATCAATACGTTGATTCACAACCGTTTGAATCTTTATTAGAAGAGGATTAAAAAAACAAACCCGGAAGATTTTTGGAACAAAATTTATTTTCGATGCTTCAAGAGATTCTTATTAACTAACTGATGTCACATATGGACCACTTTGATGATTTTTTTTATTACCTTTCTGGACATAGGCAGCATAGTGTGCATACACTTCCATACACTCTCGGACTAAATATAAAATATCTTAAACTGTGTTCTGAAGGAAGTCTTATGGGTGTGGAACCACATTAGGGTGAGTCATTAATGACATAAATTTCCTTTTGGGCTAACTAACCCTTTAACGTTATTATGTTAATTTTCACGTGTCATCAAGGTAAACTCATTCTAGCTAGATAAGGTTTTGTCGAGAATGGTTTTGTCGAGGCCATCATGGCATGGCGTATATAACTGGTCTGCATAATTCCTAGCATATATATATATATATATATATATATATATATATATATATATATATATATATATATATATAATAACATTTAATATATACCTTTTTGTCGCACCCCAAGGATTTTAGGAGCATTGAAAGCCGCTTGGAATGTACTAATCCCCTGCACTTCAGCAGCCACGTCCATGGTAAGAATCCCTGTGTGCCCGTACTTATGCACACGCGATCTAGGCACAGTCCTGTCTAGCAATGATGTAGCCCTCTGAAGCTCATTAAAGAAAGTATGTCCATGAGTATGCCAGTATTACAAGCATCATTTTGCTAAAGTTTCAGCCTGCAGAATTATTTAGACATGCTGTGTGAAACTCACCTCCTCAACCCAGTTTCCCAGTAAACACCTTCCATCCGGTTTATTTTCCTCATTATCCTCTGAGGTCATTGCACTGATGTTTGTTTGCGATTCGACGCTGTTTTATAAGAAACGAATTGGGTTAACTAAAGACTTTCAATAGTAGAATCTTGTGAAAAGTACTGTTGCACTCGAAATTGTTTTATTTACCTCTCAGCTCAGTTCAGATCCTGGCTACGAGCACGCAGCTTTTGTGGCTGTTGCCATGGTAACGAACAAACAAACTAAATAATTTCGCTTTCCATTGGTATGAAAGTAATTTAATATTTTATTATTGTTATTATTATTATTATTATTATTATTATTATTATTATTATTATTATTATTATTATTTATATGAAGATCGCTTAAAACAATGTTGGAAGCATCTTCTTTTTTTTATTTTTGCTACTTTTGAAATGATCTATGAATATCGCCCACTACACTTTACTTTAATAACCTATAGCCTATATAACCAGGAAAACATAAAACATATAAATAAAGTGTGAAATTAATATATTAATTAATTATTATTGTGTGAAAATTGTTATTCAGATTTTTTTAAACAAAAATTAAAACCGCCCCCCTGCAAACGTAGCCTAAATGATGCTTTAATTTTTGGGTGAAATATCCCTTTAATGCATAAAGGTGCAACAATAACTCTTGTAGGCAATTTCAAGTGACAACAAATCACATACAACATCTTAAAAAAAAGAAAAATAAACAAGTCTCCATGGGAAGTGTCAACAAATCACTAATGTATTAATTTCTAATGGAAAATAAACAGGTCTCCATGGAATAAAAAAAAGGTTTGTGGCAGTACAACTCAGCAGCATTAATTTGCACTTTTTAGAGGTTTTGAGGTTTTGAGGTTTTGCTGCATCAAGTTCCAAAAAAAGATTTTGGAAGAAGTCAAATGTGCATTTAAGGGGCTACGTTGAGGGCATATATCAACCCATCAACAGAATGCATGCTGTGGTTTTGTTTCCACATCCAGTCAGTACTTTGTTAACTAGGCTACCCTCTTTAACAAACCACAAATCTGATGGATCCTCCTCGGGTGTGGGATTGTGCATCACCAAAACTTTCATTACTTGGTTTGTGTGGCCCCCAAGCTCGTCCTCCTGTTAAAATTAAAAAAAGAACAATTTTATTATGTTAGTTTACATTTTTTTTCAATTGCTAACACACTAAAATTACATGAACAGCACAATTATTTAAACTGACACACAGAGAGCAAAACCTCTTCTCAAGTCTTCAAAAGTCTAAACACATTTTCTTCTTTACACACATTTTGCAATTCAACATGGCCCTTTTTAAATGCACTGAACACGGTTCTTTGCATAAGACACAACTATCTGACATAAAAGTCACGTTTGCCATTTCAAAACACTGGCATTCAAAATGACACTACATAAGCTATATGGCCAATACATGAGCCTGGCCAAACACCTCAATCGTTAATTGTTAACACTTCAATCAGGATGTAAGCACACCTTATTTTAACATTCAACAACTCCAAAAAAGAGCACTTCTGTGAGGTAGCTTGAACAATCTGTGGGGGAAAAATCTTTAGTCTGCATTGTCCAAGCCCTATATATATTTATTTTCCTTTTTTTTGAAAGGACAGGGAGACGAAACGATGGAGGAAGGGGCCAAATGTTCACCGGGGTACAGGAAGCTGGCATTGTAAACTTGGTTTTGGAAAATAATGAAATCAGATTACGAAAATTTCAAAGCCACATCATCCAAGACAACGCCATAATCAACAACATTCAACGAGTCAGTCTGTCCACATTGGCTCAGATTCTCAAGCGAAACCAAATCAGATTGAAACAACTTTATAAGGTGCCGTTTGAGAGAAACTCTCAAAGAAACAAAGAGGTCAGATGAGCTTATGTGGATGTAACATGTCTGTCTGTTGCCACCGTCATCTCTCATTAGCCCTGTTATGTTAATTGATCATCATCTGTATCACCTGTCCCCCTCGTTATGTTCTCATCAGTCTGTGTATTTAGTTCCTCTCACTCTGTGTTTGTCCGTCGTCGTCAGTACACCCGTCTCTGTACCTGTGGTCCGAGTCCTTTGATTTTGAGTATCTGCCGATACCAAGTCCCGATCCGATTCTTCTAATATATAAAAAAAAAATTAAAGAAGAGCGAAAAAACTAACCAGGATGTTCCTTATTTTTTATTTTATTCACCTTATTTTAACATTCAACAACTCTAACAAACAGAGCACTTCTGTGAGGTAGCTTGAACAATCAGGTAATAAATAACATAAATTCTTCACTTTTGGATTTTAGTGCAACAGTAAATATAAAAAAATCCGGCACCGGAGTTGTGCAGAGCAGGAAGTACAATGGCGATATCAAAAGCACACCCATACTCTCACAGTTGCAGAAAAATTATGTTGGTGTGAAATAAACAGTTATGGAAATTCAATTAAATTAAATAATCTACTCCCAAAAATCCAGAAAAAAGTCTGTTAGTGCCTCAGTGGCAACTTTACTCAGAGAAGACGTCGATCTCAGCTGTCAATCATCACACAGCTGGTTTTATAGCATCAAATAACTAACTAAAACGAAACTTATTTAAATAACGAACACTTGAAATGAAATCATCGTGATGATAACTACCTACAATGACATAAACTAACTTTGGGTAAAAATATATTTGAAGTGTAATTTAATTGAAGTGTAATTAACAATGCTTTTCAGGTTTTTATAGGTCTAACATTAGTTTAGATAGTTTAGAATTAGTAGAGAATTTGAATAAAGTGGGCTAATCAAATGTAAAATAGCTGCATATTTAACTGTTTAAATTAAAGACTAATCCTTACAAAAGCTATTCAATCAAGAGCAGTGAGTGATTTCTCATCTTTTGTTTGACATTAATCAGACAGACTGCAGTAAAGGCTACTGCCCCTTTAAGACCTAATGGAAGGCTCTGCGTTGTCTTTCTCGACTGTATAAAGTCCTCTTAAGGCATATTCAGACTATGTCTGCTTGGATACTCATCAAGATGGACATGTTGACATACTTCTTGTGTGAGTTGGTCTGTTTAAGCGCAAAACTTGAAAGATAACTCAATATTTGCGCGCTGTGAGACGAGTGCGCGCTTCCGGATGATGTGCAGAGACAGCGTGTGTTCTCATTCGCGTCTTCTGGCGAATATACCCGGGGGATGATTGTGAAAATGACTGCTCATATTCGAACATACGGCAGCACGCGCATGAATTGAACAAAGTTTACACAGATAGACTGTTTTGCCCACGTTTTTCTTTTATTAGCGCTGTTGTAATGTATCACTGAGGAGCCAGCACGTGTATCCATCATCTACACAGAAACATACATAAAGCATTATTTTCAAGTTACAACCCATATTATTGATGCTTCATCAGATGTGAGATGAAATGCGGTGCAAGTGCGCACCTTTTACATGGCACCCCTGCTCACCTCACCTCAGAATATATCCGAGTCCTGATCGGGATGTAACGTCCGATTCCAATCGAGTCTGAAAACACGTGATCGGGCCCGATTTCCGATCATGTGATCGGATCGGGACATCCCTAATTAAAGTATCGTTTACTAAAGTCTTCTTCCTCATCCTTTTTCATCTTCTTCTTAGCGCATTATCAACACCACTGGGGCGTGACAGAACGACGGACCAAACAAACCAACTAAAAGTAAACCAAGATCGACGTTTGTAGAAGTTCTTTTTCTTTTCCGTGTTCAGTGTTTTCTTTTTCGCTTTTTACCCCTGCGTGCACTATGACCCTTCCCGTGGTTGAGCTAATGTGCCTGAGCAGGGAGAAAGCTCCCTCGAGAGACATTTAGAACTCTTCATGGATCTCGCCCATCAGACCACCTTCCCGGACTACTGCTCGTTCCTGTTAGTGGGACTCAACGCCGCCACACAAGCACAGCTGTCCGGGGAGGGTCCTCGAGGGAGCTTCTCATCGTATGTGGAGTGGGTGCGGGCATCCTGCAACTCACCGGTCACCATCGTGGATGCCGCCAGCCCCACTCCTGATCCAGGACCCAGCCCAGTACCACCTTGCGACAAAGAATGGCAGGACGTGCACACCGCAGATGGAGAGAAGACCTCGGCAGCGAAGCCTGAGGGGAATTCGTCTGACCAGGTGTGCGAGCCGACTGACCCTTCCATCGCCGAGGGAGTCCTCGTGGAGTTCGAGGGAATGGAGACGAGCCCCACCCACCCTCCCACCACTGAGAGTGAGTACCGCTGGATCAGCTTGGACAGTTTACTGTTGTGTGGAGAGAACAATTTCCCATACCCTCTCATCGCAGCTAAACCTTCGTCATCAGTCCTGTTAACCCCACCCATCCTCCCTTTCCCACCACCTCTCCAAACTGCCAGCTACTGCCATAGTCCTGTGAACACCATCAGTTGTCTTCAGTCTCCTCCTCAGTCTTCTACTACTCCTACAGACCAGTCACCATTTCCTACTATCAGTCCCTCAGCCTCACCTCTGCCTCTTTTCAGTGGCGTGGTCAACCCTTGGATCTGCTGGGAGTCACCGATCCCTGGAAGGTTGAAGCCTGTGGCTCTGCCTCCAGCCTCCGGGGGCTCCGCTCCACCTCGACCCGTCATCCTGGCTCCTGTGCCCTCACTCCTTCCTCCCTCGACTCCAGCAAGGACCATCGGCCATTTGGAATCGCAGGGCTCCCTCGGTATGTTAGCTCCACCTGGGTCAGACATCGCCATGCCTCCGCCGCGGACTTGCGAGCCGTTCGCTGCTCTCCAGCACTCCACCCCTTCAGCCTCGGCAAGCTCTGCCTTCCCTCAGGCTTCACTTCCCCCCTCGGTCGCTCCTGCTCCACCTCTGGCCTCCGGATCCCTGCTTCCACCTCGGGGGGTCGTCATGGAGACTCCGTCGCTGCTGCCGAGGTCTTCAGTCGCGCTCCACCCCATCGGCCTTCCGTCTATGCGGTGGGATTCATCCTCGTCGTCACCGCCCTTGGTCGTCCCAGCCTCCTTGGCTCCTCCCTCCTGCAACGCCGGAGGCTGACAGAGCGTAACTGGTGTGCAATGTCGTCAGACGTCAAGCATTTTGAACTGCGAGAGGCGATGGGCGCTACACTTTTTCCGTAAGTTGAATACTTCTAAAGGCATTTATTACAGTTTTTTTGGATTACAGTGATTTGGATTTAGCACAATTTTTAAAACAGGGCCCATGTTTTAAAAAAACACTACACACTTAGCAAAACACTTAAGATCCTTTGCATAATTAAGCATTCTTGTAGAAAATGTCTCGGTTACATCTTTAACCTTAGTTCCCGGAATGGGAACGAGACTTTGCTTCACCGCTCTGGGAACGCCTCTGCGTGATTGCGTCGTGTAGCACGTATGTAATCAGTCCAATGGAGAGACGGAACGTCATAGGCGGGTGATGTCATTGACCCGGAAACTATAAAGTCTACCAGCAAACACAAGCCCCCAGCTTCTGAAAAGGCCTGAAACAAGCCACTAGAGGGCATGCAGGGAGTATGGCCGGGTGACGCAGCGTCTTGTTCCCATTTCGGGAACTAAGGTTACAGACGTAACTGAAACGTTCCCGTTCAAGGAACTCGAGCTGCGTCACCGCTCTGGGAACGAGAATACTCACATCCCCATACGAGCCGGGTGCCCGCCTGTTGAATTGTCTAAGGAGCGAGCACCTGAGCCCCAGAAGTAGAAGTTATGTCTAGTTCATAGAACCTGACAAAAGTATGAGGCGAAGACCACCCAGCCCGTCAGGGAGGCATCCGTGGTCAGAGACGCGCGTTGACACAGTGCCCCCAGCAACGGTCATCATTTCCTCCCATCAGTCCCTCAGCCTCACCTCTGCCTCTTTTCAGTGGCGTGGTCAACCCTCGGATCTGCTGGGAGTCACCGATCCCTGGAAGGTTGAAGCCTGTGGCTCCACCTCCAGCCTCCGGGGGCTCCGCTCCACCTCGACCCGTCATCCTGGCTCCTGTGCCCTCACTCTTTCCTCCCTCGACTCCAGCAAGGACCATCCCTCGGTATGTTAGCTCCACCTGGGTCAGACGTCGCCATGCCTCCACCGCGGACTTGCGAGCCGTTCGCTGCTCTCCAGCACTCCACCCCTTCAGCCTCGGCAAGCTCTGCCTTCCCTCAGGCTTCACCTCCGCCCTCGGTCGCTTCTGCTCCACCTCTGGCCTCGGCAGTGGCAGTGGGGCGGCAGTGGCTCAGTGGTTCATGTAGGTTGTCTACAAACCAGAAGGTTGATGGTTCAATCCCCGGTTCCACCTGACCAAGTGTCAAATTGTCCATGAGCAAGACACCTAACCCCAGCTGCTCCCGACGAGCTGGATGGCGCCTTACATGGCTGACATCGCCGTCGGTGTATGAATGGGTGAATGTGACAAATATTTACAGTTAATCAGAAACCATTTATATTAATATAAATAAAATTCAAGGATGGAGACATGGAAATATGCATCTTTTAGATGGTCACAAACCAGTCCTCAGACCTGATCTGTGACAAAATCTGTTTGAGTGTGAGCATCCTGAACTTGAGCTTTGCCACCGAGTCGTTCAAGACGCAAAGATCTAAAATAGGGCGCAGCCCCCCATCCTTCTTTGGCACTATGAAGTACCGGCTGTAAAACCCAGACTCTCTGTCCAGCAGAGGGACTCTTTCTATCAACTCTTTCCGTAGGAAAGTCTGTACTTCCTGAGTCATGACCAGAGCCTGCTCGAGGCCCACCATCGTGGGCAGAATCCCGTTGAAAGGAGGTGGACGCCATCTGAACTGTATGGCGTACCCCTTTTTTATAAACTGCAGGACCCAACGAGAAATATTTGGCAGATTCTCCCACTCTGCCGCAAAATCTACTAAGGTATCCTCTCGAGGCTGGCCTCTGATGTACTCTGCACCTCGAGTGCAGCACCCAGAAACAGTGAACTGGCAGGGAACAACTAACTCGACAGCGCCCCTCCCCTCCTTAGAGGGTACTCGGATGGCCCATGACGGCCCTCCACGCCCCGGCTCTCTGGCGGGGTTGGTGAAATGACCCTGTGAGTGCACAGAGGGCCGACGGGTACCGTATAATGAGGCCCCCGGAAGGGACCACCCTCACTGTCCTGACCACACAGGCGTCAGGACTTTTTCGACTTTTTCTTCTTTGAGATAATGACTGTCCTCAGAACAGTCCTACCTCTAGAAGGCTGCGGCTGAGAGCACCGCCCACTGCCCCACCCATTCTGCGGGGGTGTGCAGGTGGCAATGCTCTGCTTTTGCTGCGCTCGATGGGAGGAGCTAGTACTCGGCATATGCTGCTCTCTCACAGCAGCAGATGAGGCCTGGGGTTTGCGGGGATGGAATTGCTTTAGCCACTGCCTACTTTTTGGCCTCCTGAAACCTGTCGGTAACGGTAGTCACCGAACAGCCCTCAGGAGACAGCGCAGCATCCAACATAAAGGTCTTATTCTTCTCCTTTATCTTGGTCAGATTTAGCCACAGATGTATTTCTGTGGCCACCAGGGCTGCCATAGAACGGCCTATATATTTGGCTGTCTCCTTGATGGCACGGAGGGCTAAATCTGCCGAGGATCGGAGCTCATGCACTATTTAAGCCCCGATCTCATCACTTTCCCCCATGTCCTACAGCAGGTCAGCCTGGTATGCCTGCATAATAGCCATTGTACGCAGACATGCGGGGGCCTGACCTGCTGCCGAGTATGCTTTACTCACTAAAACAGATGTTGATTTTAAGGGCTTAGTGGGTAAAGCAGGAGCTTTAATGGCCGATGCCAAATCGGGAGAGAGATGGCTGGCGAGCGTCTCTTCCACCATCGACATTGAACAATAACCATCCCTTTTTAACCCCGCGATGTTACTGTATACTGCTGTGTGGGGGTTGAAAACACAGGATGACATGGGCCGCTTCCACGATCTCAACACCTCGGTGTGGAGATCCGTGAAAAACGGCAAGCTCCACCGTGGAGGGTGAGCAGAACGGGCTGGCAGAAAGCACTCATCAAGCCTGCTTTTTACTGAGGCGCGCTCCTGCTGTTCATTTGGCCATTCAGTATTTTATTTAGCCACAGCCCTGCTCAAAACCTCCACTATCTCCTCACTCGCGGGGGTTTGAAGGGGCGAATCTTCAACCCCCGCATCGATACTGCAGACATCAACCTCTTTGGAGAAAGATAACTGCAGCAACGCTACAACCCCGGGCGGGAAAAACCACAGCACGGGCTCCCAAACCCGGAGAAACCGCCATGGTTCTAACGGGTGAAAGCTGAGAAAGGGTGGGGCCCGTCTCAAACCCCTCTGTTAGATCCAGTTGGGAGCCCCATGACATGAGCTTCCGCTGTGCCTCGGCAGCAGTGGGGCCCATGCCGCGGGGAACGCAAGATCGACAGTATCGCAGCACGTGGAGAGGCAGAGCCTCACAATGCTCGCAGCCGCCATCCTCGAGTGCCGACTGCTCGTGCTGTTCACCCAAACAAACAACGGACATTGGGTGTGTATCCCCACCTGTAAGGAAGCGCAAGCAGGGAGTAACACACCTTCTAAATCGCTTACTATCAGTAATGTGTGTATTTTTGTGTGGAAAAACAACAAAGTCTGAACTCAGACACAACACAGCGACAGTTTTGACAATGAACAGAGCACTTGTTTAATGCAACAGAACTGTGTTTGCTGGCAGGCTTTATAGTTTCCGGGTCGATGATGTCACCCGCCTATGACGTTCCGTCTCTGCATTGGACTGATTACATACATGCTTCATGACGCAATCACGCAGAGGCATTCCCAGAGCGGTGACGCAGCTCGAGTTCCTTGAACGGGAACTATACACTAAACCACACTTTGTTACCATTTGAAACACACGTTTCACATTACTATACTCTGTTTGCACAAGTTACACTACTGTGATTCAGTTTTTTTGGATTGCTTAAGCACGATTTTCAAAACAGGGCCCGTGTTTTCAAAACACCACACCCAATTAGCAAAACAATACAGATCCTTTGTATAATTAAACACTGTTGTAAAAACGATACACTTCTGTTTAAAAAAACACACTTTGTTAACATATGAAACACACACGTTTCACGTTACTATACTCTCTTTGCACGAGTTACTCTCTGCTGTGATAAACCTAAACACTTTCAGCACTTCTACTTCCCTATTATTAGAGTAGGCTGCCATCAATGTACAAATATAATGTAAATCCACCAAATGCTACACAAGACCAATGTTGCAGACTGAAGAAACTCATTTATTTCAAAATGCCCAAAATGTTGACATGGACATTCATAATACTATAACAAAATGTCACTTTACACATTGTACTGTAAACTTACTGTAAAAAACACACACAAAAAACAAAAAAAACAACCTTGACATTGTCTCTTTGCCTAGCTGGATCTGGCCAGAGATTTTCATCAACATCACAGGCAATGTTGTCATTAGCAAGACACCTTGGAAAGAAATGACTTGAATGACGAATCCATCCTTCCATTGCTGCTAACTCTATCTGGTCACTGGCCTCCTCCTTGGCCTCCTCGTCTTACTCTTTCTCTGACTCTTTCCATTGTGCTTGATGACTGATGAAATCCCCTTCTGCTTTTTATAGTGCTTATACACCTGAATCGTGTGTCTACAATTAAGAAAACAAGTGTTTGCACACCTAATGACTGTGTTGACTGAGGTTAGACGGTGCGTTAATTTGAAAGTCATGCTGCGTCCCAATTCACCTACTTATCCTACGTCCTAAAAGTATGTACTCTTTTTGTGAAGAAAAAGTATATACTTTTGAGCGTTTAGCAGAAAAGTATGCAAGCTTCGGAACATACTACTTCGCCATATTTAACGGACTCTGTCACTTAGTTACGTGCATCCCGTCACCGTTTAACTGCCCTGTAAGGCATCGTCAGATTCGTCACAGTTCAAATCCTCCACATTCAGTTTAATCTCCTACCTTATCGGAGAGAAATGTAGCCGCACGCTGATCTGCCATTTGTGGGTCTTTACAGTTTTTCTCAATTGCTTAAACACTATTTCTGAAACCTTGCTCTCTATTTTCTGAAACCATTAAACACAAAACCTCCTCTTCAAAGCACTATTCACAAAACCTCTGACTCCTCTTGCAAAATGAAACTTTCGCCTCAAAACTGTTTTACCTGTGTTCAAAATCAAACACTGCTCTCAAATCATAAACAAAGTGATCAAAATGATAAACACTATCAAGCAATCAGTAAACAATACAGCAAAAATAGAAAACACATTGTTCAAAACATAGTTCTCAGGCAGAAGTACATTTTTAATCTCAAAACAAATTTCATATTTTTCTGTCATTGTCTTGTGATCATAGTAGCTCAAAATTGGTCAGAAATTATTGCTAGTCTGCTTTGCTTTGCAATTTTTTGTTCTTACTCTTGCTTGTAGCCCTATTTTTACCAACTCATTCTAATGAAATGCATATACATCACAAATTGTATTTATTGTGCGATTTATACGGCACAATTATTTTTTATGTGCATATGATTTGCATTGTCACCCTATTGGGTAGGTTGAGTTGTTTGGAGTATGTGCACATAACACAATATAAAGTACATATCATATGCACACGAAAACTGCATGCGTAACATATGCACATAAAAATTCATTTTGGCATTTAAATTGCACGATAAATACAATTTGTGCTATAGATATGCATTTTCATTAAATTAGGCTGATTTTTACAGTACTGTACTCTACATCTCACAAACTTGTCCTTTGTTCTGAACCTGCAACCAGTCAAAATCTATTGAGCAGTCAGTAGCCTACTGTAAACAAATGGAAAGAATTGTACAGTATACAGCCTACAATGCACTGTACTTATATTGGTTGTGTCTCATCATTTGAAACATATTAAATCAGTTTTGAATGGTTGTGTTCAATCAATGACATTGTGTTCTCCATTTGTATTTGATTGTTGCCACTTGTGTTAACCCGTATAGATGACGTGTGCATTAGTGTGCAGAATTTGTCTTGACAATGAGAATGTGAGTGAGTGATCTAAGTGAGATCTGCAAATTGTGTTTTACCATGTGAAATGGTTTAAGGTATTGAAAACAGACTGCACAATTAGCTAAATGAGTTCAGGCAACTGAGAAATTTGTTCAGCCGATGGGTTTTAGTGTTTTAGCAATTGAGAAAAACTGAAATGCAGAGACTCTCCTCATGTGTTTGCAGTTTAAATATAATGATGCATTTAAAAGTTAATGGCCAAACGTGTCATTATAAAAGTTCACAATGCTGCTGCAGGTGAAATATAATGTGGACAACACTGTTTAAATATAAAATTAAAAATAAAAAGTATAAATATACTTTTGTCAGGTTAAACATTGATAGTTGGTCACTCAAACCCCTTTATCTAAAATTCTCTACTTAACCGTCGGATGGACATGTTTGTCCGTCCGTCCGTCATGTTTGTAGTTTTTTAACGCTTTGTATCCGCGTTTGTAGTTCTAATCGAATTTGTCCAACTCGTAATGGGTTGTGGGCAATATCAGCCGTTAGAGTGCCCATCGATCCATACTTCGAATTCGGACCGGAAATAGTAAACCATCAGGAAGCAGGGGTCAGTGCTTTGGTATTGCAAGGAAGTGACTTTAGATTTTTGTGTGTAATGTGTGTTAAGTCTGTTTAATGTTTGCAAATCACTGTGCGTAGAGTTTTGCAACATGTTTGAGGTTGACAATGTGCTAGCAAATATGGCTGATGTTTTGCTTTTTGAGTCTAAGGTTTTGCTAATAGTGTACTACTTTTAATTATAGTGTGTAAGCAATCCAAAAAAAAACTGTAACCTCCCGAAGCTATATGGAGCAGTTATGATGGATATACACTCACCTAAAGGATTATTAAGAACACCATACTAATACTGTGTTTGACCCCCTTTTGCTTTCAGAACTGCCTTAATTCTGCGTGGCATTGATTCAACAAGGTGCTGAAAGCATTCTTTAGAAATGTTGGCCCATATTGATAGGATAGCATCTTGCAGTTGATGGAGATTTGTGGGATGCACATTCAGGGCACAAAGCTCCCGTTCTACCACATCCCAAAGATGCTCTATTGGGTAGAGATCTGGTGACTGTGGGGGCCATTTTAGTACAGTGAACTCATTGTCATTGTCAAGAAACCAATTTGAAATTATTTTAGCTTTGTCACATGGTGCATTATCCAGCTGGAAGTAGCCATCAGAGGATGGGTACATGGTGGTCATAAAGGGATTGACATGGTCAGAAACAATGCTCAGGTAGGCCGTGGCATTTAAACAATGCCCAATTGGCACTAAGGGACCTAAAGCAGGGCTAGGCTGGTAATCTGGCGTACTGGGCATTTTCCCGGTGGGCCGATGCACTTTGGGGCCGATAGCTTTTTTTGTGTGTGTGTGTCACTGACAACATGCAGCGACAGTGGCCCATTGGTTTGTCTTCTGAATTGACAGGCCAAAGCGAGAAGGTCTCACTTCCATATTGGGCGTTTTTTTTCTATTTATTTATTTATTATTTAAGCGCATGGAACTGCAAAATGCGTTTAAATGCTTCTCTATGAACGGCACTTTGACTCCGAATTTAGTTTTATACAATCGTGTGATATGGGAACATTATAGGTTCTGTGGTGAATCAGCTGAAAACAGCCGCGAGCATGTATTCATGATGAGGTAAAGTGGAAAACGGCAATACACACAAACGTTTCACTTTAGCCCAACCACAATTTACCTTGTAGCTACTAACAGCAAAGAAATATGGTGTTTTGGAAGAAACGTTTATTAAAATTTTTGCTATTATTACTTAAATTAATATTGCAGAATATAAATCACTTTTAAAGAGGCTGTTTTCGTATCTTCTAAAGGTGTTTACATTTTTTTTAATTACAAATATAATATTTTATTATATATATTTTAGAAACCATATAGCCATATAATGAGGAGCAAGCTAGGTTTTTACAGTCTTTTTACCCTGTGACTACCGTTATCTTACATTTAAATAAAAACTGGCCTACAGTTAAACTACAGTCTATAAAACAGCTTTAAAGTCTGGATCCCATGAATTAATGTCACAGCTTTTGTTCCTTTTTAAAAGTTGTATTAATTTTTTTTAATAGATCTAATTAAATTGAATTTAATTATATTTCAATGATATAGCCTCATGAAAGATATATCAGTGTCTTACTTAAATTTGCAAAATCTTGTATTTTGCTTGTACACTCTACCTAGATTACAGTTTTCCATAACAAACCAAACCAAAATATCCCCTTTCCTTAACCTCAAGAAAACATAGCTAAAGGTAAGCAGGTAATTAAAAACAACTTACAATTTGAATGCATCACGATTCACGACACTTACCAATCTTCCTTTCACTATTAGCGTGTGTATCGGTGTATGTGGGCGGGAGGGTGCATAGCGAGCTCAAACTAAACTAAAGTTGCCGATGCAGGAGTCACGCTTGCTATTGTGCTTTCATATTTTAGTTTGCGACACGCAACTGATCCACAGCTGTATACCACAAACACAGCCTTTATTCATTTTTATTTTTTATTTTATTTGACAGTTGTTAGGCTTTTGAGACATGGCTTGTCTTCATTTTAATTATCTTGTATACCCTCCTTCATAGATGACACGTTTAAAAGCACTATAATAGAAACAACAATGGAAACATTACAATAGACAAAAAATCTTGTCTTTTATTTTATAAATCTTTTTTTTTTTCAAAGAAATCCAGCAGATCATTAAGAACTTTGTTAATCTACGTTTCCTCGCGTGATCCCGAGGCACGCTCCGGCGTTTCTTCGGCTCGCGCATTCCTCATAGTAAATCTATGACGAGGAGTTTTTAAAGGTGTGTGTTCGCGCGGTGGCTATGGTACAGTTTGACTGGCACCGTGAATGAGAGATCCCCAAACACAGTGAGCTTGAGGCTAGGATTCTGTCCAGTGGCAAAGTAATGGAGGAAACCATTTACTTCACGTGTTTTTGTACCCTCGCCAGCCCCATCCACCGTTCTCCGTGAACCCATCTAACTTCCAGCACGAGCCGTGCATTCCCACAACGGAGAGATATTCGGGTGAGCCTTATCTATGTAGATCTTTCCTTACCCGATGTTCTGTGTTCTTCTCATTGCAGCCACGTACATTCGCCACTGAGGAATCCAGAGTGGCATTGGCACTCACCATGCTCTCGGGACGTGTGGCTCTGTGGGGAACGGCGGTGTGGGAAAATAGAGATCCTTGCTGTTCCTCGTTCCTTACACTCTCCGAAGAAATGAGACAGGTCTTTGATCACGTGGTCGCGGGTCGCGAGGCGGCCCGCAGGCTCGCGGATCTTCGTCAGAACAACCGATCCGTCTCAGACTATAGGATCGACTTCTGGACCTTGGCGGCAGAGTGTAAGTGGAACGAGGAGGCGCAGTGGGACCTTTTCCTGCATGGGCTGGCTGACCGTGTGCAGAAGGAAATCTACACTCTGGAACTCCCCACTACTCTCAATGCGGTGATGGACCTGGCTCGACGCGCGCTTACAACACAGAGACCGCTGCTCTCAACCGGAACGGTTCGCTGAGATGCCCACGAGTTCCAAAGACCGCACGGTCAGCCCCACCATCGATCCCGAGCCCATGCAGGTTGGTCGAGCTCGGCTTTCCCGGGAGGAGAGAGAGCGTTGATGCGTAGAAGGGCTCTGTCTGTACTGCAGTGGGATGGGGCATTTCTTCAACCATTGTCCGGTAAAAGATCTAGCCCAGTACAGCGGAGGATACTGTCAGGCGGTTCCAGGTTGGTAAAATCCCCATCCACCACTCTCCTCCTGGTAAGACTGCAATGGGCAGACAGGTACCACAGCTGCCAGGCGATGGTGGACAGTGGGGCGAAAGGTAACTTTTTAGACTGCTTGCTGGCTGAACAGCTTCAGCTCCCCACCAAGCCTCTCTGTCACCCCATTACTGTGCACGTGTAGTAAATGGTACCTGCTATCACACACACCTCTGACCTGCTCACACTGATCACATATGGCAACCACACCGAGACACATGACTTTTACATCACAGACTCACCTCTTGTTCCTGTCGTCCTCGGTCATCCCTGGCTCATTAAGCATAACCCTAGGGTTGACTGGGGTCGTAATTCTGTTTCTGCCTGGAACGATCAGTGCTGTGCCTCATGTCTTGTGTCTGCCCGTCCATCTGTGTCTAGTTCTGTGTTACAGGATGAGTCGTTGGATCAGTCAAACGTGCCCACGGAATATCTGGACCTAAAGGAAGTGTTCAGTAAGTCCAGGGCTGCTTGTCTACCTCCTCACTGTGTCTGTGCTATAGAGTTACAACCAGGTACGTCTCCGCCTAAGGGCAAGTTATACTCACTGTCTTCACCTGAGAGGGAGGCCATGGAGAAATATATTTCCGATTCTCTAGCTTCGAAGTTCATCCATCCTTCCTATTCTCCAGTGGGGGCGGGGTTCTTTTTTGTGGGTAAGAAGGATGGATCTCTGCGACCTTGCATTGACTACTGAGGGCTGAATAACATCACGGTAAAGAATACTTATCCTTTGCCGCTGATGTCTTCAGCCTTCGAGAGGTTACAGGGAGCATCCATCTTCACAAAGTTGGACTTGCGTAACGCATATCATTTGGTTCGCATCAGGAAGGGCGATGCATGGAAAACAGCATTGAACACCCCCAGAGGCCAATTTGAATACTTGGTCATGCCCTTCGGCCTGTCCAACTCGCCTGCTGTTTTCCAGGCACTCGTCAATGACGTGCTGGGAGAAATGGTAGATCAGTCTATATATGTTTACCTGGATGACATATTGATTTTTTTCTTCGTCTCTCCAGGTTCATGGATCCACCAGCTCATTTTGTATATGTGCGTTTGGTTGTGTTGGAGGCCTGGTCACTGATCACTGCAATCATTCACCAGCTGCACCTCTTCTCACCTGCCTATTTAACTGCCTCACCTGCAGTCTGTGTTGTCGATCGTTGCAGTTGTCCCTGAGTGTTCCACGTGTGCAGTTGTCTTCCTGGTGTCCTGTGTTTGTGTGGATTCTTCTGTCCTGGATTTCCCATTGCCTGGCCTGTGCCCATTGCGTCCCTGTGTCACATTGCTGCACCGTCTCCTATAGCTTCCTACATCTACCTGCCACGAACCACCAGAGACTGAGCTTTTGCTGTCATTTACTGTCTTACCAGTATCAGTAATAAAGAGACCTTTTGCATTCGCTATTGGATCCTCATCTGTCTTCATTCTCACTCCGCCATGACAAGAACATCTAACATCCATTCAACAGGAAGTGTTAAAACGGTCATCACTCTCAGATTCTGGTGGCGTGAAAACTTCTGCTAGGCGCTTCTGCATGGGTGTTAAGCTTGGAACATACTCTGCAAGAACAAAGAAATTTGTTTGTTCTCCGAGGCGGCAAGAACAAGAACAAAGTTCGTTCTGGCAGTACATTCCATACTTCACTAGAAAAGCAGGTGCCGATCATCTCCGTTTCTCCGCATTAACCACGTCCACATTAAATGTCTGACCAATCACACAATAGTTCTCGGACACTCGCAAGAAAAAAATTCTGCTCAGGCGACGTGTCAAGAACAAGCTGTAAGAACTTCCAAACCAGTAGCCTAGAAATCTAGACGCACCCTAGCGGCAGCAAATTTAATCTGCCCGCGAGTGTCGTCTAGCAACTCTCAATACCCTTCTGAGCTGTATTACCCTAACTCTTGCCGGGCCAATCACATAGTGTATAGAGTCGGTGGGCATGATGACGACGGCCGAGTTACGTTTGCGTGCTCCTAGTAAACACAGAAACTGGCGAACGGCGGTCTTTCGAATCAGATTTGACCGCGACTCTGGAAGACTTGGAGTTAAGCTTTTCTCTGAGAAAAGAACAAAGAACGGCACTGAAGTCATTCTTAAAAAGGGAAGATGTGTTCGGAGTTACTGACCGGATACAGCGAATGTTTAATATATCAACAAGCTCTGTTTTACATTCGTTGCTCTGGTTGGTGGTAGCGCTATCCTATCGCGTGCAGAGGGAGTTTGAAAGACAACCGTTTATCCTGCCCCTCGGATTGAGCCCAGTCAATGGTGAGTTTCCAGACCAAACCTCTTGATGTGGGTCTGGCTTGTCAGGCTACCAAACCAGGGCTGCGAGAACAAAAGGACGTCATTTTGTTCTCGTAGCCCTGGGAGCGAGAACTTTTTTCTCTGTTCTTGCGGAGTATGTTGAAGCCTTTACGCATAGTAAAATTAGTAAACTTATTTAATTGTCATCCTCCGTGTTTTAACGGTGTGGTCTCCACTTCTGTGTATTTGGCGCTCGTACTGTCACAAGAGCTACAAACTATACTCAACAAAGAGGCCAAAGAACATGCTCCTCTTCTATGGAGAAAGTTAGGCTATTACAGCAGTTACTTCCTGATTCCTAAGAAGGGTGTGTGTGTGTGTGGGGGGGGGGGTATGTCCAATCTTAGATCTTCCAGGCTTAAACCGCACTGTTAAACCACTCAAGTTCAAGATGTTAACCGTAAAGACGGTCGAGTTGCAAATTCAACATCGCAATTGGTTTGGCATGATTGAGCTGAAGGACACGTTCACATCTAAATGTTACCGCAATAAAGGATGTTCCTGAGGGTTGCTCTTGGGGGCAAAAGCTTACCAATTTCGGGTTCTTCCATTAGGCTTGCCTTGTAACCGTACATATACAAAATGCATGGATGCAGTACTGGCTCCATTAGGATACTGGGGCATTCCTTTTTGAATTACACAGACGGTTGTGTTAGCGGTTAACAGCTTATGACCCAGGACCAGTAGTGAAGAAATGAAGACAGAGTCAGGATTGCAATTAATTAAAAGAAAATTTTACTTAGAATAGTTTGCAGTTTCAAAAGCAAAAGCCAGCTTCAAGTCTCACAAGGAGTTTGTAGGCCGTGCTCCCTCTCTCACCGTCTCCTTGCCTCGCCCTATCGTACATACAATTGTCCCAACAGTTATACCGTTTTCAAGGTCTTATCCACATCATTACTGCAATGTGGATTGGTTTATGCACTGTCATGGTAAATTTCCACTCATGTCAGTTAATCTGATGCACATTTCCATAGACGTGTCACTTGTTTACGCTTCCACCGCGGAATTAGGCCTGTAGTGACCTTCCAGATCTGGAGCAGGCGCCAGCTTGCCCAGAACATCAAGTCCACCCATCTCTTAGGGTGCCCATTGTACACCATTATGATCTGTAACACAGAAAATTGCGCACATACACAGATACACAGTCTCTCCAAGGTTGGAGCTGATTAAGCTTCAGTTCTAACTAGTTCTTACCCAAACATACTGATAACATGTGCTTTCTTTCAGTGAGAGGGAAACACAATAGTACAGGCAATATTCATCTTGACTTTTTAGTGTTTCAGTAAAAGGAAATATAAAAGGAATAAAACCCAATAATTTGCATTGCAAGTTTACACATTTAGCACTTGTGGATCATAACCGGGTTGTAACTGCTGCTTCAAAATGCCAAAAGAAGAAACAGGAGCAAGAGACAAAAAAATAGAGAGTAGGCAATTTATTGAAAACTGCATTTAAATTCAAACAGGCCGTTCATCAGCTAATCAAAAGTTTAAGACCATAGCCCAAAATAAACGCACAACAGTCCTAAATGTGTCAAAAAAGGACTCAGTAGTGAGTAGCCCCACCGTTCTTGTTGATCACTTCAAAAACTCGTTTCGGCATGCTTGATGCGACTGTTTCCAGGAGGCTGGTGGGAGCGTTGCTCCATGTGGTGAAGATGGTTTCACGAAGGGCATCCACGGTCTGGAATTGACGTCCATTTTTGTAAACTTCCCTTGCCATCCATCCCCAAATGTTCTCAATGGGAATTTAGATCAGAGGAACATGCAGGATGGTCCAAAAGAGCAACGTTATTCTCCTGGAATAAGTCCTTTGTCAGGCAGGCTTTGTGAATTGCAGCGTTGTCCTGTTGAAAGACCCAGTCATTACCGCACAGACAGAGGCCCTGGGTCAAGAGGGATGCCCGCTGCAACAGATCCACATAGCCAGTCGCCGTTTGATACCCCTGCACAACCTGAAGCTCCATTTTCCCATTGAAGGAAAAAGCACCCCAAATCATGATGGAGCCTCCTCCACTGTGCCGCATAGAAAACATCTCAGGTGGGATCTCCTTGTCATGCCAGTAACGTTGGAAGCCATCAGAACTGTCCAGGTTAAATTTTGTCTCGTCAGAGAATAAAACTTTCTATCACTTTTCAATGTCCCATGTTTGGTGCTCCCTTGCAAATTCTAAACGGGCAAGTTTATGTCGTGGGAGGAGACGTGGCCTTTGAAGACGTTTTTTGTTCTTGAAGCTCTTCTCTAGCAGATGACGTCTTACGGTTATTGGGCAGCAGTCAGCATCAGTAAGGGCCTTAATTTGGGTTGAGGATCAAACCTGTGTCTTCACGGACAACCTGTCGGATCTTGTGGTTCAGTGCAGGTGATATCTTTTTGGGTCTACCACTTGACTTTTTTGTCCCAGAACTCTCAGGATTTTTTAAGAAATGTAAAATGACTGTTTTACTGCGTCCAACCTCAGCAGCGATGGTGCGTTGCAAAAGGCCTTGTTTGTGCAGCTCAACAATCCTGCCACGTTCAAAGAGAGAAAGCCTTTTTGCCTTTGCCATCAGGAGATCTTGACAATATGACTGCTTGAAGGACAATGACATGAAAGCCATTTTATGTCTATGGTCTTAAACTTTTGATCAGCTGATGAACGGCCTGTTTTAGTTTAAATGCAGTTTTCAATAAATTGCCTACTCTCTATTTTTTGTCTCTTGCTCCTATTTCTTCTTTTGGCATTTTGAAGCAGCACTTACAACCCAGTTATGATCCACAAGTGCGAAATGTGTAAAACCTGCAATGCATCCCCTGGTCTTAAGATTTTGTTCAGGAGTGTATTAGCACAATCACGTGAGATGGCGTTTCAACATAGAGAGTGTGTTAGCCCATCTAGTTTCTCTAGGGTTGAGACTCAACACCAAGAAAAGTGTTATTTCATCTGTCCAGAGAACGACTTATCTAGGGTTTATTTGGTTTTCGGTCACGAAGTGGGCACAACTGTTTCCTGCTTGAACAGAGACCATTTAACATACCTTGAGTAACTTTAAGCTAAGCCAAGGTCTCATTGATCGCCAGCACCAAGTGTTGGATCTTACAGCATCAGCATTCACGGGTTTCCCTTTGGGGTTGTTGCACATAAGACCATTTCAGTTGTGGCTCAAAGCTAGAGGATTCAGGGCCCTTAAAGGCAAATAAAAGTGGCGTGCCGCATGGCTTCGTACACTGACTATGTGGTTCAGACCCCGATTACTTGCCTTGGGTCCCACTCTAGTGGCGTCTCTTACATAAGTTATTTAGTTAACAGATGGACCAGGTTTTACAAAGCAGAAATGGACCTCTTCGCCTTTTATCAGACAGAGCAATGTCCCCTCTACTTCTCGCTTAGTTAGAAAGACTTACAATTGAGATAATAGAATTCCACTCAGAAGTAATGTCTCAGAGCTGTATCGGATTTTATGAAGTATAAATGAACCTCTTTGCCTCTTATCAGACAGCGCAATGTCCTCTCTACTACTGTGATGGCTCATACATGGCCCAGAATATGCCTGTATGCCTTCCCTCCAGTTGCTCTGCTCCCAGGAATTCTAGCTGGGGTTCACCAATAAGGGCCTTTCCTCTTATCAATAGCGCTGTGTTGGTCGAACAAAATATGGTTCTCGGAGATAGTGTCTCTCCTCCACGGCCCGCCATGGGCAATTCCGGCAAAGAGGGACCTTCTTTCTCAGGCAGAGGGCACGATATTCCATCCCAGGCCCGACCTGTGAAACCTCCATGTTTGGCCCCTGATGGGCACCAATTATATATAGATTCCTCATTAGTGCCTGCGCAGATCGGTCGAATGAGGATTCTACATGGTATAGTTCTATAATCGCATAGATTTAATTTTTTTTGTTTGTATATTTTGCTCTCATAGAACCTTACCCATTCACATGGTTATATGACTGGCACACAGCAACGGTTGGAGTTAAAGATCTTCATTTGTGTTCTACTGAAAAAACAAGCAAACCTACATGTTGGATGCACTGGGGGTAAGCAGATAAACATCTAATTTTAACTTTTGAGTGAACTAACCCTTTAACCCAGCTTGTCATTGTACTGTTTTGTGGTTATGTTTTTCATTAAAAATAGTATTGATATTAATATCAAACACACCATTCAATCAGTTTGCTCCCAAATTGGTACTGATTCTAAAGTGAAAGTAATCCGTACGGCTGCACAGGAATTCATAACGGTGCGCATTATGAATGCAACCTCCATTCTTCGTGAAAGATAAATGCGCACAGGAAATAAATACCTTGCAAAAATTATATACGATCTGCCTAATCCTGTCCAAATCACAGAGATGTCGATTCACACGGGACTACTATTATCATAGTGTTCAGCGAAATATGGTAGGTAATTTGTGGGGGAATTTTTACTTTACAAATTACAGACATGGCCGCACTGGATTACAATTACAGACATTCTCTGCAATTATTACAAATCAAAAGAGGTCCCCAGATAATACTAGTCCCGTGCGAATAGGGTTAAAGACTGACAAACACAAGGAGCTTATAAAAGGGGACAAATCAGGCAGGGAATGAGGGAACACAGGTGGGGCAAATGAAACCAATAATGAGATAAGGTGGAGGGTTCAAACAATTGGTGCGTTTAAAAGCACACCAGTAAGCTGATAATTTAGAAAATCAGTTTATTGAAATAACCAGTTTTCCCCATTTACATGCAAACCAGTAAACTGTCCGTATCTAAAAAAAATAATGTCCGTATCTGACTCTGAATTTTTTTTATGTTACATCAGTTGTGATTTTAAATAAAGCGTGCACCGTGTCAGCGGAAGATTTATAGCTCATAATATCCCTCATGCAGTTCCAGATGCAGCATTTTGACTGAACCCCTTCTACTTCTACTGCATGAGAAGAGAACATCTTTACAATTTTCTGGGTCTTAAAAGAATCTGCGTTTGTGATATATGTCCTTATTTCATGCAAAATGCTAGCTCGCTCTGTCTGGAGCTATACAGAGCTACAAACGCAGTTTGTAATCTGCGCATTTAAATCTGCTCTATGTTTTCGTTTTTGTCACCTATCGCGAATGCGCACTTCAATAAGCCAACAGAAAGCAGGTTAATGCGTTTACATGAAGCGCGAAATCGAGGTAAGAGGCAAAAAACTACCTGTTCCGACCGGTTTATTCTTACACCGTTTATATATACTTACTCCAATAAAAGAAAATGGGTTATGGCGTTTACATGACCATGTTCCTCATTGATTTCTCCTGTCTACCTGCTGCTGCCTGCCTCAGTGTTTGTAGCTCTGTATAGCTGCATTTGAATCTCTATTTGATATATTTTCTCTGTTATCTATACTGCTAAATATAACTTACTCATCACCATATATTGTTTAATATAGCCTATCAAGTTAAATTTGACTTCAATAGCTTTTAATCTAAATCACTACCATGTGTTAGCTTTTCACTAGCCTGGTAGCTTTCCATCCCGACTCCCAAGTCTCCTGTTTTCTGAGTTCTTTAGACAACTGTGGTGAGTTGTATTATTAAATAGACTCAACTGTGGTAGGTTTTGGATTCATCAACAAATACGGTAAACCATGTCTTCTTCTCCTGCCATTGTCACTTGCACTGCATGCTATATGTTTAGCATATCTATCTCCTTTGGTGAACAGGGCTTCACATGTGATAAATGCAAGGAAATAGTCAGGCTGATGGAGCAGATTTCAGAATTAGAGACACTCATCCAGTCTTTATGTGAGAATAGTGAGAATGTAACAGCTTTAGATACTGCTTTGGATGCGACTAGCTTAGTGAACACTCATTGTTTGGTTCCGGCTGAGCCCTTGCAGCAGGGCAATTGGGTAACTATTGGGTAACCACTCTTCCATTCCGATTAGAACATCAAACAGGTTCTCCCCACTCAGTGACGCACCCACTGAGGATCCTGTTGAAATTGCCCAAGTTATTGGCGATTCTATTACACAGAACGTGAAAATAGAGACACCAGCCACCATAGTCACATGTTTACCGGGAGCCAGAGCGCCTGACATCAAAGCAAATTTAAAAGTGCTGGCTAAAGCTATTATTATTATTATTATTATTATTATTATTATTCACGTCGGCACTGATGATGTTCGACTTCGCCAGTCGAATCAAAATTAGCTTCAAAATTAACTTTAATATCAATCAAAATTAACTTTAAAGAGGTGTGTAAACTCGCAAGTACAATGTCAAAAGCAGTCTTTTTCTCTGGTCCTCTCCCTGTTAAAAGGAGTGATGAAATAGTTAGCAGATTATCATCACTCAATGGCTGGTTGTCTAAGTGGTGTCCGCAAAATAACATAGGGTTCATAGACAATTGAAAAAGTTTTTGGGGGAGACCTGACCTGTTGACGATTGACGGCATTCATCCCTCCTGGGCTGGTGCTGTTCTTCTCTCTAGTAATTTGGCACATTTGGTCTTAGAGCTAAACCTTGACTCACTTGGGCCCAGGTCAGGAAGCAGACAAACTGGCTAAACCAACTGTCTGCTAGCTGTCTCACGTCACCAGAGTCAGCTAAATTCCAGCACATAGAGACTCTTTCACCTAGATATTATCACATAGAGACTGTGTCTGTACCCCAGATTAGTAAATACAAAAAAACATCAAAACCATTAAACAATAAAAATGTAATTGATGTCCAACAAATAAACAACAGATATAATAAGAGGAACAATTTATAAAGCTTGGGTTGCTGAATATTAGATGTTAATTATTTGATTATAGATCCTAGATGTGCTGTGTTTGACAGAAACCTGGCTAAAACCTAAATAAATACAGACTTTATCAAAGAATTTGCTGGTGTTCTATCAGAGTTAGTACTGACTGAAGATAAAGTACTAATTGTTGGTG
Source organism: Pseudorasbora parva (assembly GCF_024679245.1). Taxonomy (NCBI): domain Eukaryota; kingdom Metazoa; phylum Chordata; class Actinopteri; order Cypriniformes; family Gobionidae; genus Pseudorasbora; species Pseudorasbora parva. The sequence continues at coordinate 15,677,187 of NC_090174.1, read as the reverse complement.
ATTTTAATATCCATGTAGACAATGAAAAAGACGCATTGGGATTGGCATTTAGAGACATTCTAAACTCTCTTGGAGTTAGACAATGCGTATTGGGACCCACTCATCACCTTAATCATACTTTAGGTCTAATAATGTCACATGGAATAAATGTTGATAGTGTTAAAATTCTGCAGCAGAGCGATGAAATCTCAGATCATTACCTAATATCATGTATACTTGATTTAGCTAAGGCTGCAAAGCTGTCCCCTCGCTTCAAATATGGCAGGACTATAGCCAGTGCGACTAAAGATTGCTTTGTACATAATCTTCCTCATCAGTTACATCTCATCAGCATTACAGATAGCAAAGAGGAACTTGATGTTGCAACAGAAACTATTGACTTTCTCCAAGCAGAGGATGGCCCACTGGATAGTGGATGCCATTGTCTTGGCTTATGAGTCCCAAGACGTGCCCTGCCCGCTCGGGATTAGAGCCCACTCCACCAAGGGGTGTAGCCTCTTCCTGGGCGCTGGCTCGTGGCGCCTTGCTGACAGATATCTGTAGAGCTGCGGGCTGGGCGACACCCAACACGTTTGCTAGATTCTATAGCCTACGTGTAGAACCGGTAGCTTCCCGTGTATTCACTTCTCATAGTCAGTAGCATCGAAGTGCCCGTTCTAGTGTCGGCTTGCTGCGCCACTCCCTTCCTCATGGAACGGATACGTGCGCCTATATGCTCCAGTCGAGTTCCCCAGCATGGCGAACCCTGTCGAGTCCTCAGCAACCCGCGGCAGTCGGACATGGCGGAGTGTCTGACGCCAGGTCTAACACTCTTATGCAGTGTGGAACTGGTGTTAGGCTGGGTTCTATATGTAGTGACCCCCACGGCGGTCCTATATGTGTATTCTCCACGGTACGGCTCCCTACGGCGAGCCATGTCTTTCCCTTGGCAGAGCCCGCTCTGCCGTCTCAGTGTGGTGACTGTCACCCTCCCAGCTGGGCCGGGGCCACCCCTGGGACTCCCGTATGTAGCACTGCCTACGGTCAGTCAATACGAGTATTTCCAAATGGTATCCCCCTTCGGGGTAGTGTGGCTTCCGCAGCGGCCTCCAGGGGCACACTTTCCCAGCGTTATCCAATAGTCCACTGTTTGGGTCTTGAGGGATGGCAGTGTGACTCTCCCTGCAGGAAATTCCCGGCCCGCTGAGACGGGGTCCGAGGGACTCCTGCAGGGCGCTAGAAGTGGTAGTAACTGTGGCCTTTTCCATAGGGATCCCAATTCGTCGGTCTAAGTCCGACGTACGTCGAACGTGACCGACTGAAAGGGAACGTCTCGGTTACGTATGTAACCCTCGTTCCCTGAAGGAGGGAACAGAGACGTACGTCCCGTCACCACAGTTGCTTTACCATCACTGCAGTTCGAGCCATGGTTCGGCTCCTCAGTGAAAAACAACGGTGCGTGGTGATCGCTTCCGCTTTATACCCTTGCAGCGGGGCGGGGTGCGATATGCAAAGCATGCACACCAATGTTCATTGGCCCATTTTCTAAATCTCGAAGCTGATAGGGGCTCCCAGAAGTGATCCCAATTCGTCAGGTCTAAGTCTGACGTACGTCTCCGTTCCCTACTTCATGGAAAGAGGGTTACATACATAACCGAGACGTTTTTTACAAACAGCCAACGAAGCGGACACTTTATCTGCTAAATTTGTGCTCTTATGTCTTTTAAAAACATTTTAAATCCTGCATTACCATTTCATATGGCATTTTCATACAAGGTTATATGTTCATCTAAAAAAAAATTTTTTAACCTGCAATATGTTCTTTAAAGATTGGGGATGAAGTTACATATGCTTGTACATGTATATAAAAATCTGCCCGCAGTACATAAAACACAATCAATGTAACAATGTAATGTTATGCTGCCTTCATGTGCTCTCAGAATTATCGTAAATATGAGTTTCCTAGGTAAAAATTGCACATGAACGCCCTCACATTTTGAAACCTGAATGCAAACCTGAATGCAATGATCTCGTAATCACGACTTGATTACGGAATGAATCAATCATTCATTAATGTTCACTCTCCTTTTTTTGCCAAGGTTTTGCCTATTAACCCTTTAAAGCTGCTGATTCACCTTATGTCGACCGTAATCTCTATCACAAAATAGCCATGTCAGTCACTTTCTCAATAAACACAAGATGTTTTTTATAGGGGTGACCCCGAATAGTCGATGATTCGATGCAGATATGTAGAGCCGGATTCGACCACAGATCTCACAGTCAAATCTTCGCAGGTGTTATGAACCGAGGATCATACCATTTTAGAAATATGGGGGTGAGCTGAGCTTCGCGTCCGGTGTGCGACTCATTTAAGGGTGCTGAGCTTCGGGACGCAAAGTTCAGCGCCGCACCACGTCTGTAAAATCCAAACACATTTTCAATGAGTGTATGCACACCGGCGGCGGCATTCGCGCCTGTCCACGGCGACTCAGGAAGTTGTTTAAAATCTTGCCGTGCCACAGAGCGCCATTTCAAGGTTTTATATTAAAATGATATTATATTTCCCTTCAATTGTCAAGGTACATTCTGATTTCACCCTGTGGGACAAGACATCATGCAGCTGTTCTGTCAGAAGTCGATTCAAAATTTAGCTTGCGCATCCAGTGTGAGATACCTGAGATGCGGCACTGAGCTTCGCGACGCCCATTTAGGCATAATCGGCTTACGTACAACGCACTCAGTGTTCTTTTCCTCTCTAGGCAGGCATTAAAAAAATATATATATATTTATCAAAATCTTCTTGTATATATTTGTGTGATGTTATTTCGATTGCAACTTTAAAATGTTATGAGAAAACGTTTTACGGATGTTTATCCACCACATCACCTTTCATTTAAACCTAAATACATAAAAAATAAATTCATTATCAGTTAGTCTGTCAGTTGGCATGCATTTTTGGTCACATTATTAAAAGTTGTTGCTGTGTGCAGTGTGTAAAGGAAAATAAAAACAGTTTTACCCTCCTGCTGACTAGTGTCGTGCCCCTCCAAACCCATTCACACACACATATAGATCAATTGACTGTCAATCGTCCATAGATAGATTCGACAATTCTAATTCGAATGTGTAAACTTTTGTCGGGGACACCCCTAGTTTTTTTATCATTTGTGTTTCAGTGGAAACTAAATGGACATCAGTAACATTCCCTAAATTTAATAGCGATTCAGGAATATGAATAATTACCTGATTATAATTAAGGGAGCAGGGGATAAGACACAAGTCAGGTGAGGCTGTAGACAATAACTCTATTGATTGATGTGGCTGATTGATTGTTCCTGATCGATTGCTCCTGTCTGTCTGCCTGCTGCTGCTGCTGCTGCCACCACAGTGTTTGTAGCTCTGTATAGCTGTGTTTGAATCTCTATTTGATATATTTTCTTTGTAATCTACACTGCTAAATATAACTCACTCATCACCATATAGTGTTTAATATAGCCTATCAATTTAAATTTGACATTACTAGCTTTTAATCTAAATCACTACCACATGTTAGCTTTTCGCTAGCCTGGTAGCTTTCCATCCCAGCATCCGGGTCTCCTGTTTTCTGAGTTCTTTAGACAACTGTGGTGAGTTGGATTATTAAAAAGACTCCATCAGACAACTGTGGTAAGTTTTGGATTCATCAACAAATACGGTAAGCCATGTCTTCTTCTCCTGTCATTGTCACTTGCACTGCATGCTACATGTTTAGCATATCTATCTCCGTTGGCGAACAGGGCTTCACATGTGATAAATGTAAGGAATTAATCAGGCTGACGGAGAAGATTTCAGATTTAGAGACACGCATCCAAGCTTTATGTGAGAGTAGTGAGAATGTAACAGCTTTAGATACTGCTTTGGATGCGACTAGCTTAGTGAACACTCATTGTTTGGTTCCGGCTGAGCCCGCGCAGCAGGGCTGGGTGACGATGAGAAAGCATAGTCGCGGATCAAAAAACCGCTCTTCCGTTCCGATTAGAACATCAAACAGGTTCTCCCCACTCAGTGATGCACCCACTGAGGATCCTGTTGAAAGTGCCCTAGTTATTGGCGATTCTATTACACGGAATGTGAAAATAGAGACACCAGCCACCATAGTCACATGTTTACCGGGAGCCAGAGCGCCTGACATCAAAGCAAATTTAAAAGTGCTGGCTAAAGCTAATCGTAAATTCTCTAAGATTATTATTCACGTTGGCACTAATGATGTTCGACTTCGCCCGTCGGAGATCACCAAAATTAACATTAAAGAGGTGTGTAAACTCGCAAGTACGATGTCAAAAGCCGTAGTTTTCTCTGGTCCTCTCCCTGCGAAAAGGAGTGATGAAATAGTTAGCAGATTATCATCACTCAATGGCTGGTTGTCTAAGTGGTGTCTGCAAAATAACATAGGGTTCATAGACAATTGGAAAAGTTTTTGGGGCAGACCTGACCTGTTGAAGATAGACGGCATTCATCCCTCCTGGGCTGGTGCTGCTCTTCTCTCTAGTAATTTGGCACATAGTCTTAGAGCTAAACCTTGACTCACTGGGGCCCAGGTCAGGAAGCAGACAAACTGGCTAAACCAACCGTCTGCTAGCTGTCTCACGTCACCAAAGTCAGCTAAATCCCAGCACATAGAGACTCTTTCACCTAGATATTATCATATAGAGACTGTGTCTGTTCCCCGAATTAGTAAATACAAAAAACCATCAAAACCATTCAACAGTAAAAATTTAATTGATGTCCAACAAATAAACAACAGATATAATACGGATGAACAATTGATAAAGCTCGGGTTGCTGAATATTCGATCCCTTTCGCCAAAAACGTTTGTTGTCAATGATATGATTATAGATCATAACTTGGATGTGCTGTGCTTGACAGAAACCTGGCTAAAACCTGACGATTACATTACTTTAAATGAGTGCACCCCCCGAGATTATTGTTATAAACATGAGCCACGTCTGAAAGGTAAAGGGGGAGGTGTTGCTATAATTTATAATAATATTTTCAGTATTACTCAGAAGTCTAGTTTCAAATATAATTCCTTTGAAGTTTTGGTGCTTTATGTAACGTTGTGTAGTGTAAATGATAAATCCCGTCTGACATTTGTGTTGGCTACTGTATACAGGCCACCAGGGCACAATACAGACTTTATCAAAGAATTTGCTGGTTTTGTATCGGAGTTAGTATTAGCTGTAGATAAAGTACTAATTGTTGGGGATTTTAATATCCACGTAGACAATGAAAAAGACGCATTGGGATTGGCATTTAGAGACATTCTAAACTCTATTGGAGTTAGACAACACGTATTGGGACCCACTCATCGCCTTAATCATACTTTAGATCTAATAATGTCACATGGAATAAATGTTGATACTGTTAAAATTCTGCAGCAGAGCGATGACATCTCAGATCATTACCTAATATCATGTATACTTAATTTACCTAAGGCTGCAAAGCCATCCCCTCGCTTCAAATATGGCAGGACGATAACCGCTGCGACTAAAGATTGCTTTGTACATAATCTTCCTCATCAGTTCCATCTCCTCAGCATTACAGATAGCCAAGAGGAACTTGATGCTGCAACAGAAACTATTGACTCTCTCTTTACTAGCACTTTAGACATAGTTGCTCCCCGGCGCTTAAAGAAGATTAAAGCAAATAATCCAACGCCGTGGTACAACGAGCACACTCGGGCCCTTAAAACAGCAGCCAGAAAAATGGAGCACAGCTGGAAGAAAACAAAACTGGAGGTTTTTCGCAATTTGTGGAAAGAGAGCATGATTGCATACAGAAAGGCCATAAAAACTGCTAGATCTGCTTATTTCTCAACTCTTTTAGAAGAAAACAAACACAACCCTAAGTATTTATTCGATACAGTAGCTAAATTATCAAAAAATAAAGCTTCAGCTTCAGATGTTTGTAAACAACACAGCAGTAATGACTTTATGAACTTCTTTACTAGTAAGATTGATAATATTAGGAATAATATTATAACCGTGCAGCCGTCTATTACAGTATCACTTCAGACAGAGCGCTGTAGTGTCACTGAGGAAAAATTACACTCATTCACTACTATAGGAGGAGAAGAATTGGCTAAACTTGTAAAATCATCAAAATCAACAACATGTATGCTTGACCCTATACCGACTAGGCTATTAAAAGAGATACTTCCAGAGGTCATAGATCCTCTGCTTAATATCATTAATTCATCTTTGACATTAGGATATGTACCGAAAACTTTTAAGTTGGCTATAATTAAACCACTTCTTAAAAAAACGCAACTTGATCCTAAAGAATTAGTCAATTACAGGCCAATCTCGAATCTACCGTTTCTATCAAAAATACTAGAAAAGGCTGTGTCTTCACAATTATGTTCCTTTTTAGAAAGAAATGGTATATGTGAGGATTTCCAGTCAGGATTTAGACCGTATCATAGCACTGAGACTGCTCTAATTAGAGTTACAAATGATTTACTCCTATCATCTGATCGTGGTTGTATCTCTCTGTTAGTGTTACTCGATCTTAGCGCTGCATTTGATACTATCGATCACAATATTCTTCTGAATAGAATCGAAAATTATGTTGGCATTAGTGGAACTGCTTTGGCATGGTTTAAATCATACTTATCTGACCGTTATCAGTTTGTAGCAGTAAATGAAGAGATGTGACACCAATCACAAGTTCAGTATGGAGTACCGCAAGGCTCAGTGTTAGGACCGTTGCTTTTCACCCTGTATATGCTACCACTGGGAGATATCATTAGGAAACATGGCGTTAGCTTTCATTGTTATGCTGACGATACTCAGCTCTATATTTCCTCACGCCCTGACGAAACCTACCAATTCACAAGATTAACGGAATGCATAGCTGATATAAAAAATTGGATGAATAGTAATTTCCTGCAACTTAATTCAGATAAAACTGAATTTTTAATTATTGGACAGAAAAGTTCCACAAGTAGTAACCGAGTATACTGTCTAACACTTGATGACTGCTCTGTCAAGCCCTCGTCGTCAGTGAGGAACCTGGGTGTGCTCTTTGATGCCAATCTTTCATTTGAAAGCCACGTTTCTAGCATCTGTAAAACCGCATTTTATCATCTTAAAAATATATCTAAATTACGGCACATGCTTTCAATGCAAAATGCTGAACAGTTAGTACATGCGTTCATGAGCTCAAGGCTAGATTATTGTAATGCTCTACTGGGTGGTTGCCCTGCTCGCTTAATAAACAAACTCCAGCTAGTCCAAAATGCAGCAGCTAGAGTTCTTACTAGAACCAGGAAGTATGATCATATTAGTCCAGTTCTGTCAACATTGCACTGGCTCCCTATTAAACATCGCATACATTTTAAAATCTTGCTTATTACTTACAAAGCACTTAATAGTTTAGCTCCCCGGTACTTAAGCGAGCTCTTAACGCATTATACTCCATCACGTCTATTGCGGTCTCAAAACTCTGGCCAGTTGATAATACCTAGAATATCTAAATCAACTGCAGGCGGTCGATCCTTTTCCTATTTAGCTCCTAAACTGTGGAATAGTCTTCCTAGCATTGTTCGGGAAGCAGACACACTCTGTCAGTTTAAATCTAGACTAAAAACACATCTCTTTACTATGGCATACACATAGAACATTTTTAACTTTCATTATTCAATTCAATTGACTGACTGTTAGGCTGCATTAACTAGGTCAGCCGGAACCGGGAACACTTCCCATAATACCTGATGTACTCGTTACATCATAAAAAGAGTGGCATCTACGCTAATGTTGTCTCTCTGTTTATCCCGAGGTTTATCCCGGATCTGGGCCCTGTCCGGATCGGATGGTGGACCTGCCTGGACATGACCAGCTCATCCTGGAGTGTCTGCTGAGCCGTGTCAAATGGTGTCTCCTCCGAATTTGCCTCACTGGCACGACATGCTCAAAACCCGTCTTCGGCGCAATAATCCCGATCTTTCATGTATTCATACTCTTGTGTAATCGACGCACCATCCCATCATTTATTTCCAAATAAATCTGTCTCTTCCGTTATACCCTGAAATTTTGAATATTCCAATCTAATATGATTTCTGACCTGTAAGGTTGCCAGAATAATCTTACACGGTGTGTTAATAGGCCAGAGGAGAACTGGCACCCCGACTGAGTCTGGTTTCTCCCAAGGTTTATTTTTCTCCATCATGCCCTGATGGAGTTTTGGTTCCTTGCCACTGTCGCCTTTGGCTTGGCTTGCTCAGTTGGGGACACTAAAAATATGATTAAAGTTATTCAACTTATTATACAAATAAAATGTATGAATTAGGTCTTATTTAATTCTATAAACTTAAATACTGATCTGCCAACATTGTTGCTATATGATAAATTAAACTAAGCTAATAACATTACTGTTTTCTCCAGTACGACTGTCCAGCCAAATCTAATTTTGTCGCAATATTATCCTGTTTGACACTGTGAAGCTGCTTTGACACAATCGTGATTGTAAAAGCGCTATATAAATAAAGTTGATTGATTGATTGAATAACTCAATGTATAATCAATGTCAGCATTATCGGGAGGGTGCCCCTCATTTTTTTTTTTTGCCCATCTTCATCTTCCTTCGCTCCTACTAAAAGAGAAATGTGCTCTGCAAGCACTTATGGATGAAGAAAATGGGCTGTGTGCAGTGTGACATTCCTGTTCATGTATCTTGCACTTCAAGAAATCTGTTAAATGTCAGAACTTTATAAAGGAATTCCCCAATAAACATTACTAAGGCAAGATGCATTATTTTAAGAATGTAGACAAATATTTACAATCAGTAACAAATCAAATCAAATGCAAATAACAAGCACACAGAATAAAGGAACAGAAATAATAAAGTAGATGGAGCATTGTTTGAAATTGTACAAGAGAAGTTTTGTATGTCAGGTAGTTCAACGACTGTATAGGATGCACCTGGGTTTTCTCTAATGAAGCATTTTTTTAAGAATGTAGACAAATATTTACAATCAGTAACAAAATACAAATCAAATGCAAATAACAAGCACACAGAATAAAGGAGCAGAAATAATAAAGTAGATGGAGCATTGCTTGAAATTGTACAAGAGAAGTTTTGTATGTCAGGTAGTTCAATGACTGTATAGGATGCACCTGGGTTTTCTCTAATGAAGAAGCATCAATTAAACTACTGAGGCCCTGTCCCAAATGGCAAACTTCATGCGCACTTTCGGTCTCGTAGACTTACAATGGCCATTGTGTGCCTGTGTCCGTTAAGTCCATAAGACCGTAGGGTGTCCCATTTGTCATTTAAGCTTAAAGAAGGGTGCTCGTGAGCGCCCCCCTTGCGGCTTCTATGCGCCCTCATTGCGCACTCCAGCTGAGCCTGCAAGTTTGTGAGCTATGCAGAGGACTTCCACCTGGCAGTCAAATCGGCAATACGTTGTGAAAGTGCGGACTCCGAGGAACACCGTGAGGGTTTGGGGTGCCATTTGGGACAGGGCCTGAGAAGTATATATGCTAAACCAAAATGGCCGTTTACCAATCAGTGGCCAATTTCAAACTGCAATAGATGTTTTTCAACCATTTTTTCAACAAACTTGTTAAACTCATGAAGGCCCATCCCTAAACAAAGACCCCAGTAGATTAGAGCAAATCAGGGAAAGCAATTAAAATGCCGATTGTGATTTGAAAACACCCCACTGATTGGCAAACACTCACTAGTGTTCTGCATAGATACACACCTGCATGATCTTGTGCTCATCAACTAAATCACTGTTAGTTCAATGTCACTGTCTCCACCCATGTGTGCTGTCGACTTTCATCAAAGTTTTAAAGGGGGGTTGAAACGTTGAGTTTCAGTCAATCTCATGTCAATCTGAATACATATAGATTAGTATTGCATCCTTCATATCTCCGAAAAGTCTTTAGTTTTATTATATTTATAAAAAAAAAGATAGGCTGTACCGAGTCACTCAGGAAAAAAAAACGAGCGGATGGAGGCATATCGTGTGGGCGGAGCTAAAGAATCACAAGTTCTTTAGTGATTCTTTAGCAGCTGTTGCATAATTTGCATTGAGAGCGTCTGAAAGCTGTGACATCCTCAAGCATGGAAATTAAAACGTTAAATAAACCATGGCTATCAATCAGATTCAACTTATACATATTTGATCCAGAATCTAATCCGTAGGCTGAAATAAATTGAACAGGAGAAGCAGCAACAGCAGGACATCCGTCTCTGTGGTATGTACTGTATTTAGTGGCCTGTCAACATTTGTGTGAGTTTACTCGTGGTTTATGATGACATGATTTGGTTTATGGACTATTGTATGCGACTAAACCTTAGCAGTGTTAAACCAACAATGGAGTAGCGGATTTGAATGAAGAAGCACATTTTGTGAGAACGTCCCCTAGGTTTATGTTTGGGTGGTTTTACAATAAACAAACTGACACCTATATTGGTCAGCTAAACATTTAAACACACACCATACATCACATGCTCCATTGATAAATTAACTATACAGGATCGTGTTGTTTACTGATGTTTACTTACGCGACGATAGCCAACAACAAAGACATTTGAAGCAATTTTACTCACCACCTGCTTCCAAAGCATGACCGATAACTTTTATCGCTGGGACTGCTCCGTCAAAAACACACTTCTTTGGTAACATTGTTGATTTGGTGAAGTCCTGTGACAGCAGTGACCGTGGAGATCCACTTTTGCTACACGACTGAAGCGTGATGTTGTGACGCTTCCTGTCATTTCTGCGTTGAAATCGGTTCAAATGCAGCGTTGCCTTCCCGGAATGCTATGCGGGCGCGTTAAAGTCGCTTGACGTCACCCATAGGAATAAAGTGGAGCGCGGCGCGACAGAAGTGTTGCACGGACGAGTGGATCTGCACCTTGAGAGCAGTGTTTATGGGCATACATTTGCTCTCTCGCTCTTGTCACTTGCATGATTATGCGACTTCCATATAAGGACTTCTGCCCTGTTGACGTCAAGCGGACCCATACTCGAAAAAAAACTCTCCAACATTTGAAACATTTGAGAAACCGTAAGGAGTATTTTTGATACAGAAATACTCCATCAAACGTCCAACTTTAGAATCCAACTTTAACAGTGTAAAAAGCTCAGTATGCATGAAACAGGATTTTCAAGCAGAAAGCAAGAGAATCATTCACATTGCAACATGTTCCATGAGTTGCAATTGGGTGGGGGGCATGTCAACTACAAATTTGTGGTTTATGAAACCAAACCATATTTGAAACAAATATTCAATTGTAGGAAAGACCAGCTCATGAAAGTCTGAGTCCAGGCAGACAGCTGAGAAAGTTGAGTTTGAGTCAAGACGGACCCTGAAGAGGGTCTGAATGATTCAGACAGTGTAAATAAGCTTTCCTTTGTGGGGAATGAAGCCTAGTTTTATGTCAGAGTTACACAATGTGCTCTAGTTCAAAGACTCGATAGCACAGCGGATCATAGGCACTAATCAAGTCCAAATGTTTGCATACAAAAGCACTGCAAAAATGTCACAAATATTTATGTAAAGTACAATACAGATTATGTCACTATAATAAATAAAAAATAACACTGTTAATGTTGTAGAATTCATTCATTTTGATTTTGAAATTCAATTTAGCTATACACATCTTTAAAGAAGGCAACAATATCAATAAATAGTTTCAGTATTACAAAGTTAAAGTCATTACACCACTGGAAATGTTAACAGTCTGAGAACTTCACCACTGGTGTCAAGGATGTCACTTAGTAATGTTCCTAACGTTCCAAGTCGGTCATGATGTGGAGTTCCTTAAAGGTCTAGGGCAGGGGTGTCCAATCCTGCTCCTGGAGGGCCAGTGTCCTGCAGAGATCTGCTCCAACCCTAATCAAACACACCTGAAGCTAATCAAGGTCTTACAGGCAAGTTACAGGCAGGTGAGTTTTCTTTTTCAGGACTGGATCTAAACTCTGCAAGAGAGTGGCCCTCCAGGATCAACGTTCCCCACCCCTGGTCTAGGGCATGGTATTTGGCAAACCTTCATGGAACATTCAGGATGTTCTCAGAATGTTTACTGGATCATATTTTATTTGGAAATGTGATTTTCCCAGAGCATTCTCAGAATGTCAGTGACAACACAGAAATTTGGAAAAATCTGTGTTTGACGCAATATTTTTTTTATTTTTTACAAATAACAGAAAATTCAGGGAAAGAGTTAACATTTCCAAATTTGGAAGACTTGTTGTAGCACAGTCCCAAATTAAACTTCCCCATCTGATAACAGGGAACCGAACGTTTTGTTAATGTCCCAAATCTCCTCTTTGAAATATCCCTGTGACCATAAAATAACCAATATGTAATGTCCCAATAAAGTCATATCGGTATTATAACCAAAAAAGGACCATGTGGAAATGCTCTGTTAACGTCCCAAATGTCCTATTTTGTAACATTCTTATGTGACCATAAAATAACGCACATTTACACACATTTTGCAATTCAAAATGGCACTTTTTAAATGCACTGAACACGGTTCTCTGCATAAGACACAGCAATCTGACAATCTGAAATTCACGTTTGCCATTTAAAAAAAAACTGCTGTTCAAAATGACACTACATGAGCTAAATGGTCAATACATGTGCCACCTGGCCAAACACTTTAAGGTTAACATTTTAATCAGGATGTTAGCACTATGAAAAGACCACAGGTGAGCACCTTTTTTTTTACAGCGATGGAAGACGATGCAGAAAGAGGAAGAGGGAGGATGCAGTTTTTCTTTTCCAGTTTACTGTTGTGAGCATATTTTTGTTCAGTCCAATGTAAATATATCTGCTATATACATTTGTTGCACTGACTTGTTTGGTGAAAATTAAAAAGCATGTGTGTGTATCTGCAAATATTTCTGTGCGTGTGAACAATCTGAATCATTTTCTACAGTTTGAACTACATATTTAGTATTATGGCAAAGCATACTAAAGATAAGAGTGTTTCATTATGCCCAACAGTGTAGTTGGTTAGGCAAAAATCTGGTAAGTCTGCAATTTTGTGCAAAATTTGATTTGGATAATGCTATTGGTTGCAGTGCTTCATTCTGCAAGATATATGCGGTGGTTTTGTGAATTATGTTAAGTATTTTGATAAAACCAGCCTAGTTTGTTAAATGTGTTAGCAATTGGAAAAAAAACGTACAGTTTTTTTCTAACTGCTTACACACATTTTCAAAACTATGCCTCCTTTTTTCAAAACTCTACACACAATTCACAAAACTGCACATGCAAAATACCTCACATTTCGTTCAAAATGTAATACTGCATTCAAAATGCCTAAACACATGTCAGAATGAAGCATTTCCATCAAATGGCAAACACTTCTTTCACAGCATTTTGGGATATACTGTTGTAACTGTTGTTCTAAATCTGAAACTCTTTGGTCTTTTATAGGCTCCTATCTACATTTCAATACAATGTTCTACAGTAAAAGCTGTCTGATGAGGGTAACAAGTACACTGTAAACCAAACCAAAGCAATGCAGAAACAGAACATATTTATTAGGCCAGACATTACTGTTGAATATGCAATAAAACCAAAATCAAAAGTAAATTCTTTAGAATAAAGTAAAGACACTACGTGTGCTTGTATGCTGTGCACAGAGTTTCTAGCGCTTTCTAGGTCATGGAAAAGAAGAGGGGGTCAGGTGATGAGCCAAAGACTCAATCAGCATCTGACTTGTCTCTCCATAAAGCGAAGGAAGAATTAATTAAGGTTGGGTAAATCTGATCCCCAACCAAATCCTGCCAGCATGAATGACCACACATAAGACACACTGTGAATTCTGGGTGGGGAAATGTTGTTTTAAGCCCCTGGAGCAGTGAGTGTTAGAAATGGTGCCGTTTAAAAAGGTCTTGCACATACTCTTTGGCTAATATACATGCTATTTTTAAACCAGGGAAAATAGTAATGTCATTGTGCTTTGGGAGAACCTTGTTGCTGTTTTAGGAGGATTGACGTTTTTGTAGCTATACTCAGTGGCCCAGAGGTTGCTAGTGATTTGTTGACAGTTTTTGAGAACATGGCTTATAGTAGACCTATGAGATGTTTGGAAACTTTAAAATATTTGACAAAACCAAGTTTGACAACTCTTGAAAGTACTTTCCATTACAACACACAAAGGTACTAAAACTAGTCCCACTACAATATGTTGTCAAAGGTTTTACAAGACATTTCTCCTTCTAGAAATCCTAGGCATGAAAGGAATGCAATTTGATTTTTTAGTATAATTTGGAAACAAACCTGAAGAGATCAAATAAGTCAGTGCAGTAAAAGATAAAAATGAAATAAAATAAATAAATAAAATAAAATAATAATTATGTTATTTTAGCATTGCTATATGTTTTAACTATTTGGACATCCTTCTTTTGGTGTCTTATAGGTTGGCAGCTGTGAATATTCTGACCCCATTATTTTGTTTGAAAGCCATATATCAGTCACTGAATGTTTTTTTTAATTTTTTTTTTTTTTTTTTAATTCATGCTTGTAAAAAAACCCCAAAACAATTATTGCTATCACAACAACAATACCTTTCTAAAGGCACAATATTTTTTCCTCCAGCTGGTACACATACCTCTCACATTCCTCAAATGAATGTTAAGAGATTTCGGGTGGACTCCAGCTCCAAGTCTCTCTTTGGAACATCCTTTTTAGAGAGCATTAGATTGTTAAAAATATGGACAAACACAGACAGTGTTTCTCAACTCAGGCACAGCAGGATCAGATTTTTCACATTATAATTATGCCTTAGGGAAAAGTCCAACTTTCAGCTTCATCTGAACTTTTTTTTTGTTTTCCTTTTTCATATGAAATGGCAAGAATCTAACCCTAAATGTATCAGGTTTTCATTGTGGTCTTCCAAAGTTCAGAATGAGAAACAAATTTACATAAAACTTAGCTCTAAACACACACACACTCTCTCTCTCTCTCTCTCTCTCTCCCTCTCTCTCTCTCTCTCTCTCTCTCTCTCTCTCTCTCTCTCTCTCTCTCTCTCTCTCTCTCTCTCTCTCTCTCTCCCCCTCTCTCTCTCAGCATGAGTTTTTAGTCATGTAATAAAACTCACAATTCTAACCTCAGTTCAACAGTCTGGAGCCCACTGGTTGTGGTTTTGAGGATGAGTTTAGAGAGAGTAATATGTTCAGCACAACATTGATTAACTGTATGTAAGTGACTTAACAGAAATGCACCAATGAAACTCTCAATGATTCCAGATTACTTGATGTAAGTCCTATCCATCTATCATTTGGGGAAATGCAGAGTGACAGCCTCTTGTGTGCCATCCCACTGAGTGATGTGAAAACTGATACATCTATGATTACATTTGATACAGATGTAGAGCATGTAGAGAGTACAGACAGGCATGGAAAACACGAAGAGAGACAAATGTTAGCTTGATGAATAAAAAGAGAGAAATGTATTTAGAGATTCCAATTTGTGGAAGAAAACTGCTTCCTTGACTAATTTAAATTTTGGTAACACTTTATTTTGATGGTCTCTTTTGAACATTCTGTTCTTTCCAGCTACTTCATTAGAGTATTAGAAGACTTACAGTTTGTAAGTTTTGCCTCTTTGTTGCGGCATTATTATCTGTGCATCGTCACAGCTCCTCTGCTCAGATGAATCAAATGTTTTGAGGAGCAATATGTGTAGGCTGTCACGCACTGGTGTGGATACTGTACTTCGGAATTACTGGAACTATGACCAAAGTCACTGGAAAATTCACTGGAACATGTCATCTAAACAAAAAAAAAAGTACCTGTCTGCCACTTTTGTTCTGACCAACTAAGAAGAAAAAAAAAACGTCTAGAACAAAGGAAAAACTGGTGTGAGGACTCAAGTGCAGAAAATGAGGATTAAACAACTCCACAAACAGCATTATCGGCTTCATGCATTACTAACCAGACTGACTTTATATCTGTCAGACGTCTACCGAAGCTTTTATTGAAAATTAACAGGGTGGGTTCAACTCTTCAAACTTTTAAATTGAAGTAACCATATTGATCAGTGTTTCCATTAGTTGGGCTCTTAACTCTTATTATGCATTTGTTTTTGTTTTTTACTGCTGTGTGTTTGTCAAACATGTTTGCTATAGCAAAAACACTAAAGTGAAATGAGATTAAGTAATGATTGTTCCCTTTCGAGAGAGGTTCCTCGTATTACGTGTGGGGAAAACTCCTTTTCTCGAGAATATGAAGCAAAACTTTATTAATAAAGGTATCCATGTAAAGCGTAGTGCCGCTGTATGGCCATAGCCCAGCGCGAGGAGCGCTCTGATTGGCCGGGCCGCGGCAACTGCAGGAACCTATGGTGAGGCGGCTGAGAGGAACGAACCAATGGGGGGCGTTCTTAAAAGGTGCTTACAGTATTGTTCAAAATAATAGCAGTACAATGTGACTAACCAGAATAATCAAGGTTTTTAGTATATTTTTTATTGCTACGTGGCAAACAAGTTACCAGTAGGTTCAGTAGATTGTCAGAAAACAAACAAGACCCAGCATTCATGATATGCACGCTCTTAAGGCTGTGCAATTGGGCAATTAGTTGAAAGGGGTGTGTTCAAAAAAATAGCAGTGTCTACCTTTGACTGTACAAACTCAAAACTATTTTGCACAAACATTTTTTTTTTCTTCTGGGATTTAGCAATCCTGTGAATCACTAAACTAATATTTAGTTGTATGACCACAGTTTTTTAAAACTGCTTGACATCTGTGTGGCATGGAGTCAACCAACTTGTGGCACCTCTCAGCTGTTATTCCACTCCATGATTCTTTAACAACATTCCACAATTCATTCACATTTCTTGGTTTTGCTTCAGAAACAGCATTTTTGATATCACCCCACAAGTTCTCAATTGGATTAAGGTCTGGAGATTGGGCTGGCCACTCCATAACATTAATTTTGTTGGTTTGGAACCAAGACTTTGCCCGTTTACTAGTGTGTTTTGGGTCATTGTCTTGTTGAAACAACCGTTTCAAGGGCATGTCCTCTTCAGCATAGGGCAACATGACCTCTTCAAGTATTTTAACATATGCAAACTGATCCATGATCCCTGGTATGCGATAAATAGGCCCAACACCATAGTAGGAGAAACATGCCCATATCATGATGCTTGCACCTCCATGCTTCACTGTCTTCACTGTGTACTGTGGCTTGAATTCAGAGTTTGGGGGTCGTCTCACAAACTGCCTGTGGCCCTTGGACCCAAAAAGAACAATTTTACTCTCATCAGTCCACAAAATGTTCCTCCATTTCTCTTTAGGCCAGTTGATGTGTTCTTTGGCAAATTGTAACCTCTTCTGCACATGCCTTTTTTTTAACAGAGGGACTTTGTGGGGGATTCTTGAAAATAGATTAGCTTCACACAGACGTCTTCTAACTGTCACAGTACTTACAGGTAACTCCAGACTGTCTTTGATCATCCTGGAGGTGATCATTGGCTGAGCCTTTGCCATTCTGGTTATTCTTCTATCCATTTTGATGGTTGTCTTCCGTTTTCTTCCACGTCTCTCTGGTTTTGCTCTCCATTTTAAGGCATTGGAGATCATTTTAGCTGAACAGCCTATCATTTTTTGCACCTCTTTATAGGTTTTCCCCTCTCTAATCAACTTTTTAATCAAAGTACGCTGTTCTTCTGAACAATGTCTTGAACGACCCATTTTCCTCAGCTTTCAAATGCATGTTCAACAAGTGTTGGCTTCATCCTTAAATAGGGGCCACCTGATTCACACCTGTTTCTTCACAAAATTGATGACCTCAGTGATTGAATGCCACACTGCTATTTTTTTGAACACACCCCTTTCAACTAATTCAACTAATTGCCCAATTGCACAGCCTTAAGAGCGTGCATATCATGAATGCTGGGTCTCATTTGTTTTCTGAGAATCTACTGAACCTACTGGTAACTTGTTTGCCACGTAGCAATAAAAAAATATACGAAAAACCTTGATTATTCTGGTTAGTCACATTGTACTGCTATTATTTTGAACAATACTGTATATTTGCATACAGGCCCATACGGAAATGTAATATATGTCTATATATGAAATATCAATATATGCGATATATGTGATATATAAAGTAAAAACATATATGAAACATATTAGAAATTGGAACAATTCCATATATTGACATATATATGTATCCCATATATTATATATGTTAATGTATGTATAAAACATATTTTGACATATAGGTCTTATATATGAAATATCCTAATATGCTCATATAGAGTACAAACATAAATGCACATATATGCACAGCATCAGAAATTCCATATATTGACATATATCTTTAGTCCACATATTATATATGTTTAAATTATATATGTGACAAATCATTATCACTGTCAAATGCTGTAGAGTCTTAAAATCTATACTATGTATAAAACAAATGACATTTAAAATATAAAATATTTATAATGTTACTTATTGTCAGGTGAGGCAAGAGATGAAGGACTCAAGGGTGCAGAGGTTAATGGGCTTTTTATTAGACTTCAAAAATAAACAATCGAAACACAAACAAACCCCTTCATGCTTGTAACTGGCTTGTCTTAGTTTTTTATACAATAAGAAATACTCAAAAAAACGGGAATTCACTTTTGCCAATAGTTTGTGTTCAAACTAACTGTAAGATTCTGAGGGAGTGAAAATAAATTGTATCTATTTAACCACTGAATGAGATAAAGTAACAATTAGCACATGGACAGAAATCCAAGACAGCATTGTGAATATCAAAGCTCAACACTATAAGTAAACAAATAAACAGTAAATCAATTCCAAACTCAAAATACTAGTGATACACAAACAAAAAACAGTACCAAACAATTCAAAATGCCCTAGAGGGAAAAGGATATACAGTCTGCAATGCAAGTCTCTTGAGTGTTCTAGTCCTAGAAGTGTAGAAGTCCTAGCAGGCAATGAAGATATACAATCCTAAATCCTAGATTAGGCACTGGCACAATCCAACACAGGTCAGAAGTAGGTATCAGTGCATTTAAGCCCCATAACAGAGTCCTCTGCAAGCTTCTCTGCAAACTTCCAAACACTATGAATTAAAATTTTTATGGGTACATAAAAATGTGCATTTGAACAAGATTGTAAAGCATTAGAATGTACAATTCACTTAACTCTCAAACACAATGTGATTCCAGGCATTTTCACCCATGCTCCACTGCCATGCCTCTCCTCTATGCTACTCGTAACCTTAAAACCACTTCCTCCCTCTGTTGCCCTCTAGAGGACAGGATGAAAAATGTCACCCATGTACCAGAGTAACCGTTACATGCTACACAGAACAAAACATGAAAGTACACGCAATGGCTATGATGAGCACAAGCCGCATGCTAAACAAACAACCCTAAACACATGGACAAAAGAGTGTATACTGCCCAAGCAAAACTAGATGCTCACACGAGACCAAGCGAATGCTCAAACTGTACACTTACAACGGGGAGGAAAACACACATGGAGCTTTTAATGTCCGAAGCCTGAACCAAAACCAAATTATGAAATGCCAGGATTCAAACACCACTATATAAATCCATATAAAATCCAATACAAGCATACTGAATGTTTGCATATATTATGTTTAAATAAACTTACATATATAAATTCGACATATATTGTTTACATATATGGCATTAACATACAGTACCATATAAAAAATCATCATATAAATAATTTTAATATATGTATATATAATAATTATTCTATGGGTATTTCATACATGGTATAAACCTATATCTTCATATATCATGAGAATGTATATATGCGCTAATAATGTATTGCCTTATATGAAACATATATGACATCACTACTCGGATATAGTGGGGACACTAAAAATATGATTAAAGTTATTCAACTTATTATACAAATAAAATATATGAATTAGGTCTTATTTAATTCTATAAACTATAATACTGATCTGCCAACATTGTCGCTATATGATAAATTAAAATAAGCTGATAACATCACTGTTTTCTCCAGTACGGCTGTACAGCCAAATCTAATTTTGTCGCAATATTACCCTGTTTGACACTGTCAAGCTGCTTTGACACAATCGTGATTGTAAAAGCGCTATATAAATAAAGTTGATTGATTGATTGATATAGGGACATATATGTACATATATTACATTTCCGTATGGGGGAAGCTATATAAGACCCTAATTCGCCATAGGTGTCAGATTTTATCTCCTTCAGCGACACCTTCGCTGACCTCCGGAAGAAGCACCGCCGTCGAACAAGCACCAGCGGAACCTGCAGCTGAGGACGACGGATTCCCCCGGTCTCCGCCTTCTCTGCCGTTCCAGCTACGCCATCCGGCGCCAGTATCCTTTTATTCTCTCTTCTTTCTAAAAGAAAAGAAGGTTTCCTTCGGTGGCCCGTCGCCAGAGGAAGACGAGGACAGCCTCTCCACTGCCGCTTTGGGTAGCGAGTGGTCAGTTTCTGTCTCGGAGCCTCCCGCTTCGACGCAGACCGCCACGAGCTCCAAAACCAATGCTGACGCGGAGCTTATCCGCATGCTCTCTAAGGCCGTGGAAGACCTTGGACTCGAGTGGTCCCAGCCCGAAGAGCCAACGCGCAGCAGACTGGACGAGTGGTACCTAGAAAGCCGCCGCCTCTCTTCTCCTCAGAAGCCCGCGCCTTTCTTCCCTGAGGTACACGACGAGCTTACTAAGTCTTGGAAGTCTCCCTACGCTGCTCGCGCAAGATCCGCGTTTTCCTCAGCGCTCTCTACCGTCGACGGCGCCAAGGAAAAAGGCTACGAGTTTCTCTCCCCCCCTCTGCTCTCGCTGGCCGAGCGTATGCCTCCGCTGGCCAGGCTTCTGCGGCCCTTCACACCATGGCTGTCCTTCAGGTGTTCCAGGTCAGACTTCTCCGCTCTTTGGACGAGTCTGTCCCCGACTACGAAGTTTTGAAGGACGTTCGCAGCGCGACGGACTGGCCCTTCGTGCTACTAAAGCCACCACGCAAGCCATTGGAAAGAATATGGCTAACCTGACGGTCTTAGAGAGGCATCTTTGGCTGAATTTGACCGAGATGAAGGACGCGGATAAAGCCTCCTTCTTGGACGCCCCTATCTCTACTACCGGTCTCTTCGGTCCGTCAGTCGTGGGCTTCGCGGAGCGTTTCACCGAAGCGCAAAAGGCTTCTCAGGCTATGAGGCACTTCCTACCCAAGCGCTCCAGCTCTTCTTCAGGCCGGGGATGCCCTCAAGGTAGACCGCCACCCTCTCAACCCGCTAAGCCGGCTGCGCCACCTTCTCGGCCTCGCTCCTCTTCTGGAACGCGCTAACGCTCCCGCTCCACGAACCGCAGCAGGCAGCCTGAACGCCGGGGACCTCGACTCAAGCTTGTGTTGAACCCCGAGCCTCCGAAGCCATCCTAGCCGCAAGGAGAAAGAGGAGATGGTCAGGTCTCGCCTCGGCCGGACCCCCATCTCTCCTTCCTGGTCTCCCAGTTCCCTGCACCCAGGTGACTGCCGACCTCAGTTTCGCAGCCAATGAGCCCGTTGTCAAACGCACTCGCCTGCACACAAACGCTGTTATCATGGCGACCCAAATAAATCTCAAAAAGAGCTTTTACTCTGTAGTAAATGTGCCCACATATCAGTCTGCACTCCTAGACTCATATACCCCTCCCACCCATGCTATAAATGTCCCGGCGCCCACTCTACAGTGCACGCCGCCATACATAAGCATTCAATCAATCAATCAATCAATCAACTTTATTTATATAGCGCTTTTACAATCACGATTGTGTCAAAGCAGCTTCACGGTGTCAAACAGGATAATATTGCGCCAAAATTAGATTTGGCTGTACAGTCGTACTGGAGAAAACAGTGATGTTATCAGCTTATTTTAATTTATCATATAGCAACAATGTTGGCAGATCAGTATTTAAGTTTATAGAATTAAATAAGACCTAATTCATACATTTTATTTGTATAATAAGTTGAATAACTTTAATCATATTTTTAGTGTCCCCAACTGAGCAAGCCAAGCCAAAGGTGACAGTGGCAAGGAACCAAAACTCCATTGGGGCATGATGAAGAAAAATAAACCTTGGGAGAAACCAGACTCAGTCGGGGTGCCAGTTCTCCTCTGGCCTATTAACACACCATGTAAGATTATTATTCTGGCAACCTTACAGGTCAGAAATCATATTAGATTGGAATATTCAAAATTTCAGGGTATCACGGAAGAGCCAGATTTATTTGGAAATAAATGATGGGATGGGGCGTCGATTACACAAGAGTATGAATACATGAAAGATCGGAATTATTGCGCCGAAGACGGGTTTTGAGCATGTTGTGCCAGTGAGGCAAATTCGGACACCAATTGACACGGCTCAGCAGACACTCCAGGATGAGCTGGTCATGTCCAGGCAGGTCCACCATCCGATCCGGACAGGGCCCAGATCCGGGATAAACCTCGGGATAAACAGAGAGACTAACATTAGCGTAGATGCCACTCTTTTTATGATGTAACGAGTACATCAGGTGTTATGGGAAGTGTTCCCGGTTCCGGCTGACCTAGTTAATGCAGCCTAACAATCAGTCAATTGATCTGAATAATGAAAGTTAAAAATGTTCTATGTGTATGCCATAGTAAAGAGATGTGTTTTTAGTCTAGATTTAAACTGACAGAGTGTGTCTGCTTCCCGAACAATGCTAGGAAGACTATTCCACAGTTTAGGAGCTAAATAGGAAAATGATCGACCGCCTGCAGTTGATTTAGATATTCTAGGTATTATCAACTGGCCAGAGTTTTGAGACCGCAATAGACGTGATGGAGTATAATGCGTTAAGAGCTCGCTTAAGTACCGGGGAGCTAAACTCTTTAGTGCTTTGTAAGTAATAAGCAAGATTTTAAAATGTATGCGATGTTTAATAGGGAGCCAGTGCAATGTTGACAGAACTGGACTAATATGATCATACTTCCTGGTTCTAGTAAGAACTCTAGCTGCTGCATTTTGGACCAGCTGGAGTTAGTTTATTAAGCGAGCAGGGCAACCACCCAGTAGAGCATTACAATAATCTAGCCTTGAGCTCATGAACGCATGTACTAACTGTTCAGCATTTTGCATTGAAAGCATGTGCCGTAATTTAGATATATTTTTAAGATGATAGAATGCGGTTTTACAGATGCTAGAAACGTGGCTTTCAAATGAGAGATTGGTATCAAAGAGCACACCCAGGTTCCTCACTGACGACGAGGGCTTGACAGAGCAGTCATCAAGTGTTAGACAGTATTCTCGGTTACTACTTGTGGAGCTTTTCTGTCCAATAATTATAAATTCAGTTTTATCTGAATTAAGTTGCAGGAAATTACTATTCATCCAGTGTTTTATATCAGCTATGCATTCCGTTAATCTTGTGAATTGGTAGGTTTCGTCAGGGCGTGAGGAAATATAGAGCTGAGTATCGTCAGCATAACAATGAAAACTAACGCCATGTTTCCTAATGATATCTCCCAGTGGTAGCATATACAGGGTGAAAAGCAACGGTCCTAACACTGAGCCTTGCAGTACCCCATACTGAACTTGTGATCGGTGTGACATCTCTTCATTTACTGCTACAAACTGATAACGGTCAGATAAGTACGATTTAAACCATGTCAAAGCAGTTCCACTAACACCAACATAATTTTCGAGTCTATTCAGAAGAATATTGTGATCGATAGTATCGAATGCAGCGCTAAGATCGAGTAACACTAACAGAGAGATACAACCACGATCAGATGATAAGAGTAAATCATTTGTAACTCTAATTAGAGCAGTCTCAGTACTATGATACGGTCTAAATCCTGACTGGAAATCCTCACATATACCATTTCTTTGAAAATAGGAACATAATTGTGAAGACACAGCCTTTTCTAGTATTTTTGATAGAAACAGTAGATTCGAGATTGGCCTGTAATTGACTAATTCTTTAGGATCAAGTTGCGTTTTTTTAATAAGTGGTTTAATTATAGCCAACCTAAAAGTTTTCTGTACATATCCTAATGTCAAAGATGAATTAATGATATTAAGCAGAGGATCTATGACCTCTGGAAGTATCTCTTTTAATAGCCTAGTCGGTATAGGGTCAAGCATACATGTTGTTGATTTTGATGATTTTACAAGTTTAGCCAATTCTTCTCCTCCTATAGTAGTGAATGAGTGTAATTTTTCCTCAGTGACACTACAATGCTCTGTCTGAAGTGATACTGTAATAGACGGCTGCATGGTTATAATTTTTTCCTAATATTATCAATCTTACTAGTAAAGAAGTTCATAAAGTCATTACTGCTGTGTTGTTTACAAACATCAGAAGCTGAAGCTTTATTTTTTGATAATTTAGCCACTGTATCAAATAAATACTTAGGGTTGTGTTTGTTTTCTTCTAAAAGAGTTGAGAAATAAGCAGATCTAGCAGTTTTTATGGCCTTTCTGTATGCAATCATGCTCTCTTTCCACAAATTGCGAAAAACCTCCAGTTTTGTTTTCTTCCAGCTGCGCTCCATTACCCCCTCTATGTCACAAGCACAAAATGGCAGCGCTACCGAGTTCCCTCCAGTAGGCGTCCCTTATCCGTGCCAGCTCCAGCCACTATCGCGTCGGGCTCAGGCCTGGCAAGCCATGCCCGGTGTATCAAATTGGGTTGTGAACATAGTAAAAAGGGGCTACTCGCTACAGTTCGCTCGCTGGCCCCCGTGCTTTCGCGCCGTGGTCGAGACCTCAGTGAAAAGCAGCGTCAGTCACGTGCTTCACCGAGATTTCGAAACTGTTAGAGAAGGGAGCGGTGTAGCCCGTTCCCCCATCCCGAAGCGAGTCGGGCTTCTACAGCCGATACTTTCTTGTTCCGAAGAAGGACGGAGGGCTCAGGCCAATCCTAAATCTAAGGCATTTGAACAAAGCTCTAATGTCTCGCTCTTTCAAAATGCTGACGGTGAAAAAGATCCTCGCGCACATTCGCCCCGGGGACTGGTTTTTCACGATAGATCTGAAAGATGCGTACTGTCACGTTCAGGTAGCCCCCCACCACAGGCCATTCTTGAGATTCTTACGACACAGCGCACGCTATCCGTCCAGAACATGGCGGCTTCATTCAAAGCCGGGACTCGTGTTCCCCTGAAACATTTTCAGGGGATGCTCGGCCTTATGGCCTCGGCATCGTCAGTGCTCAGGCTGGGACTGTTACACATGCGTCCCCTCCAGCGTTGGCTACACGCCCGTGTCCCTCCTTACGCATGGAAATGGGGCCGTCTTCCCTTCTAAGTGAACCACAGCGTTCTCAAAGCTTTGGCTCCTTGGACGGGGACAGAGTGGTATCGGAGGGGCGTGCTTATGGGCAAGGTTACGAGGTTGAAAGTGGTCTCGACAGATGCCTCCACTCGAGGGTGGGGAGCCCTACACGAGGGCAAGACGATCTCTGGCCTGTGGACAGAAACAGAGAAACGGCTGCACATAAACTGTCTAGAGATGAAAGCGGTCGCCTTATCGCTGTGAGCTTTCCTTCCACATATAAAGAACCACCACTTTTTGGTTCGTACAGACAACACGTCGGTGGTAGCGTATATAAATCGCCAGGGCGGCCTGAGATCACATTCTCTTCACCGCATGGCGAAGCATCTCCTTTTATGGGCAGAGCACAACCTGAGCTCCCTGAGGGCGGCTCACGTGCCAGGTATTCTGAATCTGGGTGACGAACGTGGTTCTCCGATCTGATCCAGCTGTCAGACACAGCCCCATGGCCCATTCCGCTGAGGAAAGACCTCCTCACGCAGGCGAAGGGGAAGATCTGGCATCCCAGTCCCGAACTATGGGCCCTCCACATATGGCCCATCAACTGGTATCGGGAAACCTCTCTGACAGAGTTATGAACACTATTGCGGAAGCTAGAGCCCCCGCGACTAGGCGGCTCTATACTCTGAACTGGTCGGTGTTTTCTAACTAGTGTGTCCGAAATATCGACGCACGCTCATGCGAAACAGCAGAAGTGCTCGCTTTTCTCCAAGAGCTACTGGACGCGGGTCGTTCCCCCTCCACGCTCAAAGTTTATGTCGCCGCCATAGCAGCTAACCCCGCTCAGATCGCGGGACATTCACTAGGGAAAAGTGAGCTCATTGTACGTTTTCTTAAAGGGGCTAGGAGATTGAACCCCCCTCGCCCCCCCTCGGTCCCTATTTGGGACCTCGCGGTGGTTTTAGACGCTATGAAGGGTCCCCCCTTCGAGCCACTCCAGACCGCGACCATAAAGCTTTTATCACTCAAAACCGCGTTTCTGCTGGCTCTGGCCTCGGTTAAACGTGTGAGTGACTTACATGCACTCTCAGTGAGCCCGTCCTGTCTCGAGTTCGGGCCCAACAACTCCAAAGTTGTTCTCAAACCGAGACATGGTTTTATACCCAAGTGCTTTCTACCCCTTTTAGAGCACAGGTTATTACTCTGCTTCCATTACCCGCGTCTCAGGGTGAACAGGACGCGAACCTACTCTGCCCGGTCAGAGCTTTGAGACTGTATCTGGAGTGCTCCTCCCCCTTCAGGCAGTCGGACCAGCTGTTTGTCTGCTTCGGCGGCCGCACTAAAGGTTGTGCTGTCACGAAGCAAAGACTCTCACACTGGATAGTGGACGCGATCTCGCTGGCATTTGAGTCTAAAAACCTGACTTGCGCTATAGGCATTAAAGCCCACTCCACTCGAGGCATGGCCTCATCTTGGGCTTGGTCGTGTGGCATTCTTTGGAAGATATCTGTGCGGCGGCAGGCTGGGCCTCTCCGTCCACTTTTATCAGATTCTACAAATTGGAGGTTCCAGCTCTACAAGCAGGGCTTCTCTCCATCTAGGCTCTATCTTGACCCTGGCAAACAGATTGCCTTACGTTTTGGCCTGTACACATTAGTCCTTAAGCACTTATTCATTCATCATAAGATCCGACTATGTCCGATCAGCTGTTCAAACGAACCGACTCTTCCGGTTCTTCATTCCCCTTATAAGCCGCCTCTGTCGGTCTCTCGGGGGTTTATTAACATGTGCTTTGGGTATACTGGGTCAGTCAGCACACACGGCGCTTTACATTGTGTTCCCCATACGTAATACGAGGAACCTCTCTCGAAAGGGAACGTACTCGGTTACTTTCGTAACCTCGGTTCCCTGAGAGAGAGGAATGAGTATTACGTTCCGTGCCGTGTTTATGCTTCTCAGGTATCGCTTCAGTCGATCTTAAAACCTGACGCCTATGGCGAATTAGGGACTTATATAGCCTCCTGTATGCAAATATAAGCACCTTTTACGGCGGGCTTTCTGGAACGCCCCCCATTGGTTCGTTCCTCTCAGCCGCCTCACCATAGGTTCCTGGAGTTGCCGCGGCCCGGCCAATCAGAGCGCTCCTCGCGCTGGGCTATGGCCGTACAGCGGCACTACGCTTTACATGGATACCTTTATTAATAAAGTTTTGCTTCATATTCTCGAGAAAAGGAGTTTTCCCCATACATAATACTCGTTCCTCTCTCTCAGGGAACCGAGGTTACGAAAGTAACCGAGTACCTGTTGATTTTGTTTCTGTAGTTATTATTAAATGGCCTGATTCAATAATGTCATTTGAATATAAAAAGTTTTGTAATGGAATAACGCGGACCATCATTGAAATCTCATTATGAAATAAAAGTGAACCCAATAGAAATTTTGTAGTCAAACAAAACTGTCAATTAAATTTATAACGGAATGAAACCTGCCATCATTGAGATCACGTAATGGAACAGATGAATTAATTAATTAGTAACTGAACAAAATCAACTCACACTGTCATTGAAATCTTATAATGGAACAAAACTCACTTTGAGATCTTGTAATAATATAAAAGGAGTGTCTATTCACACCAAGTGCTAATAGCGTGCCTTGTTAGCAAGTGCTATCTGCACTAGCTCTGCCTAACATTGCCTGACCGTGCCAAAAAACATAAAAAAACACACTGGTAATTCAATGTCTTCAGTTGCACAATCAGTAAGGCATATGGCTATTAGATCATTGTTTTGACAAGAACAACACAGGTTCGAATTCGCCTTTTGCAGAGCTCGCTTTTCTCTCTTTTCTCATCACAAATCACATCGGAAAGGCATTTACTTTCCTTAAAAATGAAAAATATATCACTATTTGTACTTGGTGTAAATAGCATATCACCCTAGAAAATATTTTATTTTCACTTTAGTGTAAATAGCATCAATAGCAAATACCTCAATTAATGTTCATTAACAGGATGAAATAATAATAAAATAGAGTGTAAACTATTATATTTATTTAAATTATTGAATGGATATCACCTTAAAAGGACAATAAAAGCCCTCCCTACCCCCAACCCCACCCTACCCTACCCAACCCTAAACATTTTGTTAGGCACTTTATTTCCACATTTACAATTTTTTTTTTTTTTTTTGTATTGAAATGAAATGCCTTTCTGATGGGATTTGTGATGAGAAAGAGAGAAGAGCGAGCTCTGCAAAATGCGGCTTCGAACCCGTGTTGATTGTGTCAAAACACTTATCTATTAGCCATAGGCTAATCACATAGCCATATAATTGCACAACTGAATACATTGAATTGGCTGTTGTTTTTTTATTTATTTTTATTTGGCACAGCGAGACACTGATTAGGCGTAGCTATAGTGCAAATAGCACAGTTTTAGCACTCGGTGTGAATAGACACTACGTTATATGGATAGTTCACCCAAAAAATGAAAATTTGATGTTTATCTGCTTACCCCCGGGGCATCCAAGTTGTAGGTGTGTTTCTTTCTTCAGCAGAACACAAATGAAGATTTTTAAACTCCAGCCGTTGCTTGTATAATGCATGTCAATGCGATATATTTCGATTTCGGTTTCTCATAGAAACCGATTATTTTGTGTCTTAAGACAATCCGGTTGTTAAGGCTGACGTCACGCGTCAGGGCTTCCGGGTCCAAGTGCTCTATCTTATACCACAAGAAAAACTACAAACAGTGCTAATATACACACACACAATGTGGTGTGATACTACAAAAAAAGCTATAATCATAACCTTTTCCTCCATACCAAAATTCCAGATGGCCAGACAGTGATTCATCTTTTTTAAATGGTTAAAATATTAATGTATGTGACGCTGTGAGCACAGAGACTGTTGTGTAGACTGTAAATATTTTAAATGTTAAACTTTTTTAAACATTTGATGTTTAATATGAATAAATAGCGCTCATAAACGGGTGTCGATGGCATTCTCAAGTGAAACAAGTTGAGGCTTGAACCCGGAAACGGCGTTCCTAACATCACGACTTAACAAGCGGATAATGCATCGCCATGAGCCACATGGTTTAATATGGATTAAACCCACTCATAGTGGCTCTCATAGAAATACACTCCATTGACATGCATTATACGAGCAACAGTTGGAGTTAAAAATATTAATTTGTGTTCTACTGAAGAAAGAAACACACCTACATTTTAGATGCCATGGGATAACCATAACATTTTCATTTTTGGGTGAACTATTCCTTTAACAGGGGTTTAACTCTAATGCGTTTCATTTGAAGTCACCATAACGGTGATCCGTGTTTCCATTAGTTGGGCTATTAACTCTTAATACCTGTTTTCTTCTTTTGGCTGCTGCGACAGAGTGCTTGTAACACTTTTGCAGTAGTAAAGGAAGTGAGGTGATGATCACCTGTTGGAGATTTTGTAATTATCATGAAATTGCCTGTTATTATTTGACCATAACAAGTGTTTACATTGTAATACATTTACACTACAAATGCTACACTACTGAAGCATGAGGTCCAGCAGTATAACAATCAGTTAGAAGATTTTAACAAAGCACAACAAGGTAATTTATGATGACATTAAGATACACATAGACATCAATAATCAGCAATTTCATCAATGTTAACAAAATATTCAAATAATCAGATCAACTCTGGACACTTTCAAAACAGCTACTAAATGTCACCCAAAACAACAACAACAACAAAAAGCAAATAAAAATAAATACAATCAAATATTTATAATTAAATAAAATAATAGGACAAATGAGTTGCATATTTTGTTCCTGTGGCAGTGTATACTGGTACCCATGGTGTTAGCTTCCTTTATTACTTCAAAAATGTTTTTCAAACACACATCCACAGAAGCCAAAAGTGACAAACACAGTATAAGAGTTAAGAGCCCATCTAATGGAAACACTGATCACTGTTATGGTTACTTCAAATAAAACACATTAGAGTTAAACCCCTGTTAATTCTCAAAAAAAGCTTTGGTATAGACGTCTGACAGAAATAAAGTGAGTCTGGTTTGTATTGCGTGAAGCTGGTGATGCTGTTTGTGGAGTTGTTTAATCCTCATCTGCCAAGATCTTCAGATATTTAATGTCTTTAATCTTCAGTTGATTTCATCTAAGGCTGTGGCTGAAGTCAGTTGTAGTTCTACCCGAAGGACTCAGGAGGCGAGAATAACATTTGAATACGATTTAATTACAGTTGTAATTTAATTACAATCAGTATCATGGATGAAATGATACAGTTCTTTGGCATAGGCCTCATTCATAGTCCGAATCCAGAGGGTAATAGATGCTTGCAGTTCCTGCCTGAAGATGAAGGCAGGAGCAGAGCCTACCCCCAATGTATCGACAGGGCCTGGCCGTGGTGGTGGGGAGGATGGGGGTGAACACCGGCATCAGCATCTGCGAACGTAGTAATGGGTGGGAACAGAACTTTTTGCTACGGAAGACGAATAATGATTGGATAGCGAGATAATTAGTGAATGACGTAACAGGAGTCTTCCAGGTAGAACTACGCTAGATCTCCCATTTCTTATATTTCTGATCATATATTTTTCTAGTCTTTTATTTCCTTTACCGCGATTCTGCTTAACAGGCTTATCAAGGCTGAGTTGACTCCATATTTAATATACACAGATTTTGTGGCTGAGATAAGGTCCATTTCTGGTTTATTTCTTTGCTCTTGGCTGACATGTGACATTCAGAATATAGTTAAGTATAAGACTGGAAAAGTTGCTGCTTGTAGATGCTACTGAAGTGGAAATATCAAACTCTGAGTGTGAGAAAAAACTCATTTTGAGAAAACGGCCTTTAAAGTTTTGTATAATTGCATACGTTTCCCCCAACCCATAAAGACAAAATATATATTCACTTCGTTTATATCAGTGTATAACATTTAAAACACATGTAAATTAATAAATTAATAAATTATTAATAGCAATAGCCTTATGCTGAAGAGAACTACAAACACACATCATAACAGTCACAAAAACAGGAAAAAAAATGTCCCTGTTTGCTGTGTGTCCATCTATAACGATTTCAATCTAATTCTGGCAGGGTTTTGTCATTTAATCTGTTGTTGTTTACTTTCTTTTTATCATCCCTTGCTACTTTGTCCTTCCTGTGAACACATATTAGCTGATTTCGGCGTTGTCTGCATTTTCTCTCAGGCGGAGAATACATAAGGAAGCGGCTGCACGTTAGCCTAGAAATCTAGACACACCCTAGCGGCAGCAAATTTAATCTGCCCGCAAGTGTCGTCTAGGAACTCTTAATACCCTTCTGAGCTCTATTCCTCTCAATCTGGACGGGCCAATTACATCGTGTATAGAGTCGGTGGGCAGGGCCATAATGATGACTATATTCTGAATATTCTTAACTATATTCTGAATGCTTTTGCAGAGGTATTTGTTGATATTCCTATCTTAAGTTATAGGTCTTTTTACTCCAAAAAAAAAGATTTTTCAAGGCTATTGTCAGTATTCTATAATTTACTAAAGCACAAAATAAGATATCCAGAATCCCCTCTGTAAAAGCCTTCTCATCTAATGTGTCAACAAATAGAATCAAGAATTTTGAACCTGGTCCTTTCCAATTTCCAGATTTTGTTTTTGGAAATATATGCAAATGAGCATATATTTAAGTATACAAGGCCTCATTTGCATATTAAAACATTATTTTATACTAAACTTGTAATACATTTTTTACTTAGGTTTATGCCAGTAATAAACTGGAATAGTTTCATAGTGATATCTTGTAATTTAAAAAAATCCCTATTCACCTGTAATGTCTCGCCTTAAAATACTTTTTAATGTATGATTTTGAGGACTACACTTTTTGTTTACATTTGTACAATAAATAATTATCATAGTGTGCTGAATCCACTTGATGATCAATGTAAAATGAAAGACAAAAGAGCATTTCCATCAATATGAATGGACATTTTATATTGAATATGACTGGATTTTAGAGTTTCTGGATTACACCGATGAAGGTTACACAAACATTATTAAGCAAACAAGAAAACCTAAATCTTAGGAAAGTATTTTTGCAGTTCACTTACTGCTGTGGTACCTTCTCAGGCAGAATGTTACGATGTGAATTACTATGCTCTTTTTACTTTAATTTAGAAATTTCAAAACTCACATTTACTATAAATGTGGTCTCTTACCCAGCCGAGACAGCAAAGTATAAGGAGCTGTCAAAACATATACCACCTATAAGCATCATAACTTTCTTTCACCCTTGAAGGACACAACTGCGTATTGTGTTTTTATATGATCAGAAAGGGAATAAAACTTGAACCTAAAAGAATGAGTTTGCTCATTCCCACCCGTATTGGCTTTTAGCAAACTGCCATACAGGAATCTCAGGAACATAATTGAATTTGTGGCTGTTAATATGTGCTATTCATCACACGAAAAAGGGAGCTCTATTATTTACCTAGCTGGAATAACACTTCAGCTCGGACGATGGTGCGGCCTGCTTCTTCATGTTGTTTTAACAAAGTTCTGCAGCCGTGGGCCGAGTGGTGGCTCAGGTTATGTGAGCAGCACTGTCTCCTCTCCAAGTGAGACTAAGTTGCCTTTCCTTCAGCCCCTGAGCCAGGGTCTTGTGTTTTGCTTGGCAGCTACTGGTATAATCAGCTGGTGTGCACATTTCAGAGCTGAGATTCTTTTCTCTGGTCGGGATGGTGAGGTGGGCAAGACTGTTAACAGGGCGATTCTACAGCACACAAACACCTTTAGCTGCGGTCAGTGAGTGCTCAGGGTCCCATGCAGGGAAAGCCCAGAAAGAGAAGAACTAAAAAAGACAAAATTATATTTGTCTGATTTGAAACAAGGTTAAGCACTAATAGTTGTGTGTTAAGGCCAGTATACTCTATATGCAAGTACTTAGTTTTTGTTGTTGGATCACTGTGGTGGTGACAACCATACAAAGAACATGACGGTTTAGTGTTCACACAAAAATTATAGACTTTAAATTCACCATTAAAATCTACATTTTAATCAGTAACATGCAATTCTGATCTCTTAACAGATTGCAGTGCCCTGCTTCCAGTTATGTTCAACTGAGGGGGAGTTACAGTCCAGTTGGATAAAGACAAACCAAGCATGTTTAAAATTCTTCAACTGTTCCATTCTCAATTTATAGTTGTAGAAACAGCTCTGTTATGAGCATATGGCTTGCAGCTGTCCCTAAATAACCAAATACCGACCCACAATCACCTGCCCAACACACACACACACACACACACACACACACACACACACACACACACACACACACACACACACACACACACACACACACACACACACACACACACACACTTAAATATACTCAAAACTGTTGTGACAACAGTAACCATAACATGCCTTGTTACACAGGGGTCAGTACCTGTAAACCTCCTCAACCAACAAATCTATCTGACAAATGAGCCATTGAAACTAGATTATTACATTTTCAGAAGAAAATGTGAATAGTGATTGCCAGTGCAAAACACACCATGAAAGGTCATTGCCATAGTGTTGTTATGTAATTCCTAGGGCAATAAGAAGGTGCTAGGTTTTTTTGGGTGGTTTCTAGGTAGCTACATCCTTCAAGTAAAAAAAGCTGACCCCAAGTACATATTGTTTCCTAGATGGCTCCCTCCTTCAGTTAATTTTTATAGTTGAATCCAAAATGGTAATGCTTCCATGGTACTATGAGTGGGAGAAACTACAATACTTAATATCTCGCCTTAAAGGGGTCATGAATTGAGAAATCAACTTTTTTCTTTAGCTTTTGATATATAAGAGGTCATGGTAATATAAGAATATCCTTCAGAGCTGATCTTGATAGTCAAAGAAAATCTTCTACTGACCCAGCAAACAATCGATCTCAGAATACGCCAGAATATGACATCAGAGTGTGGTGAAACACCTCCTCAACAGAAGATGAACAACACCTGATTCTGTAGCCCCGCCCACCACCACTGACATGACACAGGCCTACACTGAAATAAAAAAAATAAAAAATAAAAAAAGTAACAAAAACCGGTAAATCTCTGGTAGCAAAGTTTCCTGGCGGATTCCGTAAAATTACAGTAAAAAACATTTCACAAAATTACGTGCAATAAACGGTAAACATACAGAGACCATTTTACAGTCAAAATGTATTAAATTACAGTATATTGCTGTTAATAAACAGATAAATTATGTCAAATTACACATAAAACAACCAATTTTAAATGAATCTGCAAATTTAAGTCTATCTATAGTAATTTACTTAAAACACAGGTTTTCCCATGTACAATAACAAATATATTATTTATAAAAATGCAGTAAGCACAAATTCAAAAACAAATGTTTGCATATTTACAGTAATCTTTATTTTTAAAGAACCACTCAAAACTTAAATCTCTAAATTAAGTAGACCTACTTGTACATAAATAGCAACTATTACAGCCAATTTGTTAAATTTACAAAATATAGTACATAATCTGCACATAACAGAAGTCAAATTACTTTAGGTATAGGAAATACAAGCTTAGTATATCATTTAAAATATGCAAACATATCTATATTAAAAGAGAATCTTTATATTTTTATACTGTAACATTTGCAGTTATTAGTATGGTAACACTTTAGAATAATGGTCCGTTATTAATAGATAACTATGCAGGAAGTAATGCAGGACTAATAAGGAGCCCTACATTAACACTTCAGCTACTGCTATTAACTAATATAGAAACAAGCTGAACTAATCAGCAAGTAATATTGAATTCAGGACTAAGATTCCTTATTAAGTAATCAATAATTACTGACTGAGATTAGTCTCATTCATAACTATTAACTAACTGACCAATTATCACAACATTATTGTGTGACTGAGATGTAATTAATCATATTCTTTACTCAGAATAAAGTCATAAAATGCATCACTAATTACTTAAGTGTTACCTAGTCATCATGCAGGAGCTACTAGTCATCTGGACCATTATTTTAAAGTGGAAAATATGTTTTTTTTTTTCACTTTAAAATAATGGTCCAGATCACCAGTAGTCCTTGAAGCATGATTGGGTACTTAAGTAATTAGATATGCATTTTATTACTTTATTCAGAGTAACAAAGGACAATTTTTAAGAACTACTAGGGATCTACTAACAATGTTTTCCACTTTAAAATAATGGTCCAGATCACTGGACATTCCTGCATAATGACTAGGTAACACTTACGTAATTAGTGACACATTTTTTGACCACACTGAGAGTAAAAAAAGACAATTTCTCACATCTCAGATATGGTTATGTTGTGATTAGTAATTAAATAGTAATTCTTTATATTTTTTTCCTTGTTACCTATTAGTTATTAGTGACACCAGTCTCATTCAGTAACAATTAATTACCCAATAAGGAACTATCTTAGTCCTGAATTCAATATTACTTACTGATTAGTTCAGCTTGTTTCTATATTATTTAATAGCAGTAGCTGAAGTGTTAATGTAGGGCTCCTTATTAGTCCTTCATTACTTCCTGCATAGTTATCTATTAATAATGGACCATTATTCTAAAGTGTTACCCTTATTATTATAGTTATATATTATTATTATTTTATACATGTACAATTGCATTTTATCCGAAGCAACTTAAGAAATTAAGAGTATGGAAGCAGCAATAAGTGCAGTGACAATTTCTAGATTTTCTAGATTTTTTTTGTTGTTGTTAAAGCTACACTGTGTAACTTTTTTAGTTCATTCTTAGCTAAAAACATTTAGTTCTTTCAAAAATATATGTGCTCATTAATGTATATTTACTTCTTTCAAGTAATAAAGTATTTTCTTAAGTTTATAATATGCCATTGAAAATACATACCGGTGAGGGGTTCGAATGCTGGTCGCCATGTTGCCCCTCCATCTTGAAAGTACATTAGCCAAAGAGGGACATAACCATAAATTCAAGCTTCGCCTTTTGCGTTTTAACACTCAATGGCCATGTCGAATGTGAAGAGGGGGGTTGCCATGTTAATCTTGGACTAAATCGGCCACCGTAGGAGTTAAAACAAAATCAGAATTGAGAGGAATAGAAAATAATAGTCATTGATGGTCAACCAGGAAGTAGAAATTATTAGCAAGGGTGAAGTTAGGAGAGTTTTGAAGAGGATGAAGAGAGGAAAGGTAGTTGGCCCTGATGACATACCAGTGGAGGTATGGAAGTGTCTAGGAGAAATGGCAGTAGAGTTTTTAACTAAGTTGTTCAACAAGGTCTTAGAGAGTGAGAGGATGCCTGAGGAATGGAGGAGAAGTGTTTTGGTGCCGATTTTTAAGAACAAGGAAGATTTGTAGAGTTGTGGAAACTATAGAGGTATTAAGCTGATGAGCCATACAATGAAGTTGTGGGAAAGAGTAGTGGAAGCAAGGCTAAGGGGAGAAGTGGACATTTGTGAGCAGCAGTATGGTTTCATGCCAAGAAAGAGCACTACAGATGCATTATTTGCTTTGAGAATGTTGATGGAGAAGTACAGAGAAGTTCAGAAAGAGCTGCATTGTGTCTTTGTAGATTTAGAGAAAGCATATGACAGAGTGCCAAGAGAGGAGCTGTGGTATTGTATGAGGAGGTCTGGAGTGGCAGAGATGTATGTTAGAGTGGTCCAGGATATGTATGAGAGTAGTAGGACAGTGGTAAGGTGTGCCGTAGGTGAGACAGAGGACTTCATGGTGAAGGTGGGACTGCATCAAGGATCGGCTCTGAGCCCCTTCTTGTTTGCGGTGATGATGGACAGGCTGACAGATGAGGTCAGACAGGAATCTCCATGGACTATGATGTTTGCCGATGACATTGTGATCTGTAGTGAGAGGAGGGAGCAGGTGGAGGAAAGTCTAGAGAGGTGGAGGTTTGCTCTGGAGAGGAGAGGAATGAAGGTTAGTCGCAGCAAGACAGAATACATGTGTGTGAATGAGAGTGAACCAAGTGGAACAGTGAGGTTACAGGGAGAAGAGGTAAAGAAGGTGCAGGATTTTAAGTACTTAGGTTCAACAGTCCAGAGCAATGGGGAGTGTGGAAAAGAGGTGAAGAACCGTGTGCAGGCAGGTTGGAATGGGTGGAGAAAAGAGTCAAGTCTGTTGTGTGATAAAAGTGTACCAGCAAGGATGAAAGGAAAGGTGTACAGAGCAGTGGTGAGACCACCGATGTTGTATGGTTTGGAGACAGTTGCACAGAGGAAAAGACAGGAGGAAGAGCTAGAGGTAGCAGAGCTGAAGATGTTGAGGTTCTCTTTGGGAGTGACGAGGATGGATAGGATCAGGAATGAGTACATCAGAGGGACAGCACATGTGAGATGTTTTGGAGACAAAGTTAGAGAGGCCAGGTTGAGATGGTTTGGACATGTTCAGAGGAGGGAGAGTGAAAACATCGGTAAAAGGATGCTGAGGTTAGAGCTGCCAGACAGGAGGTCAAGAGGAAGACCAAAGAGGAGGTTTATGGATGTAGTGAAGGAGGACATGAAGGTAGTCACTCTGAGAGAAGAGGATACAGAGGATAGAAATAGATGGAGGCAGATGATTTGCTGTGGCGACCTCTGAAGGGAACAGCCGAAAGAAGAAGAAGAAGAAGAAGAAGATTCACTGATGGTCATATACCTTTTCACCACTAGATGGGGGAAAATATCACACAGTGTAGCTTTAAACAGAAAAGAGCTAGATTTAATGGGTGAAATGTTCATAAATAGATGCATCTTTAGTGGTCTCCTGAAAATGGCTGGAGTTAGTCAGGTTATTCCACCAGCATGGGACAGTCCAGGTAAAGGTCTGTGAAAGTGATTTCGTACCTCTTTGGGATAGCACCACAATGCGGCATTCACAGAGGCTGTATACATCTGAAGCAGTGAGTTTAGGTTTTGGGGTGCAGAACCAGTTGTTGTTCTGTAATCAAACATTGATGCCAGTGGTTGGAACATGAGCTTGGATGACAAGTTGTGTAACATGTTCTGATAGGAATGGTCTAATCATCCCAATGCTGTACAAGGCAAATCTCCAAGATCGGCAGTTCTAGCTGTGGCCTGTGAAGTTTAACTGACTAATTATAACACTGACTATAATGATTCTGACTAAAACCACTTCCTTCTCAGCGAGGTTGAGCAGAAGGTAAAGGTCTTCCAGGTGAAGGTCAGAAATTTCCATCAAGCAGGCTGAGATGCGAGTAGCTACCGGCTGATCATTCGCTGGAATGAAGGGTAGAGAGATGTGTCAGGATAGCAGTGATAGGACGCACCATGTTTCTGAATGATTCTAGTTACAATTACAATAAAAATACTGTACAAAACATTTTTCCACATGACCTGAAATAACACAAATAAAGAATACCAATAAAAAATAGGATTACATGAATTCAAACATTCACCTTCGTTGCTCTGGTTGGTTGTAGCGCTATCCAATCGCGTTCACAGGGAATTTGAACGACAACCGTTTATCCCGCCCCTCGGATTGAGCCCTGTCAATGGTGAGTTTCCAGACCAAACATCTTGATGTTGGTCTGGCTTGTCAGGCTAATCAAGGGGTGTAACGTTAACTGTCCAATCATCTGGATCGGCGCAATTTTCATAACAACTAACGTTATCAAATATTCATGGACAATTTCCTCAGGGCATCCACCATTTTTATTTATTAATTAATTGAAATATTAATATATGCATACTGTGCAATTTTGTAAGCAGATTCACTCAGAATATGCATTTTATTATGTTCGTAATTTAGTCTCATCTGGTTTCCTGTAACTTAACTGTTACCTGTTAACGTTGGTCAAAAGAGACTGAGATAATGACGGTAACGTTTACTACCACCTATAAACAACCTTTCAAACTTTATGAATAACGTAAGCTAACATTAATGTTAATCGTTCTTGTTTAAAACAGATGGAAAATTGAAACAGGCCTACTGCAATGTTCAGTGTTTTACTCTCAAACTCTGTTATGTGACTGAACACCGATTCGAATTGAAGTTTCACAAACTAATTTCGGGAGAAGCACACGCAAACAATTAAATCTAATTAAACACAGGTGGAGCAGGCTCAGATAATTAACCCAATTGTAACACAAGAGGAGCACATTAAACTAATCCGTTACTCAATGATAGGAGGTGTATATAGACAGCCGATTTACCTTCCTGTCATTAACAGTTCTCTTTCATCATCTCGTTTCGAGATCCACCTATGGGAAGGGCATCCGTACCTGACCTCTGCAGAAGCATCCAGTTGCACCAAGTCTGACAAGACAGGCAGGAGCGCGCAGCCAATGCCCAGTAAGGCCCCACCCCTTACCAGCGGGCATATATGGGCTGCATACGCTACTGTACATCAGTTGACATTCGCTTCTCGCGATCTCTGCACTGACACAGTTCGGTTAGATTTGCGCTGCTCACTTATTGTCTGCAGGAGGAAATATCGCCAGATCAGCCTCCGCCAGGCGTGACAGTTCTATTCTGCCACATTCTGTGTCTGCATTCGGAGCCGCTCGCGCTCTCGTCCGTCTTCCTGTTCCACGGCTGCCGCCACGGACCTTTCTGAGTTTTTCGCGGGTATGTCGCTCTCTCAGTCTTCTCCTTCTGTGTCTAGCCTATTACGGGCCTGCCCGGCCGCGTGTGGGTCTTATCGCCGCTAAGGATTTTCACCCTTTCTGTGTGGTCTGCTTGGGCCTCAAGCACGCAGAGGGGGCAATAGAGAACCCGGAGAACTGCAGTTACTGCCTGGTACTGCCTAAGAAACTCCTGCGACACCGCCTTAAAGTTGCCGCTACTCAGTGTGGCGAGCTCGACTTGTCGTACTCGGATATGGAACACGGCGACGACAGCGCGCTACCGGGGACCTCCCGGGGCGCGACGGCTCTTGTTTTGGCTGACCAGCCCAATCCTGAGTTCCCCGAAGAGGACATCTTCACGGGTAACCTCCCGCTCGCCGACGATCTTGCCGGGTCCGGTGATTACGACGACGCGGGCCTTCTTGAAATTTCGGAGGACGAGGAGGCCATCCTGCCCTCTGTTATTCCCCAGGCTAGCGCCCCCGCGGCCTTGCCTCAATCCATCCTCCTAGATGTGTGTGAGCGAGCAGCCGCTCGTCTCAACATTAAATGCCCGGCTCCACAGAGCGCCACCGACCAGGAGAGAGATATTTATGACGGTAAAGTGTTGGGCTTTCTTCCTGCCCCAGAACCCCTGTCCAAAGGACGGAAGGTTCCTGCTGTAGGGTGTCCCCCTCCCGTGGCTGCCCAGCCCATGTGTTTAGTGGACGATGTGTGTTCCCCCCTGTTCAAGGGGATTGTCGTGAGGAAAAGTTCAAAAGCAGTGTAACCACACCGCACATACTGTGTTCCCCTCACCCAAATAATAAAGGCTTCGGCCCCAGTGTTTCCCAGAAAACACAACACACACAGAAACACAAAAAACAGAATAAATCTAACGAATCAAATGAATTCGTCACAGCGAGATACCCTCTCAATGTAGGAAAATACCCTTTCTCTCGTAATGGTGAACCTGCACGTGTCGTCCCTAGTTTCTCCACTAGAGGGCGCCATTGCATCACAAATAAGCCAGCTAGGCATGCTTGAAGCCAGCACGGCCCGGACGGGCATACATACGAGCTGTGTGTCAGCCTGGCTTACTGTATTGCGCATGATATTACAGGGCTATCGTCTGCAGATTGCTATGAAACATCCACGTTTCAGCAGCGTTCTCTTTTCTCACACAGAGGAAAGCACGGCCCATGTCCTGAAGGAGGAAATCTCCTCTCTTCTAAACAAAGGTGCGATTCAGGTGGTTCCCCACAATCTGATAAACCAGGGTTTCTTTTCCCGTTATTTCCTAGTCCCAAAGAAGGACGGTTCCCTCCGTCCTATTCTGGACCCCAGGGTGTTGAACAAACATTTGAGGAAATACAGATTCATAATGTTAACCCTTGGTTCGCTCGCCCGTGTCATGAAACGGAACGACTGGTTCACATCGGTCGATCTGAAAGATGCTTTTTTCCACATAAGCATTTATCCAACACACCGGAAGTTTCTTCGTTTCGCCTATCAAGGCATTTGTTACGAACTCACGGTGCTTCCGTTCGGGAAAAAATTAAGCCCCCGAACTTTCTGTTTGCGTGTGGAAGCGGGCTTCACTCCCCTAAGAATGTCTGGTCTACGGATCCTGACATACATATGCGATTGGCTCATCATAGCCGATTCGAGCGAAAAGGTGTTGCAGGACACCTCCCGTGTGCTCGCGCACACCCGATCTCTGGACTTCAGGGTGAATGTGAACAAGAGCAACTTTACACCCAGTCAGCGGGTGATCTTCCAGGGCATGGAGCTGAACTCAGTCTCCATGCGAGCGCGTCTCTCTCAAGAGCGCGTTCTCTCTCTGACGAACTGTCTGTCACAGTTCAGAGAGGGGGCGAGGGTGCGATTACGCACATGTCTCAGGCTACCGCTCAAATTCACCGGCGGCACATTTGAATCACAAAGCTGCGGATTAGCAACTAAATTAGGAAAAACTTAACTTACATGAATAATAGATGTAGTTAGGAAATTTAGTCAGTGCAAAAAAAGCACTGTTTTTTTTTTTTTTTTGCAAGATAAGGTTAAAAGATTAGTAGGCCTATAGTTCATAGTCTACACATAATACTGGATGTAGCCTAAAGATACTATTATTTTGCCTAAAAAAAATCACTTTAACCAAACATTTTCTTATAATAAGATTTTTTTTTGAACGACTGCTGATTTCTGTATATACATTCATTTCCTTTTTTCTATTTTTACAGAAAAAATCTGTAAAATATTAATCAAACTTATGTAAAAATAGAAAATGTCTTCTTAAATTTGATGTACCAAAATACAAGTAAATTTAATAGTCAAAATTTGTATAATGAAAAAACAGGAAAATTCTGTAAAAAATAATAATAGACCATTACCTGTAGAATTACGTTTTTTTTAACAGTGTACCAGGAGCTAAACTGCTGATCAAGGAGTAGTATGATCTCGCTGTATTTTGATGTCATATGGCGATCGGGCTGCACAGCACTTTCATCAACGATGGCGAATGATGCGTTAATATTGATGTACATGGCTTAACGATCCTGAACATCAGCACCAAAACACAGCAAATCCAACACATTCATGCAGCTCCCCATAATTTGTATAGACAGAGATTACAATCGAGCAGCTATTAGCTCGATTAGCTTCTATTTAAAAAATGGCAGGTCTCAAGTTTGTGTTCATCTTGTTCCCAGCCACTGACGCAAGCGGTTCTTACTTTTAACCCAGTGATGTTTTGGTGCTACTTAAAGGGGTACTTCAGCGCTGGGAAGATGAATATGTATTTAAACTGGGTCATTAATTGTAGAACATTGATTATATGTTCTTAGTTATACCGTAATCGCAAAATGTACCTGTCAATGTACCTGTAACATGACGTCAGTAGTAGCCTCCAATGTGTATGGTAGTAATGTCTACAACTACATGTGATAATAAATATACAGTTCTCCGGTAAAGTATAACCAAGTGTGTGACCATCATTTATCATGGTGTCAGAAGATGGTTAGTAGAAAAGAAAAAGCGTTTAAAGCAGGTCAGGTTTCATTGAAAGACTTGATACGAGAAAGCTAGCTAACCTCGTCGGAAATGGCGGAAGGCGAAGACCCAAACCGCTAGTGTTTGATGAACCGGAATGTTTAAAATGAAAATTCAGTGAGTTATGTAACCCACAAACAAATGTAACTATGGAACGCCACAAGTTTAATATGAGAAACCAAAAAAAAAAAAAAAAAA
Source organism: Pseudorasbora parva (assembly GCF_024679245.1). NCBI lineage: Eukaryota > Metazoa > Chordata > Actinopteri > Cypriniformes > Gobionidae > Pseudorasbora > Pseudorasbora parva. The sequence continues at coordinate 15,634,103 of NC_090174.1, read as the reverse complement.
AAACTGGAGAAACAATAGAAGCATATGTGAGTGATTTAAAGAACAAAGCAAAGACATGCAGATTTGGTGATCTAACAGACGAACTCATAAGAGACAGACTCGTGTGCGGCATTACCAATGATGGCATGAGATAAATACTACTGAGAGACAGTGAATTAATACTAGCCAAGGCAATAGAATTGTGTCAAATCCACAAGCTGACTGATCTGCACACAAAGACTCTTGCAGCGCCTAAAAGCAACACTAACGTGGACAGTGTGTACCACAGGACAAAGACTAAAATGACACAAGGGCTTAAACAAAGATCCAACTCTGATCGCACAGGCTCGCAGATCATTGTGAATTGTAGTAGTTGTGGAGGCAAACATGAAGCAAAAAAGGAAAAATGTTTAGCTTATGGTCAGCAGTGCCATACATGTAAAAAATGGAATCATTTCAAAAAGTGCTGCAAAACTACACCAAAGCACATGTCAAGTAGATGGAGAAAATCAATAGACCAGCTCAAACCAAAAGAAACTTCCACAGATAGCTCGGAAGAATCCTACTATGTGGATGGAGTTTCAATAGAAAAGGCTGCTGTACAAGAAGTGGAAAAGAAAACTCCACAAAAGACTGAGCTAATTTGCACTGTGAATATCAATGGGCATTAAGTTGACCTTAAAGTAGACACAGGGACCAAATGCAATGTCATTTCTGAAGCTCTGTTCACGAAAATAAAAAAATGGAGAGGAATTAAGCTCATTGAAGAACACCAAGCTCATAGCCTATAGAGGTGAGGAGATACCCACAGCAGGCTTTTCTACTTTCACCTGCCACTCATACAACCTCTCATTCTACATGATAAAAAGGAATGTACAACCATTGATAGGTTTACCAGACTGTTTACAAATGAAACTGGTCTCATTCAAAAGATGAAAAGAGATTCATCAAGTGACAGCAGAAGAAGTTTCAAACTTTGCAAGTCAAATACATTCTGAATATTCCGACCTCTTCAAGGATGAGATTGGTAAGCTTCCAGTAACATATTCAATGAAACTGGACCCAGCAGTACACCCAGTTGTTAAACCTGCATGCAAAATCCCAGCAGCCATGCAGGGCAGGGTCGAAGCAGAGTTAAAAAGAATGGACAACATGGGTGTTCTAACCCCAATCTCGGAACCCACTGAATGGGTATCATCAATGGTGGCAACCCACAAAAATAATTCTTTTATTTTTTGAGAAGTTGTGCATTGTAAGTGGATGACGTTGGAGCCTGGCTTGTCTGTGACATAAACCCAACGTCGTGGTAGTCGGCCTCGGCCTCGCGGCTCAGGTCTATTGGGATGAGAGGCATGGAAATGTTCAGTCAGAGTGGGGTCAAGGATATCATTTTTGGGTACAAAAGAGCGTTCTTCTGGACCCTAGCCCTCCCAGTCCACTAAGTACTCCAGATGACCACCACGGCGCCGGGAGTCCAGAATCTCCTTCACTGTGTAGGCCTTCCCTTCCTCAACGACGAGTGGGAGGGGGTTCTCCTCGGACACGCCAGGCTCTGTGGAGGGAAGAACAGAAGGGTGGTGAGGTTTGAGGAGGGACACATGGAATGTGGGGTGGATGCGTAAGTGAGGGGGAAGTTGGAGTTGGTAGGTGACCAGGTTGACCTGCCAAGAAGGCTGCCGATCGTATAGGGGCCAAGAACCTGGGACTCAGCTTCTTGCATGGCAGGCACATCCTGACCTTCTGTCCGGGCTGGAAGGTGGGGGTGTCGAATCTCCGAAGGTCGGCTGCCATCTTGCGCCTGCGCAAGGCTCGCTGGAGTTGGTGGTGTGCTGAGTCCCAGACCCTCTCGCTCTCCCGGAACCAGTAGTCAACGGCTGGTACGTCTGATGGTTCTCCGGACCAGGGAAACAGGGGAGGTTGGTAGCCGAGTACGCACTGGAAAGGGGTCAGTCCCGTGGTGGATTGGCGAAGGGAGTTTTGACCATACTCAGCCCAACCCAGGAACTGGTTCCAGGAGTCCTGGTGACCATGGCAGAAGGTACGGAGGAAGCGACCAATCTCCTGGATCTTCCTCTCCGTCTGCTCGTTGGTCTGTGGGTAGTATCCTGAAGACAGACTCATGGTCACACCTAGGAGCGTGAAGAACGCCTTCCATACCCGGGAAGTGAACTGTGGGACTTGGTCCGACACGATGTCTTCAGGAATCCCATCATATCGGAAGATGGAGTTGAATAGTATCTGTGCTGTCTCTAGGGCTGTGGGCAGGCCCCTCAGAGGGATAAGACGACAGTACTTAGAAAAACGGTCCACTACTACTAAGATGCAGGTATTACCATCGGAGTCTGGAAGGTCGGTGATGAAATCCACTCCTAGGTGTGACCAAGGATGATTGGGAACGGGCAGTGAGAGGAGTTTTCCTGCAGGGAGGTGCCGGGAGCTCTTGGACATGGCGCACTCCTGACACCCTCCCACATACCTTCTGACGTCACCTCCCATGTTGGGCAACCAGAAGCAATCTCGCAGCAACGAGAGGGTTTCATTGACCCCAGGGGGGCCAGTGTAACCCAGGTCATTAACCTAGGTCATTTAGTATTTTTTTTTGACAATCTTATATAACTATTATTGTTATATATATACGAAATAAAGAGAAAAAATTACAGAAATATTGCTCTGTAAATTAAAATTATAAATGCTCTTGAACCGATCACCTATTGGTGAAGTCAAAGGTTAGTCCCACCCCCCTGTAAAAGTTTGTGCATAAGCAGGCAGAACGAGAGTGAACTTAAATGGAGAGAAGATGCAGTTGCACAATACATGACGCGAATTCTCTGTTTAGTAATCCAGCAATGGGTTATTAGCAAATTGAAACCATTGAAACCTAAATCTGTGAGACGACACTTTTAGAAGCTGACGTTTGCGAGTAGTAGAGTGAGTGACGCAGTTTGAACAGGAGTAATGAGACGGACGCAATAAGATGTAACCAACGTCTTTTTCTGGGGAGAAACAACTGTATTTTTGTGTGAGTTACATTATCTCCTTGGTGAATACAAATTTTGTTATAAGAAGTGTATTTAGTCGTTTTGATTGTAAACACTGAATTGTAATGTGGAAAAGGAATTTGAAAGGGTAATAAGCAATGTAAACGTTTTCAAAAATGCTTTAAATGTGTTTCAGTGTGTATATATAGTCATGTTTAAAGGTTTGTAAAATGTTTTACGTTTTGGGCAGAGATCATCTCTTAAAGTGAACTATGCGCCATGCGGTGCTAGCTTTGCTAACTGCTAAAGCTGTGCATAGGCCACAGTGTTCGATTGAGCACATGTTGATTAGCGTGTGTGTCCTCACGCATGTGCAAATGATTGAGAGGGAGAGTTTGATTTAATTGTAAATCATTTATTTGGACAATGACATTAATGTTTAATTTTGGCTTTGTTGTTCCGAGGCCGGGTTTTTTTTGTGTGTGTTTCCTTTGCTGAGAACTGTGTTCCTGAACCGTGTCCTCGCTGAATATTCGTATTCCGTTTTGGACTGGCGAGCCATCCCATCGTTTCGTGCCTGGAAACAGAGAAAAGAGTTTGAAATCTTCTGAACTGGTAGGATCAAATTATTTATTTTTTCTACCTGGATCTTCAGTGGAATTTTTGTCCTTCCTGGATTCAATTTTTTTCTTCTCACAATTGATGAACATTGTTCTATACATTGTTCTATATGAACTTGAAATTGAGTCACTGAACTCAAACTGAAACTCAACTGGACATTGAGACTGAGTTTGAACAAAAAACTGTAATAGATTTTGTGAAACTGAAACCAAACTGAGACACTGATTTTAAACTCTGTATGTGAAATTCAGTTTTATTATTTTGATTCTGAACTTTTATTTTGTATGTTTTATTGTAATACCATTTGTTATTTTGGGTTTTTATTATTCAAATCATTTATTGTTATTTTGTATTTTGGTTCTGTTAATTCTTTGCCAACTAAGAAAAAAACTGCCGGACGTCAGAGACAGAAAATCAACCAAAACATTATAATATAATTTTTCCCCCTCAAATTGATTGATTCTATTATTTATTCTACTTTATCCTGTGTGATTAACAGAGACTATTCGATTATACTATTATACTTATTACTTACCTTTGCTCCGATCCATATCTTCTGATTCTGGTCCAAAGATCCACACGTTTAGCGTTGTCCCATAGTTGTTGCTGCTATAGTGACTTAGTAACTGTGAGGTTAGTGCTATCTAACGTGCGTTACACCAGTGCCCAATGAAGTGTGAGCGGAGTGAATGAGGGGGGTGCGCCGTGCTCGTGGGATGTACTGGAGTTCGGGAGGACAGCCCGGCAGGGCGTTGGTGGAGGCATTGGAGGAAGGCAAGGTATCCTCGGACCAGGAAATTGGACTCATGAAAAGCTTACTGGGTAGGATGGGTTTGGTATGCTCGGGGTGCTCCTCTGAAGTGTACAGGCGTGAGAGCATCCGCCTTCACGTTCTTGGGGCCCGGACGGTAGGAGATGGTAAAGTTAAACCGGGTAAAGAAGAGAGACCAACGTGCTTGGCGTGGATTCAGTCGCTTGGCATCTCTCAGATATTCTAGATTTTTGTGATCAGAGAGGACCAGGAAGGGGTGTTGGGCGCCCTCCAACCAATGCTTCCACCCCTCTAGGGCAAGCTTGATGGCCAGTAACTCCCGATTCCCAATATCATAGTTGACCTCCGCTGGGCTGAACTTCCGGGAGAAGAAGGCGCATGGATGGATCTTACTGGGTGTCCCCTGCTGCTGCGACAACACCACTCCCGCTTTGTTGGTGGAGATGTCCACTTCCATGATGAGGTCAGGATGGACCAGGAGGGGAGCGGTGGTGAAGGCTTCTTTGAGGGTGTTGAAGGCCTCCGTGGCCGCTGGAGTGCAGGACAGAGACTTGGGCTTACTGCGCAGGAGGTGAGTGAGAGGGCTGGTGATGATGCTGTAGTTCTTGATGAATCGACGGTAGAAGTTAGCGAAACCGAGAAATCGCTGGAGCTCTTTTATGGTGGAAGGTGTGGGCCAGGTCCGTACTGCATCCACCTTCCCCTCGTCCATCCGGTGCCACTGCTGTCAATGGAGTATCCAAGGAACTGCACTGAGGGCTGATGGAAGGAGCATTTCTCGGCTTTGAGGTAGAGCTGGAACTCCTTCAGGCGTTGCAGGACCTCCACAACGTGACGGCAATGTTTGGCCAGGATCCGGGAGTAAATTAAGATGTCATCGATGTAAACCAAGACAAATCGGTGGAGGAACTCCCAGAGCTCCTCATGAATGAGATGTTCTAGCGCGGATGGGACGAGAGGAAGGGGATATCTGAACTTAACTGTTATTTTATTCAGAGCTCGGTAATCGTTGCAGGGCCGCAAGCCTCCATTCTTCTTGGCCACGAAGAAAAAGCTGGAAGCAGCAGGGGACGTGGATGGAATGTAGCCCTGGTCGAGTGCTTCCTTGATGTAATTCTCCATGGCCTTCTCCTCCGGTAGGGAAAGGGGATAAATCTTTCCCCTGGGCGCTGGCTCACCCAGAAGCAGGTCGATGGCGCAGTCCCATGGCCAGTGGGGAGGCAGCTTGGAAGCCCAGTGAGGACAGAAGACGTCTTGGAAGTCTGAATAACTGTCCGGAATGTGAACAGATCGCTGATCCACGGGGCTTTCTACAGAGGTGGCACAGACAGCGATATTTCTGGAACGAGACGTAATGGGGACAGGCAGAGCAGAAAGACATACCTTAAAACAACCTTCTCCCCATTTGAGGACCTCACCGGACTTCCACGAGATGACAGAACTGTGCTGCTCCAACCACGTCTGCGGTTGATTACTCTAGAACCAGTAACTGAGTCTCTTCCACGTGTAAAAGCCCGACCTGAAGCTTCAATGGACCGGCCAGGAGGCTGACGTACCATCTGCTTAACGGTTTGGCGGTGATGGACTCAATTTGAAAGTTTGTCGAAGTACGGGTCATTGGGAGGTGGAGCTGACGACAGAGGGCGCCGGAGATGAAGGTCACAGCAGAACCGGAATCGAGGACGGCTGAGACTGACAGGGAAACATCGGTGGTAATGAGGTTCACAACAGTGGTCAATGGTCGGCTCTTATATGAAGCTGGACAGATCACACTCACCAAAGGCCTGAATGGATGTGTAGGACACTTGGAGATGTCATGGTCGGCAGCCCCACAGTATAAGCACAGGCCCTTGGCCAACCGTCTTCTCCGTTCCGCTGGGGTTAATCGGTGATGGTCCAGTTGCATGGGTTCGTGGACTGGTTCTGGAGGGCTGACGGGCTCTGGTCGACGGAGGTACGGCAGGCTCAGACACTGGTCCTGGTGCTCTTCGAGGCACGCGTGCATACGGGTGGCGAACCGTTTGGAGAGTTGGATGAAGCGTTCAAGCCCAATGGAATCCTCGTATGCAGCGAGATGCAACCGCACGCGGGGATCTAATCCTTTGCCGATAGGTGGTCAAAAGGGCTCATTCATTCCATCCGCTGGCGGCTGCCAATTTGCGAAACTGCAAGGCATACTCATGTACAGACATATTATTTTGTTTTAATTGATAGAGTTGCTCACCAATCGAAGAATCCCATGCTGGCCTTCTGAACACTTCCTTGAAGTGAGCCATAAACCTGGAAAGGGAATCGAGACTCTCATTTTTTTGAGCATACAAGGTTTCTGCCCTACGTAGTGCCTTGCCGCTCAGCTGGGAGACGATGAAAGCCACTCGTGATCGCTCAGTGGGGAATAGGTGCGGTTGCACCTCCAGGACCAGCGAGCACTGCAGGAGAAAACCGTTGCAGTCCTCCACAGATCCAGAGAAGGGCATGGTTTGGCCATGGGATTGGCGATCAGCAGTGCTGAGGCAGGTGTGCTGGCAGATGCAGAAGCGGGCGCCGGTGGAGGTGAGGGTAGCGAGCGGCGCACCGCACCCACCAGCTCCTGGAAGGGATCCGGGGAACTCATCTGGTGCTCACGGTGTTGGTCCGGTCTTTTGTCACGGGTACAGAGACTGCAGGAGACAAATGTGTTAGTTAGCTGAGTTTATTGAGCACCAGAGAGTGAAACTGAAGTGAAGTGCAGGTGGGCAGGTGAATGGGAGTCTTCATTAGAGTAGTGGGAATTGCTGGAGAGATCGCTGGAGAGTTCGCTGGAGAGTTCACTGGAGAGTTCGCTGGAGACACACACACCGAAGAGGGAAACACAAGGAGATTCTGACAAGAGACGTAGAAGATCACAGGGATACTTCGAGGGAGTCCTGTGGTAAAGCAAAGAGCGTTAGTACCTTTTCATAGACGAGACCGGACAGTGACTGATGGGGTGTGTGTGTCTTTTGTGCTGTGGTAGATTGGGGTGGTAATGAGGATCAGGTGTGCGTGATTAGAATTCGGGAGAGGGTTTGCGTTGTGAGTGGGTGACGTTGGAGCCTGCCATGTCTGTGACAGATCCTAAAGAATTAGTCAATTTACAGGCCAATCTCAAATCTACCGTTTCTATCAAAAATACTAGAAAAGGCTGTGTCCTCAAAATGATGTTCCTTTTTAAAAAGAAATGGTATATGTGAGGATTTCCAGTCAGGATTTAGACCGTATTATAATACTGAGACTGCTTTAATTAGAGTTACAAATAATTGTCTCTTATCATCTTTTTTTTTTCTTTTTCTTTTTTCTTTGTTGCACTTTGAGATTCTTCGGAATGAAAAGTGCATTATAAATAAAATCTATTATTATTTCTATTATTATTATTAATCTATTACTATTAGTGTTACTCGATCTTAGCGCTGCATTCAATACTATCGATCACAATATTCTTTCTGCATTGGCATGGTTTAAATCGTACTTATCTGACTGTTATCAGTTTGTTCGAGTAAGTGAAGAGATGTCACACCAATCACAAGTTCAGTATGGAGTACCCCAAGGCTCAGTGTTAGGACCATTGCTCTTCACCCTGTATTTGCTACCACTGGGAGATATCATTAGGAAGCATGGCGTTAGTTTTCATTGTTATGCTGACGATACTCAGCTCTATATTTCCTCAGGCCCTGACGAAACTTACCAATTCACAAGATTGACGGAATGCATAGCTGATATAAAAAAAAATGGGATGAATAGTAATTTCCTGCAACTTTAAAAAAAAAAAATTAATTATTGGACAGAAAAGCTCCACAAGTAGTAACCTAGAATACTGTCTAACACTTGATGACTGCTCTGTCAAACCCTCATCGTCAGTCAGGAACCTGAGTGTGCTTTTTGATACCAATCTTTCATTTGAAAGCCACGTTTCTAGCATCTGTAAAACTGCATTCTACCATCCTAAAAATATATCTAAATTACGGCACATGCTTTCAATGCAAAATGCTGAATAGTTAGTACATACGTTAATTAGCTCAAGGCTAGATTATTGTAATGCTCTACTGGGTGGTTGCCCTGCTCGCTTAATAAACAAACTCCAACTAGTCCAAAACGCTGCAGCTCGAGTTCTTATTAGAACCAGGAAGTACGATCATATTAGTCCAGTTCTGTCAACACTGCACTGCCTCCTTATTAAACATTGCATACATTTAAAAATGTTGCTTATTACTTACAAAGCACTAAATGGTTTAGCTCCCCAGTACTTAAGCGAGTTTTTAACACATTATACTCCATCAGGTCTATTGTGGTCTCAAAACTCTGGCCGGTTGATAATACCTAGAACCGGGCTATTCAAATCTTACCCTGGAGGGCCAATGCAGTGCAGAGTTTAGCTCCAACCTTAATCAAGCACACCTGAACATGCTAATCAATGTCTCCAGGATCATTAGAAAATCACAGGTGGGTGTGTTTGATCAGGGTTGGAGCTAAACTCTGCAGTAGTGTTGTAGTCAAGACCACCTTAACCGAGACCAAGACAAGACCAAGACTTTGAAGGGCCGAGACCAAGACAAGACCAAGACTTTGAAGGGCCGAGACCGAGTCAAGACCAAGACCAAGACAGGCCGAGACCGAGTCAAGACCAAGACCAGTGCATGTCCCCACCATAAAATGTGGAATATGCATATGATTGGCACTTCTCTCGTATGTGTGGGTGTGTAAGTGTACCATGAGAGAAGTTTTGATCAAATAATCAAAAGGCACTGCAGCTTTGTGGGAATTAATCTTTTTCTTCTATAAGCAAATAACACTTAACTTTTCGTCAATGGGAGTCACTGAAGACGACGTGTCCATATTGTTTACAGTCTATGGTGGACACAAACACCAAACTGACACTAACAGAGTTTTGTAAAAAGTGCTCAATCCCATTTTAAAACTCAAAGTTCCCTAAGAATGCTAATCTGGATGAGGTATTAATCTCAGACACAGTCCATTATGTCTTAAATGAATGTGAATAACAGGAGGTGGAATATGTATCATACAGATATGCATTAGTATGCTGCTTAAGCAAATTATTGTATATATGTACATATTTTTCATTAACAAATTGAAAATGTTATTGTGCAGCTTTATTGTGCAACAACAAGGAAAAGAAACCCTGTACTTGCATTTTTTGATTAACTAGTTTGATTTAACTAATATCTCATATGTGCAGGGTTTTTCCTGAGTCAAAAATGGCCTTTGGTGGTGGCTAACTTTGTTTGTTCTGTTTTCACCTCACTCCAGTCTAAACTAAATGATTTTAGACTTTATTTTACTACACATTCAACATACATAAGCTGAAATACTGTGGATAGTTAAAACTAATAATTCTTACTCTCCACTCTTGCTAAATTGGGTAAGCACACTTGCGTTCTCATTTCTGAGGTGTTCTGAGTAAATGATTAAACTGATTCGTTCAGTTCATTGTTGAACAGATCAGTTCTTATTACCGTCGTTAAAATGATTCGGTTCAAATGAGTCATTTGGTCGTGAATCGGACATTAGCAGACCTGTTTTGTGTGAATCACGGCTGTCAGAACATCGCGGAAGGTTTGTCACACTGAAAACACTTCATAACTGGATAGAAATTGTTTCCTGTTTATTTAATGTATGATTTATGTCAGCTGTTTAGCTGGTCAAACGTTTTTTGAGCGCAATTCACACCGAGCGGTACTTCAAAACAGTTGTCCGAACGCGCAACGTTCAACATGGATTCGGTTTTCTGAACTTTTGATTTAGCTTAATATGTGAAGTATCAGAGAGAGCTTATGTGCTTATTTTGAAGACAGAGAGAGAGAGTGCGCGCAGGGTGGAGTTCTCTGCTCTTTATATGCCTTCAGCTGTGGTCTTGACCGGTCTTGAGACAAAATCCCGAGTCATCTTCGCCCGAGACCGAGACGAGACCGAGTAAAAATGCGGTCGATACCGAGACGAGACCAAGACCTTTAAAAAGTGGTCTCGAGACCGGTCTCGAGACCAAGACCGATCTCGAGTACTACAACACTACTCTGCAGTGCATTGGCCCACAAGCGGTTTGCTTGTGGTGAGAACGTGATCCGACCTCGAACAGAACCAACTGCAAAAGTACTGATCATTTTTGATCTGATCACGCCATGGCCAATGAGTGATGTGGATGTTGTCACGTGCCTGCGTTTTGGTTCGTTTCAACTGGTTCAGACCAAAGCAATCAGTGTGGTGTGAAAAGGAACCAAAAAATCTGAAAAATGCAACAATGTATAATTGTTTGCCCTTGGTTCGGACCAAATGAACCGAACTAGAGATGTGAAAGCACCCTAAATCAACTGCCGGTGGTCGATCCTTTTCCTATTTAGCACCTAAACTCTGGAACAGTCTTCCTAGCATCGTTCAGGAGGAAGACACACTCTGTCAGTTAAAATCAAGACTAAAATCGCATCTCTTTACTATGGCATACACATAGAATATTTTTTACTTTTATTGTTCAAATCAATTGACTGATTGTTAGGCTGCATTATCTTGGACAGCTGGAACCGGGAACACTTCCCATAACACCTGATGTACTCATTACATCATAAAAAGAGTGGCATCCACACTAATGTTAGTCTCTCTGTTTATCCCGAGGTTTACTGCAGTTGGCCTGATCCAGGCCATATCCGTATCGGATGGTGGACCTGCGTCTGGACATGACAAACGCAACCTGGAGTGTCTGCTGAGCCATGTCAATTGGTGTCTCCTCTAAATTTGCCTCACCGGCAAGCCTCAATAAACCCGTCTCCGTCGCAATAACTCCGATCTTTCAAGTATTCATATTCTTGTCTAATCGACGCACCACCTAAATGAATCCGTCTCTTGCGTGATATCCAAAATGTATAATATTTCTATCTAATATGATTTATGACTTGCAGGGTTGGCAGAATAATAATTATACACTGGGGAACTGGCACCCCGACTGAGTCTGGTTTCTCCCAAGGTTTATTTTTCTCCATCATGCCCTGATTGAGTTTTGGTTCCTTGCCACTGTTGCCTTTGGCTTAGCTTGCTCAGTTATTCAACTAAATATACAAATACATATTTAATTCTATAAACTATCCAAATCAAACTAGCCAAATCAAATTTGACAATGTTTTTTTGTCAATGTCAAAATTCAAACATGAAAATGTGATGTTTATCTGCTTACCGCCAGTGCATCCAGCATGTAGGTGTCTTTGTTTCTTCAGTAGAATACAATTGAAGATTTTTAACTTCAACCTTTGCAGTCTGCCAGTCATAATGCATGTGAATGGGTAACAACTCTATGAAAGCAAAAAAAAACCATCAACACACACACACACACACACACACACACACACACACACACACACACACACACACACACACACACACACACACACACACACATATATATATATATATATATATATATATATATATATATATATATAGCTAGCTCTGGAAAAAAAATTCAGAGCTGTATATGTGTATAAATATATATAATTTATCATGTTGCCATTCGGTACACAGTTTTAGTAGCCTATATATTGATTTAACATAAATACCTTGTGTGTATGTATGTTCTGTTCAATGTTACTTTCATATTGAAGTCCATGGTTATAGTTATTCATAAGTATGTAGTGTCATAACTACATCTCTGACATTTATAACTGTTGGAAACCAGGGCTGGACTGGGGCTAAAATTCGGCTCTGGCATACCCAGCACATCCGGCCCATGAGGTCCCCGTGAATATTTTTGCTGGAGTTGGGGCCTTAAATTGGCGTATATAAATAAAACTAGGACAAGGACAAATAATGATAGATATTATCGAATTTGCTGCAAATGCAGATAAACTTAATATTGCTTTTTTTTTGTCACACAGAAATGCCCTTGACAGTAAAGCACTGATGATTTTGAGCTAGGATGCGGTAAAGTAAATTTACTGCTTTTAAATGCTGTCATCTTTTACTCACTGTCGCGTCGTTCCAAACCTGTATGACTTCTGTGAAATACAAAATAAGATGTTTTGAAGAATGTTGGCAACCAAGCCATTTTGGTTAGGCTACCATTTGTATATTGTATGAACAAAAAAACAGACTCAAATTATTTTATTTTATGCTACACAGAAATAAATTCATTTAGGTTTGGAATGACATTAGGGTGAGTAAATGATCACATTTCTGGGTTGAACAATCATATTTTTCAAGAGTTAACACATCATTTCAGTAAGACACTGATATCTATCTTTCATGAGGGTATTACATTTAATTAAATCTATTAAAAAAAAGTTAATAAAACTTTTAAAGAGGAAAAAAAGCTTTGTCCTTAATTCATGGGATCTAGACTTAAAGCTGTTTTATAGACTGTATAGTTTAACTGTAGGCCAGTTTCATTTAAATGTAAGATCATGGCAGTCACAGGGTAAAAAACAGACTGTACAAACCGTGCTCCTCATTATATGGCTATATGGTTTCCAAAACTATATAAAACATATATAATAAACTATTATATTTGTAAGTAAAAAAAATGTAAACACCTGTAGAAAATACGAAAATAGCCTCTATAAAAGTGCTTTATATTCTGCAATATTAATTTATGTAATATAGCAACATTTTTAATAAATGTTTCTTCCAAAACACCATATTTCTTCGCTGTTAATAGCTGAAGAGTAAGTTGTGGTTCTGCTAAAGTGAAACGTTTGTGTGTGTGTTGCCATTTTCCACTTTACCTCGTCATGAATAGGCCTACATGCTCGCGGCTGTTTTCAGCTGATTCACCACAGAACTGTAATGTTTCCATATCACACGATTGTATAAAACAAAATAGTCAAAGTGCCATTCATAGAGCAGTATTTAAACGCAGCGGCTGCGCTGTGCGGATATTCGCCTTTTGCAGTTCCATGTGCTCAAATAGGCTACTACATAAATAAATAGTAAAATGCGCCTAATATGGAGGGGAGGTCTCTCGCGCTTCGGCTTGTCAATTCAGAAGACAAACCAATGGGCCGCTGTCGCTGCATGTTGCCAGTGGTACATTTTTTTTTTTTTTTTTTAAACACTATACCGGCCCCAAAGTGCATCGGCCCACCGGGCAAATGCCCGGTATGCCAGATTACCAGTCCAGCAGTGTTGGAAACTCAGAAGTGAAGACCAGGAGAGCTTGGGTATATCGTTCGGGCAGGCGTTCCTCTTTATTGAGAAACACACGTGCCATCTGTGGCTGCAGTCGTCCAAGTCTAATTCTAACAGTATACATTGTAATTTATCCACATTTCAGGGGGAGGGATTTACACAGTAAAAGAGGAGACAATCTAAACAAAGGAATGCACATGCCGCCCAGTTAAAAGGGACACACACCATACATTTCCATGTCACCAGTCCTAATCCTATCAGCATAACAGTGCCAATCAGACCACCAATCCAAATCCTATCAGCATAACAGTACCAATCAGACGAATACATGCAAATGTGATCACTGACAATGTTGCTTATAGATCAGGAAATGCAAGACAAAAGACTGATTAGCTTGATCTCCTTAGAATGTAGTCAGTCTGTACCTCCAAACTGTAAAGCATTATGTACTTAACAAACTGTTAGTATACTATTACATTGGAACCTTGATATAACAATTTATAAATTTGTAATCCCACATAACAAACGAAACAGTTTGAAAATCGGTTGAAAATTGAGCAAGTTATGGTTATTTAAATGTACATGCACCATTAAAACATACTGCTACGAGTGGGCGAGCTGCCTGTGACAAGATGGGCGCCAGTTGCGGACGGCGACCTACATTGGCCAACAGCGCGCATGAGACATCTAGCCTTTATTATGGATATCTATCCCTGTGTCCCAATTCGCATACTATCCATCCTAAATAGTATTCGAAAATAGAATTAATATGTCCCAAATCATAGTATGTTGAAAAGAGTATTCCAAAGATTACCGGATGGTTTACTACTTCCGGTCCTAATTCGAAGTATGAATCGATGGGCACTCAAACGGCTGATATTGCCCACAACCCACTGCGAGGTGTATGGGGATTTGATCAGAACTACAAAAGTGGATAAAAAGCGTTAAAAACTACAAACATGGCGGATGTGCGAGTCCGGCGGTTAAGTAGATAAGTTTAGATAAAGGGGTTTGAGTGACCAACTATCAATATTTAACCTGACAAAAATATATTTATTCAGTGTTGTCCACATTATATTTTACCTGCAGCAGCATTGTGAACTTTTGTAATGATACGTTTGGCCATTAACTTTTAAATGCATCATTATATTTAAACTGCAAACACATGAGGAGAGTCTCTGCATTAAAGACCCACAAATGGCAGATCAACGAGCGGCTACATTTCTCTCCGATACGGTAGGAGATTAATATGCATGTGGAGGATTTGAACTGTGACGAATCTGACGATGATTGACAGGGCAGTTAAACGGTGACGGGATGCACGTAACTAAGCGACAGAGTCCGTTGAAGATGGCGAAGTAGTATGTCCCGAAACTTGCATACTTTTCTTCTTCACACTCAAAAGTATATACTTTTTCTTCACAAAAAGAGTAAATACTTTTAGGACGCAGTATAAGTAGGCGAATTGGGACGCAGCATATGGCTTTACCCCTTCTATCCATAACTCTTCTTCTCTGTTTTTAGTGTATTTCTGTGGCAGAATTAAAGCACCACACACTGGCCTGGCATACATACTACATCATTTTGAGTCATTTTCATAGCTCTCGTGTGGACGCAGATATTTCTTGAAACGAGGAAAAAAAAGATCGGATACGAAAAGCTTTGGCTTCTTGTGGATGTGGCCTGAGTTATCTGCCATCATGATTTGGTACCATGTTTTCCATCAACAGTCAAGGGAAGATCCATCATGTTTATCTGCTTCCTTTTCTTTTCACATCCTAATCAATGTTTCACATTGAGCATCATGCAAGCGTGTAGTAAAATTTCTGTTTGTTGACAAGCCAAATCAAGCCTTAATGAGGTTTTTATCAGGAATTTTTACTCAGGATTTTCTCCAAACAATCCCCATGAACCACATCAATCAACATCTGCCACTTTAACTTTAACCAGAATTGCCATTGGGTTCTGGGTAATCCTGTCTGGATCTGAAGTCATTAAAATAAGGGTTATAGAAAACTGTGCCCAAACGCTTACCCAAATGCCATATCTGTGAACAAACATAGCTCTTAAAATTATGCTTCTAAATGACTTATTCGATCACTTTCTTAAAATCCTGAAACACAGTAGGGTATTTTGATTGGTTTCTACACTCTAAAAACTAATACTATGATTTACTCAATTTTTTTGGTGAAACATTTTTACACTAAAAAAATTGAGTAAATTTTAAAGCAGTGAAATCAATTATAGACACCATAAGAACTGAGTAAATGTAAGTAAAAAAATTAAGTAGATCTGAGTAACTGCATTTGTTACATTAACAAATTCAATTGAGTAGAAAAAATTGGGTAAAAAGCATTTTAAAAACCAATATTTATGACTAATATTAACTGTTTTTATGTATGAGTATTACTAACTTGTATAGTATAACTTTAATTTCCTCTAAACCTTTGTAAAATACTCCACAGTCCACACAAACACACTTATACATGACATGGCCTTTATTGTCGACGAGTACAGCAATAACGTTACAGCATATATTACTGTTTTGACATGTAAAGAATAACAGTTATTTTACAACATTTAAACTCATGTAAAAAAAACATTTTAGAAGTAAAAATTAAACATTTAAAAGTAATTCAAGTGAAATCAACCGGTCTGTTATCCCATTTCCACCGTATCAGCGCTGTTTCTCGAGCCTGAGATGGACTAACGTTTGCGGTCTGCGGGTGGACTTTGAACTTGAGACCTGTCCTGCGTTTCATTCGTAGCTGAAAGATGCTGCGAGGCGCCAGACTCCATAACCTGACAATAAACAAACAGTGCCCAGTTAATAAGATTTTATCATCCAAATTCATTATATTCATTATCTTTACGAATAAAGAGGTTGTGTGTTTTGAGCAACACAGCAGGCATTTCAAAGACCAACGCCACACGTTAACTTAAGGTGACTCACACTGTCCCTGTATGTTGTTTTGTATTAAATAAAATGCCTTTAAGCACAGTAATGATTATATAGATAAAACAAAACATACAAACCTGAATTTTACTGATGAAATGCCCCAATTCTGTGACGCTGAGAAGAAGAAACTGCTCTGGTGACTGAGGAGAATTCAAATATCCGCACTCACTCAAGAGCTGTCGTGGCGTCAGAGGGTGGGGGAGGGGTGCATTGTTTTAATCGAGTAAACTTACTCAATTTCTTCAGTGTGAGTTAAATATTAATAATCTTGATTTTAATTAAGTAATATTTGTGGTTCTTGAAACAGATCGGTTTAATTCTCCATTCTCAAATATTTTGAAATAAATTTCACAAATGTATTAAGTATATTTAAAATAAATAATTGGTTATTTGAATACTAAATTATTTTAGTGAAAAAAACTTAAATATAACTATACATTTTCGACAAAATTAACTGTTGGATTTTTAGTCAATTATTTTGGTATGTTTAACTAAAACCATCAAGTAAATGATATTGAGAGATTTTATTAAGTTAATAAAGTTAATTATTACTGTGATATTTACTAAGCCACTGAATTATTTTTTAGAGTGTATGGTCTTACTACAGCTTAATTGAAAATGATGCACAATAATAAAATTCTGACCATGAGTGATATTTTACTTTTTATTGCAAGCATGCTCTTCACTGACACTGTCTCCTTCATAACCAAGTACACTAACTTTTGAACAAACTTCGTTGACATTTTTGGTTGTGACAAAAATTATGCCACAAATGAGATGTCGTCAAAAATTGGCTAACACTTTATAATAATGTTTAGTTATAAGTCACTTATAAGTTATTAGTAAATGATGAACTAATCATTTACAAAACATTCATGTGTAGCTTCATTTTCTGAATGTATTAATACGCATCATGTGTAGGCTACTATCGAGGCATGTTGTGACAAGCTACAGCACATTAGAAATTATATTTTATAAAAAATATTTTATTAGAAATTATATACATTCATAAATAATTGAAAAGTGATTTGCTAACATTTTATGAATGTTTTGTAATTCAGTTATAAAGTCACTTATATGTAATAAGTTAATAATGAATTTAATATTTACAAATCATAGTTATACATTCAGAAATTAATATGTGATATGCTAACATTTTATGAATGTTTTGTTAATTCAGTTATAAGTCATAAGTGATGAACAGAGCCGGACAGTAACGGAGTGCATTTACTTGAGTACAGTACTTAAGTAAAATTTTGAGGGATCTGTACTTTACTCAAGTATCATTTTTGGGGAATACTCATGGCTTTACTCAAGTAGCCTACATTTGAGAGGAAAATATTGTATTCTTTATTCCAATACATTTCTTCTTCTACCGTTACTTCTTCTAAAAATAAAAAATACAAAGGAAAAAAAGACAATTCTCGGAAACCCTCAATTTGTTGTTTTCCTCTGAAACGTGATTGGATTGTGCAGGCGCCACTGATTGGAAAGAGCTTTCTGCCAAACAAAGCAGAACGGGCCTGCGGCATAGGCGGAATAGGCAAATGCTAGGGGCGCCAAAATTAGTGATTTTTCCGATTTTATTAATGGTACTAATTATTTGAAATAATCCTGTCCACGGCGACTCAGGAAGTTGTTCTAAATCCTGCCACAGACCACCAATGTACTGAATTCACCCTGTGCTACAGGATGCACACATCGTGCAGCTCTTCTGTCAGAAGTGGATTTAAAACTGAGCTTGCACGTGGCATAATGTGCGCTTCTGGCGCTGAGCTTTGAGTCCGGTGTGCGACCCCGTTTTTCACCCGTTTCAGCTAAATTTGTGGGTCGACCCGCAGGTACCCGAACCCATGCAGGACTCTGTACAGGCTTATTTAAAATAGCAAATAATAATAATAATAATAATAATAATAATAATAATAATAATAATAATAATAATAATAATAATAATTGTAAAATGCACATTAAATATCTAAATTTCTTAGTTTAATTAATAGTGAAAACATGAATGTGCATAGTTTAGTTCAGTACTTGTGTAATGACAATAAATTTGAATCTAATCTATATATATATAGAATCAAGTAATGTTTATTTGGGGTTTCTAAGTAACAAAGGCATAGCATGCAAATAGTTCAGATTACTAAATTGTTTTAAGTAAATTCAACAAATTATTGGATATTAAGTAAAGTTTACTAAAAAGTCTAAGTAAGAACAGCTGTTGGATTTTACAGTGTATATGCTTTAGAACACAGACCATTTTATACTGACCATTTACTAATTTTCTGTTTATAATTTTTTCAAGATTAACCATTGTTTAGATGATCCTTAAACAAGTTTGACCTAAATACTTTAATGATTTATAAGTGATAAATAGTGTATCAATTAATAACTCATCAACCATCTGCTATTGATCTGTCTTGTTTGATTAAATTCATGATTTACACCTTTTTAAGATAACTTACAGCAGATATTTAAATTGTTAGCATATACCACTTATTATTAAGTTATATTTATATAGTCATATTTTGAAAATTATTAGTTCAACATTAACTAATAATTAATAAATGACATATAACTGAATTAACAAAACATTTATAAAATGTTAGCATATCATTTGTGAACATAGTCACATTTTGTAATTGATTAGTTCATCATTAACTAATAATAACTTACAAGTGACTTATAACTGAATTAAAATATTTACAAATTGTTAGAACATTACTTTATTTATACAATCATGTTTTGTAAATTATTTGTTCATCATTAAGGGGGGGGGGGTGAAATGCTGTTTCATGCATACTGATCTTTTTACACTGTTAAAGACTTGGAATCCCATACTAAACATGGACAAAGTTTCAAAAGTTAAGGTGGACGTTTGATGGGAGTATTTCTTTGTCAAAAATACTACTTCCGGTTAGTCATAAGTTTCGGCAAGTTTTTTTCGATCATGGGTCCACTTGACGTTAATAGGTCGGAATTTCCTTGTATGGGCCGTACGGGCAATTCTACCGGAAGAGTGTGAGAGAGAGAGGGAGAGTGCGAAAGCAACAGGCTACGCCCATCAAAGCGCTGGCTCGTAGGCTGCGCTGCACAGGTGATGTGACTTCAAGAAATTAACAATGTCACCAAAAAAGTGCGTTTTTGGTTGCCAGACCAAGACAGCCCTGTACAGATTGCCAAAAAACACCGCGTTAAGGCAACAGTGGATGGAATTTGCTTTTCCGGATCAGCAACTGAGTTCCGCAAAGGTTTATGTCTGTTCACTGCATATCGGTGCAAACTGTTTCATAAACAAGGCCCAGTTCGACACCGGATTTTCCGATCGCCTAATGCTGAATGATGGAGCAGTCCCAACGATAAAGGTCCCAACGTTAGAACCGCAGGCTGTGAGTTAGACTGCTTCAAATGTCTGTGTTTTTGCCTATGCCCATCAAGTAGCCTAAACATGATCACGTATAGTTAATTGATCAATGGAGCATGCGATGTGTAGTGCGTGTACATTTGTTTAGCTGGCCACTATATGTGTAACTTTATGTTTGTGTATTGTAAAAGCACTCCAAAAAACAATACACAAAGAGTGGGGAAAAATGATATACTAAATAAGTGCGCTTCTTCATTCAAATGCGCTTCATTCATTCAAATGCGCTACTATTCCGTGTTTTTCTATGTAAACACTAGCCTGCCGTGCAAAACCAGTCCGCTTACTACAATTGTCTACACAAACCACGCGTAAACACACACACACATACACATGTGCACAATTGCACTTCCCACATGTACACCTTCAAAGAAAAAAAATACGACGATATAATTCAAGTATAAATATGTAAATAACACAAGCCGCTAAGCATATTATATAGTTAGTGTATAACTTGTACCACATAGAGACGTCCTGCTCTAGTCGTTTTTGCTGCTGCTCCTGTTCAACTGCAGCCTCTGGGTCTGATTCCGGATCACAGATGTATGGCTGTATCTGATTAAAAGCCATTTTTTTATTTTGAATAAAGTTTTTTCCCGCTGTTCGGGATGACACAGCTTTACGACGCACTCAACACAATAACAGCGGTGCGCACTCGTCATCCGCTCACACGATACGCCCCCACCCGCTCGGCTTTTTCCGGAAAGACTCGGAACAGCGCATCTTTCTTATATAATTATTTAAAAAATAAAGACTTTTCGGAGATATGCAGGATGCAATGCTACTCTATAGGTACTCAAGATTGACATGAAACTGACTGAAAGTGAGTGTTTCACCCCCCCTTTAACTAATAACTTATAAGTGACTTATAACTTAACGTTATTATAAAGTTGTCACGGCCAGCTCGTTTCAAGCCACAACATAAAAAAGTGTAGCCTGACATGGTCATACAATTCTAGTCAGACTATGAGTCTGATACTGCTCCATTGGGCTGTGACTATGAGGTGTGTTTCAACCGAACCAGGAAAGACATCAATTGGATAGACCTACAACCAATCAGAGCAATGAAGTGACGCAATACGTTAGTTGTCAAATATCAACAGACCTCAACTGCATTGTGTTGCCAAGTCCATGTTTTTTTATTTTTTTGTTTAGGGGTCCTTAAGAGGTTATCGTCTAAAGCCTGCCCTGATGATTTCATTGGTCCGAACAGTTTTTTGTGCGGGGATAATTATTCCTCTATGGATCGATTCCAGACCAAACTGCCCGACCTAAAAATGTTGTGGTCAGGGCTGAGTTCGGCTGGCATCCAGGCTAAAAAAAAAGGGATTTGGGCAAAAAAAGGGAAAACACCAATGTTTAATCAATAATTTTTTTTTTTTCTATAACAAATATAGCAATAGCCACAAATAATAAACACAAGTCTAGGAAAAAAAGAAACAAAGAAATAAACTAAATATTAAAGCTACATGATATAAGAAATGTATTGAAAGTAAATATATAAGGGAAAGGAGGCACTCCTATGAGAAACTGTCCCAAAGAGAATAACCCAAATGAAAACCTAGAGCATTTAAATACTCTGTTCCACAAATTAACCATTAACATTGGGGATAGTGACTCTGAAACTCCCACAGTCTGCCACCAAA
The DNA here is from genome assembly GCF_024679245.1 of Pseudorasbora parva. Taxonomy (NCBI): domain Eukaryota; kingdom Metazoa; phylum Chordata; class Actinopteri; order Cypriniformes; family Gobionidae; genus Pseudorasbora; species Pseudorasbora parva. The sequence continues at coordinate 15,612,586 of NC_090174.1, read as the reverse complement.
GAGAGCACTTACACTGTAAAAAATTATATGTTCAATAAGTTATGACAACATTGTTTTAACTCATCAAAATAAGTTAAGAAATGTGAAACTTTTTTATTAGTTAAAAAGATGTAACTAATTTTTTAAAAGTCAGTTTAACATAATTTAAGTTTAAATAAATTAAACATCCAAGTCGATTGTACTGCAAAGATTCAAAATTTACCTTTTTTTAGAGTGTAGGGTCGTAACAAAAGTGTTACAAAAAATGGATATACATCAGTTTTCACACAAAAAAATATATTGAAATGTTATGTTTATTATATTATAACTGAAAGTGTATATTTTTTGTAAACTTGAAACAAATAAAATTAAAATCTAATTTCATGAGGGACATTAAATTAGCACAGCATAAGTAACTGGTTGCTGGAACGTAATTCTCTAAGATTTCCAGAAATCTTGTAATTTAGAAAAGAAATAGCACACAACTTGTTAAGATACAATTATGTAGCAAACACAATGTCTTTTTTATTGTGTTTTTTTCCCTTCCTCACTGTACATCTGCACAATCAATCAACTCTACATTTTTTTGCCTCCATTTATTTTGAGTGAGGAAGTTAATTTCATCATATTGCCGTGCAACAAAGAGAGAGGGATAGGAAATGTGGTGAAAAGGAGTCCAGCCTTGTTCAAACTCCCCAAAAAACAAGAGGAATGAACATTTAGAGCCCACAGACCATCCAATTGTTAAATCCACCCACCTTGTTCCAGGATGCATAACGCTCACCAGATGAGCTTTGCATATTACTAAAACAGAATGCTTTACCATTTTAGGTCTTTTGTTTGAAATCAGCCTTTCTTATCCAAACTGTGATTGCAGTATTCCCACCGTTCCAAACCTCATTATTGTTTCACCATTGCTCTTTCTGCTCACCTCAGTGGAAATTATTGTTTGGTAGATAATCAAATGATATACTGCGGACACAATACAGAGTAAGGAAATTATGTAGGGGCAATTCACAGCAATTTGACCTTTAATTTTTATGAATTTTGTATATTTTTTAAATTTTACATTTAGAAGAATAATTAACTGGCTACTTGATGTTACATATATGTTCTCTGGAAAAACACTACTGGTCAAAAGTTTTAGAACGGTGAGATTTTTTAAAATGTTTTTAAAGAAGTCTCACCAAGGCAAAAAAAAAAACTAATATTGTGAAATATTATTCAAATATAAAATAACTGTTTTCTATTTTAATATATTTTAAAATGTAATTAATTCCTGTGATGCAAAGCTGAATTTTGAGCATCATTACTTCCTTTAGAAATCATTCTAATATGATGATTTACTGCTCAAGAAACATTTATGATTATTATCAATGATGGAACAGTTGTGTAATTTTAAAACAATTTTTTGAATAGAAAATTCAAAAGAACAGTATTTATCTGAAATAAAAAGCTTTTGTAACATTGTACTACCATTTAAATGTTTTGGGTTGGTAAGATTTTGGACACTCCAGCGACTGCGCTCTACCCCCCCCCCCCCCTCTCCCGGGGGGGCCGATCACGGCGGCCGCGGCACCTGGGGGTAAGGACAGGTGAGAGAAATGTAGACGGGAGCACGAGGAGCCCGCGAACGAGAGAGGGGAGAGAGGGAAAAAAGAAAGAAAGAAAAAGCCGAGAGGCTCTTCTTCCTGGTGCTATGCGATGGTGCTGGACGCCTGGTGGACGGCCCGATCCTCCTCCGCCCCCTGGTGGCCGGCGGTGGCTCCTCCGATTGAGGGCAGTCGGCAGTGAGCTCCGCGTTCCCTGCTCCTCCCCGTTCCGGCGGATGGCAGCAGGCTCCGGCCCACGGCGAACGCTGGCAACTCCTCCGCTCCCTCCAGGACGGCCGCCACCCCACCTCGACCCAGGGGCACGGCAGCGAGCTCTCCGTCCCACCGGTCTTCACTCGCTCCAGCACCACCGACTCGGGCAGTCACTCGCGGTCTTTCATCATCTGCGCTGCCCGAACTCCTCAGCAGCGAGGGCTCTCCGACAGCGCGTCCCTCCTTCCTCCCGGGCTTCGGCACCAATGTAATGAAGTTCGTGGATGGAAGGAAGGAGGTGGGAACCGGCGAACGTTCAACAACATTTATTCATTCAAAATAAATAAACAAAACGAAAGTAAAACCGCAGGCAGCCACTCACGGACGACTGCCCGCAAACACACAAAATAAAACATAACATAAAATCCAGGCCTGGTCCTCTCTCGTCTTCCGCAGCCCTTGTTCCTCCTTTTATGCTCCCGTCACATGGCCGCGAGACGAGACCGGTGTGCCACGCAGCTGGCACTCGTCAACATTAATCACCGGCCCGCTCTCGCGGTCCCTCGCCCCGCTGCCTGTCACACCACACTGACGAATGGGGGTTTTGCTTAGAAGCCAATCATCTTCGAGATCTTAGAAAACGCCCAATGGCAGTGCCAATGCCATGGGCATGCGGAATTTTACATATCCATGTTTAACATTTCTCCCAGCACTAGAGGCTCTATTGCTACATATTCCCAATGCGGCAGTGTCCTCATGACGTCGCCGAGCCATGACGCGACGCTGAAGACCAGATGGAGAGAATGCTGCAGCACCACGCAGGAGGCAAACAAAGTTTTACAGGCACTTCTGTGGACACACTGGGGTCGGCGCGGATGTCCAAGCCTTTCCATGGCCGTGATGCAAGATGGAACAGCAACGCAGCCAAGACTCAGCAGCCGAGAAGCATCTCAACATAATTTTTTGTGGACAGTGTTTGTGGATGTGTCATGTTCCCTCAGTGGGAATATGACCATCGAGATGTTGTAATTGAGACTCAATGGCCTCTGTAAAGAGAGAAAGTCCCCTCTGCCACACCACGAGAGAGTTGATACTTTGGCTGGTGGCCAGGGTGACCTGAGGGCGGTGCTGTGGTATTAAGAACCCCGACAATCATTACTCGGGCCACGCCCCCCCATTTCGCACATCGCTACCCGCGAGTGTTGGACTGAAGCGGCGGGACCATCTGCTGACACCCATTCATTTTATTTCACACTCCAGATAGCAGCGAGATGTTGATTGCCACATCTCAAGGTGGGCTAGACAGGGATGATGATTTGGCTGTGCTCTGCCTCTGTGTGTGTTAGCACTGCTCGGATCTGACCTAGAATTGACAGCCATGTTATCTCGGGCAGTCGTGAGCCTTGGGCTGATGTTGAACTCAAGGACAACTGGCCTCACCTAATAATAATAATTTGTTCGATTTATATAGCGCTTTTCAAGGCACTCAAAGCGCTTTACATTGAAGGGGGGAATCTCCTCAACCACCACCAATGTGCAGCATCCACCTGGATGATGTGACGGCAGCCATATTGCGCCAGAACGCCCACCACACACCGGCTAATTGGTGGAGAGGAGACCAAGTGATGAAGTCAATCAGGAGAGGGGGATTATTAGGAGGCCATGATGGACAGAGGGGCCAATGGGCAAATGTGGCCAGGATGCCGGGGTTACACCCCTACTCTTTATCGAAGGACATCCTGGGATTTTTAATGACCACGGAAAGTCAGGACCGCGGTTTAACGTCTCATCCTGGTTGATGTGAGAATGCTGAATGAGCCTGCCTCCTCAACTCGCCCATATCCCAGACTGGCCTCTTTGGCGGCGCTGTTGAGGACTGCACCCAACAGTTCTCAACCGCCCAGAAGCAGACTGAGACTGTAAAATCCTTCTGCCACTGGCCCCTGGGCTAGCAGCACCTGGAAATAACTCATGTCCCCTCTTTGAGCTCCAGAGAATGGTGACGGCAGTGTGCGCCTCCACTGGGCCACACCACTCTCGTCCCTCTCTGTCGCCAGCCTCCTCTCAAAGCAGACCCCGTCCAGCGTCCTTCCCTGGTCTCCTCTGTAAGGACGCAGCTGCTGACTGTGCCCCCACAATGGGACACTGCCCTACCCAGGGTACCTCTGTGGTCCAAGTAACCCTGTTGGTGCAGTTCCTGGGAGTCTGACTACAGCTTTCGGGACTGCCCGGTGGGTCGCAAAGGCCATCAGGCTCGGCTATGCGATTCAGTGCACACAGACTCCTCCCCGTCTCCGGGGAGTCCACTTACCATGGTGGGGCCCAATGGCCCTGTCTTGTGTGCAGGGGTTGCCACCCTACTGGCAAAGGCTGTGATAGAGCCTGTCCCTCCAGCCGAGAAAAAGTCCGGATTCTACAGCCCTAAGCCTTTATTGTACCTAAGAATTGGTTGGTTACGACCAATTCTGGACCTGCGCGTCCTGAACAATCCCTTTACAGGCTTCCGTTCTGGATGTTATTAGCCTAACGCCTTTTTGAATGCGTTCGTCCAGCAGATTAATTTGCAGTGATCGACCTGAAGGAAACCTACTTTCATGTCTCCTTTCTACCTCGACGCAGACCGGTCTGTCTGTTTGCTTCGAGAGGCGGGCATGTTAGTACGTGGTCCTCCTATTCGGGCTAGTTTTGTCCCCTTGCATCTTTACAAAGATTGGCGAGGCAGCCCTTGCGCCACTCAGGCAGCATGGGATTTGCATCCTGACTACCTCAACGATTGGCTCATATTGAGTAGGTGTGCAAACACAGAGATCTGGTGCTCCGCCTCTTAGCCTGTCTGGGCCTTTGGGTCAACTGGGAGAAGAGCAAATTCTGCCCAGTGCAGAGGATCTCTTTTCTCGGTATGGAGATCGACTCAGTCACCATGTGCTCACAGCTTCAACGAGTGTGCGCAGTCACTGCTGACTTGCCTCCATCAAATCAAGAGCAAGAGTGCGGTTCCACTGAACTATTTCAGAGGCTCCTGGGGCATATGGCATCTGTATCTGCAGTGACGCCGCTCGGAATGCTTCAAACGAGACAGCATCAGCACTGGCTTCCCGATCGAGTCCCGAGATGGACATGGCAGTCTGACACATCCCGGATCACAGTAATTTGGGCCTGCCTTCAGACACTCACCCCGTGGTCGAACCTCAGCTTTCTGTGGGCAGGTGTACCCTTAGAATGAGTTTCCAGGCATATTGTTGTATCAACAGATGCCTCCACCACGGGCTAGGGTACCATGTGCAACGGGCATGCTGCTGCGGTTCCTGGACAGGACCCCAGTGTGTCACAGCAGTGTGTCACAGCAGGACCCCAGCATGTGTACTAGTCCGGTCAGACAACATGGGCGTTGTAGCATACACCAACCACCAGGAAGGTCTACGCTCCCACCCCATTTCTCAACTCGCCCGCCATCTCGTCTAATGGAGTCTGAAGCATCTGAGGTCCCTTTGGGGTGTCCATATCTCGTGGATACTGAACCGTGCAGCCGACGAGCTCTCACAGGTTCAGCCACTCCCTGGAGAATGGAGACTCCATCCCCAGACGGTCCAGCTGATTGCGAACAGTTCAGCGACTCGCAGATAGATCTGTTGGCTCCCATGACTCTTCCCACTACAGCCTGTACTATTCCCTGCCCGAGGGCACACTCGGCATGGATGCACTGGCGCACAGCTGACCGCAGGGCCTGCACAAATATGCATTCCCCCAGTGAGCCTTCTTGCACAGGTTCTGTGCAAGGTCAGGGAGGACAAGGAGCAGGTCATTTTGGTCACCCCGTCCTGGCACGGCTGGACCTGGTTCTCAGAACTCCTAATCCTTGCGACAGTCCCTCTCTGGTCGATTCCTTTGAGACAGGACCTCCTCTCTCAGAGACAGGGAACACTTTGGCACATGCATCCCAATATTGGAAACCTCCATGTGTGGCTCCTGGATGGGAAGCGGCAGGTTTGAGTACCCTACCACCCCTGGTGGTGGCTACCATAATTTTCGCTAGGGCCGAGTCTACGAGACATGCCTATGCGTTGAAGTGGAACCTCTTTGTCCCCTGGTGTTCTTCTCGCCAAGAAGACCCCTGGAAATGCCCAATCAGGTCTGTGCTATCGTTCCTTCAAGAAGGGTTGGATCGAAGGCTGTCCCATGGTAGAATGGGGCCACATAAACCTTGAGGGTGTGGCCCCATTCTACCATGACCTCTTGGACAACAAACCAGTAAGTCAGCATGACCTGATCATTAGGTTCCTAAGGGGAGCGGTGAAATTACATCATTCTCGTGCTCCCCTCATGCCCTCTTGGGACCTCTCAGTAGTTTTAGATGCACTGCAGAGGGCTCCCTTAGAGTCTTGCGGTCAGTAGACATTAAGTTATTGTCTATAAAGACAGTGCTCCTGACCCCATTGGCCTCCATCAAAAGGTTCAGGGACCTGCAAGCATTTTTGATTGAAGAAGCGTGCCTGGAATTTGGGCCGGGCGATTCTCACATGATCCTGAGACCCCGGCCTTGATATTTGCCCAAGGTTCCCACCACAGCATTCAGGTACCAGGTGGTGAACCTGCAAGCGCTGCCTTTGTAAGAGGCAGACCCAGCCTTGGCACTGCTTTGTCCAGTACGCACGTACGCAGACAGGACAAGTGGTTCATGACCTCAGACCAGCTCTTTGTCTGTTATGGTGGGAAGCTGGAAGCTCAGATGTCTTCACTTGCTCGCCATTCCACTCCTCGGACTGGATACATGCGGAAATATACTCAGGTGAAATTTACTCCTTTCTGGAAGCCCTGAGCTCTTCCAGCACTTTCAATGCCGACACCAGTAAGTCTGCCCTATCTAGCCCAGACCCTCGTGTCCGGCCAGGTGTCTCCATGTGCACGGTTCCCCCTCTGGGCAACCCCCACATGTGTTTTTCCACCGTAAGCCTCCTTGAGCAGGTGTCTTCCCTTGGCAAGCTTGCAACCCCTGGGGTTAAACATCCACCTTCGGCTGGTTCCCCAGAGTTCTTCCATATGCAGCCCTTAGCGGGTCATATGTGTACTCTCTAAGTCCTCCCTATGGGTAGGCGTCTTAGCATATATCCACCTGGAATATGCTTCCCAATGTACCTTGGTAATTCCTGTGATAGGTGGGAGTCCTTCCTCCGTTCTAGTCTTACAACAGGCTACTCGCGCCTACGCAAGGCACTGGAAGACAGCCAAGTGGCGTGATTGAATTGGGACCCCCATTGGGACTCAGAGTGACTGAACAAAAGAGAACGTCTCGGTTACGTATGTAACCCTCATTCCCTGTGGAGGGAACAGAGACGTAACGTCCCTCTGCCACATCCGCTGTACTGCTGGAACGGCCGAGAGTTCAGTCTTGGCTCCTCAGCAGGTAAACATTATGCGATCATGTCAGCGTAATTCCTTCTATACCCACGTAGGTAGGCGAAGTTACGCATGCAAATTCCGCATATCCATGTCATTGGCACTGCCATTGGACATTTTCTAAGATCTCAAAGATGATTGGCTCCTAAGCAAAACCCCCATTCGTCAGTCACTGGCGTTACGCCTCCGTTCCCTGAGAGGGTTAAATGCATAACAGAGATGTTCTTTTAATATTTCAATTCATCAAAGAATCCTAAAAAAAATTTCAACATTGATAATAATCATAAATGTTTCTTGAGCAGTAAGTCATCACATTAGAATGATTTCTGAAAGATCATGTGACACTGAAGAGTGCAGTAATGATGCTCAATGCTGATTCAGCTTTGCATCACAGGAATAAAGGACATTTTAAAATATATTCAAATTGAAAACTTTTTTTATTTTAATTTTATTTCTTATAACGTACACTGGTGAGCAGAAGAGACTTCTTTAAAAACATTTAAAAATCTTACCGCTCTAAAACTTTTGACCGGTAGTGATTTTGAAATGAGGTCTGGAGTATTTATGGAGTCAGATATTGCTCCACATATGTAACTATTATTTGTTTGTTTCTGTTATCCATGATATAAAAGAGTTGCCTTAAAAAATTATATTTTTTATTTTAGTATTTCATCTCAGTGAGATTAACCAGAGACATTGCACAGCTGAATAACTTCTTACTTTAGATTCTCTTTTTCTGTTAGTTGTCCTATTAGTGGTTTTGCTTCCAATTATTTTTGACATTTCCTTTTGCAAAGTACAATGTGACATGGCCTTTGATTATAGAGAATGACTAAGCCAGCCAAAGGGCTGGGAGAAGTTCTGCAATCTACTTTAAAGCCAAAGTGGAATTCATAAAATGTTTATCCTACTGCGAGCAATTCTGCGACTATTGTATTTTTAAATGAGGGATTTACATATAGTTAAAAAAATCCTTGGGGTTTTGGAGGTAGACTAAAAAAACAGAAGACAGAAGAAACAAAAGCCAGGGTAAATTGGTTTTTGGCAGATTACATCCTGACAGATTACACATGCAGATTTTTGAGAATGGGGGTGTTGTGCCGTATTTCGACCACCTGCCAAATTATTACCTCCCTAGATGAAGTCACTACCTGATTGCCTAATCCTAACACCACCCCAGTCATAACCCCCCCCCCCACACACACACACACACACACACACACAAATACACACACACAAACACAGTGCCACCAGAAATGACTCATTCACGTGTAAATGTGGTCAGTACAATCCATTTGCTTTAAACTGACACTGCAATCTTCCCATGTCTTTCAAAATGTTTTTTGTTTTAGATTGGTTTTAATTTTGTAATTTTGAACATTTTAAATCAGCATTAAAATCTGATGAGAACTGTCTCATAAATGATTTTCCTTAGGCTCAAATAAAAATAAATAAAAAATATATTTAAATTTGGTCCAGCCAACGCACATTTGCAATCTAATGCGCCATTTTTGTCAGGAACATAATTGTCAAAGATGACTGACAATTAGCATAGTTTGGATGAACTCCCTGCGCATCCATGCAGCCTAGCATGGATAAGAGGGAGAGCAGCGATAACCCACCTAGTGTAAACAGAACAGAACCAACATAATGTATTGCCGATACAATCATAATCATAAAACATAATTCAGGAATTTAGTCTTATTCAAGGGGAATCAAAATGTAAAATGAGTTCGGGATGGAGGATTGTAATTAAATCCGTAATTGGAGAAACGGGATAGCTGCTGATAATGCTTTTATATATATGCATGCTGTGATAGACATCGTTTTCCTATAAGAAGACGTGGTCAACTGACAGTCAGCTGATGCGAGCTTGACTAACGTAACATGCCAGAACTAACACTGCGCTAGATTTCTGTCAGGATCACTATCACCAAAGCCTATCATGCAGCCTAGCATGGATAAGAGCAGGAAGAGCAGCAATAACCCACCAAAACAAAACCAATGCTGAAATCCCCTAACACAATCTAATCGCGAAAATCTGAATGCAATTTTTTTTTTCTCTAAAAACGCAGTTACCTGAATGAGCTAAGGCAACTAGCATTTTACAAATACCTGAAATCTTAAATCTTAATCTCAACAATACCGGACAGCCTTAAGCAACAATTGTGATGCCAATATCTGAAAAGCTTAAGCAACAACAGCATATTTCCTTGAATGATATGCAGCCTGGCATGACGAAAGTGAAAAATGAGCTATCAAAATGAATGTTTATGGTTATTTATCAGCAGTCCAAGTTCCAGTTCTTCTGAGTGATGAATGCTACCCCCACTTGCTGATGTTTCTCTCATGCAGGTGCCGATGTGCATGCTTGTTGGCTGTATTGTGGTGACCCTTCATTTTGCAGTTTGTATTTTAATAATCTTTACTCAAAATGTGGAGATGGCTTCTCTTCTGGAATGGTGCTCCTTCTCTGATGCGTCAGCTAACATCTTGGGAAAAACATCCTTAACTGCTCCCCTGCAACACATGAACTGCTGTGAGCTAAAGATGAGAGATGGAGAGTTCCTCTTCAAATATCCTCTTAACTCGGTGACAACTTCCGGTTCATGTAGACTTAAGCAGCAACATTTCACCAATAAAAGCTGGATGGTTTAATGCAACAAGTGTGATGCTGATACCTAGATATTTTTAGCCACAAGTAAAAATGTAATAAAATTCTGAATCACTAGAAAGTTATATATTTTGTTTAATGCATCTTGATGTTAACGGCAAATGTTGAACACTATAGATCCAATCAAATGGGGGAAGCATCACCCCAAGTTGAAGCAAGCAAGGACATATTAACAGCAAACACAACATAGCCAATTTAAAAAAAATGTATGGGATCTATTGGGGAAAGCAACACCCCTATCGGCCACAAAATCAACATCAATCATCTACAAAATTTTGTACAATCACAAACTAGTATTGAATCTGGTCTGGAAATGATGCACCCTGCAACAACAGATCAGACTAATGGCAACACAATCTGATACAACAAGCATGTTGTATAATCACATAACTAGTATTAAACTAGTGGTAGTATGGCTAGGGAAAACATGCACCCTGCAGCAACAGCTTCAACATAGATGCAATGTGTATCTAGCAATGATTTACAGCATGCTTCCTCATCATGATCATGATTTATGCTCCTGCAACTATAGCTTTAAGAACATGTTTCCAATAGCAACTATAGCTCTAAGAAGATGCACGTTTCCAATAGCAACTATAGCAAATTCCCTTTAAGACAATTAGGTTCTAAGTTCTTGAATCATTGACAAAAAAATGGGCATGGTCCCAAAATGGCCATCTTATCTGGGGCCTACTTAGGTCCCATGTGGGCAAACACAGAAGGGCTCCATATGTGGGTCCTAGTCGGGTTACTAATGGGAAATGAGTATATGAGGTCAAAATGGGCAAAGCAAATAGGGCCCATCTGGGTTAAATAAATGCGTTAATAAATGTTAATAAATGACACAGGGAAACACAATTAGTCCTGACACAATTAGGCTGACTACATTGGTCAAAGGTAGTACACAAATACTTAGTAATCTGGATATGGGTTCAGAATATAATCTGTATATTGGTCCAGAATGGGGAAATACATATTGAGCCCACTTGGCCAAACTAAGACATGGGCAAACACAAGCCAAACATGGGTGGTTTGGTTAAGAAGATTATGTGGGGTCAGAGTGGGCAGTGGATCTTGGTTCTGTGTGGTTACAGTATAGGCCAGGTCTTTTCAACCTCAGTTCTGGAGGGCTGGTATCCAGTTGACTTTAATTCTAACCCCCCAAAAAACCTCTCTCTAAATTGCAAGTAATTTGAACACTATGATTGGCTTGTTTTGTGTGTTTTTTAGAGTTAGCAGGAAACTCAGCAGGATACTCACTCTTCAGGACTGTTGAAGAGTTCAGGTGTTAGGAATTGACAAGCCCCTGTATAGAAAAACAGGTGACACCCAAGTGTCAGCAATGGCCTGCATAGCACACGTTTTTTGGTGTCTGAAACTGGACAAGAGTCCTGCTAATGTACCCAGAAGATGATTTAGAAGATAGTTTTGAAGATGGAACACAGATAGGTTTTCTTTGAGAAATATGGTATAAGTATAAGTAATGCAAGCGACACTGTGGTTGCTTGCATCCTGGATATTGGGGGGGGGGGGGGGGGGGGCACTGAGTTTCAATCAATCTCATGTCAATCTTGAGTACTTATAGAGTATTATTGCATCCTTCATATCTCCGAAAAGTCTTTCGTTTTATTATATTTATAAAAGAAAGATAGGCTGTACCGAGTCTTTCCGAAAAAAAAAGGAGCGGATGGAGGCATATCATGTGGGCGGAGCTAAAGAATCACGAGTAGTCGCAACTGTTGCATTGATAGCGTCTGAAAACGGTGACATCCTCAAGCGTGGAAAAGAAAACGTTTACCTAATAAACCATGGCTATCAATCAGATTCAACTAATAGCCTGCATATTAGCAGACTTGGTTTATGGACTATTGTATGCGCCTAAATTTAGCAGTAGCAAGCAGAAAAACAATGGAGTAGCGCATTTGAATGAAACAGCACGCTTTGTGAGAGCGTCCCCTAGGTTTATGTTTGGGTGGTTTTACATTAAACAAACAGGACACCTATAGTGGTCAGCTAAACAAATGTATTTAAACACATCATAGATCGCATGCTCAATTGATAAATTAACTATACACGATTGCGTTGTCTATGTAGCCAACAATATAGACATTTGAAGTAGTTTTACTCACCGCCTGTTTCCAAAGCACAACCGTGAACCTTTATCGCTTGGGCCGCTCCATCAAAAACACACTTCTTTGGTAACATTGCTGATTTCGTGAAGTCCTGTGACAGCAGTGACCGTGGAGATCCACTTTTGCGACACGACTGAAGCATGATGTTGTGATGCTTCCCGTCATTTCTGGGTTGAAATCAGTTCAAATGCAGCGCTGCTTTCCCGAAGTGCTGTGCGGGCGCGTTAAAGTTGCTTGACGTCACCCATAGGAATAAAGTGGAGCGCGGCGTGACAGAAGTGTTGCACGGACGAGTGGATCTGCACCTTGAGAGCGGTGTTTATGGGCGTCGTGCATTTGGTCTCTCGCTCTGGTCGCTTGCGCATGCACCCTTCCGAGAGAAGAGCCCGTACGGCCCATATAAGGACATTCCGCCCGATTGATGGTCTAGCATATTTGAAAAAAAACTCTCCGAAACTTGTGAGAAACCGGAAGGAGTATTTTTGACACAGAAATACTCCATCAAACATCCAACTTAGTTTTTGAAACTTTGTCCATGTTTAGGATGGGAATCTAAGTCTTTAACAGTGTAAAAAGCTCAGTATGCATGAAACAGCATTTCACAGCTCCCTGAAAAACTATGAGAAAGTGTACCAGGACAAAAGCTGTTTTGTCCTGGTACACTTTCTCATAGTTTGATGTGACCACGCAAAGGGTGGTCACATCAAACACTGATTTTATTTAGTTATTAGGAGTTCATTGATAAACCAAATCTATTTATGACATTATTTTTTTAATTATTCTCACGTTACACGTGTCTTAAACTGTCCATAAGTATTGTAACTTTGCATGAGGGTTTCTCCAAGCTTCTGCATTATCGCAGTTCTTGTAGATTTTGTGTCAATTTTTTAGTTTCTTCAATGTAATCACAGAAGGACTCGTTTAGCCTCGTTCAGCCTATGTAGTTAGTTAAATACATATCCTTGTATTTTATATTGATTGCACTGCTTCAGTAAGATTTTTATATTTCATGTTTAATACAATGAGTCTAAAGGATAACAACCAAAGCATCACACGTCTCCTGCTTTGCCATGGTTTCATGTTTTCAATTTAAAACTAATGTGGTTCACTATATTGAGTTTATTCAGAGGTTGAAGGACGTATTGATGCTCTCTTTATCAATTAGCACTCACCAGAAGCAGCCCCATTCATGTTGTGTCAACATGGTGCTTGATACAAATTGAAGCATCTGCAACACTGTCATGAACAAGCAACACTTTTCCAAACCAAATAAACTCCTGCTGGGTGTTGATCTTCATTTTTGCTACAACGGCTAGAATCTCTTTGGCTTTTAATTCTAATAAAAAAATGTCAGTCATGCTCTGTGTTTAAACAGTTATTATTCACCTGGATTCTTCAACAGGTTGTAATCCTCTCATATTGTTTCAAAGTGTGAGGATTCTGGAATTACATCCCCTCTTACAATACACACTCAGAGGAACCCTGCAGTCTGCACACTGAACACAAGCCACGTTTCAGGAGATCTTAATCAACTTTCCCCCAAACAAAACACTTGAGCTCCGTCAGGGGTCTCATCAGGTTCTTTATGAGTTTTTGTGTTTTTTAATGGCCACATACTCACATACACATACACATACACATACACATACACATACAAAAAACCAAGACATTGATTCATCTGAGGTAACGTGGCACATTATGCAGGCCTATAAAAATGGACCAAGTTGCTACCAACATCAGACCAGCTTGCAAGAGAAGACAAAAGACAACAGCTGAACCACTAAAGCAAACGTTCGGGATCAAGAATGAAGCTCTCCGTTGGGACCGTCCTCATCACTGTCGCACTTTTGTCAGAGTGCTACTTCAGAACCGCTGCCATTCCTATGACCAAAGCTGAGGAAACAGAGCTAGATCTGCAAGGCTTGAGCGAAAGCTTGGAGGAGAATACTCTGAGATCTGCACCAGGCAACTCCAGGATCATTGTGGTGGCCGACTCCAATCTGCTGAGGACCCTGGCATCCCTAAACAAAGGAGTGCCTCATCTCAGTCTTCCTGAGAGCCTTCTCAGCACAGAGCGCAGAGATGTCGGTTCAGACTTGAGCCCGAGCATCGCCATCATCAGAAGGGACACCATGAGGTGTATGGTGGGAAGAGTGTATCGGCCATGCTGGGAGGTGTAGGTCTTCTAGGACGACGGGGAGAATGCAAGCTGCTGATGACAACAGAATCACCTTCTCTAATCTACTGTTGCTTATTGAGAATGTAAAACTGTATGCTATTTATCTGAAATGTCTCTTGCAATTAAATGCAGAAAATATTCTACAAGGTCTTATCTGTTCTCGTCTGTTCTAATTCATATTTCATAATCATATTTTTTTCCCGTTTTAAACTACCATTTTTTTTTCCCGTTTTAAACTACCAAAACTACCATTTTAGTTTTTTTTCTTACAAATATATATAAAGTATAATACAAATATTTTCTACAACCTTAGTTCATTATGAAGAAAGGTCTTTAATAAGCCACTTGTATGCTGAATAGTTCATAGTTTTTGTCTTTTAATTAAAACATCGTTTGAAATTTAGTCAATAATTTGTTCTTCCATATTTATTAATCATTTTTCTCTGACTAAAATAGCATTTCAATTATAATTAATTAATTTAATTAGAATTAGACCCCATTAACATGCATAATACGAGCATCAGTTGGAGTTAAAAATCTTAATTTGTGTTCTACTGAAGAAACAAACACACCTACGTCTTGGGTGCCCTGGGGGTAAGCAGATAAACATAAAATTTTCATTTTTTGGGTGAACTACCCCTTTAAAAGCTGATCAGTTAGTACCTCAATGGCGCTTTAATGGCATATGAAGTTAAACACTGTGGCTTTAAATTGAAAGACTTTTAATAATACTGATGGGCAGAAATCCAATTTGTAGTAAATAATGTGTCACATAAAAAAGAACACTCCCTCTCTGTGAGTACACCAAAAGGGAAATTAACCTTTGTGGCCTTCTACGTCATTTTATCATTGCCAGGAATCTATTATTCTTTTCAGCAGCACTTGTTCGGCCTCCCTTCCTTCACACGCTATTGGTTAACCGCTTTAACCTTATGGCTTTGATTAGTGCCACACTTCTGTCCTTCCAATTACTTTTCCTCCAGCATATCAAATGATTTGTGATCTATTTAATCTGTGCTTCCCGTCTCCTGTCATTGGTCAAACAGAGAAGAGTGGAGGTAGATATCTTTTGTGTTCAGCAGAAGAAAGAAGTTCATACAACTTGAGAGCGCATAAATGATGACAGATTTTTCATTTTGGGTGAACAATCCTTTTTAGGGCTTTCTTTTTCTTGTTTTTTTTTTTTTCTTGAATCTTGTTTAACAGGATTCAAAAGTTTCTTAACAGTTTAACCTCATTCTCCAACTAGATAAAGATTTCATGTTAGGGCTTTCATGTTAGATTTAAACCATCCACATAAATGTATATATATATATATATATATATATATATATATATATATATATATATATATATATATATATATATATATATATATATATATATATATATATATATGTATATATATATATATATATATATATATATATATATATATATATATATATATATATATATATATATATATATATATATATATATATATATATATATAAAAAACCTTCCAAAGGACAGGAAGAAATTAATAACAAAATCTAGATAATTGTTTTATCAATAATAATAATAATAATAATAATAATAATAATAATAATAATAATAATAATAATAATAATAATAATAATAATAATAATAATAATAATAAATTCACTGTACAAAATGTCAGGCCTCCAATTAAAAAAATGTCTAATGACGGGTCACATCTAAATATTTTAGTTGGCCAAATTCATAGAAATTCATTTTGGCCAACTAAAAAATTTAGATAATAATTAATAACAATAATATTGTTTATATTTATGCAGCGCTTTTCAAGGCATTCAAAGCGCATGACATGGAAGGGGGAATCTCCTCAACCACCACCAATGTGTGGATGATGTGACGGTAGCCATATTGCGCCAGAATGCTCACCACACACCAGCTGATTGGAGGAGAGGAGATGGAATAATGAAGCAAATCAGTGTATGGGGATGATTAGGAGGCAATGGTGGACAGGGGCCGATGTGCAAATTTGGCCAGGATGCCAGGGTTACACCCCTCTAAGGACATCCTGGGATTTTTAATGACCACAGAGAGTCAGGACCACGGTTCGATGTCTTATCCGAAGGATGGAAGATGTGGCCAGTCATTAGAAAATTTTAAATTGGAGACCTGACATTTTTTACAGTGCTGCAAAGGTTGGAGTCCTTTTTTCTGGACCTCAGCTCTGCATATTTCTCCAAAAAATAAAATAAAAGGTAAAACTAATAATAATAATTTTCTATATTTGTAAAAAAATACAGAAATATTCATATAAAAACTAACATTAATCTTAAAAATGTGTTGGATAAATCTCATTTACATTTTTTTAAGTTCCCCTCTTTAACCTCAGAAGGACTGTGAAAGTCCCTCTGAAAGTCATTGAAAATCAATAAGTTTTGCATGTTACCTACAGCCAACAAATGCAAATGGAAATTTTGATAAGAGTAATGTCAATGTTTACAATTTATTACAACAGCCAACCATGCTATTTGGACATACACCGATCAGGCATAACATTATGACCTTTATTAGAGGTGAATCAATCAATCAGCTTTATTTATATAGCGTTTTTACAATGACAATTGTTTCAAAGCAGCTTCAATGTTAACAAGACAATATTGCTACAAAATTTGATTTGGCTGTACAGTCGTTCTGGAGAAAACAGTGATGTTATCAGCTTATTTTTATTTATTACAAAGCAAAAATGGTTCAGGAATGGTTTGATGAGCACAACAACAAATTTGAGGAGTTGACTTGGCCTCCATATTCCCCAGATCTCAATCCAGTTGAGCATCTGGGGGATGTGCTGAACAGACAAATCTGATCCATGGAGGCCCCACCAAGCAGCTTACATGACTTAAATAATCTGATAATATCGTTGAGTAAGATACCACAGCACACCTTCTAGTGGAGTCCATGCCTTGATGGGTCAGGGCTGTTTTGGCAGCAAATGGGGACCATCACAATATTAGGAGGGTGGTCATAATGTTTTGCATGATCAGTTTATATGTGACCATAGTAGGTTAATTGTCAAAACATGCATTTTAAAAAAATAATGTCTCTTGTGGTTACATTGAAACAAATACGGCAGATTGAACATTATAATTGTGCATAACATTAATGCTGATTGGGTCTACCGAGATGGGAATTAACCTTCTGTATCTTTCTAATTAAAATGTCTGCCATGATCAGACTCTCACAATCCTTATCTGCATGTTGAGCTGAAATGCTAATTCTGTCAAATACAGACAGTTAAAGAGACTGCAGGCAACCCCAAAAAGAAGGTTCACAATGCACTGCAATTTACCATTGACAAAAAAGAAAAGCACAGCATCTACATCACACATATTTTGTGCAATGAAAATAGATCCTGGGACATTCATCCACAATAATGAGAGCTTAAAATTCAGGTGGTTAATTAATATCCACTTTTAAATTATTTAAATGAAGGTAAGAAGAATTTAATTTTTTTAGATTGCCAGGGTGTTGCCACAATGTTGCTGTTACGTTTTTTTTTGGATTGCTTAAGCATGATTTTCAAAACAGGGCCTGTGTTCTCAAAACACTACACACAATTAGCACAACCACACACCCAATCAGCAAAACATTACAGATCCTTTGCATAATTAAAAACTCTTGTAAAAACTATACACTTCTGTCAAACCACACTTTGTTACAATCACACACACGTTTCAAGTTACTATTCTCGCTTTGCATGAGTTACACTCTGCTGTGATAAACCTAAAACACTTTTAGCACTTTTACTTTCCTGTGATTAGAGTAGGCAATCATCAACAAAGTACAAATATAATGTAAATCCACCAAACACTACACAAGACCAATGTTGCAGTCTGAAGAAACTCATTTATTTCAACACGCCCACTTTACATATTGTACTGTACACTGTAAAAAAAAAAAAAAAAAAAGTCCGTAAGAAAAGTCAATGTTCAATATGAAGGAATTTTTCATATTGTTTTTTTTACAGGCGTTTTACCTGTATTTTGAATTACACATTGCATTAGTTTGTGTTTTAAGGGTTAACAGAAATTTCTGTAAAATTACTGGATAATGTACTGGCAGAAAATTACCAGTACAATTTCTGTTTTTATTTTTTACAGTGTAAGCTTACAGTTATAAACAACAACAACAACAACAACCACATTGTCTCTTCGCCTAGCTGGATCTGGCCAGAGATTTTCATCAACAGTCCAGGTAATGTTGTCATTAGCAAGACACCTTGGAAAGAAACGACCTGAATGACGAATCCATCCTTGCATTGCTGCTACCTCCATCTGGTCCCAGGCCTCCTCCTTGTCCTCCTCTTTCTGCTCCTCGTCTTACTCTTTCTCTGACTCTTTCCATTGTGCTTGAAGACCGATAAAAAGACTGATTTATAGTGCTTATACACCTGATTGGTGTGTCTACAATTAAGCAAACAAGTGTTTGCACACCTGATACCCCTTAATTACAACATAAACAATTTGTTTGACATCTTTGCAGTATAATATATATATTATACACTCACCTAAAAGATTATTAGGAACACCATACCAATACTGTGCTTGGCCCTCTTTCGCCTTCAGAACTGCCTTAATTATACTTGGCATTCATTCAGAAAGGTGCTGAAAGCATTCTTTCGAAATTTTGGCCCATATTGATAGGATAGCATCTTGCAGTTGATGGAGATTTGTGGGATGCACATCCAGGGCACAAAGCTCCCATTCCACCACATCCCAAAGATGCTCTATTGGGTTAAGATCTGGTGACTGTGGGGGCCATTTTAGTACAGTGAACTCATTGTCATGTTCAAGAAACCAATTTGAAATGATTTGAGCTTTGTGACATGGTGCATTATCCTGCTGGAAGTAGCCATCAGAGGATGGGTACATGGTGGTCATAAAGGGATGGACATGGTCAGAAACAATGTGAAGGTAGGCTGTGGCATTTAAATGATGCCCAATTGGCACTAAGGCGCTAATAGTCCAGGCAAAGTAACTCATTTTGGAGCCAAAAATAGATCTAATTGTAAAATATTTTTTTCAGCTTAGATCTTTTCTATGAGGTGTCCAGAACAACATACTAAAAGTCCTAAGAAATCCTAGTTGAGGAAATATGTTAAATTCTCATCAATCCGAGATGTGTGCCAGTAAGGCCAGACAACAATAGACCCCAATGGGGCTATTTTTTTTTCCTTCACTCCTTTCAAAGTAAGACTTTATACAATGAAAGTACACATGAAAAGTACATTTTTTTTGCATTACAAGTTTCTTTGAAAATTAATTTGAATATGTAAATGAGCTATACACTAATCAAATATGCCCAAAATACACCCAAATAGGCTTTTTTCCCCCTTTACTCCAACCACAATACAACTTTACACAGTAAAAGTATATGCATGAAAAGTAACTTTTTTTTTGTATAACAAGTTGTATAACAAGGATAGGCTTCATTTTTTCCTTTGCTTCTACCACAACAAAACTTTACACAATGAAGGTCTACATGAAAAGTAAAACATTTTGTATTAGAAGTTTCTTTAAAAATGAATTTGAATATGCAAATGAGCAATATACTTTACAAATATGCCCAAAATACTCCCTAAAAGGCTTATTTTTTCCTTTACTCCTATCACAATCAAACCTCACAAAGTGAAAGTATACATGCATGAAAAGTAACATTTTTGTTTTCCAAGTTTCTTGGAAAAATCTATTTTAAATATGCAAATGAGCTCAACGCTATGCCTAATTGATTTATGGCCAAGAAGCCATAAAGGTACAAGTAGAAAAAACAGGGGCCAAATATCTAACACATTAATGTCCATTTAGTATGTTAACCTATGCATGTACAATATATATTTGAAGTCCCTTGCCACAAAAGACTTACACTCACCTAAAGGATTATTAGGAACACCCATACTAATACTGTGTTTGACCCCATTTCGCCTTCAGAACTGCCTTAATTATACTTGGCATTCATTCAGAAAGGTGCTGAAAGCATTCTTTCGAAATTTTGGCCCATATTGATAGGATAGCATCTTGCAGTTGATGGAGATTTATGGGATGCACATCCAGGGCACGAAGCTCCCATTCCACCACATCCCAAAGATGCACTATTGGGTTGAGATCTGGTGACTGTGGGGGCCATTTTAGTACAGTCAACTCATTGTCATGTTCAAGAAACCAATTTGAAATGATTTGAGCTTTGTGACATGGTGCATTATCCTGCTGAAAGTAGCCATCAGAAGATGGGCACATGGTGTTTATAAAGGGATGGACATGGTCAGAAACAATGCTCAGGTAGGCCGTGGCATTTAAACAATGCCCAATTGGCACTAAGGGGCCTATAGTGTACCGAGAAAACATCCCCCACACCATTACACCACCACCACTAGCCTGCACAGTGGTAACAAGGCATGATGGATCCATGTTCTCATTCTGTTTACGCCAAATTCTGACTCTACCATCTGAATGTCTCAACAGAAATCGAGATTCATCAGACCAGGCTAAATAATGTTTTGTCTTCAACTGTCCGATTTTGTTGAGCTTGTGCAAATTGTTGCCTCTTTTTCCTATTTGTAGTGGAGATGAGTGGTACTCGGTGGGGTCTTCTGCTATTGTAGCCCATCCAGCTTAAGGTTGTGTGTGTTGTGACTTCACAAATGCTTTGCTGCATACCTCAGTTGTAACGAGTGGTTACAACTGTCTGGCACCAACAACCATGCCACTCTCAAAATAGCTTAAATCACCTTTCTTTCCCATTCTGAGATTCAGTTTGGAGTTCAGGAGATTGTCTTGACCAGGACCACATCCCTAAATGCATTGAAGCAACTGCCATGGGATTGGTTGATTAGATAATTGCATTAATGAGAAATTGAACAGGTGTTCCTAATAATCCTTTAGGTGAGTGTATATTGACCTTAGGAATTGAATGCCCAATCTTGCCTCCAGTTTCTTTCTAAATTCTTTTTTTAATTTTTTTTATTTGCAAACAAGCCTTACCTAATGACATTCCCCCACAGATAACATCAGAAGAAAGTCAGAATAGTCATATTAGTCATCAGTTACATGGTGAGATTAAATTTTGGGCTGGTAGATTTACAAGTTATTGGTATTGTAGGTAAGATTATGAGATTACAGGCAGAAGTCATTCTTACCAACTAAATGATTTTCAGAAGACAGATGAAAAACCAGATAGGCACTCTTTCCAGACATTCCAGCTCTTTACAATAATTTAGCCATTTTGTAGTTAGCAAGTATTTTAGACCAGGCAGGCCACACATCAGACTTCAAATTATATTGAGCCTAATTTCATTGCTAGACAACACTCTGACAGCTTTTTCCGGGAGAAATGGAGAAGTGTAAAATATGTAATGAGTCATTCAGTGATGAAAACACATCGGTTGTGTTCAATAAGTGTGGTGCTGGTGTGCATATTCAAAGTCATTTAAAAAGAAAATTGTTATACAAAAAAGGTTACTATTCATGTATACTTTTACTGTGTAAAGTTGTATTGTGGTTGGATTAAGGGGGGGGGGAGCCTATTTGGGTGTATTTTGGGCATATTTTATTAGTGTATAGCTCATTTGCATAGTAGAATTCATTTTCAAAGAAACTTGTAAAACAAAAAAAAATACTTTTCATGTGTACTTTCATTGTGTAAAGTTTCATTTTGATAGGAGTAAAGGAAAAAAAATAGTCCCATTGGGGTCTATTGTAGTCTGGCCTTACTGGCACACATCTCGGATTGATGAGGATTTAACATATTTCCTCAACTAGGATTTCTTAGGACTTTTAGTATGTTGTTCTGGACACCTCATAGAAAAGATCTAAGCTGAAAAAAATTATTTTACAATTAGTCTGTCGTAAAACGCTATTTTGCCTGGACTATAAGTATTTGGGTAATTTGCATTATTAAGATAAAGTTTAAATTTTATTGTTGGATCCTTAACCTCAAATAAGGGCATGTCATAAAATAAGCCCATATCGTCATAATCTCACTCCAGCCAGGCAATTTACAGTAGCTATAAATATTATGTTCTCTTGTGTACTTCACCTGAGGAGCAGTGTTTTAGTGGTGTGTATGAGTGGCCATTAACAGAGTCATATTGGTTATAAAATCAAGCATCTTTTTGTTGCTAGTAGATATTAGGTGTTTCTTATCATGCAGCTGATGTCTACACCCTGCATTGGATAGTCACTGCATCCTATTGCTACTCATTTGCATTAAGTTAAACTAAACTTTGCCGCCTTCCAACGGTTGCTATTACTAATGAAATTCATGACTCAAAATGTAATAAATGCTCAGTATGCATTCAAAAAGATCTCAGGAGTCATTTTTTTAAGAAAAAGAAAGATAGAAAAGAAAGAAAGAAAGAAAGAAAGAAAGAAAGAAAGAAAGAAAGAAAGAAAGAAAGAAAGAAAGAAAGAAAGAAAGAAAGAAAGAAAGAAAGAAAGAAAGAAAGAAAGAAAGAAAGAAAGGTGATTTTACAGTTAGATTAATGATTTGCAAGAATGCCAGCACTGCAAGTGTTTGTCTGTGGAGATAACCTAAACACCAGTGCATGTAAAATTACTTTGGAAAAGAACTCACATTTTTTCAAGTAATTATACCTTTTTTGTAGTTTGAAAGAGAAAATCTGACATCTGGAAACATTTTATTCTTCTGTTATTCATATGTCTCCTTGAAGGAAAATGTTGAGCTTTCTAGGAAAGCAAAAATAAACAATTGTTAAAATCTGGCTAATGTTAAGTGAATATTAAGTACAAAATAATTATTGCATTGGCTTAAGGCCAAACCAATAACTTTGATATTCAATAGCTTAGAGCTGTGTTTCACAGATAACACTCTAATATGCTAACGACAATATAAGCATATTCATTTATAATGACAAATCCAGGGGAAATTGTACAATATTTAGTATAAATCTAACAAACCTATACACTTGAGATTATATGTAGTAAAATATGTTTCAAAAGGAGCTGTTTTTGTAACACTAACTTAATTTGTAATGTCACTGTAACACTATACAAAGTCGGTTGGACCATTACCGATACGGCTTCACCGAGGCGTCCACAGTTTTGAGCGACAATCTGTGATTGAATTTTTCCATTTCTTATTTAACATTAAAATTATTTAAACCAACCCCTATTTATTAACATGCCTTACTAAAAGTGTCTATTGCTAGTTTTTCACAGTGCTGTAGAGTAGACAAACCACTACAGAAAATAATGTTTGTATATGAATGAAACCATCTCTGCTACAATGTGTACATCATACTTAATTTGAAGTTTCAAGAGACATGGGTTTCATTCTGTGAGTTACAATTTAGCTAATTTAGATTGTATGAAAGACAATAAGACTTAAATATATAAAATAAAATAAAAACATTTTAAATAAAGCACTGGAATAAACCCCATGTGGGATGCACATAAAATGAATCAAGGGGTTCCTGGTGATTATAAACATCAAGAACATGGATCACTGCTCAAGCCAATAATTTGGAAGTTCTGAACTCTGTCTGTTTGGCGATCCAGGGGCTCTCTGATTCAGTGGTAAAAGCTCCTGGCAAAATATTTTTTCTTTTCTGTGTTGATTTTCCGTGTCCAGGAAGAATACTTTCAGCTGACTTCCCAGAACTCTATAAGCACGACAGACTGACAGATACAATTCATACTGATGTACTGCTGTTAATACTGTTTATTTATCTTGCAGGATCTGTTCAAGTGCTCTGATGTGTTGTTTATTATATATATATATATATATATATATATATATATATATATATATATATATATATATATATATATATATATATATATATATATATATATAATCAACTTACACTAATTAAATTGTTTACCTTCAAAAGAGAGTTATACAACTTATCATTAAGTAAGCTCTTAATGGGCAAAGAGCCTTTTTTTTGTAAAGGGCTCCCAATTCTGATGTTGCCAAATGAGTTTAAAAAATAAATTACATAAAGTTTATTATATTTTTGGTAAAGCGCTGGTTTAACACAAACCAGAGCTGTGCACATATTTAAATTTAATAAATGTTTGTTTAATAAATGTTGTCAAGGTTAGAAGCATTATAATAGGTATGTACAGGTATTTTAGGTATGTATTTATATATGCTAAATTTGTGGAATATTTTATTCTATGATAAGCAGCTTTCTCCCCTTTTTATTTATTTCATTTTTTAGAAAAGCCTTTCCATGGACCCGATATGCAAATTAGCTTTTGCTATACACTCTATGCTGTAAAAAATCCAACTCAAACAATTTAGGGTAATGATTATATTTTAGTTAACTGGACAATTAAATGCAAAAAAAAAAAGTTGGCTTGACCAGTGAAAAGAAGTTGGTTCAACAATTGTATCAATCAATCAAAATCGATTTGTAATTACAAGTTAACAAGCATACAAGTTGCAACAAATTAACAATACATTCTGGGTGCATCATGCAAAACTGATCCATGGCTCCCAGCATGCATTGTGGCATGAAGCATGTCACCATTGTTAAGATTAATAGGCAGATTCTTTATGTCTGTGGGAGTAAGGGTGTACTCACACTAGCCAGTTTGAACCGTGCCCGAGTGCGTTTGACTACCAAAGCGTGGTTCGTTTGACTAGTGTGAGTGCTCCGAACCGTGCCTGGGCGTGGCTCGATTAGCCGGCCCTGACCCGCTTGGAAGAGGTGGGCTAGAGCACGATTCAGTTGGACTCGGGCGCGGTTCGCATGCAGTGTGAGCGCTAACCATGCTGGAGTCCGTAATCAAAGCTGCAAAGTCCTTGCTGCACTTCAGCTGGTACCTTGCAAACCTCATAATACGAGCAGCACGATTACGTGAACATTTTCACGCCACTAAGGCGACACATCTGTTTAACAACAGGCTGTGAGAGGGCTGTGGACCACCGTGGACCAAACGACACAAAATTATCCACAAAGAAAACAGAGCGATGGACTCCATTGTGTTCAGAGAGCGCCGCTCTTTCTGTTTATCCCGAAACCGTCGCACCATAATGACGTAAGTGTGCTCCAGCACGAATGCTGAAACCCGAAACCATCGCACCATAATGACGTAAGCGTGCTCCGGCACGAATGCTGAAACCCTATGTGAGTGCAGGCCAGCGGGGGAGTGGGGACATTCGTACTCGGGCCCAGTTCATGGCAACCGTGCCTAGTGTGAGTACACCCTAAGTCTCACAGGAGGCCAAAGTGCAATTAATTTGAAACCTTATTCAGCTTTTCTAATAAAAACAATTTAAAACTTAATCTTAAATTAGGGGACATCTTGCAGAGTTTTAGCCTAGAAATCTAGACGCACCCTAGCGGCAGCAAATCTAATCTGCCCGCGAGTGTCGTCTAGCAACTCTCAACACCCTTCTGAGCTGTATTCCCCTAACTCTTGCCGGGCCAATCACATGGTGTATAAAGTGGGTGGGCGGGGCCATAATGATGATGGCCGATTTGTGTTCGCGTGCTTCTAGTAAACACAGAAACTGCCAAACGGCGGTCTTTCGAACCAGATTTGACCGCGACTCTGGAAGAGTTGGAGTTAAGCTTTTCTCTGAGAAAAGAACAAAGAACGGCACTGAAGTCATTCTTAAAAAGGGAAGATGTGTTCGGAGTTTTGCCGACCGGATATGGCGAATGTTTAATCTATCAACAAGCTCTGCTTCACCTTTGTTGCTCTGGTTGGTTTTATTTTATTATCCATAATCCACGCTATCCTATCGCGTGCAGAGGGAGTTTGAAAGACAACCGTTTATCCCGCCCCTCGGATTGAGCTGTCAATGGTGAGTTTCCAGACCAAACATCTTGATGTGGGTCTGGCTTGTCAGGCTAGCAGAGTTTAGCTCCAGCCCTGAAAAAAATAACACTCACCTCCCTGGAAATGCAGTAATCCTGAAGACCTAGATTAGCTTCAAGAGAGTGTTTCTCTAGAATCAACATCCCCCACCTCTGGTTTTAGTCATCTGACCATTATCAGATAAGTAGTTAATCATAAGAGATGTCACACATGGAGGACCGCAAGGCTCAGTGCTAGGTCCTTTGCTTTTCACCCTTTACATGCTACCACTGGGAGATATCATTAGGGAGCATGGCATTAGTTTTCAATGTAAATCTGAGGATACTCAGTTCTATATTTCTTCCCACACTGACAAAACTTACCAATTAAAAATAATATAAAAGAAATGGACAACTTGTAATTTCCTGCAACTTAATTCAAAATAAAACAAAAATTTTAATTATTGGACAAAAAAAAAAAAAACCTCCACAAGTAGTAATGTTTCGGTTACGTATGTAACCCTCATTCCCTGGAGGAGGGAACGGAGACGTATGTCGGATTTAGACCGACGAATTGGGATCTGACTTTAGAGACCAATCATACTTCGAGTGTGTAAAAACGAGCCAGTGAAATTTGGCATGCGAGCCACGCATTCCACGCTCCGAGTTGGAGCAAACGATGGGAGCGTAGACCACCCTGACGGTTGATGTATGCAACGGCCGTGGTGCTGTCCGTACGGACCAGTACATGCTTGCCATGTGGCAGCCCCTTGAGGCGGCGGAGTGCCAAGTGTACTGTCAGTAACTCGAGGCAATTGATATGCCAATGCAATTGCGGCCCCGTCCACAGACCTGCAACTGCAAGCCCGTTGTACGTGGCCCCCGTTGTACGTGGAACAAGTTCAAGCAGTTCAACACTGACTGGACTAACTCCTCTTAGAGGCGCGCAGTCCGGTTGACCGAATCCAGCTCCTCGAAGCCCACTCTGCTGTCCACTGCCCAGAGGCAGGGAAGTGGAGTACTCAGCCCTGACTCAGGAGGCCCGGGAGCGGCCTGGAGTGTTGACTGAGTATTCCAGTGAGAGGCAGTGTGTGGGGGAGAAGGCCCGGAGGCGTCCTCGAGACCCACACTGCTGCCCCCTGGCAAAGAGAGGGGAGGAAAGAAGTGACAAGGCCCGTGGGCTTCGCACACTGCCAACCTGACCCTCTTGGGGCCCAAAGAGAGAGGAAACTGCTCTTTTTGTGAAAATGTGGGTACCGCTGGACTTCGGACAGCCAGCTACAGCGATGTTGTGTGACCAGTCGGGGCCCCGCGATCCTCCTCCGGGGGGTGGGGGAGGGATGCGGACATCATCTCCCTCAGAGCAGGTCCTCTTCTCCCTGGGCTGCCCGTCTCAGGGCCGCTTCCCCTTGAGCTTACCAGCCGGCTTAGCGGGACCCTGACCCAAGGAGTGTGTGGTGACTTTCGTCACCCTCAGGGCGAGGTCCGTCTCCGCACGCAGTTCCTGCATAAAGCCCTGGTCAGAACTCCCCTTGTGCAGCTCCTTGAGCGCTTTGGCCTTTGTGGACCTGCAGGAGTGCCATGGCATGCAAAGCTGATGCGGATTCCCCGCAGGCAGTGTAAGCCTTGCCCGTCAGACCGGACGAGAACTTAGACGTCCGGGAGGGGAGATGCGGGGCCTGCCTCCAGTCCGCAGCAGTCTTTGGACACAGGTGCATTACAACCGACGGATCGACTGGAGAGATCCCCTCGTAGCCCTTAGCCGCACCACCATCGAGGGTAGTGAGGACGGAGGAGTCAGTCGATCGCAGGCGAGCGCTATAGGGCGCCGCCCACAACTTCATGAGCTCCTTATGCACTTCCGGGAAGAATAGTACCAGGGCGGGGCGCTGAGAACCAGCACGGGCTGTCCCGAGAAACCAGTCGTCCAACCGTGAAGGAGGGTTCATCTCGAGCCCGACACTAGCGGCAGCCCGGGCAAGCATAGCCATAAGCTCCGGGTCGGACTCGGGCCACGCTGTCACACTCGACACACACGAACGTGCCCGTCAAGCGGAGACAGAAATCGCCCGCACCCAGAAACACACGGTTTGAATGACATATTGAAAAAGATGCAGGGTCAAACCGTGTTGCTCTTTTGTGAATGGAAAACTGCTCTTTTAGCTTGCTAAAGCACTCAGGGAGATTACCGCGGCTACACACATTCCGATCAGTGCAAGCCTGTGTGAGCTCTCAGTGTATGTATGTATGTAACGCCCACCGAACCAACAAGCTTTTTTTAGTTTCACTTTTGACGATCACTCGCTGATGCGGCGTATCACCCGCACTGGCAGTTTTCTCTCACGAGACTCGAATTCCACACTCTCCGTAGAAACAGCAATAGAACTGTTCGGCTCTGAAGTAGAAAGCGCTGATCTACCATTCCACTTCCTATTTATACCTGCGCTGCGGGGCGGAGCGTGGAATGCGTGGATCGCATGCCAAATTTCATTGGCTTGTTTTTACACACTCAAAGTAGGATTGGTCTTGAAAGTCAGATCCCAATTCTTCAGTCTAAGTCCGACGTACGTTGAACTAAGTCCAACGTATGCCGAACATCGAACGTGACCAACTGAAAGGGAGCCTAGAATACTGTCTAACACTTGACAACTGCTCTGTCAAGCCCTCATCGTCAGTGAAGAACCTGGGTGTGTTCTTTGATACCAATCTTTCATTTGAACACCACATGTATAGAACCAGTAAAACTGCATTTCATCTTAAAATATATATATCTAAATTACAGCACATGCTTTCAATGCAAAATGCTGAACAGTTAGTATATGCGTTCCTGAATTTGAATTTTACAGCATACCTGCTGCTACTGGTAGACAAAAAAAGACGACAGCTGTGGTTAAACGCAATAAAAGAAGAGGACTGCAGTGTGCTAGGCGCTAGGCAGAACTTCAACATCATACAATCTATTAATTAATTGTATTTGAAGTCTTGTACGTGTCAATTTAGCACATAGTTGATAGATTGCATGTAACAATCTAAACTATGCACATTCATGTTTTCCCCATGAAGTAAACTGAGAAATTTAGATATTTAATACAAATTTTATAAAAATAAAAAATAAAAATGGCTTTTTAAATAAACCTCTAGCCTATATAAATATTACAAATTTCGGCAAATACATTTAAAAAATGCCATATACCCTCTTAAAACTGCACAACAGTAGAGTACAAACATTAGGCTATTCAAAAAGTGATGTGTTATGTGTGTAAAGTTAACTTTTTTAAATAACAGTCATGGTCCCAGACAGAGAGTGACCTTACATATTCAGATAAAATTAGTCCAGTCATTGTTTAAAAATAAGCTATATATATATATATATATATATATATATATATATATATATATATATATATATATATATATATATATATATATATATATATATATATATATATATATATATATATATATAAACCTTAAAAAAAAAACTTTGCTATAGTGTTAGTGAAGCAATCAGGGGAACTGTTCTAACTCCAGCTAAGCTCCGCCTACACAAAAAAAATGTCACAGTGTTTACTAACTGAAAAAGGGTCTATTGTGGTCTCAAAACTCTAGTCAGTTGATAAAACCTTTCAATTATTCAAATCAGTTAAATGATTGTTTGCCTGCATTAACTAGGTCAGCCGGAACTGGGAAGACTTCCCATAACACCTGATGTATTAATTTCCATCATAAAAAGAGTGGCACCTACGCTTACGTTAGTCTCTCTGTTTATCCTGAAGTTTACTGCAGCCAGCCGGATCTGGGCCGTATCCAGATCAGAAGGTGGACCTGTGCCTGAACATGACCAACATCCCTGAAATTTCTGCAGAGAGCATGTCTATTAATTTCCCACCTGTAAATGCTGCATCAACACAAGACCCTCATTAAACCAGTCTCCAGCGTGATGACTGCAAGTCCAATCCTTCAATAATCTTACAAATATCTATTGATCTAATATGATTTCTGACCTGTAATGTTGCCAGAATCATAATCATACACTGTTTGTTTGTTTGTATGTTTGTTTGTTTGTTTGTTTGTTTGTTTGTTTGTTTGGCCAGAGGAGAACTGGCACCCCGACTGAGCCTGGTTTCTCCCAAGGTTTCTTTCTTCATTCTGGTCCTGAAGGAGTTTTAGAGTTCACTGTGACCATCCCCTTTGGCTTTTGGCTTGCTCAGTTGAGGACACTTAGGCCTCGTCCACACGAAGCCAGCGCTTTCCTAATCCGTTCTTTTTTTTCCTCGTTTCAAGAAATATTTGCGTCCACACAAGATTAAGAAAACGGACTAAAAACGATGTAGTTTGCATGCCAGGCCAGTGTGTGGCGCTGTAATTCTGCTACAGAAATACACTTAAAACGGAGAAGAAGAGTTGTGGCTAGAAGGGGTATAGCAGTGGTCGGAGGTTAGTGATCTAACAATAAAATAACAATAAATACATTTGCTACTTAACAGATGTGTTTTATTAATGCCTACACCTACCCCAACCCAAAACATACCCTTACAATAATGCAGATACGTTAATTAAATGACGCGATATTGATGTGCGCATGCCCAGTGCCCGTAGTTGTATCCCTTAACTCTTTCATCGTGCTGGACGTAGTGTGATGACATCACCGTTTCAGAAAATATACGGATTCGCTGTACACACGAAGACGGAAGATAATCGTTTTCAGATTTACCCACTTTGGGACCCGGTTTCGAAAAATATCGGATTCATGCTTCTAAAACGCCGGATCCGTGTGGACGAAACGCTGATAAGGTACAAAATTTATACGTATACAGCTAAACGCGTCTCCGTGTGGACGGGGCCTTAAATAACAACTATATTATTGACCTGTCCGCATTGACACTATATGACAATTGAAATTAGCTGGATAACATCACCGTTTTCACCAGAGAGGTTGTACAGCCAAATGAAATTCTGTTCCATTATTTTCCTGTTAACACTGCTTTGAAACAATCGTCATTGTAAAAAGCACTTTATAAATAAAGGTGACTTGACTTGACAGATAACACTGTTTAAATAATGTACAAGAGAAAATAACCCTGTATTGCAACAAATATAAATATGTTTGTAATTAGAGAGTCAATACAATTATCAAGGATTTTAAACTTCAAGACAAATCAAAACAATTATTGAAGTGATTTTATGCAATAAAAGCTGGAAAAGGAAAATGAAAAGCTCTGAACTATTTTGATTACTGTAAATGTACTATTTACAATTAGGAAAATGCTTTTTTTCTTTGTGTTTATTCATGTAGGAGAGCTATATATAGCAGCCTTGGTGTCCTACAGATCAGCACCCCCACAAGCATAACATCCCATGGGACAATGTCTGGCTCCACAGGGTTGGGTGACATCATTAATGGATGCCTAGCAGAAGCTCCTGAATAATTTATGTGCTCTGCTTTCAGCTCTGGTATAACCTGGCAGCAGTCACGCCGGCAGGGACCTTCTCCCTAAGTGCATTAGGATCAGAGTAGAGGAAACTAGCCTTTATTGACTGAATCCAATCAATAAGTGCTGCTGCTGTGTGCGTGAGAGGACAACAAGACATTTTGGGAAATGAAGTAAGGCTGGGGAATAACAATTGAATTAGCACCCATCGCTCAAATGTTTGACTTGATCTTTTGAGATTTCTGTGTTATTTGAGCTGCTTTAATAAAATCACGCTGGTGATGAGTGACAGAAGCTTCTGCATCAGGTTACAAGGCATCAAATAAGACAATGGGGGTGTATGGAAAATAAATACAACCAAGAGGAAATCCGATTCTTTTATTATAGTGACTATTTAGAGATGGGTGTTTTACAAATGAAAGATTTTTTATGGCTTGTGAGAATAAACCGGAGGTCGTGTCCTTCAAAAAAACAACAACAATTCATGAATTAAGGATTGCATCATTCATGGTCACCCACAGCTCAGAGACATCACATCTATTGATAATTAATAAAAAAGTATATATATTTTGTTTTTGAAAGAAAATAATGATTTTGATGCTGAGAATCCAGCACAAAACTGACCCAGATGAAAGAAGAGGTGACTAAGTCATCATGAGAGGTATTTTTTGTGTGTTGATGCAAACACATAAGCTTCTTTTTGAAGATTTAGTGTAGTGTGGAAAATATCAGATCAAATGATAAAACTATAATAAAAAAATAAAATAAAAAAATCATGAAAATATCAGGCAGAATGTTTGCTTTTCTGAATGGTGTGCTTTTATGTCAGGGATAATGTAACAGTCATCCTTTTTACAATACTGTTAACTTTATTTAAACAATTAATTTCGATTTAATGCCATTTTATTAGGTTTCTCATTCAAACACAATTGCACGGATTAAACTGATGTTAAAAATGTTTTATTAATGTTTTTATTTTGAAAGGACATGTTTCAATTAATTTGGTCAAAATTAAAGTTTAATCAGTTTACTTAAATAAATCAAGTTAATTCAACACAATTATTTTCAGTTACTTTAATTTATTTGAGTTGAGAGTACATAAACGACTTTAGTTGTGTTAATGTACCATTATTGGAACATGATTTCCACTTCCCATCATGCTTTGCATGAATTTAATTTTATGCAGTTTTATTAAGATAATAATAATATTGGGAGACTAATGTTCTTTTATGTTTGCATTTAAAGAGTTTTTACCATTGTGGTGAAGTGTAGAGCATGTGCTTGGGTTGAAGAACTGCTGACGAGAATTAAAGTTGTTTAAAAAAAAAATCTATGAACATGCCATTGATATAACAAAACCATCTTCTGGCTAACACCTATAACAACAAGAGTCTGAGTAAAGATTTTGTACAAGTTATTCTTGTAGATAACATTTGCCTTTACTAAATAAACTAATCAATTTAATTTTAGTTGGATATTAATTTAAGGATAAACACACTCACAATACACAACTGTGGACATGAAATATTGATT
Organism: Pseudorasbora parva; assembly: GCF_024679245.1. Lineage (NCBI taxonomy): Eukaryota > Metazoa > Chordata > Actinopteri > Cypriniformes > Gobionidae > Pseudorasbora > Pseudorasbora parva. The sequence continues at coordinate 15,579,658 of NC_090174.1, read as the reverse complement.
TGAGGTTCAATTATTTTATTTTCATTGAATGTGAATAGTCAATGACACGACTGACCAATTAGCATCAAACATTTCAGAAAACGATGTAATAAATACTGTTCATCCAGGCTTTATTTCTTTATATTATTTTGCCCATTTTGCTATAATAACCATTTTTATTGGTTTGTCATCTGTTCTATACCATTTTATGTAATGTTTAAGAAATTTGATATCACAACATCATATCTGCGTATTAACATATCTGAGAATATGTTTTTTTATTATTATTATTTTTTTTTTTTTTACAACTGAGGCAATATAAAAGACAAGGAATTAGAATAAGAAATTTTGCCACATCAGCTCATACTGAGGAAGAGGTGCCAAACATCTGTGTTTATATATAGGGATTGCAGCTAAATGATTCAAGCTGTGATTCAACAGTACAAGATTGCACAACTCAGTATGGGGTCATTGCAGAGTCAATACAATGCCACCCATTTAAATCTATAAACGTCACTGTCCGTCTCCCAAATTATTTGGAACTCCTGACTCACTAGTTACCGTTTTATATACCTTTAAAAAGACACCATGGTTAACCATGGCTAATCATGTATAGTGGAGTGGTATCCACATGTGCATGCCAGGATGTTGCTATGAGGTTGATTATGTGTTCTGAGTGTGTTGCTATGCATTTGGTTCAGGGTGGTTTCTAGATGATTACTTACCTGTTCAAATCAAAAGAGACCAGTCTTCTCTCTCTTTTATCTGCCAAGTAAAAGAGTCTAATCGCGTACAAAAAGAAGTTTATTAAAGTGTGCTATTAGTATACTTATTTAAATTAAAAATAATACTTTTAGTTATGTACTTCTCAGAAATATACTTCATGTACTTAGAAAAATACTTAAAATTGCGCTAAATTATACTACTTGATATACTGACAGGACTATAACAGCTTCAGCTCTTCTGGAAAGGCTTTTCACAAGGTTTAGGAGTGTGTTTATGGGAAGAGTCCAGTGATGGCATGCTTTACACCACTGCATCCGACGCATTGCATGTTTCCCTGTTTCTTTCCTGTTTCCCTGCCACTCACTGAATTTTCTGGCTATTCATGCTTTCACTGTTATACGGTAGGGGGGTACTATTACACATCTTCTAGTACAGAATTTCCAGATCAAAACAAGTGAAGAATAAGCAGAAACAAGTGATAGAAGATTGCTTATAGGCAAATGTATCATAACATGATCATCAAACATTTAATCAGCATACAAATCAAAATTAAATGTCGAATCCACAAAGAGGGTGAGGCTTTGGCGGTGTTGATGAAGTTGATCATCTTTCTGAAACTCATCGGTAAGTAGTCTTTGAAAAGAAATCCTTTTTGATTTAAAGGGGGGGTGAAACACTCAGTTTCAGTCAATCTCATGTCAATCTTGAGTACCGATAGAGTAGTATTGCATCCTTCATATCTCCGAAAAGTCTTTAGTTTTATCATATTTATAAAAGAAATATAGGCTGTACCGAGTCTTTCCGGAAAAAACTGAGCGCCTGGAGGCGTATCGTGTGGGCGGAGCTAAAGAATGACAAGCGCGCAAAGCGGTGACGTCCTCAAGCATGGAGAAACCCATGGTTATCTCAGCTAATACAGATAATGATCCAGAATCAAATCTGAGGGAGAAATAAATTGAACAGGAGAAACGGCAACATCAGGACGTCCGTCTCTGTGGTATGTAAGTTACTGTATTTAATGGCCTCTCCACATTTCTGTGTGTTTACTTGCAGTGTATGAGGACATGATTCGGTTTATGGACTATTGTATGCGACTAGACCTTAGAAGTAGCAAGCAAAACGGTTTTGCACGTCAGAATACTGTAACGTTATACAGAGAACAACAATGGAGTAACCGTTAGCGCATTTGAATGACGAAGCACGCGATCGTGTCGTTTACTGATGTTTAAGTTTAAGTTAACTCACCGGCTGCTTCCAAAGCAGGACCGAAGCTTTATCGCTGGGACTGCTCCGTCAAAAACACACTTCTTTGGTATGATTTGGTAAAGTCCTGACAGCAGTGGCGTGTAAATCCATTTTGAGACGCAACTGAAACGATGTTGTGAAGCTTCCCGTCATTTCTGCGTTCAAATCGGTTCAAATGCAGCGCTGCCTTCCCGGAATGCTGTGCTGAAGCGTTGAAGTCGCTCGATGTCACCCATAGGAATAAAGAGAAGCGCGGCACCACATAAGTGTTCACGGGAGAGTGTTTACGGCGTGCTCTAGTCACGCGCGCGCGCACCCTACCGGGAGAAGAGCCCGTACGGCCCATACAAGGACCTTCCGCTCTTATTAACGTCAAGTAGACCCATACTCGAAAAAAACTCGCCGAAACTTGTGAGAAACCGGAAGGAGTATTTTTGACACAGAAATACTCCATCAAACGTCCAACATTAGTTTTTGAAACTTTGTCTATGTTTAGGATGGGAATCCAAGTCTTTAACAGTGTAAAAAGCTCAGTATGCATGAAACAGCATTTCACCCCCCCTTTAAATGTTTTTGATTTTAAATGTCTGGCATTGCTCCATAGAGGAGTAATTATCTCTGTCTGAACAGAAACTGTTCGGACCAATGAAATCATCAGGGCGGGCTTTAGATGATGACGGACAGATGATAAACAGTAATGTAATCATGCATGTCACCAAAGGAGCTTGGATTATATCTACTCAAATCCTAAACGGAGAGCTTGTTTGTATATGCATTCACCTTCATTATTTCTCTCAAAAATGATGATCATGTTGGGTAAGTACTCTGTGTATCAATAAATTCTTTTATTTTTTTTCAACACCGGCAACGATCGTTTATTCCAGCGCGTGTGCAGACAGGGTTGCCAAGTTTTTACAACAAAATCCGCCAACTACTAGCCCTAAACAATAGCTTCTCGGGGGTTCTCCGGGGGGAAAATAGTGTTTGGGGGGTAAAATGTGTGTTATTTTGGCAAGGTTGCCTGCTAAAATTCGCACTCATGGGTCTATATATCACATAATAGTCGCTTCAACCCTTGGGCATAGAAAACAACCGCGGAAAAAAACGCGGACTTGGCAACACAGTGCAGTTGAGCTTTGTCTGTTGACATTTGACAATGCATCGCTTCGTTGCTCTGATTGGTTTGCTCCACTGGGCTGTGATTATGAGGCGTGTTTCAACCGAACCAGCAAAGACCTCAATTGGATAGACCTTTGTAGGTCTATCCAATTGAGGTCTTTCCTGGTTCGGTTGAAACACACCTCATAATCACAGCCCAATGGAGCAGTTTCAGACTCATATTCTGACTAGAATTGAGTATGACCACGTCAGGCTAGGTCCTCGGAGTTTAAGAGGTTAAACTTACCCACACTCAAGTGTTGATAAAAAAAGATGCATAAATTATGCATAGTTATTGATAATGTTGTGTTTATGCCATAGTACTAGTACATTGATGTTAGTATATTTACTACATAAAGTATACTTATAAATATACTTGAACTTTATACTTCATAGAATTATACTTCCTTTCCATAGAGTTTAACTCCAACCTTAATCAAACATGCCCGAACAAGCTAATCAATGTCTTCAGGTTTTCTAGAAAGCTACAGGCAGGTGACTTTTTTTCAGGGTTGGAGCTAAAATGTTCAGGACAGTGGCCCTCAGGAGTCCGGACCAAAGTTGTCCATCCCTGCTTTACAGTGACAATGTATCATTTACTTGCCTAAGTTTAATATAAGTTTAAAACTGAGCCTGATACCTCACACAACAAATGTTTATATGCCAAGCACAATTGAGTAAAATAGACTTAAAAGTGCCCTAGAATGATTTGGAACAATATGTTCAGTTGTTCTCTGATATCTACATAGAGGGTATGTGGCTTATTTAAGGACAACATTTGTCCAGATACAGTTTTACAGGTCAATTTACAACCCTATAAATTGTCCCTAGGATGTAATGCTCTGTTTTTGCCTTATTTGGAAGGGTAATGAATATTAATGTTGAGCTCTGCTCTGATTGGCTTATTTCAGAAGCTCACAGCAGTTCAGTAAAGATCGTCCGTTTTTCCGCTTGTTCGGCCCATTTCAAGCAAGCTTCGCTCAGCATCTTAAACTGAGTGGCAATTACAACTGTATTCCTATAAGCAGCAAGTAGCGATTTTATCCACTTATTAACTGTTTAAACAATTTCTGATTAAATTGAAAGTTTCTTAGAGAGAAATTAGTAAAAATTATTATGGGGATTATCTACAACAAACTTCCACGTTCTGTAAAACAGGTTGCATACACTGATCTATTGATCCATATGATCAATCGTCACAAAGCTTTAAGTTCAGGTCTTTTGAATGTGCTTTTGTAAATATGAAGCCGTTTTATTCAAATATCTTCAAATAAGTGAACAAAGATGAGTGTAACCGATATCTGTTGCATATGCAGACTGATATCGGAGTTTTAATTTTTCTTCTCCCTAACATTTAGATATTAAAATCAAATAGAACAGCAACATTAAAAATAACTAGCTTAGCTGATTTAACTCAACAGTCGATAAAACACTACATAGAACACGCTCTCCAACAAACGGATGCAATGAGACCCGTTTTCTTGTTTGTTCATTGGACATTTGATAAAGGTGATGATAAAGATTTATTTATTTAATTTTACCTGGAATGTTCCTTTAAAAATTCAATAAGAAAAGTATGTGATTGAATGTAGGAGTATAAGTGTGCCAGTCAGACAGAAACGGCATTTCAGCCTTTAAGTTGATGAAAGTTCTACTTAAATAACTTGACAACCAGAGGCATCATGAACCTAATTTGTTTGGGTTTCAGTCCCGCACACGCTAACCAAGACAAGATAAGGCTATTTTTTTTAAACAAATTAATTAAACTAAAACCAAAAGAAACTTAAATCTGAAATTGACAACTGTTTATAATCATGCTTGTTGGCATGGAAACGCTTTGTTATTTTAATAAAAACTTTTTTGACTTTTTTTAAGTTCAAAATCAAAAACATAGCCCAATAGGGGGTACATGCCGTCCAATTGCACATGCAGGCACGTCTGAACACGACAGTCTTAATGTCTGTTCACACCTGAATATGAACCAAACACTGAGACTTATGCACAAAAGAACACTTTATTCCCTTCATGTGTCAGAGAACAGCAGAGGTCTGTAAAGTTCAGGAAGCACATTGGGATTTTACTTGAAAATCTATAAATTGAGAAAATGAATGCCTCTGTGTTTATTTATGCATGGGGTTCCAGGCTCTGAGAGACTGCAGCCCAGTTGCCAGCTGTGCTCTTATTAGTGTATCTCCGTCCACTCCACATGGTTGTGCATGTCAGCACCTCATTCAGATGGGTTCCCAAAGATTGAGAGGAGAGACACAGGTAGAGTAATCAATCTGGAGACTGCAGTCATCTCTTCACTGCAAAAATAATATTATTAATCAGTATTTTTTTTATCTTGTTTTCCAGTTATAACCTTTTGAATCCTTACAAAAATTCACAATTATGTGAAATAAAGTCATAGTTATGTAAAAAAAGCTGCAATTTTAAGATATAAAGTCAGATTGTGAGATATACAATTCACAATTACAATAAATAATAACTAAGCAAACTAAGAGATTAAAAATTAATATTCATCTTGATTTTATTTAAGTGATAATAAATAAATAACAATTATTTTTGTACATTTTATTATATTCGTCTAAATAAAAAAAAGTGCACATTTACACAACAACATGAAACAGCAAAACATTTTTACAGATGACATTGTTAAAAAACAATCACGATTCACATAGAGCCACAAAAATGGTTACAAACTCTGTATTACGCTGTCCAGTAGTTGGCGGTGTCACACAGTGTCATGTAAATGGCCCCTAATTCTACAACTCCCTATAAATTGTTTGCAATTCTCCCAACTGGATAAAAAAAAAAAAGCTATTAGTATATAATGGTCCAATAAGTTTGTTTGCAAAATGGATTTCAAAGGTAATTTAATCATTTGAATTGAGAGTCCAATTGTTATAATATATATATATATATACATTTTTTAAATCACCGGGTCAAATGGTCAGGTCACGACCTGAGCCAGACTCAAACATGGATCATTGTATCATAATGTACATGTTGGCGCTTGCACACCAGGCCATGTCTGACAAAGAATATAATTTTATGCATATTAGTTATTAGTTAGCTATAAAAAATCTTGTTTTCCAATGGCAAGTGTTAAAAATAGTGTTGGAACTGGTTTTATTTGGGCAAAAATGTTGATCTAGGACTAACAAAAAAAAGAAACGTTTGTTTCTGTGGTGTTTGGCAAAATAATCTATTACGGTTTTATAAAAAGAAGTTGGATATTGTGTTATTTTTGCATATATAAGGAACAGATTTCAGGGGCAAATCAATTTGTAATATAGGTGTTTGTCTGAATTTCATTTAAATGGTTTTAAGGTTGTGATAGTGTAATGCAGACAATCAATGGTGTACAATGAAAAAAGCTGGAGCTGAATTTTTTGAACTGCAGCCCTATGGCTCTTCTTTTCACATGGAATCTGTCTTGTAAACTGATCCTACTGGCCAGTCATGACCTCAGCATGCAAGTATGAGTTTTCAGCCTGGACCTGCATTTACCAGCGCAGCCTGCCAGAGAAACTGAGACTCATTATCACTGGTCCCTGAGGAGCATAACCGCTAAGGGTGGAGCAAAGGAGGTAAGTCCTTCCCTCTTAAAGAATGATGCCTTCATAGTCAATATGAAGCAGCAGCTGTGTGCATATCCAAGTGCCCGGATAAGGGAGATCATGACATATGATCACACGGGGAAGTTGTCACTCAGTGACTATGTTTTGAGCCAAACGTTCATTAATACAAGAGTGAACTAGCTAGCTATAACGTAACTAAAGGGCAGATCTTACTTAACTGAAAGGTTGAACAAGGGTAATTTTCATAATGTTAGGCCAGAGCACGTTTTATGTTTTAAATGTAATACTTTAAGTTAACTGATTATTCTTTTGGCCAAATTAGTGGTTTGATTTATTTTGTCACCTTTTAAATTTTTGCTGTTTCATAATGGTTTTAGTTTAAATGGGTCATGGTGTGCCAGTCCATATATCATTTTAACATGTTAAATGAAGTTGTTTTATTTTATTTCTTGGTAAAAATTGATTGCAGTCTTCTCTTCACTGCAAAAATGCAATTCTTAATCAGTATATTTATCTTGTTTTCCAGTAAAAAAAAAAATTAATAATAATAAAAAAAACTTTCAGTGTGTTTAAAAAAGTCAGTTATGTAAAACAAAGCTGATATGAAGTCAGATTTTGAGATATACTTTCACAATTACAAGAAATAATAACCAAGACAGATTTAAGAAGCAAACTGAGTACGATAATAAGACCCCGTCCACAAGAAGCCAGAGCTTTCCCAATCCGTTCTTTTTTTCCCCTTGTTTCAAGAAATATCTGCATCCACACGAGATCACCGAAACCGACTCAAAACAGTGTAGTATACATATGCCATGCCAGTGTGTGGCGCTTTTATTCTGCCACAGAAATACACTGAAAACGGAGAAGAAGAGTTGTGGCTAAGGGGTATAGCAGTGGTTGGAGGTGAGGCAAAATCTCACAATAAAATAATAATAAATACATTTGCTACTTAATAGATATGTTTTATTACAGTTTTTCTCAGTCGCTTTGGTATATTTCTCGAATCAAACTCACAATTTGCAAAACAGTAAATGCTTTTTTCAAAACAATTTGTACAAATAGCAAAACACTATGGATAACCTACAAAAGCCACTCTCTTACTCAAAATCCTTAGTTCATCTCTCAAAAGTAAATATCTGTGTCAATGAACATGTCAGTGCCATCAGAATGACAAGTCCTTGTGTCATTGTGTACGGATAAGACAGTCAAAATGTTTAGTCATGTTGTCAATATAACAGTTTACTCTGGAGGGATGTTCTGATGAAAATATGGCTAAAGTTTAGATGACAATTATTGTCAATTGTAAGTTACATCTTAGTGTATGTGTGAGTATAATTGCAAGAGAATGGAAAAGATTCAAATGTACACTCTTACTGTTTGTACTGTATTTTATTGACAGAACTTGTCGTTGAGATACAGAAATGAAAAGACAGCACTGAATAACTGATTTAGAAAAAAGTCTAATGTAAATATAGAAAGTATAGACGTATTATGATAACTTGTTCAACCATTTTGCATGTAAAGACTTATGCTATGAGCTTGTGTCTAAATGTTGTGGGGGGTGAGACTATTCAACAGAGACCCAATTTAATACATTTTGATCAACATGACATAAGCAACTGAAAATGTAGGGAACAACAGAGAATTGTACATAATTATTTGCATGGATGTACCAAAACATTTGCAACTTGCTTATTTGCAACGTCCTGGTGTGGATGGGTCTAAAACTTCTTACATTTTATTGTCTTTGGCTAAATATATCTCTTAAGTGCACGTTTACACGACAATGATAAAACAGTAAAAGTTTTTCCTTAGCATTTTGTTTTTGCATATACACAATAATAATAATAAATAATAATAACAACAACATTACATTTATATAGCTCTTTACATATAGAAGGGGGAAATCTCCTCAACCACCACCAAATGAAGCATCCACCTGAATGACATAGACAGTAAAAGAAATGGACACAGACTTCAACGGGGGAAAATGAGGCCAATTCGAAGCACTCACTTCCTGATGGCTGAGCGTACTGCGCAGCCTCAGACTGAGTTTGACGACGTAGATGTGACGTGAGCAACCTGTCTGACAGTTGTAAGTCTTCTAGTAGTTGTGGAAAGTAAAATCTGAATCACGTTGTTTGACTGTTTTGTCCCATTGCTTTTGGCTCACTATCGGCTTCTCCCCATTCTTCCCCCTTGACTTTATCAGACTTTATGTCTCCACGTCCCCCTGACTGTCTCATAAACAGTAAAAGATTGCCTGTGAGCTTCTCCTCCTGACTATCCGGTAATTTCTCAACTGTGCGACAGATTCGCGTTGGTTATGACGCAATCGTTAGCCTATTTTTTACAAAAACAGCTTCTATGGGGCGATAGTGTAAGATACAAGGTAATGGAACCTTTTATACATTGTCGTGTTTCTTTATAAATAAACAATGGACAAATGGAGTCTTTAAACGCCTCAGATGTAAAGTTATTCACTGTCAAAGTGACTCAAAAATGAATGGGAGTCAATGGGATGCTAACAGCAGGTGATGGCTTGGTTAGCAATGGTCGCCCCTATGGGTGGTACGCTTTCCAAGTGCTAGATTACCCCCTTGCTGGATGATGCGACGGCAGCCATATTGCGCCAGAACGCTCACCACACAACAGCTGTTTGTTGGAGAAGAGATTAAGCCAATCAGTGTATGGGGATTTTTAGGAGGCCATAATGGACAGAGGCCAATGGGCAATGCCGGGGTAACAAACCTACTCTTTATTGAAGGACATCCTGGGATTTTTAGTGACCACAGAGAGTCAGGACCACGGTTTAACGTCTCATCCGAAGGACGGACATGACATGACAACACTGTCAAAACGATACCGTTCATACAAATCCACAAAAAACGTGAGAAGTCCTCATGAAATCAAAATTGACCGGATTTACTTTGTTAGCACATATTAAAAGTCTTAGGGTAAACAATTAATATGTGTAAGTTAATACACAGAAAGAAAAAAACTTTTTTGCAGTAATCTTTAATCAAAATCTGAAAACGACCTTTCAGTCTGGAAACGCGGTACTTCTCAGATGATGGCAGTTTGATTGCTTGGGTTTGAAAATCCTTAACCACTCCCCTCCAACCGTTAGTCTGCTATGAGCGAGAGATGGAGAGGAGGAGCGCTGGCTGAGGTAAAACCATTCTCTCTATTTAATATTCCGTTTCACAGAAATATGTCACAGCAGACAGCACTGAAGAAAACTCACTCGCTACTTCCGGTTCACTGGGACCGAAAATGGTCTAAAAATGATGTAAGCCTATTATGCTGCCAGGCCAGTAGTTGGCAATGTCACTTTGTGAAGAAACACTATATACGTGCCTATAAACTGAACACGTTTTTATGGTTTACATGGAGACAATAACAGTATTGTTTTTTTTTTAAAACTTGCACTTTAATTAAAAATAAATAAATAAATATATTCAGGCCCCCAAAAAACATTGTCATAGCCTGACAAGCCACATCAAGCTGTTTGGTCTGGAAACTCACCATTGACAGGGCTCAATCCGAGGGGCGGGATAAACGGTTGTCTTTCAAACTCCCTCTACACGCGATAGGATAGCGCTACCACCAACCAGAGCAACGAAGGTGAAGCGGCGCTTGTTGATAGATTAAAAATTCGCTGTATCCGGTCGGCAAAACTCCGAACACATCTTCCCTTTTTAAGAAAGACTTCAGTGCCGTTCTTTTCTCACAGAAAAGCTTAACTCCAAGTCTTCCAGAGTCACGGTCAAGGCTGATTCGAAAGACCGCCGTTCGCCAGTTTCTGTGTTTACTAGAAGCACGCAAACACAACTCAGCCGTCGTCATTATGGCCCCGCCCACTGACTCTATACACGATGTGATTGGCCCGGCAAGAGTTTAGGGTTTACAGCTCAGAAGGGTATTGAGAGTTGCTAGACGACACTCGAGGGCAGATTAGATTTGCTGCCGCTAGGGTGCGTCTAGATTTCTAGGCTACCATTGTCATGTAATGAATGGCAGAAATGCACAAAAATAGTTACCTTTTTTGTTGAAAACATGTGTCATGTAAATGGCCCCTAATTCTACAACTCGGAATTTGTATCCAGATAATAAAATAAAAAATAAATAAAAACATTTGAAAAATAAATAAATAAATTCTATTGTACTCAGTCCCAGTTAATTTATCTGCATTAAGATCTGAATATCATTTAAATGAGGTCTTGAAATGCATTCAGTGCACTTCACATAATGGACAACCCAAAACCCAGTTTTTCTCAAATTGCTTTGGCTTACCTTTTGAAACTTTACATTTCTAAACTGTATGTGCAATTGTTACAACTATTTAATATGACATTGTGACTATATTCCATGTCTACAAAATGTTGTAACTCATCCTAAACATTTAATTATTGCTTCAAAACCTAGTTACTGTCATCGTAAATTGCCAATGCCACCAAAAGTATTTTTATTTTCAGTGATCCAAGGTCAAAATGTTTAGATGTTTTTTTTTTCTTTCTTTTTTCACCATCATAGCAGTAACCCTGGAAATGTTTGTTGCATACACATTCCATTTTTGTTCTACATTTATGTTGACATTACTGCGCTATTCAAGAATGTCAGTTCTTTTCATCTGAATGCCATGTCACAAAGCGTTTCAGATTTCAGTTTACTGGGAAAAATCAGTAGGCCTACTGTAATACACAAAGACAAACACATTATGCACATTTATTTGTGTAGGCTATGCACACAACAACATCACATTTACATGTTTTTTCATTTACAATATACTTTACAGTCAGTGAAAATTGTTTTATTGGTAAGACTGTGATGTCTATTTTCAAGTCATAATTTTTAATTTTAGTATTTCTGAAAGATTTTGATAACTGAATGAATACTTTTGCATGTCTTGGGCCATGGCTAAAACGAATGTTAAGAAGTTGGAGTAATGGATTAAGGGATAGACACTCCACACAGATGAATAAATGTCTGTGGTGTTATTTTAAGGTATTGGATGAAATTAATCTATAGCATAGTAAGCTTCTTAAAGGGTTCAGGTGAATGAACTGAAAACTAAAAGAATGATAGGCCGGTGTCCTTGAAGTCCATTCAGGCTGACGCAGATGACTGAATATATAGTGGTTGGTCTCCTGTTGCCCACTCAGCACTCCACCTACAAAAGTGGGTGAGTCGATCGACAGACGTTGTCACAATGTGTGGGTTGAATTAAATGCCCTTAAAACAATAAAAAGCAGACCTAGCCATAAGACCGACAAATAGATAATAAAGTAGGCTACATTGAAAATCTACAATAAAACATGTTCGCCAAGTCAAATGCAAAAATCAAAACAGCAAATGTGTTTACTTTTGCGAAGCGCATTTCATTAGTAATGAAAGAACGCCACCTACAGGCGACCAGCTATAAAGCATAACTCAACTTAAGAAATGGGATAATGTTACGCTGTGAAACAATTTTGGGTTCTACTTTAGAAAAATTAATTAGTTAACTAACAATGAAGTGCACGTATAAAAGCATATCTCCCGTTAATTTCAACATCAATAAATTGTTAACATGAATGCACTGAACATTAATACATAAAATCCAGCTGTTAAAGATGAAAAAAAAAACAAAAAAAAACAGTAAGACATTCTGCTCATGGTTAGTTATTACCTTAATGTTAAATGGCCATTATTCTAAAGTCATACACTTGTTTTAATTGTACTTAGAACACATTGCAGTCATCATTTGCAAGTCTAAATAGAAGGCAAAAATGCTTGAGCAAGAAACCGCAAAAAATTAAACTAGGCCAAAACCCTAGTAATAGTTTAACACCTCAAATTAAAATAGTTGGTCATGTCCTATATGTAGTCTTTACTAGAGACAAAGTAGGCTACAATGTATTGGGGATAAAAAAAACAAAAAAAAAACTAGGATATGGGTAGGTTACAATGCAAGGGAAAGCTGTAGGAAGATGAAATTACATGCATTTAAGGTTACGGCGTAAAATAAATGTACAGGATGAACTGTATCAAGCGACTTGTTGGTATTAAGACAGCAAATATAAATAGAGCAAAGAGTTTAATTGCTTAGAATTGACTAGTCACACAAGTTGAAAATGCAATAGAAGCAGCTGAATTTGCCATTTAGGTTTAAAATGTTTATTTGAAGTCAAATGTACAAGGTTGCATAAAATAATCGACATTAAAGGTCACCTTTACTCAGGCCATGGCAGTGCAGATGAAAAACACCTGTAAAAACATCTTAAATGATAAAAGTTGCAACAGTAAAAGCATGCATAAGTTACAAATTTTACAAGGCAGCACACAGTGCTTAATTCTTGTCCACATAACCCCACACTATGAGATTTGCTTGGCCAGGTCCTTGATCAAGGATGACTTAAGCTGAGAAATTGAGGCAATTCTCATCTGTTTCTGACTGGAATACTTGTTCTTCACAGCCTGGAGGAGAGGGAAACAAACAAAAAAACATCAGGTCACATTAGCATTCTAAATAGAGCTACGTGAACCAAAATAGGTCAACTCAGAATCAGGTAGAAGCCACTCACCAGGTGCTTTGAAAGCCCCTCATTGACCCTCACAACATTTTTGGCAATATGCTGCATCACAGGAACCAGCATATCTTCTGTGTAACCCATATAATGCTGAAGAGTAGGTGTCTAACGCACCAGATGGAATAGTCAGAGTTAGTCATTCAAGTAAAACAGGGGCAAGTTTAAAAAAAAAATAATAATAATAATTTCCAAGGGCTTACCCAGTCACCACAGCTGAAGACCTTCAGGGTGAGGGCATAAGCAGCACTGGCCACCTGGGAGGGAGGGAAGTGGACCATGTCATAGTCGACCATGGTGAGCTCCAGAAAATACTTGGCCAGTGTGTGATGCTCTGCAGTAACCTGTAAAACAAAAGTCTCATTACAATGTGAAACATGTAACACCAAGAACTTCTGAAACATGACACTTAAACCAACATACATCTCCAATTTTGGAGGCTCTCCTGAGGAACTGTAGTGGCAGAGGTCTTCCAAAACCAAAGTCAAGGACTCTCAGGATCTTCATCTCCATGTCCCGGATCTGACCAGTGGTATAGGCACGGTCAGTCACAAAGGCAAAGTCTGCAATCTCCGGTGGGTACATCTCTTCATACTTTGAGGCAATGAACATGGCTGTTACACCAACAAGCTGGAGCTGCTTCTTTGGAACTGGATTATCCTGATTGAGGGAGAAGTGGAGGTTTAAAAAAACAAAACAAAAAACACCTAAGACACTATGAAGCAAAACTGGAAAGGGACCCACCTGAAGGAAACGGTCAATGATTGCAACAGTCATGTACATGGTCTCCTGAAGCAGCCTGAACTTGATTTGTACTTGCACAAGCCAGTCAATAAGAATGGCACGCATGTTTCCGGTGACTTCCTTCCCATCCAGGTACTTTGGCCTAACAGCTTGCTCACTCTACAAGAGAAGCAGCAAAGCTTAGCTCACATTGCTGAACATCAGCATTACAACAAGCCAAATGAGATTTTATGCAAACCTCAAGCTGACGGAGATACAAATAGATGTCCTTGACATATTCACTGCAAAGCATGGGATTATCATAGTCATCTGCATCTACATCCTTGATATTAAGCAGAACATCAGAGAATGCTTGACACAGATCATCTGAAGCACAGCCAGAGGTCTCCATAGGAACAGGAGAGGAAGGCTCAGACAAAAGCTGAAATGGAAGACAGAAGTGAATTTGCATTAGAGTGGCAGTACAGGAGAATTGATACTTGAATCCTGAATAAACACGGCAGAGCCAGCACTAGAACAAACCAAGCTCCAATACTGACATTATATTCTGTTGAACTAACCATTTATAATAAAGAAAAAAAAAAGAAGAGACCTGCTCACCTGAACGTCATGCTTAACTTTAGGAGACTCCTTTTTGGGCTGTTGAACCACAGGCGCTCTCTCAACCACAACCTCCGCGTTAGGTGCAGTCTTCACCTCCTGTTTAAAAAGCCCAAGTCATTAAGAAAGAAACCTAAAAGGGGAATGCCTGTGGGGAAAAAGACTGTACTTACCTTCTTCCTCAATGCCGGTCGTGTCTGCGGATTGTTGCCAATCTCCCCCAGCGCGGCCCGGGGTCTGAGTCCGGGCTTGTTCGCTACAGCTGCTTTTCCGGGCAGAGCGTTCTGGTTCTCGCTGCTGGCCAGGCGGGTGTTCTGCTCAAGACAAGAGGGTCACAAGTGCATGGTTTAACTTACATAGAGAGTATGGGGGAAATGGTGAAGCGAGATTTCAGGTTTGAATTCTAGTAACTGTTTGAGAAAGGTCACGAGGACCGAGCATACGAGTACAAACAGCTAACAACACTAATGTTAACCAGTCAAGACAAGAGGGTCACACATGCATGGTTTACATAGAGTATAGGGGACTGGTCATTTGAGAGGCAATATGAAATATTTCTCTGCAACTTAGTTGCTTGCAAAATATTGTATCCATAAATGAAAAACTATGAAAGTTAACGTTACCCAGTTGCTCACGTTCAAGAATATGTTAAGATATATTAAATCCTCATCTACCGCATGTAACAAAAAGGCTACTAAAACTGAATGCATGCTCACGTTAGCATTTTGTACGTTTTTTTGTATAATGAAACCGCACACCAACATAGTAACGTTAACGTGCGAGATAAGGAAATAGGTCAGGGCTTTCCATTTAAACTTAATATGGACGAATAAGTTGTTCTTTAATATGGTAAAATGCATACGTCTTGAGTTCTAACAAATACAGAACAGGGATATAAAAACAACTTACCCTTGTGACACGGAGAGCCATTATTTCAGGATGCTTTTTGCTGTGACTCGATGAACAAACTGATTGATTATACTCAAGCGAGCTCGATGTAGCAATGCATTTCCTCTGTGGTTTAAATTGTCGCTCTTTCGAACGTGATTCGCTGGGTTCGAAAATCATTGAGATCTGATTGGCTCAGTCGCACCTGATTTCAATGCGTTACCAGGACAACTTGTGACCACGTGACGCCCAGGGGCGGGGGATACCAGTCGAACTTGTTCTTTTCTAGTGTTCTCGAGTACTTGCGTGCTTTCCACTGCCACCTTTTGCTGCGGAGCGTATGGCTTAGTGCAGTGCACTTAAACTTTTCCACAAACGTTGTTCGTTGAAATATCAGCATTGAGAAAACCCAAAGTAATATGTTCCTCTTATGATTCTAACAAGATGACACTTATTACTTCTTATTCTTAAAAGTGATACTAAGAAATAACCAATAAAACTATTTACTACTACTTCTAATTCAGTTAAATAATATAACTTGAACGCATTTGCACATAGGGTTATACCATATAAGTGCATCTAATATTATCATCTAAAATGTTCTTCTTTCAATGATGAACCTTTAATTGCCATAAGTAGGCTATTGCAGTTAACGTTACTTTGTTACACATTGGACAAATAAACAGACTACATTTTTTTTATAGTCATTTGTATCAGTGGTTTGATACATTAATTGTTTGATGTCTTAGTTCTTTGTAATATTATTAAAACAAAAATTCATATGTGTGATTTCATATGCCCTGCCAACCCACAAATCAGGACTAGTGCTTTGCTTACAAGGAAATACAACTGATTGCATCAATGGAAATTATTGGAATGCGACAATTGCAATATGAAAAAAATGTATTAATTATAAGTTATAATATATTTTATTGTTTCTAACTGTTAGGAACCAGACAGAGTCTTTTGTAGGCATCATAAAATACATTTTTATTAAAACACTTTTAAAAAAAAAATGAAGAGATTATAATTCTACCTTAGATGCCTTTATTTCTTAATATACAAATGTGTTAAAACAAGAGTTTACATGATACATGTGCCGTCTTTATAATATTTCATGGACTCCATCTGTTGTGTCATGGCTAGAACCTCGTGGAATCCAGTGCTTAGGCCAGACATGTGCTGGAAGTAAGCCTCTTTTTCCAACTGTATAGTCAGGTTATTAACACCGGCATCCTTCAGCACAGCAGACACCTGAGAAAAAATATTTCAGTATAAACAATACAAATTGGTTGTTACTTTATTTTTGGCCCGAACAAATAAAACCAATACATGAAACAACCCCAAAAATGTTATTATACACAAGAGCTGACATCAGAAATGGAGTTTAAAGCAGCACTAGGTAACTTTTCAACCTTCATAATATATTTTTTAAGACTCTTGTGATGATAAATCGACTTACAATAGGTTGAATGACACGTCTGCCATAGCCTGATGGGGTCTGTATCGTTTTTAATCGTACTTTTAAACTTCGGGTTTCGGGTAGTAACCCGAGAAAAAGAAAAGAACTACAAAACTCGACTGCTTTACGGCATATACGTCACTTCCACCAACACACACACTTCCTTACATTCGGACGTGCGAGCCCAACTTTGTTCGTCGGATAATATAGTCATGTCTGAAGCAGCAGAGACAAATAAGAAAGAAAAGGTTTTGTTGGAGGAAAGCAATAAGAGGAAACGAAAAAGTGATGGGATTAAAGGCAGGACGAGGATCAAAATGTGACCAGCGTTTGCTCGTCGGCTCGTGAGCTGAAGGAGGCGTGCCCGACCGATGCTGTCATGCTTGTTACGGTGAGCTACCACTCAAACATTGAACTGAAGTATCATATAGATTCTGTAAAACGGTAACCAATAGACTACTATAATGACGCTGGCTTGTAAACGTGAGCATCGTGATTATTTGGCGTTTGAAAAAAATAAAACCCATGAAATTATATTCATATGACATGCTGAAGCATGCCACTGACTGTAACGTTACCTGGGATGAAGACATTTCACACGCGACGCCAGAAGAACTCGAAATCCTCTTGCAGTTTTCAGGGGAACTGCTGCACCGACCCGCGGGGGCGCTTTTATGAAGTTATTTGGCCGCACCGCACCACTGTATATATTTTTACAACCCGCCGCGCACCCTCGACCATTAAATAGACATACGGGGTCCGCGGGTTATGAGACGAACCGCGCATCACTAGTTCAGGGCTATCAGGGCTGTCATGTCAACAAATGCATGCGCGATGGCATCCCCTGTTGTAGGAGGACAGCTCTTACGACAGTATTTGAGGACATTATTTTTTCCAAACTGTAGGGGGACCCCGAGAGCAAAAGTAGCCAAGTGGGGCTTTAAGTAATAAATAAATAAAAAGAGGAACATTTTATTTAACTAAAGCTGCATTCCAATTCAGAGGCTGCATTCTTCAAAGGCGACATTTGAAAGCTGATTGTGTCTCAGTGGTGTAACACATGCTGTCCCAATTCGAGAGCTCCTTTAAATGCGGCCTCGAAGAGTGTGCCCTTCATTTCCCGGGCAATGAAAGATAAAACAGATGGATCCTTTGCAGCCTTGCCTACACCAGAATTCATTGAGCACTGGTGACAACATGATTTCTTTACACTTTTTACACTTTTAAATGCAAGTATTGAGTTTCAACTTCTTAAAATATCTAATGATACTGGGTCTAAAAAAAAAAAGTCAAATATTGACTTTGATTACTTTTATTAACTTTATACTAGGGGTGTCCAATCCTGCTTCTGGAGGGCCACTGGCCAGCAAAGTTAGTCTCCAACCTACCTTAAAGGGTTAGTTCACCCAAAAATTACATTTATGTCATTAATGACTCACCCTAACGTCGCTCCACACACGTAAGACCTCCTTTCATCTTCGGAACACAGTTTAAGATATTTTATATTTAGTCCAAGAGCATATGCAAGTGTATGCACACTATACTGTCCATGTCCAGAAAGGTCATCATCAAAAACATAATCAAAGTAGTCCATATGTGACATCAGTTAGTTAATAAGAATCTCTTAAAGCATCGAAAATACATTTTGGTCCAAAAATAACAAAAACTACTACTTTTTTCTGCATTGACTTCTCTAATGGATTTGTTTTCAATTCTCAAATAAAGATTCAAACGGCTATGAATCAGCGTATTGAGTCATGATTCGGATCGCGTGTCAAACTGCTGAAACACGTGACATTGGAATCATGAATCAATACACGGATTCATAACCGGTAGAATCTTTATTCACCTTTAGCCAAAAAATTTAATGGATAAAGCTAATTCTACTGCGGTACGTAGGGAAGGAGATGAGCGTTTTTTTTTCCTTCTTTTTTTATGGATATCAATGGAGAAGAGGCTTCACTACACTGAATGAACAGCTTTTGTTAGGAAATAACTTATTTAATGAATCAACATCTTGTTTGCTAATCTTCAACATGTTTTACACTAAACAATACTTTCGTAGTGAATGTCGCAACAGGTAGAACTCTTTTTTACGGCATGTTGTCTAAAGAAAATAAGCAATAATACTGTTTTCTTTCTTTGGCTTTCAGGTTTTTAACCAATTATAAGACTTATTCACACAGTAATTGTTTTTCATGTGGACGACTGTAAAAACGAATTTGCTCGTTGATAAAACTTGTGCATTTGGATGACGATTTATATATTTATGGTGAAGGAGCAAGTTTTGTGATCCTACAAACCTGGGAACCGGGAACATGCTGGTCAGGAGCATGTTTGTATGCTGTAAATAAAAATGTATATGCTTGTAATAATATTTTAGTTAATAGAAAAATAATTATACATTTTTCTAATCTCCTGTTTAAATAATACAAAAATGATGTTTTTTTTGTTTTTGTTTTTGTATTTTACCTCAAAAGGATAGATGATGTGGAAAATGTGGAAATGTGGAAATGAGTGGACATAAGTTAATACATTTACAAGAAATAGTGTTCTTGTAAATACTTTCCAGCATTTCAGTAATAAAAGTGTAGGCTAGATCGTTCAGAAGTCTTCCAACCGTACAGTGCTCCGCAGTGGTAAAAAAAAAGGTATAAATAGTGAAATATACAGCTTCTAGATTTTAATAATTAAATTACAATTAAATTATTAGCATTTTTTGTTTTTTTATGTGCACTGTAGAGACCAGTAATCTGCAGCTAACAGAGCAATTCACACACATTCAATTGCAGTCCTACTGTACGTTTAACACCAAATATAGAACATTATTCAAAAACGCTAATCCACAAGAGACACTGTATGTAACATAAACTGTAACTCAATGTCAAAACTCTGAACGCTGGCCAGATCACTGCCATTATGTCCAAATCAGCCGTTACACTAAGACAATATTTGTTTCTAATATGTCTATCGTAAGACCTTTATTAGTTTGTTCAGGTGTATTCATTGCAGTTGGAGCTCAACTCTGCAGAACAGTGGCCCTCCAGAAGCAGGATTGGACACCCCTGGTCTGTACTCTTTATTATGTACATAATGAACCAAATGTGAACATATTTAGACAGATTGTGAACCCTGTTTTATTTTAAGACAGTTGAATATAACTTGAAAAAAAAAAGTCCAGTACAAACATTACTGCCACTCATCAATGGCATCTGTCAGAAATGCTTGGCGACAAGAGCAATCTTACGTAGGCTAGACTGTCCCATTCAACCACGTTTGGTCTGACCTTCGCAGCTTAAATGTCTAATCCTTATGCAAAATGGTAATACACACCTTGGAAAGCCCAAAAATGTGTTCTAGATTTGTAAACAAGCCATGTTTAAGATGTAGCATTCATACCTGTTGAATAACTCGCTGTTCCACTACATCAGACATTAGTTGGAGATGGATGGTTCCAGCAATGACACTGGCCGAATGTCTCCAGAAGTGTGGATCACGGTAGGATAAAACACCTTCTATTTTCTGAATCTTAGACAAACAAGGAGGCACTAAAATGAATATGAAGCATTCAATTTGGTAATCAAGACAATTTAAGCTACACTAAGCGGCTGGCCAAAATTTGGAATTGCGAAAGATTTTTGAAAGATGCTTTGGAGTCTCTTACCAAGGTTGCCTTTATTTGATCAAAAATAAACAGTAACGGTTTTCTATTTTGATATATTTTTGTAAAATGTACTTTATTCCTTTGATGAAAAATGTAATTTTCAGCAGCCATTACTCCAGTCAAACAGCAGTTGGGCCGTTTTTGAGCGTCAATTGTCTTAAGCCCTATTCACACGAGATTAGTATTATCTAGGGACCTCTGTTAATTTGTAATAATTGCAGAGAATGTCTGTGATCTTAATCCTGTGCAAATTGGCCATGTCTGTAATTTGTAAAGTAAAAACTCCCCCGCAAATTACCTAGCATATTTCGCCGAACACTGAGGTCCTGTGATAATATTAGTCCCGTGCGAATCAGCATCCATGTGATTTGGCCAGGATAAGGCGGATCGTCATATAATTTTTGCAAGGTTTTTTTTTTCTTCTGGTGCATATTTCTATCTTTATCTTTCACGAAGAATGGAGGCTCCGTAATCATGTGCACCGTTATGAATTCCCTTGTGCCGGCACGGATTATACTTTCACTTTAGAATGAGTATCAATTTGGTAGCAAATTGCTTGAATGGTGTGTTTAATATTAACATCCATAATATTCTTAATGAAAAACATAACAGTAGAGTACAATGACAAGCTCGTTTAAATGGGCGCTTTTATATTTAGCTTTGAAACGGAATCTTCCACCGTATATTGTCAGCTTCTCACTCGTGATAAATGAAATCTGACTCCTGCCGCCGGTCTGTGCTCAGTTCATGTCGTCTGTTCTCTAACTGAACGAAATTATGTTTATTACTATAAAATAATCAAAACAATATGATGCCTGTTTAAGATTTCATACTGCTATATCTATAACGCAAAAAACATTTACAAGTCTTGACATCATATCCGGGAGAAGTCAGTTAATTTGAGTAAAATCACAGGCTTTGCTTATCCTGTGCAAATTGTGCCACGCAAAACACAGATTTAGGGGAGTCATTTTTAAATCACAGAGGTCCTTAGATAATACTAATCCCGTGCGAATAGTTTTAGTTTATTCTCCCCCACTTTTAGTTTATTCAGTTTGTTCTGCATTGTTGGCTCTAACCAGGCACGATCGGTGAGACAGAGAATTCTGATTGGCTGTCTTAAAGTCTTAAAAGTGTCTTAAAGTGTTAAGTAGTCTTAAGTGAAAGTATTGAAAGCGAGGGAAGAAGTAAAGACGACAGAGATATACGGCTGTAATAATTTGAGTCTTACCTGAACATTCAAATGTGCAAACATTTTCATTATAACAAGAGTCGAAAAAGAATAAAGAATGTGGCTCCAGTCTTCTGTGCCACGATTCTTCAGAAATTATCTTAATTATTCCAAACATTTGATCGGTAGTGTATATTTTTCTATTCATACCTTTTCAAGTGCAAAGTTAAGCTCCTTGTCGTTTTCAGGTGGCATTCTCAGTAGAAGAACCTCACAAGCGTCTTTTAACAAAGGAATAACACTGAGAAAAATCAGTGTGGCAATGAAGAGTGAACAAATGGGATCTGCGATCAGCCATCCAAACTGTTTGATGAGAAGAGTGGATATAATCACGCCAACACTGCCCAGTGTGTCAGCAAGTACATGTAGAAACACTCCTGCAAACCGGATAAGGAAATGTCATCTTTAAAAGGCAGAAAAGCATTGGGATGGATGAATGATAATAGATTTTCATTTCTTGATTAACTAACCTTGTCATGTCTATAATATAAAACAAATCATACTTATTACAGACCCACCTCGCATATTAGCATTCATTCCCCCTCCAGCAGACCCGTGAGAATGCCCGTGGCCGTGAGAGTGGCCATGTCCTCCATGACTGTGTCCATGTCCTCCATGGCTGTGTTCTGCACTTCCGTGCCCGTGCCCGTGGTGCGAGTGGCCATGGTCATGCCCAGAGCAGCTACCTTTGGAGGCCCCATGGGAGTGTGCATGACTAAAGGCACAGATGCCCACCAGATTAACGAGGAGTCCACCAACAGACACTGGCTTTAAGGAACAAATGTATTAAGGACAAGCATGAGATCACAGGATTCATGTTTGAAACTTTGTATCACTTTTTTTTCTTCAACTAGCAAAACCAATTCAAAACAAAAACTTGGCAATAGCTTTCTCAATCCTGAAGGTTAGCTGTACATACCGTTAGCATATCTGTGTTGATGTTTGGTGGATCGATAACTCTGGTTACTGACTCCACAAACACAAAAAAAGCTATGACCATGAGAAACAGTCCATTGATAAACCCAGAGAGGATCTCCACACGACCGTACCTGAAATAAGACAAGTCACATTGTTAAAGGGATAGTTCACACAAAAATTTGTTGTTCCAAACAATTATAATATTTTTTTTTCTTCTGTTGAACATAAAAGATGATATTTTAAAGAACGTCGGTAACCAAACAGTCATTTTTTGTCCTACTATGGAAGGCTACTGTCAATTGTCTGGTTACTGCCATTCTTCAAAATATCTTCTTTTTAAGTTCAGCTGAAGAAAGAAACTCATGCAGGTTTGAAACAATTTGATGGTGAGTAAATTCTGAGTGAGTGAATTTTCATTTTAGGTTAACTATCCCTTTAACTATTTTAACAATGTCTTTTCTACATTTCTGGGCCTTAAAAGTGGTTGTTGTGTTGCTGTCTATGTGGGCTCAGAAAGCTCTCGGATTTCATAAAAAATATCGTAATTTGTGTTCTGAAGATGAAAGGTCTTACGGGTTTGGAACGACATGAGAGTAAGAGTAAATAATGACAGAAATTTTATTTTTGGGTGAACTATCCCTTTATGCAATTCTGTAAAACCCTAATGTATTCTGGTGGTTGCTTACTGATACCAACTGCCAAGTTTTATGACAATCAGTTCTCTGTATGTGTCTGGATAGGTCCCTCGAGGCACATGTTTCTGCGTGATGGTAGCGTTTGAAACAACTTGAAAGCCTGGTATGGTCATCCTCAGTGGTTTTGTTTTCCTTGTAACTATTTACAAAGTCAGCAAGTATATGATGCCCAGTGTTTATGAAAAATATTTTCAGATTCTTAAAGTTATGTAGTGTATTGCAGCCTTAACAAGTCACATTAGCAATATTTCAGCAAACTTTTTGTGCAGCCATAAAATATCCAATGTCAATAGCACAGCAATGTGTCGTGCACAGCTCACACATAAGCCACTTTCAAACCAAGCAGCTTTCTGTCGGTCAGCGCAGCAAATTTACGTAACAACTCTAGATTGCACAAATTCCTATCGAAATGACTGGATTTCAAACACAAGATTTTGGAGAGCAATGCTAAATGAGACAGCACTTTTAAGTCTATGTTCAGTTTTTTTTTTTGGGTGATATGTTATTCTAAAATTAGCAAGCAGCACTACCTTACCCATAGGAATATATCCTTGTTGCTTTCCATCTGGTCATGAGTGCAGCAAATAACCCCAGAACCAAAGCAGAGCAGTCAAAAAGCATGTGGAAGCCATCAGAGATCAGTCCCAGACTGTTGGTCCACACACCATAGAAAAGCTCCACAAACGTGAAGGCCTGAACAAAGATCCAAACAACTGGTATTAATATACAGTATATACACAATATACAATGGCAAGATATATCAGACAGGCAGTTAAAGTAGGTCATGGGGTTACATGAAGGGAGGGGATTCAATTATATTTCATTGCCACAAAGCTCTAAAGCTTATGAACACTTGAATCATACAATAATTTTCTGTCACTGACATTCTTAGCAATTAACATTGAAGCACTTAAACTGAGAATCTTCTACACTTCATGGACAAAACCTAAAACACACAAGTTCTACCATCTTACAGAAGCTAACATACCAGGTTAAGACAGAGGAAGTAGAAGATCTGACGCGAGTCATATTCCTCAAGGATCTGTTTGAGTGAGTCTTTGATGAAGCGAGGCAGAGACTGGGATGTGTGCTGAAGCGCATCTCCCATGAAGTTATAAAGAGGAGTTCCTTCAGGGGAATAACCCACCAGTGTTCCCTTCTGACCTTTTGAAGAAGGGGCTGACAGTATGCTATCAGCTGAAAATATCAAATGGTTCATTCAGTTAGGACAAAGTAAAATATGCTACTTTTTTAATATTTTACATTGACACCTTTTTATTAATGCGGTTCAATAACCTTAAATTTACAACACTATGATGATAATTTTTACTTGCATACATCTACATCCTATCATAGTCTTGACATTTACATATCAGATTATTTCTAATATATTCTTTGCATTAAATCTTCTATCAGAGATGTTAACTTACCCATGATGAAGAAGCAGGCGCTGACCAGCACTCCACCAGACAGCACATGCTCTGTGATACTCTGCTGGCCTGGCTTACTTATCGCTCTGAGCTGGTCAGTTAGCGGGTGGGTCCAGAAGTTTGCCAGCAGCACGCCACTGAGGAACAGGAAGATGGAGCCATATCGAGCACAGCGTGAGGTTTCCAGCTTTGCCGTGCAGATGGACTCCACGTAAAAGTCCAGTATCATCACAGAGAAGATGATCATGGCAAATGGTAAGATGAGGCCAGACCAGGATTCCACCTTACTCTGGAAATTTCCATTTAAAAAAAAAGAAACTTACAAGAGTATCCGTATTGTTTTTAGTGTTTATAATAAGGCTAATGCATCTGAAGATGTTTAAAAAAAAAAAAAAACACTGAGATACACTCAAGTGCTAGCTGATTTCCAATTAAATCAGATTTGAAGTTGGAGTTTGGAGTCTGTTTTTGAAATAAATTTGACAAAATAACCTTAACTGATAAACACATTTCAAGTCTGCAGTCTTTCTCATTTGGGAAAAGGGACCAAAATACTGTCTCATGTTCACTGCGGCATTAAAGGTAGGTTAGGTAGGAATGATCTAAAACACTTTTGTCCAAATTTGTTTAAACTTTCTTTATATGTCAATACATAATTAAAATGTAAGTACTCTGAAAAAGAGAGTATAAAAAGAGAGTGACTCTAGACTTTTTAATCTACAATAAACACCGCTCATTATTTTAGTTTCGGACGAAACAAGTGATTGGCTTGAGCGACTCTCACTCTCTCTCGCTACCCCCCCTTTTGGTACAGGATCTGCCCACATGTGCGCACCCCTAGAAAGAGCAAAAGCATTCAAAATTCACAGTGCCGGGTTTTGCAGTCAGCAAAGGCCAACAATGCAAAAAAAGGAAGACAGTACAAGAAAAGGCAATGCACAAAAAGTCTTTGGATAAACAAAGAAATCAAACGCGACTAAATATCGGTGTGGCTTTCCAACCATGGCGAGAACTGAGGGACCTCAAGGGGCTGAAACAACGACTCCTTGCTGGCTGTGTTTCTGCTAGACAGGTAAACTTTCATTTTGATTATACATTTTTTTGGTTTATATTTATGTATCACTAGCACAGTGGTAGCTGCCTAATATAGCTAACATAACATTACTTAGCATAAAGTTACAATGTTACACATTAGTAGAGATGACAAATACTCTTACATGAAAAGCACAGTATATGTTATGAATCTTACACAAAATTCATCTTCATCACAGTATAACTGATGGTATTGGAAAAACGTATCAATGCTACCAGTTTTTAGCTTTGCCTTATAAATATAACTAGCTTGTAACCGAATTAAACAAAATTATATTTTAAACTTTACCAGTATCAGTATTCTAGCTTGATAGTGAGTACTAAAAGACATCTTATTTGTTTATATTCATACTGATAAAGTTCGATTTTTTTATTACATGTGATTCTGACATGATGTGACTACATGCACACCACTCCTCTCAGGTAAACAATGCGTCTTCCAGCTGAGCGGTCGGCTTAGCGCGTTCATGTATTTTGGGGGCGTGGCTTTGGAAAGAGCTGAGAAGGGAGAAGGTGGAGTGATTGGAAATAATGAGCTTTCTTTAAAACAGTCGTGAGAGGTCTACAGACACTCAATTTTTATACTTTCTTTTTCAGAGTACTTACATTTTAATTATGTATTGATATATAAAGAAAGTGTAAACAAATTTGGGATTTTTTTTTTTGACCAATTCTTACCCTTGACAAATTTGCCTAATAATAATCTCATTAATTAGTTAAGGTTAGTTAAGCCCAAAATGAAATTTCTCTCATTAATTACTAACCCTCATGTCATCCCAAATCCATAAGACTTTTGTTCTAAGATCTTTTTAATGAAATCGGAAAGCTTTCTGTCCCTGCATTGACAGCTACACAGCTACCACTTTCAAGCCCAAGGAAGGCAGTCAAGGCATCATATATCCATTTAACCCAAGTGGTTTAACCTCAATTTTATGGCAAGTGCTTTGTTTGCACAAAACAAAAAACAAAACATAATTTGTCAATTTATTTAGCATGTTGACAAGAGCACTATGGCACACCATTTTGTGTTGACGCGAGAGCAAACATTGTTGTAGGCATGTGCCGATATCAATTTTTCATGTTGCGATTAATTGCTGAAGTTTTATCACAATGTACGATATTATCACGGTATTGAAATAAGTTGCAAAAAAAAGTGTTGCCATAGCATAACAGCTTTAAGAACTATTTTTGTAATAACAAAAATAACAATGTTTAAATACAATAATGCAGCAAAAATATATACAGCTCTGGAAAAACCGATCAAGAGACCACTTAACATTGAGAAATCAATGAGAAATCAATGTGGTCTCTTGATTTTTTTCAGAGCTGTAAAAGTACAATTTTCAAACAGATTAAAGTGCAAAAGAATTGGGCTATAAAGAACAACAGGTAGGCTAACAAATTACAATAAGGTCTCATTATTTAATGCATTAACTAAGATTGAGAATAGCTACATTTGTTACAGAAAGTATAATGTTTTTGGTAATGTTGGTTAAGAAATACTGATCATTGTTAGTTTTATCTTAGTTAGGTCCATTAAAAAAAGTTTTTGATTTTGAACATTACTTAGAATGATTAATTCTTTATAAGTATTTTTCATTGTCAGTTTGGTAATAATGAATTAACATGTTAACTAATGAAGTCGTATGTCTCAAAGTTTTACTGAACAATAACAAATAATTAGAACAGTTCTAATCATTAGGGCATGATGTAGTCCAGATTAAAACAAAAATGTTTAAGTTTGAAAATAAATAGCCTATTAAGTCTTTAAGTATTAAGTATTTGGTGCTGTGATGAACAACATTCATTACAAAAAACGAATGGCTGTTTTAAACCTACACGCGGTTTCTTTTGTTTGCGGGTTTCCGGGGTAACCGCCGCATTCTGCAGTACATCAGCGCCCTCTGCTGTCACTGAACGCGCGCTTCATTCAGTCTCCTTCACTCGTTCTTGTGCTTCTCATTTACATCTGAGTGCGTCCCTTTGACGCAGAATACAGCGGTGTTGAGCATTTATACGGTTGATGGGCAAAGGATTCTTGAGTGCATTATAAAAAATTATTAATTGTTAATAAATTATTATTTACGATATTTTAAAGTGCCCACGATAACAATATCGTGCATATTCATTATCGTGATAAATCGCATTATCGAAAATCGGCACATGTCTACATTGTTGTGTGGATGTGCGTTAGAGATTAATATTTTTAAAATAAAGTGGTAAATTATTAGCCTAGAAATCTAGACGCACCCTAGCGGCAGCAAATATAATCTGCCGCGAGTGTCGTCCAGCAACTCTCAATACACTTATAAGCTGTAAACGCCAAACTCTGGTTGGGCCAATCACATCGTGTATAGAGTCGGTCGGCGGGGCTTAAAATAATGTCGGCTGAGTTGCGCTTGCGTGTTACTAGTAAACACAGAAGCTGGCGAACGGCGGTCTTTCGAATCAGCTTTGAGCGCGACTCTGGAAGACTTGGAGTTAAGCTCTTCTCTGAGAAAAGAACAAAGAACGGCACTGAATTACTCATTCTTAAGAAGGGAAGATGTGTTCTGAGTTTCGGCGAAAGTTTAATCTTTCAACTAGCTCTGCTTTACCTTCGTTGCTCTGGTTGGTGGTAGCGCTATCCTATCGCGTGCAGAGGGAGTTTGAAAGACAACCGTTTATCCCGCCCCTCGGATTGAGCCCTGTCAATGGTGAGTTTCCAGACCAAACATCTTGATGTGGTTCTGGCTTGTCAGGCTAGTAAATTATGCTTCTTTGCGCAAACAAAGCCCTCAACCTCACCATTACTCAATTTCTACCAATATAATATTTTAGGGATTGACATAACTGGAAAAATTACATAACTAGAAGAAAGTATTACTTCAGTGGTTGCAGACAGCACTATGACCCAGGGCAGCAGAACCACAGCGGACGCGAGGTTAGATAAAGCATATAGACGTTTCGCGCCCCCGATTTCCACTGATAATTTTCTAGATGCTGTGTTGAAAGCCACCTTCAGGCACAGAGCTAACACCAGCAGAACCACTCCACCCTGCTCAGAAAAAGAGAGTTAGTTACCATGATCTGACTGATCCTTCATTTGAGTCTGTAGTAAACAAACACTCTTAAATATTTTTTACACACCTTGTGGTCTGCCACACCTAAAAATGCAATTCCTGTGTACAGCGCATGGGTGAGAGCACTGTCATGGTGCCCCTCAGCTATAAGACATAGTCTTAAGGAGTATACAGTTGATAAAACCAAAAAGTAAACATTTCCAAATACACATTTATGATATTATGAACTAATCTGTGAAATGTCATTCCAAAGAATGTCCAAATGTATAGACTTGCTCCACCGCTTTTTTGTCGGAAACAGTTATTATTTCTGCCATTTTGCCTACAAGGTGTCATTAAAGGGGCAGAAATGACAAACTTCACCTTGATATAATAACAGTGTAGACATTTCTGTTACAGCGGTAAGGATACGGTGCTCTGCCATCTTTGCCATGAGATCATCGTTATCAAAGAGCAAAAGGCAGATCACAGCAATTATGAATAAAGCAGCACCCCTTGTCTATAAAAAAAGAGCACATGAAAATGTGTCATCTGGTGTATATATGGTTAATTCTGATATACGGTTATGATTTCTCTAGAGTTCTGACCTTAGAAGGTCCCCCTCCAGAGCTGGTGAAGAGAACGCTGAGGAGAGAAATTACCACCACATCACTGTGTTCGAACAGCAAAAGGGTCCTGAAAGAAATCACATAAGTTTAGGACAAATGCTTTATAAATAACAGAAGAAAAATAAGGAACATGTCAATTTTAGATTCAGCCCAACGACATACCTGAGTGGCCCACAGAGTGTCAACCCAAAGAAACCCAAAAGGGAAATGATGCAGCTCATGACAGAATGCTTGAGAATTTTTATCCACTGAAATCAGAAGTAAAACAGATGGAGTCAGGCTGCCATGTTCAAAATAGGTCCACTATTAGTATTTTGGTCTACTTTTTTTGGCATAACCAGAAAGTGCATTATGTTCTAGTATTGCTGCCTCAACTTTAATATATCAACATTAACCGGTATTAAATTGGGCAACTGGTTAACAGTTGACATTTTATTATATATGTGTTTTATTATAACATTGATTAATGTTTATGCAAACAAAAGCCTAAATTAAATCTGTTCAGCATAGTATAAAGCGTTTGTGTCTCTTGAGAAGATTTGTATTATTATACTTATACTTATTACAATTATATTATTCACTTTAACAATATCTTTATGACTGTTTCTAATGTGTGGAGTGTTGTGGTTGCATATGACTTCGAATGATGGACTAAAATGATGAGAGAATATGAAAATATTTCACGTGTTTCGAAGATGAACGCAAGGAGTTTGACAAGCATTACGGTGAGCAATTCATGACAGAATCATTTTGGGAAACTTACCCGTGCAATTAAAGGTGCAATATGGGGGATTTTTTGCAGTAAATTGTACATAAATCACTAGACCAGTGTTATAGATTTTGATCAGTTTAGTAATTAAAATATCCTAAATGTTTCCAACTATTTGTAAATCATGAGAAAATTGCAAGGTCTCACTTATATTAGGTGGCCTTAAAGGGTTAGTTCTTAGTAACTTGGTGGATAAAGTCGTTATTTTGATTTTTGTGCGCACAATAACTTTTTCCGTCGCATTGTAAAATTATTGTACAGCCACTGTAGTGAGATGGACTTTGTAATGACATCTTTAGTGCCTTTTATGGGTCTTGTGAGAGGGTCAGTGGAAATCTACCGAATGCCATTGGAGGCCTTTCTGAAGCCTTTCTCAGCCATCAGCTTTCAACTAAAAAAAATCTTAATTTGTGTTCCGAAGATGAACGAAGGTGTTACGGGTGTCCAGCGACATGAGGGTGAGTAATTAATGAAATCATTTTCATTTTTGGATGAACTAACTCTTTAACTACTATTTACTTACATCAAAAAATAAGTACATTGTAAAGAAATTATTTACAGATGTAAATACATGCAGGTCATTTTTAAAATGTAAGTACATTTATTTAATAAAGTGCATTGTATCAAATTTTTAGTAGTATTACTAATTAAAGTATTATAAGTGTTAACATAGTACTTATATATAAAGGCAATTTTAGCCAAGGAACCGGGACGTGTGAGCGAGTCGCCGCTTTTACGCAGAAACCATGGCAACAGACGTGGACAACAGCGTAACGTCTAGCGGCAAGCTGTTGTAGCTTCGTTCCATGGTAAGCAAAATCAAGAAAGAAATCAAAAGAGGACCAGTATCGATGTGCCGTTTTCGAGATGGCGAGAGCTTTGCAACAAACTTCGACTTGTCAGAGATTCCGTTCTAGCATGTGCTTTATTAGACAGGTGAGCAAATGTACATGAAAAGAATCAATGCTATGTTGCTCAACACAAAGAAATATTGGAATATCATCAGTATGTTGATGTAGCTTACTGCTAGTCACATACAACAAAAACTAATAACATTAAACTTTCAACATGCTCAAATCAAGTTTAGATAGTGTAGACTAGGGGTTGAACGACTTTCGATTTTTTTAAGTCGACATTTATGTGATGAAAGTCGAGTCGACGTCGACTAGTCTCTGATGACGTCATTAATGAACAAAAGCCTGAACTCTGAGCTGAGACGAACACAGATTTTCTTGTGCACAGGACAGCTATAGCATGGCACAGTGCTGCCCATAAGGTTATTGGTCCTACATAACAGCTTTTGTATTAGTTCTTTTGCTTTATGGTAGTTATATTTCTCACAGATTTCTGCGCGTTCTGAATAGAGATACAGATAAAGTAGCACAATAAAGATTACATGTATATGAATGCATTAGTGAGTGATTGCGTGTGAATTAATTCTACTTGCCAGCGTCTCTCTACTAATAGTGAAGCTGTGAGCTTTAGTTATCAAGAAATATGCTACAACTTTTCAGTTTCTAAGTTATTTTAATGATAAATCACAGAACAGTTTTGACAATACATTTCTGCGCTACTGAATGGTTTTGTTTAAGGCGTGCGCGATCTCCGTGTGATGTGCGATCGGCTGTGTGTGCATATACAGTAAAAGAAATGGACACAGCGACCCCATAGACTTGAACGGCGAAAAGTGTCGCCAATTAGAAGCACTCACTTCCTGATGGCTGAGCGTACTGCGCAGCCTCAGACTGAGTTTGACGACGTAGATGTGACGTAAGCAACCTGTCTGACAGTTGTAAGTCTTCTAGTAGTTGTGGAAAGTGAAATCTGAATCACGTTGTTTGACTGTTTTGTCCGATTGCTTTTGGCTCACTATCGGCTTCTCCCCATTCTTCTCTCTTGACTTTATCGGACTTTATGTCTCCACGTCCCCCTGACTGTCTCATAGACAGTAAAAGATTGCCCGTGAGCGTCTCTTCCTGACTATCCGGTAATTTCTCTACTGTGCGACAGAGTTGCGTTGGACGCAATCGTTAGCCTATTTTTACAAAAACAGCTTCTACGGGGCAATAGTGTAAGATACAAGGTAATGGAACCTTTTATACATTGTCGTGTTTCTTTAGAAATAAACAATGGACAAATGGAGTCTTTAAATGCCTCAGATGTAAAGTTACTCACAGTCAAAGTGACGCAAAAATGAATGGGAGTCAATGGAATGCTAACAGCAGGTGATGGCTTGGTTAGCAATGGCCGCCCCTATGGGTGGTACGCTTTCCGAGTGCTAGATTACCCCCTTGTGTGTGCGTGTTGCAATGCAGCGCACATTAGATTAGGATGATGATTAACTTACGTGTACAATAAGCGTGCATTCTACCGATCAGTTTTGAGCATCCGGATGGTATAATCAAACATGTCTTGTGTAGAGTATGCATTTATTTGTCATTTTTAACTGTTGAAAACAGAGCCTCCGTGTCAGGAAATTGCTTATCCTGTTGCGCTCTTTATAGGCCAGCGACTAGTCGACGTCAAGCTTAAAGTGTCATGGCAGAGCATTAAAGGGTTAGTTCACCCAAAAATGAAATTTATGTCATTAATGACTCACCCTAATGTTGTTTCACACCCGTAAGACCTTCGTTCATCTTCGGAACACAGTTTAAGATATTTTATATTTAGTCTAAAAATAAATATAAAAATAAAAAAATATGTCTGAAACTATTAGTAATTCAGCATTTGGGGGTAGTTCGGTAGAATTAAATGTCTTAATTTCTTTAGATCCCCGAGACTTTATATCCCCGAGGTGTGGCACTGACATCGGTCTCTTATTAGTAATCGCGCCCTGCTTCACATCACAGTCAGGTTAAAAAACATGAATGCATTTCCTCATCCTAAACATGATTTCCTCATAAACATTATTAGATCCATCGGTATGACGACAAGTTCCATGATTCCACGCTCATTCACTGCATCATCAATCTACGCATCTACTTATTGTATTGTAAAAAAAACATATAGTAGCTTTAAGCGGCAAGAGTTTTAAAACTTAAAATTTAACAGTAAAGTAGAATTAGAAGAACTTTGTACCTGTCTCTTTGGGATAATTTTTCCGGATGAGAATGGCTTTTGAAAGAAAATCAATATCACCGCACACCTATGCAGAAAAGAGGAGGCATTTATATGATAAAAAAATGATGGAAATAAACCATGACAATAATGACACGTGTCTAGTTAAATATATACATGTGTGATGTGACTCCTTACCCCATTTTCAAAATAAAGAGAAACTGTACAATATGCACAACTTTGAGGAGGTCATATGACTCAAATATCCCAAAAGCCTTCAGTAGCTTGGTAAAGAAGAGTAATACTATGTACCGGGTCAGTCTGGAAAGAAGAAGAACAAAAAAAACATTCAGTTAAAATTGAAAAGTAGGTGAATAAAACTAAACTATTTTTACAAAAACAGTAGGTCTATTAGTAAAATCTTTTGACTTTAGCAATCCATGTTGCATTATATGCCAATTTGGTTATAGTTTAAAAATGGGAAAAAACAGTAACTGCTGTAACTTGAGGAGTATTAAAGATTGTATGTACATATATATTAAATATTAGATATATACATTTTAATACCCTTTTAGATTCTGACAAACAAACTTTTATTTTGATATGTCCATTTAAAAGGCCCTTGATGGTTCAGTCCTAGTCCAATTGAGATTTTAATGTGGCTCCATGAGTAAACTGGTAAATTTCAGTGGTCAAAAACCAAATGTGGGTCATTTTGCACACAGCCGACACTTTTTATTTTTAAAGAGGAATATCTGAAGAACAAATAATGTTGAAACTAGAAATAAATATATCTAGTTTTTTTTTTTTCCTATCACTTCAACTGCACAGATACAACATACCTGTCTGAGTGCCATAAGTATTGATTTTTTTTTTTTTTTTCAAAGTTTGCATGCTTTTAACTCTAACCCCCAGTTTCACAGACAAGGCTTCAGTTAGTCCCAGACTAAAATGCGTGTTTGAGCTATTTAAACTGAAAGCAACTTGAATTTTACCAATTTGTAATGGTCAAAACCCAAATGTGGGCATTTTTTAAAAACAGCTTACACGTACTGTGATTGAAAAATACTGTCTGATAGTATTAAAATAGTACTGAAAGTAGAAATGTATTTTGTTTCACTTTTGCATACAACATAACCTCTCTGAAAAGTTTTTATTTTTATTTTAGATATCTTAATGTTAATAGATGAAAGAGATACATTTCTAGTTTCAACATTCTTCAGATCTTTAAGACTAATACTCCTTGGGTGTAGGCATGAAAATCTGGGGCAAAAAACAAAACAAAACCAAACAACACAAGAAGCACCCATTTTGAACACTATTTTGGCATTTAATGCAAGTGCATACAGTCAATAGATTTTAATGATAGACCGACCAATCCCTGTTTAAAAATAAAATAATGATGCTGCCATCTTTCTAAAGTAATTTTTACTCCTCTGTAATTTACTCAGTAAATATATTTACATTTGAGACATTTAATTTTTTGACATTTTATGCTTTAATTTTTATTATGTTTGTATTTCAACTGAAAAAAATATGAACAGAATAAAAAAAAAATTGAGCCGGGGAAGTTTCTGTAAATTGGGTTGATTTAACACGGAATGACCCTACAAGGGTATAACCATAAAATACCATGGAAAACATTCCAATACTATAGGTTTTTTCTGTAAGTCATTCAAGATGGTCCAATAAAATACATTAGCTCTTTTTAAACATGGTATCGTGGTAAAAACCAGCGTCATAAGTGTAACAGTTATAAAGGTACTGCCATAGCAACAAGTATTTATTTTAATATTTGGACATAATTTAGTCTTACCTGGCATCTGGTACCTCAACTCGTCCCAGCTTCCCACTGGAGATGACATTACTGCTGTATTTTTCATCCATACTTCTGCTATTGTGTGTTTATATCTTAGATCTTACAGTGTTTATTTAAGAGCTCATCTTTGAGAAACAAAAGCTGTTAACTTATGTGTCTAACGTTAACTGCGTTAACCTGTTTAGACAGCTGAAACCGAAAATAACAGCGCAATTCAGGGTCCTTTGGTGCTGAAATCGCTCATGTAACTACTGATAATCCACAGCGGTGAATCCTGAAATAAAAAACGTTGATTTTCGTAATACATCGCAAATAATACATTTCTTTTCACTAGCTGGCAGCTACATTATGAACTGAGGTGGTAGTAGTTGAAGTGACGTGAGCATTTCCTCAAATATGGCTACCATCTATGAAGACTTTCAAAATAAATGTCATCTATCGCCGATAAAATATTTACATAAAATATATACTACTGATGTTGTTATATTATGCTATTTCTGAATACAAAATTATAATTTTGCTATTTGTGACATATGTAAAACAAACCAAATAGATAATATGTGTCCTTTGATTTAAACATTTTATTTTGAAATTCGGTTGCAACGTCATGATCCATGTGTAAAATAGTTAGTTTTTTATTTTATTTTTTTAATAGAAGGATATTTCTGAGTATATTTTAAAGAAAATCTAGTTCCTACATAATTTCTTTCTCTTTTTTTTTTACAATGGGACCAGGTAAAGTCCTTTACAAATGTGTCCGCTGCAGGATTCAATATTATTGGAGATATCAGAAGACATGGGGCCCCTTCTTCGTACCTCGCTTAATACATCCGAGATTATTTGACAGATCCTAGATCTTTTAATCCTGATAACTGATCTCTGGCTAATTTGGTTCTTCAAACGAATTTGCGGATTGGATTAATATATTTGGATTAAATTATCTGAGATCACTGCTCGTGCCTGTGTTCTCTGAAGAGGGCAGATACATCGATACTCGAAACCACGATCAGCAATGCAGGGATTGGCTGGCGTCAAGACAACGTAATGACATCATATAATTAAAAAAAGCCACTTGGAAAAAAACTTGTCAAAAAAAAAAAAGGAACCTTTATAAGGACCTTTATAAGGACAAACGAACTAACCAACATAAAGTTATATAAATTAAATGTGCACTGTTTTGATGAACATGATTCTTAATTATTTATATTCACGATTTTATAATATTTGTACACACTTTACATTTTAATTTTAATGTTGTAATTTCATTTTCATTAATTCATTTAATTCAATTTGA
Source organism: Pseudorasbora parva (assembly GCF_024679245.1). Taxonomy (NCBI): domain Eukaryota; kingdom Metazoa; phylum Chordata; class Actinopteri; order Cypriniformes; family Gobionidae; genus Pseudorasbora; species Pseudorasbora parva. The sequence goes on along the minus strand of NC_090174.1, from coordinate 15,543,064 downwards.
AGCAGATTTTTTTATGTAAGAATATTAATCAAAGTTTCTAAACAGTCAAGATCAAATGATCTGCATCTCTTGCTGCATTAAGCCACTCCCATAATATCCGTCATCACTCACATTAATGCACTAGATTAACGAAGATTAACTGCACATTTGGAATGCATTCAATATAATATTGTGTTAGTTAAACAACTTTTACATTCAAACTGTATTATCTGCATTATCTTATAGTGATTTTTTTGGATAAATTTGGGTTTCCAGATACACCAAAAGAGTATGCTGTTGTAGGCCTATTTGGTGCCATACCTCAACAAGTTATACAATTTGTAAGAGCGTGTGGAAGTGATTCTTCTGAGGCAGTATATGTTCAAGACAGCATGTTTTTAGGAGACATTGACATTCTGAAACACAGTTGTACTAATAAACATATTAGGGATATTACAGGTGAAACAGCTACTCATAAAAGTTTATTGTGGAACATTGTATTTAGGAATATAAACTGGGATAAAGCTTGGGGTATTTGTGAAGCATACTGCTTAAATAATAAAGTAAAAGAAGTTACATTTAAAATTTTACATGGTATATATCCAGTTAAAAATGTATTAGAGAGGTTTAGTTTGATTATTCATGTGATTTGTGTTCAATAGAAAAATAATCTATTATTCATCTATTTTATGATTGTATACACAAAGATTTTTTGGGTGGACATTGACAATTTCATTAGAAGGAAAACAAATGTTATATTTCATTTAAATAACTTTGATATAGGCTATGTATATATTATTCCAATGAACGTGATAATAATAATTTCACCTTTATTGTACAACTTTTTGTTATTTGGGGAAAATGTCATATACACAAGAAGAAATGGTCAGGAATGGTCCAAGCCACATTTTATTTTTTACGGAATGGTCCAAGCCACATTTTATTCATTTTCTTCAGGAGACTAAGGACTATTCCACCAGTTTAAAGAATATTCTGAATAAAAAAGCAAGAAAGACTTGTAATATTCTTAAAGAATTTTTTTTTTTTTTTGATTAATTTATCAAGGTTTGTATACTCTGGCATTTTTTTGTTTCATTGTTCTTTTTTTATTTTATTTTATTTTATTTTATTTTGTTGTATATGTGTATATTTTCTTTGCTGTATTTTACGTTTTTTTTTTTTCTGGCAATAAAAACAAAAACAAAAAAACAAAGATTAACTGCCCAATGTGTGTAAACCTCCAATACATCTATAAAGTAATCATTCCATCACAATTCACAATTAAATTTATCAATCAAGTGACTGTCTATAGTATTAAACACACATTTTACACAACATTAAAATATTATTTTCAAATAAACTTTTACATTTATTATTATTTTAAATTAATATTGCCCCTGGTTTAAAGTCTTGTAATAAAGTAGCAGTGGCTGGGACAGATTTTAAGTATCACCTCAAGATGCAATCTAATCCTGTTTACATGAAATAAGCCTGCTCCCGAGCAGGTTTAAGCTAACATGACAGCAAGTTCAGGATGAGCTTCGAAGAACCAAACAATCCGAGATCAGGCCAAATTGTCAACAATCAAATCCAGCTAACTGAGTCTCTGTACAAAACGTCTCTGTATAATTTCAAAACGCTTTTATGGTACTTTGATGTCAGACACCGCTCAGTCTGCGCAGAATTGCTTAAGTCAAACACACCTATGGCATGAACAGAGCATGAATCTTCAGCGGTCATGTGGTACAAATCACAGCTTTCAGAAAATTCCAAGATCACAAGTTAGGAGTTCTACGAGGATGTTTGGACTTCTGAAGTGTGCATATGATGGACACTTTACTATCCTATGAGGCCATGGGAGAGGATTTGTGAATGGCAGTGAAGCAACGCAACTGACGCTAATTGGTCACATGATAATGACAACATGACGAATGTAGTATACATCCAGATTATATTCATACAACACACGTTCATATAGAATATAATTTTTTATTGTCCGTGAAGTACTTATTGAAAATAAGTCCCTACTCAAGAGAGCATGCTATTTCGGATGCAGCCATTCTTTCAATCAGTTTGTTCACATTAATGTTACCCATAATGCACTGCTAGAGTCACGTGCCAAATGAATTCCCAGGTCTAACCAGAAGATGGCACCCACAGCTGAATAGTCCATCCATCCATTTTCCAAACCACGTAATATCATAAATTCATTTGAATTGATCAAGTTTCCAGTTTGCTAAGTTTCAAATGATTATTAAACAACAAGCACGAAATATGCAAACACAGCAGCCCTTACGGGCTTTTTTACACAATATTTATTTCGCAGAAGCGCACAAACATGCTAAATATTACAAATAAAAGGATTCCTCTCTGGAGAAACGTGCAGTCTTTCCGCTTTCAAATTCCACCATGTTTAGCGAATCCGCCATGGTGCAAGCACAACTGGCTTTTAAAGGGAATGGGAGATCCAAAACACACCCATGACTCATTAAGAGAATAAGGACAACCCTTTTAGACCATTCATGTGCCGGGCATACAGACTGTTTTGCCGTCTTTAAACTATAGGAAAAGCGTATGCACTAAGTGCACCATGTGCTTTAGAGCTTAGATGGTAAAAATAGGTCCCCCAGTGTCCGAATTCGCTCACTTGTTTTCATTCACTCCCTCTATGTAACGTTTGCTGATAGTGGTTAATTCACAGAACTGCATGCATCTTGCGGAAGAACACTGTAGCTATTAATCTCTGTTTATTTATGACGAGTCACTGGGCTACTCCTAACAGTTGACTTTCAATCTGTTAAAATAGTCTGAATGTTTATTATAGGCATAACTTTACCGTAATGATTCAAGAAAATAACATGGCTTGGAAGATAGATTGAAGATGTCCTTTTAATTCTCTGTACATTTTGAACATAAATATATACAACGTGTATCTTTAACACACTTATTTTTATTCCCACAAGGTGAATCATGTGTTATTGATTTAGAACAGGATACAGATAGGCCATGACGTCAAAGAGATACGTGTAAAGTGCCATGACCTTCGCATTGCTGCTGTCCCGCTCATATATCTCCATAATGTACTTAGCAGAAAATCTCAATTGGATAGTCTGTATACCTTTAATGTCTGTAATTGTCACTTGATTCTATTGCCATGAACAGTGCCTTTTAGTGTATGGCTTAAGGTCAAGGTAAAGAGTCTGCTGCACAGTTTAGAGACGTGCTATCTTTATATCTTAAAATACTTTGAGAGTTGCAGTGCATGCAAATGCACTCCATACACTGAAAAAGGTTATAGTTCCACTGTGTGCTTTTATTTGAGATCCAGTGGTATAACGTGGTTGATTAGAACTGTGTTTTTTCTTTCCATTTATTTTGATATCTTAATGCTAGTATTACCGTTGGCGCATATCAGTGTCCTCAATATGGGCTTATGTAACCATTTTCAAAATACATCTCTAGATGGCAGTATGGTGCAAAACATTTCAAACCCCTCTCAAGAGAGCCATGTGTCAATGTGAAGTATTAAGGCCACCATGAGGCAAACTTCTTTAGTTAAAATGTATTCTATAGATTATAATACCAGGAATTGCGTAGATACATTCATACATCACGTTACACTTTCATGTACGAGGACATTATATTATTATTTTTTCAAATGTGCTGCAGCTATCATTCTTCAGACTGAAACTAAATATTTGATAATAAATGCAAGATGTATTCAGAAGCTGTTGAATGCTATGCCAACATTAGAGTTCATGTCTCAGGTCAGCCCTTTTTGTGCATTCTTGAATGATGTGACCACAGAATTATATAAGATTGCAGTAAAACCGGTTTCTCCTGCCAGAAATGCAAGCAAAGGGACGCTGGGTGGAGTAGCAATGACATCACCGAGTCACCCAGCGTTCAGCGTGCATTTTGAGCTAACAGAAAGGCAAAGCACACTAGTGTTTGTCAGAGGAAATGAGTTGCTTGTGGGGAGAACTGCTATATTAAGTGCTCTGCAAGACTCTGCACAGTGTGTGACCATTCCTACTTCACACACATTAGCTCTATTTGGCAAAAGCTGTGGCTTTCAGTGCCAAAATGGAAACTGAAAGGAGGAAAAGAGGGGGGGAAAGCAGGCAAGGGCTGAATATGTAGTAATTAAGTTTTTCTTTGCTCCTTTTTTTCCCACTGCTCTGCTCTGCTTCTTGATTGACTTGATTTTGGCCACTTGGAACAAACTGTTCAAGGAACAGGCAAGGCTTTGAAGGTTGGAGGCCGCTAGACAGAGCAACTGTATCAACACATTTCTCCTGCTTAGAACAACACAGAACACATGACAGTCAACTATGTTTGCTTTCTCTAGCTAGGTAAACATTTTGCAGTGTACCAGTCTTGCAGAGATCAAACCAGATAACTGTTTAAAAAAACATGCTGTTTTAAATAGAAGGCACATGCTATATTACTAGTGCTCAATATTTCAATATACTCCCCTAAACTTTGGCACTTCACTGCCACACTATTGTCTTATGGACTTAACATTTTACTTGAATTGTCTTGTTGAGTAGAATTGTGACAAACACTTTATATACACTAAGACGGTGCACTTTTGTTCATAGTAATACGAATTGGAGAAAGTGTGGCGCACAAGTAAAAGAGCCAATCGCTAGTTGGTAAAATCACTGCATCACAGCAGGTGCCGTTAGAAGCTCAGGTTGCTGATGGGGGTTTCTCAGGCCCTGTCCCAAATGGCACACTTCATTTGCACTTTCGGTCTTGTGGACTTAAAATGGCCATTGCATGCATGTGTCCATTTAGTCCAAAAGACCGTAGGGTGTTCCAGTCGTCATTTAAGCTTAAAGAAGGGTGCTCGCTCCCTTTGCGGCTACTATACGCCCTCGATGCGCACAAGTTTGCGATCTACGTAAAGGACTTCTACCCAGCAGTCAAAGCGACATTACTTTGTGAAAGTGCGGACTCAGAGGAAGACTGTGAGGGTTTAGGGTGCCATTTAGGACAAGGCGTCAGACAGCAGACTGCATTTTTCGGCTGCCAAGTCATCAAACGTTGCTGAAGGCATGTGATTCAAAGATGACGGCAGGTCTATGTCTGTGTGTAAGCTCGTTTTAGATGTTTTATTTTAGTTGGTTCCTTTTAACTTCAAAACTTGTTGTTTTGTAATAAGTGAAGCGAATAATTTTATCTCTGACATGGTTCCTTGGCTGACTCCGCTGCTTAGCGTTTTGAGAAATTGGTTATCCAGTTGATGTTTTGATGGTGATCCTTTCATGTGCTTTCTCTTTTTGGCTCTCGACATGGTTTGGTGTAGGCATGGATCTCTCTTCTGCTTTGTGGGGTTGGGCATCTTTACATCTCCTCTGACTTATATTTTTAATCTTTCATTAAATACCGGTGTTATTCCAGAAATCTGGAAATCAGCTTTTGTTGTTCCTCTCTATTAAAAGGGGGAGATTCTACTATAGTAGATAATTACAGACCAATTTCAAAGCTCTGTGTTTTTTTTAATCAAAGATCTTAGAAAGCATCATCAGTGAACAGTTGTCATGTTATTTGAACACTAACAAAGTGTTGTCTAATCAATCTAGGTTTCGTAAAAAATGGATGCTCCGATCAGTTACCGATATACCAGATATCTACTGATCACCCATCCGATACTAAAGTAAAAAAAAAGTATTATCTAATATAGTAGTATACCTCACTGTGTGGAAGAGACTGATTATTCTTTTGTTAAAGACATCAGGCAGGCTTGACTTAAAAATTACTTTCTTAACTTTGAAAAATAAAATTACAAACAGACAAAAAATTTTGTGAATTGGAAGACGACTGACAGCTGCAGGAAGCATTCACGTGAACTTAATGACTTAAATATTCATCTGTACCTCACATTAAAAGCTTCTGAAAACTTGGAATATAGTGCAGAAAAACTTCATGGTGCAGTTGCATTTTAATGGTTTTGTGCCTAATGGTTTTGTGGGGCTTAAAAATAACACAGAATATACACATAATATTGGATATCGTCTCCTCTGACTGATACCCGATCCAGTAAAAATTGCAGTATCGGAGGGTAAACTGATTCATTGGTTATTGCCAAAAGTGTTCCCCAGGGATCTGTGCTGGGTCCCCTTTTATTTACCATTTATATAAACATGATTACAACATTCAGGATTCAACTTTCATTTCTATCCAGATGACTCAGTCATGTATTGTAGTGCTTCTTCTGGACCAAGTATATTTTGTTCTGAGGTTAAATCTTTTAAAATAATAATTTATCCACTCTTCAGACCTTATAAGATTCCATAATTGAATTAGTACCAATGATGTCCTATCTTTTCACTCTAACATTACTCAACTGAAGAAAAAAATGAAAACTAAGCGTGGGTTTTATTTTAGGAACAAGTTTTGTTTTTCATTCAATGTACGAAAGAAACTGCCTGCTACTACTTTGTCTATGGTGATGACTATCAGTTTGCACCATCATATTTTCTGTCCTCTTTAGATACTGTTTATCATGGTGCTTTAAAGCAGCACTAGGTAACTTTTCAACCTTCATAATATATTTTTTAAGACTCTTGTGATGATAAATCGACTTACAATAGGTTGAATGACACGTCTGCCATAGCCTGATGGGGTCTGTATCGTTTTTAATCGTACTTTTAAACTTCGGGTTTCGGGTAGCAACCCGAGAACAAAAAGAACTACATAATTCGACTGCTTTACGGCATATACGTCACTTCCACTAACACACACACTTCCTTACATTCGGACGTGCGAGCCCAACTTTGTTCGTCGGATAATATAGTCATGTCCGAAGCAGCACAGACAAATAAGAAAGAAAAGGTTTTGTTGGAGGAAAGCAATAAGAGGAAACGAAAAAGTGCTGGGATTAAAGGCAGGACGAGGATCAACATGTGACCCGTGTTTGCTCGTCGGCGTGAGCTGAAGGAGGCGTGCCCGACCGATGCTGTCCTGCTTGTTACGGTGATTACCCACCACTCAAACATTGAACTGAAGTATCATATAGATTCTGGAAAACGGTAACCAATAGACTACTATAATGATGCTGGCTTGTAAACGTGAGCATCGTGATTATTTGGCGTTTGAAAAAAATAAAACCCATGAAATTATATTCATATGACATGCTGAAACATATGCCACTGACTGTACCTGGGATGAAGACATTTCACACGCGACGCCAGAAGAACTCGAACTCCTCTTGCAGTGTTCAGGGGAACTGTTAGTGCTGCACCGACCCGTGGGACGCTTATATGAAGTTATTTGGCCCGCACCGCACCACTGTATATATTTTTACAACCCGCCGCGCACCCGCGACCATTAAATAGGCATACGGGGTCCGCGGGTTATGGGACGACCCGCGCATCACTTTTTCAGGGCTATCAGGGTTGTCATGTCAACAAATGCACGCGCGATGGCATCCCCTGTTGTAGGAGGACAGATCTTACGACAGTTAGTTGAGGATATTATTTTTTCCAAACTGTAGGGGGACCCCGAGAGCAAAAGTAGCCAAGTGGGGCTTTAAGATTTATATAACATTTTAATTCCTGCTTGCTAGTTTGGGCCTACGACTCAAATGGGCCATGTCCTCAAGCCGAGACATGGCTATGTGCCTAAGGTGCTGTTAACACCATTTAGAGCCCAGGTCATTTTACTGTCTTCTCTTCTACTCTCTGAAGACACAGAGAACCAAACCTACTCTGCCATATCAGGGCTCTCAGAGTCTATATTGAGCGTTCTGTCCAGTTCAGGTAGTCAGAACAGCTCTTTGTATGCTTCGGTGGCCGCACCAAAGGGCTGAGATTATTGTGCTGGATAGTAGATGCCATCTCCATAATCATCAGACCTCACTCCGTGAGAGGCATGGCCTCTTCATGCACTGTCAGAAAAAAAGGTACATTGCTGTTACTGGGGCCCCAGTGTTGGCGCTGTGGTAGGGCATTTGAGGGCCGTGCCCTCGAATTTAGTTATTCTTTTAAATTAAATTATTTTAATATTAAATGTACAAACTGTAACTTAAATAAAATTAAATTAAATGAACGGGGAAAACGTATAATTTTGGTTCTTCATGCCATGAGGCTTTGTCATCATTGGTCAATGATTATTGGTCGCTGAGCAAACTTGTTTTGCAGCACACTGCGCACAGAATCCATTTCAGTTTGTCCATCTATATCATAGATGGTTAGCGCTAACAGTTTTTTAATTATCAACAAAAAATGGATTTACGAAAATGGTTTAGACCTCCTCAGTCTCAGACACTCCGGCCACCACCACCAGTTACCACGGTCTCTGAGAGCCGAGCTGGTCCTGCTGATAAAGGTGGAGACTGGTGTTTTCTAATGTTTAAAGCCAGTTTAGGCATAGGCTACTTGATATTTTCTGGAGATGTTGTGTTGTTTTTTTATTGTAAATTAAGTAGCTATTTTCTCAGTAATGAGATCTTATGTCGTCAAAACGACATGGTGTGCGTAGAAGGTTGTGCTCACTTTTCATAAGATGAAATTTAAAAAAAAAAAAATCTATTATAGGCTAATATTTAAACATCGCCTAATTATGCAACTAAATAGGCTACGTGTTCTTTAACCATCTGTCCGATGAAGGCGTCAGCGTGTTCTGGTGGATTTTTTCCCCTTTATGACAGCGGAAACAACTTAAAATACTTTGTCATTTTTAGCCATTGCTACAGACAAGTGCAAGACATAATTATAATATCTGTTATTTGTGTACACTTATAATAACAACAACGACCGTGGACTCAAGGAACTGATTATTTTGCATGCACTCCAAATGCTGTCTTTATTTTAATAATAATAATAATAATAATAATAATAATAATAATAATAATAATAATAATAATAATAATAAATGGTTTATTAAACACACATTTTCTTAATTCAGTTCATATTTCCAACAAACGAAATTTCAAGCCAAAATAAAATGGTCATAAAAAAATAAAAAACCTGGTTAGTTACCACCATGCAAATAATGTCAGTGACTGTGATACACATAGGCCTGGCATGATTTTTGGAATGACTTATTACGAGAGGAAACCGCTTTGTTCGCATAACAACGGTGAATGGAAACGGTGTCATTTTGCAAGTTTTTTATTGACACTTAGAAAATATTGCGAAAGTTTTGCACAAATCTGTAAGAGAAACACGATTACAGTGACATGATATGGAAACTAATAACAGCAAGACTAAACAAAATTTGCTAGTAATCATAATAAAACGTGTTTCACATTTTATTGCATTTCTGCTGTGTTGGACTATGATGTTGGCACTGCATCAAAACATTTCTCAAAATTGCAGTGCCCTCCCGTCGATGACCCAGTGCCCCTCCAGTAGATCTGCTCTGGCGCCGACTCTGTGGTACCCTAAGGTAAAAAAACGAAAAGGTACTAATATGTACCTTTAAAGCAGCACTTGGCAACTTTTGCCAACTTTCCCGGGAAAAAATAATGTCCTCAACTACTGTCGTAAGCTCTGTCATCCTACAACAGGGGATGCCATCGCGCGTGCATTTGTTAATTTGTTAATTGACCTCGTAATGGTCGCGGGTGCGCGGCAGGTTGTAAAAATATATACAGTGGTGCGGGGCGGGCCAAATAACTTCATAAAAGTGGCCCCGTGGGTTGGTGCAGCACTACCAGTTACCCTGAACACTGCAGGAGAAGTTCACATGCAGGTGTTCTTCTGGCGTCGCGTGTGAAATGTCTTCATCCCAGGTAAAGTCAGTGGCGTAATCACCATAACAAGCATGACAGCATCGGTTGGGCACGCCTCCTTCAGCTCACGCCAACGAGCAAACGCTGGTCCAATGTTGATCCTCGTCCTGCCTTTAATCCCATCACTTTTTCGTTTCCTCTTATTGCTTTCCTCCAACAAAACCTTTTCTTTCTTATTTGTCTGTGCTGCTTCGGACATGACTATATTATCCGACAAACAAAGTTGGGCTCGCACGTCCGAATGTAAGGAAGTGTGGGTGTTGGTGGAAGTGACGTATATGCCGTAAAGCAGTCGAATTATGTAGTTCTTTTTGTTCTCGGGTTACTACCCGAAACCCGAAGTTTAAAAGTACGATTAAAAACGATACAGACTCCATCAGGCTATGGCAGACGTGTCATTCAACCTATTGTAAGTCTTGAACTTACAGTCTTGAAAAGTCTTGAAGTCTTGAGTCTTGAAAATATATTATGAAGGTTGAAAAGTTACCTAGTGCTGATTTAAGGTACTACTATGTACCATTTAGGGATGAGTAAGGTACAAATATGTACCTTTTCACTTTTGTACCTTAGCATAATGCCCAGTGACAGCACTGTAGCTTTTTTTTCTGAGAGTGTGGGCCTGTGGCGTACAGATTGATGACATTTGTGAGAGCCTAAACCACTAGGTACTCCTTTTGTGGGCCCCGACCATTGTCTGGGCCCTGTGGGATTTTGACTAAAGCGCTTCCCTAACTTCAAGCTTTGCTCCTCAAGCGGGACTTCAGAGTGAGGTCATCTGCTTAAATAGCACGACGTGATTGGATTGTGGTCCCATAGCGTCTTTAGAACAAGATGCAATATGAGTTACCATTTTCAAAAGGGAACATACTTGGTTACTCACATAACCTTGGTTACATGAGAATAACGGGAACAAGCATTGCGTGGACAGCCTGATAAGCTTTACATCTTGCAATTTCAGTCCAATTAACCTGATGCCTATTGCAAAATGGGATGCTTTTATAGCCGATAGCTACGCTCATTTTGGCGGGCTCAGCTCGCAGCAGCGGGAAGCGCCCCATTGGTCTGCACACGCCACCACAGATTCATCCAGTTCTCGCAGCCCAACCAATCAGCGCGCTTATAGAATATGAGCAGTGTGAGACGTTTAAAACACACACATACACATGCAAGATCACAAAGCTCTTTTTATCAGGAGAAAAGCAGGAGACTAAAAAAATCAGCTTGTTCTTATATTATTGTGCTATCGAAGAAAAGAAAAAAAAAACAATATTAAAGGGATAGTTCACCCCAAAATTCAAATTTTGTAATTTCTTACCCTCAAGTTGTTCCAAAATATTTTTTTGAGTTTTTTTTTTAATTCTGCTTAAATGACTGTTTATCAACATTTTTCAAAATATCTTAACTGTTCAACATAAGAAATAAACTCTTACTGTGTTGAAACAGCTTGAGGGTGAGTAAATCATGACAACATATTTGTGTGAACTATCCCCGACTATCCCCCCTTTTTTTCTTTTTCTTTTTTTTACAGAGACATTGTCAGAAGCTAAAAATGTGTCTACGTTCACGTTTTCAAAAATACTAGGACCATCAAGTGTTTAGTGTCAAGTAAAAAAAAAAATAGTAATAATAATCTGAGAACAGGTGTCAACACTGCAGTCATGCTGTTAAAGTTATAAAGCAATTATTATTTACTCATCATCAGCATTTTGTTATGTGCCGCAAAGTGAAAATTACAGCAAGTGCACTCCTTAGTCCACCAAGGCACACAATGATGTCAGGATTTAGAAAACAATAATAATCCTGTAATTTTATTTGTACATTTTTCTGAAGTAGATGTGAGTGTTGCTTAGCTAGCTTAACCTAGCTAGACGCTTAACCAAGCGTGTAGGTGTTCTGTGAGGTTGCTCACTGACAAAAGTCAAAAGAACCTACCTTTCTTGTCTTCAGATATGGCTTGGGGCTCCCATTCAAGTATTTATTTGGTCATTTTAGCATTTACCAAGTGAAAAGTGTGAGATCAAAACAGCACACCTCTTCCCAATAAGCCTCATGATTATCATTCATGTCTTTGCCATAATGTAGGACGAGGTTTATTCAAATTCCCAGAGTATGAATAACAGCCTAGCAAGCACCACTAATTAAATGTTATTCTGGAATGGTGGTAAGGTTAGGCTATCCAATGAATTTTGTAAACAATAATTTAAATTTAAAATAGATTTTTTTTTTAATATAATATTTGGATTAAGTCAAATAATATCTTGTTGACAGTATCTACAGATTTGAGGATTAGCATTAATGCAGATATTCTATGATTGTTTGTACAATGGCAGTTGAACCTTATCAAGATTTTATTTTAAAAACATGAACCAAAGCTTTGATTACATCTGTGTGCGTTGTGAATAAGAGGTCTAGCACTGTAAAGCTCTGGTTACCACACAATATACTGTCTGAGAAATATAAGGTGATTTCCAACTATAAAAAGTAATGTAGCCACAAACACATCTGTTATTTGTTGTTTTGGTTTCATTGCTTGTAAGGCGCATGCTACTTGCATGTTTCCACTTGTTTTTAACAATCTTGACCTCCTTCAGAAATTCTGTATTTTGGGCCTCAAGTAGGCCAATGCATGATTAAAGGTGAACTTACCAAACATTATTCAGTGTTTGATATACAGGTTGATAGATGGGGCAGTAGCTGGGTTTGCGTTCAAACATGAAGCAAATATTTTTAATGTTTAGAAAAGGTTTATACAAATCGCACAGGCCTATGTGTGAATTGAATTTTGCTAAATTGCATGTGTGAAAAAAATGTACAGATCCAGGCCAAAAAAAAACAGAAAAAGAAAAGAAAAGTGCCATATCATTGACCCTTAATCTGTCAGCTGTTTCATAGACTTGCTGTCTTTGCAGTGGAAAGTAATGGTCATTTTTTTCTCAGAAGTATAAGGTTCAGAAGAAACCCCCCTAACTTTAAGTATAAGATCAATGATAACAGATATGCTTGCCTTAGCATGCGCCAAATGAATTGATAAGCTCCACATATCCAATGTTTGTCTAGATTAGCAGATGATTCATGGAACCAACAGCACATCACATTACAGCTGCCAGTGTTTGCTGTAAAACGTTATGTAATTATTTGCTCACTGAGTTTCATCCACTTTCGACAATTTGTCCTCCCGTAATGTTAGCATGCTCTTAAGTCGCTGAAGACCAGAATCAGTCTTGCCTGTGGGACTGAGCACACTGAGAATTGTTTGCTTACCAGACATTTTGACGTGTGCATTGGCAAATAAGAAATAAAGAGCAAAAGCAAATCTATCAGAAAAGTTTTTTATATGTCAAGGTTTTCTGATGATGTAACCTTATATTGCAACATTTCCAACTAGGGTGTAATAAGAAATGGATCAAACATATTTCACCACTCAAATGTACACACGTAAAAAGGTTGTGAAACTTTGATAACTTGATATCTAATTCCATTCTGCCATTGAATTGGTATCATTTATGGAAAAACCTTCATCTAAAGACCCATTCACACCAAGAATGATAATTATTAAAAATATATATAATTTATTTATTCATTTAAATCTTAAAGGGATAGATCACTGAAGAAAAATAAAATTAAAATCAGACTTCATTACTCAACCTCATGTTGATCTAAACTTGTAAGACTTTTGTTCATCTTCGGAACACATTAATATCTTTTTAATTAAACATGAGAGCTTTCATTCCGAGAGCCTGTCTGTGGGTCAGAAGTGAAGATTATACCAGATCATTCTTTGCCACACTGAGTTTTGGAATTTGGAATCCTAAACGAAGAGCTTGTTTTTATATGCATTCACCATCACAATTTCTCTCAGAAATGATGATCATGTTGGGTAAGTACTCTGTGTATCATTAAATTATGTTATTTTTTACAACACCGGCAAAGATCGTGTATTCCAGCCTGATACCAAAGCGCGTGTAGACAGGGTTGCCAAGTTTTTACAACAAAACCCGCCAACTACTAGCCCTAAACAATAGCTTCTCGGGGGGTTCTCCGGGGGAAAAATGGCGTTTGGGGGGTAAAATGTGCTCTCATGGGTCTATATATCACATAATAGTCGCTTCACCCGCGGACATAAAAAACAACCCGTGAGAAAAAAAAGCGGACTTGGCAACACAGTGCAGTTGAGCTCTGTTGACATTTGACAATGCGTCGCTTCGTTGCTCTGATTGGTTGTAGGTCTAACCAATTGATGTTTTTCCTAGTTCGGTTGAAACCAATGCTGCGTCCCAATTCGCTTACTTATACTACATCCTAAAAGTATGTACTCTTTTTGTGAAGAAAAAGTATACTTTTGAGTGTGTAGCAGAAAAGTATGCAAGCTTCGGGACATACTACTTCGCCATCTTTAACGGACTCTGTCGCTTAGTTACGTCCATCCCGTCACCGTTTATCTGCCCTGTCAATCATCGTCAGATTCGTCACAATTCAAATCCTTCACATTCAGTTTAATCTCCTACCGTATCGGAGAGAAATGTAGCCACTCGTTGATCTGCCATTTGTGGGTCTTTAATGCAGAGACTCTTCTCATGTATTTACAGTTGAAATATAATGATGCATTTAAAAGTTAATGGCCAAACGTGTCATTACAAAAGTTCACAATGCTGCTGAGGGTGAAATATAATGTGACAACACTGAATAAATATATTTTTGTCAGGTTAAATATTGATAGTTGGTCATTCAAACCCCTTTATCTAAACCCCTCGCACATCCGTCATGTTTGTAGTTTTTTAACGCTTTTTATCCGCGTTTGTAGTTTTAATCGAATCCTTGTCCAACTCGCAATGGGTTGTGGGCAATATCAGCCGTTAGAGTGCCCATCGATCCATACTGTGAATTCGGACCGGAAATAGTAAACCATCCGGGTATCTTCGGAATACTCTTTTCAACATACTACGATTTGGGACATACTAATTCTATTTTCGAATACTATTTAGGATGGATAGTATGCGAATTGGGACGCAGAGCAAGCCTGCAGTCTCCCTCTCAGATACTGAAGCTTTCGCGCCTCGATCGCCCCCCGGTGACCGGTCCCAGTATAGCCGCCCCTCAGTGATTTCTAATGGACTCGAGGCAAACTAAATAATAAAATTACACTTCAAATATTTTTTCCCCAAAGTTAGTTTATGCCACTGAAGGCAGTTATCATCACGATGATTTCATTTCAAGTGTTCGTTTTTTAAATAAGTTTAGTTTTAGTTAGTTATTTGATGCTATAAAAACGGGGGGTGTGACATCATGATTGACAGCTGAGATTGACGGCTTCTCTGAGTGAAGTTGTCACTGAGGCACTAACGGACTTTTTTCGAAATTTTTGGGAGCAGATTGGAGCTTTAGCTTAAATTTGTACATTTCCATAACTGTTTATTTCACACCAACATAATTAATTGTTCTGCATCTGCGAGAGTGTGGGCGGGCTTTTGATATCACGACTGTACTTCCTGCTCTAGTTCCTGCTCTCTACTGCGCAACTCCGGTCCCGAAATCGCTACTGTGCAGACTCGGTCCCAAGATGTCCTCGCCGTGCAGGCCGCCTAAAAGCTTCAAATCGGCCAAGCGGAAACGGATGATGTCGAGTCGTCCATATTTTTTTACGGTCTATGGTTGAAACACGCCTCATAATCACAGCCCAGTGGAGCAGTTTCAGACTCATATTCTGACTAGAACTGAGTATGACCACATCAGTTTAGGTAACATATGCATGAGAAAAAAGAATACCATGTGTACGAATTAAAAATTAAAAACAAGGATAAAATAGTTAATTAAAAAAAACAAAAACAAAAAACGGTCAGATCCAAAATAGTGGTCTAAAAATAAAAATACAACACCCTTCAGTTTACAACCTACATACATGTACCATCTTAATTAGAACACCTCTCCTTCATTTCTATCTCAAACACGTTCATAACATCCATTTTAATCATTATTCCCTGATATTTACTAACCTTCTTGTTAAACCCAAATCAAGATAGATTAGCTTGGTCCAGGAGATTAGAAAAGAAGTAATCTATGACAAAATCAAAAATCAGACTAGCCATAGTTGCTTGTATTGTGAAAAGTGGTCAGTCTGGTTTTTGGAGCAATTTCATGCTATAAATTCAGCATTCTGAATTCTAAACTCAACCTTAGCAGCAGCAAGATCTGTATCCAAATGAAGATCAAAAACATAACATTGCAGCTCCAAAAGTGTTTACCAGCAATTTGAAACGAGGTTCATATCCTATAACATGCGTTTGCTAACATATTACATTATTAAATGATAAATGTAAAAAACCTACATGTATGTGCTAGGATTTAAGACTTCTTAGCTCTAATTAGTAAAAATTTGCAATTCCATGAACAGCACTTAAAACACTTCCAATTACTAGTATTGCTATTAGATTACACGGAATGTGTGAAGTTTATGTATAACATCAATTATCTTGTAGATGTTTTTCCATGTTATGGTGTCATTCCTCATATTCAATTTGATGTATCCCCCTTAATGGCTTTCATGCAGTCACATCAGAGTTATGGTGCTGTTCATTTAGCTAATTGCTCTTGTCAAATTTATGGACTTCTATTATTTCTCACATCGAAAAATCAAAGCAATTTGCACACCACATGTCACCAGGATTTATAAAGGTTAGAAAATTCTAGATGAAGGTTAAAAAAAACAGCCTTCATGACATTTAAAGTCAAGCATGTTGTGCAAGGGCAGCTAGAGTGCACTTAGCTTGATTCTTTTAGACCTTTCTCATCCACACTTTCAAATCAAATGATGATATAAGCCTTGTGGTTTCAGGTATATGCCCTTTGTCTTTTGCACACAACACCAATGAGCTGCAGTTTGTTACAACGCAAAGATCAAAACATACATTATTATTGTTTTATGTGTGCTTTTTTAATATTTCACTATATGTGATATGTGGGGTCTCTTTTAGCAATATCCAACCACAAGTGTAAAGCTGTATCAGAACAAATGTGGTAAAAACGCTACACCAACCAACAATACCTTAGCAACACACTGGTGAGCATCAGTTACATTTTCATTAGAAAATTTAAAATCTATATATGCTTAAAACCATTATGTCACTGCTGAATGGTTAACAAATAAAATTTGACTAGCACTATTTGACTAGCACTGCCGTTATCTAGTGGGCCAGGGTAATAGGGCAGCTATTGCATTAAGTTTATTTTGGGACTACCAATGGATGAAAAAAAGGATTAGAGTGGAATTAATCTGTCAGAACTCTTAGTGCTAAGGTCCTCAAAAGCCTGCTGCTGTGACAGCTCATATTCTCAAATCTCCATCTGGGAATGGTAGTAGTCTTCTGCTAAACATAGATTTGACATCCTATCTGATGAGAAGATTTGCTGTTTTAGGTGTGCTCGGCAACTACTGGCATGCTGAATGGAAAACTTTAAAGGGGTCATGAACTGCATTTTTGTTTATAATGTTCTCTGAGGTCCACTTATAAAAATGTTATCAAGATTTGTATATATATATATATATATATATATATATATATATATATATATATATATATATATATATATATATATATATATATATATATATAAAAATCATAAGAAATAAGCTCATTTCTAATCTTTTTTTTTTTGTGGAAACAGCCACTGCTATTAAATGGGTAATTGTTTTGTATTTTACATTTTTTTCGACTTCCTGTTGTCACAAGTGTGGAATTGATTCGAAAACTTCCGATGGTAAAGAATATATATAGTTGAAACACATAGTGAAACATTTATGCATATTAAACATACTTTTTAAGTCTTGCTTGTGGCAAATAAAGTTTAAAGAGAGAGTTCACCCAAAATGCATGCACGCACACGCACGCACGCACACACACACACACACACACACACACACACACACACACACACACACACACACACACACACACACACACACACACACACACACACACACACACACACACACACACACACACACACACACACACACACACACACACTTTGGTAGTCAATGGCTGCTGAGATCTACAAACATTCTTCCAAATATATTCTTTTGTGTTCAGCAGAACAAATAAATTCATACAGGTTTGAAACAACTTGAGGATGAGTAAATGACGAAATTTACATTTTTTGGTAAATATCTCTTGGAGTTACCACAGTTACAATTGACAAAGGATGGCTTACCATGTTTTGTGTAAACAGAATTGTGAATGAATGTAGGCCTATTATAATCATAGTTCATCCTTTTCATAAAGATAAAAACATATATACCATTTACAGCATCATGTTTTGAATAAAATGAAACGTGTTGTAATGTCTTATTGATAACAAAACAGATGTTGTCGCTCATGGAAGCCTTTTATTCAGGATTATTACAGTGAATGGCTTAGATCAAAACAATAACACAAGCAGTGTTCTCTATACATGCTTTCTTCCATATCCGATAATCCAGTGCATTAACCCCATAAACGCCGAAGCTGTCACAGACACGCCAGGCTCCAACGTCCCCCACTCACAGCGCACACCCTCTCCTGAGTTTTAATCATGAACACCTGCAGCCCATCATCACCCCCTTCACCACCAGCACAAAACACACACACTCACAGTCAGTAGCCGCGTTTCCAATTACCCTTCAAATTGCGCATATTGAAATTGCGAATTGAAAACACTCCTAATGGAAACGCGGCAATTTCGCAAAAACTCCCATATATCGCAAAAAAGTTTTTACGCTCTCATGAGGTGGTTTTTCAGGCGATTCGAAAAAGGACATTTTCACAAAACTGCAATGGAAACGGTTTTTTCGCATTTACAGGTCACCTGTTGCGGTGACGCATTGCTCCAACATAGGGCCAATATATTATATTTTCCACTCAATTGTGGCGTAATAACAAGATAATGTAGTTAAAAGGACATATATTTTCTCCTAATAAGGACCACAGGCTATATATACTGTAATTAAGACATATATTCAAGAAATGTATTAAAACAGAAACAGCCAGCTTGTATTTTCTTACTCAAAGGCCGAGGAAACAGGCCAGTTACGCACGTTAATCCATTCCAGACGATCTTAGTTTGCTTCTTATTTAATAAACAGGCAATTAATTGATGAAACATCGATAAAAATAAAAATACAATTTATACAAAACGAAAAAAAATTTTTAAGAAAGACTTTCTTGAAAATAAAACTCGAACTGATCAAAATCATGTGACTCCCCGGGTCTCAAACATATTGCGATTCTTACTCATGTTGCTCACTTTTCATAATCAACATATAAATTAAAATAATAATATTACAGGCTAATGTTTAGGCCTAAACGTAGCCTATTTAGTTTCGTAGTTAGGCTATGTTTTCTTTAACCCACGGCCGATAAAAGCGCCGACGTTCTCATTTTTTCCTTCTTCCTTTAAGAGAGATTAAACAATTTACAATACTCTTGTCATTTTTAGCTATACAGATGAGTTCAAGACATAATTATAAACTATAAACTGTCTATTTTTATTTGTGAACTCAGGGAACTAATTATTTAGCATGCACTCACTCCAAACGCGGACTTCATTTTAAAAAAAATTATTTTGTTTATTAAATGCCATTTTTTTCTTTTCCATAGCATTTCTAAATTCAATTCACATGCCCATCAAACTAAATATCTAGCCAAAATAACGAAAGTGGTAAAAACAAAAACAAAAAAAACAACAAACATTTGAGTTACCATGCAAATTCAAACATTTCGCTCTACTCTATATGCGTCAACCTGGTGCGCGTAAAAGTCGACCATTCTTTACAGATGATGGTTCGATTTGGAGAGAAGACGAGACGGAATTTTTTATTAAACTCATAAAAGACAATATGATTACAGTAATACTGGATGCTAAACACAGAAATGCTACATTATCATGAAGACCTTGAAGCAGATCTGACACACACACACACACACACACACACACACACACACACACACACACACACACACCCACACACACCCACACACACACACACACACACACACACACACACACACACACACACACACACCTCATATCCGTGCCGCTTAAGTAACCTAAGGGGCTTTCCTTGCCATTAATGCTTGGATAACACATATGTCTCCTTCCAGTAATAATAATGGCTAGTGTGATGGATGGGATATACAAACCTACCAAGTGCCATCATTTTGGAATGACCTATCGCGAGAGGAAAGTAATATGTTTTAATCGCATAACTGCAGCTATGGAAACGCTGTCATTTCGCAACAGTTTTTTATCGACATTTAAGAAATATCGCAAAAGTTTTTCGCAAATCTGTAATGGAAACGCAGCTACTGTCCAGTCTCATCTAGAGAAGGTACTAACACTCTCTGTTTTACCTCAGGACTCCCGCAAAGATATCTATTGATCTCCAACGTCTCTTGTCAAGTCTCCCTGTGTTTCTTGTCCAGTGTGTGTGTGTCCAGCGAACTCTCCAGCGAACTCTCCAGCGAAACTCATTTCCTCATGAAGATATCCTTCTCACCTGCTCACCTGCACTTCACCCCGTTATACCCTCTGGTGCACAATAAACTCTGTTAATTAACATCTTTGTCTCCTGCAGTCTTTGTACCATTGACTGAAGACCGGACCAACACCGTGAGCACCAGATGAGTTCCCCGGATCCCTTCCAAGAGCTGGTGGATGCGGTGCGCCGCTCGCTACACACATCCGCCAGCACACCTTCCTCTGTACCCCTGATCGCCAGTCCCATGGCCCAATCAGCGCCCTTCTCTGGATTGGTGGAGGACTGCAACGGATTTCTCCTGCAGTGCTCGCTGGTCCTGGAGATGCAACCACACTTATTCTCCACCGAACGATCTAGAGTTGCATTCATTGTATCCCAACTGAACGGCAAAGCATTACGATGGGCGAAAACGCTGTATACCCAAGAAAATGAGAGCCTTGATTCCCTCTCCAGTTTTAAGGCTCACTTCAAGGAACTTTTCGGAAGACCAGCATGGGATTCTTCGGTTGGTGAGCAACTCTATCATTTAAAACAAAATAATATGTCTGTACATGAGTATGCCTTGCAGCTTCGTACATTGGCAGCCACCAGCGGATGGAATGAACGATCCCTTCTGACTAGCTATCGGCAAGGATTGGATCCCCGCGTGCGGTTGCATCTCACTGCATACGAGGATTCCATTGGGCTTGAACGTTTCATCCAACTCTCCACCCGGGTCGCCACTCGTATGCAAGCGTGTATCAAAGAGCACCAGGACCAGTGTTTGAGCCTACCGTCCCTCCGTCGATCAGAGTCCGTCAGCCCTCCAGAACCAGTCAACGAGCCCATGCAACTCGACAATCACCGACTAACCCCAGCGGAACGGAGAAGACGGTTGGCCAACGGCCTGTGCCTGTACTGTGGTGCTTCAGTAATGTTACAGACACGCCAGGCTCCAACGTCCCCCACTCACAGCGCACACCCTCTCCTGAGTTTTAATCATGAACACCTGCAGCCCATCATCACCCCAATCACCACCAGCACAAAAGACACACACACACACACACACAGTCACTGTCCGGTCTCATCTAGAGAAGGTAGTAATGCTTTCTGTTTTGCCTCAGGACTCCCGCGAAGATATCTATTGATCTCCAACGTCTCTTGTCAAGTCTCCCTGTGTTTCTTGTCCAGTGTGTGTGTGTCCAGCTAACTCTCTAGGGTACGCTCCAGGGACCTCTCCAGCGAGACTCATTCCCTCATGAAGATATCCCTCTCACCTGCTCACCTGCACTTCACCCCGTTATACTCTCCGGTGCTCAAACTCTGCTAACTAACATCTTTGTCTTTGCAGTCTCTGTACCATTGACAGAAGCGAAGGAAAGTACAGCAAATCACAACAGTTCCGTTTGATCAGATTTATAAATATTCAGAATATATATCTATAACAGATAAAGCAATAGTGACATACAGGTGCTGGTCATATAATTAGAATATAATCTAAAAGTTGACTAATTCTATTCAAAAAGTGAAACTTTTATATTATATCCATTCATTACACACAGACTGATACACTCCTGATCAAAATCTTAAGACCAGGGGATGCATTGCAAGTTTTACACATTTCGCACTAGTGGATCATAACCGGGTTGTAAGCGCTGCTTCAAAAATGCCAAAAGAAGAAACAGGAGCAAGAGACAAAGAATAGAGAGTAGGCAATTTATTGAAAACTGCATTTAAACTCAAACAGGCCGTTCATCAGCTGATCAAAACTTTAAGACCATAGCCATAAAAAGGTCAAATCTGCACAAAAATATGGCTTTCATGTCATTGTCCTTCCAGCAGTCATACTGTCAAGAAGTCCTGATGGCAAAGGCACAAAGGCTTCCTCTCTTTGAACGTGACAGGATTGATGAGCTGCACAAGCAAGGCCTTTCACAACGCGCCATCGCTGCTGAGGTTGGACGCAGTAAGGCAGTCATTTTACATTTCTTAAAAATCCTGAGAGTTATGGGACAAAAAAGTCGAGTGGTAGACCCAAAAAGATTTCACCTGCACTGAACCACAGGATCCGACAGGTTGTCCGTGAAGACACAGGTCGATCCTTAACCCAAATTAAGGCCCTTACTGATGCTGACTGCAGCCCAATAACCATAAGACGTCATCTGCTAGAGAAGGGCTTCAAGAACAAAACACGTCTTCCAAGGCCAATTTCACAACAAAAACTTGCCCGTTTAGAATTTGCAAGGGAGCACCAAACTTGGGACATTGAAAAGTGGAAGAAAGTTTTATTCTCTGACCAGACAAAATTTAACCTGGACGGTCCTGATGGCTTCCAACGTTACTGGCATGACAAGGAGATCCCACCTGAGATGTTTTCTACGTGGCACAGTGGAGGAGGCTCCATCATGATCTGGGGTGCTGTTTCCTTCAATGGGAAGATGGAGCTTCAGGTTGTGCAGGGGCGTCAAACGGCGACTGGCTATGTGGATCTGTTGCAGCGGGCATCCCTCTTGACCGTGGGCCCCTGTCTGTGCGGTAATGACTGGGTCTTTCAACCGGACAACGCTGCAATTCACAAAGCCCGCCTGACGAAGGACTTCTTCCAGGAGAATAACATTGCTCTTTTGGACCATCCTGCATGTTCTCCTGATTTAAATCCCAATTAGAACATTTGGGGATGGATGGCAAGGGAAGTTTACAAAAATGGGCGTCAGTTCCAGACCGTGGATGCCCTTCTTGAAGCCATCTTCACCACATGGAGCAACGTTCCCACCAGCCTCCTGGAAACAGTCGCATCAAGCATGCCGAAACGAGTTTTTGAAGTGATCAACAAGAACGGTGGGGCTACTCACTACTGAGTTCTTTTTTGACACATTTAGGACTGTTGTGCATTTATTTTTGGGCTATGGTCTTAAACTTTTGATCAGCTGATGAACGGCCAGTTTGAGTTTAAATTATGTTTTCAATAAATTGCCTACTCTCTATTTTTTTGTCTCTTGCTCCTGTTTTTTCTTTTGGCATTTTGAAGCAGCGCTTACAACCCGGTTATGATCCACTAGTGCGAAATGTGTAAAACTTGCAATGCATCCCCTGGTCTTAAGATATTGTTCAGGACTGTATATTTCAAATGTTTTTTTTCTTTTAATTTTGATGATTATAACTGACAACTAAGGAAAATCCCAAATTTAGTATTGCAGACATTTTTAATTTTACTAAAAGTATGAACAAGAAAAGTATGAACACGTACAGCACTCAATACTTATTTGGGGATCCTTTTGCCTGAATCACTGCAGCAATATGGCGTGGCATAGAGTCGATCATGCATAGAGTTGACCTCAGACCTTAGAAAACACAGTGGGACCAACACCAGCAGATGACATGGCACCCCAAACCATCACTGACTGTGGAAACTTTACACTGGACCTCAAGCAATGTGGATTGTGTGCTTCTCCTCTCTTCCTCCAGACTCTGGGACCCTGATTTCCAAAGGAAATGCAAAATGTACTTTCATCACAGAACATAAGTTTGGACCACTCAGCAGCAGTTCAGTCCTTTTTGTCTTTAGCCTAGGTGAGACACTGATCCCAGAGTCTCTGTCTGTTGTTCAAGAATGGCTTGACACAAGGAATGCGACAGCTGAAACCCATGTCATACGTCTATGCGTAGTGGCTCTTGAAGCACTGACTCCAGCTGCAGTCCACTCTTTGTGAATCTCCCCCACATTTTCAAATTAGTTTTGTTTCACAATCCTCTCAAGGATGCGGTTATCCCTATTGTTTGTACATTTTTTTCTATCACATTTTCTTTCCCTTTGCATCTCTATTAATGTGCTTGGACACAGAGCTCTGTGAACAGCCAGCCTCTATTGCAATTACCTTTTGTGTCTTGCCCTTCTTGTGCAAGGTGTAAATGGTCGTCTTTTTGAAAACTGTCAAGTCAGCAGTCTTCCCCATGATTGTTAAGCCTACAGAACTAGACTGAGAGACTATTTAAAGGGTTTTGCATGTGTTCTGAGTTAATTAGCTGATTAGAGTGTGGCACCAGGTGTCTTTGATATTGAAACTTTTCACAATATTCAAATTTTCTGAGATACTGAATTTGGGATTGTCCTTAATTGTCAGTTATAATCATCAAAAATTAAAAGATTTAAACATTTGAAATATACAAATGTGTGTAATGAATGAATATGATATACAATTTTCCCTTTTTGAATGGAATTAATGAAATAAATCAACTTTTTGATTAACTTTTTGAAACTGCGAAATTACTTTTTGGGTCCAATGTAGTTGTCACTACATCATCTTTTATTTTCAGTCTCTCCGAAAAGCGTGCATCTAACTATGTCTTGTTTAAAAACGAATCCGCAGTAAAACGAACAGTCAAGTTACCGTGACAGATTTGGGCAAAACCTTTGGCAATATTTTCTAATGTTATGCAACTAAAACATAACTTTTCCTCTTGTGATGTCATTACAAAAATTATGATGTTAGTAGGTTTACATATATCACAGCCACCACACTAGCCATTATTTTGAATCAAAGGAGACGTAGGCATGTTATCCAGACATTAATGGCAGGGAAAGATCCTTGTACTTGGGAGTGGCCAAGTATACACCTCACCCCTCCCTTTTGAAGCACATAGAGGTTCTACACAGAACAAAATTGTCATCAGAGAGAGCAGAGAGTGACTTGCGCTCTGTAGAGAAGTTTATCCATTTAGTGAAACATGATGGCACAAAATTCTGAGTACACTTAATGTACTCACGGTGTATGTAGATAGAAATGGCTCATTCTAAGGTAAAAAATAAACATAACGGTATATTATGTAAGGTCTTTACACTCCACTGTAAACATAGTTATGTATATCATATTGCATTCCTGTCAATAGATCCTCATAAATACTACACACTGCCCCTTTAATGTCAGGATCACAAGGATGGAAATTGCAAAGACTGTGTTTTTTTTACAACATGGCACTTTAAAACATTTTGTAATCTTCAGAGGCATCACTATTATTTTGTTGCTGGGGTAATAATATGTTTGTTTTTGTCTCATAGTCAGCTTACTACTACATTACATGTGCAAATTGTGGGGAGGCTAAAAAGGCAATGATGTAGAAGTCTTTCATTGCAATATGATGTAATACCGTGACAACTTTTTGTCTTGGTTTCAAAAGAAGCTACTTTTTGGACTAACAAGGAAGTTTTGAGTTCCAAAACTTACAGAATATTTTATAATACAATGACCTGATGTCAAAAGTTTATTCATCACCCCTTTAAGAACAGAGTGTTCTGCCTGCTGAAGTGCTTTAGATGTTTGATGAGGGAGAGGGAGGTAACTAAAAATAAACTAATTGGCGATGACTGTAAAAGTTGATCTTCAAGTTACATCTCATTAACTAGAATACACAAACTGAATTTGGACTACAGAAACTATGTTCCCAGCAAAGTTAATTTAAATATATTATTTATGCATCACTTGCAGAGACATAGGAGATCAGGTGACCTTGAAGATGAACATCTCCATAGCAATTGACTGCAAAATATTTTGATGACTTATAAATATCTAAATTTATGTAAAGAGCGTTTCCTGTCAAACACTGGCATACTTAGAGGTTTGGTGCAACAATCATGTAAACATCTCATATTAAAGAGCCCTGTGGTGAAAATACATTTTCAATGTTGTTTCTATGTCTATGTGCTGTTTTTAATATGCTTTAAATTACAATTTTTCCTTAAAGCTGCACTGAAAAAAGAAAACATTCTCAAAAATGTGTTTTAAAATCGCTGGTGTTCTCTATGTTATAAACAAACTTGTAACCAATAACGTCAATGAGTAAACTGGCTATATCCTCATTATTATGCTGTGAAGCAGAGGAGTCTCAAAAGAAGCAGGGTTATCTCAGTATATTTTTCTGTTGATATGAAAAATCGACTTCATTAGCAAGCAGGTGAATTATGTATATGATGTATATTACGATGTTATGATGAACTATATGCCTTTCTCCACTGACGATCAAGTTATTCAAAGTGTTTCTAAGGATACTTGACTCTGAGATGGCAAATGGAAGCATGGTTTGGAAACATTAGCCACACCATATTAGCTGTTTGATAACCTAGTCAAGCAAAAGGTTAATCATATTAATTACTGTTATGAGTCCAACATTGTTGAGAGCTGTAGGTTCTTGAGAGCTGTTGAGGTTTTTTATAACATAGAGAACGATTTCAAAACACATGTTTGAGAATATTTTCTTTTTTCAGTGCAGGTTTAAGGGAAATTTGTAATTTAAAGCATATTTTGAATTGCTATGGAGATAAAACGCATTACTATTTGAAAACATTGACTTGTATACGAGCCTGTATAATTCACTCTTCTTCTGCTGAATCAGTTTCTGGTTCAAACATACTCCGATCAGGGATAACATTATAACCACTGACAGATAAAGTGAATAACAATGATTATCTCTTTATCACGTCACATGTTTGTGGGTGGGATATATTAGGCAGCAAGTGAATATTTTGTCCTCAAAGTTGATGTGTTAGAAGCAGGGAAAAGGGGCAATTGTAAGGATTTGCGGGAGTTTGACAAGAGACAAATTGTGATGACTAGACGACTGGGTCAGAGCATTTTTAAAAATGCAGCTTTTCTGGTTTGTGGTGTGTTCCCAGTCTGCAGTGGTCAGTCATCTATCATACTGCATCTATCAAAAGTGGTCCAAGGAAGGAACAAAAGTGGTGCCAGGAAAGTGCGAAGGCTGGCTTGGGCGGTCTGATCAAACAGACAAACTGAAGTTAATGCTCAATTAGTTAATTCTGGTTCTGATAGAACGGTGCATCACAGTGCATCACAGTTTGTTGTGTGTGGGGCTGCATAGCCGCAGACCACTCAGGGTGCTCATCAATCAATCAACTTTATTTATATAGCGCTTTTACAATGACGATTGTTTCAAAGCAGCTTCACAGTGTTAAACAGGACAATATTACAACAGAATTTGATTTGGCTAGTATGATTTGGATAGTTCATAGAATTAAATATGACCTAATTAATACATTTAATTTGTATATTTAGTTGAATAACTTGGATCATAATTTTAGTGTTCCCAATTGAGCAAGCCAAGCCAAAGGCGACAGTGGCAAGGAACCAAAACTCCATCAGGGCATTATGGAGAAAAATAAACCTTGGGAGAAACCAGATTCAGTTGGGGTACCAGTTCTTCTCTGACCTATTATTAAACAGTGTATAATTATTATTCTGGCAACCCTGCAGGTCATAAATCATATTAGATAGGAATATTCAAAATTTTGGGTATCACGCAAGAGACGGGTTTAATAAGAACTCGAGCTGCTGCATTTTGAAATAGCTGGAGTTTGTTTATTAAGCGAGCAGGGCAACCACCCAGTAGAGCATTACAATAATCTAGCCTTGAGCTCATGAACGCATGTACTAACTGTTCAGCATTTTGCTTTGAAAGCATGTGCCGTAATTTAGATATATTTTTAAGATGCTAGAAACGTGGCTTTCAAATGAAAGATTGGTATCAAAGAGCACACCCAGGTTCCTCACTGACGACGAGGGCTTGACAGAGCAGTCATCAAGTGTTAGACAGTATTCTAGGTTACTACTTGTGGAGCTTTTCTGTCCAATAATTAAAAATTTAGTTTTATGCTGACCCCTGCCCACTGCAAAGCACCACATAACTGGACCACGGAGCAATAGAAGAAGATGACCTAATATGATGAATCACTTTTTCTTTTAAATCACGTGGATGGCCAGGTGCATGTCACTTACCTGGGGAACACATGGCACCAGGATACACTATGGGAAGAAGGCAAGCCAGCGGAGACAGTGTGATGCTTTGAGAAATGTGAAGGTTACGTTGACAAGTGACACCTACCAAAGCATTAACCATCTACACCCTTTCTTGTAAACGGTATTCCCTGATGGCTGAGGCCTCATTCAACAGGATGTGTTGGGTCTTTGGTGGTTAAAAGTGTGTACTAAAATATTGAGCTGTGATACTTATGCAGATTACATAAATTTTAATCTGGCCTTCAGCATTTTTGGTGGCAATAGTACTCAAAAATAAAATAAAATAAATCTTAGTTACTTGGACACTCAAACTCCATATTCAGATACCACAGATGTCCTTGTTATAGCATCCTCTCAATTATTCATAGCTCATAGTGATCTCTGATAGGCTGAGCATTTTCAATTAGACACAATAACTTAGTGATCTGAGTCATGTTTTCTGTTTAATTGAATTAGGAGCCCTACAACTTCATCTCCTGGGATATTAATCTCATAATCTCTGAAGAGCTCGATGTACATTTTCTTGAGCATATTGCCAGTTAGATTTTTTAAAAATTGATTTAAAAATTAAAATCATTATTTCAATTGCAGCAACAAATCTCTTTGTAAATTTTCTGTAACAACAAAACTATTATTTTATATTCCATTTCACTGATTCTACTACAGGTAAGTGGGAATAATACAAAAACACTAATGTTTGATAAATAGTTATAATTTATTAATAGTAAAATTCTAATTATTAATAACAAAAATTATAATAAATTATAAGATACACCAGTTACAGAATATAGTACACAGTTGCCAAGTAACATTTATATAGAATTCACGCTCAAGTACATTAAAGTCGCAAATCACTTTAAAATTGTGTCATCGTAATTGCACATTACAAACTGTTAATTAATGCAATATGTATTCATAACAGCATTGCTTTAAATGAACGTTGTGTCTCATACCACATGCAGCCGAAGCACATTGCAAAAGACAAGATGAATCATTAAACTTGGAGGGAATTACCATGAGAGATAGTATAAGGGTTACTGAAGGGCATGACTGATAGAAAAGGAAAGGGAAAGAGAATCTTTTTTGAGCACCCTCTTTTTCTTTTCATAGTTCTTGGTAATAGTTTTTGCGCCTTTAATACATTTGGAAGTGCATAACCTTACAGGCTAAGCAAGATTAGTGTCTTCCAGCAGAAAACAGCACAAAGCTAAATCCTTTTCCTAGAAGCTATAGCTTCAGCTGTTGACCTGGCGTACGCTAATGGCACTCATAGAACAGGCCATGGGATGATAATCACTTATTATATGAGCGGCTGGAAATAGGAAATACTTGACATGAGCTTATAACATGTGTAGCCTGCACAAAACTGTCAATCTGTTAGAAACAGAATAAGAGGATATTTCTCTGGGGCCTCATATATAAAAGATGTATACACTATTTTAACAATCTAAGCCAGCCTGGTCTCACCCTTAATACGTAGGTATTAATACGTTACTTTCAAAGAGACTAAACGTACGTCTTAGTACGTTTGGAGAAGTGCTAAAATGTAAAATATAGACGTATTTGCAACATTTAAACGTAGTATTATTACATTTTTACAGCTAAAAAACGTAAAATATTTACGAATCCATCCTGAAATCTTTTTTTTTTTTTTTTTTGAGAATTTAATACAGAATATAAAGAAAATAAAAGGTAAAACGTTGGAAAATGACGATTTTGGTAACAATATAGCATTTAAAAAAAATATTTTGAACGGCTAATCCTACACTTACCCCTAAACCTACCCATTAGCATTTATTAAAACAACGTACTGTTATAAATCAAAGCATAACAGACAGACCAGTGTACTCACAATAATTTATTTATTGCAAAAATGTCAAAAGCGGTACCAAAAGTAGTTCAAATGAAGATGTGTTGCAGTCGCAGTCCTCTCTGGTGGTATATAACGTTAATAGTTTTGTATGAGGTACAGAGCAGAATGTTAGCTTAGCTATTAATCAATGAAAATATTAATCCGGCTTCTCTCCGTGAAGTTGCGCGTTTCCCATTTCAAATACAAATCGACTGAAACACGACATGTCAAAATCTGTGACGAAGCAGGCGAGAGCCAATGAGCGTTCGATGCCACTGCTGTAAATCATGTCGTAACGCTTCATGAGGGCACGTTTTTTAAATTTGAATTTACGAGCGCGAGATTTGATGTTTGCCGTCGGGCTACTGAGAGGAGATGAAGACTAATGGAGATGAAGATCACCGGGCTCAATTTTAGATTTGTTTCTCGCAAACATATGGATTCTGAAATGTTACTAAAAACATGTATTGATGTGACTATTGGATATAAAATAAACAATATTAATGCCACGATTTATGGGAGCCGGTGGCTGGCTGCTTACACGTTAAGGTCGATAATTTACATTTTAGTGCTGTCAATACGTCAATATTGTACATTTTAGTGCTGTTAATAAGTCAGTATTGTACGTTTTATTGTGTGTGAAAACGTTAGTAAATGTACGTGTAGTAGAATCACACTTTACGTAAAAATACTCACGTATTTTCATGAGATCACGTTGTCTAAGCACATGGTCTAAAGCACATGGCTCAAGTGCACTTGTGTCCAAATCCACTTTTGCTCAACTTATGATGTTTGCATGGTTTTTACATTCAAAAACATCATAATGAAAAAGTAATAGGCTATTTTCTACCCTGGTTTTGAGTCTCTCTCCTGCAATGCTTCGTTTTTATAGGCATGCCACACTGAAGATTTGGAAGAAAATGTCCAGTGCTATGATTGGATAAGATTTGCATATTAAATGAACTAATTTGCATATTAAATGTACTCCCCTGTCAGTACATGTGGGAATTGTTTTGAAAGTTTGTGGGAAAATGGCAACCAAAATGAATTGCCCACGTGTATCTGTATCTCATCCACCCACGATTGATTAGAATGTTATTTTGTATCTCTTGGCATGCCCGATTGATGGATATAAGCACAAACTGTGCATCTCACACACACACATTTGCACGCCAAGTACGTTGCAAACAACATGATCAAACTTCCGCAATTGTATTTTTTCTTCAAATATCAAGTCAAGAGAATGAACAATGCACATTGAGAAAGCCCGTTGGCAGGCTGGGCTGAAGTTTTGGTAGCTTGTCTGGAAAACACTTTGCAAACACTTTGCACTCGCAAAGGATGTTGGGCTTTGCAAGTCTTTTGTGATTCTGAACAAACGCACACTGTCTTCCCCACTTGAGCTGGGTATAAGATAATTCTGATACATGCAATGACTATCCATTATGACATTAGGCATTTTTATATTTATGTACATAATATTAATATTTTTACATGTTGAACATTTTAAATATTTTTTCATATTTAAAAATGTTTGTATGCTGCTGCACATCCCTTTGTTTGTAATAAGCAGAGTGCATGTGCGTTGGCAAGTAAATAATAAAAATACTGCGCTATTGACTTTAGATCTAGTTTTTGTTGGTAAATGGCACAGTCTATTTTAGTTGCCTCGAAATAGCAACGTGCCTGAACACACACTTCGTTTTCAAACCAGCATGTCCATGGGCGCACAAATGGGAACAAATGCATTTGCTATTTAAACAACGTAGCGTAGCGCTGGACATGAAAATGATAACTGCGTCAGGCTGAAACTAGCAAAAAACACTTGCTCATTGAGCCAGTTGTATGATAGGGCACAGTGTGTTCATAATCTAAAATCCAAGGCAACATTCATATTTATAAAAACTGTCTTTGCAGTAGCTGAAGGTATTTATAAATTAATATTAATAGGTATTTACGATTTAAACATCACACAGAGGCGTATTTCTTTTTTTACTCACACAAGGTGAAATGTTGAAGAATGTACTGACTGTTCTATTACATACAATGAAAGTAAATGGAGACTTTCACTAAAATTACAAAAAAGCACCATAAAAGTATCGTAAATGCTATTTTACAAATTTTCTGAATCCAAATGCACGTATTTTTCTCACATAAACTTCATAAACTTAAGCATAAGCTATCATAAACTTTTAGAACACTTCATATCACCACTTTATTTTACTTAATTCATATAAATCATAAAGCAAGT
Organism: Pseudorasbora parva; assembly: GCF_024679245.1. NCBI lineage: Eukaryota > Metazoa > Chordata > Actinopteri > Cypriniformes > Gobionidae > Pseudorasbora > Pseudorasbora parva. Next base: position 15,510,940 of record NC_090174.1, on the reverse strand, counting down.
CATATAGACTACTTTTATGGTACTTTTTCTGCCACACTTGAATCACTTTCATTATATGGAAAAGAGCAACAGGACAATTTTTTTTTGTCATATTGCTTTGAAATTGTTGGTTAAAATTCCTTCACTGTATTGTTGCTCATTAACACCCAAATATAAATAGACTAACAAGTTCAGTTCTTCATACTTTCCTAAAGTACTTTTTAGTAGATACTTCTTACAGATACAGGAGCACTCAAATATCATAGATATGCCAGGCTAAATATTAACAGCTTATTGCATAAGAGTAAACTAATGGTCTGAACTGTTTCAGGTGTGCACTTTGAACCTTTATCTTATCTTCATAACACACATCAGAACCTCAGGACCCTCAACAGAGTCAAAAGCACACAATCCATTCAATGCTAGTGAGAGTCTATATTAAAATTCATGGAAAAAATAAAATAACAAAAAAAAAAACACCATGCATCTTTAAATTACTATTTAATTATATTTTAACAAACTAAACATATTTTAAGTTGAGCTTATTATTTGTGAACTTATTTTAGTATAATTACTGATGATTAATTTCTTCATTAACAAAATGCAATTGGGACATTGGCCAGACATCATGAAATTTCAACCACAAAATTACAAATAACTGATGAATAAATTAAATTACCAAATGACAATAAATACAGCAAAAGTGTAAATATACGTATGTGTATAGTCATTTCTTATCAACAGTATTGATTCGATTTTTTTTATACTTTTTATTTATAATTATTTGTTTTATAGTTGTTTTCACAGTTATTATTATTATTTTTATTTCTGTTAACTTTTGCACACTCTGTCCATCCTTTTTGTCCACATCTATTTAACTGACCAGGGCCATGTATTGCGAGATTTTGGGGAACAACCCTCCTTTCCTCAGTTTGAGCATTGAAGATGGGTCGATGCTGGGTCTTCCAACATGACAATGACCCGAAGCACACAGCTAGGATAACACATCAAGGTTATGGCGTTGTCTAGCCAGTCTCTAGATAGAGATAAACCCAATAGAGAATTTTTGGAGGGATCTCTAACAATATATATATATATATATATATATATATATATATATATATATATATATATATATATATATATATATATATATATATATATATATATAAATCAAATATTAAAGGTCAAAGGTCTTAGCAAGAATCCCAGTAGCAAAAACATATTACATTTAAAGCTACACTGTGTAACTTTTTTTAGTTTATTCTTAGCTAAAAACACTTTCACAAATATATGTGCCCATTAATGTATATTTACTTCTTTCAAGAAATAAAGTAAAGTATTCTTGTAAGTTTATAATATGCCATTGAAAATACATACGGGTGAGGGGTTCGAATGCCGGTCACCATGTTGCCCCTCCATCTTGAAAGTACATTAGCCAAAGAGGGACATACCCATAAATTCAAGCTTCGCCTTTCGCGTTTTAACACTCGATGGCACCGTGTCGAATGTGAAGAGGGGGATTGCCATGTTAATCTTGGACTAATTCGGCCACCGTAGGAGTTAAAACGAAATCAGAACTGAGAGGAACAGAAACTATTAATCACTGGATGGCCATATAACTTTTCACCACTAGATGGGGGAAAATATCACACAGTGTAGCTTGAAACAAGTTTTTTTTTATTATTATTATTTATTTATATATATATTATATATATATATATATATATATATATATATATATATATATATATATATATATATATATATATATATATATATATATATATATATATATATATATATATATATATATATATATATATATATATATATATATATATATAATATAAAGTATTAAAGGCTTTAATGTTGATGGAAGAGATATGTATTCTGCAATTTCTTAAAAATGGCATATCGGGTTGAGTTAGGCCGGTCATTCCACCAGCTTGGAACAGTCAAGGTTAAAGATCAGTGAAAGTAATTTTGTGCCTATTTGGGATGGCACCACAAGGTTGTTGTTTTGTAGGCAAACACCAGTGCCTTGAATTTGCCGCAACCCAACTGGCAACCAGTGAAATTTTATGAGAGGTGTGATGTGCACTCTCTTTGGCTTGTAAAAGATCACTCTTGCAGAAGTATTATGGATCAGTTGCAGAGGTTTGACAGTGCATGCTGGAAGACCTGCCAAGTGAGAATGACAATAGTCCAGTCTGGATAGAACTTGGGCAACAGCTAAAACAACTTTGACACCTGATCAACAACAACTATGTATATTTACAGCATATCACACATTACTGATAATTGTGGACATTGTATAGCACTTGAGACTGTGCTATGGTGTAAATAAATTCACAGCTCTGCTTTAAAATTAATGAATTCTTCTTTTCTACTTCACTTCCTGAGAAAGTCTGCCTGCTGATGAAATGGAACTAGAAACATCAAATGTTGAAAATGAGACATTTTGAAATGTCATGGCAAATACTGGGTCATTTTGGATTTCTTGAGAGCTAATCATTCCAAAAAAGTTGGGACAGGTAGCAATAACAGACCGGAAAAGTTAAATTTACATATAAGGAATAGCTGGGGGACCAATTTGCAACTTATTAGGTCAATTGGCAACATGATTGGGTATAAAAAGAGCATCTCAGAGTGGCAGTGTCTTTCAGAAGTCAAGATGAGCAGAGGATCACCAATTCCCCCAATGCCGCGGCGAAAAATAGTGGCGCAATATCAGAAAGGAGTTTCTCAGAGAAAAATTGCAAAGAGTTTAAAGTTATCATCATCATCATCTACAGTACATAATGTCATCCGAAGATTCAGAGAATCTGGAACAATCTCTGTGCATAAGGGGCAAGTCAAGAAAACCATACTGGATGCCCGTGATCTTCGGGCCCTTAGATGGCACTGCATTACATACAGGAACGCTACTGTAATGGAAATCACAACATGGGCTCAGGAATACTTCCTTTTTAGTGAAAACAATCCATCATGCCATTCGCTGTTGCCAGCTAAAACTAAAACTCTAAACGTTGAAAAATAAGTCATATTTAAACATAATCCAGAAGCGCAGCCATTTTCTCTGGGCCAAGGCTCATTTAGAATGGACTGTGACAAAGTGGAAAACTGATTTGTGGTCAGACAAATCAAAGTTTAAAGTTCTTTTTGGAAAACTGGGAAGCCACGCCATCTGCACTAAAGAGGACAAATACAACCCAAGTTGTTATCAGTGCTCAGTTCAGAAGCCTACATCTCTGATGGTATGGGGTTGCATGTGTGCATGTGGCATGGGCAGCATATACATCTGGAAAGGCGCCATCAATTTTGAAAGGTACAAGTTTTTGAACAACATATGCTCCCATCCAGATGTCGTCTCTTTCAGGGAAGACCTTACATTTTCCAAAATGACAATACCAGACCACAAACTGCATCAATTACAACATCATGGCTGCGTAGAAGAAGGATCCAGGTACTGAAATGGTCAGCCTGCAGTCCAGATCTTTCACCCACAGAAAACATTTTGGGCATCATAAAGAGGAAGATGCGACAGAGAAGACCTAAGACAGTTGAGCAGCTAGAAGCCTGTATTAGACAAGAATGGGAGAAACATCCTATTCCTAAACTTGTGCAACGTGTCTCCTCAGTCCCCAGACTGTTATAAAAAGAAAAGGGGATGCCAGACTGTTAAACATGGCCTTGTCCTAACTTTTTTGAGATGTGTTGATGCCATGAAATTTAAAACTTCCACATCATTGCATTCTGTTTTTATTCACAATTTGTACTATATATATATATATATATATATATATATATATATATATATATATATATATATATATATATATATATATATATATATATATATATATATATATATATATATATATATATATATTCTGTAAATAAAATATGTTAACCCTTAAAATACAAACTAACGCAATGTGTAATTCAAAATACAGGTAAAACAAATGAAAAAAAAAAAAAAAATAATAAAAATGGAAAATTCCTTCATATTTATACAGTACATTATGCCCTATTTTTATGAACTTTTATTTGCAGTGTATATATTGATTTTATGTTGAACTTAAATATGTTGGCTGACACTGGATGATGTGCTGCTGAATTAAACAGTTGACTTGGTGTTGAAAGCTTTTTAATACTTTGGATTGATCAGGTCTTTTCAAGCTGGAAGTGGAGAGTCTTCTGTAAGTAGGTTGAAAGCTACTACCAAGAAGTGCAAAGTCTCTAATGAATATTTAACAGTGAAAGATTACAGCTCAACGCACTGACATTCACTCAGCCTTGCTAACAGATCAGCAGCTTAGTCAGAGATACATTACCCCAAACCAACCGTGCAAATGAGATGTAGAATGAACTCCAAATGTTGAAAACTATAGTTTAAATTCTTCTGTTTTGTATTTTACTAATTTAGTACAAATTCTTTCATCATAAAAATTTAAGTGTAAATTATAAAATGAACATGGATTAATATTAAAATTAACTTTTACTGTAATGACAGCAGCCATATGAATGAACTCCACATTTGTGTACAACCTGATGTTCTCAGGCATGATTTGAAAATTATCCAAAAAACATGTTGTGCTTCAGTGGAAGTAAGAACATCTGACCATCTGCACAAAGTTCACATTGTCATACCACAAATTTGACCTATAAATAATGCAGTGAATATATAACAAATATAGGGTCAGATTGACTAAACAGGGCACAAATGTGTTTGTTCACAATCAAGCACAGATGGGAGTGGAACGTTCTGTGGATGTAGCCGGATAATTTCCATTTCCATAATTTCATTTTTTTTTTTTGGTAGTTTTTTTATGCTAAAAGGATTTGCGCTGGCACAAGGTGTAAATCTGGCGAATAAAATTTCTTCACATTTTGTAAAATCTTAAGGCAAGATTTACTAGAGCTTGCACCAGAGCAAACACTCTATTTTGGCATTAAAAAAGTACTATCAAGATTTAATATCAATCAATCAACTTCAATCAACTTTATTTATATAGCGCTTTTACAATCACGATTGTGTCAAAGCAGCTTCACAGTGTCAAACAGGATAATATTGCAACAAAATTAGATTTGGCTGTAGAGTCGTTCTGAAGAAAACAGTGATGTTATCAGCTTATTTTAATTTATCATATAGAGACAATGTTGGCAGATCTGTATCATAGGTTATAGAATTAATTAAAACCTAATTCATAATTTTTATTTGTATAATTAGTTGAATAACTTTGTTATTTTAAATAAATAACACTAAATAATGGGGACACTAAATAATTTTTGTGTCCCCAACTGAGCAAGCCAAGCCAAAGGCGACAGTGGCAAGGAACCAAAACTCCATCAGGGCATGATGGAGAAAAATAAACTTTGGGAGAAACCAGACTCAGTCGGGGTGCCAGTTCTCCTCTGGCCTATTAACACACCGCGTATGATTATTATTCTGGCAACCTTACAGGTCAGAAATCATATTAGATCGGAATATTCAAAATTTCAGGGCATCACGGAAGAGACGGGTTTATTTAGGATGGTGTGTCGATTACACAAGAGAAGGAATACTGTACATGAAAGATCGGAATTATTGCGCCGGAGACGGGTTTTTTGAGCATGACGTGCCAGTGAGGCAAATTCAGAGGAGACACCAATTGACACGGTCTCAGCAGACACCCCAGGATGCGTTGGTCATGTCCAGGTGCAGGTACACCATCCGATCTGAACACGGCCCAGATCCGGGATAAACCTCGGGATAAACAGAGAGACTAACATTAGCGTAGATGCCACTCTTTGTATGTTGTAACGAGTACATCAGGTGTTATGGGAAGTGTTCCCGGTTCCGGCTGACCTAGTTAATGCAGCCTAACAATCAGTCAATTGATTTGAATAATGTAAGTTAAAAATGTTCTATGTGTATGCCATAGTAAAGAGATGTGTTTTTAGTCTAGATTTAAACTGACAGAGTGTGTCTGCTTCCCGAACAATGCTAGGAAGACTGTTCCAGAGTTTAGGTGCTAAATAGGAAAAGGATCGACCGCCTGCAGTTGATTTAGATATTCTAGGTATTATCAGCTGGCCAGAGTTTTGAGACTGCAATAGACGTGATGGATTATAATGTGTTAAGAGCTCGCTTAAGTACTGAGGAGCTAAACCATTTAGTGCTTTGTAAGTAATAAGCAAGATTTTAAAATGTATGCGATGTTTAATAGGGAGCCAGTGCAGTGTTGACAGAACTGGACCAATATGATCATACTTCCTGGTTCTAGTAAGAACTCGAACTGCTGCATTTTGGACTAGTTGGAGTTTGTTTATTAAGCGAGCAGGGCAACCACCCAGTAGAGCATTACAATAATCTAGCCTTGAGCTCATGAACGCATGTACTAACTGTTCAGCATTTTGCATTGAAAGCATGTGCCGTAATTTAGATAGATTTTTAAGATGGTAAAATGTGGTTTTACATATGCTAGAAACGTGGCTTTCAAATGAAAGATTGGTATCAAAGAGCACACCCAGGTTCCTCACTGACGACGAGGGCTTGACAGAGCAGTCATCAAGTGTTAGACAGTATTCTAGGTTACTACTTGTGGAGCTTTTATGTCCAATAATTAAAAATTCAGTTTTATCTGAATTAAGTTGCAGGAAATTACTATTCATCCAATTTTTTATATCACCTATGCATTCCGTTAATCTTGTGAATTGGTAGGTTTCGTCAGGGCCTGAGGAAATATAGAGCTGAGTATCGTCAGCATAACAATGAAAACTAACACCATGCTTCCTAATGATATCTCCCAGTGGTAGCAAAAGAGCAACGGTCCTAACACTGAGCCTTGGGGTACCCCATACTGAACTTGTGATCGGTGTGACATCTCTTCATTTACTGCTACAAACTGATAACGGTCAGATAAGTATGATTTAAACCATGCCAATGCAGTTCCACTAATGCCAACATCATTTTCGATTCTATTCAGAAGAATATTGTGATCGATAGTATCAAATGCAGCGCTAAGATCGAGTAACACTAATAGAGAGATACAACCACGATCAGATGATAAGAGTAAATCATTTGTAACTCTAATTAGAGCAGTCTCAGTACTATGATACGGTCTAAATCCTGACTGGAAATCCTCACATATACCATTTATTTCTAAAAAGGAACATAATTGTGAAGAAACGGCCTTTTCTAGTATTTTTGATAGAAGCGGTAGATTCGAGATTGGCCTGTTGACTAATTCTTTAGGATCAAGTTGCGTTTTTTTTTAATAAGTGGTTTAATTATAGCCAACTTAAAAGTTTTCGGTACATATCCTAATGTCAAGGATGAATTAATAATAATAGGCAGAGGATCTATATGACCTCTGGAAGCATCTCTTTTAGTAGCCTAGTCGGTATAGGGTCAAGCATATATGTTGTTGATTTTGATGATTTAACAAGTTTAGCCAATTCTTCTCCTCCTATAGCAGTGAATGAGTGTAATTTTTCCTCAGTGACACTACAATGCTCTGTCTGAAGTGATACTGTAGTAGACGGCTGCATGGTTATAATTTTATTCCTAATATTATCAATCTTACTAGTAAAGAAGTTCATAAAGTCATTACTGCTGTGTTGTTTACAAACATCAGAAGCTGAAGCTTTATTTTTTTGATAATTTAGCCACTGTATGCAATAAATACCTAGGGTTGTGTTTGTTTTCTTCTAAGAGAGTTGAGAAATAAGCAGATCTAGCAGTTTTTATGGCCTTTCTATATGCCATCATGCTCTCTTTCCACAAATTGCGAAAAACCTCCAGTTTTGTTTTCTTCCAGCTGCGCTCCATTTTTCTGGCTGCTGTTTTAAGGGCCCGAGTGTGCTCGTTGTACCACGTTGTTGGATTATTTCCTTTAATCTTCTTTAAGCGCTGGGGAGGAACTATGTCTAAAGTGCTAGTAAAGAGAGAGTCAATAGTTTCTGTTGCAACATCAAGTTCCTCTTGGCTATCTGTAATGCTGAGGAGATGGAACTGATGAGGAAGATTATGTATAAAGCAATCTTTAGTCGCAGCGGTTATCGTCCTGCCATATTTGAATCGAGGGGAGGGCTTTGCAGCCTTAGGTAAATTAAGTACAGTCCCTGACAAAAGTCTTGTCGCTTATCTATTTTCTAAAAATACCTGATATTAACCTGACCTTTAATTAATTCATTGGTGTTAGAAATAGCTCATATGAAAAGCTAAAACCCTCCCAAATGATTTTTAATGCACTGAAATAAATAATTTTCATAGAAAAAATATTTATCATTTAATCAAGACCGAAAGGTCAAATTTTGGCAAGACAAAAGTTTTGTCGCCTATACAGAAATTGGACAAATTTACTGCAAATACAAAAATATCTCAGCAAATTAAGTTGTGGTGCTGTGAGATCCAAATTTAATATCTTGTATGACTTCCATGAGCTTGAAGGACTGCATCCATGCGGTTTGGCAAGGATTCATACAATTTATTGATGAAGTCATCAGGAATAGCTAAGAAAGCAGTCTTGCATGCCTCCCAGAGTTCATCAATATTCTTTGGTTTCGTCTTCCATGCGTCCTCTTTCATCCTACCCCACATATGCTCAATGATGTTCATGTCTGGTGACTGGGCTGGCCAATCCTGGAGCATCTTGATCTTCTTCGCCTTGAGGAATTTTGATGTGGAGATGGAAGAATGCGACGGAGCACCGTCCTGCTGCAGAATTTGGCCTCTTTTATGGTTGGGAATATAAGAGGTAGCTAAGGTTTCTTGGTATTTTAGACTATTGATGTTGCCTTCCACCCTGCAGATCTCTCGCACACCCCCATACTGGATGTAACCCCAGACCATGATTTTCTCTGATCCATTCGGGCACCAGTAGGTCTCCTGCAATATTTGCGGTGACTGTGGTGTAATTCAACAGAAGATTCATCTGAAAAATCCACCTTCTGCCACTTTTCCAGCGTCCATCCTTTTAGCAGGCTGTGGGCCTTGGCAAATGCCACACGGTTTTTCAATTGTCTTTTGTTTAGTGCTGGCTTCTGGGCACTGATTCGACCATGGAGGCCATTTCGAGACAGAATCCGACAAACTGTTCTGGTTGACACAGGGACTTCAGATGACCAGGTCTCGTGGAGCTCTGCTGCAGTGGAAAATGGGCTGGCCTTGGATTTTCGAGCCAACAAACGGTCCTCTCTAGCAGTTGTCTTGTGGGGTCTGCCTGACCTGGGCTTGTCAAAAACGTCTCCAGTCTCTTCAAATCTTTTTTTTATCCTCTGTACTTGACGCTGAGACACATTGAAGGTGTCTGCCACATCAGCAGTGGATCTGGTCTTCAGCCTCTTGATAATCAAAACTTTAGTCTCAGGGTGAATCTTAGGCATGTTTGCAGAGGTCTAGTTGCAGTTGATGTGAAGGTCTAGCGTACTGGGGTTCTTTTTATACACACCTGAGACCTAATTGATCCATTATTAGTCACAGGTGAAGCTCATATGACAAGGTGACAACACTTATGTCTTTGCAAAAATTGACTCAATGGGCTTTACCAAGCTGTGAATATTAGAATACTTTTTAAAAGTTTAGTTTTTCACTGAAACATCATCACAAAAGCTGGTGGGATTAAAATTAGCCATTTCTTGTAAAAAAATCTTGATTAGAAATATATTTCAGCGGCACTTTAGGCCAATTTGTACACAAGCGACAAGACTTTTGTCAGGGACTGTATACATGATATTAGGTAATGATCTGATATGCCATCGCTCTGCTGCAGAATTTTAACAGTATCAACATTTATTCCATGTGACATTTTTAGATCTAAAGTATGATTAAGGCGATGAGTGGGTCCCGATACGTGTTGTCTAACTCCAATAGAGTTTAGAATGTCTCTAAATGCCAATCCCAATGTGTCTTTTTCATTGTCTACATGGATATTAATATCACCAACAATTAGTACTTTATCTACAGCTAATACTATAACTCTGATACAAAACCAGCAAATTCTTTGATAAAGTCTGTATTGTGCCCTGGTGGACTGTATACAGTAGCCAACACAAATGTCAAACAGGATTTATCATTTACACTACACAACGTTACATAAAGCACCAAAACTTCAAAGGAGTTATATTTGAAACTAGACTTCTGAGTAATACTGAAGATATTATTATAAATTACAGCAACACCTCCCCCTTTACCTTTCAGACATGGCTCATGTTTATAACAATAATCTCGGGGGGGGTGCACTCATTTAAAATAATGTAATCGTCAGGTTTTAGCCAGGTTACTGTCAAACACAGCACATCTAAGTTATGAACTATAATCATATCATTGACAATAAGCGTTTTTGGAGAAAGGGATCGAATATTCAGCAACACAAGCTTTATCAATTGTTCATCCATATTATATCTGTTTATTTGTTAGACATCAATTACATTTTTACTGTTGAATGGTTTTGGTGTTTTTTTTTGTATTTACTAATTCGGGGAACAGACACAGTCTCTATATTATAATATCTAGGTGAAAGAGTCTCTATGTGCTTGGATTTAGCTGACTTTGGTGACGTGAGACAGCTAGCAGACGGTTGGTTTAGCCAGTTTGTCTGCTTCCTGACCTGGGCCCCAGTGAGTCAAGGTTTAGCTCTAAGACTATGTGCCAAATTGCTAGAGAGAAGAGCAGCACCAGCCCTGGAGGGATGAATGCCGTCTATCTTCAACAGGTCAGGTCTGCCCCCAAAACTTTTCCCATTGTCTATGAACCCTATGTTATTTTGCGGAATATAGACACACAGTGAAAAATTCGCCCTGTAAGGCATGGACAGGGTTATGTTTTCAGCTGACCTCATTGCATATGCATTTGTAAGAGTTACAAAATTTCAGATGCAAAATTTATTTACTAGGCTTGCACTAACAAATTTACTGGTATTTGTGCCATTATTTTGATTGTTTGGAAAAAAAATCGCTCTGAAAATGATTCCATGATATCATATCTCTGTGCTGTTATAGTTGTGGTGTGGACACTGTTGTTCTTTCATAAAAGGATATTTTTATTTTTTAACTACATCTTACAATGATTTTTTGAAACTATATCTTTATCATTATAGTTATCATACTTAGTGTGAACAGGCCTTTCATCTTGGACATTCAGCTTGGCCCTTGGGCACAGTGCAGAGTTGCTTCATAAAAGAACATCACAAATCACACAAATACTGCTTAGGCACAATGCACAGGTTTCTCCATCCAAAATACTTATCTTGATAATGTAATTTATGCTGCCAAACAAAAATATTCATAAATATAGCTGCAAAAAGTAATTTTTGGAGCAGAGCAAACAAGAAAACAGTTGGAAACAAAGTGGCAAGCTAAGCAAGCATGGCAGAGAGCAACAGAACAGTAGAAAAAAATGCCTTTAAAAAAAAAAAAAAAAAAAAAAAATATATATATATATATATATATATATATATATATATATATATAATTAATTCATCCTTGACATTAGGATATGTACCAAGCAAACTTTTAACTTGGCTATAAATAAACCCCTTATTAAAAAGACGCAACTTGATCCTACAGATTAGTCAATTACAGGCCAATCTCAAGTCTACCGTTTGTGTCAAAATACTAGATAAGGCAGTGTCTTCACAATTATTTTCCTTTTTAGAGACTGCTCTCATCAGAGTTACAAATTATTTACTCTTTATCATCTGATAAAGGTTGCATCGTGGTTCTCCATTAGCGTTACTCAATCTTAGTGCTACATTCGACAACAACATAAGCTGGTGGTTCGATCCCTGGTTCCACCTGACCAAGTGTCAACGTGTCCAAGAGCAAGACACCTCGCTCAACACCCTGCTTGAGCGAGCAGTTGGGGTTAGACGGGCTGGATGGCGCCTTACATGGCAGACAACACCGTCAGTGTATGAATGAGAGAGTGAATGGGTGAATGTAAGGCAAGATGTAAAGTGCTTTGGATGGCCATAGGGTCTGTTGAAAGAGCTATATAAATGCAGTCCATTGACCAACATTCTTTTGAATAGTTTCGAAACCGTTGCTTTTCACCCTGTATATGCTACCACTGGGAGATATCATTAGGAAGCATGGCGTTAGTTTTCATTGTTATGCTGATGATACGCAGATCTATATTTACTCACGTCCTGAAGAAACCTACCAATTCACAAGATTAACGGAATGTATAGCTGATATAAAAAATTGGATGAATAGTAATTTCCTACAACTTAATAACTTAAACACAAGTAGTAACCTAGAATACTGTCTAACACTTGATTACTGCTCTGTCAAGCCCTCATCGTCAGTGAGGAACCTGGGTGTGCTCTTTGATACCAATCTTTCATTTGAAAGCTACATTTCTAGCATCTGATAAACTGCATTCAACCATCTTAAAAATATGTCTAAATTACGCCACATGCTAAATTAAGGCAAAAAGCTAAACAGTTAGTACAGTTAGTACATGCATTCATGAGCTCGAAGACTAGATTATTGTAATGCTCTACTGGGTGGTTGCCCTGCTCGCTTAATAAACAAACTCCACCTGGTCCAAAGCAGCACCTTGAGTTCTTTCTAGAACCAGGAAGTATAATCATATTAGTCCAGTTCTATCAACACTGCACTGGCTCCCTATTAAACATTGCATAAGCTTTAAAATCTTATTTATTGCTTACCAGGCACTAAATGGTTTTGCTCCCCAGTAATGGTTTTGCTCTCTGTGTCTTCAATCCGCAGCGGCTCTGAGCAGAGCGGTCAGGCAGCGCACGTCAGAAGCAGAGGTGTGTGTGTATGTGTGTTTGTGTGTAAATTTGAGTGTCATTGGTCTGTCACCACTTGTCAATGTCAAAATATTTGATAAAACCAATAAAATCATAGTAGGCGGGCTTTATGGTCACACAGAAACTGCTGGGGCTGAGCGCAAATTTTAGCAGCGCAACTCGACGTCAAGTAAGATAAATGTAAGCAGCTAAACTAAACATTCATGTTTGACAGCTGCTGCTTTAAATCAGAAATGTTAAACAAAAGACAAAAGTACTCAGCCAAATGAATAAACTTTTGTCTAATTTCGCCATTTTTAACTGAAAATATGATGTGATTCATAATATAGGCATAATTAACGAACAAGAAATATTAACAAAGCCATTTTCATCAGATTAGGCATAAGATTAATAATGATTGTATATATTGTAAATTAATATAATTCTATTTGTGACATTCAGTAAATAAAAAAACCTCAACTTTTTTTCAGCCTGTAGGCCTATTGGGCATAAGATTAGTAATTAATGTGTTTTTGTGAATTTAATAAACTTAATTTTAATACACAGTAAATTAACGTGTCTAAGAAAATTATTCATAAAACATATAAATATCAGTATGTTAATATGTAAACTGTATGTTTACTTTATTCACTGACGAAAATGGAAAAAGCTATATCAGTCAAAGCTCAGCGTTATGAGGGGAAGAGATGCCAAGATAAAAACAGAAAAAGATAGATGTGGAGATACGAAAGACAAATAATTTAATGCCAAGTGACATGGTTTTCAAGCTATTTTTATTTATTTTTTTGCCTTCAGAACATCTTAAAATGCACATATGTAGATCATAGAAATAAAAAAATTCTCAGAGAAGCATGATTAATGCATGTACAGTATGGCCATGCAGTAAAGGTGTTAATATTTGCTTTATAAGTAATGATAAACAGCCAATATCCTATGGGTATGCATGTTTGTAAGCTATTAGTTAATAGCGCAATTAGGACCCTAAACTAGGGTTACCATTTTTCCATAGGCCCCTACCCTAACTGGGGGCTGAGCCCCCCTAAAATGAAAATCCTAGAAACGCCCCTGGTCAGCCGGAACCGGGAACACTTTCCATAACACCTGATGCACTCGTTACATCATAAAAAGAGTGGCATCTACGCTAATGTTAGTCTCTCTGTTTATCCCGAGGTTTACTGCAGTCGGCCGGATCCGGGCCGTATCCAGATCAGATGGTAGACCTGCGCCTGGACATGACCAGCTCATCCTGGAGTGTCTGCTGAGACCGTGTCAATTAGTGTCTCTCTGAATTTGCCTCACTGACACGTCATCCTCAATAAATCCGTCTCTGGCTTAATGACTCCGATCCTTCAAATATTCAGATTTTTGTTGTTATTGACACACCATCCGCAATAAACCTGTCTGAAACCCGAAACTTTTGAATATTCCAATCTAATATGATTTCTGACCTGTAAGGTTGCCAGAATAATAATCATACACTGTTAGGCCAGAGGAGAACTGGCACCCCGACTGAGTCTGGTTTCTCCCAAGGTTTATTTTTCTCCATCATGCCCTGATGGAGTTTTGGTTCCTTGCCACTGTCACCTTTGGCTTGGCTTGCTCAGTTGGGGACACTAAAATTTATACTAAAGTTTTCGACTAAATATCCAAATAAAATTAATTACTAGATTAGCTGTATCAACTTTGTTGCTGATCTACCCGCATTGTCGCTGTATGATAAGTTGAAGTTGGCTGGATAACATTGCCGTTTTCTCCGGAGTGACTGCGCAGCAGAGTCAAATTTTGTTGCAATGTTTTCCTTTTTGGCATTGTGAAGCTGCTTTGAAACAATCGTCATTGTAAAAGCACTATATAAATAAAGTTGACTTGACTTGACTTGACCTGTAATTATTAAAATATATAAACGAATATGTGATCATAACATTTTTTTAAATTTAAAGTTGAATTACATGTTTATTTTTTTGATGCTTGAAACCTTTCTTTTCGTCTTTGATCTTGCAGAAAGTCTAGTTGCACTATTATATTAATCATCAGAAAGTTGATATTTCTGCCTACCATAAACTCTGCCTATTCCATTAGTTTAGATTAGCAACATCAATCTGAAATGTGCAAGTTTTTAAAAAAAATCTGTAATCCAATGTACAATCTACGTAATCTACATACTACATGGCCAAAAGTATATCTTGGCGCATGAACACCACACATATGAGATGTGTTTGTGTGGCAAGCAGGACGAGGCAGAAGGCCGTCCCTGCGTCCCAATTCGCATACTATCCATACTAAATACTCGAAAATAGAATTAATATGTCCCAAATTGTAGTATGCTGAAAAGAGTATTACAAAGATACCCGGATGGTTTACTATTTCCGGTCAGAATTCGAAGTGCGGATCGATGCACACTCTTAACGGCTGATACTGCCCACAATCCATTGCGAGTTGGAAGAGGATTCGATTAGAACTACAAACGCGGATAAAAAGCATAAAAAAATTACAAACATGACGGATGTGCGAGTCCGACGGTTAAGTAGAGAGGTTTAGATAAAGGGGTTTGAGTGACCATCTATCAGTATTTAACCTGACAAAAATATATTATTCAGTGTTGTCCACATTATATTTCACCTGCAGTAGCATTGTCAACTTTTTTAATGACACATTTGGCCATTAACTTTTAAATGCATCATTATATTTAAACTAGCCTGACAAGCCAGACCCACATCAAGATGTTTGGTCTGGAAACTCACCATTGACAGGGCTCAATCAGAGGGGCGGGATAAACGGTTGTCTTTCAAACTCCCTCTGCACGCGATAGGATAGCGCTACAACCAACCAGAGCAACAAAGAAGGTGAAGCAGAGCTCGTTGACAGAATAAACTTTCGCCGTATCCGGACGGCAAAACTCAGAACACATCTTCCATTCTTAAGAATGACTTAAGTGCTGTTCTTTGTTCTTTTCTCAGAGAAAAGCTTAACTCCAAGCCTTTCAGAGTTGCAATCAAAGCTGATTCGAAAGACCACAGGCCATTCGCAAGATTCTGTATTTACTAGAAGCACGTGCACGCGTGCAACTCGGCCGTCGTCATTATGCCCCGCCTACCGACTCTATACACGATGTGATTGGACCGACAAGAGTTTGGTGTTTACAGCTCAAAAGGGTATTGAGAGTTGCTAGACGACACTCGCGGGCAGATTAGATTTGCTGCCGCTAGGGTGCGTCTAGATTTCTAGGCTATATTTAAACAGCACATATAAGGAGAGTGTCTGCATTAAAGACCCATAAATGGCGGATCAACGTGCGACTACATATACCATATTTCTCTCCGATATGGTAGGAAATGAAACTGAATGTGGAGAATTTGAACTGTGTGATGATTGACAGGACAGTTTAAACAGTGATGAGAAGCACGTAACTAAGCGACAGAGTCTGTTAAAGATGATGAAGTAGTATGTCCGAAACTGGCATACTTTTCTGCTACATACTTAAAAGTATGTACTATTTCTTCACAAAAAGAGTACATACACAAGAGTATAAGTAGGCAAATTGGGACGCAGCACGTGAGAACTTTTTGGATTTCTTTTTGGATTTGTTTATTTTGATTTATTCAAGTTTTTTTTTAATTTTTACTTTTGCTGGTTTCTACCCACTTTTGATCATTGAACTCTTCTACATTGTGTAAATTGAATTAATAGTGTTAACAGCTTCCACTCTCATGGGAAGTTGTTCCACCAGATTTTGCAAGGAACATGGATGCAGCGATTTGTTTCCATTCAGACACAAGTGCATCATGGAGGTTAATCAGTGGCATTGGGCTTGACTCACTTCATATCAAAGGTGTTCAGGTCTGGGCTTTTGTTTAGGCTAGTCCAATTCTTCCATAACAGACTCAATTAGCCATTTCTATATGGAGTTTAGTGTATATTGGCATTTTGTTGGAACAAAAGGGCCCTTTTAGGAGCACACAATTCTGCAGAATGGCACTGTATGCTGTAGCATTAATATTTGTTTTCACTGGAATTGAACTGGATTAAGACTCTTAGCCAAACTCATTTTCAAAAGTGGTAGTCCACATACTTTTTTTCCATATAGTCTATATGATAAGAAAGTTGTTGCAAAGGTTGCAAAAATAAAAATAAATGACATATAACCTCAAACCCAGTATACTGAAGACCACAAGTAGGTGTGTGTACACGTTGCACAAGTGATGAAATCTCGCAGTCTGTTAGTCATTCTCCAGATATCTTTTCTGCATGCCATTCCGAACCCGTGTTGCAATGTACATGCCATCGGTGGCAAATGCGTGGCATGCATCTATATCAGAAGATCCGTTTAATGATGTGAGAGCACAGTTTTACACACTTCTCTTTTCCAGAGAAGAGTGCATTTGACTCTGCTCATGTCTGTGGTTTATTGTTTCCGTCTCACTTGTTCTTGCTACAGAGTGGCTTTGTAGAGCGCTGCATGGTCAACCAGATCGTATAGTACAACAGAAAACAGGTCACAACTTTCAAAGCCACTTATCAAGTCTTGCAATATCAACGACAAAATTCAAAAAGGGTAAGAGCTGCATTAATTGTTGCAGTTGAAATGTCAATCACATTTGAAGACATCCGGTTTTAGAAGGTAGACATGCTATTGTAAGAGGGGACATGAATGCAGTGTGTGCTATGTAAATCCCTTTCTCAAAATAATCACCTTTTCAGCAGTTCATCAATATGGCTTCTGACCTCAGAGTATTTCGTTACACAAAAAGTTGCGAGAATGTCACATGTGCTTATGCATGTGTGACATACAATTGGATGTCTTTTTTTAATCTCTTCAGAACAGTAAAATAAATAAATAAAAAAATAATAAATAAGAGTATGCATAAAAAGACAAGCAATCATTTTGCATTGTAGAAAAATTGTCTTTTTCTACATTTTGTCTTTACGTTTTTTTAAATTATTAATAGGATACAATGAGCTTATTGTATACATATATTTTAAAAATACCTGCATGTCATTGCAGCCATAATCTGTAATTATCTATTTCTGTAATTATCTCTATAGTCACACTGTTGACCCCTCCCTTACACCATAATCTACCCTTAAACCAACCATAAAAAACCTTTCCCTAACCTTATCTGTATCTCACCAGCAAAAGTGTTTTGCAATACAACATGAACAATAAGTTATGTTAATACACTGTACCTTTTTTCTTCCTCTTTTTTTGTTTAAGTACACAATGGTTGAAGATAACTAATATAAAGTGTGATTGAAAATCATTCAGCCTAGTGAGTTTCAATTGGTGGGTCACAGGTAGCAAGGAAAAATATATGCTAAATATAAATAATACCATCAAGTTAGCTCAATATATTGGTCATCTGCCAGTATTATACATATATTTTGATGTTTCTGTATTGGTCAATACTAATTTGACTCCTACTTTTATGTATATATTACCTTTGCCATCCTCTAAAACTCACCTTAAGTTAATAACAATTGAAAACAAGCAGCGATGAAAGGGCTCGTGCCACCAGCACGGTGGGCAGTATGCATTTACAAATATGAGGACTACATCCGTCATTTGTATTTGCCAGCTGGTGGTGCTATGAATATAACTCAATTTTGGTGTGTAGGCTAGATGTCTTCAGGCCAGGGCGCTTATCAAAGGTGAAATTTGAGGTTGATTTCCTGTTCCAGTTTCATGGTGATAATAGCGTACTTTAGCACTCAGCTAAGTGTTGCTGGCATGTTTTCAAATGTTTTAGCATGTTTAGTACTTAATTGCATATTTTAGTATGTTGCTAGTGCATCACAGCGTTAAACACGTCACTTCTTGTTGCCAATGGGTGAAGCTATTACTATAACTGAATTTTGTCAAGTAGATGTTTTGAGTGTAGGACTCTTCTCAAACGTGAAGTTTAGGGCATATCGGCCATGGTATGCCTGAGTTACAACTTCCTGTTTTGTGGTGTAAATCGCGCACATTAGCACTTTATTCCCACTTAATTAGCCAAGTATTGCATTATTTAATGTGTTTCTAGCATGTTTTCTACTTCATGGTATATTTAAATGAGTTTCTGGAAGTGAATTAAAGTGTAAAGCATGCCATTTCCTGTTGCCAACAGGTGGTGACTAACTGAATATTGGCATATAGAGGTGTTCAGGCCAGGACTCTAATAAAGCTGAAAGTTTGGGGCAGATCGAACCCTGTATGCCCAAGTTATAACAACTTTCTGTTTCATGGCGAAACATTGAATTTTGTCAGGGCGCCACAGACAGGCCCTTTAGCGAAAACTCAAGATCTTCACAATTTAAATTCACCAAAGCCTTTAGATTTGCCAAATAATGATGTTGATCTGATATAATTATGTAAATCTCTAGGAGAAGTTTGTTAAAGTAAAATGTCTGGAAATGGCTTTTCCTGTTCCTCGCTTACTGTTGGGTTTTCAAAATTTTCAGTTATTGGGCTGTTACACATCTACCTAATGGCATGCTTGTAAGCAAAACGTAGCATGAAATGTGCTTAATTTAAATTTTTTAGATGCCACTATCGAGTCATTTTTGCCATACCCAATTCTGAGACCCAATTCTGAGACCCATATCAGACGTAAATGACACGTTTCATCAGAAGGTTTCACCACTTCTGACACGTTGTGAAAAGTTTCATGAGTTTTTGAGCATGTTTAGGTCCTCCAAAATGCGATTTATTTCAGAGAAAAAGAATATTAGGCCGAGCAATTCCAATAGGGTCCTCAAACCATCGGTAATAATCTAATAACATTTATATTTTACTTTTAAATTTTTTTTTTTTTTTTTTGATTTTAGTATGTTTCTTTTTTATATTTATTGATGAAATATTACCCATGAAAAACAATTATAAGCATATCTGACCAGAATTTAAATATTGGTGCATCCTTAAAGTCATTTATCAAAGTAAAAACATGTAAAATAGAACATTTAAAAGAGGAGTATGTATGCATGCATGCATGCATGCATATATATATATATATATATATATATATATATATATATATATATATATATATATATATATATATAGTAAGGAGTAGTGTATATTTAAGTAATGCAAGTTCCATTATAAAATGTGTTACCAATGCCACCAACCTTAATACAGTAAGGATGCCAAAATAAATTCTTTAAAAAAATTAAATAGTTTGTTTTTGAGGCTGTGCATCCAATTGAAAGATAGTTACATACATTTTCCTATTCAGCTTGTCATGTCATTCATTTTCCATATTATTGGGCCACTGCAGGTCACAGTAAAAATGTGTTTCAAAAATCAAACATCGTTGTTGTTACTGTGTTGGATTTGTTACCTTTGAAAATCATGGGCAAAACCAGTAAGGCACTTGTTTCAGTGAAAAAATTTCACGATTTGTTAGCCAGGAAAGAACCAAAAAGAAAAAAAGCAACTGTAAGAACAAAATGTCCTATAACCTTCAGCACATCCAGTGACATCAATGTTCGCCATCATATCACACCACAACATTTGCATAACCTCAAGTCTCTAAAACAGAAAATGGAGTTCAACAGTCAACTGTCAAATGCTAGACATCTATAGAACAGACTAGAAAGTATCAAAGACCTTTTTTTTCCTAAAACGATTTTATTTATCTTAAAAAAACAATACAGATCTGAAGCTTTTTTTAGAACTGTAACACACTGGTTAATTTCAATTTCAACATTGTGGTAACAATGACTGTAAATCAATACTATACAATTTCAAAAAGAAAAGAAAAAACTGGATTCACAAAATTAAACAAAAAAACTTTCAGAGAACGTCTGCAGACAGGTCTATCATGGTAATGTGAAACATGGAAGTTTGTAGCCTTTAGCGAGAGGTGTTAAAATAAAATAATAAAAAAAAAACACCTGAACAGACATATGGGAGACAAAAACCCCAGATAAGTTACCATGAAAGACTCTTTTCTTCATCGAAATTGAGAGTGCACAGGTTTAGAGGGACATTTGCAGATTCAACAGAAAGAAAAATTCATAGACTTTGATTCTCGATTCTTAAGATTATAAAAATCACAAGCAGTAAATGTTTGAAAATAACTGGCATTTGAAGTTTAATGTTTTACCTCAAACCGGAATTGAGTTTACTTGGTTAATAACCTTATCATTTGAGAAATATGCCAACTCGTTGGGCCAATCATAATTATAGGACAAGTGTGCGTATAGACGTGGCAAAAAATGCATTACCATTCTCCTTGAAAATCTTACATTAAAGACCTTCAGTTCTATTCAAGAACCTCAAAATGGTGGAGTGAA
The DNA here is from genome assembly GCF_024679245.1 of Pseudorasbora parva. Classification (NCBI taxonomy): domain Eukaryota; kingdom Metazoa; phylum Chordata; class Actinopteri; order Cypriniformes; family Gobionidae; genus Pseudorasbora; species Pseudorasbora parva. The sequence continues at coordinate 15,489,920 of NC_090174.1, read as the reverse complement.
CAGTGCTGTCTGCTTAAACACATAACTGACCAATTTTAAGGCAATTGGGCCTAGTTAAAAATATATGAATGAAAATTTTAACAAACACATTAATTACTGATGTCACATTGATGTTTATTTATGCAAAACATCAAATGCATTTTCCAAGTGAGAGGAGAGCAGAAAACAAAAGCAATACTGACGTCACCGATAACAAAAGTGGAAATACTGTAGTTATCTATGAATGTCAAGCTGGTAGGCCCCCCTGACTTTGCTGCAAAATGTTGTTTCAGAGAATGTGGCACAAACTATAACGTTGGGTACTGGTCGAACTAAATTGATCCATCTATGTAAACACTATTAAGGATTTTCTGATACAGAAAAAATACTGTTGACAAGGAAAGAGAGGGAGTTGTCCATCACCTAAATGATTTCCCCTCCCAATCATTCCAGAGGATCAAATCAATACGCTGTTGATTATGGGAAAATTATCACAAAATAAACGTCTATATTTGATTGGGAACCTGCAGTATTGTGTTGTTGTGACATTAATCATTCAGTTGCAGTTATTTCAAAAATCATGGTTTATTATTATTAATGTTTGCTCTAGTTCATATATATATAACTGAAACTATATATATGTATTAATTAATGTAGACAGAAGCAGCACTAATGACCTCCAGGCTCTGCCCAAGAGAAAATCAGCTCCAAGTGAAAAATACTAATAAAATACTCTCTCTTTAATTTCACCAGCGGCTGATAAAGAAATATGTAATAAAGTACTTTTTTCCTTACTTCTTCTGTAAAACTGAAGCCACCTTTCTTGGCATTTTGACACTTAAAATATTATCTTTGATACATACAAAAAGACTTTAAGCAATAAAAACAAGTTTATATTATGGATAGCAACATGTAAAATAAAATCACAACTCTGCAGAGAAGACGGAAAATACAGAATTTGCATAGCAGATTAGTATACAACTGAGAAGGAACTGCGTTTTTTGGTACAATATGGTGTCATCACGTAGCTTTTGATGCTATCTGTATGTACAGCGTGAAGTCCCTCTCTTGCCAGTCCATAAAAGCATAAATGGATTTAGAGTCTGTCACTATAATGCTTGCAAAGGAAATGCCAAGCATCTCATTTGCTTCTCGTCACGCTGTTACTTTCAAGCGAGACGTGTCATGTCAAAGTTTGTGTAGGAGTCTCTTACAGGAAAACTTGTAGATACTGTTTCGAAAGTGCCATCTTGCTACATTTGATCAGCTGATTCTATGGTCTGTTCGTGAAAGTGTAACACCAACATCCCGATAGCTTTCAGATACTGTGAGTTTTGGTCACATCACATTCTCTCGTACACACGCAAACACACACATACACACAAAAGGGAACCTGAACTGAGCAGGTAAGGGGTTTGAAGAGGTAAAAAAGATCACTCTAGAGGTTTAGTCAATGTTCCACATTCCAGCAGCGGGTAAAGCTTTAAAATGAACAAGCACCATTTGGAAAAGGCCTCCGAAGTCCTCCATTTTGGGAGAGTAAGTTTCATTTTAGCAGTTTCCGCTCAAAGAAAACTACATTCAGACTGGCAAAAAGTCTCAGTGGCTGAAATGTTCCTTTTGGGTTTTGCTTTCTTGTCTTTCTGACATGGTCGTTTCAAGGCAAAAAGCAGCCCTCGTAAGCAGCCTTACTGGAGGCGTCGCCATTTGAAGGGGAGGCCCTTCCTCAACTCCTGTGTTTTCCAACGAGTCCCAAGGGTGTGTTCACGAGTCCTCACCGCCTCTGGTGTGCGTAGACCGGGTATGCTAACGTGACATTCAAAGAGTCATTGTGCTGAACCAGGGATGTGTGCTGGTAGTGCAAGACCAGTTCTTTGAGAGAGCTGTAAAGGTTGTAGGGCTCAGCGAAGCCAAATCCTGTGGGTGTCTTGTTGATAACGCAGTGCTTGACTTCACCATCCACACTGAGAAGACAAAGAGATGGTTTTAGTCATCATTGCATTTAGCAATTTCCCATTTCAACAAGCACTCTGTCTTAGCAGTCAATGAATTGCAAAGAATGTCAACAGATGATGGTAAGAACAACCCACGTAGAAACTCTCCAATAATTAAGTAAAACATCAAAAGTGATACATACACAACACTGCAGGCGTAACATCCAGCTTTGCTGCTGTCCCTGACCAGGAATGTTCCATCTCTCTTGCCCCGCAGAAGGGCTTCAGCCTGGGTGCGGTTAATGTTACCCAGCTTCCAGGAGCGTTCATCATGGTGCGGCAAATCCTCATCGTCATCCACCATTGAGTACTGACTGTAGCAACGAAGTGAAGAGTTACATTTTGAAAGTAGGAAGACTTTAATACCAAACAGCTATAATGTGTATAAGAATACTCACTCGTCCTGGTTGTGGTTTGGAATTCCTAACCATTCGTTGAGTTTCTTTTGTCTGACCCCTTTCTGTGTCAACCACCTGTGCAGCAACAGAAATCATTAGGTTACACTCCATGTAGTAATTTCTGAATGCAAGATTGTATCTATCCTGAATGTTAAATTTGAAGTTCAGAACCTATGGATGAGCAACTCACATGAGGTACTGATCCCTGGTCTTCCTGAGCTGGATGAGGTCAGGCTTAATGCTGTTCATCCGCTTGTCGATCTCCCTGTAGTCCGCCGCCTGCTTCTTCAGATCTTCCTCAAGACGTCGTTTGCTGTCCACTATTTCACTGATGCGTGATTTTAACTTCTCATAGTTGACCATGATCCTGCGATGAAACATTGCAGCGATGTTGCATTAAACCTCTGAAATGTTCTCCAAAAGACTATTTTGGGGGGTTTTCAGCTTCAGGACTCACCTTTGGATTTCCTTCTCGTTGCCTTCTCTTCTAAACTTCTCAATATATTCTTTGCTGTATCGTTCTTGCGTCTGGCACTGCTCTTCAAATATTTTTATGGTCTCATTAAAAGCTTCAATAGCAGTTCTTTTCATTTGTATTTCCTAGTGAGCAGGCAAAAATAATGTAAGCACACTATCAAGCTTTGTAATTGCTTTACTCAAATACATATCGTCAGTCATCTATTATAAATATATTTAGGGAGAACAAACCTGTGATGTTCTAGTGTATTCCTCGTAGAGTCGATCATACTCTCTGTTCTTTTCTTGGTACTGCTGGTGGTATTCGTGCAACTTTTTCCCAACAGCTTCAATGTTGTCCTCCTTTACCACTTGATCCTATAATTACAAAAATAAATAAATAAAAACATAGGTTTCCTTTATAAACGAGATGAGCTAGTCTAAAGTTTGGTGTGTGCAGGAGGACACTCCATAGTCCATTACCTGTTGGTGCTTGGACACAGGATACAGTAGTTTCACATCTAGTTTGGGGTTGTACTGGGCGAGAGACTCGTGCCGATAGTGGTTGATCAACTCAACCACAGAGTTGAAAGTCAGAGGGTCTGAGAAGCCGTACTTCCCATCACGGTGGAAGATTTTGATTAGCTTGTTATTACCACCCTTCCTGCATGGTCAATAAAAATGATTTAGAGTAATCCTTAATGTTGGAAGTCAGTGTCAACACTAGAATCTTAAATAAAAAGGAATACAGAAGCAAACCGGTTTACAAAGGAGAACGTACCTCAGTGTGAGCGTGTAATCCCCATGCATTTTAGTGGAGGCATCTCGGACCAAAAACGTACCATCAGCAGTGTCCCTAAGCTTTTCGTTGACCTCCTCCCTGCAAAAGAATGAGATTCAAACTGTTACATTAATGTTACAACTGGAAAATTAATAAGAACAATAAAAAAGCATGCTAATCTGACAAAACACTAGGTTTGATGAGCACTTGCCTGGAGATATCCCCCCAGTACCATTCAGCATCTTGCAGAGCCATGTTGTTGTTCATACCGTTGTTAGTGACAGGCGTTGGTTTGGGTGGCTTGGGAGGTAGTGCTGTAAAGAGAAAAGAGAAAAACTGTTTGAGAACAGAGCTGCTGATGAACTAGCAGCACTCAAGGTCATTTACATACACAACATGTGCAGGCATGCCCAAATCTATGGGTCCTGACATATCGGTGTTATCAAAATGAAATAACGGTACAACCCAAGAAAGCTAACCTTATGTGGAGAAATGAAAACCCTCAAAAACATCCTTTGGTTGTGTCAATATTGAAATGCAGGTTTCCTTCTAATGCGTCAGTCATGTTTTAAAAGCATGCAACGGTTACTGCAGTTTTCCAAATCTCTTGCCTCCTCCCCTCCCAGTGTTTTCCATTTCATTAAATGCAGCTGAGCACATGCCTCTTGAGCGCTCAGCAGGGAGTCAGATTCTTGACTCAGGGAGAACGCATTTCATTACCCATTCCAAAAAACCTAATTTCATAATTTCCTGATCCGGCCAGCATTATATGGAGTCATGAAGATACAAAACCAAGACAAGGAGCTTTAATTTGGATTTGACATCAGAATCCTTTGACTTTTACAACAAGTGCTTCAGAACTAAATTAGCACTGTTTCTAAAAGCAAACACTGGACAGCAAGCACACCCACTAATGGGCTTTTTAAAAGGAATGCAATATGCACATTCATGCAAGTATCCTTAACCATTAAGAACATGTTGCTTCGCTGGGTAGAGGCAGAGGATGCATCTGATTGGCTGATGCGCCATATGACGGGAAGCAGCGGGGGCAGTGCAGTCTCCGTGGAGCATGAGGCAGAGCTGAAGCGGTGGGCTATTTTTATCTTCCAACCAACCAACCCAACCCCCCCCACCACCTCATGCACACTCACTGTCTCTTCTTTTGTTCACTTCAGTCACTATCATCGCTAAGCATTTTCTGCCGAATGCAATCAGAGTATAAAACTTAGAAAGATATTAAACCAGATACAAGACTCTAACCAACAAATCATCCCATGCTTTGTGGAACCTAGAGCAGATGCGTCCTCCATTGACACGTACACAATATTCCACACAACGACTAATGTATCTGTCACCAACACGTCAATGGCCAAATGTGAAACCCCTTTGGAGACCAACAAAATGCATCCAATAGCACGGACAGAGCTGTCACCCGTCAAATTAAGACTTAAGAATGACATGTTAGCAATGCACCAACTTCAACAGTTACCTGCCGCGTCTATTTCTATGTAAAACAGCAGGTCTGATCCAGATCCTGGTCCATTGTCAAGTCTTGGACTCTCTAAATCCGCCATGCCTAATGGTGTGTTGCATTATCTGGAAGGATACGCATGCAATTTCTTTCCAAACCTCCTCTGAATGGATACTATGAATCCAGGTTCTTCTCACTCATCGTTTTGAGACCAATTCTTTAAAAGCCTTAAAGAGTGGGGTCAGTGAAAGCCATTACATCACTTACCCCAGCCAATGGTGCTGCAGGACTGTTGCTGGCCACTCCTGCCTCATCACCTGCCTCTATTTCTTCCAAGTACTGAGTGCAATGATGTCATTGCAACAGTGCTTTGTCCATTCAAAAATCGACAATGAAAACTGCATCAAAAGCAGGATGTATATACTCTAACTTGTGATCCAGCAATATCCTTTATCCGTGATGAAAACATGCGTTATATCCAAGCTGTTTTAATGCTGCCAAACAGAGGGAGGTGAATCAGAGACAAGGTGCACTGCAGCACAGCATCTTTCGAATGAGAAAAGGAACTGAAGCTTTACTGTCTTTCTCTGTCACCCCCTCCCTTCCTGTATCTGTGATGCAGCTTTGCTAAGCCCCGCCTCACTCTAAACATAAGCGATCAGCACAGCCTCTGTGCTGGTAGGCAGACAAAATCGCTGCTGCAGCGGCACGTAGGCAGTCCCTACGTCAAAGACAAGGCCAGGTCAGGAGGCAGGCACGGCTTGCAAATACTTCTTATAATCCCAACATGCGACTCACAGAGGACTGTAGGAGTGTAGAGATCAGCTATTTGTGCTTAAGAGGGTACCTGAAATAGCCGCAATTCTCAGTAGGGTTAAAGCAGTCACAGGAACGTGGGCTATTGTCATGCTTGGCACTCTAATGACAGCTCAGAAAGGCACTTCAACTGGGGGGCTTAACAGCCATGCAGTAAGTCAAGTGTAACTGACCGCCACCGGGACATCAATGGATAAAGAAGCGTGTAAAAAATAAATGAAAAGTTCAAGCACTCCTTGCATTTTAAAGATACTCTATACCCTAACTTTTATCCGAGCTGATGAATAATGAAACGCATTCACCTCACATGCTCAGACATGCCGGTGTCAGTCAAACAGGTTAACCCACTTTTCGTAGCAGGTCGCATTTGGAGTACTAGTTTTGAGACACACAAGTATCACACTCATACAGGACAGTAGCACTCATATACAAGTCTGTCAGAGCTTTAGTGGAAGATCTTGTACAGGACACAAAATAGGACCTCTGAAAGAACCACTATCATGCGCTATAAAAACCCTGGTAACTCCCCGAAGTGATGACATGCTGCTTTACTTTGATACATTTTTTGTCTATCAAAATGCTTTTGACAAAAGCAACCCAATCATTACACCAAACTTCCTGAGACACCAAAACCACACACTTACATTGCAGGTTGTGCATGTTCAGCAGAAGTCAAGCAGCCTTTTCGTTCGGCAAGTCTGTCCAGTAAGCATTTCTTGTGATTCTTGGTAAATCCAAAAGAAGGTACTCTTGTGGTTTTAAAAAACGACGTTCCCACTTGACTGGTGTGGAAGCATAAAAATCACTGCGGCAGTCTGAAAAAATCCAGCAAAATCCGAGTTGAGAAAGAAAAGTTGGTGCGACAGGTTGAGTCCAGAGAACTAAAGCAGGTCTGAGAGGGGTGGAGAATGACGCCTGCTCCGGGACGGCTGGGTAAATGATTGCTGGGGTCGCACGGCTGCTAGCCGACTCTCTCTCTCTTTCTCTCTCTTGCGCTCACTCACTCACTCTCTCTCTCTCTCTCTCTGCTCATTCACTCTCTCTGGCTCCAAGGGTTCAGTCTCATGATTAACTCGCTCAGGTTCAAATATTTGCTGAGCTGTGCACCCTTATGTTTTGGGAGGGGAATGTGGCACAGGCAGGAGGGGGCCGGGGGGATGGGGGTGGAGTAAAGTCCTCGGAAGTGATCATTGCGAGTGTGTGTGCTAGAATGCATGCAAGACAGAACAGCCGCCGCTGGAAGCTAACAAGGGAGCTCTGTGGAGCAGACCGCACTTCAAGCCAAACCAATCCGAGTGGGCCTTTTGGCCACCTTCTTAAATTAGCCACCTAGTAACCAGGAACATGTGCACACACGCATACACACGTTTAAATAACATACATATCAAAAGCTACACCACCACATGTGCAGGAATCGTGTATGAGCAGGTCGGTAAGGCAACAAGTAGCAGTAAACGGTGGCAGTTGTGTGACCAATGTTTGTGTAAAAGCTTGTACAAGAGGTTCAGGAAGAAACTGAGCTGCTCGAGCAGCAAGGAGGCAAGTGTGCTTTTGAGTCTGGACTCGTCTCGCCCAACCCAGCCTCCTGCAGGTGCAAATTACTGACAGCTGAGCTTGCTCTATGCCAGGGCAAGGTATAAATAGGCCCTAACAGGTAATAAAACATTTAAACGGTCACACAGCCAGACTTGGGAGAGAGATAGACGGATAAAGACAGGGAGTGAAGCAGTGAGAGATTTTACTAGTGCTATAAAAGTCAGACAACTGGTCTGTGTTCAGGGCAGTGTACACACACACAGCAGAAGTGTCTCTGTGGTCAGTCCCATCTCTAAATGAACCTGTCCCACAAAGGCAAGGGAGTGGGACAGATTTTCCAACAGTACACTACCAGCCATTTAACATTCATATCAAATTATTTTGCAGCCAAGAATGCATACTGCTGAAGTGAAAAGGCTACTTAATATAAGAGTAAGAATATTAATTCAGTCTTTCCTTTTGCTGCTTAAAAGAACCAGAACCATCTCTTTTCTATACATTTTAGCTATTCTTTGTAATAGTAGTGTGTGTTTTTTGATCTGTTATAAAAGTGTAAACATCAGTTGGAGCTGTGGCCCTAGTGGCTAGCACTTACCATTAAGCCAAGGTTACACATACATTTCAATACCAGTTACCTTTCTCCATCTTCTCCACATTGTTGCCAGCCCATTCATCTACTCAAATACATCATTGAATGCACATGTGACCATGGTGCTTTTTTGTACAACATTGGTTTGAATCCTACCACTATCCCATTGCCTACACTGTATGCAAAGCTTTAGAGCAATGTTTCTCAACCCTTTTGACTCCAAGACCTGCCTTTATTCAAATGTCATGTCATTTACTGATGTACTTTTGTGAGTTTTTTTTTCCAGCGCTAATTAGGGTTCTTAAGATAACTAAATTTAAGAAATTTAAAGATTTTAAGACTGAGAACCATTGTCTTGAAGTGGTTTGTTATAATTGCTATAGGTGCTATTAGTGTATTTACCTGGAGCTGCCTGACTGTCACTCCATTCGCTGGTCACCAAGACTTCAACTATCCTGATGTGAGCCTCTGGGCTGGGCTCACAGCTGGGAAGGGAAATAGAAACATCAGCTTTTTTGCTAGCTGGCAACAGCATGATTCATTAGCATACGTGTCAGGACATACCTGGTGGGCTGATGTCTGAAGAGTGCAGGACTGAAGATCTCAGCGAGGGCACGAGCACTTAGCAGGTTAGCTGCTGAGGCCTGGCATACACGGGAGAAGTGGCGCAGCAAGCTCTGCAGGGTCAGCCAGTACTGCGGAGGAAGTGCAGAGGAGCTGCCCACCAGCCGCAGGTGATGAGCGCATTCGTCTGTACCCTGCACTTCTGAAGAGACAGACAGAAGTGTAAAACAAGGGCTTTCTTACACCCACCTGAATACACAAAGTGGCGTCATGTGATATATTTAAAGTGAGCTACACATCATTAATCAGTGAGGACATATGCAAAAATTGTGTGGAAAATAGCACTCCGTGTGCAACTAACCACACAAGATCTTAAGAGAGACAATGATAGAGTGAGTAAGGTACTGTGAGAGGTGATTGGTTGACAGCGCTGATGTGGCAGATAAGTTTTCAGGTTTGCTTTAGGTCTATTAACCACAGATATCCTGTTTCCAGTCACGTGACTTTATACTACTGAAAAAAGAGAAGTGCAAAGCAAAAAAAAAAAAAAAAAAAAAAAAAACCCAACACTGTTCACTTTCAAATAGGAGAAATGCTAGTTTACACTACCAAACATTTGTTCTGCACACGTACAGAATGTTCAGTCATGCAGCGAGGTCAGATCAATTCAATGGCAAATATAACAACTGGAACACTTTTTGTAGTTGAATTGGCTAGGGTTAGTAGACACAAAATCAGATAAGTGCTGGAACGTGCACTCATAAAAGTATGCGCTGTGATAATACAATAACACAATCTTGACAGATGAGTCTGCACTGCTGCTTTAAAAAGGTCACGGGACAGCCATTCTTTGCGCTACTTTACTGCCATTGTAAGAGACTCACCATCTGCCTCACACACATCTTGAAAACAATAGCACCACCCTGTGGCTTTTATAATGAAATGAGATAATGAAAAATCATCTGATTATTTAAAGGACCATATAAGTTGTGCACTACATCAGAAAGAATGAGCCGGACTATTTGTAAAAACATTTAGAGATAATTGTAACTCTGAACATGATAACATAAAAGGAAATTACACATTTTAATTGGAATTAATTATGTCCTTATTATAAAGCTGCACTAGCTTAACCAGCCTGATTAAAATGCTTTAAACACACACTTTTTAATTTGATTTGAGCTAAAGCAACAAACTTTGTTACAGTGAGATTTTATGTTTCCAATATCTAACCCTGTAACATAGGCACTGCTCTTGACCTTCTAGAACATACCTGAGTGACATTACGAAGATCAGAGGTTTTCAAAGTGTGGGTCCACGAAATCATTTGCTGCACTGTATTTCTGGACTACAAGTCCCATGATTAAGATTCAAAAGTGACTTATAGTATGCATTTAAGGTCAATTAAACAAAATGTGGACACTTAAAAGTAGGCACTTTAAGGTTTCTATTAATACATTTCTTATGTCTGTGAGACAACAAGCAAGCAGTATTCGTTTGGTTTCTGTTTTGTGACGTACTTTAGGAAGAAGTTTCAAGATACAGAGACGGCAAGCACATTTCGTTTGCTTTCTTAATTTTAAACACACACACACACACACACAAAAAAAACGTTTTTCTGTTATTTTGAAGGTACATACAAAAAAATAGACCCTTTAGCATTTCTGATCACAGCGGCGGCGCTTCACGAGCACACATACAACATATCAGTTCTAGAATTACTAACTTAACATTGCAGCCTCTTCCTCAACCTAAATGAGACAACTAAACAAGGAGAAGTTATTCGGTTCAATTTTATTTTGTCTGTTGAGTAGGCTCTGCAGGTCAGCGTGAGCATCGTTTTGCCGTGATGTTATTCCAAACCCTCTTTTTTTTTTTGCATATGTGAATATTGATTTATGTGGATATTGGAACAAAACAGAGTACAAATTCTTTTTTAAATATTAAATAATAGTTTAGTTTGGTAATAGTAATTTCAGTTTACGAACAATTCATATCAAATGAGAGGTATGCAAGCCCAGCCCAGCGCAGGGTTCTGAAAGAGAATTCGATTTTATTATTTAGCAGTATTTTACTTTATTTCTGAACGTAATCATAAAATGCGACACACCGAAGCGACTTATCTGTGCTTTTATTCTTTCTCAACACTGCAAGATTTGGTTTTGGTGCAACTTATTTTACAGAAAATAAGGCAAATTGTGTCAAATGAAATTGTGCTGTATTATTAAAAAGTGCATATACAATAAGGACTAGGGATGCACCGATCCGACACTCAGTATCGGTTCCGAGCCGCCATTATTTGCCGGATCGGGTATCGGACAGACAGGACTGATCCAAATTCGATACTGCGAGCATAATATTCTGTGTTATTGTTAAGCCCCAGTGCCTCAAAAAAAGCACAAAACATTTTAAAGCATCAGCAACGATTCGTGTTACTTTCTACCAGGTGTCTGTTAGATCACAACACTAGACTAGTTATTGTATTTTTCTTCACATACAGTAACTGAAATGTTAAACTGTTGAAATAAACGGCTTATAAGAATACTGCATAGATACACTACGCATCTATATCTGGTTTTGAACTTCTCAATGCAGACGGAGCGCAGCACGCTGTGAGCATGTGACTCTGAGTTGCTTCAAGCGCATCATCCTGCACACGTGATGTGCATACGCGCTTTGTGCCGCTCTATATTATAACTCTTTTGCCTAATTAATAGCCTTTCTTGTTCTGCCCTATCTATAATATGTTGCGGCCTCATTAAAAGATGCACTATACATATAAAATACATTTAATTTCTTAGTATATAGGCCCTATTTCTATAAATATATTTACTTGTTTGTCATGAATATATTTTGTGTAACATTTTACCAAATTTACAGCTACACTTACTCACTTTTGTGGTTTCCCTTATCCCCCCCCCACACACTAAATGTTTATTTTTTATATAATTATTGTGCACTCGTGATTTTGTAACTTTTGCTGCTGAATTATTCACTAATCTAATTTATTCACCATCTATAGTAGTAGGCTATTTTTGTCATAGATTGTGATGTTTTATTTTTTATTTGTTGTTTTTCTTTATAATGAAGTCTGTATTTAGTTGATTGTGATTAACACACAAAAGAGTGATTTTCAATTCAACACACTAAATTCTACCTAGAATTTTTTTAAAAAACTGAATTGGTATCGGATCGGTTTAGCATCGTAATCGACTAATACTCAGAATTCTTTATATCGGATCAGTTCTGAAAAAATGGTATCAGTGCATCCCTAATAAGGACCGTTTGCACCAATAAAACAAGCATATGTTCATTACTATGAACATATATTATCATACACCCACATTAACTTTAGCCACTAACTATGAGGGGGTCCTTGGAAAATTTTCTCCTGGCTCCAAAAAGTTTGAAAACCCCTAACTAAAATGGCTGCTGAGTGAATCAAAAAAAAAAAAAAGACTTAAGAAAAGCAATTCATCCTTTTAAACATTAGTTTAGGAGAAAACTGAGAAATGGAAACTCGTCCCAGTGTAAATCCATTGATTCACGTTTCATGTGGATTAATACTATATCATAGAAATTCCATGAGAGTTTTAGGGCTGTTGACCGAAAGCTGCTGTGCAGTAATCCTATGGAAGCTCACCTTGAGCGATGCGCATCATCTCAGTGTAAATCGTAGATGGGATGACAGGCTGAGGTAGATCTTGAAGATACCTCCGCAGACCATCACACAGCATCTGAAGGTCCATCTGCTCAAGATCCACAGAGGCAGGGTCTGATTCAAAGAACAAACATGAAACATCAGAGAGACCGGAAGGAATGACTAGGTACAAGGAGATTATCGCATATATTTGCTCAATTACTTTTTTCCCCCAATCAGATTCAGAGTTGTGCTAAATGTTACAATGCTAGGTTGTTCTGGGTGGTTGCCAGGGTGTTGATATGTGGTTTCTAAAAGCATTCTAAGTAATTGAGAAATTTTGAGATTAGATGTCACTTGAAAAATTGGAGTATTTTTAAAGCGTGTACAAAAGGAATATCCAGGCGTGCTGGTTAAGGCTGTGGCTTTGTTGCATTTCGCACTCAGCATGCAAAGAAAAGCATGTGTCGCGTCGCACCAGTTTACAATAGTTTACAGTGGAAAAAGCTAATGGGTTTGTCACTTACCACTATCAAAGCACTGTCTGACATCCAGCCCTCCTCCGGCAGTGAAGTTTCGATAGAGAGTAGGGTTGTCTAGACCTGTACAGAGTTTATATGCGAGTTAATACATGTAGAAAATGCAATAATTACGATGTGCATGTACCGATGACAAAGAAATATGCGTAATTGATTCACCTTTCCTCTCAATGGCCTCAAGGAGCTTGAGCAGCATGGGCGGCGCCATCTCTGGAGGAGCGAACTGCTCCGTCAGGTCTAACAGAGTGCTTGAGCCTAAAGGAGAGAAAGTTTAACAGCCATATCAAAAAGCCGCCAGGTACCTTTGAACAACTCTACTAGCTTTTCATTAAGCACCAAACACCATTTCAAAGCCTCCAAGGAAAACAAGAACCATGACCCACTCCACAGTCACGGGATGCTTAGATCAATAGTCGTCTTCATGTATTTATGTGGTGCAGCAAGAAACAGGTTTGGACGGCACATCTAAGTGTGTTTAAGGCTGGTGCTGACCGGTAGGATATGATTAAGTGTGCAGTGGAGGTGGACGAGAAAGATAAAGTAAACAGACCAGTCCAGGTGCGGGCATGAAAGGGCTGCGGGACTGGCTTGAGCTTTATTTGGATTTGGTGCACAGCATTTTAAAAGGCTTGGATTTCTAAAAGACTTGACTGTTAGCAGTGTCCGAGGCCACAGGTCCAAACACAGTACATTATGAATGGGTTCCCTTTACAGAGATTTTTTTTATAGAGGCATCAAGAGGATCTTTACAGTTTGCAGAGTTTCTTAGAAGGAATGACTCAAATAAAAAAATTTGAAAGCTGCCTAAATGGGAAAAACAACCACACATGAGGAAATGGGTGTTTAAGCCATCAGAAATAATAGTGTTGTTTAGTCCCAAGGCTCTGGGACTTTTTTGTTCTTTTTTTCCCCCGCTAGCCTAGGAGATAAGTAAAGAAAGTTGTATTGCTCAAACCCCTTCTCTTGAACTCAACTTTGCCAATAATGGACTCCAGATGGCTGTTGCCTTTCAAAGTGACAGAGCATAAGGAGTTATTCATTTTCTGAGAACTTCTGCACTCGAGGCAGGGGGAGTGAATGACAGATTCCTCATATAGAAATTTGGAGAGCAGTGCACTTTGGTACGCCGCGCTGAGGGATAACCTTGTGCCCAGACGGACACCTTATCCAGCCTGCTACTTCTTAGAATCCAGATTTAAAGCGCAGGGCTAATTTTACCATAGCTCAAAATGTTCTGGTCAAAAGCGACAAATACGGTTCTTTAATTTAATGGATTCATGGAACATTTCTCGTACTATGCTGTATTGATATTGAAACTCAGATTAAGTCACACTACGGTGGTCTTTAATTACAAAATACAAAGTAAACAATTAAACCATAAGTCATAATGCACTATTTATTACTTCCATTTATGACTCAATTCCGTCATAGAAGTGTGTTTTCCAAGAGTCTTGTGTTTATTTACATGAATTGGATGGGCATTTCCACAGAGGACGAGAGGCTGAGAGGGGATTGAGTTGCTTCTAAGTAACTCAGGGTGACTTGATAGCACTGGCCTTCCATGGGGCTGGATCGAATGACATTCATGATTGATGATAGTGGAATAGTCCAAATGTTTTAGTTCAAGGTTCCACTATGTCCCAGAGACACCGTCTCTAGGTTCTTGAGTAACTAAAGAACTAGACTATAGTTCCTAGGTGTTCGACCATGAAAAACACACCGCAAAGGGAGGTTGCACACAGGTCATAAGTTATGTTAAACAAGTTAAAACAGCTCATCCTAAACCTCTTTCACCCAGAGTCCGTTCTTCGGTGTAAGTCTCCTTACACTCTCCTTATAAAGCTGCGTGACATTTTGTGCCAAGTATAAGCAAGTAAAATTAAGAACTGGGCAGTTCAGCAAGAGTGTCGTGATCTCACACAATATTATACTCACGCCAAGCTCATCAAACTACTGTGAGCAGCAATAGTGGTAACTCAGCGAGCGTTATTGTGAACAATGCTCTAGAAAGCTCCACAGGATAAAAGCCTCCTGTTTCCAACTACTAGGCTTAATTTATCCAAGCTGTGCAGCTGAGATCACGCAATCGACCGGGCAATGGAAACACTTAAAGGTGCATTCATGGTCAAGTCCAAGTGTAGTAAGACTTTAAGGGTAAAGGATAAACATATACTGGTGCATGAAAAAAAAAAAAAAAAAAATGGCCCAGCTCAGATTCAGACAGCCAATCAGTGACTGCAGATTCTGGTTGCTGTAGCAACTCGTGGAAGAGGAAGAAGGGGTCTATGTGCAAGTCTGAACATGCGTGGGGTCTGGACGTGTCGGTTCTGTTTATTTCTATGAATTAGGATGCAAGGAAGGGGACTACAGGTTGGAGGGGAAAGCAGCTGTCTGTATTTTGTGAACCAATCTCAGCATGTCTGAACCGCAGAGCAAGATCAGAAGAGTTGCATATGGTGCTAAAGACAGTTTCCTCTTCTGTTAATTTTAGGGGTCTATTTATGCATCTAGCATTTCCATCACTGATTAGTTCATCTTTGGAATGTCATTCTAGCTACTAACGACTAAGTGATCAAATTTTCCATAGGGATCAATAAAAGTACTTTTTTTTAAAAGTGGTTAATCCTGCTTTTGAGGAACCAGTTTAACTGCTATCAATCAAGGTGTAGCAGAAAGCAATGTTTTCATCAGCTGCTCTGGTTACCGTGAATAATTTGTACTGTGTACGTTACATGCACTACATATAATTTTTCCTCTTGGTAGCTTGACAGAAGAGGTCACTTCAAATTTAAAAGAAAGAGCTGTGTGAAGACTCTATAAAGAAATCATTTTGGCGAACTATGCCTTTAAAATTGTAAAAAAGGAAATGTGTTGCCATTACCTCTTTCCCCGCCAGAGTAAAAAAAAAAAAAAAGGTTACCACCAGCCACGTCAGGGTTTTGATCATTTTCACAAAAATGCAATGACCCATAGAATATTTTGTTGTATGAATATCTGAGCGACGTTATGAAGATCAGAGGGACGTTACAAAGATTTATATGATAAGCTTCATCTAAAAAAAACTACATTTCGAATAAAACGCTGCGAAAAAAAATCACAATGTACACCCCGATCAGATTCAGAGCGATGATCAAACACAGATGGAGAGTATAGATCGAGTCCATCAACACCCCTAATGTTTGCACAGTCCTGTAGCTCATCCTGGGTCCACATTTCATTCAGCAACATTAGTTTTGATTTATGTGAAGTTTAATGCTGATGATCACATTATTTTACATATGCATCTGCTTACATACGATCGTGTTTTTGTAGTTTTTGCATCTCCTTCAACTGTTTTGATCAGGAGATTCTGTACTCATTCATGGCAGGGAATCGTTTTCTCAAAAATTACGGGAATTTTTTTTTCATAATTTACTCAACCTCATGCTGTCCCAAACTGTATTAGTTGATTTCTTTTGTTGAACAGATTATAAGATTAGATAATGATTATATTTTGAAGAATGTTAGTAACCAGACAGTTGACAGTAGCCACTAGGGCTGTCAACGAATATTCTAAATTCGAATATATATTCAAATAGTTTTTAAAAAACGAATTTCGAAGGTGAAAATTAATATTCAAATTAGTAGCCACTGACTTCAAACAAATACAAAAGAAAAAAAGAAAGAAACATTTCCTAAGCTAAAATTCAGAGACTTGAAGAATTTATAAATAAGTTCATGCCTCCTATAAATCATGTTTATATAGTCAGTTGTATACACTAAAGTTGATGATACACAGGGAAACTTTTTGAGCAGTGTTGCCGGGCAATGTTGTTGTGGGCTTTTTCCCATTGGGAATGGGCAACAAATTTCCCTTTGGATACCCAGATAGAAATTTGCTGTCCCATTCTCAATGGGAAAGTGCCCAAGCACAATGTTACCCGGCAACATTGCTCAAAAAGTTGCCCTGTGTATCATCAGCTTAAATCTTTAATAACAAGCCATGAAGAAGGAAAAAACAAAAAAACAAAAAAAAAAACAGCAATTCAGAGTTGACCCCTATTGGTAAAAATAATTAAATACACGTTTCAATAAAGACTGAAGACAAAAAGGCACTGCTTTAGTGCTGATTGTTTGAAACATCTACTGTATTTGCAATTTTACAGTAATTAAATATTTGATGTAAAGCAGAGGGACATCATCTCTCCAGGGGCTGTGCGTGAAAATGCTTCACCTCAGCACACAACAAACAATTACAGCACACATGACATATCTGAGGCTACTAATCCAGGGTTACATGGAGAAATGTGACACAGATGGGTTATTTCCAGGTTTTCAATCTTCATGCCCTGAAAAACAGCATGAATTATTTGTGATCTCAAAGAAAACAGGCTCCATGTTTTTCCAGTTGCTTCAAGAGCTTAATCTTGTTACAATTTTAAACTCCTGAAATGAAAATACCTTTATTCCTATTAATGAGTGTTAATGGTTTAGTTTGCATGCAGGGTTTACCTGCTCAGTATTTGTTCACTAAAGGCAAATCAATATTATATCAGTTAACAAAACACACTCCTGCTGCTGATCTGCTGAGAATAACAAAAATCAATTACAGGTCTAAGATCAGATCTTACATTGTGTCATGGTACGCAACCTGTCTAGAATCTAGAACAGGGGCGGGCACTTTCGGTCCTGGAGGGCCAATGTCCTGCAGAGTTTAGCGGCCTGTAGCTGAAGGCATTGATTACAATCGTTGATGAAAAATTGATTACAAACACACCTGAACAAGCTTGTGATTTATCATTATTGCTTATTTATTTAAGTTATTTGTGTATTCTACTTTTGATTTTATTAATACTATAGCAACACTAAATATATATAACATTCTACCAGTTAGGCACTAGGAACTGGAGAAGGCTTCTGAATTCTCTCACACCGGCCAATGCCGATTTGTAAGCATTTTTCGCCCGATTCCGATGTGTAACAGATAATATCATGCATCCATAATATTGATATATAGATATTAATGAATTGACATTTAATATAGGCCTATTTTTGGCCAAATTTGTGTGCGTTACATTAAATTAAAGTGTGGTTCTTTTATTTTATTGGCTTGTATTTTTAAAATTTGGATTCAGTAAAATGTATTTAAAAAGTCTAATGGAAAGAAAAAAAGATAAAGAAATGAATATGTCGTGTTTTACTTTATAAGTTTGGTTTTGGCGAAGCGCATCCAAAAAATGTTTTTTTTTTTTTTTTGCATTACTGATTAGTATGGGTTCCATTTGCTTTTGTCAGGTCATTTGCATCCGGTGTAGACATGGTGTAATGCTACATAATAGTTGTACAATTAGAATTTTCTAATTATAAACAAAATCAAACTATTTTTTTTTTATTTTTTTTTTTTTTAAATCATCCATGCCTAATCTTTTCAAAAATCGCTTGTAAATCATTGTGCACTAACGGAGGACTTTGCTTGTGAGTAAATGAGAAAACCGTGATGACAGAATCATAAATCAACAAGTTTTTCTTAAAAAAAATAAAATGGTGGTGACCAGTCACAAAATGCAAGATATAATTATTATTTTTTTTAATCTAAAAATATATCTACATTTAAACCAGAATCCCTGATTTTGATATAGGAGTATATGGACATGTAAACTACTCACCAAAAACTAAATATTTAACTACTATATAAATACCACATACAGACTTTTAGGAAAATCCAAACAATGACTCACCCATTTTTTTTTTAACCATTTCAACAAACGATCCAAAGAAACTGAAAATTAATAAAGGAAGTTGGACTGTAGTATATGGTCTCATGAAAAGCCTTTACATCTGCCATGTTCTCTCCTACCGCTGATGTTTGGTATATAACTTATACAAACACGTCCACGTCTCCTCACATAACCAACATGCACACCAACAATAAATGGGGGATGGGGACAGTACCAAAATTGATAGCCCTTTGTGCATATTTCAGTTCTGCATTTCTTCTGCTGCTCTAACTCCACCTTTTGCAATGTGTTGTTAATCTGCCCAGCAGACATGCTTGTCCTTCAGTAAGAAGATTTGCCAATTCAGCCCTGTGTCTCTGGAGGCGACCATTAATGAAGACCACATGTACACGCTCTCACGCACATCCAAAAAAACAACAGCTTTTACCACGGTACCACCTCCAGATCATGTCAACTCTACTGAAGTCCAGTCCTTGCAGTTCGACAACGTTTTTTTGAGGTTTTGCTCCACCTAAACTTCAATGCACTTTTGACCCATAGGCTTCAAGGAATGCAAATCTCTTGAGACTTATGCAACGCAGAACTTTAGATCTCACAGATCCTACAGAGAGTTGCAAATAAATAAATATTTTTTATTTTATATATATATATATATATATATATATATATATATATATATATATATATATATATATATATATATATATATATATTTTTTTTTTTTTTTTTTTTTTTTTTGCTTTATCTGGGATCTGAGAACATGTCAGTGTTTCAACACATTGGAAGTTTAACGGCATCTCCATACCCTGGTAAACATGGTCAACTGGATCAAAAATATTTTCGCTAGAGCACTTTTCCGCCGCTTACTACACCAGGACTTAATGACGATTGTACTGATTCGTCATGATGCTAAATACAGCGACTGGGCACAGACTGTTCAAACCAAGTCACAGGAACATGCATCATTACGCTTGCTGCCACAAACCAGTTCTGCCCTGGTTATAACACCACAATCTAATGAGAGCCTTTACCCTGCATGGGAATGAAGTCTGAACAGGGAAATAAACCTGGCTGGACTTTGTGCGTGTGTGCGCGCGTGCGTCACAGGACTGTACAGTGCAACATGTGTGTGATGAATACATTTACACTTGTTTGTGTGAGATGAGAAGTTGTTTTGTGCGGTTATCTAGGGCTGCACGATCGACTGAAATTAAACCAAAATGATGATGAAATCGCGAAGGCTTTAGCGCAGGTGAAGCACAGCACTGTTCAGAGCTGATCCAGCAGTTCACAATACATGTATGCTACGCTACACTATCTCTGTAAGCGCTGAGTCATTGGGAGTTTAGTTTGAGAATGTCATGCAGAGCTCGGTGCGCACCAGGTTCCGAACCCGACATTACCTGTAGGACGTTTTCTATCATGAAACATGCACGTAGAATGCAAATGCACCTGTGTTCGATAGAATCAAGTTAAGTGTGAAATAGGGATGTCAATTTACACAAATTCCCATGATCGATCGTCATTTAAATTAACAATCAATTAATTGATTAATCGTTAACTTTAATACTGCAATATGCGTCTACAGCAGTGGCGTATATCTGACAGCATGACCGGATGTGCAAATGCTGCTCAAAACGCATGTTCTTCACCAAAAGAATGAGAAGGATTTTTTTATCTAAACAAAGGGCTGTGGGATTGTAGAATTAGTCGATGTGTTTTATAATTTAATTAAATGACTTATTTAATAACCAAATATAAAGATTTATATAAAGTTAACAAAATATTACAAATTATATATCTTCACAAAATGATGCGAATGCACAAGTGAAATTGAATTGAGTTGCTGATATTCATATTCAGAATGGGAGACGCATGGTCTTCCTCTTCACGGCACCTAAACCCAATTATATTTACAACCACTTTTTTAAAATAGTGTTCTCATTTGTTATGTAATATGACAGTCCCAATCATAGTTAGCCTATTATGCATTGCTCTGCATGCGCTAAAGCCGAAGCACTGAATGAAAACCAGTAGCCATAGCACTGACTGAAGCCATTTGCTAGTGCGTTTTATTTCACTAAAAAAAACGCTTATATAATTGATCACATATACAGAACAAATGTAATATTACAAACTTCAACACAATCTGATGCGAATGCACAAGTCACCTTGAACTAAGTTACATGCGCGAGTCAGAGTGCATGACTCATGTTGTGCACGTGCTCTGCCTGGATCAACGCAATGAAACACGGCAAATAAACCCAAATACTTAACAATCACAATGTTTTATTACAATAGTGTTCTCATTAATGTTGTGTAATACGACAGTACCAATCATAGTCATTATTAGCTGTGCATTGCTGTTGGAGCTGCACGCTGAAGCTGATCACCGCCACATTTTTTCTACCGCTCGCCTCTAATATTAATTATTAACCAAATGCATACTTAGATAGGCCTGCACAAAATAAACACAATATTACAACTTACATTTGCACAAAACAAAAGGCTGTGAATGCACATGCAAACTTGCAGTCATGATGGTGTAACTCCAGCTGTAAAATGGTCCCAAATAGAACTCGGGCTCGCTTCATTTTTCCTCCCGTTTCGCGGTTGAGCCGCACGCACGCGCATGACCCTTCTTAATCGATGATCAATAAGTCTTATCGATAAGTCTTAAGGTCATCGATTAATCGTTGACATCCCTAGTGAAACCAGACCTATGCTGCGAATAGCCAAAAGCAACGTATGCCAAACATCGTTCCAAACTTGTTACGACAAGCGCTTACAATCCTGTTGAGTGTTTGAAATAACCTACTTTTTAAGATCGGATGTGCTTCACAATCACAGAACAAGGCAGAAATTAAATTATTTTATTATATTCTGTAAAGTGATTCGCAGTGTAGAGAAGTGTACAGTACTTTTTTTCTCTCTCTCAATGGATGTATAATGTTTCCTGACAAATTAAGACATTGTTTAGTAACAGTTTTATAATAATAATTTATTATATTTATTCGTAATTACACTGTTTTGTATTTTATTGCATTTTTTAGACGTTTTATACATGTGCTGGCCTGTACTACAAAACTTTTAATCTTAAAAAGTTAACGTACAGCCCTAATACAACATACACATATAGATATATAATGGTAATGGTGTGTGTGTGTACTCTTATAATATATACCCCATCGGTTGACAACATATGATAGACAAAATATACATATAAATATACATAATGTGTCACAATATATATAAAAATAGCGTTTGCATTTGGAAGTTTGCATTTGGAAGTTTAACGAAAATCTTAAAAGGAGAAAACATGAGGACAGGATGCAAATTTTGGGGTGAATTATCCCAAATAAACTAAGTAAGATAAGTCTCAGATAAAAGTAACTATATCATGAATCACATTGTTTACATCAGCGATACATATCTCAATATAAGCAAGCATTATCACACCCATAGAGGTCACCTTGATTTGTCATTTGTGATGACCATTATTAGGTTATTGTAAACAGACAATAAAGAATGGCTGCGTTTAAGACATTTCAATGGTAGATACAATTTTAATTAATTAGTAGTATGGTTCATTACACACCTATCATGCAGTGCTCAACGTTAATGTTTTTTCTCCGCTTGTCCTGGACAAGCAGATTGTTAAAGGGGCAAGTCGCTTGATTAAAACGTCACCAACAAAACTAAAAACTAAGGAAGCACTGAAAATTCTCAAGCGAGAATGATTAATTTTATCACATTCACTGTAGCGAACAATAATGTATTGACTGACATGGAAATGGAGCGAATTATCAGGTAAACAAGCTGCTCGCATGGACACACTTCATGTTCCAGGCTGTTCAGGAGACCTGAGGACTTTTCTACCCTTCCCACAGATGAAAAATGTCAACAGTCCTGGTTGATATTTATAATCCAATACCACAACAATTTAATTCATGATCGTTCGCTTGTTCTGCCCATTTTAAGCAAGCGTCGCTATGCGTCTTAAACTGAAGAAAATCGCAACTATATTCCTGCAAGCAGTAAGTAGTGATTTATCCACTTATTGACTGTTTAAACAATTTCTGATTAAATTGAAAGTTTCTTAAGCCCCTTTCACACTGCGATTCTGGCAAATACACGGATAATGCGACCCGGCATTTGTTCCCGGGCCGCTAGATTTGGTCCATTCACACTGCCAGCGAAATACCGTAATATGTGCGCTCACACACAACCGTAACGGTCCTGGGTCGAGTTGACACGTGACAACCGGATGTGACGTATAACGGCGAGCGATCTCAGCTTCAGCGCGGATAGTAAAGAGCGCCGTGGTCTTGACTTATGTCCAGTTTGCGCACATTTCTGCTTGTTTAATTTTAGTTTCTTTTGTATACGAACACTCTCTGCGTTTAAAACACCGACTAGCTCTTCTGGCACTGCAGGGTTGTATTATTGAAAAAACAAGCTCTAGGAGTCGCACGATAACTATGTACACGGTACGGCATTATTTTTGGCTTTTGTTCACACAGCGCTCGTCCTGGATCAAACCCCGCAATGTTAATAGGTCCCCGACCCGGGTTCAATTCGGTAATCAATTCCGGGACGTGGTTGCTTTCACACAGAAGGCGACCCGGCAATGTTCCAGGAATATTGCGGGTCCGACATGCAGTGTCAAAGGGGCTTTAGAGAGACAGCCTTGTCTAGATAACACAAGATGCTAGTACAGTAAGAAAAGATAAATCACAGTCACTGCATAAGGTTAGCCTACATTGTGACTAACATTATATAAACATGCAATATCATTGACGAAAAAAGACAAGTCTAAAATGTAGGATGAATGACACTTAAGCAGAACATCTCAAATGGAGATTGATAAAATGCAGCTTACTTGCTTATTGGTGTTTTCATATCCTCCGTGCGCAAAAGAGAGAGCTCGCATGCATATGGTTGCCAGATTGGACATGCTTAGGTAAAAACCGGACTTTATATGGGTTTCTTTTCACAGAAAAGCTATTTGGGGATTTAATTACTGAAATCTGGCAACCGCACGAACGTGAGAGAGCTCACGTGTGGATGATCTGAAAACACCAAATAAACAAGTAAGCTGCATTTTAATCAATCTCCATTTGAGATGTTTTGCTTAATTGTCCTTTAGTCGGTCTGTGCTGTGTCAGGACGGTCAGGACTCACGAGCCGCTTCACTGAACTGCTTTGAGCTGTGAGCTGCTGAAATAAGCCAATCAGAGCAGAGCTCAACATTAATATTCATGACTCTTACAAATAAGGCAAAAACAGAGCATTACATCCTAGGGACAATTTTATAGGGTTGTAAATGGACCTGTAAAACTGTATCTGGACAATTTTTGCCCCTAGAAAAAGCCACATTCCCTCTATTTAGATATCAGAGAACAATTTAACATATTGTTTCAAATCATTCTAGGGGAAGAAAAAAAAAACTTGGGGGTTTTCCCCCTCGAAACCAATTCAAGGCAGTAATTATCACAAATATTATAAGAGCTGATAGAACAGAAAAAAAAAAGAAAAAAAAATGCTAAAAATAAATATATATATTTTTTAAGGCAGCCTACTTATATATTGGCCTACTGCTTGGTTCGGACAAATTGAACATTCTTTACAATACCCAGCAACAACTCTCTCTCAGGGAGCTGCTCCATGCAGCAGATGTTCGATCGAGGGCTGAAGAGGCCCCTCGAAAAGGAGACAAAAAAAAAAAATACTATCTCAAACACCAGCAACGTCTTCCCCCAACCAGGTCACACTTTTAGTAAACTGCCACAGCTCTCCCTGGCAGTTTTCACACACAGTCTTTCTGATCATTTGTTTGAAACAGTTGTATGGTTCATTAATTTGTGATGCCCTGCATTTAGTGCAGTATATTTTTTAAGTACCACCATACCGATGCATAGCTGAAACAATTCCTGCATCTACTCAATGGGCATGAAGAGCTCAATATAGTGTGAAATAGGGATGTTCGATATTCGATATTCAGTAACTGTATCACCTCTGATTAGGGCTGAAACAGTTCCTCAAGTAGCTTGAATTTAAAAATGTTGCCCATCGAGGCAAAACCATCTGCCTAGACGCTTTGTTTAGTCCATTAAACCACACACACATGTTGCAGGAAAACTTTTTTTGTGTAAGTACTTGGAGTATGAGCTGATTGCTGATATTGATTATATCCATGTTTCATTGGGTAAACATCCCAAAAAATTGCAGGTGGATGGTTCATTAACTTTCATTTTCAGCTCATGTCGAGATCAAAGACTGCAATGGGTGACAGGTGGCATCAGCACTGGTAATATCATTTAATCTCACTATTTTTAAATGAAAACAACTGTGTCGAGCTTCAGGATGCAACGATGAACATTTCAGTTTCATTTGCGGCAGTTTGCCCGTCAGCTGAATAGATACGAGCAACTCCAAACACATGAACGCGATGGAGTTTGAAGTTTTGCACATAGATCACTGCTATTGTGATGTGTGTGAAATCTTTAATGAGACATACATATACATATTGTATGTCTTATAAAGTTTTATACTGGTATATATATGTGAAGATTGGTGCTGCTGGCCAGTATAAAACTTGCCAGAATTATGCTATGCCTTTTCTAAGTGATTAGATTTGTCCTTAGAGAGGAGACAGGGTGATGACTTTTGACTCGGGCCAGGATGCAAGCACTTAGCAATTATATATATATAAAATATCTTGATAATATCTTCAAAATACACCATTAAAATGTTCTCAACGCTAGGCACAACAAACATCAAAACAAGCTGTAGTGTGCATGTGTGTGTGATGCGTAGCACCCATGCTTTCATTGATTTGTGTAATTTTTATTTAAATCATATTTATAACTACCAACTTAATAAAACAAGCTGTGTTACAATGATGAATATGATTAGCTCAAAATGTAGATCTACTTTATCTGAATTAAACACAAACACATCTTGCATTTGCTCACATTCCAGCGGTTACTTGTGCTGTATAGGTTGTCAATCCTGTTTTAGGTTAAGAAATATAATTTCACCAGAGATTTTTTTAAAAGCAACTTACTTCAGTGTAGCTAATATGTCACGATAACGTCACGCTTAACACAGGATTTGAATTTGTGACGATCAGGAACGGATGGATGGATGATTTGTTTTTAACACCGGATTTAGTGACGGAGTTGATCCGGGGATCTCTAGTATGCCCATCTTTACTCTTGTTCTTACTTCAAGTTACCTTCCTGTCCAATTATTTTTTGCTTCTTACAAAAGCCACAAAACCTTCAGAAGACAGTAAAGGCTTGTCATGCCTGAGCTGAAGCTGAAACATGAAAGTTGCACAATATAAATACAATGTTTAAGCATTATTTTTATTTATATTACTATTATTTTGGTTTATTGGTTGTAGGTTTAGTTTTAGATTGAAATATGAAAGTTTACCTTTTTAAAAGAATTTACAATAGATTTTTTTATAATATGGCAATTGTGTGCATTAAAATGGTTTAGTTTCAATTATTAATGCATGCAATTTGAGCAATAAAACATTTTTTCTAAAAAAACAAAAACAAATTAGATGTTAATTTGAAGATACCCTTTTTATTTTTTCTTATATAATTAGTATTGCTCTTTAATAGTAATTATCCAATTAATCGATCAATTAAGTGCTAGATTAAACGATTACAAAAAGAATCGATAGCTGCAGCCCTACCTCTGATACTGCAATTTTTGCCGGTCTGACAGGAATGATCCAAATCTGATACAGGACACTCCACATGAATTTCTCCAGAGTTGCTATTAGAGTTCACTTCATAAACAGTTTACCATTTCATTCAAGAAAAACTATTGCACACTAGGGCTGCAGAGTATATAATTTTAGCATTGATATCTTGATGTGCTCATCCGCTAGCTACATCACAGGATGTGCGATGTCAACATAGTAAGCAAGCAAGTAAAATATATTTGTATAGCACCTTTCACAGATAAAAATCACAAAGTGCTTCACAATAAAAGGAGGAATACAAACATTTATTTAAAAAATTTTTTATACGGGATTGCATTTGATCTGTGATCTGTTCAGGCCAGCTGCCCGTAGTTTGGAATGCATACGGTTACCCAAGTTAAACCATATTATACCACAAGAACTAGGGGGTGATATGCTATGCGAATCGATCACAGGGATCAGGTTCTAAATGAAGTTCCAGTAAAACATTTCCCCCTCAAAAAGTCCTTGCTAGTTCTTTTTCAAAGTTCAGGAACTTTTGGGGGAGAGACTTGAGCACTGAACATGCTGATTGGTTGATTCCACGCAGCATTTTATTTCAACCACGATTTTCAAAAGTCTGTTGCTATGTGTGCAGTTAAAGTTGTTTGCTATGCGAATCAACAA
This sequence comes from Pseudorasbora parva, assembly GCF_024679245.1. Taxonomy (NCBI): domain Eukaryota; kingdom Metazoa; phylum Chordata; class Actinopteri; order Cypriniformes; family Gobionidae; genus Pseudorasbora; species Pseudorasbora parva. The sequence continues at coordinate 15,463,051 of NC_090174.1, read as the reverse complement.
TGGAGTTGGAAAAAACCAAACCAAAAAAAAAAAACTGATGGATTGCCGATGAGGTTCAAGTCAGAACTGAAAAGTTGCGCATTCCTACGTCATTGGACTAATCTTTATGCTATTTTACACTGCGATGGAAACGTGGACTACAACTATTATTTTCTGTTTGAAAAAACAAAAACAAAAAAAGCGTGTTTCTATTTTATGCACTCCTGACAGTAAAATAAGCCACTATAAACGTATAGAAAAGTCCAGAGACATAAAAAAAAATATTGTTATATACCGTGAAACCACCGGAAACGTAAAAAACTGTGATACAGACTTTGTGGTCATACCACCCAGCACTATCTGCATTCTTGAAATAAATTCTCACTGCAAGAACCTCGCAACAACCAAGACCTGCATCCCAGATTGAAAAAGATAAAAGAATATATGCATATAGCTTCTCTAAATTGAATGCCCAGACTGCATAACCCCTGCAAACTGCATGCTAAAAGACTACTTTATCTTAAGTACAGGAATGTAGGCTTTGCATGGACTTGTTTGTGGTTGGATCAAAACTGGTTGGTTTGATCGCACCATCTACTTTAACTAGCCATGGAAACACAGAATCCTGAACTCCAGAATACCAGAACGAAGAACATTAACTGGCTTTACTGAACGTTTTATATATAAAGCATGCAAATACTGCATCATTTATGCCCCAGAGCCCAACATTTTAAACATATCCCTTGGTTATTCCATCTAAAAGAGCCCTAAATCAAAGTGACGCATCTTATCTACAAGCTATTTTCTATTCATATTATTTGTTATTGTATTATACTATATTGGTCACTGAAAAAACTATTCAACCACTAATGTTGGAAAGAATTCATAAAAAGTATTTTTACCAGCTCAACTCCATACAATAAAACAGAACAGTGGCAGATAAAGAGGAACTCTAATTTCCATAGTACAGAAGTTATAGCTATAAAAGATCTCATTCCCTGTTTGGAGTCACGCACATAGTCAACTTGGAATCGAAGTGAAGGAAAAACTGAGAAATACAATTTGTGTACCCAGAATGCAGTTGTAAGCGTTACCAAGAATGAGTTAACAATAAAACAAGAATTGTGCACAAAGCTGGGCACATACGGATCCTCTCACTCTAGAGGCCCACAAAAAGGAGTATGTTAGGGTTTCCAAAAAGAAAAAAAAGAAAAAGCCTGGGAGCCAAAACGGACAGAAATTCCACATCTGCTGTTCTCTGAAGTGAGTCTCAGCTGTAGAGATAGAGAGAGAGAGATACAGATAGATAGAGAGATATCTCATGCTAAATACTCCCCCTCAATATCCTCAATCAGGTCTGACCCCAGAAGATTAATCCAAAAATTCAAAGAGGGAGATGGAGAAAGAGATACGAGAAAATACATCGCAATGAGAAGCACAACCTGGGTGCCTTAAATATACAATGCATTCAGCTTCACACTGATCTCAGTAAAGCCTTTTACCAGTATTGGTTACCACAGAACACATTTTTGCAATTTTTAAGCTTAACTTCTTTAACTTTGAGCACCACATGCCATGTGGATAATGCTGCAAAAGACACATGCCTAACAGTTAAAAGCATCCGTCTAGCGTTTACATAGAAAAACAATGGCACATTCCGAGCCAGATGAACAAAATCTACACTACAGGCTTTTGCGAACTGCACATATGAAAAGAGTTCAAAGAGGCATAAAGAAATAACTGATGCCATCGCATATGATTTATGCAAAGATATGGTGCCTGCCAATATCTTCAATAGTTTTTTTTTTCTTTCTGTAGAAGTCATACTCATAATTGAAAGTGACACCGTTTTAACTTTTACTACTAAAGCTGCTTGCTACTACTAAAGCAATTTATTGCTTGAAGTGCTATATAAATAAACTTGTACATGACTTGACCTGCGTGACGGATTACAGAGCTAGTGCAAAAAAATTAAAAATAATTCCACACGGCTATGATCAGATGCTGTTAACTGCGGTTTTCTCATGTTATTATATGAACACTTAAGAGGAAGAACCAATTGCTGAATTGTGTGAAATCTGAGAGATTCATCTTTTCAAGACATTCCAGAAGTTTCTTATGCTGAGAGTATCAGCTTCAGGCATCACACAATTTTTACTAAAGGTACTAACAGTGTGCAGCAAAATGTCACGATGGAAAGCACTTTACCTTTGGCAACTCTTCATTCTTTTTTATTTTAATGAAAAATGTGGCAGGAGAAAACACTTTTATAAATAAGCTCAGCTAGCTCTAGAGAGTCACCAGGAATAATATTTGTTATATAATGACACATAATACCACACAATGTCACAGAATACCTCAAGCATCAATGTTGAGAATCAGGGGCATTTTCTTGCATTTCACTTCTCTCTGCACTGATTCTTTATGCAACAGTTACACAAATAGGGGATTCAAGAGGAAATCAAACTGACGCTAGTCATTTCTAATGAGGAAGAGAAACCAGAGATTTACTAGCAGGGCTGAAATAATCTTTCTAAAAGTGTACAGCGTAAAACAGCATCAGATTTCAATAATTTATGTCCTATGTAGATTAGAAAAATAATCATTGCCAAGTCAAAAGTGCTTTAGTTTGAGAGCTGGATTTATCTGGAATTTTATGTGGGTTTTAGTGGTGGAGTGGGGGATCGGGTTTGAGTCCTGGTTCTAGTGTGTGAGCAGCATAATGCCATGAGCTCTGGCAGTCTTCCAGATCTGCTTCTGGTTTACATTACTCAAAACTCCATTCTCCAAGTCTCAACCCCTGTCCGGCACAAGCTTCCTCTCCCTTCCCTTAACACAGGCACTAATCAAATAGTCATTCAGAGAAAAAAATGTAAAACAAGTTAGCTGGGATTCAAACAAAAAAAAGCTCTCCCTAAAGATTATAGTTATGCACTTGGGTTTTTATGCATTTAACCACAAAGGACAAGGAAGTAGCACAAGTTGATTTTAAGTGGCATATCTATGATCTATGCTATATAACCTGATAACACATCTCTAGTTTGGTTGCGACCATAGCAACAATATCAAATTAAGAGCCTAAGGCAAACAAGCCTCAAAAGCTACAAGTACACTTAATATAGATCAAACATTTTTAAGTCATGTCACTATAAAACAAAATAAAAATAAAAAAGACCCCACAAAACTACCGATTAAGAGAGCTGGGTGATTTTAAAGTAGCCATAGGGGGCTTTAAGCACTCATACTGTGGCTGTGCGAAAGATGCAGCAATGCCAGACAATTACAAACTACTGTGTGCAGGCCTCCATCCAAATCTGGGCTTTCTGCCATGTTTGCAATTACGAACCATAGCCCAGTGCAAACCTTAAACAGCCTTAAATATTCAGGCGACATTTGTGTGCTGCAGCTATAAATCCAATCGCTTGATGAAATGGCGGTGTAAAATCTGGTCACCAGTTACGAAAATGGAATAAATGGTGAGTGGGTATTTTGAGAGAGGCACGTGGGTTTGGCATCAGCATGAATGGATCTAGTTAAGTGGAAAAAGGGTTCGTTAAAATTATGCACCAACCAAGCTAAAACAGTTGACAATTTTTATACTGTAAATAAATGAAGATCTGCTTTGGGACCACCACTGGTTAAGGTCAACTATGGTGACCAAATATAAATCAAAAGGTTAACAAAATACACAGCTTATGTGGAATTAAGCAACCGTCTGAGCAGTAGCTTAAAGTGGTAAAAAATTAAAGGGTTTAAGACATAATTTGAATTCAAATGCTCATTTAGATCATGTGCGAGGCACGTTTGAGTATAGATAGCAATATTTCAAGATCACTTGGATGTGGCAAAAAGACAAATAATTATTTAGGGAAAAACTTTTAGCTCACTCACTTTGCTCAGAGTCCGAGTCTGGCCTTGCGAGACCCGGAGCCACAGGTAGAGGCCTTGGGGGCCTTGGTTTGGGAGTTGGTGGAGAAATCTTTTTCTTTCCGATGAACTCCACGTACGTACCAGGAAAGTCCCCCTTTTCTTGAGTGGTTTCATTAAAGCCAGGCAGCCATCCGATTTCATCTGGTCTCTCCTCCATGCCCTCTACGTAGCCAACTGCAAGTAGTGCACCCTTATTGACTGTAAGAATGTCCCCTATATGCAGGTCAATATCCTCCTCCCTTTCTTTCTTATAGTCATACAGCGCTTTGTATTGATATCCTTCTGCACTCATTTTGATGGTAAAGTTTTGGTGTCACAAAGGTTCTTTGAACCAATATTTTTTTTATGAGAGACAAAAGTCAAAGAAAAAAAAAGGTTTTATCCAAAGACTTTAAGCCTTTATTATCATTATCATCCACACTGGATAGTCTGTCTGGACAAGTAGATTATGTGAAACTAATAGTCCAATGATTGGGTGCACCTTCAAGGTGCTTCATGCAGACTCTTCCCATCTGTGTAAGGCCTGTTCCTGTGGATCTCACAGTAACTCAAACCTGCAACACAGAAGAGAAGCCATTTTACACAAGCCACACAGAACGCATTTCAACTCAACTTCCATGGTGAAAACACTAGTATTCTTCTTAAATTATTTAATCAAATAAAAACAATATAATACTAATAGCTTAATAGATTAAACAAAAATATGTTACAAACGTGCAAAGTCAATGCTTTGTTTTTATCAAGTAAACCAATTTTTTTTATTATTTTTTTATACTGCAATTATTTATGGCGTGATTATTTTCTCTTCTCTATCTAACAAGTAGCTTCTTTAAGTGTTGAGCACTGTATACTTTAACTAAGAAAGCCTCAAAGGAGATAACCACAAAAAAGAAAATCAAATAATGGAACAAATGGGGCAAAATAATTTTTAAAGGAGTAAAATGCTGAGCGAGCAAAATTCTCCTTTGAGTTTTATGCAACTTAAAGGCAAAATTAAGAACGACCATGAATAATAATTTGGCAAAACATAAACTAAGTCAAATAATTTTTATATTATATATATATATATATATATATATATATATATATATATATATATATATATATATATATATATATATATATATAAATCACAGCAGATGCATTAAAATCGACCTGTGCTTTTCCGATTGACGACTCAATGCATGAAGCGGTGATAGAAAACGCTTAACGTTAACTTTACATTTATATATTTATATGCATTTCGCATGGTCGGGATTAGCATATTGGCTAATGTTAGCCTTAAATAACGTAACGTTAACTGGTTATTATTAGTGTACCAAATCAACGTATACTCAAAAATAACATTAGAAAGACTACAACTTCCATGTACGACGCTTAAAACTTAATTTACGACGCTAAATGCACAGTTGAGGTAGAAAATAAATCGCCAGTGTCAAGTAACTTAATGAAGTAAGCAAGCGGAGAGTCGACTGTAATAGGATTCAGTTTGGACACGCTGTACTGGAACAATCGGCACAGTAAAGCGATCCTATTTAACCTCCCATAACCTCAATATTACAATACACAGCCATCCTAAACACATTGTAAACTTCACAAAACAAGCATACCTACCAAGCAATGGTTAAAACAGAGAGAAACTGAAGTATATCTGCGAACTTTAGTAAGTTGTAAGGGGCCCGTTCATGAAAACCAGGGCCGAGAAAATCTCCTTCGCTTCCCGTAATGTTACGTTAACTCCAGCTCTTTACGCAGCTCTCCAACAAATCCACCCACCACAACAGCTATAAAACACTCCTCATACGACGCTTATTCGGGGAAGTAACATCCAGTAGTGGGATAAATTTCAACCCGCTAATTGAGTATTTTTTTTTTTTTTTTTTTTTTAATTCTTTAACTTAATGATTGAGCTCGTTTCCCGACAGTAAGGCCGACTCCGCCCGAGTCACCACAATCCCTCAATGGCAGAAACAGCAGAACGCAAACCACGCCTTCTGCTCTTCGTCAGCACCAGTCCCCCTTCACACCCACCCCTCTAGTTAAAGGGATAGTTCACCAAGAAATACAAATAAAATACAAAATGTACTCTAAAGGACTTATGATTATGAAGTAAACTTAATTTACTCACCATCAAGTTGTCCTAAACCTAAATGAGTTACTTTGTTTTGTTGAACAGAAAAGAAGATATTTTGAAGAATGTCTGCAACCAAACAGTTGCTGGCCCCAATATGAAAAAAATAAAAAATAAATACAATGGAAGTCAATGGGACCAGAAACAAACTTTCTTCAAAATATTTTCAGAACAAAGAAGGTGCAGGTATGACATCACTTTGTAGGTCAAAATGTGGAACGAGTTAGCATTTAAGCACTTACGGTTCCATCAAAAGTCAATGGGTTTTTTGAATGAGGTTTTGGTTAAAAGGCTGAAATAATGTCTGCGGTAAACACACACACTCAAGACACTTTCACATTTTATTGTACGACATAAAATACATCAGTAGCTATTAGGCCTACTTGTGATTTTTTAAAAGCGTGCCTTGAAAAAGGTGGTTGCTAAAATGTGGCTAAATGGGACTACAGAAGCTGTCAGGGTGATTCATCGCGTTAGCTTCATCACGGCGACAAGGTAAGCTCAGTTTTTGAGAGCTTAGTGATGTTGACGCTGAATTCGTGGAACCGGGATATAGTTTGTTAGCCTAGTCTACCTTTAGCTTTTTGGTGACTGCATTTAGGCTTCAAAATTCATTAAAGTTTTGTTCATCTGTGATAATTATCTTGATGGTCAAAACGTTGAAGTATCAAAAACTTTCAGAACTTGTTTTGAACAATAATCCAAAAGCCTACTGGAAAATCCTGTTGGGTTTCAGTGCGATGCTAACTGTCGGTTGGCCTACAAAGTGTGGCCATACATGTGCCAATCGATTATCCTTTTCAGAGCTGATATGTAATGTTTAACATAAAATGGTTGCTGTGGCAGCCAACAACAGCACAGCTTAACTCTGCATTGATTTTAATTATTAGTAATGTTCAAAAAGTTTCTGTTTAATTAATGCAATTGTTCTTTTTGCCCAGTTTAAACAATGGGACTTTATAGAGCCCGGAAGAGGACAACATACAAACAGAAGTTAGAATCCAACCTGGTGTCGCTCATCATTTGCTCAGGAAAAAGGTTGATAGTGATAGTGGAGATACATCATTTGTTTATGGGATGTTTGAGAGCTTGATTTTAGTCATTATAATCTTAAGAATTTATTGTAATACCTGGAGTGTTACAAAGCACCAATCAAACTGTGGCTACTGTGGGTCTTTAATAAAAAAAAAATTACTACTACAATTTTTTGGTAATATTTTTTATATATGGTGAGGTGGCCTAGTATGTTGAACAAAAGTATTTTGAAATAAATAACCCATGATATTGTTAGACCACAGTGATTTTTTTGTGAGTATGTTGGCCTATACGTCTCTTCTAATGGTTGAAATGCCATACTTTTTGGTATCCTACTATTTTAGATTGCAATTAATGTTCAATGTAAAATCTGAGTTGTGAGCCAAAACCTGCTAGGAATCCGTAGGCTACAAGTGTGAAATTATATGGTATTTTATGTTTTATAAACACAGCGGTTCATTAATAAGCAATGATTTCCATGGTATATTAAAGTGCCATAATTCTGGCACATTTTTATGTGTATTATAAAAAAGAGCCATCCCAAGTATTTCAAATTTTAAAATGGTTTATTTTATGAATGTTTTGTTAACATGTTTGTTGCATCATGTGCAGATTGTAAGCATAAGAGTCTCAGGCAATGTTTTCTCTGTTGCCTGTTCTGTTTGCCTAATTAAATCAAGCTGAATTTCTTCCAATCACTATCAGTTTCTCAGTACTGGAACACTTAGTCTTCTCAGAATAGAGCAGACGGTGCACTATAAGGACACTGTGAAGCAGTGCTATTGCAAAAAAAAATTATATATATATATATATATATATATATATATATATATATATATATATATATATATATATATATATATATATATATATATATATATATATATATATATATATATATATATATAATTTTTTTGCAATTTTGTTTTTCATCAGTTATGGTGCAGTCATCTTAATTCAGTCACATTTTCCTCACACAATACACAGTAAAACATTTCAAGGAAAAGATAATATACCATACTGTGTCTGTGAAAAAGGATAAATGGAATGTGATCGTATTGCTCAATTTCAACTAAGAAAACTTTCTTTCTTTCTTTCTTTCTTTCTTTCTTTCTTTCTTTCTTTCTTTCTTTCTTTCTTTCTTTCTTTCTTTCTTTCTTTCTTTCTTTCTTTCTTTCTTTAACTGGTGCTAACATTTGTTAGCACCAGTTAATGCATTAACCAACATAAGAGCAATATATGTTTATGGCATTAATTAACTTCTGTTAATGTTAGTGAATATAAATGTTAAAAGAATATAAAAGACTAATAAATGCTAGAAGTATTGTTCATTTATAGTTCATGTTAACTATGTTACTGTTAACAAATAAACCTTATTGCAAAGTGTTACCATTATTATTTAAAAAAAATACATTTCTTTATAAAGTAATTTCATAAAGAAAAATATACCATCTCACAGATCTATGATCACTTGTAATTTCATGTTAGATTTTTTTCTCTGAAAATAAATGAGATTCCATCAGCCTTTTCGCTTTTTGGTTCCGCATTCACAAAATGTATATAGCTCCAAGATTTAAGCTTTAGTGGTCATATTCCAAGCAGGGGCCATTTCCTGTGTTCCATTATTCCTTGTCAGTCAGGATTCAATAGAGAGTACACTGGACTCATTTAGAATGGCCAATCCCAAGCACATGACTATGCATGTGGGTGGCCTGATCATGGGGGAGGTTAACTTGCAGAAATCCCCTGATGTGAGTAGCATACCTTCCAAAGGATACAGGGAGAGCTCACATCATTCTGTTAAACTGTGGAAAGCATTGCAGCCAGTCATTGCAATACGAAAATGTAAAGCAACAGATTAATCATATAATATACTGATGTGAAAAAGTTCTTAACTTTTATTATCTTTTCTATGCTAATAAAGCATGCCATAAATGTAAAAGATACAGTAAGTAACCATTTTGATGTAATTGCTCCCAGATTTGAAACCTGACAACATGAACGAATCAGTGCATATGGGTGTATATTTCAGAAATGTGTAATCCACCATAAAAATAAATACAACACTCACAAAACAATAAATACAAAAATTGTAATATTGAGAAAAAAGATCCTATTGTGTCTCATCATGTGTCACATAATCACAGTATAAAATGTGCCTGCATGTTGACATGTGGTCAACTCTTTTGTCTGAAGGAGGCATGCAGGCAAGTCTGAGGCACTGCAACAAGACAACATGTCTTGTTCCCAGTCTCAGGGAACCGGATTGCATACTTTTGAACACGGTTCATAGATGCCTATAGACACATCTATCCAAAGGGGATCTTATATCCCAACAGTATTTGGGGAGGGACTCTTGCGAACTGCCCAGCATAAATGAAGCCGCCAATGTCCCAATATGCCGCTGACATCTTGAGTCTCAAATGTGCAGTAGTGAACTTGAAGCCTGAGACTGTACAGTGAGCGAGAAGTGGAGCCGCGATATTAAGGTCCCGTCCATACTCCCATAGAATCGGCTAATACAGTTTACTGCAACGCGTTGACGCACGCTCGCCTCTCCGCAACATCTCAATGGAGGTTCCAAAAAGTCCAGAGGGCAAAACGGGGCCATTGAGAAGGACATTTTTCAACTTTTCCCTGATGTCCGCCAGGTTCAGGCACTGATGCCTTTCCATCACCACCATCGCTGCCATTGAGCAACCAATGACAGTGGCTGTTGTTTGAGTTGTACAGAGGGCTAAGCCTGTGGTCAAGTCAAGTACACTTTATTTATATAGTGCTTTTACAATGACAATTGTTTCAAAGCAGCTTCACAGTGTTTAACAGGAAAATATTGCAACAAAATTGGATTCAGCTGTACAGTCGTTCTGAAGAAAACTGTGATGTTATCAGCTCATTTCAATTTATCATATAGCTACAATGTGGGCAGATTAGTGATAGTTGATACAGTTAATTTAGTAATTAATTTTATTTGGATATTTAGTTGAAAACTTAGATCGAAATTTTAGTGTCCCCAACTGCCCCTCAGAAAAAAAGGTACAGTAGAGGTACAATTTTGTTCCTTGTGGAATTAAACACATAACTGTGTCTTTAAATGTACACAATTAGTCCTTAGGGTACAATAATTATATTGTATAGTTTTCCTCAGTTCGGTCCTAGTGAGTCGCTGCCCTGCAGAGTTTTGTTCCAACCCTGAAAGACATCAATAGAAGCTCTTACTGAGAATCAACAGGTTTAGATTGTGATGTTTTATTGAAAATGTTTGGTCACCATTATGGCGAACAGTGTTTCCTTTAGTTGGGCAGTTTGGATTTTTAAGTGAGTTACAGTGTAAAAAAAACAAACATAATTGTTCAAAACAAGAGAAGCCATTAACAAAATGTATCATGAAGAATAATGTTTCACTAAACTCATCACTGAATAAAAATAATAAAAAAATAATATTCACAATCAATATGCTTGCAAATGCTTGCCACAGTTCAGACATTCAATATGTTTTATTTTTAAAAACATTCTAAGGGAAGAAAGTTTAGACACATATCAAGAATCAGCATATGGATCTCAACAATGGTGACATACTTAACGCTGCAATGCATGCTGGGAGGCACAAGTTTTATACTATGGTGGCTTAGTAGGATTGGAGCTAAACTCCGGAGGATATCACCTGACCGAACTTGCCTACCCCTGACTTAGAGGTACAACAATGTACCCTTAAGGGTACAGCCCAGTGACGGCCACTTGTACCTTAAAAGGTACAATTTTGTACTCTTTTTTTTGTTAGTTTTTTTGACAGTGTGAGCAAGCCAAGCCAAAAGTGACAGTGGCAAGGAACCAAAACTCCATCAGGGCATGATGAAGAAAAATAAACCTTGGGAGAAACCAGACTCAGTCAGGGTTCCAGTTCTCTTCTAGCCCAACCAATCGTGGTAACCAATTCAGTTGCAGGTACTAATTATGTTTTTTTTTTCATGATCTCTCCACCTTGGTGATCTGGAAGAAACGGTAGGCTCATGGGGTAGGGACAATACTGGCCCGCCTCGAATTGCTTATTGAATCTACTGTGAGCCAATTCCTGTTTCTCACGCTTCCAAGTCAGATTTAACCTGGCCATTACATTCTACCCTGTATGTGGATCTGACAGATGTAGAGGGCTTAACACATTCACTGTCTTCGTCCTCTCTAAGTACATCCAGTTCCACAGAGCAAGATGGCATCAACAACATCCTCACTGCTGGATCAGAAGATGCCAGAGACTGGGCTTCCTGATCCAGCAGATTGCTCCAAGCCTCCTCAACAGCAGTTGGACCTGAACCACGGGGTACAGATGCTTGTCCCTCCTACCTTGAGAAGAGGTCCAAGTGTGAGCAGAACTTCCTCAATGTGAACTTGTCATAGTGAACGCATCCAGCATCCCCCAGTGCTAGACACACATGCTTTGCTCCTAATAAAACAATCCACAGAACCCTGGGTGTCAAAAAATGTGGACAAGGACTAAAGCATTTGTTTCTTGTTACATCTCCATAGTTCTGTCTTCTCTCCTTCTTATCACATACTACAAACAAATGGCTTCTAAAGAAAAAAAGCTGATGATGTGTATTGCAGGGGGCCTTTACTCATGTTTGTGACGTCATGGACTGTTGTTGGCCAATGATTGGTTACACATGCTTCAGCCACCGGTCACCCTGATTGCATTCTCCATGGTAAATACTGAAACTTGCATGTCATGTATTTAAATAAATGTGTAATTACACATTTGTAATGATGATGTTGCTATTAAGTAAATTATATTAACTTTACATAAATATATTAACTTTACATGTAATATCAAATTACACACTGTTATATATAAAACATTATTACACGGCTCTGTGAAATACTTAAATACGCATTCCAGGGGTTATTCCCAGATAACAACCGCTCATCCGGGTACTGCGAGTTATCTTGACTGGTATACTTCTATGCTTAACCACACCATCTTGTGGCTGTTAAATACTTAAACAGCCATGGCATGGTTACAATGGAAGACTTCAAGGTGGGTTTTACTTTATAAAGTTTTAAATATGGACATTTTTCTTACACAAACGCATCGATTCGAATCAGAAGGCTCTTTTAACCATCGGAGCCGTGTGGAGCATGTTATTTGATGGACAGCTGCATTTTTATGGTCTTCAAAAACAGCTACAACTAGCCTACTGCTTGGATTAACGTTAGCCTGGACTTTTTAAATATAACTCCGATTGTATTTTTTCTGAAAAAAGAATGTCATATACACCTATAATGACTTGAGGGTGAGTAAATCATAGGCTTTGTTTAGGCAAATAGGCAAATCTTCAGCAATAGATAAAGGCTTAAAGCAGTTTGGAACAGTTTTTTCTTCGTGGAAACTTTGCTTAAGAGCTAATAAAATATTTAATCTCAAGACAATATTTTGTGTCTAATTTATTTGAGACTAGTAGTGTGTAATAAGCGGGATAATGTACACCCAGCCGGTTGTTATAGCAGAATAAAACCCTTCAGTGTGATGCAAGACTGATCACTCTGTCAGGGTTTATTCTGCTATAACAACCGGCTGGGTGTACATTATCCCTTACGAAAACAATGTGTTCAAATTTTAAAATACAATATTGTAAAAAATATTGTATTGTATATGAATAACATAAAATAAAACGTCTTTAAAATAAAATATTGTGCACACCCATATTGCCAAAATGGTATGATCCTCGTTTCATAACACAAAGATTCGACTGTGAGATCGGTGGTTGAATCCGTCTCCGCATATTGATGCATCGAATTCTTCGACTATTCGGTCACCCCTAAATGCCATTAAAACTTTTTTTTCTGTTACTGTCAGTTTGTCAGTGATGCGTTACTTTATCAATGCATTTTAATAACTGTTACAACATATTTTGTTTTTTACAGTAACAGACACTGTTATAAACCATCTACATAATTAAGCTTGTTACCACTTCCTCGATAACTTTAAAACCAGCCTACAACGTTTGTAATAACACAATAACCATAACGCGCTGTTCATTATAAATTTGGGATTATGAATTATATTGAGAACGTCATACATAGAAAGAATGCTGTAATTTAACTTACCCACTTTAGCTGCATTCATCGTGAAGTTTTTCAAACTACACTCACTTCTGGAGGGGCAGCAGCAACACGAATAGCTGGTACAGATCTTTATCAGGAGCAGCTTCTTAGCAAAACCTGCTTTATACTAACCTTCAGTTATAAAGCAGTCTGGTGAGAAATGCTTTGCGGTTCGCGCAAACATAAAAGCATTGACAAAACAAAACTCAGCCACTGCGTCTTTAGCGGATTTAGGAACATCAAAATGACTGCAGTGTTCATTATTACACCCAAGAACACAACACCACAATCGCTTAGACGGCATTCTGCTCCAGCGTATCAACAATGGCAGAACTCGCTCAGAGCGGGTCTGAGGTGAAACGCTGCTTGCCAATCAACAGTCGTGGGAGGGATGTCCAACCGTGTGACGTCACACAGTCGAACAGCTTGATTTTAAACAGGAGAAAACATATAAGGAGAAAAAAAAAAACGCTTGATGAATTTTTATCATTATAGGATGTTTGTGTACAGGCACTGCCAACACACATTTCCATACAATCAGCTTGAAAAAGTGCATGTACCATTATAGGAACCCTTTAAGCACACTTTTCCCCACAAGGGTATCTTTAGGTTGGATTTTTAAAATATAGTGCACTGCTAGAGAAGACAATTCACTCATATTGTATGACCGTAAAATTTTCCAAACATTGTGTATTCTGCATGCGGGAGCAGACAAAAAGTGTATGGCTACTTGAAGCGTGCTGAAGTTGGCAACATTCCAGCCTGTCAGCTGCAGGCTCTCAATTCAACATTGCAAATCCAGACCTTGGGTCAGATCCAAAAATATTGCTCCACAGATAGCCTGTTTATGACTTGTGGAACATTTTGTCCTAAAATGCTGCTGTTTTGCATTCTCACCTATAGCAGATGAATTACACAATGTTAGATAGCAAGGAGTTTACTGTAGTTCACAGAAAATGAGCAACAACATCATTCCTCACAGTGCATGTACTTTCAAGCTGAGCAGACGGACCTACAGGCAACATGCAATTTCATGTAATTACACCGCTATATGATCCCATCCACCGCTCCAAGCTTCGGGGGTGTAGCATAATGATTTGAATTCTTTCTGTTAATTAGCAGTCATACTACCAACTCACTTTTTATACTTTTATGATTTATGTCCTTTACCCAAAAAAGTGCTGTGGTGGTATTATCAGTTATGATATGGTCATATAATCATATGTTTTTCCATCGTCATCCAAGGTACTTGCAGTTTGATGTTGCAAAACCCTGAGCATTGTCAACCTGATTGAACAGTTTTTATTTTTTATTGTTATTCGCTTTGGTACTACTTTCACAAGCAAGGTGTTCATTTTCAAAACTCATAGTACTAATATCACAACAGATCATCAAAAGTTAACTTTTTTCAAACATTTCATTTCAATTGTGTTTGTACAATACACCAAACCACAAAGTATCCTTTTCACTTTACAAAATAAGTAAGTTTCATCTACATAAATGTTTCATAACCCTTACTATCTAACTTTTGATTTGCATATCTTCTTGTTCAGTTTAATACATTTGTCTATTACAGTTTTTTTTATTCACTTTGGTACTATTTTCACAAGTAAGGTGTACACTTTCAAAACTCTTAGTACAAAATTCCAAACTGATCACACTTGTAAAACTGCTTTACAGTTATCGTTGTTTCAAACACAAGATTATTGTAATTTGTAATGAGACCATTTGGTTTAATCACCGAACCACAACTGCATAATCTTTTTTTTTCAGTTTATTACTTTTAACAATCACATTTATAGTGTAATACCAGTGTAATACCCATGTAGTTATACAAATTTGTGTCCTCATAAACCACATAAACAGGCTCACATGTGTGTGTGTGTGTGTGTGTGTGTGTGTGTGTGTGTGTGTGTGTGTGTGTGTGTGTATATATATATACATTGGAAAAAAAATATCAGGTCTCCAACTGAAAATTGTCTAATTGTAAAAAAAAAATTGAATAAATAAATAAAAATCTACATTTTTTAGTTGGCCAAATTGAATTGCATCAATTCACAAAAATAAAATTTAGATGTGATCAGTCACTAGAAAATTTTCAATTGGAGACCTGCATTTTTTTGTGCATTATGATATTATTTGCACATTTATTTTAAATTATTATTGTCCCTGGTTCATTAGGGTATTCTTGTAAGTAGCAGTCGCTGAGACAGACTTTAAGTATCACCTCCCCTTAAAAAGCTCTATTATATCCCTGCAATCTATTCCTGTTTACATGAAATAAGCCTGCTCCCGAGCAGGTTTGATCTTGTGGAACTGTTTCCTATGATAGCAACTCCAGGATGAGCTTTGAAGAACCTAACAATCCCGGGTCATGTCAAATCGTCAACGATGAAATCCATCTTATTGAATAATCCACGTATGCCGAACGGACCTCATATGTTATAAATCTGATGCTGTGTTATTCTCACATTGAAAACATCTGTCATATGACTATTCCAATCCAATCACACAACAGTTTGTACATATTTTATGAGGAAGCTGCAGTGATGGGTAGGTTTTAGGTGTGGGTTTATGGGTAGGTCATTATTAGCCACATCGAACAAATACGTACGAATTGGTCATGAGATAGCATTGGACCATTCACCATGCTGAAAAGGCTCCAGCAGAAGGAAAGCATATCAATGAACAAAGTTTCAAACTATATAACAGAAGACGACTATTGTTGTAATCATTAGTCTGTGTTAGGGTTGCATTATCAGACTGTTATTGTGCATTCTTTGTTTTTCATATGTTTTCATGTGCTTCCTTTCAATTTTCATTAGTGTGTTTCCATAATTATCTTGCACACCTGTGTCTTGATGAGTTACTACTCATTTTCTTGTGTGTTTAAGTTTTGTTTCATTCATGCATTATTTTAGCCTGACCCACATCAAGATGTTTGGTCTGGAAACTCACCATTGAAGGGCTCAATCCGAGGGGCGGGATAAACGGTTGTCTTTCAAACTCCCTGTGCACGCGATAGGATAGCGCTACAACCAACCAGAGCAACGAAGGTGAAGCAGAGCTAGCTGACAGATTAAACTTTCGCCGTATCCGGTCGGCAAAACTCCAAACACATCTTCCCCTTTAAAGAATGACTTCAGTGCCGTTCTTTGTTCTTTTCTCAGAGAAACGCTTAACTCCAAGCCTCCCAGAGTCGTGGTAAAAGCCGATTCGAAAGACCACCATTCTCCAGCTTTTTTGTTTACAAGTAGCACGCAACTCTGTCATCATGTTAAGCCCCGCCCACCAACTCTATACACGACGTGATTGGCCTGACCAGAGTTTGGATTTTACAGCTCAGAAGCAGATTAGATTTGCTGCCACTGGGATGTGTCTAGATTTCTAGGCTAGCATTATTTGGTATTGCCTTTACTTTGTGTAAAGCTGTTGTGTTCTTTTTCACAATTTGGATTATCTTCTGTTTTATTTGTGTTAATTAAAACAATTAGCAGCATTTGTACTCAAAGTAGCATTCACGTCAACTCATTTTCTTCAACCTCAGAAGTTTATAAATTAATTTATCAATATGAAGCTTGATAGATAATTGACTATTGAATAGAAGTACTCATAACTAGAAACATTTTTATTATAAATCATATATAATATCAAAAAGATCCATTGTTAGAACTTTGGAATTTTAAAATATCATACATTAGACTGTACATTATCAAACACTGATTGCAAGTAAAAGAGCTTGTGAGGCTGATGATTCACAACAATAAAAAGCATTGTGGCAAGGGGGGCGTGATTCAGCGAGGTCTGCAGCGGGAGAGAGAGCCGCGGGACGAGCGGTAAGTGAGTGGGTTGGACGCAGATTAATAACACCTGTCTCTTGTTCCAGTAATGAGCTCGGAGAGGGTATAAAACATCGGTGGAACCGGATACCAGGGAGAGAGAGAGGGACTGCTGACGCGACACACACGGACACTGAGAAACTGAGCACGTTGACCCGGAAGCGGATGTTTAACCGGAAACCTGGAAGTGACTGAGAGAAATACACACTCGCTGAGAGTGTACAGAGACTGAGTTTTGATTTATAAATAAAAGCGTCAGCAGTCAAGCCGATCCCCGTGTCCTCTTCCTTCCTCACAAAACGAACTTTATCACACTGGTGCCGAAACCCGGGAAGGAAGTAGGACCGCGCCGCCGCCATGCAGACGCCCTCCGCCACGCCGTTTGCGGACATCATCACCTCCCTCGCGGCCCTCCACCAAGACCAACACCAGGCGATGCTGGACCTGGGGCAGATCAAGAGCGCCGCTTTGAGGCGATTGTCCGAGGCCAGCAAGAGGACCGCGAGGGGTTCCGGAGCTGGATGGATCGGGAGGTTCGCGCCGAGGCCGCCGGGCTGGCCAGCGCACCGGTGCACGTGCCCCTACACAAAATGGGGCCAGAAGACGACCCGGAGGCCTTCATAGACTTATTCCAAAAGGCCGCGGAGGCCTGCGGGTGGCCCCGGGCACAGTGGCCGGTGCGCCTTATTCCATTACTATCAGGAGAAGCCCAGGCTGCCGCACAACAGCTGCAGGTGGCGAACCTCCTGAAGTACGACGACCTGAAGAGGGCCATCCTTCAGCGGGTCGGCCGGACCCCGGAGCAGCACCGCCAGAGGTTCCGCTCCATGGAATGGGGCGAGGCCGGCCGACCCTTCGCAATGGCCCAACAGCTCCGGGACTTGTGCCGCAGATGGCTCTTGGCCGGCGGAAGCGACGTGGACCATATCGTCGATCTGGTGGTGCTGGAGCAGTTTATCACTCGGCTCCCAAGGAAGACCGCCGAGTGGGTCCAGTGCCATGCTGGAGACGGCCATCAACCTGGCGGAGGACCACCTGGTGGCGTGCCCGGGGGTCGGCGAGCCCCCATTAACCTCTCACTCTCTCTCTCCCCCCTCTGTCTCTCCCTCACGCCCTGTCCCTCTCCCCAGGTCCCGCCCTCCAGGCCCTCCTCGCGTTCCCCCCACAGGCCGGGGTGGGATAGGCCTAGGACTGTCTGGGAGTTCGCGGGCTCCGCCCAGGGGGGCGGGGCCGCTGGGGGCGGGTGGTGACAATGGCTCTGGTTTCACACCCTCCCCGCGCTCATTCTCCAACCTTCAAAGCCTGATGCAGCCTGGGGCATTGGATACAAGCCGCATGGTTAAGGTGCTGTGTGTGCACGGGGATGTGGTGGAATATCCGGTTGTCCCAGTCACGATACAGTTTCGGGGGAAAAAGCATAATGTAGAGGTCGCGGTTAGTCCACACCTCCGGCATCCGCTAATTCTGGGGACGAATTGGCCCGCCTTTCCGGCTTTTCCGGCAGGAGGGGGGCGGCGCAAGTGCAGCTTGGAGAGACTGAGACGGGACCCTTGGGGACAGCTTCAGAGGAACCGAGCGGGATCGAGAGACTGATTCTCTCGGACCGCGATGACTTTCCTCTGGAGCAGTCACAAGATGAGACCCTCAAAAATGCCTTCCAGCAGGTCCGATCGATTGACGGCCAGCCTCTCCAATCTGCCTTGCCTGTCTCGTATCCGTATTTTGCCATAATAAAGGATCGGTTGTATCGAGTGACCCAAGACACTCAGACAAAGGTAGATACAACCCAGTTGTTAGTACCAAAGAGCCGCCGGGAAATGCTTTTCCAGGCGGCTCACTCTAATCCAATGGCGGGCCACCTGGGACAGGCGGCCACGCTGAATCGCCTCATGACCCGATTTTTTTGGCCAGGCATTCATGACAATGTGCGCAGGTGGTGCGCGTCTTGTCCGGAATGTCAGTTGGTGAATCCACTGGCCGCCCCAAAAGCGCCGTTGCGCCCCCTTCCATTAATGCAGGTCCCCTTCGAGAGAATTGCGATGGACCTCATCGGGCCATTAGAGCGATCCGCACGCGGACATCGTTTTGCGTTAATCATCATGGACTACGCAACACGATATCCGGAGGCAGTGGCTCTCCGCAACATCTCCGCGAAGAGTGTTGCGGACGCACTGTTTCGACTGATCTCCCGAGTGGGGATTCCGAAAGAAATCCTCACTGATCAAGGCACGGCGTTTATGTCACGCACGTTAAGCGAACTCTACGGATTATTGGGCATTAAATCCATTCGAACAAGCGTCTATCACCCACAAACGGACGGCTTGGTCGAACGGTTTAATCGCACTCTTAAATCCATGATCCGTAAGTTCGTACAGGAAGACGCCAAAAATTGGGATCGGTGGTTAGAACCCCTCTTATTTGCCGTGCGGGAGGTTCCGCAAGCCTCCACGGGGTTTTCCCCCTTCGAGCTTCTCTACGGACGGCAGCCCCGGGGGGTGCTGGACGTCCTACGAGAAACTTGGGAGGAGGGACCTTCTTTGGCCAAGAACGAAATTCAGTACGTGCTAGACTTGCGAACAAAACTCCACACCTTGGGGCGGCTATCTAGGGAGAATTTGTTGCAAGCCCAGGACCGCCAGAGCCGGTCATATAACAGGGGTACGAAGCTACGCAAATTCACACCGGGAGAGAAAGTGCTCGTATTACTCCCTACGTCGAGCTCTAAATTAATGTCAAAGTGGCAGGGGCCGTTTAAGGTCGCACGACAGGTTGGAGACCTCGATTATGAAGTGATACGATCCGATAGGAACGGGGCACGTCAAATATACCACCTCAATCTCCTTAAGAAATTGAATGAGGTGGAATCAGTGTTGTTGGCAGCGGTGATCGGGGGAGAGGATGATCTCGGGCCAGAGGCGAGCATCAAAGCACAATCGGTCGCGCTGGCCCCTGGGGGAGATCACCTCTCACCATCCCAACTCACTGATTTATCGAAGCTACAGGTGGAGTTCGCCGACGTGTTTTCGCCCCTACCGGGACGTACCAATTTGATTCAGCACCATATCGAGACCGAGCCGGGCGTGGTAGTTCGCAGCCGGCCGTATCGCTTGCCTGAACACAAGAAAAAGGTGGTTCAGGAGGAATTAGGGGCAATGCTCGATATGGGAGTAATAGAGGAGTCCAACAGTGACTGGGCGAGCCCGAAAGTTTTGGTCCCTAAGACCGACGGCTCGGTCAGGTTCTGTGTGGACTACTGCAAGGTGAATGCAGTGTTGAAATTCGACGCTTATCCAATGCCGCGGGTTGACGAGTTGCTTGATCGGCTGGGCACGGCTCGATTTTATTCGACATTGGACTTAACAAAGGGCTATTGGCAGATCCCCTTGTCTCCATTGTCCAAAGAAAAGACAGCTTTCACCACGCCGTTTGGATTGCACCAATTTGTCACACTTCCTTTCGGGTTGTTCGGGGCGGCCGCTACCTTTCAGCGCCTCATGGACAGGATTTTGCGTCCCCATGCCGCATATGCTGCATATTGAGTCGGGCGGTGGGGGTATGTGGCAAGGGGGGCGTGATTCAGTGAGGTCTGCAGCGGGAGAGAGAGCCGCGGGACGAGCGGTAAGTGAGTGGGTTGGACGCAGATTAATAACACCTGTCTCTTGTTCCAGTAATGAGCGCGGAGAGGGTATAAAACATCGGTGGAAGCGGAGACCAGGGAGAGAGAGAGGGACTGCTGACGCGACACACACGGACACTGAGAAACTGAGCACGTTGACCCGGAAGCGGATGTTTAACCGGAAACCTGGAAGTGACTGAGAGAAATACACACTCGCTGAGAGTGTACAGAGACTGAGTTTTGATTTATAAATAAAAGCGTCAGCAGTCAAGCCGATCCCCGTGTCCTCTTCCTTCCTCACAAAACAAACTTTATCACAAGCATATTTTCAGCCCATATTATCATTGTTTCAAACACAATATTATTGTAATATGTAATAAGAACATGCGGTTTAATCACAGAAACACAACTGCATAATCTTTTTTTCAGTTTAGTACTTTTAACACTCAGTTCATCAAACAGCAAACAATGCAAGATTCATGTTTCAAATCACCCTCGTCGCTGAATTAATTACAGTTATATAGGCTACAGATGCCACATAAGAAAATATGCTTATATTACCTAACTTATGTAAATGAATCCATAATGTTTGTAATATTATCTATTCACTGTGTTATCAAAAGGTGTGATAAGTTATGACCCATGAGGTTCTGGACTATAGAACAGAGATTGCTGTCAATAGAGTAAATGTTCTCACTGTGTCATATGACTGAATCTAGCTGAGCTTTATAAGGCTGAGTTACAGTAATGTGGCAGCCTCTACCATGGTAATCTGTTTACTGTATCACATTACACACACACACACACACACACACACACACACACACACACACACACACACACACACACACACACACACACACACACACACATATATATGTATGTGTGTATTCATGACATAAAACCTGAATTTTATACAAATAACTTTTACTGCATTTATTTCCAATCATGTTCAAAATCATGAATTATTATTATTTTTATTTAATTTTTAATTCAAAACTTGTGACCAATTTTATATCATAGGATGAAATTCTTTCTTTGTCAGTTACGTACAAAAAACTATGGATTCATATTGAAAATCAGTTTACATTTTAATTTTGTGGTGAACTACTGCATACCTTTAATGCATTTGTAATTGAAAAATCTACTTTTAGGAATGGTGTTGAAACATTATAAATGCATTATGAATGAGAACCCATTAGAGTCTCCACTAAAATGTGCCACAGTGCTTAAAGCAAATTCAGACAACCCATATCATGTTGCTAGATGCAATTCCTCTTTCTCTCTATTTCATCTTTACGTTTACATCTGCACATATTTACGCCCAATGCATTTTTACTATGCATCATTACTGGTTTGAAAGGAACTGAACCTTATTAATAAAGTATAGAAGAAACTGCAGACTAAAAAAGACCTCCTCCAGTACACTCATCGTTTTCTCACAGGCTGAAAAGCAAAGCAAATCAATCCTATCCGCAGACTGTTGCTTTTGGCTTTTGCGAGTTAGTGTAGTAACAAAATGTGTTATATTAATGTTTGTGCATGACCACAGAGGGGTGTATCATAACATTCAGTATGTATGTTTGACACTTAAACAATATACAGAATATGCGTTTGACAGGATTTTGGAGAGAACTGAGTGTTTCAAAGCCTAACCAATTTTGACTGGAACTGTCAGCTGGTCTTTTGTTCTTGCTGTAGATTAGTTATGCTGAGGCTCCAAACCTGTTTGTGACCATCTCATAAAGCTGGGGGGCCACCAAACCAGGAACCTCTGCAGCCACGGCTATTCTTATGCTAATCAAATATGGATATCAAAGCAGACAGGTCCATACAGACCACCAACTGCCACTCAAAGATGTAGATTGAAAGTGGGGCACACACATAGCGAGGAGAAAGCCGTGATTCTAGCTTAAAGAAGCAAAGAATGTCCTACTTCAGACATGGTCGAATTGCTCATCCATGGTTGTTCATGCCATGGACATGAAGGGTTATTATAGTTCAGTTTAGTGTCACTGTAGTTGATTGTATTAGTTTAATTATTCGGTTTTGGGTTAGATTTTTATTTATTGATTTTTTGTTTTATTATATGAGTTATATTACCGACATAGTATTGTAGAGCTGCCAACTTCACTAAATTGATAGAATTACAAAAAATTTAATTTACATTTAAAAACATAAATTTTAAATGTATGAAAGCGTATTTGTATTTGTGATTATCATTATATATTAATGTATTAATCCATAATCATTATATTATTTTTATTTATTGATTTAATTTTGGTTTGGAATCATGAAAATGTATTCTGTTTTGAGCTTTTTCCTAATGTTATTTAGAGGAAAAAATAGTGATTTTTTGCCTGGTTTTTGATTTCCTTTTGCCTGAAATGGCAAGAAACAAACAAACAAAAACAAAAACACCCACGTTTTTTTGTGCCCTGACTTGACCAACCTGACATGAAATTGATCAGCCACTGTGTGCAGCATAATTCAAATTTCAGCTGTAAAAAAAGAACATCTATTAATTTATGAAAAGTAGATTGAGTCTTCTGGACTCATTGTTCTGCCCTCTTTTTCACTGATTTTCTCTCCAGTTTTGAAAGAATGCTGCAGGTAGGCAACAGAAGATCTCTCTACACCCCCTCAGTGAATGTCCAAACCTTTTAAAAAAATTCCCATTGCGCAAACTAGGGCCCCTTAAACCATTAATCGGACCTTATTCCACTGCTGCAGCGACGGCTCTTTTGACTCTCTTCTTTCATTTTGCCTCCCATTCACTGATTCTCCCACTTTTGTGAGCAAGCTGAGAATTCTCACACAGCCTATCCCATAATACCCATTGACATAAGAGGAACTTGTGAAATGCATCACCCACCAACGCTTATTTAAACAAAACTGGAAAAGAGCCCTCTTTCTTGCTATGCATCGCTCTTCTTTCTTTTCTCCCCATCATCCGCTGCTGTACTGAACATTATACATGCATGCCAAAGCTTCCATAAGTCCAATAATTCATGCATGTCAACGCTCCCCCACACAGACGTTAAAAGAACCATCCTTCTTGCAAGACAACACCTCGGTTGTCAACTTAATATACTGAAGAATATATCATATGCTGACATTTATACGGGCAAATATGTGAAATGGGGAATTGAAGACACTAAACTTATCTCCAATAACATTAGCGGCTAAGTTCACAGCCCTGTACAGAGAATCTTTTTCACCATAACATTTGTAGACTGTGTTTCTACAACTCCAGACACTTTTATGCCATTTTTATAATTTTATAATTTACCTTTTCACTATTTGTATTGTTTATTTTTGTTACTTTACAAAAGCCTTTTATGTGTAAGCCATACAAAAAACAAAAAACAAAAAAAAAATCACACCAAAAAAATCACATTAATTACATTTTAAAGACTATGCTAATTTAAATAAAGAAATAAATAAAAGTAAACTATTTCAATATAAAGTTTTACCTCAAAAGAACAAGTGAAACTTTTGGTCTATATTACGGTTGTAGGTCTAGAATAAATGTATTTGCATTATGTAATTATTTATAGCAGCAAATAATTAAATGTGCAACGAAACAATCGCATATGAAGTGCTGGGAAATACATTCATTCTAGATACAGAATATTTATCCAACTGGAGGGAGAAAGAGAAATTGTATGATTGATTGATGCAGATAGCAACATGATTCATGATTGAAATAACTGAAATAAATGAATGTGAATACTTAACTTCTACTTCCTGTGTGAGAATGAGATGGAAAGAGGAGGCACAAACAATTTCAGTTGGTTTCTTAAACTTTAGCTCTTATTATGAAATGTATGATGTATGATACACATTGAAAAGAGCTCATATAAAAAGAGATCTCCTTAAAAACTTGTTTCTCCGAGCAACAATGAGAGAACAAATGATTGTTGATTTGGTAGATTTTTCTCTTGGTAAAAAAACAGCTTTCTAGCAAAAAGATTTAGATTTCCCAAGATGCTAAAGCTTGCAATTAAAGGTAAAATATTTCAATATGAACTCAAACATTTCTCATCAAAATGATCCAAGACCAAATATACAACAAACATAGAATGTGGTGTATATTTCTCTTAAGGAATTACAAGATAGCTTGGAGACAAAATTCTCCTATCTCTTAAGATGTGATTTATGGTGTCCTCTGTTTCACCTTTGTCTTTTTTCTCTTTTAATCACACTTTTGACATTTGACCTGAGACCCCAACTGTAATTTTAAAAACAGGACTTTACCTCATGCACAGATCAAATGGACAACAGATTTATCTTTATGCATTGCTCTTGACATAAAATGGTGCAATATTTTAATAAACAAAAAAGAAAACCTTAAATTAAGGAAACTTTGCCATGCATTTAAATTAAACATTTATATTAATAGTTTTATATTAATGCTGCCATTTTCTGTAGCTGTAGTAATCCCACAAAAACTAACAGAAGACAAAATAATTCAGAACACATTGGACATAACAGGAATAATGGCAGGACACAACCACATCAACATACAGTGTATCTGGAAAGTATTCACAGCGCTTCACTTTTTCACTCAGCCTTATTCCAAAATGGATTAAATTAATTATTTTTTTTCTCAAAATTCTACATTACCCCTACATTACATCACCTGGAGTTTGCTAAAAGGCATCTGAACGATTCTCAGACCATGAGAAACTAAATTCTCTGATGAAACAAAGATTGACTCTCCATTTTCTTATGTTAACTGGTTAACTGGTGTGTGTCCTGCGAGTTTTGTCATAACATTTCCCATTTCCAGTTCTTTAGCATCTTTGACAGGTTTAATCACCATAGTTTAAGACAGTACAGCTGACCAATGTTTTTTCTTTTCTTTTTTTCTTAAAGACATTTTCCCTTTCTGTTTAGTTTGAGTTTTCCCCCTGTTACCTATGGACTTCTCTGCTGTGAAGCTATTCTGCCTGAAGCAGGAAGAACGTCTGCTGGAAGGGCATACGCATGACTTCCTCGACCTGGCATGGCTGAGACACTACCCTGACTGCTCGCTCTGTGTTTTTTACTACCAGCCTGAGCAAGCAGTCGAAGGCATGCGTTCCAGCGGGTGGTCATAAAGAGGATTTTGCCGCTTATGTGGAGTGTGTTCTTGCAAATCTCAGCTCCGCCTGTACCAACGGACGGCATTACCAGTCCCCTTCCACCAATGGCAGAGACCAGCCATCCACCACCGATCCGTGACCGGCACAAGGGAGTTGCCTGTGCCCACTGCAGACCGTAGAGACCGGCCTGCTACGACAGACAAGCCCAAACTCAGGAAGAGGTTGAGTGGAATCATCGCCCCGGAGCATTGCCCACAGCAAGAGTCTGACCAGGTGCATGAGTCTGCAACATTGTGCGTCATGGAGGGAGTACTTGTGGAGCTTGAGGGCTAGGAAAGGAGTCCCACCCACCAGCCAGAGATTTGAAAATGGCTGTGCACAGACACTCCCTATTTAACCTGATGGAGCTTGAGAGGTCCTGCAAATAAAAATAGGAAAAACTGCCCAAAAATAGGTGTGCTAAGCTTGTAGCAGCATACTCAAAAAGACTTGAGGCTGTAATTGGCACCAAAGGTGCTTCAACAGTAGTATTAAGTAGTATAGTATTATCAACAGGTATTAAGCAAAGTTTTTAAATACTTACACACACACGTGATTGATTTATTTATTTTTGAGTTTGCAAAGATTTCAATCAAACTTTTTTCACATTCTCATTATGGGGTTTTAGAAAACTAGAAACAGGTGCATAACTTAATCAGAAGCCTTTGAGACTGACAGTGAACAAGAACACTGGAAAACAGCATCAGGGAAATTGGAACCAAAACACAATAAAATAAAACAGAAATAAGCATAACCTTGACATTACACCCAACTCCCAGAAGGCTTGTTAATAAGTTGGAGACAGGCAGAAACTGGCAGTAGCCAGAAGATATAGACACCACAGAGGAGATGACGGAGGGAGGAGCCAGGGAGGCAATGAAGGCAGGAGGAGCCATGGGAAACCAGAACACATAAGGCCCGAAAGTTTGTGGTGTAGGCAGAGCACCAACCGATAAAGCAGAGCTAAAGGGATGAGTGTGCCCAGCGGAGCTGTAAGGATGACGGCCCTAGTTGAAGCCGAGGGGGTGAGGAGCCAAGGTGGAGCCATAAGTATGGGCATAGGTTTAGGGGGGCTATAGGTACTAGTCCCAATCAATATTTTAAGATGATGAAATTGTCCCCACCAATATTTTAGAGAACTCATTTGTTCTGCTATATGAATTGATTAATAATGTATTAGTGAGTGTAGCTTACACAATGCAGATAAATAAAAGGGAGACCACTGAATTCTCAGTTAATACTGTATACTGCTCAGAGTAGCAAAAACCAGAAAAAAAGGAAGAAGAAAAGAGAAATAGAGGGGAAAGTTTTTTTTTTTTTTTTTAAATGTAAGATTAAGTGCTCATGGAAGAGATGAGTTTTCACCTGTCTTTTGAATGAAGCGAGTGATTCTGTCGTGCGTATGGAGGATGGAAGATCGTTCCACCAACCAGGAACAATGAAAGAAAAAGTTCTGGAGAGGGATTTCATGCCTCTCTGTGATGGTACCACAAGCCTTCGCTCATTAGCGGAGCGAAGGCTTCAGGTGGGTGTGTAGACTCGTAGGAGTGAGTCGAAGTATGCGGGTCCTGAGCTTGTGGAAGATCCATAAGCAAGAGTCAGAGCTTTGAATTTGATCCGGGCAGCGAGTGGTAGCCAATGCAGAGAGATGAATAGAGGTGTGACATGAGCCATTTTGGGCTCATTGAATACAAGACGTGCCGCAGCGTTCTGGATCATTTGCAGCAGTTTGTTTGCACAAGATGGAAGTCCAGCCAGGAGTGCATTGCAAAAGTCAAGTCTAGAAATGACCAGGGCTTGGACAAGAAGCTGTGCTGCATGCTCCGTAAGGAACGGTCTGATTTTCCTGATGTTGTGCAATGCAAACCTGCATGACCGAGCTGTCTTTGAGATGTGGTCTTTGAAGGACAGCTGGTCATCAAAGATTACTCCAAGATTTCTTGGAGTATAGAGCAGGAGTAGGATTTACAGGAGTAATCAAAGATGAACCTAGCTGGATGGTAAAATCGTGTTGTATGGTCGGATTAGCAGGGAAAACAAGCAGTTCAGTCTTTGCTAGATTGAGCTGCAGCTGATGTTTTTTCATCCATGCAGAGATGTCCGCCAGACAGCTTGAGATTCGTGCAGCTACTGTGGGATCATCTGGTTGAAATGAGAGGTAGAGCTGTGTGTCATCAGCATAGCAATGATATGAGAGGCCATGTGCCTGAATGATGGGTCCCAATGATGTGGTGTAAATGGGGAAGAGGAGAGGTCCAAGCACTGAGCCCTGAGGAACCCCCGTGGTCAGTTGATGTGTTTTGGATACCTCTCCTCTCCAAGCAACCTTAAAAGACCTACCTGTGAGATAGGACTCAAACCAGTGGAGTGGAATCCCTGTGATGCCCAGTGATGAGGGAGTGGACAGAAGAATATGATGATTCACAGTGTCAAAGGCAGATAAAGTAGGATGAGGACTGATGATTTGGATGGAGCTTTTGAGTCTCAGTTGAGTGGCCCTTTTTGAAACCTGACTGGTTTACGTCCAGTTGATAGTGCTATTTGGATATTATTAATAAAAGATTCATTATATTTGAATGACCAACCATGTTAATAGTAACAGTTTACACTAAGGTTCATTAGTTAACATTAAGCCTAGTTCAGACTGCACGATTTTCAAACTCTT
Source organism: Pseudorasbora parva (assembly GCF_024679245.1). Taxonomy (NCBI): domain Eukaryota; kingdom Metazoa; phylum Chordata; class Actinopteri; order Cypriniformes; family Gobionidae; genus Pseudorasbora; species Pseudorasbora parva. The sequence continues at coordinate 15,434,628 of NC_090174.1, read as the reverse complement.
GGCTCACTGCTCTTTTCACACTGCAATACTGTCTGGGGCATCATTCAGTCACTGCTGTATTCACACTGCATGACTGAACAAGAGGAAGAATCGCCAACTCTCTCTCTCTCTCTCTCTCTCTCTCTCTCTCTCTCTCGCTCTCTCTCTCTCTCTCTCTCTCTCTCTCTCTCTCTCTCTCTCTCTCTCTCTCTCTCTCTCTCTCTCTCCCTCTCTCTCTGGTACGCAAACTACGTTTCCCAACTACACGTGTGATGTGACAAGTAAACAACGGAAGATCACATATGCGTCAGATCGGAGTACTCTCGCGAGACTTGGAATTGTTATTAAAAATGATTTGCTTCAAAAATAATTGTGTGCGCTGATTTGTGGAGAAAAAGAAAAAAGATTATGGTGGAAGAAATTAATGGAGAGACAGAGGGAGCCAGGATTGTGTTCTGCAAAGACAGTTTGAGGTAAATAAACAATTTTGTAATACGCTGCTGCTGTGGCTGGATGTGCAAATGTTTGACCTTTGTTTCTGTTTGATAGAATTGTAAATATATCTATTAAAATACCGATTTTCTGCTCTATAACTCCTCCCTGAACCTCCCGCTGCCCTGTATCTCACTCTTTCATTGGCTGTCGGTCATCGCCGATGTAATTTTCAGTCAGAACGCAGTTCACACAGCAGGAGTTTCAATCGCCGACAGGTCCAGATATTTAGCATGCCAAATATCTCCCCGGCGTCGGCAACTCGTCTACGATTCTCTCTGATCACGTCTTTGATAAACTGGCTAGCCATAGGATAGGCTACAAAATGAATGAAGCATTTTGCCTGCAGGAAAGACAGCCTCAAACCACTATAGATGTAGAGCAGTCTAAGGAAACAGCATCAGGGCTTCAATTGAGGTTTTAATTAGCCTATGTCAATTCATTTGGAGCCACCAGCATTGCTGTTTTGTTTTAGAATGCTCAACTGATCATCATATTTATTCAAGCATAGATTATTTTATCATCAGAGGTGGACAAAATACACAACTTCATTACTTGAGTAAAAGTAAAAGTACTAATGTTTAAATATTACTTCGTTACAAGTGAACGTTGTAAAAACAGATTTTCACTTAAGTAAAAGTACAGAAGTGTTTGTTTTCAAAAGTACTTTGAGCACATTATTGTGTCAGCACATTATTTTATTATTATTATACAAATGCACATTATGCCATCATGGTTTAAGCCATTCAGTGATGCTTCAGCTGACATACTTAGCATACGACTAACTTAAGCCCATTTAAATACTTGTATAAAAGTTACAAAGCTGCTGTCACTTTAAAACCAACTGCACAGATCTAATACACTGATACACATCTGATATTCTCCGAATTGTTTACCTTCACTTAAGACATGATCAACTTTGTTTATGTGAATACTCCACAAAATGAACATTTTGACATCCGCCTTCTTCCATTATGCTATAAACTATAAATCACTGAAATCACATGACTCTACAAGAGTGATTCCTGAAAGGCGTTTTGCAAAACCCCAAACACCTTTTAAAGAAGACAAAAATCATCCACTGACTTTCAAAGCTGCTACAGAAATGACTTTCGACCTTGATAGAAATGTAGTGGTGTAAAAAGTACGATATTTGTCTTTCAAAAGTTTCCAGAAAAAAAATAATACTCAAGTTAAGGACAGATACTCAAAAAGTGTACTTAAGTACAGTACTCAAGTAAATGTACTTAGTTACTTTCCACCTCTGTTTATTATTTATAGAAAACTATAACGTTTCCTGAACAGAGCTTCAGTTGAGGTCTTTATGAACTATGAATTATCAAAGCATCAAGCAAAAGATTTTTAGGATGTTTAGAAAATTATGACCTTAAGTTAACTTATTTGGTTACGTTAAAGATGTTAAAAGGTGGGTTCCACAATCATGTCCCCTTCCTATTTAAATTGCTCTGAAATATAAACATGATGTGTTGAATGCACTGTGTACATATGATTCATTAGGCCATTATTGAATTACATACAGGAAACTCAGAAATCTTTTGAAGATGTCAGAGCAGGATAAGGAAAAAGTAGCTGGACCTTCAGGGATTAAGGTGAGGTCTTGAAGTAATTCTGTGATGAGTTATAGGGGAAAGTGGGGCACAATCTAATGCTTTTTGACTGTATCAGTTAGTGTAAATCCTCTTTTTCCCCTATTCCCCTATTAATGTGGGGATTTCCCCCCACGTTTAGTACAATTATGTGGTTGTGTTTTATTTATATTTTTTTTCTTGATTTCCCCTGAAATAATTAAAGTAAAATATGACAACAGGCTCCGTGGGGTACATTGTAACATGTGAGGAGCACAATGTAACATTACCATATGACAGCTTTAATTGTTACCTGATATAATAATAATAAAAAAATAAAAAATAAAAAATTATATATATATATATATATATATATATATATATATATATATATATATATATATATATATATATATATATATATATATATATATATATATATATATATATATATATATATATATATATATATATCCATCCAAGACAAACTAAAATATTTGGTCAATAATAAAAATAAATAAATAATGCCATTTTTTAATCATTAAAACCATCAAAACACATAGCTAAAAACAGCTATACAGCATAGTTAAAAACATAACTAATAATTTCTGAACATTGACTCCAAGTCCTTATTTACCATTTTCTTGTGGTTTCTCAAAAGAATTAATAATAATATAATACTATATATAATAATATAGTATAATTATAATAGGGGCACATTGTAACAGTTACAACTCACCCCACCTGCAGTTTAAACTGTGGCTCATGTCTTCTAATTTTAGATCAGCATTAAAGAACAATCTTAACTGTTAAATAACGGATAGAAGATTGCAATAATATAAATTAATATCAATAATATTTGTCTAGTTTTAAATAAAGTAATACATTTACTTTTGCTATGATAAAATACATTTTCAGTGATGTCCTCCAAAGATTCTTTTCTTTTAGCGCAATGTTTTCTCTAAATAATATTGATATGGCAATAAATACACTAAGTTTTGTCCTCCTGACATGTGTGGAAAGTGTTACAACTAACCCTGCATTAGGTTGTGCCCTGCCCTCCCCACTACTATTGATTAGTAAATTATCAAATATATAGTTTACCTGTTTTATTGTTTTGAAATTGAAGTGAATTGGTACTTAGTGTAAAATGATATCATTATGCATAAAGACGAGGGTAAGTTGTGTTTGCTCTTCAGGAGACAGTCAGTGAGAGCAAGTGATCCTCAAGCAAGTCAGTGTAGCAGTGTCCTGGACACGGGAAGTGCGCCGTACCAGCCTGATTCATAAAAGTACAGAAACTTCAAAACAAGAAGTTACGGTTTCAGGCAAAGTGGTTTACTCAGTATCCATGGCTGCATTATAGTCCTACATTGCAGAAAGTTCTTTGTTTTAAGTGTGTGTAAGCATACACCATCAAAAAGACCACAAAAAAAGAAATGACCCTGCCTTTTGCTCTAATGGGTTTATGATTTGGAAACATGTCGTAGAAGGCTTTAATCACCACAAGAGAAGAAAAAAGCCCATACCATTACTGTGAATGCACTGGAGCAAACTCCAGACAACAAATACCTAGTTCAATGATCACAGGAGGTGAGGTACTGTCTCGAGCAAATTATGAGCTCTTTGAGATATCTAGCAAGGCAGGAAGTTGCCTTTTGAGGACGTGTCACATTGCACTTAAAGGAAACTGAGGTGAGAGGACTCATGTGCAGCGAAAAAGGATAATTTATTAACAAAACCAAAACATAAACACAAAACAAAACCCACAAGGGGGAAAAACATAACATGAACCATAAAACTGAAGACCAATTGGGGAAAGAAACAGGAACCAGGAGTCGCTGACAAGACAAGGATCCAACACAGACTGACAAACACAGGGAGCGTATAAAGGGAAGAAATCAAGGGGGAACAGGTGGGAGAAATCAAACACTAATCAGATAACAGGGGGGGGGGGGTGTCAGACAATTACAAGAGCACATGCTCAGAATAACAAAAACCACATGTGAACACAATACAGGACAGGTATGTGACAATAGCTGTGTCTCATTTCAGAAGGCTGCGTCCTCCGGAGGTCGCATTTGAAGGGTGCATACATCATAAGGCCGTCTCATTTCACAAAAGTGAGAAGGACACTCCAAATGCGACCTTCAAATGCGTCCTTCTTTCACAGGATGGAGTGTGCATGAGATGTAACCTTCGCAGCTGGAGATAACCCATAATTCTTTGCGTCGCCGTTAAAAACCGTCATATATATTTTTTTATATTATATGAAAAAACTGCACCGCTGCCAGATATACATGCGAGCGTAGGTGTGGTGTTTAAAATGTAAGTTCAAGCTTGTTTTTATTTTTAAGCTCTATTACCTCAAACAGATAGTTGTGGTTAACAGGATTACAACGCTTTAGTGCTTTTTAAACATTTACAACAGTACATTGCTGTCAAGACAAGAAACATTTCATAATAATTTTAGTTATAAATAATTTTCATTCATATAAACTGGCGTGAGAGCGCAACTAGGCTGAATATTTTTTTAAGGACTATGGGCTGAATGTGTTGGCATAGCAACGTGATACTTCCTGCCTGCGTGTCCTACAAAGGACGTCTCGTTTAATTCTGATTGAGGACACTCCGTATACTGCATCCTATACAGGACGTGTCCTCTGGAGGACGGAGCCTTCGAAATTTAACGAAATGAGGCCCCGTCCACACGGAGCCGCGTGTCACTGTATACGTATACATTTTTTATCGTATTGCCGTTTCGTCCACACGGATCCGGCGCTTTGGGAGACTGAAACCGCTATTTTTCTAAACCAGGTCCTAAAGTGGATAAATCTGAAAATGATACCGTTTCGGTTTCGTGTGTACAGCCAATCCATATATTTTGTGAAACGATGATGTCATCACTTCACGTGTCGGCTGCGTCACACGTAACAGCAACAACAATAATGCCGGACTACATGATTGTGTTCGTGCTGCAGAAGCTACTAAGCCTACTAGCTTTATTACAGCAAAATCTATTGCTTCTATGCAATTGTGGTGAGCAACAAGCGATAATCGACAACACCATACGCCACATGCTCTCAGATCCACTGCGGAGGACAACCAGGAGAGCAACTAGGAGAAAATTTTGAATAAGACCAGGTAGAACTAGCAGTTGGTGGGACAACTTTGTCAATGGCGTTGTTGTGGAAGATGAATGGAGGGAGAATTTCCGCATGTCCAAAGCATCTCTCGTCGCCCTGAGCGAGGAACTCAGTCCGTATATTGAAGGGCAAACAGCAAACATGAGGGCACCAATTAGGCACTCAAAAGGGTTGCGTTAACTCTGTATTATTTGAGCGACGAAGGATGGCTAAGTAAGATTGCTAACGCCTTCGTCGTGTCGCGACAGGCTGTGTCTGTTGTTGTCAGGCAAACGTGCCAAGCGATCGCTGTCCATCTGGGTCCAAAGTACATCAAGTTGCCTTTTACGGAGGCTGAGGCCCGAGGATCTGGTTTTGCGTTTCCATCGTGCTCTTGGCATGCCACAGTGTTTGGGAGCGGTCGACGGCACACACATAGAAATCAAGCAGCCGTCTGCCAACTCGATGGACTACATCAACAGGAAAGGCAAACATTCTCAATGTACAGGCGGTCTGTGATTATAAGTACAGATTTATGGATGTTGTGATAAAGTGGCCCGGGAGTGTACACGATGCACAGGTTTTTGCTAATTCAAAGCTCAACCTGTACTTTAAGACTGGCCAGATCCCTCCTCTGAAAAAACAGATTGTGGACAACGAGGAGGACATACCAATTTATCTTCTTGGTGACCCAGCCTACCCTCTGCTGCCTTACTTGATGAAGGAATAAAGGGTGCAAACGGTGGCTCCACACCTCAAGAACAGTACTTTGGGCTAAGTTTGTGTAGGGCACGGATAGTCATTGAGTGTGCTTTTGGTCGTCTCAAAGCCAGATTTGCTGCACGGAAAAGGCCTATGGACATCAACTTGCAGGACTTGCCCTTTGTCATTTACGCCTGCTTTGTTCTCCACAATTTTTGTGAAAACTGTAAAAAGACTGTGGCTGAACACACGGTGTTGGGAACGATGCAAGGTGATAGACTTACAACCTCCTACACAACGCAAAGACTACCTCACGGACTGTAATTAAGGAGAGGGAAAGAGAGTGAGGAGAATACTCAAAAAGTACCTAGACCCTTAAAAATGCTGGCCATCAAGTTTTTTTTTTCTATTTTGTTGAGTTTTTTGTTTTTACAAAGTACTGTTTACAAAGTATTTACCTTTTCGAAAATGTACCAATGATTTTTTTGAAAGTGTTGTATTGAATACGTCTAGTGAAAATAATGTAAATTGCCGTTGGAATAACAATTCCCTCATAAAGGAAAAACCCTCCTGAATGGTTCCGGATAATGTTAGCAATGTTTGTATTTATCTGCAGCATGTTGTCGTCTAGAAGACGTTGACGTTGTGTCTAGAAGATTTCTCCATCAACTCCAACATCCTGCCAGATCGGTGGGAACCTTCCTCTTCAGCCTTTCTCCTCTATGGCTGTTCAACTTTGCCTTAAATATAGCAGAGAAAATTGCATTATTACTACACAAAATAAGTTCAGAAAAGCTATGTGAATAATGCACTAAACCAACACACCCACAAAGCAAAATGATGTCCGAAAAACCGGACGTTGAAATGAGTCCACCAGAATGAAAAAGACGTCTCTCAGACATTATTTTGCTTAGTAGGCACCTACACAAAGAACATGCATCCATCCTAACTACACTGAAAAAATTGATTTTGATTTTAGCTACATTTAAACAAATGCATTAAATTGAACTAATTTTGTTTCAAACCTGTATGATTTTCTGTCTTTTGCTGAACACAAAGAAAGTTATTTTGAAGAAGGTCGGTAACCAGACAGTTTTTGGTGTTGGTACCCAATGACTTCCATAACTGTTTGGTTACCGACATTCTTCAAAATAACTGTGTTCAGCAGAAGAAAGAAATTCATACAGGTTTGAAAAAACAACATGAGGGTGAGTAATTGATGATTCAATTTTCAACTTTGAGGTGGACTATTCCTTTAAGTTCAACTCATAAGCTTGAAATCATAAACCTGGATAAAATTTTACCTGGAGCAAATCCCGGCGCTGCTTTACAACCGCAGATGGAAGACAGTTGAGGGATTCGGTGGAGTTTGGAGAATCGGAAGACAGCTCCACTGTCGATGTAGAGGTCTTTTGGTCACCTGTCTCGATGCCGGTGTCGATGGAGCGTGTAGCAGGCGATCCACCCCAGATCTCCTCACAAAGCTCATAAAATATGAGTACTACCCGTCCTTGACCACTTCGACACCCTGTGTCAACCGCATGCCTGTATTTGCTGCGAATATTTTTCAACTTTGCGGTGACTTGGGCTTTGGAGACCGTGCTAGCATCTTGAGGGAAATCCTTCTCGGTTAGCTCCCTCGGATACTGTGCCTGAAATGCGTCCGTTATATCACAATATTTAGAGTGACATGACTCCCAGTCAACGTTTTTTTGGAGCTTAGTGGACTTGTAGTCGAGTATGACTCTAAGTAGTAGTTCGACTTCGTCGTCAGTCCATACGAAAGACTCCACTCTTGCTCTTGCTCTTGCAGTTGTTGTGTTCGCCATCTTTGTCTTCTTCTTCTTGGTTCGTATACAGTGCGCAAGGTTATGCGCATGCTCAAAGTCTTCTTCTCCGTAGAGTGTATATCTGTGGCAGAATATCTACAGCGCCCCATACTGGTCTGGCATATATACTACACCGTTTTCAGTTGGTTTGAGTGGTTTGGTGTGTACGCAGATATTTCTTGAGACGACGCCGTGTTTACGGATTTTTTTTTTTAGAACGAGGGAAAAAAAGATCGGATAAGGAATGCACCGGCTTCGTGTGGACGTGGCCTGAGACACAGCTAATGAGTTTAATGAGGGTAATTTTTATTATCTTGAGAAATTTCTTGCAACCAAGGACCCTATTCTACCCTTTTGGTTCAAACATTGCCATGGTTATATCAGTTCACAGTGCCAAAACAAGTATTTAGCTTTATTTGCCAACACAATTGTGAGGGATTGTTGCCTCAACAATCAGGTCCTTTTCTGTGCTTCAGTTATCAATCATAATGGATGGTATAGGGTATACAGGGGAAAGAGCAGGTTTCCACATGTCTCAGATATGTAGATCAAAGACCTTGTCCCACAGTAAGTCTTTGTGGGATTGTATTTGGCGCTAGGGACAACTGGTTATAAGATGGCTAACCTAGCTAACAATATCCTCCTGAGATTGAATTTTCCAAACTCTGGCTTGCAAGGTCAGACATACAATGTAGCAGCCAATATGTCAGGGAAGTTTTCAGAGGCACAGGCAGTGTTGAAAAGAGAACAGGCATTGACTTTGTATGTGCATTGTGGGGCACATTGTGTGAATCATATAACACTGAGTGCTTGCAGTGCCTCTACTATGTGACACATTGCAGTCAGTCCATGAACTTGGAACTCTGAGCAACGTATCAGGGAATTTCAATGGGGTATAAAACAGTTAGACCTCTGTGTCCAACTAGGTGGACAGTGTGTGGGCAAGCTGTTGATACAGTTCTTAGCCAGTATGAGGCTGTGTTTTGTAGTTGGAGGAAATGGCCTCAGTTGGTTCTGAAACTGGCACCAGAGGGTCTCCTAGATCGCTTGCAGAAGGGTAAGACAGTTTTTGGACTGCTGATAGCATCAGAGGTGTTGGAAGAGCTTGAGTGCTTAAACAATCATTGCAAGTAGCAGTCCCAAACAATTAAAGGAATGTAAGCTGCTGTTGACTATGTTTAATTAACTAATCTTTTGTTTTGTTTTTTAAAAAAAGGTTTTAAAAAGTTTGCAGAAGTGTTTGAGAAGGCAGTGGTAATCGTAGACTCCCTGGAAATTTTACCTATTCATCTCCCTCATCAAAGAAATCCCCCCAAAAGATTCACTGGCAAGGCATAAGCCAAAACCACCAGAGGAATACAAAAATATAATTTTTCAAGGTGTTGGACAGTTTGAACATTCAATTTAAGGAACGGTTTAACCAACCAGACTTACAGACACTGAAACAGACACGAGAATGTTCTTCTCACTAGGCAGATGGGTGATGTGATTGTACAGTATCCAGAAATAAACAAGGATATTTTGAAGGTTCAGCTACCAATCTTTCTATTAAAGTATACAATCATGTCAAGTGATGAAACTACATGCATTCTCAAAGCAATGGCAAGTGAGGTGAGAGGGTTATTTGATGAGGTTCAGAAGCTTGTTAGGTTGTTGTTGATCGTCCCTGTGGCCTCAGCTGAAGCTGATCGAAGCTTATACAAGAGATTATAAAGTCTTCCCATCAAATACATGAATCTATCTATCTATCTATCTATCTATCTATCTATCTATCTATCTATCTATCTATCTATCTATCTATCTATCTATCTATCTATCTATCTATCTATCTATCTATCTATCTATCTATCTATCTATCTATCTATCTATCTATCTATCTATCTATCTATCTGTACAGCCTAATTTTACAAAGCTGCTGTTTTTCTTTACCTGATCACCTGCTCCTCCTCTCCCTCTGCTGACTTTTCTACCCTGCTGATATATTAATCTTGAATCTGTTATAAAAACATGTTAAGAGATTATACATCTCATGACATTATGAAGTTTGTGTATAATTATTCATAAAATTCTAACTATTAGAGATTATAAAAAGAAAGAACGCTAACCTTTGCTCTCCCATTCAAACACCACTTGCGTTGTTTTGGTGAAAGTGCGACTCATTTGTTGGGCGTTACCAATCAGTTCAATGAAGGTGGGGTATTTTTTTGTCCTATGTATTATGACAGACTCATTTTTGATCAGGAACAAAATGATTGTTTCAAAACAAATATACATATTTTTCTTTTGATCTACTGTGATTTTCATGTTGAAATATTAGGAGGGTTGTAACAGGGATTTCAATGGGATTTAGTTACATCCCCCCATAAACTACACCCCCGAGTCACGTGCAGCTGCGCTTAAGAAAACCACACATTATTGTAAGTGTCAAACATCAATTATTAACTAGAAATATTAACATAGAGTAATAATCATGAATATTTTGAACGGGACTCGAGTGGACTCGGAAATAAGTCCTAACATGTTCGAGTACGAGTCAATTCCGAGTCCAAATGGACACAAGTTCATGACGAGACCGAGACCATTAAAAAATGGTCTCGAGACCAAGACCGAGTCTCGAGTACAAATCAATGTGAAATATTGTTTCCAAGAGGTACCCACACAATATTTTCAAACCTCAGTTAAAATGCCTGTTCATCCTGTAATTAAATACAAGCCTTTCTGAATGAGTGGGTGGGTACATAATGTACCTTACAGTGTACCAAGCGGATATGGCTTATTTAAACCTGCATTTGTACAAATGAGCATATGTGCACTTAATCAAAGCAAAACTGCCTGAAGCTATGTTGGCTAATACATGTGCTGTTTACTTTTCTAATATTGGGGAATGGGGAAAAAAAGGAAGGACAAATAAAAAATGTCTTAAATACTTTTCCAGTACTGTTCTCATCTTTGGCTTATCAAAACATACTCCTGACAGTTTTGTTAGTTTTCAGTGGAAAAACATGAAAGCATTTTGGAACTTTGTCTCTTGACTCAGCTTTCCCTATAAATTATGTTGCACACACATTCGGGCAGAATGAAAGAAGGACCTTAAGCATTAGAAAGACCATAAGCATGATTTATGAACTTGCGGTTCTGTTTGAAACCCTTGTTTGGTACTAAAATGGTTTACTTCCAATTAATGCTGTTGTATCACTTTTATTTTTTTATTTTATTTTTTGGAGCTTGACAGTCCTGGTTATTTTCTACTTTCCGTTTACAGAAAACAGAAGTTTGTACTTTCTGCAAAATGTTCGTTGTACTTTATCATACTTGTTTTGATATGGATGAATAAAATATGACAATACATATTGTGCAGAAGTTTATGAAATGTCCTTTAGAGAAATGTTACATTACCAAAGTTCGGAAGCATCTAACTCATTCAGGTTTCACATTTTCCTCTACACTGTAAAAAAATACCTGAAATGTACAGGATTAAAAAGTATTATTTTATAATAAATGACTGTCAGAGTTAGAAATTTACAGTGAAATTGATGCATGCTGGGTAATTTGTATGAATTACTGTCAAGGGTGTAGGTTTGGTCTCAGCTTTGGTGGGGACATCCCACCAGGTTTTCCCAGATTATGTAGTCTATTATTTATGTTACTGAGTATGGAAATGCACCATAGTTTAGGAATGAATACATATTCATTTATGAGGCTCTTCAGTTAAAATTTTCCAGTACCAAAATAATAATAAAACAAAAAACTCTTTAATTACCAAGTTGATTTTTCAAAACTGATTTGGCAAAAAACAACACAGCATCTACCATACAAGCTACCATGACGTATGTCCTCATTCTCAATTGGTTTGATACGGGACGCGTCATTTGTTTGTAAATACGGGATGATTCCGTATTTCAAGGGACGGGTGGCTACCTTTTCATTTGTTTCATCCTGGCCGTCGGAATCGATCCATATAGCAGCATGCTAAAATATTGGTGGGTCAATTTTGCCATCTTAAAATATTGATTGGGACTAGGGACTAGTACCTAGCACCCCCCCCCCCCCCCCCAACCTACGCCCATGATTAAACAGCAAAATGATGCTGACATCACAGTAATTATAAATTCCCATGCTAAAGTTGTCTTTAACCATGCCATTGTAAGAAATTATATTGTTTAGTACTGTTTTTTTATTATTTTGAAGTCACCATAATGGCGATTCGTGTTTACTTGGGCTCTTGGACCTTGTTCCTATTCAGAATTTCTGATCTGAAGTTTTTGATTCTGATTTCTGAAGTCAAAAGTGTGGCAAATGAAAACAATGTATGAAACAATGGCAAGCTAAAATAAGTTAACTGGCTGAATTTAAGTTAGTCAATTTATTTGCGCTTGTTTAGCATAAAGATTTACCAAAAATTCATAATTCATAATGAATAATCAAAATCATGTCACACTGCATTATGGTTAAATGCACTGTAGAAATAGAGTATGATATTGTATATTTTTACAAGAAATTTACAAGAGTGCAGTTAGATACAAGATAAGTACTGTGGAATTACAGTGAAAGTCATGCAATTATTAACCTAGAATATACTGTAATTTCACTCTAAAAATTTTAAATGTGACTGATAAAAACAAAAACACAATGCGTAGCTAAATATATGTATAAAATACTTTCATATTAATGTGGTATACAACGGGACCTATATTAAAAAAAGGATATCTCTCTCTCTCTCTCACACACACACACACACACACACACACACACACACACACACACACACACACACACACACACACACACACACACACACACACACACACACACACACACACACACACACACACACACACACCATTTTGTATAGGGAAAGGATACAGGGATGTATATGGAATGTAAGGACAAAGGGACTAGTGAAGGGGTTGGGGGGAGAGTAAGACCCTGGAGAATAGAGCAGCAGTTCACAAGCACACTGATGTGATCTGGTTGATCCATGAAAGGAAGGGTTGACCTAGTTTTGCTCTGACATGGTTATGGGTGATGGGCACAGACTAGTAAATTCTCTAGCAGACATGGCAGCCATGCTCTAGGCATTCTTCTCAGTTCCAACAGTAATGCTTTAAAAAGGCATTTGAGATGACATAAAATGCTCCAGTCATATGGAAGAACTTTAGCTTCATGGACATGGCAGTTCAGATATTCTTGTGAGGTCATATATACATTGCATGTTGTGTGAAATTCTAGAAAGGCAAACAAAGGATCGGATTGGAAAAAATCCATTGCCCCCGGTCTCTTGATGGTAAAATAGGCTACAGAATATTTAGTTCTTTATTGACGTTCAATATTTGAAAATCGATAATTATGATTATTTATTAAAATTACAGTTATATCTGCCCCGTCTCCCTCGTCCCCATGTTTTTAAAAGGTTTTTAAGAGAAAATATTTAGCTAATAACTTTTACTGCCATTTAGGAAAACTCTTAGTGCTTAGATAAAATGTTTGGTAACCCTTTAGATTATGGCCCGGAAAGTAGCCTACTGCATAATTAAAGTGAATTTACAGCATAACTTTCTGTAATTATAGTGTAACTATTAAGTAAGTATATGGGAACGATGTGTAATATTGGGGGAATAAAGGAGTAACTATCAGGAAAATTAATTATTATTTATACAATAAGAATTTTTTAATTACGGGGTAATTATCTGTGTAGTTACGGGGTAAGTATGAATGTGCGGGCTGTAAATTACAGTGGCTCTTGTTCCCCTCTTGTTTCATGTAGTTACGGGGTAAGTATGAATGTGCGGGCTTTAATTTAAAGTGGCTCTTGTTCCCCTCTTGCTTCATGTAGTTACGGGGTGAGTATGGATGTGCAGGCTTTAATTTAAAGTGGCTCTTGTTCCCCTCTGGTTTCATGTAGTTACACTCTAAAAACTAATACTATGATTTACTTAATTTTTTTGGTGAAACATTTTTACACTAAAAAAATTGAGTAAATTTTAAAGCAGTGAAATCAATTATAGACACCATATGAACTGAGTAAATGTAAGTAAAAAAATTAAGTAGATCTGAGTAACTGCATTTGTTACATTAACAAATTCAATTGAGTAGAAAAAATTGGGTAAAAAGCATTTAAAAACCAATATTTATGACTAATATGAACTGTTTTTATTTATGAGTATTACTAACTTGTATAGTATAACTTTAATTTCCTCTAAACCTTTGTAAAATACTCCACAGTCCACACAAACACACTTATACATGACATGGCCTTTATTGTCGATGAGTACAGCAATAACGTTACAGCATATAACTGTTTTGACATGTAAAGAATAACAGTTATTTTACAACATTTAAACTCATGTAACAAACATTTTAGAAGTAAAAATTAAACATTTAAAAGTAATTCAAGTGTAATCAACCGGTCTATTATCCCATTTCCACCGTATCAGCGCTGTTTCTCGAGCCTGAGATGGACTAACGTTAGCGGTCTGCGGGTGGACTTTGAACTTGAGACCGCTGTCCTAAACAAACAGTTCCCAGTTTTAATAAGATTTTATCATCCAAATTCATTATATTCATTATCTTTAGGAAATAAAGTTGTGTGTTTTGAGCAACACAGCAGGCGTTTCAAAGACCAATGCCAGACGTTAACTTAAGGTGACTCACACTGTCCCTGTATGTTGTTTTATGTCCCTGTATGTTGTTTTGTATTAAATAAAATGCCTTTAAGCACAGTAATGATTATATAGATTAAAAAAACACACACAAACCTGAATTTCACAGAGGAAATGCCGCAATTCTGCGACGCTGAGAAGAAGAAACTGCTCTGGTGACTGAGGAGAATTCAAATATCCGCACTCACTCAACCGTCGAGCTGTCGTGGCGTCAGAGGGTGGGGGAGGGGCGCATTGTTTTAATTGAGTAAACTTACTCAATTTCTTCAGTGTGTGTTAAATATTAATAATCTTGATTTTAATTAAGTAATATTTGTGGTTCTTGAAACACATTTGTTTAATTCTCCATTCTCAAATATTTCGAAATAAATTTCACAAATGTATTAAGTATATTTAAAATAAATAATTGGTTATTTGAATACTAAATTATTTTGGTGAAAAAAACTTAAATATAACTATAAATTTTAGACAAAGTTAACTGTTGGATTTTTAGTCAATTATTTTGGTATGTTTAACTAAAACCATCAAGTAAATGATATTGAGAGAATTTATTAACTTTATAAAGTTAATTATTACTGTGATATTTACTAAGCCACTGAATTATTTTTTAGAGTGTACGGGGTAAGTACAATAAAAACACAAATACAATCTGATATCACTCGGAAACCTTTATTTAAAAAATGAAATATAAAAAAAAAAAATTTTTTTTTTAGAACACATTAATTTCTCTTGCTTGGCTTCATCCTCCTCTTGTTCCTCTTCTTGTTCTTCCTTGCCACAGATAAATCTTAAGAAGGATCCCACATGTCTCTAGCTAGTATTCTGTAACTGTTACACTGAAAATACAGTACGTGCAGAAATGTCAACACCGTTTACTCGTCTAATACCCTCATGCCATCCGAGATGTATACAACTTTATTTCCTCAGATGAACACAGATAAATAAATAATCTCTGCTAATTAAAACTCATTTGGGTTTCTAAGAGTTAAGGCATCAAACAGCACATACAGCGATAAGTAGGCTACATCCATAAGTCAGTAATCCATACGATCCCAATGGATGAATCAATTTCTTCTGAAGTTAAACGATAAGTGTTTGTAAGAAAAATAACAATATATCACATCCGACCAGCAGTTATCTGCGTGTGCATGCGAGGGTTGATTTCACGCTTGACGTAACTTGAAGAGTCAAGCGTGACATGCGCGCCGAAAACTCTGGTCATCTGGATGTGTGATGCTGTCGTTTATTTTTTTATGCTCACAACAGTATACAAACAATAACATAATATATGATAATAGCAATTAGAAACAAACAAGAATAAAAGACAAGATATGTCCATTCTCGCATGTGTCAGATGAAATGTGCATGAGAACGTTATGAAAGCTTCTCATGCTTCATATAGTAGGCTAACAGCTGGTAACAGCTGATCGGATATGAAACGATTACTAAAATTATGACAGCATTTTTTGGTGTAATACTTTTTCTTTTAATAAATAATAATAAAAAATGTAAGAAAAGAAAGAGAAAGGGACAAAACGTGTCTCTGTCAGGATGTTATAATTTGAAATGAAAAGTTTATTTAAAAAAAAAATGAATACGTGTTATATATCTGTTTTGAATTAAGTTGTTTTTCAAATAAATATTTATGAGAGATTGTGTATGTGTTGTTATTGTATGGAAAGGAGGGAACAAGAGCCACTTTAAATTAAAGCCCGCACATTCATACTTACCCCGTAACTACACAGATAATTACCCCTTAATTAAAAAATTCTTACAGATTACCCCTTAATTAAAAAATACTTACAGTATAAATAATTTGTTACTTTTCCTGATAGTACTTTATTCTCTGAATATTACATATTGTTCCCTTATACCTACAGTATGTACTTACTTTATAGTTACAGCCAAAACAAACTGTATAGCATTATTTTCCTGTTATCAATGTAAAGTTGCTTTAAAACAATCTGTATAAAGGCACTATTTAAATAAAAGTGACTTGACTTGACATTGTGACCACATGGTGAGATCATATTGTTGACAGGATAAACATAAAATAGTTTAAATGCTGATTTGTTTATCTTAATTCATTTGACCCTTTGCAAAGATATGGTTGCTAAATCTGACAAACCATGGCACTCACTCTTCAGTCCACACAAAGGGTGAATTGTTGATGGCAGTTCAACATGTTGGAAAAAAGCTTTCTTAATGCATTACACTTGTGATGGGAGAAACAATTGAATTCAAAACAAATGTTGTTTTTTTCTTTTCTGTATATGGCTCAGCTAAACAGGCCAATTAGATGGCATTAACTAGTATTATTCTTAACCTTCATAACAGTGGTGTACACACTTTAATCTCAAAAGTGAAAGTAATTAAGTGTCACATATCTGTCTGTCTTATGTTGTGTTTTGATTTGATTTAGTCAGTCACATTTTTTTCATGTTCCCGCCACTCCTGTGTCCCCATGGTTACCCCCATCCCCATTGCTAATTATTTACACCATTCACCCTGTTACTCTCATTTGCTTTGTGTACTTATGCCGCCTTCACGTGCTATCGGAATTATCATAAATATGAGTTTCTGAGGAAAAAATTGCACATGAATGCCCTCTGATGTCATGTTTACCACTGGGAAGTTTGGAAATAATTTTGATACCCAAGTTCCCGAGATTGGCATGGCATAACCGTTAAAAATGGCGGATGGGAGACGAATTTCTGCTATGGCAGGTGTTTTATTCTGGGGTTTTTCTGCTTGCAGAAAAAAGTTGCATTGTCTTGTCGTTAAAGTAGTACATATTTACATAAATTATTAATCATTTGAAGCATATTGTGTATTTTAAACACATTGAAAATCGCATAGTTGACCACCATTCCAGAATAGTGAGCAAGCTGACTATCTATATCTAGTGTGGTAAAAGTAGCCTATCTATACAATAGAATGTTTTGCTGGAAACTATTAACATTTCAGTCTTTAAGCAGCCTTATCTTGTCTACATTATGCCTTTATTGTGAATGTGATTATAAACAATATGCTTTCGTGTTGTGCTGCTAGTGTTTGCCAGTGATTCTATGATTTTCTGGGACCGGGAAATGACTGAAATGGTTACAGTGTCAAAATAACATTTTCCCAAGACGCACAAAAGTGTGAACCTGGCGTCCTCCATTCTTTCCGACAACAAAGCGCCTGAACACAACAAGCTCGTAATCACGACTTCTGAAGTGGGAAGTAGGAAATGTCCGAGAGCACTTGAAGGCAACATTAAGCCCTCAGTTCTCTCCAGTGTTTGTCAGTCGTCATCAATGTTAACTGGTGTGTTTCTTGCATGTATCCTGAGTTTTTGTCATTAAAGTTCCCATTTTCATTTCTCTTTTTCTTTGATTTGATCACCATAGCTTGACAGTAAGTGTATGCTCCCCTGCTTTTTAATTACACTGCAACACAAATGTTTCATTATAACACCTACAAACTTTTAAAACACCAATGATTCACAACAAAAGTCCAACCAACTTCTAATAATTGAATAAAACCAACCATGACTGAAATCTCCTAACATAACGACACTGACCGTTATTCAAAATTGCAATGGAACAAAACTATTAACAGCCATCATTGAACTATCTAAAACCAAAGCCATAATTGAAATATCATGAACTAACATAACTGACTTACATTGAAATCTTGTAACCAAACAAAACCGACATTGCAATTTCATAATTCAGCAAAACCAGCTAATACTGGAAAAACCTACTTATTGAAATCTCATAAAAGAACAAAATCAACTTTCACCAAAATATCGTAGCATACTATAGCAAGGACAGAAAAGTGGTGATTGGAGACATGAATAATGTTTAGTAGTCACCTTTTAACAATTTTTGTATTATAGACTAAGACTGCAAGATGCCGGGATGTAGGCTAAGGAATGGCTACTCCCAAGAAAACAAAGGATGTTTTAGGGAATTAACATTTGAACACTCTAGTGTGTAAGTAGCATCCCAACCTGATGATCTGCCACACACCACTCACCTTAATTTACTTTTCCTCCCCCTCACTCTCATCTCTCTTAATTTACTTTCCAATGCTGAAATTCACCCAAAATCTATATGAGCTATTGTGAACAAGTACTATACAGTATTATACACGTTTGGAATCATTTGAAATGTTTCAGTGCAACTGGTACAAAGGTTCCATTCCCTCAAAAGTAAACTCAATGTTTTAAGAGTTTAGATATATTTTGCTTATTGTTGTGGGTGTGTCCTCTGCCAATCAGTCTTTACCTCTTGTCCTCAATAAGGTGTAAATTACAGGTCTAAAGGACCTAATGCAAATGCCCATTGTGAATTCATGTTTACATTTGAAAGGAGTTTATATTTTGGTCTGAGTATTTAAGGGATGTTGCAGAAGGATCTGGGCACAATTCTTAAAAGACACTAGAGCCCCTTTCACACTGCGATTCTGGCAAATACACGGATAATGCGACCCGGCATTTGTTCCCGGGACTCTAGATTTGGTCCATTCTCACTGCCAGCAAAATACCGTAATATGTGCGCTTTCACACACAACGCTTAACGGTCCCGGGTCGAGTTGACACGTGACATCCGGATGTGACGTATAACGGCGAGCGATCTCAGCTTCAGCGCGGATAGTAAGGAGCCCCGTGGTCTCGACTTGTGTCCAGTTTGCGCACATTTCTGCTTGTTTAATTTTAGTTTCTTTTGTATACGAACACTCTCTGCGTTTAAAACACTGACTAGCTCTTCTGGCACTGCAGGGTTGTATTATTGAAAAAAAAGCTCTAGGAGTCGCACGATAACTACGTACACGTTGCGGCATTAGTTTCGGCTTTTGTTCACACAGCGCTCGTCCCGGGTCGAATACCGCAATATTACTAGGTCCCCGACCCGGGTCGTATTCGGTAATCAATCCCGGGACGTGGTTGCTTTCACATAGAAGGCGACCCGGCAATGTTCCGGGAATATTGCGGGTCCGACGTGCAGTGTGAAAGGGGCTTATGTGTCTTTTAGACATTCAGTGTTATGTAATTTTTTAAGATGTCAGGTATCCATCTTTTACTTATTACTTCAGAGCATTTCATGTATGTATTGATTATCCTGGAAATGATTATGTAATTGACATGATACATTTACCTGACTAATAATAAATTGTTACATTTGATTTTATTCTGACGCACTCTGGAATTATTAACTCAAGTAGATTACGTTAAGTTAATAAACGGAGCACAATTCAAGTAAAGCAGAGGGGCGCACCAATGTTTTAGAGCTTCGACTAACACATTGGCATTAGTTATGTATCCTATAGGGTGCGTTCACACTTGTCATATTTGGTTGGATTAAAATTAACCCTGGTGCGATTGCTCGGTTAGAGTGGTTCATTTGAACATATGTGAACGCTGCCATCTGAACCCTGCTGTTCACCAAACAAGAGGACCGAGACAGCTAAAAAGGTGTGTATCGGTCCGCTTACAAATGAACTCTGGTGCTGTTCGATTGATATATGAAAGCAACACGGACCAAAGACATGTAAATTAACCAAAAACAGGCCGTAATGTCACAAGATGCGACGCTACAAGTCAGCTGATTTGACGACGTGGAAAGATCGGTTTATCCAAAGCGAGTGGAGGGCAAATGTGGAGCAATGAGGAGGTAAGTGTCTCATCAATATTTGGTCCAGCATGTTTCAAAAATACTAGAAAAAGCACACAAAAAACATACCTAGTTCTTCTCATCAAAGGACACATGTTGCCCATTAGTCGGTACAGATGACGGAACTGCCGTCTCTTTTGCAGCAGATCTAAATTTCTGCATACAACGGAGGGAATTCTTCTGTGCTGTTTTTAATGTTTTGAATATTTTATGAGCTCTTTCTGGTAAAAAATAAAACCATAAGTACATGCAAAAAATGATCATGTTTAATCCAGCACACAGCATTGTTTTGAATGCTTGGTAAGTAAACTCGGTCAAGAAATATACATTATAAAAGCCTTTGGTTCAATAACTTTAGGTTCGCTGTTAAAAATGCCAGGGTGAACGCTAAGCGGCCCAGGACTATATGTTTTGTTTTTGTTTTTTGGTCCAGACCAAACGAACCGAACTACAAGTGTGAACTTAGACTGAGGTCAGTAGACCAAATGGGTCTTCCTTTTAAAGCAACAAAAAGGTGTTAGACCGATCTAAATAGGGTGAGCCTCAACTCTTGATTATTGTTGTATTATTCTAATTACATGTACGTGGGAAGCCATGGCATGATTATGTAAAGTTACCATTAGAGAGGAGGTTGCTTGGTTCTATGGTAATGGTCATGGCCTCTGGTTAGATATAGTCTTGCAATATAGTCAAGACTATATCTTGACTATATCTTGACTCAAGACTATAGTCAAGACTTGCAATATAGATATAGTCTTGCAATAATTAAGTGAGTTTCGATCTATGGGGACTGAATAAAATATTCTAGAATGAGCAATGAGGAGCATGGGCATCTAGGGAATCAGTTAATCGCCTCTGTCTAATGACCAAGAGAGATGAGTTTGTGATAAAGAGATTGTAATCCGGCCGGTGCGAGACTCAAAGTGTCATTGGGATCCGGATGAACAGGTATATTTTCAACAAAGGGTTAAACAGAATAATCAAATGTGTAGTTACTCCATGACATGCGGAGTCCCACAAGGGTCAGTTCTTGCACAACTCCTCCTATTCAACCTGCTTGCTTACCACAGCAATGCAGATGACATCCAGATATTACGCCGGCTTCACGCCGGCTTCACACTGCACGCGTAAGCAGGGCGTAGGCAGCGCCGAAGCAGCGCGTGTGTAAAGCAGTAGCAGCACGCGCACTTTTTCCTTTCACACAGGCAGCGTTTGCCGCGCAGTTGTCACGCGCAGTTGTATACAGAGTAACCTACTCTATAATGGATACGTTTGCATTTCTCTTTAATGTATTTGAAATGGAAATAAAGCAAAGATTTATCATGAAGCTAATTTTATTTTTAAAAATCGTTTCACTTGTTTCTGATGTTTTTATTTTATTTCGTTTAGCGCAAGTTTTTGATATAAGAAAGGCCATCGCACTATATGTCCATGAAAAGCACACTGCTAAAAAGAGAAACTTCAGGAAATTGTCTTGAAATATAGGATAGGCATCAAATTTACATGCATTACCCATCATAAACCTCTTAAAGATAATTCATAAATGACTGTAATAACTAAGAGGAAACTTCTTAATGATATATTGTAGGCTAAATGAGCAAATTATCTAAAAACGTTTTTTTTTTTTTTTAAATTACAAAATAACGCACATCATAGTCTATGTACATGTCTATACTGTATGTGTGCTATATGAATGTGTGTAGGCCTACATTCTATTTACCTATCCATATTTAGTTGTTCGTTCGTGAGACAACGAAAGACTGTCAAAAACACTTTAAAATGACTTACCATCAGCACCAAGAGCCGCTCACGCTCACCAACTTCCTCCCATGCTTTTTCATTCACTTGCAAGTCTTTATAAAGCAAATTGTGTGGATCATAGAGAACTGTGTGCTTCTCAAGCTCCATGATGAGACGAGTGTCGTCCATTGCTGTCTTTCCAGGTGCACTCTGAAGAACACTGCCTGTGACACCATGTGCTTTTGTTCATCGTTTCTGTTTTTATGCCAGCATATAGTTATAATATATACATAATTTAATTAATATTTAATTTAAGCTAAACTGGCATACATCATTTAAAATTCGTTTTGTAGTATTTTTTCCACAGCGCCGGATGTCATATGGTGACTGAGAAACACACGGAACACTTCACTAAATTATTTAATGGTTAAATGTGTTATTTTTCATGTTAACCAGGTTAATTTTGATCAGAACAATGTACTGTGGCTTTAATTCATCGTAAGCAGCGCGTCAAAAATAGACCTGGCGCCGAAACGATCGCGGCACTGATGCTTCTGCTCTGCTCCTGCTACGCGCTGCTGCGCTGCCTCTGCTGCCGGTGTGAATGCACTCATCTGTTAACATGAGCGCCGAAAAAAACGCGCTGCTTACGTCACACTGCACGCGTAAGCAGGGCGTAAGCAGCGCGTATTTTTTTCGGCGCGAAGTGTTCCGTGTGTTTCTCAGTCACCATATGACATCCGGCACTGTGAGAGAAAAAATAGTTCTACACGAAAACCAAAGTCACTGCCATAAGTTTTTGCCTGAACTACAAATCTAATTTTAAATAATGTATGCCAGTTTATCTTAAATTAAATATGAATTAAATTATGTATATATTATAACTATATGCTGGCATAAAAACAGAAACGATAAACAAAAGCACGTGGTGTCACAGGCAGTGTTCTTCAGAGTGCACCTGGAAAGACAGCAATGGACGACACTCGTCTCATCATGGAGCTTGAGAAGCACACAGTTCTCTATGATCCACACAATTTGCTTTATAAAGACTTGCAAGTGAATGAAAAAGCATGGGAGGAAGTTGGTGAGCGTGAGCGGCTCTTGGTGCTGATGGTAAGTCATTTTAAAGTGTTTTAACTAAATATGGAAAGGTAAATAGAATATACACACATTAATATAGCACACATACAGTATAGACATGTACATAGACTATGATGTGCGTTATTTTGTCATTTTTTAAAAAACGTTTTTAGATAATTTGCTCATTTAGCCTACAATATATCATTAAGAAGTTTCCTCTTAGTTATTACAGTCATTTATGAATTATCTTTAAGAGGTTTATGATGGATAATGCATGTAAATTTGATGCCTATCCTATATTTCAAGATAATTTCCTGAAGTTTCTCTTTTTAGCAGTGTGCTTTTCATGGACATATAGTGCGATGGCCTTTCTTCTATCAAAAACTTGCACTAAACGAAATAAAAAACATCAGAAACAAGTGAAACGATTTTTAAAAATAAAATTAGCTTAATAAATCTTTGATTTATTTCCATTTCAAATACATTAAAGAGAAATACAAACTTATCCATTATAGAGTACTCTGTACACAACTGCGCGTGAAAACTGCGGGCGACAAACCCTGCCTGTGTGAAAGCAAAAAGTGCCCGCACTGCTACTGCTTTACACACGAGCTGCTTCGGCGCTGGCTACGCCCTGCTTACGCGTGCAGTGTGAAGCCGGCGTTAGAACTATCACCTAATGACTACAGCCTGACTCCCTGTGCAAATGCAATGATGAAATTCTGGATGTGCCAACATTTTCTTCAGTTAAACAAAGACAAAACTCATTTGTATTTGGTAGCAAAGATGAAATTCTCAAGGTAAACGCATTCCTTGAGGCTAGATGTCTGAAAACAAAAAAATAAAATCAAAGTCAGGAATCTTGGTGTGATTTTGGAGTCAGACCTGAGTATCTGTATGTCTTTCTGTTCTGTCATGTAAAGGCAATAACCAGCTATCATCTCAAAAACATTACAAAATTCCTTCAATGGCCACTAAACGATGTCAATACATTGCAGATATGTTCACTGAATATAAACCGTACATAACAGATCACTCAGATTATCAGGATCAAGTCAGTTAGAAAAAATGGAACCAGATCAAATCAGATGTGCTCCAACAGTAGTCACATTCAAATCCAGACTCAAAACAGTTTAGGTGTACGTCCAACTGCGTTGTTCTTATGTATCATCTTTTTATTCTTTTACTTCTTTTAAATTGATAATAACTATTTTAATGCAAGCTTGTTTTTATTTTTGGTTAGTGCTGTCTGGAAAGTTGAGAGAATTGAAAAAATGAGACGCTGAGTTTACGTACATGCTCAGGCGGGAGTATGGAACACCAGGACCTTGGATGCAGGCTAAAAGCCTTCAGAAGCAGACGGCGGGTGATAACTCCACTCCATTGAGGGGTTGGAGGGACACTGGAAGCCACCAGAAGCAGAAGGTATCTTGTGCATTGGAGGTCATTAGGAAGCCAGGCTGCTACTAGTGTGTCTCACAAACCAAAAATCTCTGGTTGCTGTTGAGACAGGGGAGCCCCGAATTTAATGATTTTTATTTCTTATGCATCTGTTGATATATATATATATATATATATATATATCATATATATATATATATATCTGATCTCAAAATACACACACACAAATCCAAGGCAATTCACACGCAAATGACAATTTGCACATTCACATTCAAGGAAAAACTTGTAAATGTTAAACATTCGCAAGTTTTTGTGCACAGTTGTAAGTCTACGAATTGTGTTTTGTGAATTGCATTTGTGAAATGTATTTTATGAATATATCACTTTATTTTGCACACCTAAATAGTTTTTTGTGCATGAGAATTTGGTTTCATGCATGTGAAATTGGCTTCTCGTGTGCATCGTGTTTTTCGTCTTTTCTGCTTCCATACCCAATTGCCATTTTAAACTAAATTTGAGATAATTATAAAATCGAGTGAGATAAAAAATTTATTGGAATTGAATTACAACAATTGGTTGGCCCTCAAAATACAAGAGAATGAAAAATGTACTTGATAAAAATGGAATTCAGTGTTTTACACAAAATGGTGCATAACTTATAAACAAAGGCTATAAATAATTGCTGATTATGTTAGATGTAGTTCTGCATCACAAGTGCTTCGGTTTCCCCTAAAGTCTAATCTCATGCAAACTCAGTCACAAAACTCACTCCTCCACTGTAAATAAATTACCATCCTACTACCACACGAGAAACAAAGGAGAACAGCACATGACATACGTCACGACCAAATGTTAGTGATTGGTTATGGCCGATCCAGAGTGGCCCAGGGCAGATACAATAGTTTTAAACTACAACAGAGAAGCTGTCCTCAAGGAAGTTAAAGCTTGTCAATGGCTGGAGAGTGGCCAGAATCTCTGTAGGCCTACAAATTAAATGTACGAGAGTCTGGTAGGAGCAGGCTAGTTCTGGGAGGTTATGGAGTATTACTGCTAGATGATCACTTTCTAGCCCAAATCAATAGAAGCCATCCTTAAGGCAGCAGTTGATAACATAACCTGTAATAAAGTCCATCATTGCTTAGAAAAGTAATTCCACTCTCTCAAGCTGCACAAGTTAAGATGTAGCCTACAACGTTTTATTTTATTTTATTTTTTAAATGCCAATAATGATGGTTGCTTTAGGCAACCCAAAACTCTGTAGATCTAAGTCAGCATGATAAATCACTTCGTAATTATAGGCAACTGAGAACCATCCACTGTGTTCATTGTGTCACCAAGGAAACGAGGAATCAAATGGTTTCTAATGGGAGGTGGTAAATATAGTTTCCCCTGTTTACTGGAACTCTTGTATCATTATCAGAACTGACATCTCTTCATGAGTACTTACTACTATGCGGATAAAAGCTTCATACCACATGAAACAGACTCCTATTCACACTGTTTGTGACTCACCCAAGTCTTATAATAATGTCCCCTCTCCATTTCATTAAACTGCCTATCGCCATTGCTCATCGGCATCCCTCTTCAGTTAGAGCTTGTTTTTGTGAATGTGTATGGAGCCAGAATGGTGACTTTAAAATTTGGCATCACAAATTAAAATTGTCATTGAAAACAAAAGCAGAACTGAAAAAGGAAACATTGGCATTGAAAGATTTGCATTGAAAACAGTTGTATTGGCATTGAAACAAGTATTGGCACTGAAAAAATAAAATTATTAAAATATTACAATCTTATTCTTTTATTGAATTGGGATTTATTTGTATTTTTTCAATGACAATCTTCAGATTTTTACTTCATGTCACTCTTTTTCAGTGACAGTTTTTTTTTTACAATGTCACTGATTTTCAGTTTCAACTTTCTGTCACTGTTTTGGCGTGGAGAGGGGCGGGGTCTGAGGGGAGGGGTAAGTAGAGCGTAGTTTGCA
Organism: Pseudorasbora parva; assembly: GCF_024679245.1. NCBI lineage: Eukaryota > Metazoa > Chordata > Actinopteri > Cypriniformes > Gobionidae > Pseudorasbora > Pseudorasbora parva. The sequence continues at coordinate 15,408,391 of NC_090174.1, read as the reverse complement.
TATCATTGCATATAGGTATACTGAAGCCGTCACCAGCTCTGAAGCTGCATGACTAATGTCCAGTTTACCGGGAACTTCCAAGCCGCAAGTCTGTTTTTTTTAATCTGCCATTTACATGTTTATTCACGTGCAACCTGGACGGTTTGCTTAACTTTTAACGGCGTTATGCTGTCTCCCCCCCCCCCCCCCCCCCCCCCCCCCCCCCCCACCGACGTCAACTGAAACATGTAAATTACTAACGCTGTGTTGGCTAACTTAACTGTGGTTAATGCAGGGTCAAATATAAACACCGGTCACCATATGCACAGAATAAGGCTAAAAGTCCGGTTTGGCAAAAAATAATTAACGTTAGGTGTCTGTCGAGTACATCACAACAGTGGCTAACAGTAACATAGCCTGTGACGTTAACACTGACATGATAATCAGCAGGGCGCCGGCTGTGTAACACTACTGACATCCCCAACCACACACACACACACACACACCACACAGGAGAGCCGCTAGTTCGGCTTAAACGCAGCGTTACACAGTAACTCCTAGGGCTGCGAATGTGCTTCTATCTGTATTTAAAGGTGCTCATGTGACGGCATTGGATTCTGCTGTGCTGGTGTGATACTGCTGAACGTTTTGCGTTAGCACGTTTATGAGGTCTTGTGCAGCAGCACAACTAAATTAAATACAGATAAAAGCACACTCGCGGCCCTAGGAGTAAAGTCTGTCTCCGGTGTGTGTGTGTGTGTGGTTGGGGATGTCAGTAGTGTAACTTACACAGCCGCATTAACCACAGTTAAGTTAGCCAACACGGCTAATGTTAGTAGGCTAATTTACATGTTCCAGTCGACGTCGGAAAAAACAAAACAGCATAACGGCCGTTAAAAGTTAACCAAGCCGGCCAGGTTGCACGAGAAAACATATAAATGGCAGATAAAAAATATAAAAAAAGACTTAAACTTGCGGCTTGGAAGTTCCCGGTAAACTGGACATTAGTCATGCAGCTTCAGAGCTGGTGACGGCTTCAGTATACCTATATGCAAATGATATGCAAACTACGCTCTACTTACCCCTCCCCTCAGACCCCGCCCCTCTCCACGACAAAACAGTGACAGAAAGTTGAAACTGAAAATCAGTGACATTGAAAAAAAACTGACATTGTAAAAAAAAACTGTCACTGAAAAAGAGTGACATGAAGAAAAATTCTGAAGATTGTCATTGAAAAATACAAATAAATCCCAATTCAATAAAAGAATACGATTGTAATATTTTAATAATTTTATTTTTTCAGTGCCAATACTTGTTTCAATGCCAATACAACTGTTTTCAATGCAAATCTTTCAATGCCAATGTTTCCTTTTTCAGTTCTGCTTTTGTTTTCAATGACAATTTTAATTTGTGATGCCAAATTTTAAAGTCACCATTCTGGCTCCATAAATGTGCAGTATAGTAGTTATCATGTTGTAGTCTAATTATATACTACAAACTCTGTCCTTATGTTATGTTATAAGGGGCAGTTCACTCAAACTACATGAATATGAGTAAAAAAATATGTAATTTAGTTTTTTGGTAAACTATGCCTTTATCTGTCTAGGGCCCCATTTACACCTGGCATTAGGATCTGTCTTGGGTAATCTGATGGTGATGGGTAATCACAAGTGGTCAGGATGGACACATCATCTTTTTTACAACTTCATCAGTGTTGGCGATTGAAATTTCTGGCTTGCCATGTTTTCACTGTTATACAGTAGGAGGTTGGGGGACAGATCTTCTGAATGAGTACAGAATCTCTGGATTAAAACACAGAAAAAAAGGAGCAGAAACAAGCAATAACGTGAGCAGATGCATTTTTTTAAGCAGAGGCTCTGTTCTTTCTTTTGATATGTTTGTTCATACAGTGGGTATGGAAAGTATTCAGACCCCCTTAAATGTTTCACTCTTTGTTATATTGCAGCCATTTGCTAAAATGATTTAAGTTATTTTTTTTTCTTATTAATATACACACAGCACCCCATATTGACAGAAAACACAGAATTGTTCACATTTTTGCAGATTTATTAAAAAAGAAAAACTGAAATATCACAGGGTCCTAAGTATTCAGACGCTTTGCTGTGACACTCATATATTTAACTCAGGTTCTGTCCATTTCTTCTGATCATCCTTGACATGGTTCTACACCTTCATTTGAGTCCAGTTGTGTTTGATTATACTGATTGGACATGATTAGGAAAGCCACACACCTGTCTATATAAGACCTTAAAGCTCACAGTGCATGTCTGAGCAAATGAAAATCATGAGGTCAAAGGAATTGCATGAAGAGCTCAGAGACAGAGTCAAGTGTGCAAAGCACAGATCTGGCCAAGGTTAAAAAAAAATTCTGCTGCACTTAAGGTTCCTAAGAGCACAGTGGCCTCCATAATCCTTAAATGGAAGACGTTTGGGACAGCCAGAACCCTTCCCAGATCTGGCCGTCCGAGAAATCTGAGCTATCGGGGGAGAAGAGCCTTGTTGAAAGAGGTAAAGAAGAACCCAAAGATCACTGTGGCTGAGCTCCAGAGATGCAGTCGGGAGATGGGAGAAAGTTGTAGAAAGTCAGCCATCACTGCATCCCTCCACCAAGGCTTTATGGCAGAGTGGCCCGACAGAAGCCTCTGCTTAATGCAAGACACATGAAAGTTTGCTAAAAAAAACACCTGAAGGACTCTAAGATGGTGAGAAATAAGACTCTTTGGTCTGATGAGAACAAGATATAAAATTTTGGTCTTAATTCTAAGCGATATGTGTGGAAAAAAAATATCACCTGTCCAATACAGTCCCAAGAGTGAAGCATGATAGTGGCAGCATCATGCTGTGGTGGTGTTTTTCAGCTGCAGGGACAGGATGACTGGTTGCAGTCGAGGGAAAGATGATTGCTGCCAAGTACAGGGATATCCTGGACGAAAACCTTCTCCAGAGTGCTCAAGACCTCAGACTGTGCCGAAGGTTCACCTTCCAACAAGACAATGATTCTAAGCACACAGCTAAAATAATGAAGGAGTGGCTTTACAACAACTCTGTGACCGTTCTTGAATGGCCCAGCCACAGCCGTGACTTAAACCCAATTGAGTATCTCTGGAGAGACCTGAAAATGACTGTCCACCAACGTTTACCATCTAACCTGACAGAACTGGAAAGAATCTGCAAGGAGAAACACTGCAAGTGTTTTTCTGTTAATACGTGTGTGTACATTAATGAGAAAAAAATGAACTTAAATTATTTTTAGTAAATGGCTGGAATATTACAAAGTGAAAAATGTAAGAGGATCTGAATACTTTCTGTACCCACTGTATATACATACAACAAAATATTCTGGGGTCATGAAAATTATGGGAAAATGATCAAAAATGCTGGTGGTGGCTGGCAAAAAAAAAAAAAAAAAAAAAAAAAAAAAAAAAAAACTGTGGTGGGGAAAGAGTTAAAGATTAAAAAGAATTTACTAAAACACATTGAAAGTGGCACACAGCAAATAACTGTACTCCCAGATGTTGGTTCAAGACACGTCAAGAAATTATTTCACCTTTCTCGCTGGTTAAGCCACCCATCTGGGCCACACTCTTCTGATGCAGTTTATCCTGAAAGCTTGTGGCTCGAGATATGGTAGTCAACAAGTACTTTACTGTGAGTGCTGATAGAAGATAAAAACAGACAGGAGACAGAACAGCCTCAGGCTGCAGGGCTTAAAGAGACGAGGCACATACCACACTGATCTGCTAAACCCAGAGCTGGAGAAACAGCCAAGGTATTTTTCACCTCATCCTCAACAACGTCATTACCTTAGTGGACGACACTGCATCCAGTGTATAAGGTCAAACGCGGTAGCAGCAGTGGTCTAGCAGCACACAAGCTCCAGGCTTAATAAGCAGTTGTGCTTATGCAGGTGTGGGTTTAAATCTGGTGTTGTGGAAAAAAAGCTAAAAATGTTTAATGTGATATAAGAATTATGTAGCCTACCTTTTAAGTGAAGAATGAAACCGATGTTCACGAAAATACAGCAATTAAATAATTGTTAAAAAAAAATTCTGCACGCAGTACTGTTCACATTTCATTATGTGATTAATGTATATAGTGCACCATAATAAACAAACAATAATAAAATCCTAATTAAATATATAAGCCATATAAATAAGGTTGTGTTTATGGGGCACAGTATAACATGTCTTAATACTTATTTTTTTGTTAAATGCTGTATTTTTCTTATATTTTACCTTTATTCCACACCGCTGTCTCCAGTGTCCTTGGAAAGGCTCGTTTGATTCCTGCTTCTATGAAGCCCATCCCTCCGAAAAACACAACGATCTTAGATTGGTTAGATGGCCAAATGTAGGTTCATGTATTTTTATTGGCTGAAGTGCCAAGCACAGGTTGCCGGAAACGCCACGCCCCTTACCATTTTGAGCAGAAGTTTCATCTGCAGTGAGTGACTTGTAAGGGTTTATGATGTCACCAATCCAGGAAGAAGCTTGTTGTAGTCCAAATCGTCCATTTCTGTAGGCTATAAACTGCTGTAACTTTAAAAGACAATATCTCCGTTTGCATTGAAATGTCAGCACTGTTACTTTGCAGATACTGTTTATGCTCAAGCAGCAACATTACACACTAACTGAAGTTAAAAAAGGGAAATCGCATGCAACAACCCCTTTAAAACAGAAATCAATGTTTTAAAATGTTATGTTTATATTGTAATATATTTTTACTAGTACAGTATTACTATTTTCACCATTTTTACTATTTTTGATCAAATAAATGCAGACTTGGTGACCATAAGAGGCATCTTTTAAAAAAGTGTTTTTACAAAAGTGAATTATTCCAAACTTTTGACCAGTACTGTATGCTTTGTTTTATGAAAAAGGTGGACAATATGAGATATAATGTCTTGGCATGGCACAACACAGCACTCACCCTGAAACCACAAACTCATTAGATTCTATGTATAACCCTTATTTACATATTGTCGGTTTTCTATCTTTATGGGATGAAATCTGGATCAAAGGTGCTGGTTTATGAGGCAACCAGCGCCTTCTTTGTGATGGGTTAAGATCCATCATTAAATTTAATTGCATATAAAATAGACAGATAGATGTCACCCAAAAGGTCAAGAGCAGATTTTAACCAATCACTCATCTACAATGGATTTTATTATTTTTAAACATGTTTGATCTGTGTTTGTGTTGGAATTTGACACTGAGTTGATTTTGCACGGTGTTCTGTTCTTGGTTTCTCATCAGTTAATTGATTAAGTCACACCTGTCCTGTTGTTTGTTTGAGGCCTAGTCCACACTTACAGGTATTTTTATAACCCGAGTTTAAAAATGTATAAAAACAGTCATGTCCACACAAACATGGTTTAAAAAATAAATAAAAAAATCTGTCCGCATGAAAACGCAAAAACACACTATGATTGGCTGCCTTATTTCCACAAAGGTCCCATCCACGGCATTGAGGCACAGAGGGATGCCATGGGCTCGATGAAAGTGACACGTAACTGTATATACGCAGGGGCAGTGGACTGTAATAGCTTCACACACTTGCCTTGCTATTTTGTATTATTGCATTCTGGCGCCTCAGTTCTGCAATACAATGAGATAACTGCGCATGCATCTGTATACATGTGATAAGCACTGTTAGCAGAGTTACTAAAAGCTACGACAGCTGTCATTGCATAGACTCGTCCCCTGTAAACAAAAGAGATAAGAGTGCACAATCTGACATCAAACAAAGGAGAGAATGTGCGCACTTCGACTTCACAAGCCTAAATCTCCGGTTTCACCATCTACACGACAACACTGCAACCGGAGTTTCTAAAAATCTTCACCCTGGCCGGAGTTTTCAAAAAAATCCAGTTTCAGTAAGCGGATCCAGCATTTGCGTGTGGACGAACAGCCAAACCGCATAGAAAGAGCTGCGGTTTTGAAAATACCCGTGTTCGTGTGGACAGGGCCCTAATTTGTGTATATCTAGCCCTCAGTTTGTTATTGAGTTTGCCCGTTATTGTCATTATCATGTGGTTGTTCCATTCATGTTTTCCAAGATTACTAAGAAGCCAGAGAATTTGTTATTTTTGATTTTGTTAAACAAATCTGCTGCACATAGATCCTGCTGCTTTATTTTTCATCCTTTGCTTAAGATCCCCCTTTTAATTGATTTCCAGGATTGTATTTTTCTAACCTTAAATGCGTCATCTTATGGAATTAATTAATTATATTTACAGAAACACAAATGCATAAATAAGGTAATGAAAAAGGCAATGAGGTAATTGAAATAATTGAAGAACTGATACTTTTAATTAATTATGTAATTAAAACTTAATAGGCGGCAACAAGGTGTTTTCGTCTTGAAGCGGTGCTGCAAAGCACAATCTGTGTATGACATCAAAGCACTGCAAGTGTGATTACAGTGCCTTGATGTCATACATCTATCAGTTTTCACAGTGCCACTCTAAGTTGAGCACACCCTATAGGTGTATGTATGATGTCAAAGTATGGCGAGACACCGATTAGAGAGCAGATGGCTCCGTATGCTTTCGGATTGCTCATGCAGTACTTTAATGTCATAAACCGATTGGTCTGCGCAGCTTCAGTTCAAACTGATCATGCCTCTTTACTTAATGGCTGCAACTGAAATAATAATAATAAAAAATAAAATAAAAACTATATGTGGCAAAAGAAGTATGTCACAATTCATAAAAGAGTAGTTTACTATTCATAAAAGAGTAGGCAAAAAATACCCAGATGATCTACTTCTTATGACAAGATTCTGAAGTGTGCATACAATGGACACTTTACTTTCCCATTAGGCCATGAGAGAGGATTTGGGAATGGCAGTGACGTGATTTAACTGATGTTGATAGATCGTGTGATATGGGAAACATGGCAAATGTAGTATGTCCGGATTACATTCATACACTGTAAAAAAAAAAAAAAAAAAAATCAGGTCTCCAATTGAAAAGGTTCTAGTGATTGATCACATCTACATTTTTTAGTTTGCCAAATGAAATTTCTGTGAATTAAATTGCATAAATTCACAGAAATTAAATTTGGCCAACTGAAAAATGTAGATCTGATCAGTCACTAGAACATTTTCAATTAGAGAAATCAGGGGGGGGGGGGGGGGGGGGGGGTGTGAAATGCTGTTTCATGCATACATTATTTGCATACATACATTATTTATGGCATACGCAAATGCGGTTAAGAAATCATATACATCTGTAATATATCTGTTTTGAATAACAAATAAACACAAATTATAAAGACACATTTTGGGTAAGCTATTTATTTTCATTGAGGTTTACTTTCACCTTCACCTGTTGTTTCCAAGCTGGTAAGCTGAAAAAATGCGCGTCATTTGAGTTTTTTTTTCGCCTACCTACACTACTGCACATTCGCTGATGTAGTGTCTGTGTCCTAAAGTCCACGAATGAGATCGAATGTGCTGTTTCCAGGAGGGAAAGCTAAACAATCACACTCAATTTACGATTAGGTTTCCACTCCGGTCGTGAGTGCAATTATGGCAGTTAATGACACAACACACGTTCACCATTGTAACTTTTTTAGCTGAACTAGTTCTACTTTTAGAACTAAAAGCGTCGATTTCATATACAACACAGTATCGACAGCGGCCTCCGTGACCTAAAGTCCCAAAATGCATTGCGTTGCTTACGTCACGATCCCAGACTCTATAGGGATTTCACGGCCCAGATCAGACACTGATGACAGAACGACTCGGACCCGAAGACAGGAGAGGTGAACTAATCTTTCCAGGGAACAGATGTGAGTAAATGTGAAGTGACAAAAGAAAGAACGACTCGGATTCAGAGGTGAGTTTAACTAACAGACTGCATAGCCTGAAGACCCAGCTGAGCTAAATAAATGAATCATTTATTTCTTAAAGTTTGGCCTTAGTTGCATTAGTTTATAATTATTTTATTTTTAATTAATGTTTGCACAAGTATATGTGTTGGGGAATTTAAAGGTGCCCTAGAATAAGTTAAAGGGGGGGTGAAACACTCAGTTTCAGTCAGTGTCATGTCAATCTTGAGTACCTATAGAGTAGCATTGCATCCTGCATATCTCCGAAAAGTCTTTATTTTTTTTATAATTATATAAGAAAGATGCGCTGTTCCGAGTCTTTCCGAAAAAAGCCGAGCGGGTGGGGGCGTGTCGTGTGAGCGGAGCTAAATAATGACGTGTGCTCGCTGCTGCTATGTTGAGTCGAGTGCGTCGTAAAGCTGTGTCAACAGCGGGAAAAAAACTTTATTCAAAATAAAAATATGGCTTTTAATCAGATACAGCCATACATCTATGATCCGGAATCAGACCCAGAGGCTGCAGTTGAACAGGAGCAGCAGCAAAAACGACTAGAGCAGGACGTCTGTATGTGGTACAAGTTATACACTAACTATATAATATGCTCAGCGGCTTGTGTTATTTACATATTTATACTTGAATTATATCGTCGTATTTTTGTCTTTGAAGGTGTACATGTGGGAAGTGCAGTTGTGCACGTGTGTTTGTGTGTTTACGCGTGGTTTGTGTAGACAGTAAGCGGACTAAAAAAAACACAGACATTTGAAGCAGTCTCACTCACCCTTCTAACGTTGGGACTGCTCCATCCTTCAGCATTAGGCGATTGGGAAAATCCGGCGTCGAGCTGGGCCTTGTTTATGAAACAGTCGGCACCGAAATGCAGCGAACAGATATAAACATTCGCGCAACTCAGTTGCTGATCCGGAAAAGCAAATTACATCCACTGTTGCCTTAACGCGGGGTTTTTGGCGAATCTGTGCAGGACTGTCTTGGTCTGGCAACCAAAAACGCTCTTTTTTGGTGACATTGTTATGTGCACATCACCTGTCCAGCATCCTACAAGCCAGCGCTTTGATGGGCGTAGCCTGTTACTTTCGCTCTGTCCCTCTCTCTCTCTCACGCGCTTCCGGTAGAATTGTCCGTAAGGCCCATACAAGGAAATTCCACCCCCATTAACGTCAAAGGGGACGCATGATCTCAAAAAACTTGCCGAAACTTATGACTAACCGGAAGTAGTATTTTTGACAAAGAAATACTCCCATCAAACGTCCACCTTAACTTTTGAAACTTTGTCTATGTTTAGTATGGGATTCCAAGTCTTTAACAGTGTAAAAAGATCAGTATGCATGAAACAGCATTTCACCCCCCCTTTAAAAAACATAAAGTCAGTACTACTTCAGCCTACATGTGAAGTGAACCAGCATATAACATTAACTTTACATATTAACTCATATCGTCAGCAGTCACAACTTTGCTTTTAGCATTTTAAAAACATTTTAGGGTGCTTTCACATCTCTAGTTCGGTTCATTTGGTCCGAACCAAGGGCAAACAATTATACATTGTTGCATTTTTCAGATTTTTTGGTTCCTTTTCACACCACACTGATTGCTTTGGTCCGAACCAGTTGAAACGAACCAAAACGCAGGCATGTGACAACATCCACATCACTCATTGGCCATGGCGTATTTCCTAAACTGCTTTTCGATTGGTCAGAATTTACATGTGGGAAAATTCCAACAGAAGAGGCAAAGCCAGCAAACTATAACACTATGGAGAGACGACTGCGCGGGCCAGTTTTGTCCCTGGCCATAATCTACTACACGGTGTGTATTTACCACAGTATGCAAACAAAACATTTCTATAATGAAGCGCGGATGCGACATGAAAACAACGTTCTAATGCACTGCAGACGGCGAGCGCGCATCGCTCGTCACTTCAAGAGGAGGCGTGCATTAATTATTAACTCTTGACATGCTTCCATCTTCCGAAAATATTGCCAACGATCTATCAGGTAATAATATCATGCACACAATGTCAGCGCAGCTAACTACGGCAGCTGGTTCAGTCCAAAAATGATCAGTACTTTTGCAGTTGGTTCTGTTCGAGGTCGGATCACGTTCTCACCACAAACGAACCGCTCCAGAGTTCGTTTGAAATCGTACCGAGACCACCTCTTCAAGGAGGTCTCGGTACGCTTGTTTGGTCCGCTTTTGGTGCGCACCCGAGTGCGATTGCTGCTTTCAGACCTGACCAAACGAACCGCACCAAAGAGGGAAACGAACTCTAGTACGATTCAACCGAACTAAAAGAGGCAGGTGTGAAAGCACCCTTAATCACTGTAATGCGTCACTATTTGATTTTACAATGATAGCTTCTTCACTTTGAATCACAAACTCTAAACAGCGAACTGGGTAATGTTAGCGCAAAAATATGTTGTTTTTACAGTAAGTTAGCCTACAGGTTTTTTTTTAAAACAAATTGACGATGCATTGGCAAATTACTACTGTTTCAACTTAAGTGGTGGAGATGACGTTAACTAAAAGGATAGAGTGAGCGATCTGTAAGCAAACTAGATAGCTCCTATTGTTGATGAATATAGCCTATGGGCTAAATTATAATTCTATCCGACAAAAGGGATTGCCATAATGTATCTACGGTTGTATTTTGTAGATTTGTATGACAACACTGGCACCGAAATAATATTAACATTGGTCATACTGTAGCTATGTGATGTCCATGTACTGAACTCTTGTTATTCAACTATGCCATGGTTAATTCAATTTTCCATTCTAGGGCACGTTTAACATGTGACTTTTTAATCATATTCTGCTGAAATTAACGAAATTACTTTGTTCATTTTGCTGAATGAGATTCAAAGATCCGAGTCTGTAATCTTATCTGAACATCCTACTACTATGGGTTGCTTAACATACATCATTTACTCCATTCCTCTGATTGGTTGTAGGTCTATCCAATTGAGTGAAGAGTTATTTTCTTTCCTGGTTCGGTCGAAACACTCCCCATAATGACAGCCCAGTGGAGCAGTATCAGATTCATATTCTGACTCAGAATTGAGTATGACCTAGGCTAATATTTTGGTGAATTTGTGTCTAATTGGAATAAATTTGTATTTTAATTTGTTATCTAATTTGTATGTTTTCATACAACCTGCTAGCCTGACAAGCCAGACCCACATCAAGAGGTTTGGTCTGGAAACTCACCATAGACAGGGCTCAATCCGAGGGGCGGGATAAACGGTTGTCTTTCAAACTCCCTCTGCACGCGATAGTATAGCGCTACAACCAACCAGAGCAACGAAGGTGAAACAGAGCAACAAAGATTAAACATTCGCCTTATCTGGTCGGCAAAACTCTGAACACATCTTCCCTTTTTAAGAATGACTTCAGTGCCGTCCTTTGTCCTTTTCTCGGAGAAAAGTTCAACTCCAAGTCTTCCAGAGGTCAGAGCTGATTCAAAAGACCGCCAATCGCCAGGTTCTGTGTTTACTAGAATCACGCAAACGCAACTCAGCCGTCGTCATTATGGCCCCACCCACCAACTCTATACACGATGTGATTGGCCCGGCAAGAGTTAGGGGAATACAGCTCAGAAGGGTATTGAGAGTTGCTAAACGACATTTGCGGGCAGATTAAATTTGCTGCCGCTAGGGTGCGCCTAGATTTCTAGGCTAACAACCTGCTTATTTCCAACTGATTATTAGGTTTAGGTGGAACTTAATTCTTACTTTTTTCAGGTTGACTTAAAGATTTTTAAAATAAATGACTACCTTAAGTAAGGAGTAGCTTTCTTATAAACATTGTACACATTGGATAAAAGCATCTGTGCTGTATCAGCATGTTGAGGTTTGATTGCTATGGCCACACTAACGCAATATGAAGGATTCATGCCTATATGCTTTTGCACACATGTTCAGGCTTTAATGTTCTGATTATTTGGTGCAAATCTAAGCATCTTCTGGAACAGCCAAGCAAGAGCAGCTCCCCATTTAAAAGAGGACATTATTTTGCATAGGCAGCTCTTTCAACACTATAGGGTTAAACCAAAGAAACCACATAGAATCTGGTCACAATATGTAGAATGATTGAAACTTCTGACGAAATGTGGTAATTCTGAGGTATTATTACACGGTCTGTGTCATATTCCTGTAACATATCCAAGGCTAAAAGTCTTTGTAGTTCAGTAGAGGATGTCATAAAATTCTTCGTTAAGTACATGCTTCATTCCCTTCCACTTGCATTTTATGTCAAATGCTAAAAGTTTAAGAATACCACAGCTTGGTCTAAATGGATAGTACCCCGTGATAAGTGCCCTATGGCATTATGGATCACTGAATGCTGGATAAAAGCAGTGGGATGGCAATGGGATAGTGCAAATTGCATTAATGTGGAGGTTTGAGTTCTGTTGAGAACAGAAGACTGTGTGCATGTGTTAAAACTAAAGTTAGCTGGAAATAATGTTCACATTTAGAAGAAAAGGAAGACAATTCACAGACAATTGTTGTTCTATAGAGGATGAGCTTTCAGAATTTTAAAGGAATTAATTCACCCGAAAATGAAAATTCTGTAATTTACTCACCGTCATGTCATTCCAAACCAGTTGATGTAAATTGCTTAGCTCAGATCTGAACAATTTGATAAAGTTTACTTAAAAGGCTTTCTTATAAGTTTCTCTTAAGGTAATTCTCAATGACAAAGAAAAACCATGTGCATCACAGTAACAGAGTAAAAATGATCACTGCAGCACAAATGACATCAAACACATGGCTGAACACTATTCATACATTGACTCCAATGGAAGTGCAGATAGGGGAACAGACAGAAAATTTAACTATTTAAAGATAACACTCTCTTGAAACACTGCAAACATACAACACAATTGGTTGTCCGCTTCACAGACAATTTTCAAATCTTAAAATCACACTGTAAAAAAAAAAAACTGTCTCTAATTGAAATTTTTCTAGTGACTGATCACATCTAAATTTTTCAGTTGGCCAAAATGAATTTCTGTGAATTGATGCAATTTAATTTACAGAAATTCAATGTCACTAACTGAAAAAAAAAAAAAAAAAAAAAAAAACTGTTTTTACAGTGCACTAGACAAAATTTCATTCTTAGTCTCCCTGTAGTCAGTAGTTGTATTTCTTAAAATTAATTAAAAATGACATATTTAAGAAGCATAATATAGAAGCACACAACATCTGGTTGGTGAAGCTTGCTCGCTGTCATTGGCTATCGCGGGTAGCATCATGTCTCAGATCTGCCAGACTCTCTCACCTCCTGCACTCAGCGTTCACAGTAACCCGAGTACTAATCAGTCACACCTGCATGTCACTTCATCACAGCTCCCCATATAATCCCAGCACTCATCCTCAGTCAGCGTCTCACCTCAAACTAGGAAAGACCCACTTACCTGGTTGCCAGCGATTACCTGTTCTCCAGCGATTACCTGTTCTCCAGCGATTACCTGTTCTCCAGCGATTACCTGTTCTCCAGCGATTACCTGTGTACAGTTTCCTTCGTGTCTCAAGTCTCTCACCATTGTCTGTGTTCCTCCACTGTTGTCTCTGTGCATCCTGCCATTATCTCTACATATCTCCATAAGACTGATCCAAAGCCTATTCATCTATCCATTCACGCTCCACTCCCTGCCCTGTGGTTCAATAAACGTCTTGTGTATTCACCCTAACCTTGTCTAGTGTGTGTATCCTGACACATCACAGATCAAGAGTTGAGTTTTTATATTTACAAATTGGAATCATGCGGGCTGTGATGCGATCGGGAGCACAATAATTATGACACCACACAATTCAGGATTTTTTTGGACAAAAAGTATTCTGTGACAAGCCTCAAATTGGGCCAAAAAATGTAATTCGCGATCAAATGTAATTCGATCTAATTCGCGATTCGGGGCTTCTCACAAACGACTTTTTGTCCGAAAAAAAATCTGTTGTAAATGTGTACAGAGGACACATTTACATTTAATCATTTAGCAGACGTTTTTTTTCCAAAGCGACTTACAAATGAGGAGAGCAAAAGAAGCAATTAGACAAACAGGGGAACAGCATGCAAATTAGTCTAACACAGTACACACACACACACACACACACACCTCACGAAAATGCGTATAAATAGTAAGAGTTTGCAATCTCGTGGAATGTATATGATACGCGGTTTTTCGCGTGCATATGATACGCACTTTATGGCGTATTATACATACGAACCCCCCACCCCACCACCCTAAACCTACCCAAGAGCGTGTCATATGCACGTGAAAAATCGAGTACCATATGCACGCCAAAACTCATTTTGGCGTATACGTTCCACGAGATTGCAAACTCGTACTATTTATACGCATGACCATGAGATCGTGTATATTTGTTTTTAGAAAAACAAATAGATTAGTTAAGTGCTTGGTCAGGTGCTGCTGGAAAAGATGTGTCTTCAGATGTGTTTTTTTCCCGGTGAAAATAATTGAGGTAAAACCCTGTCCTCCATTCAATATTCAATATTGTTTCACTTGGAAATACGTCACAGCACTGAAGAAAACTCATATGCTACTTCTGGTTCAACTGAATGCAAAAGTGATGTTGAAAAAATATCACTTGTAATGCTGAATCACCCTTGATTTGTGGTTGAAATATCAATGTCAGCATTAACTATGAGAGTGATACTGAACCAACATCACTTTGCAACGTTACTTCAGTGCAATTAGCGTTGATGCATTAACACTGACTCAACATTGTTTCAATGATTACATGCTATTTGGGCAATGATTCAGAAATGGATGAATCAAACTTTTTTTTAAAGCTGATGTACACACACACACACACACACACACACACACACACACACACACACACACACACACACACACACACACACACACACACAGTGTCTGTTTCACACAAAATTATACACAAAATATCTTTTTGATATTGATATTTATACATAGGCTATATGTTGTAAATAGTGTGCTTTCATTAACACTTTACAAGGTAACACTTTACAATAAGGTTGCACTAATATGCATTAATTCATGCTTAATTAATGCACAGATAATCATGAGTTAATGTATTACTAATGGTGAACTAACCCATTTATTAATGATTACTGCATCAGCAACTAATGAATATTCAACATGATTAATAGATTAAGTAATCATTAAATAGTTATTAGTTAAATGTGTCATAATGTATTATTCCTTAATAACATATATGAACTAATAATGTAAATTAACGTGTTAATTAACACAACAGGTAAAAGCCATGCATTTCAACTTCCAGTTGTCTGCTTTAATTAATCATTAGCTAATGATTAATAAAGGTATCATTATGTTATGACTTTACTTGTTGGGGCACATGACTATTAACTAATTCAGAATTAATTCAAAACTCATAACCACAAGTTATGTAATAGTCATGTGCCCCAACAAGTAAAGTCATAACATAATTATACATAATGAAAAAAACATGTTTTGTAATGTTACCGTTTCTTTTTAATTAATGGAAGCACACTATTTACAACATATATGTATAAATATCAATATCAAAAAAAGATATTTTGACCATTGTTGTATTCAAATGTTTGTTATATATTATTTAAAAAAGCAGTATGCAGTAAGTACACTAGCATCCCATCTGAACATGGTGTACATATGCATGCTGCTGTGAGCCACTGCAACTCTGTTTTGTTGGAAGAGCTGTGGTGTCTGGCAGACTTTATGCATTTCTCACGAGGGAGGAGCAGCCTGAACGGGCAACACTTTCATGAGAGAACTAAAAACTGAACGTACACAGGATTTGGGGGGAGTTATATAAATGATAAAAGAATTTAAGATGACACATTTTAAGAGAGAAATGTAAAAATGGCCATCTGGCCCCATGAAAGATGAAAACTGGCAACAGAAAGAAGGAAGCACAGAGCGCAGACACCCGTGAACTGACTAGCTGTGGTCATTATCGCGTGCTACACAAGCAGAGGCGGTCAAACTCCAACGGCTGTGGTGTGTGATTCATCCCTCTCATAAAATATTTAAGTATCCGTGCCCTTTTTTATTTTCTAGAAAACCATCCAGTATAAATAACTTTAAAGCAATACCTTTTTTAAACTTTAAAGCATTTTTTAGACATTTCAACAGTTCAATAGAACAGAAAATGGGGCACAAAAACTGTGTTGGGGAATGGCAGAGTTTTAACGCCTACCTTTACAACTTCAGTGACATCCCATTCTTAATCTGAAGGGTTTAATATAGAGGTATAATATTACCCCCCCCCCCACACACACACACACACACCATTCTTATTTTGTGAAGTAAGGAACTGAAGTGGGATAAGAAGGTCTGACTCGCAGTGTCCACTCTAATTCTTCCCAAAGGTATTCTGTCAGTAGAGGTCAGGACTCTGTGTAGGCCAGTGAAGTTCATCCACACCAAACATGCTCATACATGTCTTTGTGGGCCTTGCTTTGTGCACTGGTGTTCCCACAAACTTTTCCCACAAAGTTGGAAGCATAAAATTGTCCAAACTGTCTTGGTATGCCAAAGCATTAAGAGTTTAACTTTTGCTGGAACTAAGGGGCCAAGCCCAACCCCTGATAAACAACCCCACGCCATAACCCCCCATCCAACAAACTTTACACTTGACACAATGCAGTCAGGCAAATGCTATTCTACTGGCAACCGCCAAACCCAGACTCTTCCATCGGATTGCCAGACAGAGAACCTTGATTCATTCCACAGAATATGTCTACACTGCTCTAGAGTCCAGTGGAGTGTGCTTTAAACCACTGCATTGGACATTTTGCTTTGCACTTGGTTGCTTGGATGCAGCTATTTAGTCATGGAAACTCTTTCCATGAAGCTCTCTATGCACTGTTCAAGAGCTAATCTGAAGGCCACACAAAGTTTGGTGGTTTGTAGCTATTGACTCTGTTGACAGTTGCCGACTTCAGCACACTGTGCACCTCAGCATGCGCTGACCCCACTCTGCGATTTTACATGGCCTATCACTTTGTGGCCAAGCTGCTGTTGTTCCTAATCGCTTCCACTTTTGTTATAATACCACAAACAGTTGACTATTATATAACAGTTAGAATATTTAGTAGTGAGGAAATTTCACAAATATTTTTTCAAATAGACTTTTATTGCACAGGTGGCAACCTATCACGGTCCAATGCTTGAATTCAATTCTTTCACGAAGGTTTGTAGAAGCAGTCTGCATGCCTAGGTGTTTGATTTAACACATCTGTGGCTATGTAAGGGATTGGCACACCTACATTCAATTATTTAAATGGGGTGTCCCAATACTTTTGTCAATATAATGCATAGTGACAGGCTTTGCTTTAAGACATAGCCTACTAAAGTATTAACCTGTACAGTTACAGAAGAATCACCCAGAAAGAATGATTGACACCTACATATATTGGTTGTTTGTATTGTGGAAATACAAAAGCTATGGATAAAGAATTGAAAACATTGTGCTTCCATGCCTTTGTTCGTACTGGGCATAACTCTTATGTCAAACCTTCTGAAATTAATATAATTCATCATAAACAGCTTTGTGTTTTTCATCCTGCCATTTTATACATTGTGTCAGCCAATAAGCCAGTTGTGAAATAGCATATCATTGGGACACTTAAAATGTATGCTTGTCATTGCATACAAAATATCAAACTATAGAGCATGCACTTTAATGAAATATAGCACAAAAAGCTAACATCAAATTTAGAATTTATTAGTTCTAAAAAAATAGTGATACTTTTTGCAGATGACAAAAGTATTTGGACACATACCGATTTTAAAATGGCTTGTTATTTACAAGGCTTTTTTTTATTAAAAAAAAAAAAAAAAAATATATATATATATATATATATATATATATATATATATATATATATATATATATATATATATATATATATATATATATATATATATATATATATATATATTATTTTTTTTTTTTTTTATTTTTTTTTTTTTTTGTGTGACTTAGAGTCCAATTTTTTTTGGATTCTGCTATGTGAGAAAATAAAACTACTGCTGTTTCTAACAGATGATTCCTGGAGGGATTTTATGGCTTCTCATGAGACGCTTCCTGATTGGCTGTTCGAGACACACCCACTCTTTTGCTCCTCCAGTTCTGAGTGAGCTATGTCCTACTAACACTGTTCAAAGGGCACATTCACAGAACCACGGGAACAGAACACAGAAAAAAGAAAAAAGAAAAAAGAAAAACAAGATGAAATAAAAAACACACCCAGTCACTCAAACACAAACAACCGTCTTATCAAATGTCTCTTTATTTCATGTTCCCAGTGCAGAAAAGAACTGACTGGTGCTTTTAACTTAATATCTGAGTGTTATTTTAAGACCTGGGGTAAGAAGAGAGTACATTGGGAAAGCGGTTTGTTTATATTGTGACTTGGTGATGTGTGCATGAGGTTGAATAACTCTGAGACATTTCCTCAGTTGCTCCATTATTAAAGTTACAGAGGCAGAGTCTGTGTTTATGTAACCAGAGCAAACATTTCAATGATCATTTTGCATTTTTAATACCCTACTAGAGTTGTATAAAAAACTCTTGTCTGACAAACTCTTGGCAGTACAATCAAATAATGAGTCAAGAACATAGCATATACAAAAAATAAATGTTTAGAGTGTATTAACTTTTGAGAAAATGTCTAAAAAGTCTTCAGTCAGTCAGTAAGTAAATAAATATACATGCATGCATACATCAACAGGTTGACTTATGACATGAATATTGCTATATAGGATTCATTCCCTTTAATTGTTAATGCTGTTGCACATTCAGTATTTTGTCATACACTACATTTACCCATCATTTAAATTTTTAAGTTGTACATTGATTGAGTGTTTGTGTTAGTCTCTCTTCAGCTTCATCTTCACCCTGAAGTAAATAACATCTGCTAGCACAGATTTCTGAAACTAATTAATATTTATGAATATACTCAAAGGCAAATAAAAAAGCACTCAAAACCAGATCCAGCAAATGGATTTTACTCTAAATGGAAAAAGAGCCTGCAAATCAACCAGTCTGCTAAAGCAGTAGAGCACATTAAAGGTTTAGTGTATATTATTTATCTATGGCAGAAATGCAATATAATATAGATAACTATGTTTTCATTATAAAGATGTGCCGTTATGTTTTTATTACCTTAGAATGAGCAATTTCTATCTACATACACCGCGGGTCCCCTACAGTGAAATCGCCATTTTGTGCCGTCATGTTTCTACAGTAGCCCTAAATGGACAAACTTCTCTGCAGAGCGTTAGTCATTCCGACGACAGAGACTTCTTTTTTTTTTCTTCTTTTTTTTTAATAAATATGAATACAAAGTGTCATTGTCTATAATTTACTTTATTTTTCTAAATCCTCACCCATGAAATGTATCTTTACCATGCAACTTCAACCAACTGCTCAACTGTCTCTTACAGAACAAGACAGCTTGTTTTTGACTCTGCACATTACATCTGCTAGAGAGCCCTATGCATACTAAGTAGCCCATCAGGTTGGAGTGGAGCCTTGTGTGTTATGGTTGGAGATAGAAGGCTTCAGATTGCTAGCACAGAGAGTGAGTGGGCGGGCTTTTGAGAAGCAAAACAAGGTCGCTTGGGAACATTTGGTACGCTTCATGTTCTTGTCAACTAGTGGTAATAGAGCGTGTTGAGTCATCATACAAATAAAAGACTGTCCACCATGGAGATGGTGTCTTTTTTACATTAGCAGAGAAATTGGAAAAGTGACTAAGATCAAATGCACATGTATAGTGTTTTGACCCATCTTATATTATGACAGGTTTATGGAACAGTACAAAGGTTATAAGTACAAAGTATTTGTTATTTGTTACAACTAACTGGTTGGGCAGTCAGCAACAAAACAAAGCAAAAAATAAATAAATGAAGAAAAGACAACCTTGGAGAGAGAACCAAGATAATACAACCTCCTGTCCCATAATCCCCCAATTCAGATTATATATTTCAATTTGAAAAAGATAAAAAAAATGATGGTAACATTTTAGAATAATGGTCCGTTATTAATAGATAACTATGCAGGATGTAATGCAGGACTAATGTGTAGCACTGCATTAACACTTCAGCTACTGCAATTAAGAAATAAGATGATTAATCAATAAGATGACTAATCAGTAAGTAACTTCGAATTTAGGAGATATAGTTCCTTATTAAGTAATCAATAATTACTGACTGAGATTAGCCTTATTAATAACTATTAACTACTGACCAATTATCACAACATTATTGTGTGTCTGAGATGTAATTAATCATATTCTTTACTCAGAATAAAGTCATAAAATGCATCACTAATTACTTAAGTGTTACCTAGTCATTATGCAGGAGCTACTAATGATCTGGACCATTATTTTAAAGTGGAAAATATGTTGTTGTTTTTTTTCACTTTAAAATAATGGTCCAGATCACCAGTAGTCCTTGAAAAATGATTGGGTACTTGAGTAATTAGTGATGCATTTTATTACTTTATTCAGAGTAAAAAAGGAAAAAATTTAAAGAACTACTAGGGATCTACTAACAATGTTTTCCACTTTAAAATAATGGTTCAGATCACTGGACATTCCTGCATAATGACTAGGTAACACTTACGTAATTAGTGACACATTTTTTGACCACACTGAGAGTAAAAAAAGACAAATTCTCACATCTCAAACATGTTAATGCTGTGATTAGTAATTAATTAGTAATTATTTATAATTTTTCCTATTAGTTATTAGTAACAGCAGTCTTATTCAGTAACTATTAATTACCCAATAAGGTACTATCTTAGTCCTGAATTCAATATTACTTACTAATTAATTCAGCTTATTTCTATATTAGTTAATAGTAGTAGCTGAAGTGTTAATGTAGGGCTCCTTATTAGTCCTGCATTACTTCCTGCATAGTCATCTATTAATAACAGACCATTGTTCTAAAGTGTTACCAGAATGATAACTGATCCCAATAAGGGTAACAGAAATAACAATATCAAAGAATAAGGATAATCAATAACTTCAGGGGAGAGCTAAATAAATTCAACTGAAATAAACTCAAGGGGAGATAAATTGAGAAATCAACTTTCCCTTGAGCTTTTGAAATAAAGGTTAATGATAATATAAGATTATTCTGTAAGTTTCAGAGCTGAAACTTTCTTTTTAGTCAAAGAAAAGCTTTTATAGACACCAGGCCCAGAAAACAATTGTGAGCTTCATTCTTAAATCATAGCGTTACGAAACACACCTCAACAGAATGTGTAATTCAGTAAACCCACCCACCCGCGGAAGAACACAGTCACTGCCTAAGCTTCCTTCGGATCATAATATTAGGAATGTGTGATACTTCATTTATTTTTTATTCATTTATATAAGTTCCAGCTCACATGGGGACGAATGTTTGTGTGTTTCCTTGATTTCACTGTGGAATTGTTTGTAAACAAGTCTCAAGTGCTGGATTTTCAGACACAATGTTGTGCCTTCTATATTGGATCCAACAGGAATGGTGCAACAAATATATGTGAGTTAAACGTCTTTTTTATTTGTAATAGTACTTATCCCGGGGCTGTACCAGACCAAAGCGTACATCCGTAGGCAGAAATTCTTTCTTGATCTGGGCGTGCACGTGTGGGTGTGTGTGTGTGTGTGTGTGTGTGTGTGTGTGTGTGTGTGTGTGTGTGTGTGTGTGTGTGAGCATCCGGTTTGTGTTTATAATATCGACCAAAAGTGCGGGTGCGGGCCATGTAATAAAATACTGGGTGGATGAGAAATAAATCATTGTGTTTGTTTGATAAAGTCAAGTTGCAGTTGCCATTTTCAAAATAATCTCTCGCTCATGTGAACTGAACTGACAGGGGCTAGATATGACAGTGGAGCTGAAGCTCCACTGTCATATCTAGCCCCTGTCAGTTCAGTTCATATATATATATATATATATATATATATATATATATATATATATATATATATATATATATATATATATGCACTGTATACATATACACAGTCACCTAAAGGATTATTAGGAACATCTGTTAAATTTCTCATTGACGCAATTCTCTAATCAACCAATCACATGGCAATTGCTTCAATGCATTTAGGGGTGTGGTCTTGGTCGTGGCATGGTTGTTGGTGCCTGTTACTGGGATTTTTTAACGGACAACCGTTTCTAGGGTTTACAAAGAATGGTGTGAAAAAGGAAAAACATCCAGTATGCGGCAGTCCTGTGGGCGAAAATGCCTTGTTGATGCTAGAGGTCAGAGGAGGATGGACTGATTCAAGCTGATAGAAGAGCAACTTTGACTGAAATAACCACTCCTTACAACCGAGGTATGGAGCAAAGCATTTGTGAAGCCACAACACACACAACCTTGAGGTGGATGGGCTACAACAGCAGAAGACTCAACGGTACCACTCATCTCCACTATAAATAGGAAAAAGAGGCTACAATTTGCATGAGCTCACCAAAATCGGACAGTTAAAGACTGGAACAATGTTGCCTGGTCTGATGAGTTTTGATTTCTGTTGAGACATTCAGATAGTCAGAATTTGGCGTAAACAGAATGAGAGCATGGATCCATCATGCCTTGTTACCACTGTGCAGGCTGGTGGTGGTGGTGTAATGGTGTGGGGGATGTTTTCTTGGCAAACTTTAGGCCCTTTAGTGCCAATTGGGCATTGTTTAAATGCCACGGCCTACCTGAGCCTTGTTTCTGACCATGTCCATCCCTTTATGACCACCATATTCCCATCCTCTGATGGCTACTTCCAGCATGATAATGCACCATGTCACAAAGCTTGAATAATTTCAAATTGGTTTCTTGAACATGACAACGAGTTCACTGTTATAAAATGGCCCCCACAGTCACCAAATCTCAACCCAATAGAGCATTTTTGGGATGTGGTGGAACATTTCTAAAGACTGCTTTCAGCACCTTTTTGAATCAATTCCACTTAGAATTAAGGCAGTTTTTGGGTGAACTAACCCTTTAAGTCATCCTATGTGTATATGGCATTCTTCTTTCAGATTAATCAAATCGGAGTTGTATTAAAAAAGTCCTGGCTAATCCAAGCTTTATAGTGGCAGTACTTCTTGTTCTGTTTTGAAGTCCTTAAAAATGCATCTTTCCATCAAATAAACTAATCCACATGTTCTGGGGGGTTAATACAGTCTTTCTGAATTGAATCGATGCATTTGTGTAAAAAAAAAAAAAAAAAAATTAAAACTTTATAAAGTTTCGGCTCTTTCGGCTGATTCAATTTATGTAAAAAGTGTTTGAAAGTGCCTCTGCAGTTCAAAATGCTTGAGCAGTTCTTTCTCGTCATACGTAGTGCAAGCATTTTGAACTTCGAGAGGCACTTTAAACACTTTTTCCACAGAAGGCCGGAATCATGGTCTAATTTAAATTTTTGGGTGCACTATTACTTTAATATATGCTGCAGAAATTGAGAGATTGTTAACCAAACTGATATTTGCATCATTTTGCACTGATCAAACAATACATTTTACTGAATTTGGTCATAACACCAACAGAGACCTACAGCTGAGATTAATGTTAATCCTCTGGGGTTCAACATCTGTTTTCCTAATAAACTAACAATGCTACTTTTTACTCTTCTCCCATGCTACTTCAGCTCTTCTCTGAACTGGGACTGGTTCTGTCAGAAAGGCGAAATTGTTTTACCAGAAATCCCCTGCCATATGTCTGAAGATCTATAAATCGATTTTGTTTAGGATATCAACAACATGAAGAGCATCATTATTGCGTGACCATCTGGACTGTACTAAGTCTATACTATAACTGCAGGGTAACAATTGCCTTATTTATTTTAGTTTTTATTGCTCATATGGATATTTTAAGTGAAACATCCAAGACAAAGTTGCCTAAATCATAACTGAAAACTCAACTGAAGTCTTCTGAGCTATGAAAAAGCAGTCAATGCTGAGTAAATGAAATCTTTTACTTTGAAGTTCAAGGTCATGCCAGTTCACTCCAGTCGCATGACCAGCCCCAGAGGAAAACATTTATATTTGACAAAGCATTGTTTGTGAATAACAACAAAGTTTGCAAAATGCATTTTGAGGCAATATGGTCCATGTCCACACAAAATAAGCAGCAACAGAATTCTGTAGAAAATTCTGTAGATTTTCTACTGAAATTTAACACAGATCATTCCTTAAATTAGATAATCAATTTGCATCCTTCATAGATAAATATTGCATGATTTATTTTTAGGTTATCTAGTGCAGATTTCTATCTACAGTGGATCCAAAATAAATACAGTATGGACTCTTGTTATAATG
Organism: Pseudorasbora parva; assembly: GCF_024679245.1. Classification (NCBI taxonomy): domain Eukaryota; kingdom Metazoa; phylum Chordata; class Actinopteri; order Cypriniformes; family Gobionidae; genus Pseudorasbora; species Pseudorasbora parva. The sequence goes on along the minus strand of NC_090174.1, from coordinate 15,384,214 downwards.
CAATTAGGAATTTAAGAAGACATTTTTTAAACTAAAATGTTGATTGAGGGGCGTTATTGTTTAGACTGTATTGTGTTTGATTTCCTTAGAGGCTTGGAGCCCATATAAGAGTGTGGTAAACATCCCAGAGTATAAGTATTAATAGCAGTTGGTGTAAATATATGTACATAACATTGACATACCAAGGAGAGATATTTGCATAAGCAGTGTACTGAAATGTTTGCTGTCCTTGGCATTGCTCCCTGTATCTGATTCATAGAGACCCTGTATGTTGCATTCCACCATGTCTTCTATGCATGTCATTGCATGTAAATTAAAAATGATGCTGCCCCAGTTACAAGGCCTTGAGGTAATTCAATCTTCTGGTTTCGGAGAACTGAAAACAGCTGCGCAGGAAAGATTTAAAATATTCTATGAATGCGAAAACTCAACATAACCTTCGCAGATCTCTTCTCATAGAGCAATAGGCCTACTGCACAAACGAACAGGGGATTTTATAATGAAAATAATGGTCTTTCATCATTTACTCACCCTCATGTTGTTCCAAACCTCTATGAATTGCTTTTATTGTGTTAAACACAAAAGATGCCTTTTGGAAGAATGTTTGTAACCAAGCAGATAGAGCAACCATATAGTATTTTTCCCCTACTATGGTAGTGAATGGTTGCTCTACATGATGGCCACACCCACGTACAACTGAAGGCAACGTGATGGCAAAATTCAGTGTACAATTGTGGGGGACTACTGTCCTGCAGACTTTAGCTCCAGGTAATGCTATTAAACATTAAATACTAATAGTCAAAAGTCTACCAGCAGCCATAGAACTCTGTAGCGCTTTGATTGCCTAGAAAAGCGCTATATAAAATGTAACGAATTACAAATAATTGTTAAAGGCTGTTAACAAAAAAAGGTGCCATGGCTTTTTTTATTATACTGTTGTCGGAGGTCAACTTATGACATTTGCATGGTTTTTACATTCAAAAACATATAGTAATAGGTTATTTTCTAAAAAAAAATGTATTACTTGGCCTGCCTGATCGGTGGATATAAGCCCGAACCGCACACACATACTGTTTTGTGCCCTTTTTTGCCCTTGTGGGAGCTTTGTGCCCTGGATGTGCATCCCACAAATCTCCATCAACTGCAAGATGCTATCCTATCAATATGGGCCAACATTTCTAAAGAATGCTTTCAGCACCTTGTTGAATCAATGCCACGTAGAATTAAGGCAGTTCTGAAGGCGAAAGGGGGGTCAAACATATCCTAGAAATCTAGACGCACCCTGGCGTCAGCAAATCTGATCTGCCGCAAGTATCGTCTAGCAACTTTCAATACCTTCTGAGATGTAAAAACCAAACTTTGGTCAGGCCAATTACATTGTGTATAGAGTCGGTGGGCGGGGATTAACTTAATGATGGCAGAGTTCCGTTTGCGTGCTAAATAAAGAAGCTGGCGAACAGCGCTTTCGAATCAGCTTTGACCGCGAATCTGGAAGACTTGGAGTTAAGCTTTTCTCTGAGAAAAGAACAAAGAACATTCTTCATTCTTAGAACTCAACTGAAGTCATTCTTAAGAAGGGAAGATGTGTTCGGAGTTTTGCCGGTGAAAGTTCAATCTTTCAATTAGCTCCACTCGCTTCACCTTCTTCATTGCTCTGGTTGGTTGTAATGCTATCCAATCGTGTACAGAGGGAGTTTGAAAGACAACCGTTTATCCCGCCCCTCGGATTGAGCACTGTCAATGGTGAGTTTCCAGACCAAACATCTTGATGTGGGTAGTATGGTGTTCCTAATAATCCTTTAGGTGAGTGTATAAAAAAAATGTTTTACTAACATAAGTATGTAGCATCATTCCTGTAGGATCCAATATAGAAGGCACAGCATTGTGTTTAATCTCAATATGTCTGCAAAACATGACCTTTTATATAAAAGCTCAAGGGAAAGTAAATTTCTCAATTCATCACCCCTTTAACAATTTGAGAACAAAGTATAACAATTATAATAATTATATGTTATATGTTATATGAGCAATCGTTAGATTTAATCACCATTAGTAGCATGATTTATTGTAATGTTTTATTCCCAAAAGAGGCATGCCACGTACTTGTTTAGATGACATTTTCCTCTGAACATTCTTATTAAGATTATACTCCAAGACAGATAATCCACGCCGGCGCGGTGACTGACAGCTCCTCAAAACATTAGATTCATATGTGCAAAGAAGCTATGATGCATAATCATATCAGTAATGTACAGCCATATTGTTATTTATGTTCTTTACATGCCTATTTGCATATGCTATATCCTGATAAATGCATTCTGTATGTAAAGTGATATTTAGGAACTCCTCCTGTAGAAGTGAAACAATGGTCATGATTTGAAGTCATAAATCCAAAACTGGGATCCTGTCTAAAGAATAATAAGGAATTTCCATTTTGTCATTAAAACCCTATGGATCTAAATAGTTGTCACAAGTCTTTCTCTGTGTTTGCTCTTTCTGTTGTGTTTTGATTCTGTCACATGTTCTTTTGACTTCTGTTTCCTAGGTTACCCTCGTTAGTTAAGTTCTGTTCAGCTGTATTTAGATAATTATCTTGTTTCTGTCTGCTATTTAAGTTCCTCTTGTTCATTCAGTCTTTGTCTAGGAGGTTGAGTCCAGAGAGTAAGCAGGGACGGTTGGCAACACTGGAGCACTGATGGCTGGCAATGATGGTAGCTCTGGTAGTGATCGGGAAATGGATGAGGAATCGTGTAGTGGGGTGCTGGAGGGAATGAATGGTGGAAAGTAGTTAATCGGAAAAGAATAAAACCAATAGTCAAGGATCATTTACAGATAGCAGAAAGGAGGATCATGTGAGAAGGAAAAATACAGAAGAATATTAGTAATGCTGAAATTTGCTGAACTAGGAATGACTGACAAAATCTGACCAAATCTCTGAATAGAGCGTTAGGAGAAATAAATAGTGCAAAGGCTCTGAGAGATAGAAACTTGATTATCATGTGCAAAGACGAACAACAAAAGAAGGTACTAAGTATAAAGTTGATGCTTAGATACCCAGTATCATGCACACGGATGAATAGGAAGCCTTGGGTTAGAGGTGTAATAGCTGGAATTCCTACACTGTAAAAAATGTTGGTTGTTTTTTGTTGGTTTAACTTAAAATAGCAAGTAACTTGGTTGCCTTAAAATTTTGAGTTTATTGAAATTAAAAATTTAAGTTGATACAATGAAGGAAATTTGTTTAATAAAAAGAAACTCAAAATATGATTGTATCTGAACCACATAAAAAAATTGATAAATCATGAAAATAGCACTATTTGGCATGTTTCACTGCGTTATCAGAAATAAAACACACAATTACCCAATATGCTTACAAAATCTTAAAAAAAAAAAAAATAATAATAATAATAAAGGTTGTCTAATTTCAAAAAATGTTCATTGTATTATCTCAATTAACTCAAAATTTTAAGGCAACCAGGTAACTTTTTTCCTAAATAATGTTTTACAGTGTACTGATGTTCCTGCTGAAAAAAATTAAAACTTTAATTAAAAAAAAAAAAAAAAAAAAATATATATATATATATATATATATATATATATATATATATATATATATATATATATATATATATATATATATATATATATATATATATATATATATATATTTTTTTTTTTTTTTTAATTTTTAATTTTTAAAAAAATTTTAAAAATTAAAACTTTAAAAAATTTAAGTTTGCATTAAAGGAGGGAAGGTAATTGGAGCAAAATATCTTCAATATGTGAAAAATAAAGAAAATAATGGATAGTTTACCAGTTGTGCATCAGATTGATGAAGAAAAAATGCCAGAGGGTAAAAATAGCCTATGGAACTTACCCAGTAAGACCATACCTCCTCCACTAAAATGTTAAATGTGCCAGAAGTATGGACATGTTAGTGCGATTTGCAGAGGAAAACAACTTTGTGTAAGATGTTAACCCATTCTCAATCCTAAGAGGTCAAAGACTGAAGCATGGTCAAGTGCCTTCCGCATCACAATGAGGACGCTTAAAGGTACCCTTAGGCATAATTTTTTGACGCGTTGGGTGCTCCATTCATTTCAAAGAGACACCTTTGGCCTCATATACACAGACACATTTAATTATTTGCATTTGTAAAGGCATTTGTACACACCACTCTTGAGCATGACACAATCGGTCACAAGGCACACGAGAACCAATGGCATTTTACAATGAAAGCTGACGTAATGACGCAATTGGTCATGAGACATACGAGTCAATGCTGACGTAACAGGCAGCAATATTTGAAATTTGATGTGGCAGATGATCGCTTTTGGGGATTTCCTTCGCACAAATCAATCATTTGGCCTTGGAAAACTTGGATTATTTGTACTTTTTGAATAAATTGTGGATGCAGTCGTATCTGCCCGTTATATTCTGTGTTTTATATCATGTTCACACAAACGGGTAGGTTTAGGGATGGAATGGGGTTGGGTTACATGTTAAAATGTATCTAAATAGCGTAAATAAAATAAATTGAAATACAATTATGCTGATTAAATTGAGAATCACACTCCAACATGTCATAATGGCAAAATCATAAATCAATAAAATGTAATAATGACAATAACGTTCTCCCATACCCAATGCATCTGTGTATGACGCCAAAGGTTTCTCTTTGAAATGAATGGAACACGTAGCGTGTTGAAAAATGAATATGGTGACCATGAATATGGTATATGTGGCGAAGGAGAGAAGGCAAAGTATGCAATAGTGGAGGTGAGCATAGTGCTGGATTTGGGAGATGCATTGCTCACAAGCATGCTGTAAAAATTCTAAATGTGAGAATATTGAAGGGCAAGAAGAGGAAGAAAATAATTAAAAAGTTTCAGATTATCTGTAGCTTAAGCCTAAGTTATATGTTTTACAAAAGGAAAAAAGGTCAAGTCACCTTTATTTATAGTGCTTTTTACAATGGCAAATGTTTCAAAGTAGCTTCACAGTGTTAAAGGTACCCTAGAATGAAAAATTGAATTAACCTTGCCATAGTGAAATAATATGTTTAACTATGAATAGTTCAGTAATAAATAGTTCAGTACATGGACATCACATACTGTGAGTCTCAAACATCATTGCCTCTTACTTCTTATGTAAATCTCGTAAATAAAAAACTCCAGGGGAAAAAAGTGCTTCTCAAAATAAACCCAATCGTGACGCAAGCGTTGGGGATCATTTATATGCATGCCGCCAACATTTGCATCTGTCCAAACATGTTCACTGTCAGGTGGAACTGCAGCCACATCATCGAGACTGCAGGTAAACAAACTTCTCTCAGGGTCAGGGGCAGGAGCCTCAGGAGTCCTGGGCAGAGCTGGAGCCTTGGGAAGAGCTAGAGCCTTGGGCAGAGCTGGAGCCCTGGGCGGAGCTGGAGCCCCACCCACATGATCCCCACCCACGGTTCTATACTCTGGGAAACCTGGCGGCGGCTCTGGGGAGGGCTTTGGGAAGCTGGGAGCGGCCACTGGGAGGCCTGGTGCAGGCTCTGGGAGGCCTGGTGAAGGCTCGTGGAGGCCTGGAGTGGGCTCGTGGAAGTCTGGAGCGGGCTCGTGAAGGCCTGGAGAGAGCTCTTTAAGGCCTTGAGCGGGCTCTGGAAGGGCTTTGAGTGGCTCGGCCCAAAAGTCTATTAGCCAGCCCTCCTCTGCTGGCTCCTGTGCAGTGGCGGCCATCTTGACTGGAGGCGAGGGCTTTCTGCTGGCCCTCCTTGGCCTCCTTGGCCTTTTGGCCGGCGGGACCTCACCGGACGTCCCACTGGAGGGATGGGTGGAGGCACCCGGCTGCTGCTGAACTGGCCCAGCCGCGGATGTTGTTGACGGGTCCGGATAAGGCAAACACACACTCTCTTCGATTTCGTATTCGGAACCATTGAGGAACAAGACCAAATTGATGGTTTCTACCAGGGACTACGAACAGGGAGCATCACAAAATCGAATGGTGTCCTCATCCAGACCCATCAAAAACGCTGCGTTAAGCGGGGCATCGAGCCAGTTACCAGGTACGCCAGCTTTGAGAATTCCTCCACTCTCCAGCGGCCGTCTGTCCTGCCGGAGGCCCCACAAACGATCCACTGCTGGAGAGTACACTGCTGGTGACTTGGGCGAGATTGGGACGAAGAGACCCATCTTTGGAACGGGAAGTCTTGTCAGTACTGGTCCGGTCTTCTGTTACATGTAGATGTAACACTGAAGAAGATTTCAAGACTTACAAAACTCAAAGGGACTTTATTTACAATAAACTTGTCTTTCCAAGAAACATCTAACACTTTCTCTTGAACATAAACATGGAAGAACATCAAATATGCTAACAACAAAGACTGGACAGCGAAGGACTGAATACGAGGGAACTAAATACAAACACTGATGACTAGACAAACGAGGGGAACAGGTGATACAGATGACTAGACACAGCTGACATTACTAAACTAATGAGGGAACAGAAAAGTGGCGGAAAACATAACAAAGGAACATGTGACCCAGACAAAAACAAAAACATAAGACAGAACTGTAACATGCTGTTTACAAACATTAGAAGTTGAAGCTTTATTTTTGGTTAATTTAGCCACTGTATCAAATAAATGCCTAGGGTTGTGTTTGTTTTCTTCTAAGAGAGTCGATAAATAAGATAAATTATATATATATTCCTTATTTAAACCTTTATTTATAAGATTCTTAAAATACATTTAGGCTCACAGCAAAACCGTTTTTTGTTGTTGTTGTTGCTCAATTTGTAATGGCTTTATTACACTACATAGACTTTTTTAACATTTGACACTTATAGCAGCTCTTGACTTAGCATGTCAGATATACTTAGCATGACTGAACCCAGTGGATTTTACACATGGAGTCTTTATGTGGATAAAGCAGAGGATAAGGTAAAGGAGAGGTTAGAGGAGCATTAACACAGCTCATCTCCTCACCTGTAAACCTGCTTCCACTCACTGACCCCACTCTCCACAGACGTGTACACAGATGGTCGGCTGATGCTAAAGACCACACACAAACCCTGTGCTTGGAGGTGGAAGATGTAAACTTCAGCTGAATGCTTTGGCACAGAATATAAAGTAAGAGTGGAATGTTTATGATAACTCAGCCTTGAAGTTTCTGAAATAAAATGTCTGTTTAAGAATGGTGGTGTGAGAGAAGGAGCCCATAGTGATAAAAAAGCTAATTTCATCCAGTCATATCCAGCCAAGAGGAAATAGTTTGACTTTAGACTAACATTGTTTACATACACTAGCAGTGAAGCATTTGGACATACTCTATACCGACTCCAGTCATAAAACAGATTGAATAGAATAGAAAATAATAAACAAATCAAAGCAATACTGTATTTGAGCTATAATGTCAGCTCTGTGCATTGCGGAACATTCTTGGCTAATTTTTGGTAAAACTTCAAGTATGTTGGACACTTTTTGGCTGATTGTCTAATGCTACCGTTCAAAAGTTTGGTGTTGGTAATATTTTTCAATGTTTCTGAAAGTCTCTTATACCAGGGCGATCTCACGAAAAATGCATATAAATAGTACGAGTGTGCAATGTCGTGGAATGTATACGGCAAAACTCCTTTTGGCGCGCATATGATACGCTGTTTTTTGCGTGCATATGATACGCATGTTATGGCGTATTATACGAACTCTCCACCCCACTACCCTAAACCTACCCAAGAGAGCGTGTCATATATACGCCATAAAGTGCGTATCATATGCACGCGAAAAACAGCGTATCATATGCACACAAAAATGAGTTTTGGCGTATACATTCCACGACATTGCACACTCGTACTATTTATACGCATTTATGTGTGATCGGGTTGCTTATACTCATCAAGTCTGCATTGAGTTGCTCAAGAATACAGTGAAAACATTAATACTGCAGTATTAATACATTTATATTTTAATTCTGTAGGTATATCTCTTTAAAATAGAGCAATATAAAATGTATTTAATTTCCACATCTTAAAATGTATCTAAATAAAATAAATAAAATGTTTTTTAAACACTTCCTACATCGTTGGTCTAATATTCACAAAAATAGCCACACATCCGTTGTTAGCTGGCTAAAACGTTATCAAAAGAACTTTGATACATCGAAGCATTAAAGGTGCCCTAGGATGAAAAATTGAATTAACCTTGCCATAGTGAAAAAATAAGAGTTCAGTACATGGACATCACATACTCTCTCAAACATCATTGCCTCCTCCTTCATATGTAAATCTATGTAAAACACCACGGAAAAAAAGGCGAATCTCAACACCAACTGTGACTCAATCGCTGGGATCAATAATATGTATGCCCCTAACATTTCTATATGCCAGGACATGTTCTTTGCGGCCGTTATGCACCCTCGATGCGCACTTCTGCCGAGCCCATACTGGTGCAAGTTACGCAGAGGACTTCTTCCCGGCAGTCAAAGTGGCATTACCTCGTGAAAGTGCTTACTCAGAGGAAGACCGTGAGGGTTTAGGGTGCCATTTGGGACAGGGCCATTATATCTTGGTGCATGTGTGCGTGGCGTGCGCTGTGTACGTCATATAAGGACGCACACTCAAAAGTAATCCGGTCAGGTTGTGTATATGGTGAAGCATGTTGGTGTATTTATGTGCCAATTTCGCTAAGAGCGGACTGCGCATTTCATTGTCTCTCCACCATGCTAGTGGATTAGCCATAGAGTTAATTGGTTGTTCTTGGAGATAGCGGGTTTACACCGTGGCAGCGCGGGCTGTTCTTGGAGATAGCGGGTTAACTCCGTGGCAGCGCGGGCTGTTCTTGGAGATAGCGGGTTTACACCGTGGCAGCGCGGGCTGTTCTTGGAGATAGCGGGTTTACACCGTGGCAGCGCGGGCTGTTCTTGGAGATAGCGGGTTAACTCCGTGGCAGCGCGGGCTGTTCTTGGAGATAGCGGGTTTACACCGTGGCAGCGCGGGCTGTTCTTGGAGATAGCGGGTTAACTCAGTGGCAGCGCGGGCTGTTCTTGGAGATAGCGGGTTTACACCATGGCAGCGCGGGCTGTTCTTGGAGATAGCGGGTTAACTCCGTGGCAGCGCGGTCTGTTCTTGGAGATAGCGGGTTAACTCTGTGTCAGCGCGCTCTCATCGGTAAAGGGGCAAAGATTTCAGACCTCCGTTTATTAAGGAGATGATGATCTTCAAGATTTCTACTTGGTAGGGGGTGGTGCACAGACCTCTCCCGAATCATCTACAGCAGTAGCAGCCTCCGAATCATGGAAATAAATGTTGTGTTCCAGGCTGTGCAGGGGACATTAGGACTTTTCATACCCTTCCCACAGATTAAAAAAAAAAATGTCAGCAGTCATGGTTGATGTTTATTATAATCAGATACCCTAACAATTTAATTCAAAATTGTTTGTTTCCTCGACCCATTTCACTGAAGAAAGGGGCAATTCCAACTATATTCCAGCAAGCAGAAAGTAGTGGTTTTTATCCCCTTTTTTCAGATTAAATCAAAATTTTCTTAGAGAGACTAAGAAAGTAGTACCATACAAAACTAAATAGTGTGTCTAATGACAAAGGTTAATATTATTTTGCATTCCAAAATACAACGGTAGATAAATATGTCATACTACATTAGTTTAGTTGCTTACCGATCGCTCAGTCGATCCTTCTAGCTAATGTCACCTTCTCCACCATATAAGTTAAAACGATAGTCATTTGACATGGCTTCTATTCATTTTGTAAAAAATATATTTTTATATTTTTGAGAACAGAAGTATGATGATTTTGCATGCTTGTATTTCAAAAGTACATCACAGTAACTGCAGTGTGACTAACGTTATATAAACATGCAATATCATTGACGAAAATAGACAAGTCTAAAATGTAGTTTAAAAAATAAAAACTTGAAAAAAGCACTGGTTTTGTCGGGGGAAAAAGAGAAGCATTTGAGTGTTTGTTCTTGCGGTTGCCAGATTTCAGTAATTGAAATCCCTCAATCAGAGCTTTTCTGTGAAAAGAACACTATCTAAACATGTTTTACCTAAACATGTAACGCGAGCTCTCTCTCTCTAGCGCACGGATGATCTGAAAACACCAACAAACAAGTAAGCTGCATTTTAACAATTTCCATTTGAGATGTCATTCAGTTGGTCTGTGTTCTGTCAGGACTCAGGAGCCGCTTTGCTGAACAACTGAACAACTGCACTTGTGTGAGCTGCTGAAATGACCCAATCAGAGCAGAGCTCAACATTGATATTAATGACCCTTCCAAATAAGGCAAAAACAGAGCATTACATCCAAGGGATTTTTCTAGGGTTGTAAATGGACCTGTAAAACTGTGTCTGGACAATGTTCGCCCTTAAATAAGCCACATTCCCTAGATATGTAGATATCAGAGAACAATTTAACATATTGTTTCAACTCATTCTATGGCACCTTAAAAGATACATTTATGACCAATCACGGAAAGTAGACACAAGTCGGTTCTGGAGTATTTTGAGTTATTCTGATTCTGACAGTGTAGTCTCCAAGTTTTCCAATGATGTGTATCTCTGATCAAGGAAATCTGATAATATTTGGAGAAGTTGTGGCCATTTGAAGCTAGTCATTTAAAATAGTTTTAAAGGGATGAAACAACCTCTAAAGATTGTGCAGTTCTCACCTGTGCTCACCTGCTGGGAGTGACAAATTAAAGACAATTTACATCTAATTTAGATAAGCAGTGTGAAACCAATGATCCATGAAGTTGATAATTGGTATAGTGGACGCCCTAACATATCCTCTAATATGACTCGGAAACCTAAAAAACAAACAAGGCTGCCAGCAGCTAATCAATTTTCAGTGGCTAATAATAGCAAATCTGTAAGACCTACTATTACAAAAATGGATATATTTGTGCATTGTTTATCAAATTTTGTGAAAATCAACTTCAAGGTCGTGCTATAATTTACATTTTAGCTAATATCTCAGTTTGACAAAATCAAATAATTTTTTCTTCTGAATTCTTGCTTAAGCTCCATCAATAGCAAATCTATTTTTATGATTATCTAAAAACTTTATATTTAATATACACTCTACTTTTTTTTAATAATCATAGGCCATTTGTCATGTTATCAAAATAAGTTTGATCTAATTGAACTATTTAGCAGATATGACCCATTATGCCTATATCTTGCCTGCACAAAGTTTAAACTTCTAAAAATTCATTCTAACATCCTTCTGCTTAGTTTAAATGTGCACTATGTGGTACTTTTGCAGTAAAATATCCTAAAACCACTAGGCCAGCGTTATATATTTTGTTCAGCTAAGTTCTTAAAATATCGCAAATGTTTCCAACTATTTGTAAATTGTGAGTAAATTGCTATTTTAACCCAAGGAGCCGGGGCATCTGAGCATAGTGTCTGAGGGAGTCGCCTGTCAATTGCGTCATATTTGCGTTACCCTCGGTTTCCGGTTTTATTTGGCATAAGCGCTGTACTCTTATCAGTGTGCACATGTGTCACAGCAGCCGCCGAAGGAACGCACAGAGTAACGTCATAACATCATTTTAAACACACTTAAATGTATCTAATATGATAAACAGAGCTGCGTTACCTTATATTCATTAGCGGAAATTGTGACTGTGTCCCGTCATAATAAAAGTCCTGCGAGCCGTGTCGGCAACAAACGCTCCAGCAGCCTTGCTCAGCTCCACAACACTCGGTCCTAATCTGCTTCATACTACAGTAACGTTAAGGGGGGGTCCGGTTCGAGTATGGGTCCGCTTGACGTCGATAGAGCGGAAGGTCCTTTTATGTGCCCTATGGGCTCTTCTCCCGCAAGAGTGCGCGCGCGTGTGACTAGCGCGAAAGAGCAAATGCACGCCCCATAAACACTCTCTCAGGTGCAGATCCCCTCGTCCACGCAGCTCTTCTGACGCGCCGTTTCTGTTCAGTTTTTGCAATTGATACCTGTGACTGTACTTTCTTTGTCTGTTATGTTTTATATTTTATATTTATATTTTTATATTGTTGAGAGTGGGTAGGTTTAGGGTAGGAGTGGAGTTAGTTGCGTTTTTAAAGTCCATAAATGTGTATCTATCCATCATATGACAGATCCACATGGCACCGGGTGGCTAACAAAGGCCTTCTAAAGTGAAGCAATGCGTAAGTGTGTAAGTAAAATATTAATATTTAAAACTTTATCAAATAAAATATCTAGCTTTTGCCAGATCGAAAAAAAGTGCAACTGGTGTGTAAAGTCATCAGACGAAGGGAAGCATAAGCATTTTTAAGGTAACGATGCAACTTTTGAAACTTTTTGAGTCATGAAAATATATTTTATGTAAAATATCTTATTCAGGACAGTACTAAATAAAGTAATCATTCGAGCACGACTGTATGCATTTTAAATGAAGAGAAAATGTATATTTTTTGTCAATATTTGTTATAACATTTATATAAAGACACTTTTTATGTGGTATAATACAATAGACATTTATGTATTAAACTGCAAGCAGGGTCTTGGGTTAAATGCTTCAAATAAGTAAAGTTTTGAGCTGCAAATGAGCAAAGGAGTATAAACCTTTAGATCCAAATCCCATTGAATTCATGAACTCAGTCTGTCAAAAATGTACATTTCCTTGTGTTTTAAAGTGCAAGACTCAGAAGCAATTATATAATTGGTGATATAATCAACAAGTAATCTGAAATGCTGTGGAAGCCCCTTAAGAAGCTCAGCAGTCCTGTCTGTGCCCCTAGACAAGATTTGCATGATCATCCAGTGGAACGAAGTTAAGAGTTTGGCTGGAAAGCACAGGATTACTTACTCCCTGTCACCTTTGAGATTCAAAAAGGTTAATGACCAAGCCACTATTCTATTTCAGCTAGTTAGGTGGGTGGGGAGGAGGAGAGTTGAACCCTGAGTGAACCCATTGTGCTATGATAGCCATCAGCTTGGGCAAGGGAACATTCAAACAATGTATTATTAAAAGACCATCTGTTGAGTTTTACACAATACGATAGCCATCAGCCTGTCTCCACCTGTGTTTGAAAACTATACTCATCGCTGCTGTCTGTTACTCTTATCAATTAAAGATTTTTCTCAACCATTTTGGCAAAACATTTAGTTTCACAAAGTTCTGTCAGGACAAGTCTCTTGAGTGTTTGGCATGTTAATGGGTATGTTTGGTCTTGGCGGAATAGATCTGTTGTGCTGCTGCAGAGCAAGTACGGGACATGTTTGTGATGTAGGTTGAACATACGAGCTCTGATACAGCAGAAACCAACCAGCTGTGCCCAAGAATGATGTGATTGCAAGCAAGTTGAGTTAAGGACCTATAATGATAGATATAATGATATAGGTGACCTATAATGATAGATGGAGCCTTTGCCAACAGGATGGGATTTTTTTTATTACATTTTCTGAAGAAAATTGTGAAAATGTAGGTGTTGATTTAATTATGCAAAGCATGGTGGGGATACTAGTGTGTTGCCAGTTGGCTTACTTGTGATACCTAAGGTGTACTGAATGAATTTAAGTATGTTGCTATGTTATTGTTCTGGATTTTTCCTAAGATATTGCTGAGTGGTTGCTAACTGGCCACAGTATAATGAGATTAAACCCTTGTTATATTCTGGCACCAGATGTCAATGCAAGTCTATAATGTTGTTGCCTATTTTTTTTAGGTTGAGAAAAAAAAATTCAACACAGATCACAATTTGTTGCACGTGTGAACACAAAAATCCACACAAGATCAGATTTTTTTTTTGCATCTGTTCTGAGCCCCTTCCAAATGTGAAAGTCTTCTTAAAGGTGCACTATGTAGTATTTTTGCAGTAAAATATCCAAAAACAAATGTTTCTAACTATTTGTAACATGTAAATAAATTGCTATTTTAACCCAAGGAGTCGGGACGTCTGAGCATAGTATCTGAGGGAGTCGCCTGTCAATTGTGTGAAATCTGCGTTCCATAGGTATAACATGTCTCACGATTGATCATTCAGAGGCTCGATATGGATGCGTCATCAAAATATGCAGCATTGATTTGTCAAGGAACCGCACGCGGGCTGGTCTCCTGAGCCAAACAGAATATCTTTTTTTTCATTAGTCCCACCCCCCTGTGCCCAGATTCATTGAAACTGTCATCAACTCCACCAATAAACACAGTGTTTGGTCTTTTGAACCACCAATTACATGTTTCTCTGAATAATTGGGTGTGAATTGCGTGCATGAAAACAAACAGAAATAACTGTGTGCAGAGCGCTCTCTAACATAGCACAGCACACAGAAGTCATAATATTTCTACATTTGTATGTAGTTTGTCTTTTACACCATTTTCACTCAGTATATTGTCCTCAATTTGTGTTTGAGAAGATTATTTAAGAGGTTGAAATGTCCATTTATGAAAATAGCCGCCCACGTGTATTATGATAAGTTGGTGAGTTGGAGGGGCCACCCTCAGTATATTTTATTGGACGGTTAGTTTGTCACAACTTATTGGATTGTTTGCATTTGTTTTGTTTTTTTAAATTATAATATATTTCTCTGAAGGAAAATGTTTATTTCAAGTGTTGTTATTATGTAACAATCTTTCTATTTACTTTACTCTTTGAACTTTTTAGGACACATTGTCAGCAAATAAAATACCTGTTTTCACTCAAAAATCCAGAAACGCCTAGAATAATGTTTTAATAAATGGCTAAACTTGTTAAGGGATTGTTATATGTAGACAAATTTAATCTGGAAGTCTAAAACAACCGAGTCTAACTTTCTAAAAGAAAAAATCCAAACTTCATGTAGTTCTGTTTGAGTTCACTGTAAAAAATACCAAATTTTTGCTGCCGTTTTTCTTGAAATTGTATTAATTTAATCAATTTTCAGAATACAGTTTTTTAAAATTGAGACATCAAATGAGCTAGATGGAAACATTGGGTTCTCATGTTTAAAATGACATATGGCACTTGATGCTAACTGCTAGAATGGGTGATAAAAACTAAGAAAAGTAGAGACACGTTAGGCACCTCAAAAATGTTCTAGGTCTTTAAAGGTTTAGTTCACCCAAAAATGAAATTTATTTCTTTAATGACTGTTCCTGATTCCACACCTGTAAGACCTCTGTTCATCCTCTGAACACATTCTAAGATATTTTAGATTTAGTCCGAGGGCTTTCTGTCCTTTGAATGTAAGTGTATGCCCACTTGCTGTCCACGTCCAGAAGGTAATGAAAACATCAACAAAGTAGTCCATATGTGACATCAGTTGGTTAGTTAGACTCTTTTGAAGCATCGACAATACATTTTGGTCCAAAAATAACAAAAAAATAGAACTTTATTCAGCATTGTCTCCTGCGTTTGTTTTCAAACCTTAAATAAACAATCAAACAGTCACAAATCAGCAGATTGATTCATGATTCATATCGCCATTGTCACGTGATTTCAGCAGTTTGCCAGTTTGACACGCAATCCGAATCATGAATCATGACCGTATGATTCTTTATTTGAGGAACATGGAAGAGAAGACAATGCTGAATTAAAAAAAAATTGCGGAAAAATTGCATAGTGCACCTTTAATAATAATAATAAACTTTATTTTATATAGCGCCTTTACATGCAACTTCTCAAAGCGCTTTAAAAAAGGACACATTGTAAAAAAGATTTTAAAAAAACTACTAAACTACTAAACATACTACAAACAAACTAGATTTACAAAATATACAATATACAAAAAAATAAATCGAAACAACAACTATCATATCACATATAAGCAAGTCTAAAGTTTTAAGAAAAGATTTTAAAACACTTACAGATTCAGCATGTCTAATCTCATAACCAAGTTCTAGAGTTTTGGAGCAAGGGAGGAAAAAGCCTGGTCACCCATAGAATGCTGTCAGACACAGATGAGGACACAGAGGTAAGTGGACGTGAAAAAGTTTATTAAACAGAGGTTATGGACACATGCAGGACACAGAATGATATGTTGACACGGAGAAACCTTAACTGAATGATGATAGAACTTTACTTTGTAGATGACGGGGATGAAGATGAAGGAGAAGACGATGATGGAGATGGAGACGACGAAGATAATGAAGACAGGTAAGTAGTACAACAGGTATGTAGACGAACGTCTTAGGTAGTGATCAGTGCAAGACCAGACAATGAGTGTTTGTGACTATCGTGCTTATATGTGGCTCTGGTGATGATGCGAAAGTGATCACAATGTTGGTGATTGTGAACGAGTGGGCGTGGCTGTGTCTGATGATGCAGGAAGTGCGGTTGTGACAGTACCCCCTCCTCCACGGGCGTCTTCTGACGTTTGCATCGACAAGGTCTACCACGGCCTCGAGGAGCGGGACATTCAGGGTGATCCTGGTGGAACTGAGTCAGAAGGTTGGGGTCAAGGATGTCATTCCTGTTGATCCAGTACCGCTCCTCGGGACCGTAATCCTCCCAGTCCACTAGGTATTCAAGCTGCGATTCCCACGTCCGCGAGTCAAGGATAGCTCTCACCCGGTAAACGTTGGGGTCTTCGTTGATAACATGAGAAGGAGGTACGGCATCATCACCAGGCTCTGTGGAAGGAGACGAAAAAGGTTCAGTGAAGGGTTTGAGAAGGGAAACGAGGAATGATGGTGCTATATGTTACTGTACAGGAAGGTTGAGCCGGTAGGTCACTTCATTCAGCTGCCTCTCAATGGTGAATGGTCCCAGATAGCAGGGACTCAACTTACGACAAAGCAGCTGGAGACGGATGACCCGGGTGGATAACCAGACCTTCTGGCCCGGTTTGTGCTGCGGTGTATGTCCTCTCCTAACATCAGCCTGTGCCTTGTGTCTCCGGACTACCTACTGGAGTTGCACGTGAGCTGAGTCCCAGACCCTCTCGCTTTGTCGGAACCAATGATCCACCGAAGGGGTTCTCCGAGGGCTCACCCGACCAAGGGAAGAGTGGAGGTTGGTATCCCAGGACACACTGGAACGGGGTGAGCACTGTGGTGGACTGCCAGATGGAGTTCTGGGCGTATTCGGCCCAGGGTAGATATTGGCTCCAAGTCTCCTGGTTCCGATGGCAGTACACCCTCAGGACCTGAATCTTACGTTCAGTCTGGCCATTGGTCTGAGGATGGTACACGGAGGATAGGCTGACGGATACTCCTAGGAGACAGAAGAAGGCTGACAAGATGGGGAATATGAACTGGGGTCCTCGGTCGGATTCGATGTCTGCCGGGAGACCAAAATGATGGAAGACGTGTTGGAAGAGTGCTTCTGCAGCTTCCAGTGCCGTAGGCAATCCCTTGAGTAGAATGAGTTTACAAGACTTCGAAAAGTGGTCTACGACCACTAAGACACAGGTGAACCCTTGAGAAGGAGGAAGGTCCGTCATGAAATCCACCCCAATGTGAGTTTAGGGGCGTTCCGGAAGGGGCAGAGGCACCAGCTTACCCTCAGGCAATCTCCTAGGAGTGTCCGCATTGGCACAGACTGAGCATCCCTTGACGTACCACGAGATGTCCCGAGGCATAGAGGGCCACCAGTATCGTTGATGGAGGAGTGAGAGGGTCCTTCTCCTGCCTGGGTGTCCAGAGCCCGGTGAGGAATGAGCCAAGTTCAAGAGGGGAAGGCGATGGTTAGGTGGTCTATACAGGCACCCCTCTGGACCTCCCGGTGGAGCAGAGTTTTGGGTGTTCTCTTGTTAGATCTGTTAATGGATGGCCCATTGAATGGGACTGACGAGCATGGCTGGAGGGAGGATAGTCTCTGGGTTCTCAGGGTTGGGATCCGCTTGATACAACCAAGAAAAGGCATCCGCCCTGTTGTTTAGGTCTCCAGGACGATATGTTACATTGAAGTTTAAGCGGGTGAAGAATAATGACCAACAGGCTTGGCGATGGTTGAGTCACTTGGCATCTCTCAGATATTCGAGGTTTCGATGATCAGTGATGACCTCAAAGGGGTGTATCGCTCCCTCCAGCCAATGTCTCCACTCCTCCAAGGCAAGTTTGATGGCCAGGAGTTCCTGATTCTCAATATCGTAATTCTGCTCCGCTGGGGATAGCTTCTTTGAGAAGAAGGGACATGGATGGAGCCATGAGGGTTCCCCCTGCCGCTGGGACAGCACCGCTCCGACCCCGGTAGAGGAGGCATCTGCCTCCATGATGTCTTCATTCATATTATTTTGGAAGACAGAAGGTGAGTTGGACAGCCCACATGGCATCAACCGATACTCGTTGTGAGCTGAGGGGCTGATGAAGGCGGTCTTCCACTCGTCACCCTTCCGGATGCGAATGAGATTATCAATGATCAAATCTGACAGGGAGCCATTGTAGAGATTTTAAAATAGGGGTGATGTGCCCTCTCGACCTGTTCCCTGTCAATATTCTTTAAGCCACCATAAGACAAGGGCAAAACGCTTGCCAACAAAGATAGATTTACTAGATGTGCCTGTATGTACTCGAACTATTGAGGTGGAAACTTTGTAAATTGGCAAGATATTATGCAAACACAGAAACATTCAGTAGTACAAAAACGTTCTTTCAACCTCTGCACCATAAAAAATAAATCACATCCCACATCCCCCATTTTATCTGTAACACAAGATAAATGATCTGCGGATCCAGCTGGGGCTTTCCATTCATCAGCTCTGCCTTGGGTTGTGGATACCTTAGCTATGACCATCTATGTCCTGGACTCCACCTCTGCCCCTCCGACCCTTTGGCTCCACCTTGGCTCATCATCGGGTTCCCTCATCCCTCTGGCTCCATATTGGCCCATTGTCACTCAGGTTCCACCTCAGACACCTTGGCTCATCACCGGGTTCCCTAATCCTTCTGATTCCATATTGGTCCATTGTCTCTCAGGCTTTACCTCAGACATCAAAGTCGGCAGCTGCACCTCGACCCACCACACCTCTGGCTATGTTGGGCTCCTTCTTTTCTCCAGTTCAACCACCATCTCTGCCCTGGTCTGCCAAAACCACACCTGCACCTCAGTCTGGCTCGGCTGCAGCTCCAAAGTGGCCGTCACCATCATCCTGGCTTTCCGGCTCCGCTTTGGTCTCCATCTCAGTCAGTCGTCTCCTTGTTTCTGCCTCACCCCTATAAAGCTCCACCATTTGATCCTCCATGAACCTTCAACCCTTCATGGCTTTGGTCATCTTGCTGCCCCTCCTGTCTCCAGAGCCCCAGCCTTCCCCATGTCAGTATGGACTGTATTTTAGTGCAAGGACGCACTTTCAGTGAAGGAGAAGTAATGTCACGGCCATTTTCAGTTCAGTTTTGCTTAGTTTTTGTCTTAATTTACAGTATTATTTTCAGTTCTTTATTTGTTGCCATAGTCCTTGTTTAGACTGTCATTAATGTTATGTGATGTTATGTGACTTCTGTGTATGTTTTAGTTCTTTGTGTTTATTATTGCTCATTCTGTATCATTTCTTGATTATCTACACAGCCTATCCATGACAGCTGTTGCCAGAGAGAAATGACAATGAAAATTAACCTGTTATTAAAGGACAGGCACGCTAAATTCTCAGCACAAATTCAAAGCATGTCCAATTTAGAATGGATCAGTTCATTCGAGGGTTTATATCTAGGCAACTCTGAGAAACTTGAGTGGTCGGGTGGCACGCAGGCCTCTTCCAGCTGTGCAGCTGGGCTGAAGTGCTGGCCTCTGGGTCACAGTTCACATTGTTTCTCATGAAGGGCGTAAGACCTGGAAAACTCTGGTGGAAAGAATGGACATGCACTGCAATTTGATACTCTTGTTACGTCCCAGCCTTCGTCTAAGGGTTTATGGAGGGAGTAACAAAAGAATTATTAGAAATTACAAATAATTGAATAAATAAATAAACGTTGAGGAGTCTCCTCGTCCACTATCCCAGATCTTTTCCTCTCATTACACTTGAGGTTTCTTGTAAAAAGGTTCCCCAAGCTTTTTACTACCACTCATACAAAAGATTAGAACAAGAATCTAGTTAACCAGTGTTTTATTAAAGGGGTTAACATAAATCCAATATCAACATAAAGAACAAAAACAAACAACAGAATTAAATAACCAAATCATCAGGAGAGGGCAAGGCCAAAATAACAAACAAAACAATCTCTTACTAAAGGGTATTAAGTAAACTAAATTCCCTATCAAAAGAAAGTTAAAAAAAAGAACAATACTCTTACCTCTCTCCCTAACTAAATATAAACAGGAGAAAACTTAGGAGTGGGTAAACCCAAATTAATTGGCGCCCACCTCCCTACACGGTTATACAACTTCTGATCTCACACCAAGTCGAAGCGGCCATATCTTTGTGTTCACTCCACAGAGTCACAATACACACATCACAAGTCACAATTTGCTAAATAGCAACTAAAGCCACTTTGCGTCTGGGTTAGTGGAAAAGGGACTCCTCCTGAGCCTTGTCTCACTGCTGCTTATATCCACCACGGTCCAGCTAATTAGGATCAGCTGCGGGTCGTTTGGAGTGCTGCATGACACAGAGATAGAGAGAGAGAACAATAGGGAGGGGAGAATTCATCATCACACCATTCAACACATAATTACGTCACAAGTCGTAACACCCCCACCATTAAAGATTATAAACAACGAGTCGTTTATAATAAACAGCCATCAATTTCTTACGACCTAGACAACGCATCAGCAACAATATTGTCTGAGCCTCTTTTATAACGAATATTAAGAGTAAATTCATTAATAGCGAGAGCCCATCGCATAAGTCGCTGATTTGAGTTTGACATGCGCTCAAGGAAAACTAACGGATTGTGATCTGTGTACACAATTATAGGAACCATACTACCACCTAAGTACACTTCAAAGTGCTGTAATGCCATCAACAGTGCCAATGCCTCCTTCTCAATAACACTATAGTTCTGCTGACACCGTGAGAACTTTTTAGAGAAGTATGAAACCGGATGCTCTACACCAAATTCATCTTCCTGCAGGAGGACTGCACCAGCTCCTGTAGCGGAAGCATCAGTTTGCAGTTGAAATGGGGCATCATATTGAGGAGCTTTAAGTATAGGGGTACTACAGAGTAAATCCTTCGCTGCATTAAATGCATGTTCACAACTAGGTGTCCAGACAAACCTTTTTGTGGTACTTAACAAATCAGTTAGTGGTGACACCACAGAGGAGAAATTAGGACAGAAAGCACGATAATATCCACACATTCCAAGGAATCGTCGTAACTCACGTTTGTTAGTAGGACTGGAATACTCAAGGATTGCGGTGATTTTGGCTTCAACTGGCTTAATCATCCCCTGTCCAACTTGCTTGCCAAGATAGGTAACTCGCCCCTTTGCGAACTCACACTTCGCCAGGTTCAAGGTTAATGAAGCATCAGCCAAGCGCTGAAGAACCCGCTTTAGGCTGGATAGATGTTCTGCCCAGGTTACAGAATGGATAACCACATCATCTAAGTACACTTCACAGTTCTCCACATCTGATAGCACACTACACATTAAACGTTGGAATGTGGCTGGAGCGTTCCGCATCCCGAAAGCTAGCACCTTATACTGCAAGAAGTTATCTGGAGTGACAAAAGCGGAGATTTCTGAGGCACGCTGAGTCAGAGGCACTTGCCAATATCCTTTCAGGAGATCTAGCTTTGTTACAAACTTGGCGTTACCCACCCTATCCACACAATCTTCCATCCTAGGAAGCGGGAAGGAATCAGCTTTAGTTATGTTATTGACTTTCCGAAAGTCAGTGCAAAAGCGATAGCTGGAATCAGGTTTTGGTACCAGTAAGCACGGCGAACTCCAGGGACTCTGACTTGCCACAGCAAATCCATGATGCAACATATACTCCACCTCAGCCTTCATTATGTCACGCTTTTGAGGATTAATTCGATAAGGATGCTGTTTAATCGGAGATGCACCTCCAACATCAATGTCATGGACACATAGTGTAGTCTTTCCAGGCACATCTGAAAACAGACTAGGAAACTCATGCAACACATCAGTCAGTTCATTAGCTTGACTTGTACTAAGATAAGCAAGGTGATTCTTCAAGTTGCTTAGAATGGCAGAATTCTGTAAACATGTGGAGGAAACTTGTACCTCCCTATTACACAATCCATCTTCTTCCATTACGTAACTGGCAACCATAGCGACAGTAGGAGTTGGCACACTTACGATCTCACATGGTTGTTCATCAGTACATTTATCACCTCTTGTTTCACTTTGGGTAATCACATACCTCTTTAACATGTTGATGTGGCACACACGGCTTTTCAGCCTACGATCAGGTGTATTAATGATGTAGTTTGTGTCACTCACTTTCCTTTTTACCACATAGGGACCGGTAAACTTCGCCTGGAATACAGAACCAGGGATAGGTAATAAAACAAGAACAGAGTCGCCAGGCTGGAAAGATCTTTTGACAGACTTCTTGTCATAGCATGCTTTCATCTTATCTTGCGTTGTTACAAGGTGTTGTGCTGCCACTTCACAAGCACGGTGCAGTTTTTGACGGAGAGAATGCACGTAGTCAGGGACAGTCATAGGGGTTGGATGTTCTTCCAATAGTCGGTCGCTTAATAACTTTAACGGTCCTCGCACTACATGACCGAAAACAAGCTCTGCCGGACTAAATCCTAAAGACTCCTGAACCGTCTCTCTCACAGCAAACAGAAGAAAGGGAAGGCCCTCATCCCAATCGTTTCCTGTCTCAACACAGTAACTGCGCAGCATCGTTTTTAGAGTCTGGTGAAATCTCTCAATCACCCCCTGTGACTCTGGATGGTAAGCACTGGATAACTGGTGATTTATACCAAGCCCTTTAAGAATCTGTTCAAACATTTTCGACGTAAAGTTTGTGCCACGGTCCGTCTGAATTATCTTTGGTAAGCCAAAAGTAGAACAGAATTTAATCAACTCTTTCACAACTGCTTTGGATTTCAGGTTGCGTAAAGGAATAGCTTCAGGAAAGAGTGTTGCAGCACACATGATAGTCACTAAATACTGGTGTCCTGCCTTAGTCTTAGGCAATGGCCCAACACAATCAATGACCAATCTTTCAAATGGTTCACTCATGACAGGAATGGGGTTAAGCGGAGCAACAGGAATTCTCTGGTTCGGTTTTCCCGCAAGTTGGCAAGTGTTGCAAGCTTTGCAAAACGCAGACACAGTAGACTTTATACCAGGCCAGTAGAAGTATCTGGAAACTCTATAGAAGGTTTTTGTCACTCCCAAATGACCAGACATTATATGTTCGTGAGCCAGTTTTAACACAGGCGTGCGATAACTCACAGGCAAGACTATCTGCTGTACCTCCTGACAATTCACATCATCAGCATCAGGTTTCCATCTCCGTCTCAGCAGTCCGTCATCCCAGAAATAAGTCACTCCCGAATTATACATTTTCCCAAGATCGGCAGCTTTAACACAACTAGTTAGTGTCGGGTCTTCTCTTTGCGCACTTATTAAATGCTTTCGGCTCCCGACTAAGGAGTGTTTTGACTCCAAAGTAGGATCAGGTTTTAGCTCAGGCTCTACAAACAATGTACACTCCAATGGAGTAGAGTCAGGAACGAGGAACGAATCAGCAAGATCAATCATCTCCTTGAAGTTCTGTGCTTGAGCACGGGTCACTGCACACGCAGGGAATGCTAAAGGATATAAAATAGAAAGATCGGATTGTTCTTTTTGCAGTGGGGTATGCGTCACAATCGGAGTAGGAAAAACTTCGCCACCTGCTAAATCGTTTCCTACTATTAAGTCTACACCTTCCACAGGTAACTGTTTACGGACACCCAGCTTAACAGCTCCACTGACAAGATTTGACTTCAAATGAACTGTATGCAAAGGCACATTAACACAATGCATTTCAATACCTCGGACCAATACATCAAAACCAGTGTAAGTTTGAGCAGAAAACGGTAAGCTATGCTCAAGGACAAAGGATTGAGCAGATCCAGTGTCTCGAAGCATAACAACTGGCTTAAACTCAGCGTCAGGAAAAATTGAAACCATCCCCTCTAACAGAAATGGCTGGTAACTTTCTACATTAGCTGGACTTAGCTTTGGTAATGTCTGAGCAAGGGCTACACTTTTAGATTTTGAATTCTTTTGCTTCCACGACTGACAATCTGCAATCAGATGTTCAGGACTCAGGCAATAAAAGCATTCTCGTTTTTCGGTATGCATAGATTTAATTTTACGAGCACTTCTCATAAAATTGTCAGCTCTTGTAGGACGCATCACATGAGACACTACGTTTAACGAATCGGTTGAATTTGGTGGGGCAAATTTTGTCTGTCGCGCTGCGAGAAAAACGGTGCGGTGCGTCAAAACGAACTCGTCAGCCAAAATTGCGGCATTAGACAAACAAGCAACTTTTTGTTCGTTCAAATGGACTACTAAATTCTCTGACATGCAATCCTTAAAGTCTTCCAACAAGATTAACTCCTGTAATTGCTCCAGGGTCGTTATCTTATTAGATAGACACCACTTATCAAAGAGAACTCTCTTCTCCCTCGCAAACTCGACATAAGATTGTCTGGCTGTTTTCTCATGGCGCCGAAATTTCTGTCTGTATGCTTCAGGGACGAGTTCATACACACGTAAAACAGCGGTTTTAATTATGTCATAATCAAGAGAAGATTCAATTGGCAAGGATGAACAAACTTCCTGTGCCTTTCCTGTGAGACTACACTGCAGTAATAGAGCCCACATATCTCTCGGCCACCCTAACTTTCCTGCGACTCGCTCGAACGCAGTGAAGTAGGAATCAACTTCCGCTTCTCTGAACGGCGGCACTAGCTTAATATATCTGCTGGGGTCAAAATGAACATCAGCAGATACATGGCTATGCTGTATACCCGAAGGACTAGCTACCGTTGACACAGGAGAGGAAATTGATTGGGTTTTGGTACGCGGTAAAGGGACAGGTTGCGCAGCCACACGCTGAGCTTCTAAAGAGAGTTCTCTCAACTTAATATCCCTCTCGGCTTCCGCTTCAACAGTTCTCAATCTGATCACTTGAGCTTCACACTCCTGCTTCTTTATCTCTAGATCTAATTCCCTTAACCTCACTGCTAACATGGGGTTCTGCAAAACCATAGCATCAGTATCAGGTGGACTCACACTATCCACTTCTTTACCTGCTACAGCCTGAAATCGTTCTCCCCCCTCATTATCGTCGCTTTTTTGCGGCAAAATTCTATCATTTACCAATTTGTCAAACAACTCATCTTTAATGACTTGTTTAGAAGCCTCTTTAGAAATATCAATTCTAAAGAAATCTGCTATTAGCAAAAGATCCTTCTTTCTACAGCGATTAAAGACTTCAATAGTTGGTGCTAGAGTAAACGAAATCAGATCAAACTCCATCTCTAGATCGTCTTACTAATATTCTCCTCTCTACCCAATAAAGAAAACAGCCAGAAAATCAAGAAAAGAGTAGTACTCACCAAAGTTGCGTTGCTAACGACCGAATCCTAAATTTTGCAATGAAAAACACAATTGTTACTAAGTGCAGAAAAAGAGAAAGAAATTAGTACACAAGAAAAAAAAACATAGGACGAGCCCCCATTTGTTACGTCCCAGCCTTCGTCTAAGGGTTTATGGAGGGAGTAACAAAAGAATTATTAGAAATTACAAATAATTGAATAAATAAATAAACGTTGAGGAGTCTCCTCGTCCACTATCCCAGATCTTTTCCTCTCATTACACTTGAGGTTTCTTGTAAAAAGGTTCCCCAAGCTTTTTACTACCACTCATACAAAAGATTAGAACAAGAATCTAGTTAACCAGTGTTTTATTAAAGGGGTTAACATAAATCCAATATCAACATAAAGAACAAAAACAAACAACAGAATTAAATAACCAAATCATCAGGAGAGGGCAAGGCCAAAATAACAAACAAAACAATCTCTTACTAAAGGGTATTAAGTAAACTAAATTCCCTATCAAAAGAAAGTTAAAAAAAAGAACAATACTCTTACCTCTCTCCCTAACTAAATATAAACAGGAGAAAACTTAGGAGTGGGTAAACCCAAATTAATTGGCGCCCACCTCCCTACACGGTTATACAACTTCTGATCTCACACCAAGTCGAAGCGGCCATATCTTTGTGTTCACTCCACAGAGTCACAATACACACATCACAAGTCACAATTTGCTAAATAGCAACTAAAGCCACTTTGCGTCTGGGTTAGTGGAAAAGGGACTCCTCCTGAGCCTTGTCTCACTGCTGCTTATATCCACCACGGTCCAGCTAATTAGGATCAGCTGCGGGTCGTTTGGAGTGCTGCATGACACAGAGATAGAGAGAGAGAACAATAGGGAGGGGAGAATTCATCATCACACCATTCAACACATAATTACGTCACAAGTCGTAACACTCTACATAAATATTTATGAGCAGCCCTCACAGTGTAACTGGAATATTGGATGTGTTTTATATTTGGATACCCTCATTAACATGATTAATTTTGAATGCTGTATAAAGTATGTAAGTTATGCATAATGAATGTAATATGGTTTTGGCATAGTCAAAACTTTGGATGTTTATTTCTATATATACATTATGCGTGTAGTTCATGTCCAAATAGAAAAAAACATGTTCATGTTCATGTTTTTATGTTTTTTTTTTTCGATTTCAGATAAAACATTTGTGCAAGATAAAAGTAACTGGGATAATATTTAGGCAATATTTAGGCATTTTCCATTGATCTGTATCTCTGTTAGCAAATGGATAAAATAAAACTCAAAAGTTTTATATTTAAAGACATGCATTTACATGATTAGATACAAATACAATATAATGATCTACTGTCGTTTTCACTGTTATGAAGTTATACAATAATAATATATTAATATACAATCAGTATAATCCAAAACAATGTTACAACAGTGATGCAGCCTCGAGTTATTGAAACAATGGCTTGTTATTAAAGAAAAAAACAGTAACCATTAGTAAATGTCTAAATAATATGTATAAATGTACATTGTATGTACATTGTATGTACAAATGTACAATGTACAATGTAGTTTATTAATCATTTACTAGCTTTTTCTAAATAATGTTATGAACCACCGACAACTAAATAACTGTTTGTAAATAATGTAATACTGAATTTAGAAAAGATAAATTGATCATTAATAAAGTATGAAAATGCAATTATTAAACACATTATAAATATGCTTATAAATCAAGAACAAAGTATTTATAACCGTATTTATAAACGGTCTAGTGATGTCTAGTAATGCTTTATAATTGATTAATTGACTATTTACTAATGCTTAACAAATGCTGAATTAATGCTTCATAGCGTGTAGTTATTATAAAGTGTTACCGTTAAGTTAGTATAATTAATTTTAGTTAGTTACTCCCAAACATTGATTGTGATACATAAGTGTGACCGTCATAGCATGGAAGTAGAATATATCGACTGATGTGTGTCCCATGCATTTTGAATTAAACATAAATTTGTCTCTTGTGCATTTTTTTCGAGAAGGGCCAATGTGGATAAATCTAGATTTAAATTAAAAGAGAAAATATATTATATGCATTACCTTATGTTTTATACTAATCCAAAATGAGGTGATGTAAGCATTATGAAGCGCTACACATGTCATAAAAAAAACACAGAAAACTTGAAAGCCATTGTGTAATTGTGGACAGTGGTCAAGTGGAAGATAGAAAGAGATAAGTGTGCTAGGATAAGGAAAGCAAATTTCCTCCTCAAGCTGATTACAGCACTAACCCATAATCACAGAACATCTGCAGCCTGTAGCTTCTGTCTGCACTGTCCCTCTCTCCAAATTAGCTGTGCTTCCAACAGAAGGAATACTTTCAATCATTCAAGGGTGTGTGCTTATCAAGTCACACATCTGAGGTCCAAACTATTTCAAATATACACATACCAGGGGATTACACAAGCACATGCTTAACGCAATGCTTGGCCTGACATGTCCAAGCGAGGAAAAATATACAAGAAGTTAGGTTACAGAAACAATAGACACGTCTCCACTCTGTGTGCTAGCTCTGGGAAAAGGACATGGTCATTATTTCTAGAATGTTTCAGCATCGTAGATGGAATCTGGCAGGTGACAGCTGTAATTCCTCGCTGTTAAGCTTAAATGTACTAATAACACCTGCTGTCCTCCGTCACAATGTCTGATGAAAAACTTTTATGTGCAGGAATCATATGTCTGGACAAGCAAGAGGATTTCAGGCTGATATATATTTCATCTTTCTATTTTTGAAATCATTAACAACTATGGCTATTATATGCCGTGACTTGTACGTAACAGTATTCACAAAAATAATGTTGTGCTGTTTTATATATAAAACATGTTGATTAATTGCCCCATGTTGTACAGTAATAATAAGCTTAAAGTATTAAGTTTCAAATATCTATTAGGCAAAATCGCAAGTACAATAAGCAATTGTAATGTTTTGTGAAATATTTTACCAGTGTTTTTTTGAACCCAAATTTGTTTTAAAAAGTTTTAGAATGCAACAATGTGAATATATGCTGAGCATATTTTATTAGATTGATACACTTAAACATGAACATGATGAAAATGTATGTGACTTACTTACACTGTTAAGAGCCTTTTACACATGAACAAATTACCATTACAACCTGTATCTCTATAATGGCTTTTTAGTTTTAGGCACATTACCAACCTTGTCTTGTACATTTTTGTAAAAAAAAAAAAAAAAATTGTTTTAATAATAATAATGAGCTGTCAGCATTTTATTAAGAAAGTTAACTTAATGCACATGAAAATGAGTGATGGTGTTTGATGGTCCCATTAAAAGGGACTATCTTTTTCATTAACAACACACTACTTCCCTGTCACTGGGAGGTTAAGCTTTTTTGAACTCAATTGGCCAACAAATCATCCGTACCCTCCACCTCTGTGTCCTTCATCTGACAATGGCTTATTAGTGTTGAGGGTATCAAAGCCTCTTTCACTAATGGCTCAGGCGGAGGCTGATGAAATGCACAGCTGTGGCCCACGTGTCTTAACGCCAACCCTAGTTATTCTCTCATTCACTTTCTGACACTGATCAACAAATCCACTGTATTACTATAATACACTACACACTTAACCCCACTTACCAGAGTAAGTGCATCAGCATCAGTGCCCGTCTGTGCTTGTTAGCGCATCACCTCTCCTCACTTGGGCTCAATGCAGTTACCCATCGAAGCATGTGCATGTAGAAATATAGGGTGAATCTCATGTATTCAAAATCCTAATTATGCCTGTTAGATCAAATTAATGAACCATGGTGAGTTGCAACCACTTATTTTATTGTCCATTGTCAATCTATAAAGTATAAGAATCTGAAAAATGAATAAATACATTCATGCAAATACATTCTAATAGCTGCCTGGTCCTGCTGAATTTTATACATCATGAATAGTGAATGTAAATGAGTTTATATATCAGAATTCTGATTTTAGAACTTGCAATTGTGAGGGAAAATAAGTCAGATCTGAGATAAAAAGTCACAATTTGTATTGTTTTATTTAGTGGCGGAAACGGGTTTCCAGGAGAGCCCCTGGTCACTGATATTCTTCTGAATAGAATCGAAAATTATTTTAGCATTAGTGGAACTGCATTGGCATGGTTTAAATCGTACTTATCTGACTGTTATCAGTTTGTAGCAGTAAATGAAGAGATGTCACACCGATCACAAGTTCAGGATGGAGTACCCCAAGGCTCAGTGTTAGGACCGTTGCTCTTCACTCTGTATTTGCTACCACTGGGAGATATCATTAGGAAACATGGCGTTAGTTTTGATTGTTATGCTGACAATACTCAGCTCTATATTTCCTCAGTCCCTGACAAAACCTACCAATTCACAAGATTAACGGAATGCATAGCTGATATATAAAAACTGGATGAATAGTAATTTCCTGCAACTTAATTCAGATAAAACTGAATTTTTTAATTATTTGACAGAAAAACTCCACAAGTTGTAACCGGGAATACTGTCTAACACTTGATGACTGCAAGCCCTCGTCGTCAGTGAGGAACCTGGGTGTGCTCTTTGATACCAATCTTTCATTTGAAAGCCACGTTTCTAGCATCTTTAAAACTGCATTCAACCATCTTAAAAATATATCTAAATTACGGCACATGCTTTTAATGCAAAATGCTAAACAGTTAGTACATGCGTTCATGAGCTCAAGGCTAGATTATTGTAATGCTCTACTGGGTGGTTGCCCTGCTCGCTTAATAAACAAACTCCAGCTCGTCCAAAATGCAGCAGCTCGAGTTCTTACTAGAACCAGGAAGTATGATCATATTAGTCCAGTTCTGTCAACACTGCACTGGCTCCCTATTAAACATCACATATATTTTAAAATCTTGCTTATTACAAAGCACTAAATGGTTTAGCTCCTCAGTACTTAAGCGAGCTCTTAACACATTATACTCCATCACGTCTATTGCAGTCTCAAAACTCTGGCCGGTTGATAATACCTAGAATATCTAAATCAATTGCAGGCGGTCGATCTTTTTCCTATTTAGCACCTAAACTCTGGAACAGTCTTCCTAGCATTGTTCGGGAAGCAGACACACTCTGTCAGTTTAAATCTTGACTAAAAACACATCTCTTTACTATGGCATACACATAGAACACTTTTAACTTACATTATTCAAATCAATTGACTGATTGTTAGGCTGCATTAACTAGGTCAGCCGGAACCAGGAACACTTCCCATAACACCTGATGTACTCGTTACATCATACAAAGAGTGGCATCTACGCTATTGTTATTCTCTCTGTTTATCCCGAGGTTTATCCTGGATCTGGGCCATGTGGGGATCGGATGGTGGACCTGCGCCTGGACATGAACAACGCATCCTGGAGTGTCTGCTGTGACCGTGTCAGTTGGTGTCTCCTCTGAATTTGCCTCACCGGCACGTCATGCTCAAAAAACCCGTCTCCGGCGCAATAATTCCGATCTTTCATGTATTCATACTCTTGTGTAATTGACGCACCATCCAATAAACCCGTCTCTTCCGTGATATCCTGAAATTTTGAATATTCCGATCTAATATGATTTCTGACCTGTAAGGTTGCCAGAATAATAATCATACGCGGTGTGTTAATAGGCCGGAGGCGAACTGGCACCCCGACTGAGTCTGGTTTCTCCCAAGGTTTATTTTTCTCTATCATGCCCTGATGGAGTTTTGGTTCCTTTGGCTTGGCTTGCTCAGTTGGGGACACTAAAATTGTGATCGAAGTTATTCAACTAATTATACAAATACAGTTTATGAATTGGGTTTTGGTTGATTCTATAAACTATAATACAGATCTGCCAACATTGTCGCTATATGATAAATTAAAATAAGCTGATAACATCACTGTTTTCTCCAGAACAACTGTACAGACAAATCTAATTTTGTTGCAATATTATCCTGTTTGACACTGTGAAGCTGCTTTGACACAATCGTCATTGTAAAAGCGTTATAAAGCGTAAATAAAGTTGATTGATTGATTGATATAAGAGTGGTGTGACATGGATTCAAACATTTTTTTTTTTGATATCCCACATGCCAGAGTGAATTGCAGAGGTAATAAAGAAAAAGGATCAACATTGTAAATAGTGACTCTTTACACACATATATTAATGTTTTTGCCAAAAAAGCCTTGAAAAGTCATGAAATGCATACCATTGATTTCAGTATACCATAGAAATATGTGAAAAATAATCCTACTTCTGAAGCAGCAAACACACTGAAATACACAATTTGTCATTGCCAATACTTTTGGCTAGGGGTGCACCGATCCAACTTTTTCTGTCCCGATACCGATACCGATGCCTGGGCTTTATGTATCTGTCGATACCCGATACCGATCCGATACTATTGTTAAATTAATAATAAACTGTATCTGTAATAATAAACTGTAATACACCTTCCTTGAAGAGACTAAAGGCACCAGACTTTACTAAATCAAGATAATAAGACAAAATAACAGATGTATGCAAAGTGTTGAATTCTTATTTATTTAAAAAACAATTGTCCATTCAAATCTAAAATATAATTTAGGGCTCGACATTAAGCATGCTCCTGTCTCTCCTTCGAATAAGTAAAATGGTCATTCACTTGTTCGAGTAAAAAATGTGCTTGTCTGGAAAAAAGTTAGATTTGTGTGTGTGTGTGTGTGTGTGTGTGTGTGTGTGTGTGTGTGTGTGTGTGTGTGTGTGTGTGTGTGTGTGTGTGTGTGTGTGTGTGTGTGTGTGTGTGTTGTAAATATAACTTATTCTGAAGCAATATTCACTCACAGTCAGTGTTCAATCAGCTTTGACATATTTCAAATCTGCATATTTGTGATATTTTACCTTTATAAAGGGCATTTTCCCCTAATCTTATTAAATATAAGCTATGCTTCAGGTTTCATATTATATTCTTAAATTTGATCTATACATTAAATTAAAATAAGACACTTTAGGGATGTTACCAATCAAATTAAATGATTTACCCAGAAACATTACTACTGCATTAAATAATGTTATGTGATTTGTATTTTTGAATAAACTAAATAAATGTTGAAAAATATAGGAAACTAAACCACCAGTAGGTGGCAGTAGGTGAGTCTTAATGAGTGAGTCATTGAGTCATTAATTCAAACGATTCATTCAAACGACTGATTCCTTTAAGAATGAGGCAGTCATTTACAAACAGGTTATTGAATCTTTGATTCAACCACCGAATCATTCAAAACACGTGAGACGTGTTATGGTTCTGCTGTTTGGAACTTTGTTGCTTGGAATCTTTGTTTGGAACTATTTTTGCAGCTGAAATAGAACAAAAAGACTCAATATTGCATCTAAAATGTAAGTAACTAATGTTAATGATTGTTTATGGAGCTGTCATAGGAAATCAGTGACATTTTCAATCGTGATGGTATTCAGGAAAACAGCACATTTGGTTGTGTGATGTTGTTTAACTGTATCATATGTTATAAAGATAAAACGTAACATTTTGAATGTTTGCCGAAATTACTATGTGTGAGTGGCGCTTTTTTGATTTCTCCTCAAGATGCGCGAGCGTCAACAGCGTGTCGTTACCGTCAGTTCACTACAATAGCCTTTATCCATATCCACTATCAGTCATTTACATTAAATTGATCCTTTGCATAGTGCAAAATTAGTTGCTGAGCTGTATTGTCCACTCCTTTAGTGTTTGCTGAGCTGCAGGAATGCAGAGTGCTTTTTAACATGGTGTTTCTGGATTAAATTGGTAGTATTGCTGACAGACGAAATAGTTGGCGTGGTAACGTTAAGCATAAAATATCTTTACACATCCGTCTCTCTGGCTCGCTCCATGTTGCTTCGAACATGCGACACACGTGAAACTGAAGAATGACGTAGTTCTGCTGCGAAAAAACAAAAAAAACGAACACCTGGATTGGCCTGTGGATCTGTTCATTTTTCCGATCCCCGATCCACCTTTGTCGTCAGTATCGCGGCCGATATCCGATCCTAATATCGGATCGGTGCACCCCTGCTTTTGGCCACAGCTGTACATGTAGCACCCAGTCCGTGTCTGAAACCTGAACCTTTTGTTCAAGTTGAGACCGTATCCTTGGTTTTCGGTAGATCTTGGGAATAGCCTTCTTCTTTTGTGATGTGTGGTGAAAGTCATTTTAAATATTAAATGTGTCCATAATAGTGTAGCACAGCCATTTAGAGAATTCACCCTGATGTTTGCCTCTTGATTTTCCATTGAAAGTGTAACGTTAAAGCCTTAAAGTGGTCTATGGAGGATTAGTATATTTTCCAGCAGACATACTGTAGTACTTGACCCAGGTATTACATATACACATTTTTTATGAACTAAGCTCTAAATCTGAGTGACCTCCTTCTGTCCTATACTTTACAGTAATCAGGACAGCAGCCTCAATCAGGGCTAATCCAATCTGGGCAGCGGCAGGAGATATCACTGCCTGGGAAAGCTTGGGTAGGCATTGGATTGGCAATGCTCACTCTCACCACTTTCTGTGACTCTTATGCAAGACATACCAGCTGTGGTCAGCCTGTGTTGGGATTGGCTTTACATAACAGTCCTTGGGTTGCTTTCCTTTTTCCTAGACCAGACCAGAGCACAAAGAATAACAGAGGTATTGAAAAAGACAAATGATTACCAAAGAATGTTGTGTTATAGTACAATGACATTTATAACTTATAGCAAAGGTAACTCAATTCATTTGGCGGCCATCTTGGTAACACCTCCTATATTATTGTATTTGAGCTCTTTATACTTAAATGAGGATAGACCAAAATCTGCAAAACCACATGTCAATTATACGTTAAGTTTGAATAGGCCTACTGACATTGTAGGTCATGCCTTGACAATGGCAACTTCTGTGAAAAAAATATGCACTGATATATTTTTAAAATGAGTAGGCTATTTATTAGAGAGTATACTTAAAGAGGTGATGAATTGAGAAATCAACTTTCCCTTGAGCAGTTGATGTATAAAAGGTCATGGTAATATAAGAATATCCTGTAAGTTTCAGAGCTGAAAGAGCTGTTAGTCAAAGAAAAGCTTTTATAGACAGCAGGCTCAGCAAACTGTCGTGTGCGCATCTAGATGTCATCTGTTGCGAAACTCCGCCTCTACAGAATAATAAGCACATCTAATTCAACCTTTTGTGGCGCAATGCCGCTTTGACTGCCGGGTAAAGTCCTCTGTGTAGCTTACAAAGTTCCGGGCTCAGCTGAAGTGTGAATCGAGGACACATATTGGCTGCTAAAACCTAAAATGATGAATGGGACACCCTATAGTTTCGTGGACCATAGCAGGACTTAACAGACATGTGTATGGCCATTGTAAGTCCACAAGACCGAAAGTGCATAGAAGTGTGCCATTTGGGATTCAGCCATAATAATGAAAGTCTAACGGCCACCAGTTTGGTCACCAATCACTACATTTCCCAGAATCCCTCCTTGATCTCACCTGCCCCCCTTCAGCCATCACCCGAACCTATTTCTCATCTGCACCATCATCAAGCCTGCTAAAAGCATACATCTAATCTCACATCATTGTCCAGTCTAATTTTTATGTAGTGGACTAATTCCTGTTTTCCTGTATGGATTTACAGCAAGTTATCCCCTTTCTATGTGTCTCATGTCTCCAGTCTGCTTTTCAATGTAAGGATTACCTTTAATACTCACCACGAAGAGACAAGGTGTGTGCATCCATCCTCCTATCAGCTGTCCTGCTCATTCTACTGCACCTGCAACAAAAGGAAAGTCATATCACTATTCTTCACTATCATGAATATATTTGAACTATATGGTCTAACTACCTGATTCTCCATTGTGCTCTAAATGCAAAATAAACTGTTCTGTTGTTCCACCATCAGTGTCTGGGTCCAAATTCTGTTACAGTAGATTGGACCATTAACAGAGCATACAGCATGTGCCTATCCGTCCTATTGATTTATTGTTCTTCCTTACCCAAGATATGGCCACCCCATTGCAGTGTACGCTGAGGAATTTCTGGAGCTGGCTTCAACAGTGTACTTGGAGGATGGAGATTTTTCATGAAGGCTTGGAAGAAACTTTGTACTCCAGGTTGCCCTGGGATACTAACAACTGCCCAATGGAGCAATATATCTGTATGCACTCTTGCTCAGTCGATCTGCATCCAAATCATCACATCCGCTCTCTCCATCTCCCGAGTCCGTTCCAGTGTGTGAAATTTCAGAGTCCAAGATGCTTTGCCTGAGGTTCCAGCCCCTGACCAGAGTCCAGATGGCTCCAGCCTCTGCCCTAGAGTTTGTTCCAGCCCATGAGCCCACTGCAGACTGCACTTCAGACTCCTCTTTATCCCATGAACCCTCTTCAGAGTTCGTTCCAGCCCATGAGCCCATTCCAGTGTACGGTCCAGTCCATGAGCACGCTCCAGCATCCGTTCCAACTCATAAACAAGAAAGTCTATTATCTTTAATAAAACTTAAACCTGCGGTCCGTAACTTTTTTGGGTTAAAAATTATCCAAAATAAATTTGAGCAAGTACATAACCAGCCATTAATTTGATAGCGGATCCAAAAAGGTTCAAACAACAATCACCAGTGACAACTGGTGATTCACCCGTTGTAAAATGCAAAAGTCTTCAGACTTCAGAGTGGCTAAAGAAAAAAACAGACTTCAACTGGCCGATGCGAAAACAAGGATAAAAAGGGCTTTTAAAGGTGGCTGTTACAGAACTGTGTATCTTAGACAAGCTCACGGAGACGAAGGAGAACAGGAAACATGGATTTTAATCATAGACTTAGGGAAACACGAACCACAGTTACATACAAACGAGTACCGACAAACACTGAGGGCAAACTGAGGGATTAAATACACTGGATAACTGAGGATAACGAGGAGCAGGTGAATGACAAGGCACATGTGATTGACATGACTAATTAACTGAACAGGGGAGAAACACAAGCTAAACTAACCGAGACAAGACAGGCATACATGTAACATTACGCCCCCTCCTGGAAAGGTGCGTCCTCGCGCCGTGACATAACATCAGAGGAGGGTGGGTGGGGGCTCAGGAGGAAGGCGTGGAACACAAAACCGACTGTCAGGGGTGGTACACAGGGTCAGAGGGGAAACCAGAGGCCAGGGAGAGACATGGAAAGGGAGGAGCCAGAGGGAAGCCAGGAGCAGGAGCCGGATGGTGTGCCAGAAACCAGCCAGGACGAGGCCCCAGGGCGGAGTGGATGGTGGGAGGAGCCACGGAGGAGATGACTGGGAGGATGAAGATGCCCTGGGGATGACCAACGGAGAAGCCTCTGATGGAGCCGAGGAGCCCCCGCGACGCAGATGGTCCTGGAGACTGAGGTGTCCCTGCAGTGATGACAAGCCCCCGAGGTTGAGACGGTGGACCAGAGGGCAGACGACACTCGGCTTCCCCACACA
The DNA here is from genome assembly GCF_024679245.1 of Pseudorasbora parva. Classification (NCBI taxonomy): domain Eukaryota; kingdom Metazoa; phylum Chordata; class Actinopteri; order Cypriniformes; family Gobionidae; genus Pseudorasbora; species Pseudorasbora parva. The sequence continues at coordinate 15,347,327 of NC_090174.1, read as the reverse complement.
GCATGTCGATGGCGCAGAGGGGCGGAAGGGCAGCAGCGAGGAAGGCACTGAGGGGTGGACTAACTGAGGAGGTGGGAGAGGGAGGCTGGGTGGGAATTCTTGACTCTCAAGAGATGCTGGCGACACTGGAGACGCTGGAGGCTCGGAGAACACTAGAGAGACAGGGGGTACAGGGAGGACTTCTCCAAAAAAGTTGATCAAATCCACCTTGCATACCTTCCTCAGTTTGTCCGTGTGACTGCCATGGACCTCTTGTAGCTCATCCACCGTGGAGGTGTTGTGGGTGGGGCTTTCCTCCCAGCCCTCAAACTCCACAATGACTCCCTCAGCGATGTTCGGCATTGCCGGCTCAGGCACCTGGTCAGACCTTTGCTGATGGTCCAGGCTCCGTGGCGATGACACCCTCCGTCCTTGTCCTTGGTACGGGCTCGTCATCCGCGGTGGCCGGTCCCCACAGTCTGTGGTGGGCTCGTGCAACTTCTCTGTTGCATTATTCGCTGGTGGTGGTTGGCTGGTCTCTGGCAGTGGTGGAGTGAGGCTGGTACCGCTGTCCTCCTCAGCGGGGCAGATGGTCAATAGCGAGTTGTTGTTTGCCAGCACCCACTCCACGAATGCGACAAAGTCTTCCTTTGGACCACCCACTGGAACGCGTGCCTTCGATCGCTCGCTCAGGCCGGCATAGTAAAATACACTGAGCGAGCGGTCCGGGAAACGGGACAGGCACGTGAGCTGGAGAAAGTCCTGGGTGTGTGCTTCCAGCGGGCAGTCTTCCTGCTCCAGGCAAATGAGTTGTACGTCGGGAAGGGCCATGGGAAGATGGGGTAACAAACAAAAATAAAGGAAAAAAAGCCGGTCGGTACTTCTGTTACAGAATTGTGTATCTTAGACAAGCTCACAGAGACGAAGGAGAACAGGAAACATGGATTTTAATCATAGACTCAGGGAAACACGAACCACAGTTACATACAAACGAGTACCGACAAACACTGAGGGCAAACTGAGGGATTAAATACACTGGATAACTCAGGATAACAAGGAGTAGGTGAATGACAAGGCACAGGTGGTTGACATGACTAATTAACTGAACAGGGGAGAAATACAAGCTAAACTAACCGAGACAAGACAGGCATACATGTAACAGTGGCATGAACTCTGTGTTTTGAAGGGCTTTTACAGCTTTTTTTCCCTGCTGGACAGGTAAGACATTTCAATGCTTGAATTAGACAGAACTGTAACATTAGCACATCTTCGCTTAATTCAGGCAGTTACAGAGTTTTCTTTGTTGTGCCTTTCTCGTTTTGCTTTGTGCATTATGGTAAATATCAATTATTTTGTGCGACCTATGAGAGGGAGCTATTTACCTCTACTTAACATTAATTTGTGGGTATATGACGATTAGAAATTAGACTGCACAGATATGAAAACTGAACTAAGTGGCCCTAAAACTGATTAAATGTAGTTACACTAGTAGTAGTAGTTATGTTAACATTAACAATTTGAAAAAGTATAATTTTCATGGTTTGACGTGATATGATAAACAATCGTTAGATTAATCATCACGATTTTTTGCAATGCTTTTTTCCCCTTAGTTGGACATAGCAAAAATGGATGTTAGCTACTTACTGGTTCAGATGACATTCTTATGTCGGTCATACTTTCAAACAGTAGAATCTGTGATTCCTAATGACAGAATCCACACACACCAGCGTGGTGACTGACAGCCGCACATTCTCCTCACACCATTGAATTCCTCCGCGCTGTGCTGTGCCGAAGCACAAATCACATAAAGTTGATTATTCCGCAAATACCTGCAATTGCAGTTTTCAAACAGAGATGGCGACAAAGAGGAAAATCTATGGTTGACTGCTTTAAGTGGAATTTTATTAAATTAATATTACTTTATCTACAAAATATAGTTTAATACTTTTAAGTTTCGAAGTACACTACAAGTGCTCATTCAATAAAATGAAGGGTAGCGCTTTAGATTACGACCCGGAAAGTACTTCATAATTCAAGTGAATTTACAGCATAACTTTTGGTAATTATGGTGTAACTATAAAGTAAGTACTTGTAGGTATAAGGGAACAATATGTAATATTTGGGGAATAAAGGGGTAACTATCAGGAAATTTATCAAATTATTTATACAGTAAGTATTTTTTAATTAAGGGGTAATTATCCCTGTAGTTACAGTATACGTAAGAATCAGAGGGCTGTAATTTAAAGTGGCTCTTGTTCCCCTCTAGTTTCTCGTAGTAACAGGGTAAGTATGAATGTGCGGGCTGTAAATTAAAGTAGTGTTTGTTCCCCTCTAGTTTCATGTAGTTCTTCTTTTTCTTTCGGCTGTTCCCTTCAGGGGTCGCCACAGCAAATCATCTTTCTCCATCTAGACCTATCCTCAGTATCCTCTTCTCTCAGACCGACTACCTTCATGTCCTCTTCACTACATCCATAAATCTCCTCTTTGGTCTTCCTCTTCATCCTCAACTTCATTGTATGGCTCATCAGCTTAATACCTCTGTAGTTTCCACAACTCTGCACATCTCCTTTGTTCTTAAAAATCGGCACCAAAACACTTCTCCTTCATTCCTCGGGCATCCTCTCACTCTCTAAAGTTAAAAACTCTACGGCCATCTCTTCCAGACACTTCCATACATCCACTGGTATGTCATCAGGACCAACTGCCTTTCCTCTCTTCATCCCCTTCAAAGCTCTCCTAACTTCACCCTTGCTAACACTTTCTACTTCCTGGTCAACAATATTTGCCTCTACAACTCTTCTCTCCCTGTCATTTTCCTCATTCATCAGTTCCACAATGTACTCCTTCCATCTTTCCCTCACCCTCCGATACACAGCCCTCTCACCTTCCTTACTATCATGTAAAACGCCAATGAAATTGTCAAAGACACGCCAGGCTCCCACGTCACAGACACTCCACGATCACTCTCACCTGAGTTTTAATCACGCACACCTGATGCACATCACCACGCCCATCACCAGTAGCACAAGACACACACACGCACCCAGTCACTGTCCAGTCTCGTTTGCACAAAGGTACTGACCGGTTATGCTTACCTTACGGACTCCCTTGAAGAGAATTACCTGTCTCCACGTCTGCTTCCATGTCTCCAGCGATCTCCTGTGTCTAGCGTGTGTGTGTGTTCCGTGTTCTCCATCGTTCCCTCCTGAGTCTCTCCAAGCCCCACCGAAGATATCACTGAGAAGTCACTTCAACACTCGGTCACTGTTATCACTCTACTGGTGCTCAGAATAAAACCTGCTTAACTCACTTCTTGTCTCCGTCAGTCTGTACCCATAACAGAAATGTTTAACCAGCAAGGCTTTAAAGCGCGGCTAAACACCCCTAACTTTAGTGCATATGATTGGATATTTGCTCATATCAGCGTGTAGACTTACAGGCACACTCAAACAGAGCCGAAATAAACTGAGATAAATATTTCAAACGAAAAGAAATAGAAATTAATTAAATGCAAAACCGAAAACACACAATTCCTAAGCGCGTACTGAACCGTGAATGCCGTACCGAATGGTTCAATATTATATTGAGTATTGTGGCATCCCTAATATATATATATATATATATATATATATATATATATATATATATATATATATATATATATATATATATATATATATTTTTTTTTTTTTTTTTATAAAGGTTTCCGAGTGATATCAGATTGTATTTGTCTATTTTTTTACTTACCCTGCAACTACATGAAACTAGAGGGGAACAAGAGCCACTTTAATTTACAGTCTGCACATTCATACAGGGATAATTACCCCTTAATTAAAAAATACTTACAGTATAAATAATTTGTTAATTTTCCTGATAGTAACCCCTTTATTGCCCAAATATTACATATTGTTCCCACATACCTACACATACTTACTTTATAGTCACACTGTATTTACCAAATGTTATGCTGTAAATTCACCTAATTATGCTGTACTTTCCGGGCCGTAATCTAAAACGCTACCAAATTAAGTGCACTTCTTTTCAGAAGGAAACATGGTGGATGTAACGTCTGGATTGTATTACTACACACATATATGTTAAAGGGGGGGGTGAAACACTCAGTTTCAGTCAATCTCATGTCAATCTTGAGTACCGATAGAGTAGTATTGCATCTTTCATATCTCCGAAAAGTCTTTAGTTTTATTATATTTATAAAAGAAATATGGGCTGTACCGAGTCTTTCCGGAAAAAACTGAGCGCCTGTCTCTGTGGTATGGACTGTATTTAGTGGCCTGGCAACATTTGTGTGTGTTTACTCGCAGTTTATGAGGACATGATTCGGTTTATGGACTATTTTATGCGACTAAACCTTAGCAGTAGCAAGCAAAACGGTTTTGCACATCAGACTAGTGTAATGTTATACAAACAATGGAGTCCGTTAGCGCATTTGAATGACGAAGCACGTGATCGTGTCGTTTACTGATGTTTACTCACGCGCCGATAGCCAACAGCATAGACATTTGAAGCAGTTTTATTCACCCGCTGTTTCCAAAGCAGGACCGAACCTTTATCGCTGGGACCGCTCTACCAAATCATACCAAAGAAGTGTGTTTTTGACAAAGTCCTGACAGCAATGAATGGTAGAGATCCACTTTTGCGACGCGACTGAAGCGATGTTGTGAAGCTTCCCGTCTTTTCTGTGTTCAAATCGGGTCAAATGCAGCGCTGCCTTCCCGGAATGCTGTGCTGAAGCGTTGATGTCACCAATAGGAATAAAGTGGAGCGCAGCGCCTGGATCGACTGGATCTGCACCTGAGAGAGTGTATACGGGCGTGCATTTCCTCTCTCGCTCTAGTCACTCGCGCACGCACCCTACCGGGAGAACAGCCCGTATGGCCCATACAAGAACCTTCCGATCTATTAACGTCAAGCCGACCCATACTCGAAAAAAAACTCGCCGAAACTTGTGAGAAACCGGAAGGAGTATTTTTAACATAGAAATACTCCATCAAACGTCCAACATTAGTTTTTGAAACTGTGTCTATGTTTAGAATGGGAATCCAAGTCTTTAACAGTGTAAAAAGCTCAGTATGCATGAAACAGCATTTCACCCCCCTTTAACGTAACATGTTTTTTCTTGACAGATGTAAAGTACTTTGGCCTTAGCTGATCTAGCAAATCAACAGCTGAACATAAACTGATTCTTTGATTCGGTCTCCCTATACAGTACTGAACATCAATTTAATTATACAGTGCATCATGGTGTCAGCTTGTTCAGTAACTTTGTCTCTTTGTCTGACTTTAGGTACTTTGACCTCATTAATTGCACTATATTCCAGCACTATATTCATTACACAAAATGAACCAGAGGTAACTTGAAATGATTTAAAACTGAAGTCTTAATAATGACTAATAATTTATTCACTCAATCCTGTTCAAATTATATTATCTCTGATCTGTAGTTTGGAACTCTCTCGTGTCATCTTCCTCTCATCTGACCCTGCTTTAGCCTTACTAATCACGTCTTTTACAGTGACCTTAATATCGCACTGGGTGACTCCTCTGTCATGGTCATGTAATTGCATCTGTAGAATGCTGCCCTGATCTGTACTAAGCCTAAATCCTCATCAGTCTGATTATATATACTAGCTGTGGACGCTTGGCACTTCTCTAGGCTAAACGTCTTGGCCTAGTGTCTGAGAGGGGATTTCCACCCCTTTTTTTTCATTCCAGAGCCTTCCTACACTCTATTTTACCACAATAGTTATTCTAGCACTGGTCTCTTTTCTGATTTGAACAGACCCAAAGCAAAGATACCCCCAAGATGATAGCATGAAGAACAGCCTGAAATGTTGTCAATTATAAAGAAATATATTGTATTGCTTCAATGGACATGGTGGGTTTGTGATATGGACTACTCAGGTTTATTTTCCTGAGCTTGAGAGCCCCTTTATGCTTGTCTTGTATGGAAAAGAGTAGCATGAGCATTATTCAAAATATTTTAGTTTGCACTCAACAAAAGAAATACGTTTGGAACATTGTTAGAGTGAGTACATACTTTTTAGTTTTGGGTGAATTGTTCCTTGTTCCCTGTTCCTGCATGCAATTGTTCCCAAACCCAGATTGTAAAAAGAAATTTAAGCAGCACTCTTCAGAAGCTCTGAAGAATGAACTCACAAACATTTAATTGCATGTTAATGAGCAGATGGTGACTCATATGTCATCACAAAACTTAGTGTTGGAATGATAAAATTAGACTGACATTAGCACAGAGCAACTGTTTCATTAAAAAAAGTCAAGGAAATAGAAACAAAAAGTTGATATCAAATCAAAATAACTCCACAAACGTATTAGTAGCAAAGCAGTATTTTGAAATGAAAAGTCGTGGGTTTGTAGAGCTTTGCCCACATTGTTCAGGCCAAACACTCGCACCATAGTTTCATTAAATTTCCTCTGCTTCCCAGGACAGAGCTGGTCATTGGCAGGTCAATACATGGCTTCCAGGGCTTAGATAAACAGCCATTATTATTGTTATATTTGGGCCTTACAGCAAGACTCTGAAGAAGTCTATGTGTACAGCTGCACCAGAGGTAAGCCTAAGAATATGTGGAGTTTTTTTTTAATACATTTTATTTAATTATTTATTTAGTAATTTAGTTGCTTCAGATCAATACTGTACTTAAATAGCATCATTATTACTTGACTAGATCACATGCAGGGTCCTTTTTTTTCACACAGGGAGCAGAAAATCATTGAGTGAGTACTGAGTTAGAAACTTCAACCTGAACATTAAAGGATTGTTAAGCTGCATAAACTAGGTCAACTGGAACCTGGAACAATTGCCATAACACCGATGTAGTTACATCATAAGAAGAATAGCATCTACACTCATATTTGTCTCTCTCTTTATCTCAAGGTTACCGGAAGTCAGATGTATCCAGTTCGTATCTAGATCAGTTGGGGGACTTGCACCTAGACATGGCCAAAAGCCCTGAAGGTCAGCAGAGACCGTGTCTACTAGACAATCCAGAGTCCTGCATGGGTTCGGTTACCCGCGGATACCCAACGGGTCGACCCACAAATTTTGCTGAAATGGGTGAAAAACATCCAACTGTGTCAGATACGGGTGCGGGTCGGGTCGGACAAAGGGGAAACACGGGTCTAACACGGGTTTAAAACATCACATGCCAACGTAACAATATATGCAATTAATGTGTAGGCCTATATAATGTTATATGCTAAACTGATATTTCGGGTGCGGGTCGGGTGCGGATATTAATTAGTGCTCCATGTCGGAAAACAGGTCGGATGCGGTTTAACGCACTGCGGGTACGGACGGGTGTGGATTTACAAAATCGGACCCATGCAGGACTCTGAGACAATCCCCTGTGAAGGCCTCGTCGACAAAACAGCCATTGTCACAGATCCTCAGCAAAGGCTACAAGTCCTCTGCACAGACCTATGACCAGCTTCGTTTTCATACAGGCATGATGAATCTAATCTTCAAGCAAAAGAAACTGGATGAAATATATGAATGCTACTGATTCACAAACTGATGTATGACTTGTAATGAAGTCTAAATCATAATCACACCGTGTTCATTGATGGCCAGAGGAGAACTTGCCCCTTGAGTTTCTCCCACAGTTATTTCCTCTATTCCGTCACCTGATTTTATTTCCTCTATTCCGTCACACAGTTTCCTTTCCACTGATGCCTCTAGCTTGCTAAGTTAGGGAGACTTAAAGGGTTAGTTCACCCAAAAATGAAAATCCTTTCATTAATTACTTACCCTAATGTCATTCGACACTCGTAAGAAGTCCGTTCATCTTTGGAACACAAATGAAGATATTTTTGTTGAAATCCGATGGCTCAGAAAAGCCTTCATTGACACCAATGTCATTTCCTCTCGCAAAACCCATAAAAAGTAGTCTGACGTGGTCATACTCAATTCTAGTCAGAATATGAGTCTGAAACTGCTCCATTGGGCTGTGATTATGGGGCGTGTTTCAACCGAACCAGGAAAGACCTCAATTGGATAGACCTTCAACCAATCAGAGCAACGAAGTGACGTCAACAGAGCTCAACTGCACTGTGTTGCCGCATTTTTTTCAAGTCCGGGTTGTTTTCTATGTCCGCGAGTTAAAGCGACTATTATGTGATATATAGACCCATGTGTGCAAATATTAGCAAGCAACCTTGCCAAAATAACACACATTTTACCCTCCAAACACCATTTTTTTCCGGAGAACCCCCCGAGAAGCTATTGTTTAGGGCTAGTAGTTGGCGGGTTTTGTTGTAAAAACTTGTCAACCCTGTCTGCATGCACGCTGAAATAAACGATATTTGACGGTGTTGTAAAAAAATTAAATAATTTAATAATACACAAAGTACTTACCCAACATGATCATCATTTTTGAGAGAAATTGTGAAGGTGAATGCATAAACAAACAAGCTCTCCGTTTAAGATTTGAACAAATATAATCCAAGCCCCTTTGATGACGTGCATCATTACGTTACCGATTATCATCTGTCCTTCATCATCTAAAGCCCGCCCTGATGATTTCATTGGTTCGAACAGTTTCTGTTCGGAGATAATTACATCTCTATGGAGCGAGGCCAGACCGAACTGCCTGACCTACAAATTTTGTGGGCGGGGCTAAGTTCAGCTGGCATCCAGGCTACATAAAAGGCATTAAAGACGCCGTTACAAAGCCCATCTCACTACAGCGATTCTACAATAATTTTATGAAGCGACGAGAATTGTGTGCAAAAAAATAAATAATAATAATAACGACTTATATAGTGATAGGCCGATTTCAGAACAAAGTTTTGAACGGTTATGAATCAGTGAATCGATTCATGATTCAATACACTCAATCATAACCTTTCGAAACTTTGTTTTGAAATCGGCCTATCACTATATAAGTCGTTATTTAGTTCTTTTGTGCACAAAAAATATTCTCGTCACTTCATAAAATTAGTAGAAATTGTAGAGCCACTGTAGTGAGATGGGCATTGTAACAACGTCTTTGGTGCCTTTATGGGTCTTGAAAGAGGAAATGACATTGATGTCAATGAAGGCCTTTCTAAGCCATCGGATTTCAACACAAATATCTTCATTTGTGTCTGAAGATGAACGGCGGTCTTACAGGTGTCGAACGAAATTAGGGTAAGTAATTAATGAGAGAATTTTCATTTTTGGATGAACTAACCCTTTAATATTCAGCAATATTATTGATCTGACTGCACTGATACTAACGGATGAGAACATCATCATATTTTTATGCAGAACTTCTTTATAGATTAAATGAACTTGTTTAATAATTGATGATCTATAACAGAATTGAATCAACACTGAACTGACTTCAGCTGAACAATGACATTATTTTCGGTTAGAGCTGCTGTAAATCCAAATTGAACGATTTGCATCACTGAATAATTTTATTGTTATCAATGTAAAGCTGTTTTGAAACTGTGTATTTTACAATTCACTATATAAATAAAGCTTTGTTTTAGCCCTAGGTTTCAGTTGCCCTTTGTCCATTATTGTCTATGTTTTAGGTTGTTCTTTTGCAGTTCATTAAGATTGCCTAGATGCCTGAGTATTTTTCTTATTTTGATTTACTTATTAAAAACTGCTGCAGAGATCCTGCTGTTTTTTATTATTCATGATGCAACCACACAATGACAGTAACAGAAACCCATATAAAATCCAACATCGAAGCTCATTAAACTCATCTCTCCCTAATCTTGTACACAAAACAAAACAACACTCAATTTCAACATTTATTATCTTTATTCAGTACGACAGCATCTTTGGTATGCAAGTTAAGCATTGTTCTAACACTGCTTAAACCACACCTAATGTGATGATCTATTATGAGCCCTGTTCACACAAGGGGATATGCTGTATTTTCTTTCCTGATAGACGGCCAAATGATATGATGAAACGTGTTATCCACCCCCTGGTCTAAAAGATCACAGATGAAACATATCCCAGTGTGGAACCCTAAGCCACAACAACCACTTTGATCTCTTTATTAACATGATGATAAGCCCTTTCTCAGAGCTATGATGAAGGATTTGCTCAACAAAGGAAAAGACAGTTCCACTTACGTTATTCTTATCAGTTCAACATAGCCTTGGGTGACAGGTTGCATAACCTCACTGAAAGCAGAAGGTGCTATCCAATATAGAATACAAAACAGAAACCAGGATGTTTTGAGAGAAGAAAGAATTCGGCAAAAAGCCATTCTCCCCAAAGGTATATTCTAAATGTTTGTATTAGAAACTGGTAGCGAGAACAAACTGACATTAAGTGACCACATTTGGCTTGTGCATAGCTTTTCATGGTCTTACTTTTCAAAACAAACTCTTCAGATGTTGTCGCTTGAATGTTTTTTTTTTTTTTTTTAAATGGTAATGGTCACACATAGTGAAATGTATCTTCTGTGTGGCAGGTGTCATATTGTTAAGCAACAGCCATCTTGTCAGTCAAAAGAGTATAAATTGTGTAAGTGCAGTTGTGTAACTCCATGATTCACATTTGTTTATCTAATAAACACACATTCAAAAGTATTACATGACTTTATTGTGACTAATTTATTTGTATTGACTACTTTAGAACACATAGAGGCATGGTTTATTTGCACATGTAGTCTCTTAGAAACACATTAATATCTATTACAAATAAAACGGCTTGTAGGCTAAATTATTAACAAATCTGGACCTTTAGACAAAATACACTCACCTAAAGGATTATTAGGAACACCTGTTCAATTTCTCAATAATGCAATTATCTAATCAACCAATCACTTGGCAGTTGCTTCAATGCATTTAGGGGTGTGGTCCTGTTCAAGACAATCTCCTGAACTCCAAACTGAATGTCAGAATGGGAAAGAAAGGCGATTTAAGCATTTTTGAGCGTGGCATGGTTGTTGGTGCCAGACGGGCCAGTCTGAGTATTTCACAATCTGCTCAGTTACTGGGATTTTTACGCACAACCATTTCTGGTTTACAAAGAATGGTGTGAAAAGGGAAAAACATCCAGTATGTGGCAGTCCTGTGGGTGAAAATGCTTTGTTGATGCTAGAGGTCAGAGGAGAATGGGCCGACTGATTCAAGCTGATAGAAGAGCAACTTTGACTGAAATAAAAACTTGTCACAACAAGGGTATGTAGCAAAGCATTTGCGAAGCCACAACACACACAACCTTGAGCTACAACAGCAGAAGACCCCACCGGGTACCACTCATCTTCACTACAAATAGGAAAAAGAGGCTACAATTTGCACAAGTTCACCAAAATTAGACAGTTGAAGACTAGTAAATGTTGCCTGGTCTGATGAGTCTCGATTTCTGTTGAGACATTCAGATGTTACAGTCAGAGTCTGGCATAAAGAGAATGAGAACATGGATCCATCATGCCTTGTTACAAATGTGCAGGCTGGTGGTGGTGGTGTAATGGTGTGGGGGATGTTTTCTTGGCACACTTTAGGCCCTTTAGTGCCAACTGGGCATTGTTTAGATGCCACAGCCTACCTGAGCATTGTTTCTGACCATGTCCATCCCTTTATGACCACTATGTACCCATTCTCTGATGGCTACTTCCAGCAGGATAACGCACTACTGTCACAAAGCTCGAATCATTTCAAATTGGTTTCTTGAACATGACAATGAGTTCACTGTACTAAAATGGCCCCCACAGTCACCAGATCTCAACCCAATAGAGCATCTTTGGGATGTGATGGAATGGGAGCTTCATGCGCTGGATGTGCATCCCACAAATCTCCATCAACTACAAGATGCTATCCTATCAATATGGGCCAACATTTCTACAGAATGCTTTCAGCACCTTGTTGAATCAATGGCACGTACAATTAAGAAAGTTCTGAAGGCGAAAGAGGCTCAAACACAGTATTAGTATGCTGTTCCTAATAATCCTTTAGGTGAGTGTACATAAAAAAATCTAAATTTTTGTCTGCTTTTGAGTATCACATTTGATACATCATGCATTTGGCTCATATTGTACAAATCTGACTACCAAATCTGGAGCTCTTACAGTGCCCCAAAAAATATTTCAGAGAGCACTTCACTTTTTCCACATTTTGTTATGTAAACAGCCGTATTCCAAAATTGATTAAATTCACTATTTTCCTCAATTCTACAAACAAAGTCCCATAATGACAACGTGAAAGAAGTCGTGAAAGAAAAATCTACATAAGTATTCACAGCCTTTGCTCAATATCTTGTTGAAGTATCTTTGGCATCAAATACAGTCTCATGTCTTTTTGTAGCCTAGAAATCTAGACGCAGCCTAGCGGCAGCAAATTTAATCTGCCCACGAGTGTCTGCCGCAAGAACAAAGAACGGCACTGAAGTCATTCTTAAAAAGGGAAGATGTGTTCGGAGTTTTGCCGACTGGATACGCCGAATGTTTAATCTATCAACAAGCTCTGTTTCACCTTCTTTGCTCTGGTTGGTGGTAGCGCTATCCTATCGCGTGCAGAGGGCATTTGAAAGACAACCGTTTATCCCGCCCCTTGGATTGAGCCCTGTCAATGGTGAGTTTCCAGACCAAACATCTTGATGTGGGTCTGGCTTGTCAGGCTAGTCTTTTTGAGAATGATGCTACAATCGGGTTCGAGTCCTGGCAACTCAAGGGCATTCACAGAGTTGTCTCAAAGCAACTCTTTTGTTATCGTGGTTGTGTGCTTGGGGTCGTTGTCCTGTTGGAAGATGAACCTTTGACCCAGTCTGAAGTCCAGAGAACTCTGGAGCAGGTTTTCAACAAGGATGTCTCTGTACATTGCTGCATTTATTTTTCCCTCATTCCTGACTATTAAAGTTCCTGCTGCTGAAAAACATCCCCACATCATGATGCTACCACCACCATGCTTTACTATAGATGGTATTGGCCAGTTGATGAGTGTGCCTGGTTCCATCAGACCAGAACATTTTGTTTCTTACTGTCTGAGAGTCCTTCAAGTTCCTTTTTGGCAAACTCATGTAAGAAGTGACTTCTGTCTGGCTAACATTCCCAAGTGCTGCAGAGATGGTTGTTCTTCTGGAAGTTTCTACTCTCTCCACAGAAAAATGCTGGAGCTCTGTCAGACTGACCATCGGGTTCTTGGTCACCTCCCTGACAAAGGCCCTTCTCCCTCGATTGCTCGGTTTGGTTGGGTGGCCAGCTCTAGGAAGAGTCCTTGTGATTCCAAACCTATTACATTTAAAGATGACAGAGGCCACTGTGGCACCTTAAAATGCTACAGACATTTTCTGTATTCTTCCCCAGATCTGTGCCTTGATAGGCATGGACTGTTAACTGTATAAATACTATATAAACACTTTATATAATCTTTCCAAATCATGTCAAATTAACTGAATTTACCACAGGCGGACTCCAATCAAGTTGTAGAAACATCTCAAGGATGATCAGTGGAAACAGGATACACTTAAGCTCAATTTTGAGTGTCATGGCAAAGGCTGTGAATACTTATATACTTGTGACCTTTGCATTTTTTTTTTTTTAATACATTTGCAAATATTTAGAACAAACTTCTTTGTCATTATGGGGTATTGTTTGTGTAATTTTGAGAAAAATAAAGAATTGAATCCATTTTGGAATAAGGCTGTAACATAACAGAATCTGGAAAAAGTGAAGCACTAAACATTTGTAAATATACCATTTTCCATATGTAAAATGTTTGTTTTACATACTAAATTGTGTTTTAGTTTCTATGCAAACATGTAAAATTTGCTAGAACCACACTTTACATATGAAACGAATACCGACAATCACTACAATGATCACGTTTGACCAGTTAGCAACCAGGTTGCAACTACCCAGAAATACACGCAAACAGAGAGAGAGAGAGAGAGAGAGAGAGAGAGAGAGAGAGAGAGAGAGAGAGAGAGAGAGAGAGAGAGAGAGAGAGAGAGAGAGAGAGAGAGAGAGAGAGAGAGAGAGAGAGAGACCGTAGCAACTGAAAGAACAAGGCAATCATCCACAATGGCATTAATTTGCATTATTTCACCATGCCACTGATTTTCTTTTTTTAAATAGTGTTTAGTTAATTCTGAAATAGAATGGGACATCTGCTAGCTCTCAATCCAAAAGTAAACAGTAGATGAATGGCTAGGATGAGTGCTGCAAGCTCTTCACCATATGCATCTGGAAAGATTTCTGTGCTTTTCCTGCAACCTAAACACACACCCATTCTATTTCACACATTGCTGTGTTTCTTTAGAAACTCTGGTGTAACAAATTGGCTCTGATTGATATATTTATTCTTGTCTTTTAGAACGAGAAACCAGCATTTCCATTTTTAAGACTGGAACTTGGACTGTTAAATTGCAACATGGGAATGTTGGACTGAAGCTTGGCTTGCTCCCAGTTCACAAAATGTTCTTGAACTAATTCCATCTGAAGTTAATACAGGAAGAGGATTTATCTGTCTCTCAGATTGCTCTGTATACAACCGGTCTGTGTCGAGGTTAAGCGCTGCCATACTCCATTACCAAATGTCCTGCATTTTAAAAATGTGTGTATAGATAATCATAATATTTATTTAACCAGTGGCAGAGAGACAAGGAAGTGAGAGTTTCTTTAGACGACCAAAACTTTGTCTAAAACTTGTCCTATTATTACTATATATATATATATATATATATATATATATATATATATATATATATATATATATATATATATATTTTTTTTTTTTTTTTTTTTTTTTTTTTTTGAGAAGGACCTGTATATATATATATATATATATATATATATATATATATATATATATATATATATATATATATATATATGCTTCAGAGAGAGCAGTCAGAACTCATGAAGTCGGACTTCAATTAACTTTTTGAAACACTTATAAATCTGAAAGTTCAGCCAATCATCAGTGGACCACTGCCAGCAAGAGGAACAAATAGGTTCTCAAGGTTGCTTGGGCTTAATACATGGCTGCAAAAACCTGTAACATGAATGGAGTGAACTTCATCGATAACTTCAATCTCTTCAGGAGTCAGAGACAACTGTTTACATCAAATGGCCTCCTTCCAAACAAACTTGGTGCAAGAGTGCTAAAGGACAATATTTATTTTTCCCTTCATCATCCTTCAGCTGTGTGTTTTAACCCACTCAACCTGATACAGAGTATGGATGACCACAGGACTTCATTTCAGCTCCTGAATGGACATTAGGTTGACACATCCCACAAGGACAATGATAACACCACGCAGCCACAACAATTGCTCATGGACACACTCCCAGCTGAGCCCTGCCCACAGAGCTCACCACAGACTGACTGTGATGGATTAGAACTGCTCCAAGATTCAGCACCCAAAGATGACTTTCTTGAAAATGGACAGCAAAGCCAGGACAACATACTTCAGCTTCCGATAACACCAGAGCAACAGCCCCTCTCACCGGACATGTCATTCCTCTCTCCAGCATCCCCGCATCTATGCTTTCTCAGAGAAAATGGAGGAACTGATTTTTGTTGGAACTAGACTATCACACTCGATTGCTGCGAGCCCCCAGATATCAACCAAAAAGCGTCGAGCACCACAACCACCAAAGCCTGTGGGCCCAGCTCCCCCTCCTCCTGTGAGATTTCTTCGGTCACAACGCCCGGGCCCACACCCTCCTCCATCTGTTGTAGGTGAACCAAAAACATCTGATTCCAGCTCTCAGTGATGTGTTTTGGGTCCCCGCTATGATAACAGTAACTTTATCAAATATTTACAAAACAAGTGGGAACCCAGTGTGCCTGCCTCTTTATCTATCCCAGTTCTGTTACGTGAAAGAAAGTCTAAGGCCTTGTCAGGCCGTTTAACAAACCAATATATTTTGCTGCCTGTCACTTGTCAAACTAAGACTAATGTGGGTGAAAAAATGAATACTGTTTAGTTAGCACTTTTAAGCATCTGTTCACTTAAGAACAAATCATTTCTAGTCAGTGACTTAATAACCACAAACAACCTAGATTTTTTGCTTCTAAATGAAACGTTGTTAGAAGAAAACTGTAGTGCAACAGTCCTAAATGAAGCAGCCCCTCCTAACTTTACTTTTATGAGTGTTTGCAGAGCTGTTAGGAGAGGTGGTGGTGTTGCTGCTCTTTTTAAAGATGTCTTTTAATGTAAGCAAGTGTCATTTGGTTAATATTTGTCTTAGAATATCTGGGTATTGTGTTATAAGGTACTCCACGCATCCTGCTTATTGTTGTTTACAGGCCTCCAAAGTACTCTCCAGCCTTTATTGAGGAATTTACAGAACTGTTATCAATAATTTCCTCAGAGTTTGACTGTTTTGCTATTGCTGGGGATTTTAACATTCACATAGACAATGCTGAATCCAGTACAACAAAAGAGCTCATGACTGTTCTTAATACTTTTGATTTGACACAGCATGTAAATGGACCCACACACAATCGTGGACACACTCTAGATTTACTTATCAGTAAGGGTCTAAACATTTCATCGATTGTTATTAAGGATGTGGCACTGTCTGATCATTTCTGTATTTTTTTTTTTTTTTGATATATCAATCTCTCCTGCCATCGAAGCTAGAGATGCTTAAATGAGAACACTAATGTGCTGTTTATGAAGGCTTTATCTCTAACACCAAGCATATCTGCAGACTCTGTTGATTTTCTCCTTGACTCCTTTAACTCAAAAGTTAAGAGTGTAATTGATGATATTGCTCCTCTGAAAGTCATGAAAAAAAGTGGCAAACAAAAGGCACCATGGAGAAACTCAACAGCAGTTCAAATAATGAAAAGACAATGCAGAAAATCTGAACGAAAGTGGTGTAAGACAAAACTTGTAGTCCATTATAACATCTATAAAGACAGCCTTCATGCTTTCAATGTTGAACTAGGCAAAGCTAGACAAACCTTCTTTTCAAATATTATAAACAGAAACATTAACAACACACGGACTCTTTTTGCTACTGTAGACAGACTAACAACCCCCCCGAGTCACATTCCAAGAGAAATGCTCTCAGACAGCAAATGCAGCGAGTTTGCTTACTTCTTTTCAGAGAAAATCAAAAATATCAATATCAAAAGGCAATCAGCACATCCTTGAGCTGCTCTGGGGTCAGACAGATCAGACCAAAACCTCAGAAAATTACTATGTCTGATTTCAAAACAATTGACGGTAAAATTTTAGAAGACAGTGCAGCACCTTAAAACATCAACCTGCACCCTTGACGCACTCCCCACTTCTTTTTTCAAAAGTGTGTTTAACTGTTTAGAAGCAGGTCTCCTAGAAGTGGTAAACTCCTCACTTCTCTATGGGACTTTTCTAACCGCCCTTAAAACTGCAATAGTTAAGCCTCTTCTGAAAAAGTGAAATCTGGATAACTCCATATTGAGCAACTACAGACCAATCTCAAATCTCCCCTTCATTGGCAAGATCATTGAAAAAGTTGTTTTCAATCACAACTGAACAAATTCTTAAACTCAAACGGATTCAATACTGTTGACCACAACATACTTTTTGACAGGCTGGAAAACTGGGTCGGGCTTTCTGGGATGGTCCTCAAATGGTTCAGGTCATACTTAGAAGGGAGAGGTTATTATGTGAGTATAGGAGACCATAAGTCTGATTGGACATCTATGACATGCGGAGTCCCACAAGGGTCAATTCTTGTGCCACTTCTATTCAACCTGTATATGCTGCCACTGAGCCAAATAATGAAAAATAAGAATTAGATGCTTTGTTTCCAGGCAAGAAATCACCAGTAGGGTGGACTATTGTAATGGCCTTCTCACCGGCCTTCCCAAAAAGACCATTAAACAGCTGCAGCTCATACAGAACGCTGCTGCCAGGATTCTGAGCAGAACCAGAAAATATGACCATACCACACCAGTCCTCAGGTCTTTACACTGGCTTCCAGTTACATCTAGGATTGATTTTAAAGTACAAAAGATGATTTACTTGTTTATAATGATTTACTTGTTTATAAATCACTCAATGACCTAGGATCTCAATACATTGCAGATTTGCTGACTAAATACAAACCCAACAGATTACTCAGATCAGCAGGATCAAGTCAGTTAGAAATACCAAGAGTTCACTCAAACCAAGGAGAGTCTGCTTTTAGCTATTATGCCAGCCGTAGTTGGAACCAGCTTCCTGAACAGATCAGATGTGCTCCAACAGTAGCCCCATTCAAATCCAGACTCAAAACACATCTGTTTAGTTGTGCAATTACTAAATGAACTCTGAGCCACTGTACGTCCGACTGATTGCACCTTATCTTATCTATGCATAATTGTTTTAATTCGTTTTATAACTGTTTTAGTTTACCTTTGTTCTTTTCTTTGGTTATCATCATTTTATTGTTTTTAATTCTCTTAACATTGTATTCTTTTTCTTATGCATTTTTAATCCCTATTTTAATTCCTTTCTATGTAAAGCACTTTGAATTGCCATTGTGTATGAAAGTGGTACTGACCATGGTATTACTGTGCTCAATTGGCCTGACAACTCTCCTGACCTGAACCCCATAGAGAATCTGTGGGATATTGTGAAGAGAAAGTTGAGAGACGCAAGACCCAACACTCTGGATGAGCTTAAGGCCGCTATCGAAGCATCCTGGGCCTCCATAACACCTCAGCAGTGCCACAGGCTGATCGCCTCCATGCCACGCCGCATTGAAGCAGTCATTTCTGCAAAAGGATTCCCGACCAAGTATTGAGTGCATAACTGAACATAATTATTTGAAGGTTGACTTTTTTTGTATTAAAAACACTTTTCTTTTGTTGGTCGGATGAAATATGCTATTTTTTTGAGACAGGAATTTTGGGTTTTCATGAGCTGTATGCCAAAATCATCAGTATTAAAACAATAAAAGACCTGAAATATTTCCGTTGGTGTGCAATGAATCTTACATTCATTTCATTACATACATATCATTAATTAATTAACGCAGACAATTTTTTTTATCGCGCATTAACACAGTTATTTATTATTAATTTGTACTGGGACAAAGCGAAAGAGGGATTTACTTTCCCGACCGGACAAATAAAATATTAAAATAACCAGAAACGTGATTGATAATGGAGTGTATCTCTGGTAACAAAGTCGCGTTGAGGCTCGCGCTGCCTGTCTCTTTGTGAGAGACATTCGTGAAGAAATAAAAACAAGAGCAGCAATATAAACTCACAGAAGAAACATACAGGGGTAAAACCGAGTTTTTTGTAGTTGTTGATATTTATGATACATTACTAATAACACAAGTCGACTTTGCAGTCGTGAATTGTGTAGCATGAATGGTTTAGTTCAATAAACAACTAGCCTATATATATATATATATATATATATATATATATATATATATATATATATATATATATATATATATATATATATATATATATATAAAGTAAACCTTTTTCAGTGGTCTCTTTTTTTCTTTTCTTTCACTGTTCAGAACAATATAACATTGGACAAATGATGACATTTCATTTTTCAGCTCTCCTTTTTTAAAAAAAAAAAGTCTAAAGATTTTAAATGCTTAGATTCCGGTGCTCAAAAATGGCTGTGTATTGAATTTTGTACTGGTTTGCAAGGGCAATGTCAGAATTTACATATCACTGAATAGGCATTGTAACCTGTAGCACAATGCAACAAAGGCAAATATTGTTGTATTGATAATAAGGCCACTGTACTAAGTCTCACAAGTGTCCTTTTATACAACAATAACTTGCTTGATTGCTAATGATTAAACAAATGTGCATTTTTGCTCCATTTTACTCAGCATTTATGCTTTGCCAATGGACATCTGCTACGCATCACACGTATGCATCGGAAGATTACATAAATCAACCAGTTGGAGCAAACATTTACTCCTGGCAGGTCTGTGAAATGTGTTGTGACATCAGTGTGAAATGTTGACCGTCCTATCTGATGTACTGAGTGTGCACTCGCCTTTTCCATTTGCCTGTCTAAAATGGCCCTGTTTTATTAACCCCCAATGGATTTTTAAGAACTGCTTTGCTTAAAGCTGATGTGCAGTTTTTTTAAATGTCCTATTCCATCTTAATGAGACAACATACACTTACAAGTCTGTGGTGCCATCAAAATATTGTTCTGTTTGTTAGAACCTTCCAAAGAAGCATGGACACAGTAACACTGGCTCAACCACAACATGAGTTTTGTGATGTCACTGTCAGCTTGACAGTGACTGCAGTTACGCCCACTAAGGGGCAAAAAGCAGCATTCGTTTTCAGTGTGAATGCCGCTGAATTTCAGTTCCGGAGGCTACCTATAGCTCAGCAAATGTACATAATTTAAAGATGGCATCTATTTTAACATATCACGACACATTGGAAAAACGAATTATTCAGTCCAAACCTCCATTGCAAGGACAACTTGAGAATTAAGTTTTCAGTGATATGCTTCTCAGTATGATGTATGTTACAAGATGTTGCAACTGTAATTCCTCAACATCAGCATTCATTTGTAAACACTGACTCAGTACTTCTGTCTACGTCAAGCGTGACCTTTTCAACGTAATATGTAATGTGTTTTACGTGATGTCACAACGCGCATCTAGAACACAGCAAGGCGAGCATTTGAACTTATAAAACAAAATGTGTTTTATTTTTATTTTTATGACCAATCGTTTCACTATATAACACCCTTATTTCATCGTCTGGTATCTGGTTATTTCATCGTACTGGTATTCTGTCAGCCTTTACTCACCCTCAAGTTGTTTCAAACCGCATGAATTTCTTTCTTCAGCTGAACACAAGGGAATATATTTTGAAGAATGTCAGTAACCAAACAGTTAACTGGAGCCATTGACTTACATAGTAGGGAAAAAAAATACTATGGAAATCAATGGCTCCAGTTAACTGTTTAGTTACTGACATTCTTCAAAATATATTCCCTTGTGTTCAGCTGAAGAAAGAAATTCATGCGGTTTGAAACAACTTGAGGGTGAGTAAAAATTTTCATTTTAAAGTGAACTATCCCTTTAAAGCTGCACTGAAACTGTCATTTGGACCTTGAACCATTTGGTGCCCATTGAAGTCCATTATATGGAGAAAAATCCTAGAATGTTTTCAACAAAAACCTTAATTTATTTTTGACAGAAGAAAGAAAGACATGGACATCTTGGATGACATTGGGGTGAGTAAATTATCACCAAATGTTTATTTAAAAGTGAACTAATCCTTTAACATCCGTACGTCCATCAACACACGATGTGTGTATTTCTAATTTACGGTGGTGCACACGTGGGAACTGCGTACCAATAACTGTGCACATGTTAGCCGAGAACTAACGTGAATGACTGATGTAACATTAAAGTTTGTAAGTCAAATCTCGCTCCACTTTATTCATTACTCAAAGTAGTAAGAACAAAAGACAATCTGCATTAACGGACACAATTTAAGGAAATAGTGGCGTACCCACAGCTGATTAGCACAACTATTTCAGTAAGCCAAAACACAAAACTACATATTTTGAGCACATCGTAGAAAATACATTAATAACTAATCATACTTACAGGTTTTGATTCTGAGGAAATCCAAATAAAGTGGGTACTTCCCATATTTAATAGATAAGCATTTTGTAAATCCAATTGAGACCTCACAGAGATTTGAGAAGGATCATCAAAAGTTTGCTGTAATTTTAACGACTGACTCTTCACTTTATTTTAATGGTCTCTCAACAGACATTCTACTTATTCTACTTATTCTTGCATCTCAACTTATTCTACTAACCATAAAACCTAGGTGCAACCTTAAAGTCAGTTAAATTTTTTTAAATCACAGTAAAGTGTAACCCATTTGTATTGTGTTTTGGTTGTATTTATTTCAAAGCTTCCAATTTCTACTTTCTGATTCGTAAATAGCCGACATCTGACTGAATAACTTATATAACACAAATTAAACACATATTTCCTCCAGAAGCTTTGGCCTGCTTAAAGAAAAAGAATCCCACGCATGCTCTTGACGCACCTCATTTGTTTGTATTTCTTTAAGCAGCCTTCAAGATTGTGGTTTCCGAGGCAAACTTCTTCAAGGCTATGGGAAAGACTTTCCTCCCAGAAATCACATATAATAGGCCTGGAGTAGCCTAAAGCATGTGACAGCAAATGATTATAATTGCAGTTCTCTTATTTTCTGCAATCACCTTGATTGTTTTATGTAAGTGCATGTGTTTTGAGAACGGCGGAGGGTGGAGTGCAACATAAAATACAACATGAACAGTGAATAAAAGGCGAAACGGAGGAATGGACACCTCTTTCTTCCTGCATTCACTTCCAATGAGGGGGCTGTCAGAATGATTTCACTAGTCGGGTGAGATTAAGGGTTACTCATTGATGTCTAATTTAGCAATCTGGGTCAGATGAGGCCTGCTGTCTGCTCTTTGTGCGCCGCTCCAATCATAAAACACATCTGATTCACGCAGCTATGACAGTTGCCACAATTGTCCTAAATACCCAGTGCCGTTTTCTGCCCCATTTCATTGAGGCTCACTTTGAGAGGGAGGGAGAGAAGGGGGCATTAAAGTCTCTAAGAGGATTATGGTCTGGGAGGAAGGATTTTTTTCTGCTTAGTAATATCTGCGAGTGGGCACAAGTGCATCTGCAGTATCACGACTGAGAACAGCTGATGTAGGTGGTGGGCGGAATAGGCCCTCCAGTAATTTTGTTTCTGTCACGATGCGGGGGTGTGAGTTTAGCATGCAGCCGTGGCAGATTTTCTCTATTTCTAATCCTTTATTACTGGCAGCATTAATTCAAGAATTAAAAAGGAGGGGTGACAAGTGTATTAAATGTGCAATATAATGACTTTGAGCAAATGGCAGCTTCATCCACCAAAGCAAAAAGATACCACCCCACCCCCACACAAACACACACACACACACACATGTTGGTCTATGTGGTTTACAGGGACTCTCCATAGGCGTAATGGTTTTTATACTGTACAAACCGTATTTTCTATCCCCTTACACTGCCCCTGCCCCTAAACCTACCCATCACAGGAAACATTCTGCATTTTTACTTTCTCAAAAAAACATCATTTAGTATGTTTTTAAGGCCATTTGAATTATGGGGACATTTGATATGTCCTCATAAACCACATTTATAGAGTAATACCAGTGTAATACCCATGTAGTTATACAAATTTGTGTCCTCATAAACCACATAAACAGGCTCACACACACACATACACACACACACACACACACACACACACACACGTTGTGTTTCCATGTTTTATGGGGACTTTCCATAGGCTAATGATTTTTATACTGCATAAACTGTATATTGTATCACCATATACTGCCCCTACCCCTTAACCTGCACATCACAAGAAACATTCTGCATTTTTACATTAAAAAAAAAAAAAGGAAGAAAAAAAACATTACTTAGTGTGATTTATAAGATATTTTTTATCTTATGGGGACCAAAAAAATTAAATTTTCCCCCATAACGCAGGGTTCACCCCACACACACACACACACACACATCCTTGTTTTTGTTACTTTGTGAGGCCCCATGACTGGGACATCACTTGTGGGATCCACCCTTTCTAGAGGAGGCACACTTCTTAAAAAAATCAGACAAGATCAGATCACATACATAAACACAAATCTCACTTGATAATCTCAAATTTGAGAACTTTTGAACAAGACCTGACAGGGTGGTCACATGTGGGGTCCAAACTGGTTTTTCTCCCTTGTGGGTCCCCCTACACACACACAAGTTTTACATACTTTGTGAGGCCATACCTTTACTATTCAGTAGTTGTGGGGTCCTTTGCACATGTTTAAAGTAAGAATAGTTTTGAAATAGGACTGATACACTATTTTCCCTTATTTATAAGGAATTTAACATATAATCATGCCAAACTATTTGATTAGGATTTTACTGAGAAAATGAACCTTTTTATTGCAGTTTTGTTTTCTGCTTGTACGCTCGGACGGTCGCACCACCTGACATTTTTGGTCTTTCAAACACCACAACTCAAAGTCAATTGAATTTTTAAAAAATTAAAAGGGTTTCTAATAAAGGAAAAAATATTGCAGATCAATTTGATTAATGAAATGTATTTATTAAAATTAATTTGAGGAAAATCATGAATTCCAAAACAAACAAATGGATTTCCTTGTTACACCTTACTCCCAAGTGCTCACTGACCTCTCACAGACTAAACAATAGGGATGGGTACCGAAAACCGGTATTAAAAGGGCCCCGGGGGGTGAATTGTGAAAGACTTGTTGTATTGATAAGCTCGGACGTTATCGGTTCTGCTGTCGGTACTTTTGAAAATACACGTGAGAGAGAGAGACATTCAAACATAGCCTGGTTACACTTTAGATCTGTGATAGTCTGCTTTTATTTTAGATTTTGGCTTCCAAAGATTATAATAATAATATTTATGTCTAGCGCAACTTTGCAGCAACTATCAGAGATTGTTGTAAAATACAGACTAGCTACAGTTGGTAAATTGTGGGACGCGTTTAATAATAAAAAGAGCGATTAAAAGCACAAAAATGTGCGCAAGAGATTGTTCCCAAGTCCGCGGGCGCTCTGAAACAGCCGTAACGAGACGAGCAAATTACACTTTCGGTTTCACACTCGCGTCTAAACGATCAAATGTACACAAACATCTATGTCAAAATGACCGGCTTGGAGAGTCTCTTAAACACAGTGTGTTTCTAAAATGGACGTAGTTATTATGGATATAGTCGGGAGAAAGTGTAGTGCATCTGCCTATTATCAGTCGCCTATAGAGCTGCACATCTGTCTTGAAGAGGCAGCAGTGGAAATAAACATGCTGACGAATAACTGCGAATTAAACAACCAAATGCAAAGAGAAAAGAGAAAGAGAAAAAAAAAGCTTTAATAAGCATTAATTTAGGCTATTTATGATAAACTATGCAGTGTTATTTTACATTTGATTACTAGAATATATATATATATATATATATATATATATATATATATATAAAAAATCTCAAAAAGTACGGATAAGAATACCGTTAAAGTACCGGACCGATAAGCAGTATCGATAAGAGTAGTAATACCGTTAAAATCTTAACGATACCCATCCCTACTAAACAACCAATCAGGAACTCATTACGATGTAACACTATCACTCATAAGCTAATGACAACATACAATAAATGGACAGAAAACACTCAATTTTTTCTTTGCAGAGCATGCACATATCCATACATATTTTTATGTAAAATTTTATAGCCAGCCAGTCCCTCTCTTTTAAGGCTTCCGGCTCAGATTTGAGGCACAAACCACAGGCAGCCTTTCGAGACGAGATTTAACGAACGACATCATGTGTCTCTCGACTGCGTCTACCTCCACCTTCTGCCAATTTCTTTTCTTGGCTGGTTTGCGACCTTAATGAGAATGAAATTAATGAAAGTTGAAAGCAGGAAAAATGTATTAAGTTTTGCTAGCATTCTCCAAACCCATGAGCAAATCACCTACCAAAACAGTTCCTTTAAATTAAACCACAAATAATGTTAGAGAACAGTATCACTTTCAGTTAATCAGATCGAAAAAAAGTCACTCACCATTTTTTGGAGATAATTTTTTGCTTTGTCATTTTGTATCTTACTGCCTGAAGCACATGACTCGGCTGTGTCCTCAACGCAGTCCTGTGTTGGCAAGGGTGGCCTCACCACACAGTCTACTTAATTAAAAAAGAACAAATATTGCATGTGAGCCTTTTTTGTTTAGTGTAGTCTTCATAAGTTTACAGTGCCTATAGAAAATCATACCATACTTTGATGAAATCCTTATCTTTTGTCACATTAAACTCTGGAAATTAAAATATATATATCAAAAAACGGCCATTTACTGTATATGCACACATTATAACCTTTGACAGATGACATCAAAGCAAAAAAAATAACATTTAGAAAAATTCATAATTATTAAACAATTTAATTCGTGAAATACCAGGTTTGGTTAAGACAGGGGTGTCCAAAGGTGTCAGTTGGTCTGTCCAGTAACTCATGATGAACCTCAGGCGAACTGCACACTTCCAATATCAGTGTCTTAGACTGTCTGACTTAAAGCAGCAGCGCTGGCAGACACATGCGTGCTGCTAAAGGTAGGCCTATTGTTTTTTTGTTTGTTTTTTATGGATAATATATCAATATAATATAAAAAACACTACACAGTGTCAGTGGCTGATATATAAAATCAAGTATGGTGAAATCATGAATAATAATAAAAATAAAAAAAATAGAGCTAGAGAATGTACATGTTTAAAACGTACATGAAAGGCTAGTGCTGGGGGTTATGACAAAAAATTTATATCACAGTATTTTTTCTAAAATATCGGTTTCGCAGTATATGACAGTATTTTTTCCCCTATGCATGACCAGGTGTAAACCACATTTTCTACGGATTGAGAGAGGAAATACTGCAGTAGATTGGCTAGAATGCCCTAGTTTACTGTGAATATTGTAGAAAAATTTCACACTAGTTAATACAATGTTTGCAAAACCCCACAAAATTATACTGTGGGGAAAGAGCCAATAAAACACAGACATGCAACACACTCTTTTCAGACACATGAATATTAAAATACGGAGAGAAAAAAATAAAAGTTGAGGGCACCTCAAAAAATATAACCCTATATAAAACCATCCTGCCAAAACGAAGGAGAAATGTGAAGAACATTAGACGGTCTAAGGATATTTTCAATACATTTAAGAACACTACAGTCTCTGAACAAACAACACGTAAGTTTAACACAAAAAGAATAAAGCAGTTACTTTTTTGCCCAATCTTCTTTGAATTGTCAGTCTATTTATTAACTTACATATAGCAGAATAATCTATGGTGTCAACGCTGTCATGATCAGACCTACGGTTGTATCAGTGCATACATTTCATTTGAACATGAAGAAATGTGCGCATACACGCTGCTAGTTCGTGTTTAGAGCACTAACTTAGTAGCCTAGAAATCTAGACGAACCCTAGCGGCAGCAAATTTAATCTGCCCGCGAGTGTCGTCTAGCAACTCTCAATACCCTTCTGAGCTGTATTCCCCTAACTCTGGTCGGGCCAATCACATCGTGTATAGAGTCGGTGGGCGGGGCCATAATGACAACGGCCGAGTTGCGTTTGTGTGCTTCTAGTAAACACAGAAACTGGCGAACGGCGGTCTTTCAAATCAGCTTTGACCTCCACTCTGGAAGACTTGAGTTCAGCTTTTCTCTGAGAAAAGAACAAAGAACGGCACTGAAGTCATTCTGAAGAAGGGAAGATGTGTTCGGAGTTTAGCCAACCGGATACGGTGAAGGTTTTATCAGTCAGCGAGCTCTGCTTCACCTTCGTTGCTCTGGTTGGTGTAGCGCTATCCTATCGCGTGCAGAGGGAGTTTGAAAGACAACTGTTTATCCGCCCCTCGGATTGAGCTGTCAATGGTGAGTTTCCAGACCAAACATCAACTGACTTGTAGATAATAAATAAATAAAAAGAATTAACAAAAATAATATAAAATCACCATGACTGTCTTAATAGAAAATCCCCTATGCTGTCAGTAACAACCAGCAATGACATTCAAAAAGTCATAGGTGCAGAGCGAAAACATGTGACACCAAATAATGTTCTTGAGCCAGTAATTAAAAGAGTTAGTAACTCAAGTAAGACCAGTAGAAAAAGTTAGTGTAGAGCCCTGAGACTCACCTTCAGAATTAAAGGGGAAACCACAGCAGTGTCTTGTCCCTCCGTTCTGTCAGAACTTTCCACCTGTTCCTTGTTGCGTTTTATAAAGGCGTCATTAGTAGAATGTCCACCATCAACCTGTAACATAAATACATTTAATAATTGTGAATACAAACCCTACAGCAATAAACTCATGAACAACACTGTTTGTACTCATTAAAACACACGACCGAATTCATGTGCAAAATCCCATGTTTAATCATCAAAAGAATTCAATTCAATGCATTGATTTTGAACAGTCTAGATTCAAGACTTCTCAGCCAAATTGATATCTGGACCCCACAAGGGTAGACCAGTTTACGTGTGTATGAACATGTGCTTATACACCAACATATGACCAAGAGGTGGAAGAAATCTGTCATTACCAAAAGAGACTCCAATTAAAAGGAATGTTTTTTGTTACATTGACAAAATGAATAGAGATTGAGGATTTCTAGAATTGATATCTGGACCCCACAAGGGTAGACCAGTTTACGTGTGTATGAACATGTGCTTATACACCAACATATGATATCTGGACCCCACAAGGGTATACCAGTTTACGTGTGTATGAACATGTGCTTATACACCAACATATGATATCTGGACCCCACAAGGGTAGACCAGTTTACGTGTGTATGAACATGTGCTTATACACCAACATATGATATCTGGACCCCACAAGGGTAGACCAGTTTACGTGTGTATGAACATGTGCTTATACACCAACATATGATATCTGGACCCCACAAGGGTAGACCAGTTTACGTGTGTATGAACATGTGCTTATACACCAACATATGACCAAGTGGTGGAAGAAATCTGTTTTGGGCAATACTAAGAGACAATTCA
The DNA here is from genome assembly GCF_024679245.1 of Pseudorasbora parva. Classification (NCBI taxonomy): domain Eukaryota; kingdom Metazoa; phylum Chordata; class Actinopteri; order Cypriniformes; family Gobionidae; genus Pseudorasbora; species Pseudorasbora parva. The sequence continues at coordinate 15,318,778 of NC_090174.1, read as the reverse complement.
AATACTTTTTCTCAAATTATGAGAACAAAATGAATAGGAACGTAACATTTTTAAGAGACTCACCTTCAGAATTAAAGGCGAAACCTCAGCAGTGTCTTGTCCCTCCGTTCTGTCAGAACTTTCCACCTGTTCCTTGTCACGGTTTATAAAGGCGTCATTAGTAGAATGTCCACCATCAACCTGTAACATAAATACATTTAATAATTGTGAATACAAACCCTACAGCAATAAACTCATGAACAACACTGTTTGTACTCATTAAAACACACGACCGAATTCATGTGCAAAATCCCATGTTTAATCATCAAAAGAATTCAATTCAATGCATTGATTTTGAACAGTCTAGATTCAAGACTTCTCAGCCAAATTGATATCTGGACCCCACAAGGGTACACCAGTTTACGTGTGTATGAACATGTGCTTATACACCAACATATGACCAAGAGGTGGAAGAAATCTGTCATTACCAAAAGAGACTCCAATTAAAAGGAATGTTTTTAGTTACATTGACAAAATGAATAGAGATTGAGGATTTCTAGAATTGATACCTGGACCCCACAAGGGTAGACCTAGGGCTGAAACGATTCATCGAGTAACTCGAGTTAATCGAATCAAAAAAATCCTCGAGGCAAAATCACCTGCCTCGATGCTTCGCTTAGTCCATTTAACTACACACAGATGTTGCAGAAAGACATTTTTTGTGTAAGGACTCGGAGTATGAGCGGATTGCGGTTATATCCGCGGTTCAGGTAAACATCCCAAAAATTGCAGGTGGATGAGAGAAATCGTTACTATGTTGATTTTAATAAAGATGCGGAACTCTCATTTCACGCTAAAATGCAATGAATGCGCGTCGTTCTTTAACTTTCGTTTTCAGCTCATGTCGAGATCAAAGACCGCAATGCGAGAGAGAGAGAGCGGGCGGGCATCAGCACTGGTAATATCATTTAATATCGCTGTTTTTAAATGAAGACAACTGCGTGTTGAGCTTCAGGATCCGACGCTGAGCATTTAAGTTTCATTTGCGGCAGTTCACGCGTCAGCTGAGGAGATACGCGCGACTCCAAACACATGAACTCGATGGAGTTTGCAGCTTTGCACATGGATCACCGTCATTGTGATGTGTGTGAAATCTTTAATGAGACTTTATATATCCTACTTGATAATATCTTCGAAATGCACCATTAGATGTTCTCAATACTAGGCGGAACAAACGTCAGAACAAGCTGTAACGCGCGCGCGTTTGTGATGAGCAGCGCTCGTGCTTTCAGAGCTCAGAGCTGCGTGCTTTCATTGATTTGTGTAAGTTAATCACACTTTAATCATATTTATAGCTACTAACTTAAAACAAGCTGTGTTACAATGATGAATGATTAGCTCAAAAGATCAGCATGTGTGATGTACTTTAACTGAATTAAACATATCTCGCGTTTGATCACGTTCTAGCGGTTATTCCTCCGTGTGATGTATAGGTTGTCGACCCTGGTTTATGTAAACGATAGCATTGCGCTTAACACGGAGGATTTGAAGTTGTGAATACCGGGTGCGGGTGGATGGTTTGCTTCTAACAGCTGATTCGGTGACGATAGAGCTGATCCGCGAATCTCTTGTTCCAAGTTAACCTGTCCAATATGTTTAGCTTCAGTAAAGGAGTAAATAAGACAGTAAATGCTTATGTCATGCCGGAGCTGAAGCTGAAACATGAAAGTTAAGTTGCACAACATAAATACAATGTTTAGTTATTTATATTATTTATAGAATATTAGAATATTTATATTATATAGAATTTATATAATATTTATATTATTTATATTGGCATTATTGTTATTTATATTACTACTATTTAGATGTATTGGTTGTAGGTTTAGTTTTAGATTGAACTATGTTTACCTTTTTAAAGTAATTTGAAATAGATTTTTATTTAATATAATATGGCAATTGTATGCATTTAATTAGTTTCAAAGTTATTAATGTATGCAATTTCAGCAAAAACTTAATTTTTCTAAAAAGAAAACAAATTAGATATTACTTTTAAGATACCCGTCTTATTGTCTCTTATTGCTCTTTAATAAAGAAAAAGTAATTATTATCCGATTAATCGATCGATTAAGTGGTAGATTAATCGATTACAAAAAGAATCGATATCTGGACCCCACAAGGGTAGACCAGTTTACGTGTGTATGAACATGTGCTTATACACCAACATATGATATCTGGACCCCACAAGGGTAGACCAGTTTACGTGTGTATGAACATGTGCTTATACACCAACATATGACCAAGTGGTGGAAGAAATCTGTTTTGGGCAATACTAAAAGAGACGATTCAAATACTTTTTCTCAAATTATGAGAACAAAATGAATAGGAACGTAACATTTTTAAGAGACTCACCTTCAGAATTAAAGGCGGAACCTCAGCAGTGTCTTGTCCCTCCGTTCTGTCAGAACTTTCCACCTGTTCCTTGTCACGGTTTATAAAGGCGTCATTAGTAGAATGTCCACCATCAACCTGTAACATAAATACATTTAATAATTGTGAATACAAACCCTACAGCAATAAACTCATGAACAACACTGTTTGTACTTATTAAAACACACGACCGAATTCATGTGCAAAATCCCATGTTTAATCATCAAAAGAATTCAATTCAATGCATTGATTTTGAACAGTCTAGATTCAAGACTTCTCAGCCAAATTGATATCTGGACCCCACAAGGGTAGACCAGTTTACGTGTGTATGAACATGTGCTTATACACCAACATATGACCAAGAGGTGGAAGAAATCTGTCATTACCAAAAGAGACTCCAATTAAAAGGAATGTTTTTTGTTACATTGACAAAATGAATAGAGATTGAGGATTTCTAGAATTGATATCTGGACCCCACAAGGGTAGACCAGTTTACGTGTGTATGAACATGTGCTTATACACCAACATATGATATCTGGACCCCACAAGGGTAGACCAGTTTACGTGTGTATGAACATGTGCTTATACACCAACATATGATATCTGGACCCCACAAGGGTAGACCAGTTTACGTGTGTATGAACATGTGCTTATACACCAACATATGATATCTGGACCCCACAAGGGTAGACCAGTTTACGTGTGTATGAACATGTGCTTATACACCAACATATGATATCTGGACCCCACAAGGGTAGACCAGTTTACGTGTGTATGAACATGTGCTTATACACCAACATATGATATCTGGACCCCACAAGGGTAGACCAGTTTACGTGTGTATGAACATGTGCTTATACACCAACATATGACCAAGTGGTGGAAGAAATCTGTTTTGGGCAATACTAAGAGACAATTCAAATACTTTTTCTCAAATTATGAGAACAAAATGAATAGGAACGTAACATTTTTAAGAGGCTCACCTTCAGAATTAAAGGCGAAACCTCAGCAGTGTCTTGTCCCTCCGTTCTGTCAGAACTTTCCACCTGTTCCTTGTCACGGTTTATAAAGGCGTCATTAGTAGAATGTCCACCATCAACCTGTAACATAAATACATTTAATAATTGTGAATACAAACCCTACAGCAATAAACTCATGAACAACACTGTTTGTACTCATTAAAACACACGACCGAATTCATGTGCAAAATCCCATGTTTAATCATCAAAAGAATTCAATTCAATGCATTGATTTTGAACAGTCTAGATTCAAGACTTCTCAGCCAAATTGATATCTGGACCCCACAAGGGTAGACCAGTTTACGTGTGTATGAACATGTGCTTATACACCAACATATGACCAAGAGGTGGAAGAAATCTGTCATTACCAAAAGAGACTCCAATTAAAAGGAATGTTTTTAGTTACATTGACAAAATGAATAGAGATTGAGGATTTCTAGAATTGATATCTGGACCCCACAAGGGTAGACCAGTTTACGTGTGTATGAACATGTGCTTATACACCAACATATGATATCTGGACCCCACAAGGGTAGACCAGTTTACGTGTGTATGAACATGTGCTTATACACCAACATATGATACCTGGACCCCACAAGGGTAGACCAGTTTACGTGTGTAGGAACATGTGCTTATACACCAACATATGACCAAGTGGTGGAAGAAATCTGTCATTACCAAAAGAGACTCCAATTAAAAGGAATGTTTTTTGTTACATTGACAAAATGAATAGAGATTGAGGATTTCTAGAATTGATATCTGGACCCCACAAGGGTAGACCAGTTTACGTGTGTAAGAACATGTGCTTATACACCAACATATGACCAAGTGGTGGAAGAAATCTGTCATTACCAAAAGAGACTCCAATTAAAAGGAATGTTTTTTGTTACATTGACAAAATGAATAGAGATTGAGGATTTCTAGAATTGATATCTGGACCCCACAAGGGTAAACCAATTTACGTGTGTATGAACATGTGCTTATACACCAACATATGATATCTGGACCCCACAAGGGTAGACCAGTTTACGTGTGTATGAACATGTGCTTATACACCAACATATGATATCTGGACCCCACAAGGGTAGACCAGTTTACGTGTGTATGAACATGTGCTTATACACCAACATATGATATCTGGACCCCACAAGGGTAGACCAGTTTACGTGTGTATGAACATGTGCTTATACACCAACATATGATATCTGGACCCCACAAGGGTAGACCAGTTTACGTGTGTATGAACATGTGCTTATACACCAACATATGATATCTGGACCCCACAAGGGTAGACCAGTTTACGTGTGTATGAACATGTGCTTATACACCAACATATGACCAAGTGGTGGAAGAAATCTGTTTTGGGCAATACTAAGAGACAATTCAAATACTTTTTCTCAAATTATGAGAACAAAATGAATAGGAACGTAACATTTTAAAGAGGCTCACCTTCAGAATTAAAGGGGAAACCTCAGCAGTGTCTTGTACCTCCGTTCTGTCAGAACTTTCCACCTGTTTCTTTTTGCGGTTTTTATCAACCTAAAACATGGATTACAGTCAATTCTTTAATCATTGCTCAAGCAACCAATTGTTATCCAACTCTGCTAGGAAAGTTAGTGCCTGTTTTTATATTACAAAGGAAAAGATGACAAAATTGTAAGGAACATTTTTTTTAACCCACACGTAATATAGTATACCTTACCCTCCAAGGCCAATCACTTCCTCCATAATCATATGCGAGTTCATCTCCTCTCTCTATGTTTTTTAAAGCAAACAGGACTAGATGTGGCTTTCCATCTGCAACAATTTTTTTCATCCGGCAGTTAGGCTTAACATGGTCATCATTGACCAGCCTCCCCAATGATCCATTTTCCACAGAAGCATCAATGCTAAAAGAAGCCAAAAACAAATGATAAATATAAATAATTTTCAGGAACTAAAATAATATAAAGGCCTTTCTATAGCTCAACATAAGCTTGAGATCAAGGTCACATGACTGTGTGGTTAAATCAAATCCTGGATTTCTTGTGGGATTGATAGCAGTGCTTATTTTGTAAATTCAAAGGCCCCGGAACACACAGACCAGTGAGAGGGAGAAGGATCTGTTAAGTTCAAAAGCAACTGACTGAAGGGAAATGGGTTTGTGTAATTTGTCAAGTTTTTTTGCCAGGTGGCTTTTTTAATTGTATGAAGTCATTACGTTGCCTTGCCACTAGCCAATTGCGGAATTGTGATCGTAGTTTCTAGTATCAATGCATCTGCCCAGGGCATTCTTATTGCATTGTTGTTGTTATTATATATATATATATATATATATTAGGGGTGTAACGATACGCGTATTCGTATTGAACCGTTCGGTACGAGGCTTTCGGTTCGGTACGCGGTACGCATTATGTACCGAACGGTTCTCGGACTAATTAATTAGACTTGGAAAAATAAAAAAGTGTGTGAAATATAATAACATGCGTTCAACAATAACCAAAACGACATAACAGGCAATGCTCCTGACACCGCTGAAGTGAAAAAAAAAACACCAAATATGTTTTAGGCTGCTCAGTCAGGTGTTCGCTTACTCAGTAGGCTACGCGCTGAATGCTCGTGGCAAAATGGCTATTGCGTTTAACAAACCAGAAATAGAAGATCCTCCAATAACCAACAGGTCTGGTGTTTGGGTGAACTTTGGATTCTTTGTAAGCTATGATGGTGTTGGCAAGAGTGATGGATAAAAAAACAACGGTGTGTCGCATTTGCTACATGATGGTACAGCAGCGGGAATAATTAATGTCAATCAACTCATTTACGCCGACAACAAGACGATAAAAAGGAGAAACAGCCACAAACTATCCACGCAGCATTAAGACAGACATTTCCAACTTATTCAAATGGCAAAAGACGTCACTGTGGCGAGTGGCCCATTATAGCCGCGGATATGAGACCTTACGCCCATTTTCACACAAACTTCGTCTGCAGTGCGTAGTCTATGCGGTGCGTATTTTTTCCGTACCCATGTTAACTGTTGCGGACTGAAAACGCAGCATATTTGAATACGAATACGCATACGCAGCGCAAAACGCACTGCAGACGGAGTTTTGAGAACATGCTTAAAGTAATTGAGCCCCGTTACAATGTTCCTTCACGAGCCCATTTCAGCCTGTAATTCCTGCTTTGTCCCAAAAAACAAAAGCACAAACAGAGAACCAATTGGCCAAAGCAACAGCGGTTGCTCTGACAACAGACGGCTGGATGTCAAGGGCTACACAAAGCTACCTGACTGTATAACGGTACATTACATATATATAATAATAATAATATATATAAGGGCTGTAACGATACACCAAACCCACGATTCGGTTCGTATCACGATTTTTTACACACGGTACGATACAAACCTCGATATGGGGGGCACAAAACAGTTTTATTCTGTACAATATTCTGTAGCCTATTTTGCCGTCAATACCATATATCTGTAGGGTCAATAGGCTACTGCCGACGTTTTCTTTGCGGTACCAATAGGCAATATATATTTAACATGAAGTATAGGGCCTCCTGTACATCAATACCAACAGAAGCGCCGCGTCAGACACGCTTCTGGTGTGCAAAGAAAGAAAACGCCACGCAGCCGCCCCGCGGATGACACGCAACAGAAACGCCACGCTCACACCACGTTGCCAGCCGGTTGGGGAAGCTTCTTGAAACACTTACGGCAAATTGTGTGGGTCTTGTCAACTACACGATTGCCATCCTTGTTCTCCACCGGGTAGCTGAAATGTTGCCATACTGCTGACTTAAAAGTTGGACCTGGACAGGAAGGATAATTCTGGGAGTTGGAAGGGGTGTGTCGCGATTCTGCCTTCTCACATCGCGATACAGGTTCGTGGACCTGCGTATTGCGATTTCATATTGCATATTGTTGCAGCCCTAATATATATATATATATATATATATATATATATATATATATATATATATATATATATATATATATATATATATATATTAGGGGTGTAACGATACGCGTATTCGTATTGAACCGTTCGGTACGAGGCTTTCGGTTCGGTACGCGGTATACGCATTATGTACCGAACGGTTCTTGGACTAATTAATTAGATTTGGAAAATAAAAAAGTGTGTGAAATATAATAATATGCGTTCAACAAGGTAGCCCAATAACCAAAACGACATAACAGGCAATGCCCCTGACACCGCCGAAGTGAAAGAAAAAGAAAAAACACCAAATATGTTTTAGGCTGCTCAGTCAGGTGCTCGCTTACTCAGTAGGCTACGCGCTGAATGCTCGTGGCAAAATGGCAATTGCGTTTAACAAACCAGAAATAGAAGATCCTCCAATAACCAACAGGTCTGGTGTTTGGGTGAACTTTGGATTCTTGGTAAGCTATGATGGTGTTGGCAAGAGTGATGGATAAAAAAACAACGGTGTGTCGCATTTGCTGATGGTAGCCTACAGCTGCGGGAATAATTCATGTCATGTCAATCAAAGCCGACAACAAGACGATCTTGTTGTCTTTACGCCGACAACAAGACGATAAAAAGGAGAAACAGCCACAAACTATCCCACAAACTATCCCCGCAGCATTTAGACAGACATTTCCAACTTATTCAAATGGCAAAAGACATCACCGCGGCGAGTGGTCCATTTATAGCCGCGGATATGAGACCTAACGCCCGTTTCACACATACTCCGTCTGCAGTGCGTGTGCGTTACGTTTTTTTTCCCGTACCCATGTTAACGGATTACAGCTTTCACACTGCACGCGGGTGCTGTCCGTCAGTCCGTTCCAGGAGCGTTGCGTCTGCAGCAGTGCACGGATCGTTTTCGTACCGAGTCTATTTTTTGCTGCGCTGCATTAAAGTGATAGAAGATTGTTCGCATTAAAATAAACATGTACTGACGCGAAAATCTAGTAATTTCACCACAGATGCATCTCATTTAAAATATACTCTTGTTTCAAAGTCAACACATGGCTTTTTTTCTCAAGTAAAGCAACAAAACGACACCTTACCTGGCATTTAGGTTAAAAAAAAGTGCCATAATGGAGAGCACTCGTACTTTCTTGGAGGTGAAAAGCAAAGTTCTTTTTGACCTGCAGGATTTCTTTTAAAAGGGTGTAAAAACGAAAGAAAAGACTAGAGTCGGCTGTTTTTGTATAGACTATTGTAAGTTTCTAATTTAAAATGTTTGTGATTTAAGGCTATAAACTATGTTTAAATGTTTTGCCACTTGTGTGAGCTAAATCTAAAGTATATAAATATGAATAAATGAATTTAATAAAATGTTGTTTAAATGTAGTAGCCTACGTAACCTTACTTCTATTAAAGAGTAAACAAAGAGAATTGCAATTCTGACGAGGCATGTTCAGTAAAAACTTTTGGATTTTAAATAAAAAATAATGAATAAATGCTGTGTTTGTGGTGTGCAACAGCGGATCAGTTGCGGACTGCAAACGCGGCATATGTAAAGCACTACAGGGTGTGGGGCTCCTGCAACGCACACGCAACGCAACACGCACCGCACACGCTAATGTAAAGAGCTAATGTCTTATTCCTGTAACTACATAGAAGATGGGTAAAATCATACAAAAAAAAATCATACTTTGTTAGTTTTAATAAAAAAATAATAAAAAAAGGTAATTTCTGCCAATTTTTTCTTTTTGCTGTATCTAAAACATACCGAACCGTACCGAACCGAACTGTGACACCAGTGTATCGTATCGAACCGAACCGTGAATTTTGTGTACCGTTACACCCCTAATATATATATATATATATATATATATATATAGTAGGGATGTCAACGATTAATCGATGATCGATTAATTGTCGATAAGACATTTAATCGATAAGACTTATCGATCATCGATTAAGCAGGGTCATGCGTGTGCATGCGGCTCAACCACGAAATGGGAGGGGAAATGAAGCGATGTGCATTCGCAGCCTTTTGTTTTGTACTAATGTAAGTTGTAATATTGTGTTTATTTTGTCAGGCCTATCTATAGCTGATTTATCTCATAAGGATGCATTTGGTTAATAATTAATGTTAGAGGTGAGCGGTAGTAAAAGCGTGGCGGTGATCAGCGTCAGCATTCAGCTTCAACAGCACTAATAATGACTATGATTGGGACTGTCATATTACACAACATTAATGAGAACACTATTGTAATAAAACATTGTGATTGTTAAGTATTTGGGTTTATTTGCCGTGTGTTTCATTGCATTGATCCAGGAAGAGCGCATGCACAACATGAGCCATGCATTCTGACCTTGTGCATGTAACTTCAAGTTCAAGTTCAAGTTCAAGTTCACTTGTGCATTCGCATCAGATTGTGCTAAAGTAATTTGTAATATTACATTTATTTTGTATATATGTGATCATTCATATAGGATGCGTTTCTTTCAGCGAAATAAAACGTACTAGCAAATGGCCTCAGTGTAACGTACGGCTACCGGTTTTCATTCAGTGCTTCGGCTTTAGCACATACAGAGCAATGCATAATAACGATGATTGGGACTGTCATATTATATAACAGAAATGAGAACACTGTTTTAATAAATGGTTGTAAAGTCATTGGGTTTAGGTGCCGTGTTCAGAGCGTTGTTCCAGGACGAGCGCGTCTCCCATTCTGAATATGAATATCAGCAACTCAATTCAAGTTCACTTGTGCATTCGCATCATTTTGTGAAGATATATAATTTGTAATATTTTGTTAACTTAATATAAATCTGATTAATCTCATATAGGAAGCTTTTTGTTGAGTTAAATAACGTGCTAGCAAGCTCAGTGTAACTTACCAGCGTTGATTCAGCGCATCGGCTTCAGCTCGCGCTGTTCAAACAGCAACGCGCGACTAATAATAACTATGATTGGGACTGTCACATTAAATAACATTAATGAAAACAATATTTTAATAAATCGTTGTGAATGAATTGGGTTTAGGTGACGCTTCAGCATGTTGTTCTTGGCAGTGCGTCCACACAATCTGAATAACAGATCTGAGGCGGCGTTCGTGTTGTATTTGGTTATTAAATAAGTCATTTAATTAAATTATAAAATCACATCGACTAATTTTACAATCCCATAGCACTTTGTTTAGATAAAAAAATCCTTCTCATTCATTTGGTGAAGAACATGGCGTTTTGAGCAGCATTGCACATCCTGTCATGCTGTCGGCTATAAGCCACTGCTGTGCACGCATATTGCAGTATTAAGGTTAACGATTAATCGATTAATTGATCGTTAATTCAAATGACGATAGATCATGGGAATTTGTGTAAATTGACATCCCTTATATATTCATAGTTATATAGTGGATTGTTATCGAAGGTTGCATGTATGCTATTAAAAAAGTAACCTGTTTGAATGCTGACTAAATTCTTACCACCATGGTTTGCCCTGCCAGTAGAAGTCAAACATAAAAACTGCCTGTGATGGATGATACTTCTTCCTCCTAGCTTGAGATTCAGTAGAGTCAATGATTTCTCCTCTGTATTCGACAACAAAATCCCCTCTTTGAAATGGGGACACGGCAAACACACCACGACCTAGCAACATAAAATACATAAAGATATCACATTTGATGTGGCAAGAATGCAAGAGCACTGTGTAATCACTGTTATTGACAGTAAAGACAATCTAAATTCATTGAACAAAAATATACATAAATAATCCAGAATTGTGGTAAATTGAACATATTTTGTAAAACATTCCATGTTAAACTTGCCTTTTATTGGATTTATGTGTCGTGCCTCCAAAAAACATGCATTGTCTGTGGCACTGCGCACATGTTGCAGTGCTACACCTTCCGGCTTTAGTCGCAACCTCCTCATCGTGACATCCCCCTGTGCCGAATATAATTTAATTGCACTAATTAGGCTATAATGAATTGTTAACACAATTACATGTGATACACCAAAAAACTAAATTTGTGGAGATTTTATTATATCAGGAACACATGTCCAACATAACTCTGTCAGTACTAAAAATAAAATATTCCAGGAACTTTACACAACTCCATTGTGTAAGTTTGAGATTGATTCTCACTACGAGTTATCATTTTACAAGAATAAAAATACTTTTTTTAGCAAAGTTAAGTTACTCAAAAGAATGCAAAAAGACAGTATACTCAATATGGCTAGTTGAACTTTACTTACCTTGTGCATCTGCTAGTCAGGGCAATTACTTCAAACCTGTTGACAAAGAACTCGTTAAATATGAGTTTTGCGCAAATAAACCATTTAATCTGATAGGACTCATAGAATGATCATCCTCAAATCACCCAAATGTTTTTCTAAAAACATCTTTTTTTCTCTGTACCACTGTTTAAAGACCTCTGCAATAATCAGAATAATAAGGGATTGACATTAATGCTTGTCCACTTGTCTGGAACAAGCTTTAAAAAAATAAATAAACAATTAGAATGGTGTTTGATCTAGAAAGTGACTCATTGCACCAATTTTAAAATACTCTAAGGGGCTGATCACTTATACAAATCAGGTATTTTTACTAATTAAATTGAAATAATTGTTCTGAATTTTTGTAAATGCTATTTAATTTTGATGGGTAGATTTGAATGTGTAAATACATCTGATTTTCTGCGGTTTGAATTTTAGAACATTAAATTTGATGATCTGAATTTCTTCATCTGAAATCTTGAATCTGTATTTTCAAAAACTGAATATTTGCAGTCTATTAATTCAGTACAAAATATCTGCTGTTTGAAAATACATGTCTATACAATTTCGACATAAAAACATTTAAGATGTGTTCAATTTCAAATGTTCTATATTCAACATTTAAAAAAATTCAAATTCAGTATTATGTAAAATTCAATATAATACCGGTATTCAATTTTGTTAGATTACACTTGCCAATAATTCAGATTTATACAATTCAAATTCAGATCATTGTCATATTTCTAGCTTTTTTTTTAACTTTTTTTTTTGCAAAAAGAGTATAAATCACATGTGATTAGCCATACATAACATACAAAAGTATAGAGGTAAACAGAAAAATAAAATAAATCATATTTCTAGCTCCATACACACTAGTCACCCCAAACTGACGTTAAAAAAAGCGGGATGCGCCGAAATGCTGTTTGCATCCCTGTATTTTAGCTAACAGTCGTTAGTGGCTAACTTTACCATATCTATGGTGGCTACTAAGTACTAAGCACTACATAAAAGTGCATCTATCATCATAAAAGTGCATCTATCATCATACAAATGCATCTATCCATCATAAAAGTGCATCTATCATCATAAAAATGCATCTATCCATCATAAAAGTGCATCTATCATCATAATAGTGCATCTATCTATTTTAGCTAGTGGCTAACGTTAACATATCTATGGTGGCTAAGATAATAACAGTTGCTGAACTAGCAAGGCCATTATGGCAGGCTGACTGCTGGATCATGTGTCGTTGACTAGCAGCTAGTTCTATATACTTTCTATCACAAAATACGGAAGTTACTACAAATGTTTTTTAAGTAATCTGGGTTATAGCTCTCTTATTTATTTATAGCATAGGTGTAAAGACATGTCATTCGGTAAATTACCTTATATTCAAAAATCCCGCGAAGACATTTTTCCCTCGTGGAACGTTCCAAACTCTCCTATCCTGTAAGCGTCATCCACCGTTGTCATCACGACACTTCACGTCACTTCAAAAGATGTACCGTATGCCGTTGTCTTGGTACTGACCCACGTGACAAACAAGCGCGCCTTTCATTGGCTTATAGTGTGTGTAAGTGTGTGAGGGTGCAATACCATTAAGCTAGTTTAGGGGGCAGTACTGAGCAAAATCTTAGCCCACTTAAACACACATAAATTTTTTTCATCACTTGTGGGCCAAACTCAGTTTCTGCACTAGACACATCAGCAAAGCATTTTTTATTCATTTCAATGATAATACTTGTGGGGTCCAGCAAGATGGCCCCACACGTTTTTTGGGACCCCACAAGGTGAGTGTGCTGTCAGGTCGCGGTCCCCACAAGGTAATAAAAACAAACACACACACACACACACACACACACACACACACACACACACACACACACACACACACACACACACACAAAAGAGCATAAGAAAAGTGCATAAGAAAATAGTTTTGAAAAGGAAAAGCTGTTGTTTCACAGATATACAAAATCTGCAATGATCGTAGTGAATGGCTCTCTGTTGTTTTATTGTTCAAATTCAAAGTTCCAAATTTACTAGACCACAAAACCTTTTGCCTTTGGGAATTTTTATTATGTGGTTACAGATTCCATCAAAATGTTACAGTTAATTTGCTAAATATTACTGAATAATCTTCGGAATATGTACATTGCTTTCTGAATGATTTGATCATTTTGTTAAATTTTAACAAGACTTTTTTTAGCTACAACAATTTTAACGATGGATGTCCCTTCATTTGGTTTAAATAATGTTGTAAGTTTTTTTTCTTTTCCTCATGAGGTTTTAGTCACACAAAAGGTTTTTTTTTTTTTTTTTTTTTTCTTCAAAATCATCACTTTTGCTGAAACCCTGCCATGTATGAGTCAAATGTCATAATGCAGATGATCATCAGTGCATCATTTTCACAGTTCCCTTTTTTCAGCTTCCTTTCTTAGTGACTTGACTTAGTGCCTGACATGTTCAGGCTTTACTTTTGCAATGACTATCCAGTATATTTAACAATCTGGAATGGGGCACATTCATCCTAGTAAATCTTTTGCAAACCAGTAATAGATATGAAAAAGTATATGCATTTAGGAAAATTAGCAATTGTATAAATAAGATATGTGAAGATATCCTATAAAGGATAAACGTGGATTGTCTTAATATTATAATTATATAATGCATATATCAATACAAATCCATTAAACCAATTGGTGGTCCAGACTATACAGGAAGTCATTAAATCCTATCTGTCATGTCCTGTGTATTAACATTTGGATTTGAAAACAGTAATCCTCTGGCTCCACTGAGACACTATAATCTGAAAAAGATTTATTTCTATTTATACGTACATTATAATGACTGTCGCCTTTATCTCTCAATTGGATGTAAGAGTTGCGTAACTGCCAACATCACAATTTTTCTCCCTATTACAGAAGACTGCAAAAACAGCAAAATGACGCCCCCTACTGGAAGATTGTTTCTATTGCAAGGATTCATAACATGAGGGACATTTAATTGACTATATTTTCAGTGCAAACACACACATTTGCATACAATATATATATTGCATACAACATTTTTACTGTAAAGCCTGATCTATTTGATGCATTTTTGCCTATGTTTTAGAAAAATGTTATGCACTAGTTGTCAGTTAAAAAATACACTTGTTTTAGTGTGTGTGAGTTAAAGGAGGTGCATTCATTCTGAACAGCGTTTAACTGACAGATAGGCAGCAGCTTGAGACAGAGGAAACTCACATCTCTCCCCACTGATTTTCTCCCTCTACTCAAATTCAAAAGACCCATCTGTTAAGCTCCTACATTTTTCAGACAACACCAGTCATTGGCCTCATACACAACAGTGATGAGTCTGCATACAGACAGGAGGTCGAACAACGGGCTGTCTGGTGCAGTCATAACCTGGAGCTGAACACGTGCAAAACAGAGGAGATGATAGACTTCAAGAGAAACCCTGCACTCCCTCCACTCACTATCATGAGCAACAATGTGGAAGCAGTGGAGCCATTTAGGTTCCTGGTCACCACCATCTCTCAGGTCTTGAAGTGAGACAATCACAATTCTGAAAAAAAAAATCCAGAAGAAGTTCAACCTGCCATGGGAGTCGACTATGCAGTCAACGAGCCTATTAGCTCTTCTATACTCGTTTGGTTTAGCTAGCATGCATCAGGGGACTCCAAAGGACAGTCCAGACTGCTGAGAGGATCTTTGGCTCCCCTGCCCACCCTCCAGGACATCCAGGTAACATCATGACAAACTCCACTCTCACTGGCATCCACTTGTTTGAACTGTTGCCGTCTGGATGGTAATTCAGATTGGGCGCTAGATCATCTATTTACATCATTATTTATAATAATGTCAAGATGTCCACAATTCATAAATGTTTATTGTGACTAAACCTAACGGTGTCTTTGTGATATTATATATTTGTATATGTGCACTGGAAGCTTTAGTATCATGAATAAATCCCTTGTGTGAATGTGTGTGCAAGCACACTTGACAAAGCTCTTTTTGATTCTGATGAAACTGACTGGATCTACCTGTGTATTCAACAGTTCAACAACCTTCCAGCCAAATATAGGCACACCCTTTTCTACTTATATTTTGATCAGGTCATATATATATTACCAAATGGTCTCGGTAATCTTTATAATTAAACAATCCATAATAATAATAATAATAATAATAATAATAATAATAATAATAATAATAATAATAATAATAATAATAATAATAAAGACCAACTTAAAATGTAATTATTTACCAGATATGTGGTGACAGTGTATATATAGTGGTGACAGTAGTTTTGGGATCTAAAAAAGGCCTTTTAGGTATGGTTAATGTATGGGAGAGCAAGGCACAACTTGGGGTTAGTTCACATGGTGTAAAAAATTCCACTCATGCTAGGATGAGGAAACTTTTTTTAGTATTTAGTTGCCATATCAAAAGCAATAAATTGTGCCGAAATTAAACAATCTTTGGAAGATAGTCTTTTCGAAGGTACTATACCATAGTTTATTTTTCATCTGTCTTTGCACTGAAAAAACGTGTGATGTATTTACATGATTTAATCATGTACATCAGCTCCACATGAATCAATTAAGTTAAACAAACATAATTTGTTTGGAATGAAGTACATTTGGAATGGAATGGAATGGAATGGAATGGAATGAAGTCAATTTTAAGTAACCAAAATGAGTAGTCTCAAAATGATTTAAATATAGCTTTATAACAACATTGGTATGCACAGGGGAGCTTGAGACCCTGCCTCTTTAATCAAATCACTAGCTTATTTTCAGAGGTGGAAAGTAACTAAGTACATTTACTTGAGTACTGTACTTAAGTACACTTTTTGAGTATCTGTACTTTACTGGAGTATTATTTTTTCTGGAAACATTTGACTTTTACTTCACTACATTTGAAAGATGAATATCGTACTTTTTACTCCACTACATTTCTATCTAGGTCGAAAGTCGTTTCTGTAGCAACTCTGCAAGTCGGAGGATGGTTTTTTCCTTCTTTAAAAGGTTTTTTGTTGTTGTTGTTTCAGACAGTCTGTCGGGCATCACTCTTATAGGGTCATAAACATAGTGGTGACAGTAGTTTTGGGATCTAAAAAAGGCCTTTTAGGTATGCTTAATGTATGGGAGAGCAAGGCACAACTTGGGGTTAGTTCACATGGTGTAAAAAATTCCACTCATGCTAGGATGAGGAAACTTTTTTTAGTATTTAGTTGCCATATCAAAAGCAATAAATTGTGCCGAAATTAAACAATCTTTGGAAGATAGTCTTTTCGAAGGTACTATACCATAGTTTATTTTTCATCTGTCTTTGCACTGAAAAAACGTGTGATGTATTTACATGATTTAATCATGTACATCAGCTCCACATGAATCAATTAAGTTAAACAAACATAATTTGTTTGGAATGAAGTACATTTGGAATGGAATGGAATGGAATGGAATGAAGTCAATTTTAAGTAACCAAAATGAGTAGTCTCAAAATGATTTAAATATAGCTTTATAACAACATTGGTATGCACAGGGGAGCTTGAGACCCTGCCTCTTTAATCAAATCACTAGCTTATTTTCAGAGGTGGAAAGTAACTAAGTACATTTACTTGAGTACTGTACTTAAGTACACTTTTTGAGTATCTGTACTTTACTGGAGTATTATTTTTTCTGGAAACATTTGACTTTTACTTCACTACATTTGAAAGACGAATATCGTACTTTTTACTCCACTACATTTCTATCTAGGTCGAAAGTCGTTTCTGTAGCAACTCTGCAAGTCGGAGGATGGTTTTTTCCTTCTTTAAAAGGTTTTTTGTTGTTGTTGTTTCAGACAGTCTGTCGGGCATCACTCTTATAGGGTCATAAACATTTTCCCAACTGTTTTTGAACACTGATCAGTTCATAGCAAAACGGAAGAAGAAGGTTCTTAGGCACAAGTGTGTGCAACCATAGCCATTCTTTGAAAGTATGTTTCAGTTTAAAAAAAATCAAGACTAGTTTAGTTGGCATACACTTGGTGCACGTCTTATAAAATATTAAAAATATAAACATTTTTTTTTTCTCTGGGAGAAAAAGAAGAGTAAAGTTGGGAGAATATCAGATGTGTATCAGTGTATTGGATCAGTGCATTCGGTCTTAAAGTGACAGCAGCTTTGTAAAGAGCTTTGTAACTCATATACAAGTATTTAAATGAGTTTAAGTTAGTCATATGCTAGTACGTCAGATGGAGCATCACTGAATGACTTAAACCATGATGGTATAGTGTGCATTTATACAACAATAATAAAATAATGCACTGGCATAAAAAAGGAAATTTACTTTGATACTTAAGTGCTTTTGAAAACAAATACCTCTGTACTTTTACTTGTATTTTAATTATGTATGATTTATAAGCTTTTGTACCCATGGGAACCTTAATTTAGGTCCCCACGGTGACACGAGTCCCCATGAGTCTGTGTGCATTCAGGTTGAAGTCCCCACCAGGCTAGAAAAACACACACACACACACACACACACACACACACACACACACACACACACACACACACACACACACACACACACACACACACACACACACACACACACACGTGTATGTGTGTTTGTGAGTGAGAGAGGATAGCCCATTTTAGCTGAAACCATGTGGCCCATTTTACCTCAGTGGGTTAAGGTAAATTGGGCCACCAAGAAAAACATCACTTTTCCAAAAAATATGTTAATATAGCAAACTAACAGCATTATATCTGATAAATGCAATCAAGGCAGATAATGTACATAGTTTTTTATGTGCATGTTTTTATTTATTTTTATTATAGAGTTATAATCCTTATTGTAGTTTAGTTAGATTTGGTATGCCAGGCTACTTACCATGCAGCTTTCTGGTGTAGTCTTGATTTGAATCATGCCCCGCCAACCATAGCAACCATAAACCAATCAAATCACCTGTTACTTGTCAAGTACAATTATGACAACAGTTTGAAATCCTTTGCAGTCATTGGCTTCAAATTCCAGAGGGGCTAGGACTGTAGCGTCTGGAGTCTCTCTCATCAGGATCAAAGATGAGTCAATTCTGATGTTTAGGGTGGATAGCTTTTAGCCACATATAAATTAGGGGCCCGATGCCAACGAGTCTGGAGAAGTTGACACCTTCGACAGTTTATGACCCAGTCAAAATGAGACAGGCAGCATCTTTGGAAAACTGTGACAACTTCAATCAGATTGTTATCTGGTCACATGACTTGAACCCTGTTCCCCCCTCACATTCTCTCAGACAGAGAGACGCCCAAGACTCTTCCCAATACACACACTGACTTTCCTTATGAAGCTTTAATTAAAACATTATTCCAGACTGTATATGAGGTATCATTGTGTGTATGTATGCTCCCTATGTCATACCAACATAGTCATGATGTATAAACAATGTAAGTTAATTTTAAATGCTTGTATTCCTGTGTAAGAATGTATCTCTGCTTTATTATCTCCCAGCCATAACGTGTTTGATATCTAAATATTCCTCTCTCTTTGTCTTAATCAACGATGCACAGAATAGGATTATGAAATGTATCATTAATACATTTAGCAAACTTGGGAGTAAAACTGTATAAAATCGACACCCTTTACGACACCTGATAAAAAATGCAAAGTAGGTTGTAAACAGAGAGAAATTTTTCTCTCTGTTTACGAGACAAAGATAATTTTTCCCGCTCAGAATTCACCCTCTGGATTGGGTAAACTAACCCAGAAGGGGTGTGGATTAATTGTCTTAAAAGACAAATGGAAACATTTCTTTGGCTCTTCTCTACTCGTCCTCGGACCTTTCCTCCCGTCCTCTGAAGCCGGCTCACCTCTTGCCGTGAGGCTTCGGCCCCGGCTAAGAGGTGAAGTCAGAGTGGTTGTTTCCTTTGAAGTCAGCGCGCTCTGCTACGTAGTCCTTGGACAAAGGCGGACAGGCACTGAACACCATCTCAACGGTCAAGGAACTTCCATAACTTCGAAGGAAACCTTCCTCTCCTTTAGGCATCATTCACTTTCAAACTACCTTCAAACTTCCCGCTGATCGGAGACCCGATTACTTGGAAGAACTGAGAGAGAGCGCTCCAGCTCACAGAACACTCTTGAGAGGACTCACACGCATTCTTTTATACTCAACAGAAAGCAACCCATGCAAGTATAAATTCCATCGAAATTTAGATGCGTTTAAGACTAGTAACCCTGTTTAAGGTGATATTGTTCTTTGCTGGCTCTCTGTAGTAATGTTTGTGAAATGCCATTCTGAACCCTTCCTTTCTCTTCTTTCTCCTTTTCTATTTCGATAGCTGTCGTTATTCTGTATATAAATGTATTCTTTATCTAGTCATATGTATTCGTAGTATCAATTATTAAAACTATTGTATCCATGTTTAATTGTCATTGTTACTGCTCTCAAGACATAAGTCACTTTAATGTTCAGATCTAGCTACAGCTCTAATGAGTATCTTTGAATACTTCTAACTAATATCCCAATAGCTCGGAAAGTTTACTCTTTGTGGCCAGAAGAGTAACCTTCCCAGAGATTTGGTAGAAAGAATAAAAGCTTTGAGAGTTGATAAGAGATTGTACTGATCGTTTGTTAAAAGAATGGATCAGATTAAATTTAAATTAATTCTTTAAATGTTATTCTGTAATGATTTAATATATATTCGTTAATTGCAATCCATTGTGGTTAACCAAATTTATATTGCTTAAATATCTAGGTTAGGTATGTCCTATTGGGTGATTTGAAGATTTATTGTTTGATCATAACCAGTTATGATTAATAATAAATGATTAAATATTAATCCCCATAATTCCCTATTGAGATAATTTAATTTATTAATATATGTAGCCCAGTCACTACATATTTATTTGGTGGAGAACGCGGGCACATTTTAAACTTGGTTTTGTGAGCAACAGTGTCAGTTTTAGGTGTATATTAGTGCTATTAATATTGTTCTTGTATGCGTGCTTCAGAGAGTGAGATAAGTCGCAAACGCAAACTCACGTATCTGCAACTGAAAAGCCCAAAGCTGATTTCAGTTCAGTATGTTAACAGCTGTTATTTTCTGTTAAGTGCTAAAATTAAACTGCAGTCTATAATATTAAAACTGTTTCTGTGAAAAGGAAGGAAACTTCTCTACAGCACATTTTTATATTATCAAAACCTGTAAGAACGAATGAATCTTCTTTCAGTGTGTTAAGATATTGATTTGAGCGAAATTCCTCATTTCATCTTTGTAAGGCCTCATTCATGTATCGTAGTTGATTAATTGCGTCGGTGTACCAATTACAACTAAGCAATCCCACTCCTTTAAGGTTAAACTTTGGCATAGCTAACCAAAACATACCTTATACAAATCAATCGGGAAAAAACTGCTGGCCAGTGTCCGATTGATATGTAAATGAGAGTCATTTTTAACCTTGATCCAGTTAAAAATTTGTAACAGATAGTTCTGTTTAGTTTGTTTGCGTGTGCGCATACGGTAAAAGAAACCCGCCCACACACTCTTTGTGCTACAATTTGACACAAATGAGATTTGAAAACGAATTATCATCTGCAGATCTGTGTTTCGTCGAACTCAAATTTAGATCACCCTTTGAATGGTGTCGTAATACCTCTGACTAAACACCAGAGGGCAGCCTGTCATTACACGCCCTACCCCCCTCCTTGGTGTGAACTCCACTGTGCCATCTGGTGGGCACCTGCGGATGTTTCTTTCCTTCCCTCTAGCTCGTTTGTCAAAGTGAACTCTCTTTTCCCGTTATTCTATTTGTTTATTATTATTTCATCTTCCTGTTTTGCTGACTTCTCAAACTTATTTAAATCTGGTTTAAACAAAGTTTAAACTTGAATTTAAATTAAGTTCTCATTTCAGCCATTGATGTTATTTGATGGAAACGTCCCTCTGTGACATTATCGGCTGAGGCAGCTTTTACCTTTTCCTCCTGTTGTTTCAATTCTAACTACTTCACTATTTTGGAACTATTTCTCCTTTTGGTTATTTGTTTTTATTTCTCTCATCATGCTAACATTATTCTCATTAGTACCATTCTAGTACTCTGCACTTATTTAGATTTTAGTTTAAACAAGTTTGAACTTAAATTTAAATTAAGCCTTCACTTAAGCCTGTGATAGCCACTTATCAGTAGCACGCCCACCCACTGGGCGCCCTTGTATAGGCTGACTCCCACCTCTCTTCTCCTTTGGCTCTATTGTTGAATAGATTAATTTCTATTTAATTTCTATTTTCTATCCTTTTTCAAGGATGTTCTGATAATTAACAATATTATCATCATTATTTTGTGCTTTTAGAACTATTTGGTAAATAATCTTTTACCTATCTCAGTTTACCTAATTATTCAAAATTGGTTTAAACAAGTTTAAGCTTAAGCTGACGCTACGTTTCACTTGTTCAACCATTTGTGTACTTACAGGTAGTACTCCCTTTAGCGCTTGGTGGTGAAGTGATGGTTATCTTCGGGTTGGGCTTCGATGAGTGGAGTCACCTGGCCGACGTAACTGGTACTGGCCTGTGTGTGAACCTCGGACACCTCTGTTCTTGTACCATTGGCGGCGGCACGCAGCCGACATCAGCAATTCGGGCACTCCAGGGAGAGGTCAACGAGCCCAGCTGACCACAAGGGCAATTTTGGTTAATTACTCTGAGCTGTTCGGGCTCCGAAAGGGTCTCAGAGGAAACCCAATTTTGACCCTGCAGTCTGGCCGTTGAGTCGCCTCACCTGAGTGCTGCCCAGTTGTGCTAAAAGTCACACGCTGTTTGAGAGGGCGCCCCGTGGTACCAGGGGAACGAGGATCCGAGGACACGGCAGTCGGGTGTCCAGGGACCGCCGGTGAGATTGACCTCACCACCGATTCTCACCTGAGGTGACCCCAATTCACTCCAAGCATAATAAACGGTAAAGCCCATTGACTTTTTGCAAGCCTCAGAATATAGAAATTCTCAGTCATTTAAGTGTTTGGCCCAGCCTTCATGTCTTAAGCCATACCATCCCCCTAGGCTTTATAGCTCAACAGTGCCTCCCACTCACTTGGCCCTGTCATAAACCCTAGCAGGGGTAGCTTAGACCTTTCCCCTCTCTATCTCTTCCTATATTCTAATTTTTCAGTCATTTTGTCCGGCTGCATTTGTTTTCTCTGTTGTTTTGTTTCTTCCAGTTCACCACAAGACAAAACCTGTGAGAGCCATCAAGGAAAGCTGAATAATAGATTGACGATCAAACAAGCCAGCGTCAGTAAATGACCCAGGGCTACCACACCGTCAAAATTGTTATTTAGTGCCGACACTGCACCGCACAAATCGGCCCCACCTGGCCACTCACAGCCAAGACGATAGGCACCTGGCCTAGATTTAACTAACTGTCTGCACCAGTTAGTCAAAATTACACACACGAATTGAATAGTCATAAATCTCTGTAACCCACTAACCCCTACACGAACTTGCATTGGCCTCTTTTGTGTTGTCTTTCTCTTGCCTACAGTAAGCCAGTATGTCCCATTCATCCAGCCCCACTGCTCGCTGAGATCACGTTGAGACCTGGTTGATCGCCATGACGACTGCGTTCCTGCCTAAAGCCACCAGTGACCTGCAGCACCTAAGGCAAGAGCAGCTGGACGACGACTTGAACCAGCTGATGGCCCACGATCCAACCCAGAACAACAATCTCAAAGAATGGGCCGAGATCGTAGGGGGCCTCGCTCACAACCTCCTCGTCCAGACACAACTCAGAGCAACATCCATCTGGAGCAAGAAGCAACAGGGTTGAAACTCCAGGCTGAGGTGGCCTGGAGGCACCAAGCCCACGCACAAAGTCATCTAGATCAACTACTCCTCGAGACCCAGGACCGGCGCAAGAGAGCGGATGAAACAGACCAACAGCTTCAGGAGAAAGTGGAGAGACTTCCAAAATGGCCTGGCAGAGCTTCATGTGTAGAGACAGCGCACAGAGAGCAGTTGGAGAGAGAATCCCAAAGAGGAACTTCAGGAAAAACTCCAATGAGGTGAAGCTCTCCTAGCAAGAGCAGCAATTGAACTGAAAGAAAGGGACGGCAAGGCCATAGCCTGTGAGAACCACTTGGAAACGGCTCGTACCAAGATCCAAGATTTAGTTCAACAAAAGACTATTTAAACAAAGAACTTGAAAATCTTCAGAGAGAATTGAAGTATGTTTATAGACTGCCGACTGACCAGAAAGGGGAAACACAGACCACAGTTTCCCCTGACAAGTGGGCCTAGGGCTCCCCGTCAAGAGTTCAAAGCTCAAAAGGGAGGTGAAAGCCCACTGCTCAAGTCACCACCGTCCCCAGCATGTAGCATGTCGACCCAACAGCTACGGGACTTAGCCCATAAAGCTTATGGCAAGTAAAAGACTGTTTCTGAAAAGACTGTGAGAAACCAAAAAGTTGTCCTGTCTCTGACCACCATTCAGAGCTGGCTCTAGAGGGCGCCCAACAACAGTGACCAACTCTTTAACAGAGAGACGTCAAGAACGTTCCAAGCCCGCAGAGAGCATAACAACCGGGCTGGTGCCTGTCCTAAGCACCAGACCGGGCGCTCTGAAAGATTCTGCGACAAGCCACACCAGTCTAACCACCCGAAGGGTGGAGCCATGTGGGATGCAAGCCGATGGCCCAGAAATGGACGACCTTCATCAGCCAGAGCATCCAGCCAGACAGTCGGCAGCGGAACAACTCGCGACATGCCCTGAGCACAGCTCACCAGCCACAGTCCCCAGAACCAGAGACTTCATCAACAAGTGACAGCGTCACTCAATCACCACAGCTGACAGCTGCACTTCCTGATCAACACAAGTCATCACGCCAGTAACCAAAACTCCAAGGTACCAGAAAGTGCTGTTTTGGTTGTCTGCCTCCTAATGAGCCACATGAGACCATCCCTAACTACGTGTCGATCACCACACAAACCCCAGAACCAAGACTCCTGGGAAACCTGATCGAAAAGGGAGTGGCCAGAAAACTCTATCCAGCCATCACGTTAGAGGACGAGGTGAGACTGGAAGCCCTGGTTGACACCGGAGGTGATCTCACTTTGATGTCACCCCAACTCTTTGACAGAATATGAATTGAAGCTAAGTGACAAAATCGAACTCTGAAAGCCCAGAAATGTGAGCTAAATGTGCACTCATACAGCCAAAATGAAATCCAACTTGAACAGATAGCTCCCATTCATCTAACGATTGGTCTTATGAGTCTGGTACACCCGGTGTACATCTCACCAATGGACACGTACCTGCATTTCGTCGGCAAAGATCTGCTAGATTGCTTTGAGCCCTTACTGGACTTCAGACAGCTGAAAATTTGGGCTCAAGTGCGAGAACCTCTGCCTCTCCAGCCACCAGATCACCTGACCCAGAAGGTCAGGTCACAGGGGTCACAAGAAATCTTGCAGCCAGCCACGAGAACACTATCTCAGCACCAGAGCAAAGTTCAAGTTCGCTACTCTGCACTTTTCAACTCACCATAGACTCTGACTTTCACTGCCCCAAGGTCATGACTGACCTCCAGCTGAGTGATGTAACAACTAAAGGCATCATACTTGCACTATGGTCAGACAATTCAGCCATCAGTCTAGCACTGTTTCAAGCCCTCATGGAAGAAATACCTGACCTTCCATCTGCAAGCAAGCTCACCTGCTGCCCTTTGGTCTCCTACCTGTCAACCATAGTAAACTGTCAAGGGCACTCGTGCTTTGAACTTTAAATTGGAATGACCGGTGCCTCACATGCTACTTCCTGGTCCTTCCAGACCCGCTGCATAATGTCTACATAGAACCAAACCCCTTTGGTTAGCCTCAAGGCTCATGTGGACTTTATGAATGAGGTGGTGTGAGCCCCACCAACGTCACAGCCCCCTGTGGTTCCTGTCAACCCGGTGAACCTCCTGTCAGGCCAGACTATTCCAAAGGTCTGTAACCTAACCAACGAACAGGACACTGCAGTACCTGCTTACACTAAAGGGGGTGCTGTTCGGCTCAACCTGCAATGTGGCTAAAAACTAAACCACATGCTGGGCTTCTTCCACCTGTCACCTGAATGTGTGGAACTTGGACTCAGTCTAAAAGCCACACTACTCATTGAACTGTCATCCTGTTCAACAACTGCACAGCAAGGGACGTCAGGATTAACAAAGCCTACAGACCGGGATGGCTAATGAGTCATGACTTTCATGACCTTGAACTCACCTCACCATTCATTGGTCCAATCCAAGCTTTGATGACCCCAGAAGGGAACACAGACAACAAAGTGTTCAAAGCACCCTTCAAAATCATCTCCATTGCATCTGTCATGCCAATGGCCAAATATTTAAGTGCGCAGAACAGAGAGTACAGAGGACAAACAGCTTGCAGTAGATACAGCCACTAGCCATCCTGCCTGCCTGCGAGACTGATGAATATCCTGCATGGCTGACTGCCAACATGACAGATGACACCACAACAGAGGAACTGTACACAGGATTTGAGACAAGTCCAGCAAATTCTGAAGGATGCAGAACACTAAGAACTCTGACAAGTCCTTTACAAATACAGAGTGTCATTTGCCAAAAACTCTTTAGATTGTGGTCTTACTAACCTCCACACAGTGCGCATTCCAACACACATTAATGCTCCTCACACTTACATAAAGGAGTATAAGATCCCCATCGCCTCACACGCCTGACGGGATCATTGACTCTACGCTTGAGAAAGGTGTCATCCATCAAGGAAACAGCACCTAACTCTGCTCCTATCTGATAAGCTGGTTTTCACCTTCGGCAACTGACAGTATACCTTCACAAGGTGCCCGTTCGGCTATGCCCACTCACCAGCCGAGTTCAACATCTTCCTGAATAAAGCTTGCCCAGACACAAGAATGAGAGGCAACCTCATCTACGCAGATGATGTTTTTATGAAGTGCACAACCGTGGCAGATCATCTTAAAGAGATGGATCATGTTCTGACCCAATTAACCACCACCGGCACCAAAATTGCCCTCCACAACAGATGGTGGTGTCGAACTAAGGTCACCTAGGTAGGCCTACTCATTGGATCACGGGGCATTGAACCACAATCCAGCCGTATCCAAGCCCTTCAGAACATCAAACCACCGACCAATGTCTCAGAGCTTTAAAGCTTTCTAGTGTGTAACTACTCAATTCACGGAGAACTACACAGACATTGCACAACCACTAACTGCTCTTCTGAAGAAGGACTGCCCATTCGTCTGTACAGAAGCTCAAGCAAACGCCAGGAATGAACTGAAACAAAATCTGTGCATAGCTCTATGTCTTGTTTACCCTGACCAACAGGAGTTCCACTTGGAAGCTGGATTCTCCAAACACTGCCTTACAGTGCTGGTCTATACCAAAGGCAAGACCAAGACAAAAGAGTGGTCACATATGCCAACAAGACACTTCTTCCACCAGAGAGCAAATAATCTGACTGTGAAAAGGCGCTACCCTGCATGTTATGGGCCATCCAGTGATTCTCCTACTACATCGGAGCAGAAAAGGGTATTATAGTGCCACCAGCCTGTAATGTTCCTCAACAGACAACGCATCCGAGACTGCGTCACCACCAAGTGGTGGTTAATTGCACTCCAGGGTGGAATTGTTGAGGCACATTATGCGCAGAATCACAAGTCTGCACTGTGAAACGGCTTGGCTGCCTGCTAAAACTGTTCTGATGACACACCAGCAGCAATGCTGGACCCAGAGGAACCCCAGCAACAACAGACCTGTCACAGGTACTTTGAAGAGAATGGGTGTCAAGGAATGCCCACCACCAACGTCGATGGGTCCTCTTACAACTAAGAAGGCATCCTACAAGCAGGTGCGGACATCCTATGGCTGAATGACCAGCCTTGCCCTTCACAGCACTTCAAGTTGGGTCCTCAATCATCACAATATGCTGAGGTAGCAGCCATTCTAATAACCATCCAAATCGCATCGACCCATAACATCAGATAACTCATTATTTGCACACACTTTGACTATGCCAGACTCAATTTCACATGACACCTTCCAGGTTGGGAACAAAATGGTTTTACAATGACAAACAGCAAGTCAGTCAAACACCAACACCTGTTCCAAGCGTGCAACGACCTCACAAGAGTACACGACATGATCGCCTACAAGAAAAAGGTGAAGGGACACTCAAGACTCAAGCCAGGCCTTGACAAAGACTTGAATGACCAAACTGATGCCCTGGCCAAGACTGGCACACTTCACGGCAATCTATGGTCAACTCCAACCCACCCACCCACCCTTAACTTTGCAGTAAGCGACCTATTCCTTTGACGATTCCAACATCACAGCCACTTCTGCTCCACAAATTTCCAGCTACAACATAGCTGACGTAAAAGCCTCTGACACTGACATGCAAGCTATGCTACACCACCTCTCAGACCCCTCCGACCACCCTAGCACTGCGTCTGAATTCCCTGTCAAACACATGCTGCTTGTGTGAAACAACATTCTGGGGTATGCCCCTGATGACATCACAGCGCAAAGCCTTGTGGTGCCACATTGGGGGGTCATGCTAATGTATGCCCACGATGCACCATGTGCTGGACTCCACAGTACCAAAGCCACTTACAAGACACTAAAACAATTGGCATAGTGCATGGCATGCAGCAAGACGTGGTAGAATATGTCAGAAAGTGCTTTGTTTGCTGCCAATTCCAACCAGCAAACCCAAACCATAGAGCCCAACTGTAACGCAGAGGAGTCACATTTCCTTGGTCAGACCTCCAATGAGACTGGATATAACCTCTGCCCAGATCGACGAGGGGCAACAAATACTCCCTCATGTGTGCCAGGTCACCAAGTGGGTAGTGTCTTCCTGCACCGAACGGCACTGCCCAGACCACGGCGCACCTTCTGATGAACCTCATCTTCCCCAGTTTCGGACTGCCACTTAAAGTGAACTTGGACAGAGGCACTCACTTTACAGCTGAGAATGTGCAACAGGTTTGGAAACTCCTGGGAGTACCAGCTCAACTGCCCATCTTATCCAGCCAAGTGGAACGAACAAGTCGAACTGTGGTCAACAGGCTGAGAAGGTATGTGTTTGCAATCAGAAAGGCTGGGATATGAAACTTTCTTTGGTGCTCATGGCCATCAGGGCCACCTAGCATGAATCACTTCATGCATCACCTTTTGAACTAATGACTGGGTGACAAATAACACTGCTGCTGCCCGGCTGCAACAAACGGGATACTCCAGCCTTGTCACAGCCTACACCACCTACCGGTACCTCGACACCGGCACCGGGAGACAACCTTCGCAGCAACTGCCTCAAAAGAGCGCTGAAGGCTGAAAAGCATAGTGTGACCGGAAAGTGCCATACCAGGCCCCAAAACCTGCACATGTGTACTTTCTGAAGTAATCTGCAGGTTGCAGCCCATAAGAAACGACACTCGCGGCCCTGCCAAGGCCACGTCTCGCACCCAAGTCACTGAAACTCGAGCTGAGATCGTGGGTGACCGGTGGCTCATCAACACTTCCAAGGCCACATCTCGCACCCAAGTCATTGAAACTCGAGCTGAGCTTGTGGGTGACCAGTGGCTCGCCAACACTCCCACTTGTACGGCCACCCTGACTTACGATCAGCATGACAATACGACCAGCATCAACCTGCCCTAGACTACTAGAGTAGGTGGAGTCAGGTACCACAAGGTGCCATCCTCCACCTCAATGATCCGGCAGTGTATCATCACCCTAGTGAAGAGAACTTGTCAGAGCTGTAAATCCCATCCTTCTTCAAAAATCACAACTTCACTCTAGACCCAGAACTGGAGCTGGAGAGTGAGAAAAGGGGGTCCCAGCTAATCGACATTACTCCCATCGACACGGCCCCATGGCACTGTCCAGGCTGCCCATCCTGACCAAGCGTGGACCATCGCCAAAAAAGCGCCTCCTATACAGCACTAGGCCACACTCACACATACCCTAACACTGGGCCTGGCCTTCATTTTATTCAAGAGGGTCCACGAGATGAGAGTCCATGACCAAGAACAAGGTCCCTCTCCCCCTAGGTTTCAAACAAAACCCACAGAAAAGAGGTACCAAGACAGAGACCACGCCACCCCTCATTGATATGGACTCTCTGCCTGAGGCTGAGAACAATTAGAAACCACCTGCCACTTGACCATCATGATCCACCTGCCATCCGACCAAAATGATAATTGTCATCCGACGATGTCACCCGGACGTCGTCAGATGAAAAGGGGGACTGTAGCGTCTGGAGTCTCTCTCATCAGGATCAAAGATGAGTCAATTCTGATGTTTAGGGTGCATAGCTTTTAGCCACATATAAATTAGGGGCCCGATGCCAATGAGTCTGGAGAAGTTGACACCTTCGACAGTTTATGACCCAGTCGAAATGAGACAGGCAGCATCTTTGGAAAACTGTGACAACTTCAATCAGATTGCTATCTGGTCACATGACTTGAACCCTGTTCCCCCCTCACATTCTCTCAGACAGAGAGACGCCCAAGACTCTTCCCAATACACACACACTGAATTTCCTTATGAAGCTTTAATTAAAACTATTCCAGACTGTATATGAGGTATCATTGTGTGTATGTATGCTCCCTATGTCATACCAACATAGTCATGATGTATAAACAATGTAAGTTCATTTTAAATGCTTGTATTCCTGTGTAAGAATGTATCTCTGCTTTAATATCTCCCAGCCATAACGTGTTTGATACCTAAATATTCCTCTCTCTTTGTCTTAATCAACGATGCACAGAATAGGATTATGAAATGTCTCATTAATACGTTTAGAAAACTTGGGAGTAAAACTGTATAAAATCGACACCCTTTACGACACCTGATAAAACATGCAAAGTAGGTCGTAAACAGAGACAAAGAGAATTTTTCCTGCTCAGAATTCACCCTCTGGATTAGGTAAACTAACCCAGAAGGGGTGTGGATTAATTGTCTTAAAAGACAAATGGAAACATTTCTTTGGCTCTTCTCTACTCGTCCTCGGACCTTTCCTCCCATCCTCTGAAGCCGGCTCACCTCTTGCCGTGAAGCAAGCAACATTAAGAGCCACATTAAGAGGTGAAGTCAGAGTGGTTGTTTCCTTTGAAGTCAGTGTGCTCCGCTACTCAGTCCTTGGACAAAGGTGGACAGGTACTGAACAACATCTCAACGGTCAAGGAACTTCCATAACTTCGAAGGAAACCTTCCTCTCCTTTAGGCATCATTCACTTTCAAACTACCTTCAAACTTCCCGCTGATCGGAGACCCGATTACTTGGACGAACTGAGAGAGAGCGCTCCAGCTCACAGAACACTCTTGAGAGGACTCACACACATTCTTTTATACTCAACACAAAGCAACCCATGCAAGTATAAATTCCATCGAAATGTAGATGCGTTTAAGACTAGTAACCCTGTTTAAGGTGATATTGTTCTTTGCTGGCTCTCTGTAGTAATGTTTGTGAAATGCCATTCTGAACCCTTCCTTTCTCTTCTTTCTCCTTTTCTATTTCGTTAGCTGTCGTTATTCTGTATATACATGTATTCTTTATCTAGTCGTATGTATTCGTAGTATCAATTATTAAAACCATTGTATCCATGTTAAATTGTCATTGTTACTGCTCTCAAGACATAAGTCACTTTAATGTTCAGATCTAGCTACAGCTCTCATGAGTATCTTTGAATACTTCTAACTAATATCCCAATAGCTCGGAAAGTTTACTTTGTGGCCAGAAGAGTAACCTTCCCAGAGATTTGGTAGAAAGAATAAAAGCTTTGAGAGTTGATAAGAGATTGTACTGATCGTTCGTTAAAAGAATGGATCAGATGAGTTTTGAATTAATTCTTTAAAGGTTATTCTGTAATGATTTAATATAGATTCGTTAATTGCAATCCATTGTGGTTAACCAAATTTATATTGCTTAAATACCTAGGTTAGGTATGTCCTATTGGGTGATTTGAAGATTTATTGTTTGATCATAACCAGTTATGATTAATAATAAATAATTAAATATTAATCCCCATAATTCCCTATTGAGCTAATTAAATTTCTTAATATATGTAGCCCAGTCACTACAGACCATAGATATACATAATAAAGGCTAGATGTCTCGTGCGCCCTGTTGGGCAATTATGGTCGCCGTCCGCAACTGGCGGCCATCTTGTCACAGGCAGCTCGCTCACTCATAACATTGTGTTTTAAGGGTGCATGTACTTTTAAATAGCCATAACTTGCTCATTTTTACACCGATTTTCAAACTGTTTCATTTGTTATAAACGTCAGAGATGTAGTTATGACACTACATACTTATGAATAATTATAACCATGGACTTCAATATGAAATTAACATTGAACAGAACAGATAGGCTAGGTGCAATAAAAAAGGTATTTATATTAAATTAATATATAGGCTACTAAAACTGTGTACCGAATGGCAATATGCAAAATTATACACACACCCACACGTTTCCATGTTTTATGGGGACTTTCCATAGGCGTAATGGATTTCATACTGTACAAACTGTACATCCTATCCCCTTACACTGCCCCTGCCCCTAAACCTACCCATCACAGGAAACATTCTGCATTTTTACTTTCTCAAAAAAACTCCTTCTGTGTTATTTATAGGATGTTTTCCTCATCGGGACCTAAAAATGTCCCCACAAGGACAAGGATTTCGGATATTGCCATCTTTGTGGACACGGACACGGACACGGAGACACGGAGACACGCGGACACGGGGACACGCGGACACGCGGACACACGGACACACACACACACACACACACACGGACACACACACGGACACACACACACACGGACACACACACACACACACACACAGCCTATACAGCTCTAACAAAAATTCCAGAGCTAGCTATAGCTATATATATAGTTTTATAATAAGAATATCACTATTATAATAAAATCATTTGTATTTAAAAATTAAATTAAAACAAAAAAACAAACATGCAAACTAAGTTTATTTTAACTAGACAAAAGATTGGTTGTCATAAAATCGTTATTGGTGTCAATAAAACCTATATAATTGAACAGCTCGATTGTGGTCTCAGCCCCCTTGATAACGTGCACGTAAGTGATACACAAGCTGCACGATTAATTTGTTTATCAAAACGAAAAGCTGCAATCTTGACATGTTAAAGCATCCAGATGTTGTAGCCATGTTAATAACGTTTGTAAGAAACCAAACCATTTGTAAATCCGTCAAGATTTCAGCGAGATAAGAGTATTTATGTTCGTACAGATCACTCATCTTACATCAGGTTTCACAGAGCCCGACAGAAAGCTTGCCTGTGACAAGATGGCCGCCGGTGATGACGATGGTGACTCCGCCGTAAGACATCTAGCCTTTATTATGGATATCTATGGCTAGGACCCCCAAACCTTAAACTGCCCATTTTACCTGATGGCCCATTTTACCTGATATCACCCTATTTAACATTTTAGAGAGATCTTTAATGCTGATCTAAACAGCAGAAGACACAAGCCATGCAGGTTTAAATTACAGTTGCGCAGGTGGGGTGTGTTGTAAAGCTGCGTTGAGAAACATGATAAAAAGTTAAATAATGACTGATACTGCATTCGGTTATATTAAAACCTGATGTCACGTGCAATCACTTCCGGTCATACCACAAGACAAAAAACAAAAACGCTGCTAATATACACACACATTGTGGTGTAATACTACAAAAAAAAATTATAATCATAACCTTTATCTCCATACCAAATTTCCAGATGGCCAGACAGTAATTCGTCTTTTATATCTGTGACACTGTGAGAGCATAGAGACTATTGTGTAGACTGTAAATATTAAAAAAAAATCATGTTTAATCTGAATAAATAGCGCTCATAAACAGCCGTCCATGCCATTCTCAAGTGAAATGAGTTAAGGCTAGGACACAGAAACGGCGTTCCTTACGTCATGACTTAACAAGCAGATAGTGTTTTGTGGTGTTTGTGGTCAAACTCAAAAATTAGTATTATTAATGATTTGAACATGCCACTATTTTATTTTAAAGGGGCGATTGCATGCGATTTCACTTTTTCAAACTTTAGTTAGTGTGTAATGTTGCTGCTTGAGCATAAACAGTATCTGCAAAGTTACAGCGCTGAAAGTTTAATGCAAACGAAGATATTGTCTTTTAAAGTTATGGCAGTTTATTGCCTACAAAAACGGCCGGTATGGACTACAACAAGCTTCTTTCTGGGTTGGTGACATCATAAACCCCGGCTAGTCACCGCAGATGTGACTTCTTTCTGATAATGTAAGGGGCGTGGCGTTTCCAGACAACCTGTGCTTGGCACTTCAGCCAATAAAAATACATGAAACTACATTTGGCCATCTAACAATCTAAGACCATTGCGTTTTTCTGAGGGATGGGCTTCATCAGGGCTGGACTGGTAATCTGGCATACCGGGCATTTTCCCGGTGGGCTGACGCACTTTGGGGTCGATAAGTTATTTATTTTTATTTGTTGCCACTGACTGGCCCTTCATGCTAGGCTACCATCATGCAGCGACAGCGGCCCATTGGTTTGTCTTCTGAATTGACAGGCCAAAGCGAGAGAGACCTCCCCCTCCATATTAGGCACTTTTCTATTTTTTTATTTGAGCGTATGGAACTGCAAAAGGCGAATATCCGCACAGCGCAGCCACTGATGAATGTACGCAGCGTTTATGCTGCTCTATGAATGGCACTTTGACTACGAATTAAATTTTATACAATCGTGTGATATGGGAACATTACAGGTTCTGTGGTGAATCAGCTGAAAAAACAACCGCTAACATTTAAATAAACACATGATAAGGTAAAGTGGAAAACGGCAATACACACAACTACAAACGTTAGCACAACCACAATTTAACTTGCAGCCAACAGTGAAGAAATATAATGTTTTGGAAGAAATGTATTTATTAAAAATGTTGCTATTATTATTATTACTTAAATTAATATTGCAGAATATAAATCCCTTTTATAGAGGCTGTTTTCGTATTTTCTACAGGTGCTTACAATTTCTTTCAATTACAAATATAATAGTTTATTATATATTTTAGAAACCCTATAGCCATGGTAATGAGGAGCATGGTTTTACCCGTGACTACCATGATCTTACAGTTAAATGAAACTAAACTACAGTCAATAAAACAGCTTTAAAGCCAGGATGAATTAAGGACAAAGTTTTTTTTCTCTTTAAATGTTTTATGAACTTTTTTTAATAGACATAGTAAAATATAACTAAATGTTACTTCAATGAGAACCTCATGAAAGATAGATATCAGTGTCTTACATAATTTAGATGTTAACTCTTGAAAATATGATTGTTTTTAAGGGGTTCAACCCAAAAAAATGTAATAGTTTATTCACCCTAATGTCATTCCAAACCTAAATTAATTTATTTCTGTGTAACATAAAATAAAATTATTTGAGTCTTGTTTTTTTCCCATACGATATTCAAATGGTAGCCTAACCGAAATGGCTTGGTTGCCAACATTCTTCAAAACATCTTCTTTTGTGTTTCACGGAAGAAAGTCATACAGGTTTGGAAGGACATGAGATTGAGTAAATGCTGACAGCATTTAAAAGCAGTAAATTTACTTTACTGCATCTTAGCTCAAAATCATCAGTGCTTTACTGTCAAGTGCATTTATGTGTGACAAAAGTTTAGTTTGTTTGCAGTAAATTCGATAATATGTATCATTATTTGTCCCTGTCCTAGTTTTATTTATTTATTCGAATTTAAGGCCCTAACCCCAGCAAAAAACATTCATGGGGAACTCCTGGGCCGAATTTTAGCCCCCCAGTCCAGACCTGCGCTTCATAGAAGCAGGAATCAATCAAGCCGTTCAAAAGACAGTGGAGACGTATTAAGAAGTATTAAGACATGTTATACTGCATAAACAACCAAGCCTAGAAAAAAAACAAAAAAACAAAAAACAAAACATAGAACCACCCCTTTAAAAAGCTAATAATTGTACTTTATTGACAAAGTTTCACAATCAAATATTTTAGTTATAATCTTAGTTTTTTTTTTTTTTTTTTTTTTTTTTTTTTTTTTTTTTTTTTGATGTTGATTAAATCAAACTAATTTTAAGCTGTGGTTTTAATTTGATTTTAATTAAATCAAAATAACATTTTAAGCTGTCATTTGGTCATGTTACAATGTGACTCACATATGGAGCATGTTGTCACTTTTCACTTCCTTTTTTCAGGTAAATCACAAAAAAAGTATACACTCTATTAATAAAACAAAACAGTCTGGTGAGGATCAGCTGACCTAAAAAAAAAAATGTTCTGATCTATTTAGCCATACATATATATAAATCCCCAAATGAGTGAGAATGGATTTGTTCTTTCTGTACTTTCTGTACAATGAAATTCTGTTAACCATAAAGAAACCCTTTGTTTAGATGGCCATTTGTAGCCTGGACGCCAGCCGAATTTATCCCCTGCAACAACGTTTGAGGAACTAGAATCTGAGTATGACGGCGTCAGAATAGGAAGTTTGCTGAATATAGGAAGTTATTAACGAAGGGAACGATTGTTTTACAATAGTTCCTCTATTTTATCTATATAATTAATTGAAGAGGAGACATTGTTCTCTTCTGCCCTATACACCATGGGGAGGAATTTAGTTTTCTACATGTTATGTTACACTATTCTGTTTCACTATTTAGCCTATACTGAAGCAACACCATGGGCTAGGAGACAGTGTCAACAGGTATATTTATGGTTGTTTATTTTGCATTATTTTCAACATGATGGACAAAAATGAAGCATGAATGAATATACTGTTAATGTCAAGTTTTATTTTACATTTTACTGTTTAATGTAACACTCATACTTT
Source organism: Pseudorasbora parva (assembly GCF_024679245.1). Lineage (NCBI taxonomy): Eukaryota > Metazoa > Chordata > Actinopteri > Cypriniformes > Gobionidae > Pseudorasbora > Pseudorasbora parva. The sequence continues at coordinate 15,282,254 of NC_090174.1, read as the reverse complement.
CTTTTTAGATCACTAATGGCTATGACTGTAGTGATATGGACCTAGGATTAATTCCAGATGAGGTACCAAATTCTGTCCAAATTTTGAAATTTAGCTTCAACTACCTGCCCGCCCTATACAACTTCACTTTTCAGAGGCTAAATAACTTGCATTCGTTAGACCTGACAAGGTGAGCGAAGTTTTCTTTTAAGTTTAGTTTGTAAAACCGTGTATCAGACAATCTAATGTTTCTTCTTCTGACACGCAAATCTTATAACTTTCAGGTGTGGCATCACTTTCATGTATGAAGACATTTTTAAACACCAGCCTGACTTGGAAGTCCTAATCCTAATCGGAAACCCCCTTGTGTTCATCGCAAGTAGAGCTTTTTCTGGACCATTAGCATTGAAATATCTCAGCTTAGTTCAGTCAAATATCAAAAGCCTATCAGACATCCCATCAGATAATCTTGCATATTTGGAGGTTCTGGACCTTGGGGGAAGTGACATTCGCTCATTGGATGGGCTAAGCAGTTTCCACTGGCACAAATTAAACAGCCTTCAGCTGGATATGAACTCTATTGAACGGATAACTATGACTGACTTAGAACCAATCCACAATGTGGTCGGGTTGAGCATCAGCTTCAAAGGAAACGATTTTGTCTATATACAACCAGGTGCTTTTCAGTCGCTCAACTTGAGCAGTCTTGATTTCAGTGGCTGCTTCAACAAAATTGACTTCTCCTCCCTACTTAAAGGGCTTGAAGGTATTAAAACCAACAGACTGAAGCTGGGAATGTATGAAACCCATCCAAATGTGTACATTCCATCAGCTGCCTTACAATCTTTTTGCAAGATCCTCGTTACTGACCTCGATTTTCAGCTTCACCATTTCTTAGACCTAAATAATTCCACGTTTCAATGCCTTGAAGGGCTTAAAAAGCTTGACCTTACCAGAGCCCACCTGGATTCATTGCCCTTTAACATGACTGGCCTGTCCACCTTGACCCATCTGGTACTAGATGAGAACAGATTTTCAGATGTCTGCCACATCAGTACCAGCAGCTTTCCCATGCTTACGCACTTGTCCGTGAGCGGGAATTCAAAACAACTCAAATTCAGCAATAGATGCTTGGAGAGTCTCAGATTCCTAGAGGAGCTGGATCTCAGTCTTAGTTTAGTAAACCACAGAGGACCTTGTTGTAACGACCAGCTGTTTGGTCTGGGTAAACTGAAGCTCCTCAATCTCAGCTATAGCTTACCAATGCTCTGGAGTTCACAGCCTTTCAGTGCGACTCCACAGCTGGAGCACTTGGACTTCAGCCATTCGCTCTACACTCTGAACGACAGCTCACCATTCAGCAATCTACAGCATCTCCGAACTCTAAATCTTTCCTGGTCAAATACAAATCTGACTAATACGCACATCTTCAAAGGCTTGAACACCTTGCAGCTCCTCAATTTGAGAGGGAACCCCATTGAAGGAGAGGTTCTCTCCCAGACAGAGCTCTTCAAACATGTCTCTCTTTTGGAAACCCTCATTCTATCTTCATGTAAAATAACTGCCTTTGGAGAGAACCTGTTTAAAGGTCTCACAAGTCTCAGGCAAGTAGACCTGAGTGAAAACAAGCTCGTCAAACTGAGCACCTCTGGATTTTACTCTGCATTTTCTATCCAACTTAACTTTGCCAGAAACGCCATTGTGACAGTGGATGTTGAGAGTCTTACGAATCTGGGAAAAGGAAGTACTGTTGATCTGAGCTACAATCCCATAGTATGCAACTGCAGCAACTTTCAGTTCATCAACTGGGTTAAGAAAAACACAATCAAAGTAAAACACTTAATGGAGACTGTTTGTAATGCTACAGGAACAAGGATTATTGATGCTAAACTTCAGTGTGAATTTCCTGCTGGTGTACTTGCATTTATTATAATTCTAATTGTGATTATAATTGCATTTGCGGTTTTCTGCTTTGTCAAGAGAATAAGAAATTATTCGAGATACACACAGCTGTAAATTCAGTTTTGTTTGTAAATGCAGACTACTCAAATGTATTATTTTTTTCTTTAAGTTAGAGATCAAAGTTGGCTATCAACATTATCAAATCCTTAAAAAATGTTTTATTACATGTACTTTTTAAATATATACAGGACTAATGTCAACTACGTCCTCGATTATTCTGTTTGAGACTTTTTTAAAGTCATTTTAAAGCAAAAGGACAATGGAATACAACAAAACGTAATTTTGACATGCCTTTTTATTTTCAGTATTATACAACTTTAGAAGTATAAATATTTCTATGGTATACAACATCTATGACATCCATAGAGCTTTCTGTGGGTGATGTACAAAACTCAAAACCACATCTCTTATTGCACAGATCCTAAAAGACAATGATAAACAGGGTCATCTACATAAACACTGTTTCCACACATAGAGAGAGGAAAGAAAACGGCAGGAAACAAGCAAGAACATACTGAACTGGAAAGACAACAAACAATTAGGCTACCACACAGACGTTCTTCAACAGCAAGTGTCTGCTAAGAGGAACACACACACACACACACACACACACACACACACACACACACACACACACACACACACACACACACACACACACACACGTCGATCACAGCGTAACTGCCTGTGACGAAGCACATTAATTTGGCAAATAACACAAATGTACAAAATATACATCCATGAAGTAGTTGTAAACAAGCATTTAATGTGCTTCTTTAAGGATTTAAACATTAATTGTCAGAAAGGGAAGGGGGATGAAGTAAAGAAATACCAACACAATAAATGTCTGGGGTTAATTCATGGCAAAATTATTGATATTTGAGAACAGACAATGCATATGTCCTATAAAACATTCATGTTATCATTAAAGTTAATATGTTGTCCTCAAAATCCCAATAAGTGTGTTTTTTTATCTTAAGGTGCCTTGTATCTCTTCAGACCTCCTACACTACATTTGTGAAGTCTGCGAGGAACAGAAACTTGTGTGCTAATATGGTTTAAAATCTATACAATCGACTTCAAATTTGCTACTTCTTATATGGTGTATTCTGTTATTTAGGTAATTATGCACATTTGTGTGTCCAGCTCATATGCTCAGTTTACATAAAACATTAATTGCAAATACTTCAATATCATACTGTAATATAGCCTAGATGTTTCACATTATAAGTATACTGAAATGAACCTAGATATAAAGTTCCTTTGCTTTAAGTTGGTATGCGATGTATACCCTACCAGTAGAGCTATAGCAGGTTTAAGTTAAGACCAAATATCAAAAGACACGACGATTCCCCCACTCCTGTTCTGATGCTAACCTTCAGTGGTCACTATGCAAATGCCTAACGATCAAATCAAGCGTAACTAATGACAAATATGCTTTTAACTGTTTGGGAACGAGAAAAAAATGAAAGGGCTTTGAAAGGTCTCGAAGGTAAAAAAACTGCAGTAAAAGCACTTATCAGTCCTCCTGCATGACTAGAGATGTTAATAGCACAAATGCATTTAGCACAGTATTACATAATCACCATTTATAAGTGTTGTACTTTGCAGATGAATATGTTAGAAACGGATTGGACATGGAGAATGAGCAAACTGTCTTTTACCACAAGCCCTGGCATATCACAATGCCATGTTGCTAAAGCACAACCCTGTATAAGCCCCTTTAACCAAACCAGAAGTACATCGTGTTCTTGTATGCCAAATGGGAAACATTAGCCCTAAAAGCTTGATATTTTTCTTTTTTTGAAAAAAAAGAAGAAAAAGGAGAAAGAAAACAGATTGTATATAATCTACATAGTAGCAAACCTTAATTATGAGGGTAATCCTTGAAACTTGCTTTTTATATAATGTTCTACATTTGCCTTGTCCCCGTTTTAACGTAAATGCATGATTTCAAGCGGCATCAAGTACGAACATTTAGAGAACAACTCTGCTGCATCACTTAAAATACATATCTGAAAATGCATGTGGTTAACCCCTACATACCTCAGTGAAACTTCAAGTACACTTCATTTCAGAGTGAGACTATGATTATTCTGCTAGTTTAGACTCTATATCAGCGCAATTACTGAGCAGATGACATCACTAGCGACTAACATTGAAACATATACAGTATACAAACATATGACATAGCAAAATATATACATATAAAACATACAACACTCATTTTTAACCAGTCCCTCTGTACAATTAATGCTGCCGTATTTACAATATATTGCATAAAAATTAATCCGTAGAAATGCATGGGAAAGGAATGTGAATTTTGCCATGACCTGCTAAGAACAGCAAGTCATATTCCCCCAAAAAACTCTAAGGCCCCTTCCACTACGATTCCAGAACCATAAGATGATTCCAATATAAAATAGTTCCAGGTGAGAAGCACAGGACAAAGTGCATTCCATCTGTGCACCACTACCCAAAACAAAACTTTGCTGATAAGGTCAAAAAAAAAGAAAAAAGAAAAGAAAAGAGGTTCAGACAAAAAACAAAATAAATTGTAGTGATCTGTTCTACTTGCAGAGTGTAAGCCATATTAATAGCACCATTGCTACATATACTTTCCTTGTGGTTTTTAAATGCATCAAAATACATAACTCTAGCTTGAATGACTGAGAAGCTGTTTTTTTTTTGTTTTTTTTGTTTTTTTTAAATACACAGTCAGTTAACATACACCTTCAGCTCTAAATTTGAGGTGCTTTTTGTTTGGTATAATTATACTCCATAATTGGCACAGTTCATTTAAGCCTTAAAAAAGGCATCTACACTCCGTCTCCACAGTTATTGCACACGCCACTCGTTACATCACACGCAACACAAAACAATGTCTACTTTTGGCGCTTTTGCGAGATCTAAAACGTGACCACAAATCAGCAGCAAAACATGTTGACATTTAGACTACACCTTTTTAGACATAATATTAACAAAGCATTATAGATCACAAAACAAACAAACAAATTAATTTCTCTGGTTTCTCATGAAAACCCAAAGTAACAGCTTCACCGGTCCTCAGATAGGAAGGCTTAAAGTTATTACATATAGACAAAAATGAAGTCTTTTTAAAATGTAATACGGTTGGCAACTACAATACATCACTTTTTACAAGTTAAACCACGTAGCGGATCCTTTGTTTGTTTAGAACGGACTGAATCTTTTTCAAGAGTAGTACTATCCTTCACCAAAGGAATGCCTCTTGATGAGTCTTTACGGTGAGTTTTGGGTGCTGACGATGCATCTTGTGTAAGTTCCTTTCTCTTCTTTTCTACTTGCTCTTTTCGGTTGGATAAAATCTGTTTGTCAGACACCTTTGACTCACCGGCGACATGTTTCGGGTCAGCACTAGATATAGCAGTCGTAGTCTTCCCTACGGTTTCACTTGTGCTGGAGCCCTTGAGAGATTCTGATCTTGAAACGTCAATTCTGGACTTTACTTGTTCCTTTGAGGAAGGTCCGAGTGTTTCAACTACAGCAGCACTGCTCTTACCAGGAGGAAGCCCACTAGACACGTGTATTTTAACAGCTGGTACTGGCAACACTGGCACGGATCCACCTTGAGATCCAATGCGGGTCTCTTTCTGAGGCTGGGATTTAGGTGTAGACAAGACTGACTCTCTTAGCTCCTTTGGATTCACTATGCTGTCCTTAACAATGGGCTGTAGCAGTGCTCTGTTTTCCTGCTTCCCCTTATCTTCAAGAGCCTTCCCAATAGATTGTGTAACAAGCGGAGAGTCTACTCTGGGCTTGTTTTTGAAACTCAAAGGTGTTTGTTTCAATATGGCAGTGCCGGGCACCTGTTTTATTGCAGTCTGTGCTGGACTTGTCTCTGTCGTGGACATGTCCATAACTTGCTTCTCAACCTTCTGGGTGTTTTTGTCAAGAACACTCTTGAATTTATGCTTTTCTTCTGTTTTCATTGTGGATTGCACATGCGCTGAGTCTTTTGTTGAAGTGTCACAACTTCTAGTTTTTGGTGGGCTTGCACCTGTGTCCTTTGATGTGATATTCATGTTTACTTGGCTTCTGAAGATGGCTTCTTGCTTTTCACAGTTTTTTGAACCTTCAGCTTTGCCTGAAGAGTTAGGGTTAGGGGCACAGATAATCTTTTCAGTCACACTGCATTTTAAGTCCTTTTTAGGGGCTATTTTATCTCTCAAGTCCATTTTGTCTCCAGATGCTGGCCGATCATTTACCGTTAAAATGTATTGGCCACTTGCGTCCTCCGGATTCCCCTTGTCTGCATGTTGTTTTTTGTTCAAAGCAAGTTGAGACTGATGGGTTTGCACATTGAATTCTCTGCTACCACTTGACACGTCGGAATTTTGTTTTCTGTCTGAGATTTGTTTGGAGAGTTGAGCTGAATTATTTGCTGTTTGTTTATTTGCCAAGCCAACAGAGATTGAAATTTTGGCACATGTCTGATCAGAGTGTGAAGGTTGGATGGTGGTAGCTTTTACTTCCGCCAACCCAGAAATTTGTAGTGTGGTGCTTGCACAGGCCTGGGATTTTGAATCAGTAGCAGGCATGGTCTTCAGAGGGGCGGCAATGGTAGATGAAGAGGCTTTTCTTTGAAGGGTAGGTTTGGGAGACAACAAGTTTTTAATAAAAGGGGCCTCAGGTGCATCTGCTAGTGTTGAGACAGAAGACACAATGGATGTTGTGACCGAAGAATCTAAAGATACACTGTGCGGGGTGGGTGCCGTTTCTTTGATGCACTTCTCTGGTTTAGCCTGCCTGGAGTCAGTGGCTGAGTTTGGCGTACAATCATTTCTGTCGCTGATTGTAGCCTCCATGTTTTTGTCTAAACTTTTTACTCTGCTAGATGATGTGCTTCCCTTAAAATCTTGAAGACGCTCTGGATTGAGGTCAGAAAAGTCTTTGGTGCTGCCAGCCCTATTATTTTTATCTATCAGAGACTTGGATGCAGCCAAGGTTGGGCTTAATGTTGCAACTGCCTTGTCTGTAACATCTTTCAACGGATGGCTTGGTTGTATCACTGAAGCGTCTGTATTGGCTGGTTTGTCTTTATTTATGCTATCCTTCTCAGTAGACAATGCTGAACTGGGCAAACTGGTTGGTGTCTCACTCAGCCTACTATTATTTTTGCCAGAATTTGCATCTTGGGTTTGCTGGACAGAGTTGAGTTTGGCAATAACAGCAGGCGCCACAAGAGACTTGTCAGGTTCATTGGGTTTAGTAAGGACTGGCTGTATCTGTTGAGTTTGATTTTGCTTTGGAGAGGTCTCCTCTATATTTTCCATGTCATCTTCCTGGTCTTCATTGCTGACTTCCCTGATGGAGGGTGTCTTCCCACATGCGAAGTGAGCACTGTGTCGTGCAGCCCTCATCTCCTGAGCTGTCTTTAGCCTACTTTCAGATTTCACACTAGTGTCTATTGACTCTATTTTAGTGGTTGTAATCTGCAACTTCATTCCATCATTTACTTTATTTCTATCGTACAGGGCCTCATTGCAAGTTGGATTTATTGTACAGTCCTTATTTGAAATTGACTCTTCTTTTGTAATGGTTTTACTGCTTAAATACAGACTGTCTTTGTGGTTAAGTGTCCCAGGCATCCCTGTCTGTAGACCTTTCTGTTTTTCTGTAGTTTTCTTTTGAATTGGTTTTACACATAGATCCTCGGCTGATATGACACTTTCTGCCATTTTGGAAAGACATGTTTCAGTCTTGGATACACGAGGTCCAGAAAGCAGACCAATGTCCAAGGTGCCCTCGAGGGGCTTTAAAGACGAAACAAGCCGTCCCTCCAATTTGTACTCTGAGGAGGTCTTCCTGATAGGGCCATCAGAAGCGATCATCTGAAGTTTTTCTACAGCACTCTCCCCTCTCCCACTAAAAAGCTTAGGAGTCAACGTTTCAGAAGTGCCATGGATATTGCACATGCCCCCTTTAACATGTTCTAACGCCAATGCAGAATCCAGCTGAAGACTTTTGGATCTGGTGGTGTTGAAATGAATGCTTTCATGAACACCAGAGGATATTCGACACAAGGATTCCTCTCTCTCCTCAAATGATTGCCTCTTCCTAGCAAACTCCATGTTGGAGGCTTTGAAATCTAACCTCTCTGGTTTATTGCCTTCCTTCATTGACCAAGACATTTGTCGCTCTGATTGACATGGTGACCTCATATTTTCACTTAAAAGTGATACACAGTCCCCACTGGTGACAGACTCTGCTATGCTCTCACAGACTCTTGGGTTTAGTTTTTTGTATAGGACATCCTTTAAAGTAGCATTTGTAGACTTATCCAAGGATACAGATTCAGAAACCTGGGTTCTTGCAGTTGGACGCGTTAGGACACACCACTCCTTTTCTTCAGCAGCAGCACCTTCCACATCTTGCATGGTGTCTTGTTTTTGCATGGACTCCCGTCTCTCAGCCCAGTCCTGCCTCTTCACCACCACTTTGGCTTTCAGCTTCTCCCTATCTAGCTCCTCTACTGACTCCTGTCGGCCAACTTTGCGAGTGACAGCCCGCTTTAGGCAACCCTGCTCAGCAGGCCTCACCCGAGTAATAGTGGGTGGCTCACAGGTGCTCTCCTCTATGCATGATGGGCTATACTCTCCTCTAGACGAGGCCTCCCCTTGAGACTCCTCTTGGGTGACCTCCAAACTGTGCTTTCGGGTGCATAAATGTTTTTTGTCACCAGCGTAAGAAGGGGAGAGCTTCTCCTCTGATTGGACTCGCTTCAGGAGTGGGGACCGAGGAGGCTCTGCACTTTTCGGTCGCACCATATGGCGTACAATAGTGGGGGGTGAGTGCATTTTGGTAGGAAAAGCCTGAGAAGTTTTGGAGTTTCCCACAGTGTGAGTTAGCAAGGGAGATGGGGACCGCTGAGGAGAAGTTGGCTGAGGCTGAGGAGTAGGGGAGGGTGTGCGAGCTAATGGTGAGAGGGGAATACTCCCTGCTGATTTACGTCGGCCCTGACGGAGCCGTCCAGGTAGTTTGGGGCCCAGGCCATGCAGAGTGCTGGGTCGGATGTGGGCAGAGCCTGCAGGTGAGTTAGGTGCACTGGAACTGGGGGAGCTACTCTGTGATGAAGTTCCACCTACAACAAAGAATGGAAAGCTAAATATATGAAGATACTATACAGTGGCAATCTTTTTTTAAATGACTCGGATTCAGATTTTATAATTCCACATTAAACTGACCAGGAAATGCACAGAGCACTAAAGCAGCACATATTTACCTCCCTTGACATGTGACATGAAACATGATTAAAATGTGTTTTTTATCAGAAACACTGTCTAGGCAATGTAAGACACAAACCTGACTGGCTGAAGTCAGGTGCTGGGCGAAAGGCAGCTGTGGGGGAGCGTGGTGAGAGGCTGTGTGTGGGAGATCCAGGCAGACTCTCTCCAGAAGACAGAGAACGGTTCAGCGAGGAGAAACTGCGACTGGTGTGTAAAAGGGGAGAGGGCTGCATGGCAAAGCGTTTGAATACAGAACGCCGCCTGGAGAGGGAAAAAGTGTGACTGAAAAAACAATTGGAATATTCAGAATGACATAGTACCATACTACACATATTACTTTTGCAGCATACAATATGCATATCATTTGTAATAAAACCTGATAAACAACTAAAATGACTATAATTACACACTGCCTACAGTTTTAAAAAAATACCATGAAACCATTAGGCAATGTACAGTGTGTATATATATATATATATATATATATATATATATATATATATATATGTGTGTGTGTGTGTGTGTGTGTGTGTGTGTGTGTGTGTGTGTGTGTGTGTGTGTGTGTGTATATATGTAGTAGCAAGTACACTTTCCATTTTCCATTCAAAGTACACTCAAGGAGTGCATATTACAAAAATATAGCAACAACAGCTACATCTAGAGGCAAAAGGGAGTGTTGCCAACATAGCGATTTTGTCGCTATATTTAGCAACTTTTCAGACCCCTTTGGCGACTTTATTTCAAAAAGCAATTAGCAACAAATCTAGCAACTTTCTGGGCAAACATCAGTAACTTTAAAAATGTTGCCAGTACTCTCCTGCCGTCACACCTCTTTCTGCATTTACCCTGTTCAGCTGAGAGGAGCAGCAGTGTATGCCGGTGAACGTACACTGCAGCTGCCAGATGAGAATGAGCGAGCTACACATAAGCACACAGTGTTGCCACAGATTTATCACTTATCTGCTTCCTTTGTTTCATATTTAAAGAATTTAGAAAGAGTTATAATATTCATTCTTCTCTTGTGCTCATCACTTATATTACTCACTATAAAAGAGTTTTATTTTATCCAGTTTCTGACCTCTCTCAATTCAGATTATTTTAAACATAAAAATTTTTCATACTCATTCTATTGATATACAGTAAATGAGACGGTCTTTATTGGACAGTCGGCTATATTATATTATTTAAAAATACAGTATGTGAGCAGGGATAAGGAGAGAAAGCACGTAGGCAGGCAGAATGCAAGTACGACGTGATGACGTCACAAATATGCTAATTGACGCATGACGTTTTTGGGCAGGCTTTAGCTACTTTCCTTGGAAAATAGTTGGCAACACTGCCAGTGGGTGGGATCTTGCTACTTAGATGTAGGTAGCTTATCCATATTTCTATGGTTATGTAAACAGACAATCGTAAAACCTAAAATAGACATGAATATTGATATTCCTGTTTTCTTACCTTTCTTGTGTTTTCTCTTTTTTGGGTTTCTTGGTTCTTCTCACCATTTTGCTTCTGTAACTATTTCTTCGAGCTGGACCAGTTTTGATAGAAGTGTTTTCAAAAGGGGTTGTGGATATAGCAACTTTACTTCCACTCTGAAAGTACATGCAAGTTTAACTTATAGAAATACTGTTAACACAAAATGAAAAACAAGCAGCGAAAATAGGGTTGTGGTTTTAACAACAATTGTTTTTTGCACCTTCAGCAGTAGTTCCACCACCTCAGTGTGAAGCAGCCCGTGAACTGTTTCTCCATTCACATGAGTGATCAGGTCTCCAGCCTTAAGACCAGCCTTGTGAGCAGGACCACCATCCTCTACATTCTATTCTCAAAAACAAAAAACAAAAACAAAACACATCTTACATAGTTTAAAAGCTTTCATAAATGTCTTAACTTTGTGAAAAATCATTTACATTTTGATGTATTTTTGCCCTAAATAGCCACGACCTCAACAAGTAAGAATACGTTTTGTCAGCTGTTTGGCTTTTATCGTGATGTACTGGACAGCTCGCCCACACTTACCCAGACCATGTGATAAACCGTATAAACGTCACTGTCACAGGCGTAGACCCGAATCGCTCGCAGAGTGAAGCCAAACTTCTTCCCTGAACTGTGGATGATGATTGGCTGGCGACTGATGACACCGCTAAGTGAGGAATCTCGGCTGGGGGAGGAGTCTCTAGAGGATGGGTCTGACGACAGTGAGTATGGAGAGATGGGGCTTGCTAATGGTGACACCCCAAAAACATCTGGGGGAAAAAGAAGATAGGTCAAATCATATATTAATAAATCAAAAGATTGGCACTGTACATAAGCAAGTAACCACCTTACTTTTATTGAAGACTGAACAGTGGATTTCTTTACTTAACTTTAGTATACATTAACATAAAGTGCAGCACATAGATGAAATTAATTTTATTCAGTAAGATATTGAGGTAACCTTTACACTACTGTTCAAAAGCTTGGGGTTTGTAAGATTTATAAAATGTTTTTGAAAGACGTTTTTTAATACATCCATTAGTCCTGTCTTCAGTATCACAAGATCCTTCAGAAATCTTTTTAATATGCTGATTTGGTGCTCAAGAATAATTTCTTACAGAAAACAATTGACAAATTTCTTTTTTCAGAATTTAAATCAGCACTAGGTAACTTTTCAACCTTCATAATATATTTTTTAAGACTCTTGTGATGATACATTGACTTACAATAGGTTGAATGACACGTCTGCCATAGCCTGACGGGGTCCGTATCATTTTTAATCGTACTTTTAAAATTTGGGTTTCAGGTAGTAACCCAAAAACAAAAAGAACTACAAAATTCGAGTGCTTTACAGCATATAAGTCACTTTCACCCCCCCCACCCCCCCCCCCCCACAACCCCCCCCCACCCCCCCCCACACACACACACACACACACACACACACACACACACACACACACACACACTTCCTTACATTTGGACGTGTGAGACCAACTATTGCTTGTTTGTCAGATGTTATAGTCATGTACGAAGCAGCACAGACAAATTGTGCTGCTTATATACAGAAAAAGTGATCGGATTAAAGGCAGGACAAGGATCAACATTGGGCCAAATTTTGCTCGTTGCTGTGAGCTGAAGGAGGCGTGCCCGACCGATGCTGACTTGGCTGTCATGCTTGCTATGGTTATAATCAACACTCAAACATTATATTGGAGTATCATAGATGCTGTAAAACAGTAACCAATAGACTAGGCTACTATAATGACGCTGGCTTGTAAACGTGAGCGATCATTTGGCGTTTGAAAAAAATAAAACGCATGAAATTATATTCCTATGACATGGTGAAACATATGCCACTGTACCTAGGATGAAGACATTTCACATGCGACACAAGCAGAACAACTGCATGTGAACAGTGTTCAGGGTAACTGTAAGTGATGGTCTCGCTTTTATGAAATTATTTGGCCTGCCCCGCACCACTGTATATATTTTTACAACCCGCCCCGCACCCATTAAATAGACATACGGGGTCCGCGGATTATGAGACGACCCACTCATCACTAGTTCAGGGCTATCATGGTTGTCTGTCAGCAAATGTACGCGCGCATCCCCTGATGTAGGATGACCGAGTTTACGACAGTAGTAGAGGACAATATTTTTTCCCAACTGTAGGGGGACCCAGAGAGCAAAAGTTACCTAGTGCTGTTTAAAGAATATAATTTTTTTTAAATATAATTTTTTTTTAACAGTATAAAATTCTTTACAGCCATTTTTGATACATTTAACAAACGCTTGAAGAAAAAAGTATTAATTTCTTAGAAAAAGAAGAATAAAAAAACCCGGAAAAAAACATACTAATGCCTGTTTTACTAATTTTTTAACAATGTGTATGAATGTGTAGGAGAAAGTGTGCTTTTCAAATGCTGCAAGCTCATCACTTTTCTGCAGTTCATTTAAATTGTTTAGAGGTGTGAAAAAAAGGTTAAATCTTTTATTATACCAGGTTAAAAAATTACTTTCTTATATAGTTTTTGAAGACACGATATGCAATAAGTAGGAAATAACTAACAAAAAGTTTGGGAACCCCTGATATGGACAATAACACAGCTATGTGCAAAGACACCTCAGCAGACTCAATCACATACACATCAACACAACACATGTTCTTCCAGCACGCACATACACTCACCTCCAGGGATCATGAGTGACAGGGCACTGGTAGATACTGATTTTGGCACTTTGCTGACGGCACACTGTTTGTCCGTTGTCTCAGGTTTGGGAGCAGTCAGAAAGGAGCTTGTGTCTGAAGAGGGCTTACAGGAGCTGTCCAGACTCTCCCCTCCATCTCCCCGGGACGGCACCTGATCCAGGTGCTCGGAGAAGCTGCCTACTCAGAAAAAAAAAGAAGAGAGAATTAAGTAGAGAAATGCACTAAACTGACCAGACACTATTTCCAGAGCATCCCTGTTGAGTTTGCAGATTTTATTGATTTGTTAATAAAATACAACGTATAATATGTAAAAGTAGGCCTGCACTGAATTTGTGCTCAATTTAATTTTACACAACAATGTCGTTTTGAGGCCAGAAGGGTTTCAAAGTGCACTTTTTTCAACATATCAAAATAAAGTGTAACTGAAATTTTTGTTGTTGAGCAAAACAGCACTGTACCTGAGAGGGTGGAGTTACTGATGGTGCTACAGGGTGTGGTAGGATCAGGCTCATCCTGAGGCAACTCCCCAATACTGAAGGTCACTTTACTGGGGTCTTCCAGAGACAGGGAGCCATCACCATCCTCCACTTCTGCTGAGATGGCAAACTTAGGGAGAAGACCAGAGCATCTACTCAAGCTGGTGCTCTCAGTGTCAGAAGAATGAGAGAGAGAGGGGCTGAAGAAGAGAAACAAAGGGGAAAACATTATATAATCCACTTGGTAAAAAAAAGGGTCCTACAAACTTAAGGTGTTTTTAGGAACATGGTAGCTGGTTTACTGCATATTAAATTCTAATTTCAACATAAATCAGTTATTGAAAAATATATTTTTCTAAACAAACATTTTGGCAAGTGGCATTTGAGTATAGGTGCATTTATTCTATGATAAGGTCTTAATTTTCACACTGGATCTGAGCTTTTTTATGGAAATGGTTTGTGGGTAACATACATCTCAGTGAAGTCTGGAGTCCAGCTCAGTGAGTCAACTGTGAGAGGACTGTCTGTTGTCTTCTCTGTCTGTTCTCCTTTCTCCTCCAGCTGTCCCCGAGATAGATCCAGACTACTGTACACCTACCAAACAGAAACATACAAACAAAATTTATATGCACCAATAAACTCGCATAAGCATAGATGTATGCCATATAATACAACCATGAGGATGAGATAATGAATGCTGAAGCGCGGAAATGTAAAAGGTAACTCAAAATGTCTCTGTTGGTTTCTAGATTGCCGCTAGGTTGTCACTAGGTTGTTCTGGGTCACTCACTACTCTGCAAATACATATACATTTGTACAATCTAATTTTGTCTGACCTTCTCATGCCCCACTTTAGGGTTATATTTGGGTTGAGGTAAGCGATGCAGCTTCATGCTTTTGTATTTTATTTTTTTTAAATACAAATCATAAGTTTTCATACGAATCACACTGTATGAAATTAGCACAAAACATTTTATAAAATGGCAATCACCAATCACACCTAATTATTAGATGTAATCAGCCTGCAATGCATAACAAAGAATGTTCATATAAAATTGTTCATGAAAATTGAATAAAATTGATTTCAAAAACCATATCACTATTAAAATCTGTCTAATACAGTGGTTCTTAATGAGGGGGCCTCAGCAAACTTCTGTGGGATATACTTGACAAACCCGATTCCAAAAAAAGTTGGGATACTGTACAAATTGTGAATAAAAAAAGGAATGCAATAATTTACAAATCTCATAAAATTATACTTTATTCACAAAAGAATATAGATAACATATCATATATTGAAAGTGAGGTATTTTGAAATGTAATGCCAATATTGGCTCATTTTGGATTTCATGAGAGCTACACATTCCAAAAACTTTGGGACGGACACATAGCAATAAGAGGCCGGAAAAGTTAAGTGCACATATAAGCAACAGCTAGAGGACCAATTTACAATTTATTAGGTCAACTGACAACATGAGCATCTCAGAGTGGCTCAGAAGTCAAGATGGGCAGATGATCACCAATTCCCCCAAATCTGCGGCGAAAGATAGTGGAGCTATATCGGAAAGGAGTTTCTCAGAGAAAAATTGCAAAGGGTTTGAAGTTATCATCATCTACAGTGCACAATCCACAGTCCCATTTGCTGTTGCTGGCTAAAACTCTATAGGTAAAAAAAAAATCCATATGGTCATAACTTGATCCAGAAGCACAGGCGTTTTCTCTGGGCCAAGGGTCATTTAAAATGGACTGTGGCAAAGTAGAAAACTGTCCTGTGGTCAGATGAATCAAAATTTGAAGTTATTTTTGGAAAATTAGGACGTCATGTCATCCGGACTAAAGAGGACAAGGACAACCCAAGTTGTTATCAGTGCTCAGTTCAGAAGCCTGCATCTCTGATGGTATGGGGTTGCATGAGTGCATGTGGCATGGGCAGCTTACACATCTGGAAAGGCACTATCAATGCTGAAAGGCATAGCCAAGTTCTAGAACAGCATATGCTCCCATCCAGACGTTGTTTCTTTCTTTCAGGAAAGACCTTGCATTTTCCAACATGACAATGCCAGACCACATACTGCATCAATAATAACATCATGGCTGGGTAGAAGAATGATCCGGGAACTGAAATGGCCAGCCTTCAGTCCCAGATCTTTCACCCACAGAAAACATTTGGGGCTTCATAAAGAGGAAGATGCGACAAAGCAGACCTAAGACAGTTGAGCAGCTAGAAGCCTGTATTAGACAAGAATGGGACAACATTCCTATTCCTAAACTTGTGCAACTTGTCTCCTCAGTCCTCAGACGTTTGCAGACTGTAATAAAAAGAAGAGGGGATGCCACACAGTGGTAAACATGGTCTTGTCCCAACTTTTTTGAGATGTGTTGATGCCATGACATATAAAATAAACGTATTTTTCTCTCAAAATTATAACATTTGATGTGTCATCAACTTAAAGGTGCACTATGCAACTTTTCTGTCTGCTAGAGGGTGCCTATTCAAAACATAGTGTGATGATACCAAGCTTGAGCACAGCATCTCAGGACATGTGGTCTTCACCTTACAGCCTGTGGAAATTAATCGGGATAGGAATCTGGCAGAAATCATGTTGATGGATGCGGTTATTAAAGTTACTGTAGTATGAAGCAGAGCAGGACAGAGTGTTGAGGGAGCTGAGCAAGGCCACTGGAGCGATTATTAATGAGAGGAACAACACACGCCTCGCAAGCAGCGATACTTTTATTATGACGGGACACAAATGCCGGGCGCCGGCGCTATTTCCGCTTTTCCGGTCATGATAAGGAGGTAATGCGCTTCTCCCGAGAAAACCGAGAGTAACGCAAACACGATGCAATTGACAGGCGACTCCCTCAGATGCTATGCTCAGACGTCCTGGCTCCTTGGTTAAAATAGCAATTTTATCACAATTTACAAAAAGTTGGAAACATTTGGGATATTGTAAGTACTCAACTGAACAAAATATATAAAACTGGCCTAGTGGTTTTTGGATATTTTACTGCAAAAATACTACATAGTGCACTTAATACAAATGCTAAAAATAGGTAGAATCGAGTAAACAATTAAAAAAAAAAATGAGAACCACTGTTGAAAACCACTGGTCTGACAATATAAAACACAGCCTTCACCAGATATCTTCACCGGAAGCAATGCAAGCAGAATAGTGTCTGGAAGCAACTCATACTGCAATGCACCAAAGACCTGCATGCCTGAGAACAAGAATTTGCACAAGTATTTGTTGTGTGATATTGTTCCCTGACCTACAAAAATATATCCCTATGTCAAAAGCAAATGTATGTAAATCATTGAGCTGAGCTTTATCCCAGAGACAGTATTGGCCATAATGTCAGAAGTCTTTATTAAAACTTGCAAAATACAAACATAAAATTCATCCACTGAACAGGACTCTCATCTGAGTCATTCTGCACTGCATGTATTTAACAAGTGTACTGTATGTGAGCAAAGAGAGAAAGACAACTCACTTTGGAGAATCGGTGTGAAGATGAGGAAAACTGCCGCAGTTCCACATTGAAATCTTCATCATTGGTATCCTCCTCCTCCTCCTCAGTTTCTAAGTGATGGTACCTATCAGATCGCGCTGCGATTGAAGGAAAATGTGTCACATTGCACTGTGATGTCATGTCAGTTATTTCAATTTTTCCTTTATTCATTTTAAAGTGAAGTTTACTGAAACATTATGTCACCTAGCTTGGTAATGAATGATACAATGCACAAACTTCTGAAGGAGAATAAACAGTATTTTTTTAATATAAATCTATATTTATTTAATATCATGCAAACAATTTGACAATGAAAAGTCCAAAGCACTTGGCTAGAGCAAATTATTGAAATTTCTCCAAACAAATGACCAAGAATCATATCACCAACCAACTGTGCTTTACTAATATGTGACTAATCAGTCTGGGAACATCTGATCCTCCCTTAAGACATAAAAAACAGACATGGACACTGGCTCTCAGCCCTGCTTAGCCTGCATGGACCATGAAGGACAATGACTTCACTCCTGCTGTCACTCACTGTCAAAGTAGCTAGTGTCATCCTCAGACTCCAGCTGGGGGATAAACTCAGCCTTCTGCCTCAGCAGGCTGTTCCAGTCCAGACTGTGAAAGAACTGGTGGTGCTTGACCTCATATGCCCCTCCTGCTTAAAGATACATATCCAAAATTTCAGAAAAAACAGACATCCTTATGTCCTAAACAGGCATGATGCGATGAAGCAAGAGCCAATACATTATCTTACTGTAACATATGTAACAAGGGCACTGTAAAATAAAGTGTTACCCGTTTATTATATATATTTATTTTATTTTACAGTGCCCTTGTAATATATGTCACATGTACTTACCATAGTAATAATAGTAAATTATCCATAATTACATGCAACCTACCGAAACCCTAACTTTATAGTAAGCACATGTTAATAAAATTGCTCAGTACTTAAATATATAATTACACTCTAACAATGACACCTTAAAAAAACAAACAAAAAAAACAAACAAAAAAAAGTTAAATTGGTTTAAATTAGTTCTCATAATTTAAATTTTCTCATAGACAAGGGGCTTCAATGACAAGTTTAGAATCAAATCTAAAATCAAACGCATGCATGGTGTATATTGAATGGAAATTTGATTTAAAGGGGTCATGAATTGAGAAATCAGCTTTTCATTCAGCCTTTAATATTATATAGATATATATTAAAGGCTGAATGAAAAGTTGATTTCTCAATTCATGACCCCTTTAAATCAAATTTCGGTTCATTGACAACAGAGCCTGCAAACACTTGATCTCAGAATATGCCAACCCTTGAGGGTTCTTTTACATAGAATGTATGTATTTTTTTTTATATACCATGGTCTGTTTTAATACTCAATTCTGATAGGCTGGAAGGTGTGCAGTAAAATCGTTTAATGCAAAGGTAGTTCCAGTCAGTTTGATTACAGTTCGAAATTAATCCGCCACTATAAACACTGGTAACCATAGTAACACAGTTACGCTTGTGACAGTGGCAGTATCAGCCACAGATATGTATACATATCTATGGCAACATTAAGTGACATGAGACATGACGTGACACACAGAAGCCAATGGCACATATGTCACTATGCACAGATATGTATATGTATACATATCTATCACTATGCGCGTATTGGCACATGCGTGGCACATGCGGTCTTGTCATGTCACTGACATTATCACGACAAACACTGACACTGACATGACACAGAGTTGCGAACATGTCGCCGTGTGTCGTGCGTTTTTTACATTCTATGATGGTCGTGACACCTACACTGACAGACTCGAGCACCTATATTATTATTTAATTTAATGCATTAAATGTAATGTGTCTTTATAGTTTTACGCGGGGTTTATTTCACACTAGGCTACATAATGATGATTCATTCAAATAAAGATTGCCTTGTAACTGCAGTGTTGCCTGTCATTCATAAATAATTTTAATAAATC
This sequence comes from Pseudorasbora parva, assembly GCF_024679245.1. Lineage (NCBI taxonomy): Eukaryota > Metazoa > Chordata > Actinopteri > Cypriniformes > Gobionidae > Pseudorasbora > Pseudorasbora parva. The sequence continues at coordinate 15,262,884 of NC_090174.1, read as the reverse complement.
CATTAATTAATCATTATGTGGTAATTTGTTCATATAAAAACATTTAGATGGCTCTACTTTATTTAAAGCGACGGTGTGCTAGAACTAACGAGACGTAAGAAAACAAGCGTAATTTTAACCCGTCTGTTAAAAAACATCAGTTACAGCTTTAACTTGTTTTTAACTTGGCAAATAACCATGGTATAAGCGGGATAATCCACGGAGGAAGGTTCTTCGCCTCTATGCCGTGCATTAAAATCCTTTAATGCAATGCTAGCCGTGGATTATCCCTTACATATTGCACTTTAACCATGCATTACTTAAAAACCTAAAATGCCTTAATGGCCAATTAGACATTTTATTTACCTGGCAAACGCAATTTTTACTCACTTTTGCGTCTTGTCAAGAATTATTACAAGTATTTTGTACCCTTACCAGTTCCGAGTCGCTCTAGAGGGTTCTGTCTGAGCAGTAGGGTGATCAGCTCCTGAGCATCAGCTGGTGGAGCTTCTTCTCCCTCTGGCCAATTTATTTCATCTACGACAAGAAGCAAACAATTTGATCCCCATTAACTAAATGGAACAAAACCAAAAAAAAACCCCAAAAAACATTACTTTTCATTCAAAATGAAAGCTCCTTCCTGTTTTTGGGCCCTCCACTGTAATACAGCACCTTTCACTCAAGCAACAGACTAATGAATACAGAGAATATATTTACATATGAATCAAACGTGATTATTAAAATGCATAAAAATGCCTACTACACATAAACAGGCATACATAAAACATCCTAATATCTACTTTTACATGCATCAATTCTAGGAATGTGTATACATTTCCAGCATTCATTGGTTATATGTAGTTTTTCACTAATCAAAGTCCAGACCCTTGACACAATCTTAATCAACCTAGTGTATAAAAAAGAAAATTAAAACAAGAAAGAAATTTGAGCTTAAAGGGCAAGAGGTGGGGGCTTGGGTGGTTTGGATATAAATGAAGAGTCGTACTTTTGTTTATTAAGCAACTTTGAAATCGCATTAAGGAGCATGAATATGCATCCAAGCCAAGGGCAATAGCAGCTAGCTGTGCTCATTAATTAAGCCTCACACCCACTGTATATATGGGGGTTGTTTCAAGATATGTGGCTTAAGTAACCACATCTAATTAGGTGGATAATGAAAGAATCCACATAGATATTTTGGCAGTTTAGATGTTTAGGTCCAATTTAGGACACAGCAAATATACTGAATTGAAATGAATCTTATAGTTACAAATGACTGTAATTGTATCATATCTATTTTTTCAAATGCCTTTTTAAATCTTTTGACGTACTGATTATGTGTCTAACCAAAATCACCAGTTATTTCTGATTGGTATTGATTTATGTACAGTCATATGTTCTTTCCCCCAACATCATTTTATAGCTGTTGTGTCATTTTTTGATGTAAAAATCATACTAACATTATAAGTGCACCTCAGGAAACATAAAATAATGCAGTTTGTGACCCCTTCTGGATTTTTTTTAAATTATAATATATATATTATATGTATAACACTACCAGTCAAACATGGAATAAATAAAATTATAAAACAACAATAAAAAAAACTTTCATAGTCTAAATCAAATATATAGAATGAGATATCAATGTTGTAACACCATAAATCTTATAAAAAAAATAATACTCCAGCAAAAATGTTTATAAACAGCTTCTAGTTAACACAAATGTCAGCCAATCACATGGCATCAACTAATGCAGACATGTAGACGAACTGCTGAAGCTCAAACTGAGCATCAGAATGGGGAAGAAAGGTGATTTTAGTAACTTATTAAACGTGGCATGGTTGTTAGTTCCTGACGGGCTGGTCTGAGTATTTAAGAAACTGCTGATCTACTGGGATTTTCACACACAACTATATCTAGGGTTTACAGAAAAATGGTCAGAAAAAATAAATATCCAGTGAGTGGCAGTTCTGTGGCTGAAAATGCCTTGTTAATGCCAGAGGTCAGAGGAAAACGGCCAGATTGGTTCAAGCTGATAGAAAGGCAACAGTAACTCAAATAATCACTCAACCAAGGTAAGCAGAAAAGCTTCACTGAATGCACAACACATCAAACCTTGAAGCAAATGGGCTACAACAGCAGAAAACCACACCAGGTGTCACTCTGTCAACTAAGATCAGGACACTAAGGCTAAAATTTACATGGGCTCACCAAAATTTGACAATAAAAGACTAGAAAAAACATTGCCTGGTCTGATAAGTCTCAATTTCTGCTGTGACATTCAGATCGTAGGGTCCATTTATTGGCACACTTTTGTCCGCTTAGTAATTGATGATTGTTTAAATGCCAAAGGCTACCTGAGTATTGTTGCTGTACCATTTCAATCTCTTTATGACCACAATGTGCCATCTTCTGATGGCTACTTCCAGCAGGATAACATGAAATGTCAGAAAGTTCAAATCATCTCAAACTGGTTTCTTGAACATGCCAATGAGTTCACTATACTCAAATGGCCTCCACAGTCACCAGATCTCAATCCAATATAGCACCTTTGGGATTTGGCAGAACGGGAGATTCAAATCATGGACGTGCACCCTTCAACTATAAGATACTATGATATCAATATCATGGTGAGCAAAATCTCTAAGGAATGTTTCCAGCACCTTGTTGAATCTATGCCATGAAAAATTAAGGCAGTTCTGAAGGCAAAAGTGGGTCCAACCTATAACCCGTAAGGTGTATCTATTAAAGTGGCCGGTGAGTGTATATATTGAACTATAACTTTAGGTTTTGTTTTGTAAAGTGGCCGGTGAGTGTATATATTGAACTATAACTTTAGGTTTTGTTTTTGGATGCGCGGAAGAACATTTCGGTAGAGTCATGAGGACAAATTATTTTGATATTTCAGAGAGGGCACATATTTGTCTCTTAACTTGGCTTAACTATACTGTACAAGTGGCTGTGTTCAATCATTTCTGTCTGTAGGACAGAGCAACTCACTAGACATTAATATATGCAACCATGAAAACATACTGTTAAAAATATGAATTTCTTACAAGAAAATGTAATATTATTATTATTATTATTATTATTATTATTATTATTATTATTATTATTATTAGGGGCCAAGCCCCCGAAGGGGCTGTAGCCCCTCTTGTAATTGTTAGTATACTTTATTATTAGGGGCCAAGCCCCCGAAGGGGCTGTAGCCCCTCTTGGAATTGTTAGTATACTTTATTAGGGGCCAAGCCCCCGAAGGGGCTGTAGCCCCTCTTGGAATTGTTAGTATACTTTATTATTATTATTATTCTTTTTCTTCCCACTGGGTTCCTATGGCAGCCCTATGAACCGTAAGTAGGAAAATGATGAAATTTGGCACACTTGTAGTGATGCTTATGAAAAGTAATTGGTCCAAATTTGGTGTCTCTACAACAAACTCTATAGCGCCACCACCAGTCCAAATATTCAACATTTAAACTGTTATAACTTTTGAACCCTTTGGAATAGAGAAATGAAACTTAGTACATCTGATTCCTCTCCTCACCCTCATCATATTCCATATCTTACATTAAGGCTCCGCCCCTTACAGTAACAGCCATTTTGAAAAGTACAGTTTTCAGTTTTTTTGCTACTCCTCCTTCAAGTTTTGTCCAATTTTGTTGAAACTTGGCAGAGCGAATCCTTGGACTGAGCCGCACAGAAATGACTGAACAGAATTTTGATATTCATCTCTGTTCAAAAGTTATGATGTCATGAACTTAACTAGGTCGACCCAAAATTGGTTCTGAGGCTGTATCTCGGCCAAACTTTGATCAATCGAAACGTAAATTGGTACGCTTCATCAGACCTATGATCTGAGGGTCCATGCCAAAGTTGGGAACAGCGCCACCTAGGGGTCATGAGATATGAAAAATGGCTATTTTTGCCCATAACTTCTGAACGCTTTGTCAGAAAAACATAATTTTTGTGTCTATGGATTCCCCGCGTCATGCCGAATCTGTGGATACCGGAAATGTTAGGATCAAATGAACCACGTGACCGCCATTTTGAATTTTGTCATAAATTGCTATATCTTTTGAAATATTTGACATATCTGCACAAAATTTGGTATGCGTGACCGTCAGCATGTCCCAAACGTACCTGAGAAGTTTCAGAATAGCGCCACCTAGTGTTTCAGAGATATAGGAATTTTTGCTAAAACGTTTATAACTTTTGAAAACTTTGTCCAAATTTGGTGTAATTTATGTCATTTTGTTCCCTGGCTTATGCAGATTACGACGATATATCATTTGTCATTTTCCAAAAAGGTTATTGTCCGCAATATTGAAACAAGTGAAAAACAGTTTTTTTGCTACTCCTCTTTCAAATTTTGTCAAATTTTGTCCAAACTTGGCTGAGATGATCGTTGGACTGAGCCGCACAGAAATGACCAAACAGATTTTTGATATTTGCTATTGTTCCTGAGATATTTGTCACTGAAGTTGACCCTTCCTGGGTTTGTGTTTTTATGCTAGTTAGCTTAGCATGCCAGTTGGTTATTTGCAAAATGTGCTTCTGTTCAATACGTTGAGTCATTCTGAGATTGATCTAAACAGAACTTTTTAAAAATTAAATGCTGTGCATGTATTTGAAAAAAATCTTCATTTTGAGTCGACTCTCATTAGAACTATGGAACTTCAGCAGGTGTTTGAACACAAGCCTGGCCGGTGGCGCAACGAGATGAGCGATTGACGCCGCACCCGGAGGTTATGGGTTCGAGTCCCGTGGGGGACAGCCTTATAAAGGTGGCTCTGCATTCGGCGAAAGCCCCTTCTGGGGCTTGGCCCCGTACAACTGCTTGCAGTTCTTGTTATTATTATTATTCTTTTTCTTCCCACTGGGTTCCTATGGCAGCCCTATGAACCGTAAGTAGGAAAATGATGAAATTTGGCACACTTGTAGTGATGCTTATGAAAAGTAATTGGTCCAAATTTGGTGTCTCTACAACAAACTCTATAGCGCCACCACCAGTCCAAATATTCAACATTTAAACTGTTATAACTTTTGAACCCTTTGGAATAGAGAAATGAAACTTAGTACATCTGATTCCTCTCCTCACCCTCATTATATTCCATATCTTACATTAAGGCTCCGCCCCTTACAGTAACAGCCATTTTGAAAAGTACAGTATTCAGTTTTTTTGCTACTCCTCCTTCAAATTTTGTCCAATTTTGTTGAAACTTGGCAGAGCGAATCCTTGGACTGAGCCGCACAGAAATGACTGAACAGAATTTTGATATTCATCTCTGTTCAAAAGTTATGATGTCATGAACTTAACTAGGTCGACCCAAAATTGGTTCTGAGGCTGTATCTCGGCCAAACTTTGATCAATCGAAACGTAAATTGGTACGCTTCATCAGACCTATGATCTGAGGGTCCATGCCAAAGTTGGGAACAGCGCCACCTAGGGGTCATGAGATATGAAAAATGGCTATTTTTGCCCATAACTTCTGAACGCTTCGTCAGAAAAACATAATTTTTGTGTCTATGGATTCCCCGCGTCATGCCGAATCTGTGGATACCGGATATGTTAGGATCAAATGAACCACGTGACCGCCATTTTGAATTTTGTCATAAATTGCTATATCTTTTGAAATATTTGATATATCTGCACAAAATTTGGTATGCGTGACCGTCAGCATGTCCCAAACGTACCTGAGAAGTTTCAGAATAGCGCCACCTAGTGTTTCAGAGATATAGGAATTTTTGCTAAAACGTTTATAACTTTTGAAAACTTTGTCCAAATTTGGTGTAATTTATGTCATTTTGTTCCCTGGCTTATGCAGATTACGACGATATATCATTTGTCATTTTCCAAAAAGGTTATTGTCCGCAATATTGAAACAAGTGAAAAACAGTTTTTTTGCTACTCCTCTTTCAAATTTTGTCAAATTTTGTCCAAAATTGGCTGAGATGATCGTTGGACTGAGCCGCACAGAAATGACTGAACGGATTTTTGATATTCCCTACCGTTCCTGAGATATTTGTCACTGAAGTTGACCCATCCTGTGTTTGTGTTTTTATGCTAGTTAGCTTAGCTACCAATTGGTTATTTGCAAAATGTACTTCTGTTCAATACGTTGAGTCATTCTGAGATTAGATTGATCTAAACAGAACTTTTTAAACATTAAATGCTGGCCATTTATTTGAAAAAAATCTTCATTTTGAGTCGACTCTCATTAGAACTATGGAACTTCAGCAGGTGTTTGAACACAAGCCCAGCCGGTGGCGCAACGAGATGAGCGATGGACGCCGCACCCCGAGGTTATGGGTTCGAGTCCCGTGCGGGACAGCCTTATAAAGGTGGCTCTGCATTCGGCGAAAGCCCCTTCTGGGGCTTGGCCCCGTACAACTGCTTGCAGTTCTTGTTTATTATTATTATTATTATTCTTTTTCTTCCCACTGGGTTCCTATGGCAGCCCTATGAACCGTAAGTAGGAAAATGATGAAATTTGGCACACTTGTAGTGATGCTTATGAAAAGTAATTGGTCCAAATTTGGAGTCTCTACAACCAACTCCATAGCGCCACCACCAGTCCAAAAATGCAACATTTAAACTTTTATAACTTTTGAACCCTTTGGAATAGAGAAATGAAACTTAGTACACCTTATTCCTCTCCTCATGCGGATCACATTCATCATCTTACATTAAGGCTCCGCCCATTACAGTAACAGCCATTTTGAAAAGTACAGTATTCAGTTTTTTTGCTACTCTTCCTTCAAAGTTTGTCCGATTTTGTTCAAATTTGAAAGAAATAATCTTTGGACTGAGCCGCACAGACAAGACTAAACCGATTTTTTTTATTCTTCTTTGTTCAAAAGTTATGATGTCATAAACTCAATGAGGTTGACCCAAATTTGGTTCAGAGGCTGTATCTCGGCCAAACTTTGATCAATCGAAACGTAAATTGGTACGCTTCATCAGACCGATGATCTGAGGGTCCATGCCAAAGTTGGGAACAGCGCCACCTAGGGGCCATAAGATATGAAAAAAGGCTATTTTTGCCCATAACTTCTGACTGCTTTGTCAGAAAATCATAATTTTGGTATCTATGGATTCCCTGCGTCATGCCGAATCTGTGGATACCGGATATGTTAGGATCGAATGAACCACGTGACCGCCATTTTGAATTTTGTCATAAATTGCTATATCTTTTGAAATATTTGATATATCTGCACAAAATTTGTTATGCGTGACCGTCAGCATGTCCCGAACGTACCTGAGAAGTTTCAGAATAGCGCCACCTAGTGTTCCCGAAATATAGCAATTTTTGCTAAAACATTTATAACTTTTGAACGCTTTGTCCAAATTTGATATAATTTAGTTCATTTTGTTCCCTGGCTTATGCAGATTCCGACGATATATCATTTGTCATTTTCCAAACATGTTACTGTCCGCCATATTGAAACAAGTGAAAAACTCCAAACTTGGCTCAGATGATCTTCGGACTGAGCCGCACAGAAATCACTGAACGGATTTTTGATATTTACTACCGTTCCCGAGATATTTGGCACTGAATTTGACACTTCCTGTGTTTTTGTTTTTATGCTAGTTAGCTTAGCATGCCAATTGGTTATTTGCAAAATGTGCTTCTGTTCCAGACGTTGAGTCATTCTGAGATTGATCTAAACAGAACTTTTTAAATATTAAATGCTGTGCATTTATTTGAAAAAAATCTTCATTTTGAGTCGACTCTCATTAGAACTATGGAACTTCAGCAGGTGTTTGAACACAAGCCTGGCCAGTGGCGCAACGAGATGAGCGATGGACCCAGCGCCCGGAGGTTATGGTTTCGAGTCCCGTGGGGGGCGGACTTTTAAAGGTCGCTCTGCATTCGGCGAAAGCCTCTTCTGGGGTTTGGCCCCGTACAACTGCTTGCAGTTCTTGTTATTAGGGGCCAAGCCCCCGAAGGGGCTTTAGCCCCTCTTGGAATTGTTAGTATACTTTATTATTATTATTATTCTTTTTCTTCCCACTGGGTTCCTATGGCAGCCCTATGAACCGTAAGTAGGAAAATGATGAAATTTGGCACACTTGTAGTGATGCTTATGAAAAGTAATTGGTCCAAATTTGGAGTCTCTACAACCAACTCTATAGCGCCACCACCAGTCCAAATATTCAACATTTAAACTGTTATAACTTTTAAACCCTTTGGAATAGAGAAATGAAACTTAGTACACCTTATTCCTCTCCTCATGCAGATCACATTCATCATCTTACATTAAGGCTCCGCCCATTACAGTAACAGCCATTTTGAAAAGTACAGTATTCAGTTTTTTTTGCTACTCCTCCTTCAAAGTTTGTTCGATTTTGTTCAAATTTGAATGAAATAATCTTTGGACTGAGCTGCACAGACATGACTAAACCGATTTTTTTTGTTCTTCTTTGTTCAAAAGTTATGATGTCATAAACTAAATGAGGTTGACCCAAATTTGGTTCTGAGGCTGTATCTCGGCCAAACTTTGATCAATCAAAACGAAAATTGGTACACTTCATCACACCCATGAACTGAGGGTACATGCCAAAGTTGGGAACAGCGCCACCTAGGGGTCATGAGATATGAAAAAAGGCTATTTTTGCCCATAACTTCTGAACGCTTTGTCAGAAAATCATATAATTTGTATCTATGGATTCTGCGTGACATGACTAATCTGGTGATACCAGAGATGTTAGGATCAGATGAACCACGTGACCACCATTTTGAATTTTGTCATAAAATTTGATATCTTTTGAAATATTTTACATATCTGCACAAAATTTGGTATGCGTGACCGTCAGCCTGTCCCGGACGTACCTGAGAATTTTCAGATTAGCGCCACCTAGTGTTCCAGAGATATAGGAATTTTTGCTAAAACATTTATAACTTTTGAACGCTTTGTCCAAATTTGATATAATTTAGTTCATTTTGTTCCCTGGCTTATGCAGATTCCGACGATATATCATTTGTCATTTTCCAAACATGTTACTGTCCGCCATATTGAAACAAGTGAAAAACTCCAAACTTGGCTCAGATGATCTTCGGACTGAGCCGCACAGAAATCACTGAACGGATTTTTGATATTTACTACCGTTCCCGAGATATTTGGCACTGAATTTGACACTTCCTGTGTTTTTGTTTTTATGCTAGTTAGCTTAGCATGCCAATTGGTTATTTGCAAAATGTGCTTCTGTTCCAGACGTTGAGTCATTCTGAGATTGATCTAAACAGAACTTTTTAAATATTAAATGCTGTGCATTTATTTGAAAAAAATCTTCATTTTGAGTCGACTCTCATTAGAACTATGGAACTTCAGCAGGTGTTTGAACACAAGCCTGGCCAGTGGCGCAACGAGATGAGCGATGGACCCAGCGCCCGGAGGTTATGGTTTCGAGTCCCGTGGGGGGCGGACTTTTAAAGGTCGCTCTGCATTCGGCGAAAGCCTCTTCTGGGGCTTGGCCCCGTACAACTGCTTGCAGTTCTTGTAATAAGGGGCCAAGCCCCCGAAGGGGCTGTAGCCCCTCTTGGAATTGTTAGTATACTTTATTAGGGGCCAAGCCCCAAAGGGGCTGTAGCCCCTCTTGAAATTGTTGGTTTACTTTATTATTATTATTATTATTATTTTTCCCGAATGGGAGTCAATGGCAGCCCTATGAACCGTATATAGGAAAATGATGAAATTTGGCAGACTTGTAGATATCTTCATCAATAATGCATATACCAAATTTGGAGTCTCTAAGACCTACTCCATAGCGCCACCACCAGTCCAAAAATTCAACATTTAAACTGTTATAACTCTTGAACCCTTTGGAATAGAGAAATGAAACTTAGTACATCTGATTCCTCTCCTCACCCTCATCATTTTCAGTATCTTACATTAATGCTCCGCCCCTTACAGTAACAGCCATTTTGAAAAGTACAGTTTTCAGTTTTTTTGCTACTCCTCCTTCAAATTTTGTCCAATTTTGTCAAAACTTGGCAGAGAGAATCTTTGGACTGAGGCGCACAGAAATGACTGAACAGAATTTTGATATTCATCTCTGTTCAAAAGTTATGATGTCATGAACTTAACAAGCTCGACCCAAAATTGGTTCTGAGGCTGTATCTCGGCCAAACTTTGATCAATCGAAACGAAAATTGGTACGCTTCATCAGACCCATGATCTGAGGGTCCATGCCAAAGTTGGGAACAGCGCCACCTAGGGGTCATGAGATATGAAAAATGGCTATTTTTGCTCATAACTTCTGAACGCTTTGTCAGAAAATCATAATTTTGGTGTCTATGGATTCCCCGCGTCATGCCGAATCTGTGGATACCGGATATGTTAGGATCGAATGAACCACGTGACCGCCATTTTGAATTTTGTCATAAATTGCTATATCTTTTGAAATATTTGATATATCTGCACAAAATTTGGTATTCGTGACCGACAGCATGTCCCGAACGTACCTGAGAAGTTTCAGAATAGCGCCACCTAGTGTTCCCGAGATATAGGAATTTTTGCTAAAACATTTATAACTTTTGAACGCTTTGTCCAAATTTGATATAATTTATTTCATTTTGTTCCCTGGCTTATGCAGATTCCGACGATATATCATTTGTCATTTTCCAAACACGTTACTGTCCGCCATATTGAAACAAGTAAAAAACAGTTTTTTCGCTACTCCTCCTACAAATTTTGTCCAATTTTGTCCAAATTTGGCTCAGATGATCTTCGGACTGAGCCGCACAGAAATGACTGAACGGATTTTTGATATTCGCTACCGTTCCTGAGATATTTGTCACTGAAGTTGACCCTTCCTGTGTTTGTGTTTTTATGCTAGTTAGCTTAGCATGGCAATTGGTTATTTGCAAAATGTGCTTCTGTTCCAGACTTTGAGTCATTCTGAGATTGATCTAAACAGAACTTTTTAAATATTAAATGCTGTGCATTTATTTGAAAAAAATCTTCATTTTGAGTCGACTGTCATTAGAACTATGGAACTTCAGCAGGTGTTTCCACAAGCCCGGCCGTTGGCGCAACGAGATGAGCGATAGACGCCGCACCCCGAGGTTATGGGTTCGAGTCCCGTGGGGAACAGCCTTATAAAGGTGGCTCTGCATTCGGCGAAAGCCCCTTCTGGGGCTTGGCCCCGTACAACTGCTTGCAGTTCTTGTTATTATTATTATTATTATCGGGGCCCCCTATATTGCCACCCCTGCATATGAATCCATTTCAAAATACATCTAAAATAAATGTCCACATTCCAGGCTGTTAAAATTCTAACCTATTTCTTTTGTATCACTGAACACTTAATTTATGTGGTAATGTTTAATAGTTAGGTTGAATTGCGATTTAAATTTACATTTTGTTAGACAACTCACACTTTACTTTTTTATTTGAAATATAAATCACATGTGATTTCATTTACAATCCAGAGAGATCCAGGTTTGCAAAATGACAGGTGGAGGATAAGATCAGGAGACTATCATGCCTGCAGGGTCTTTTGCTGATCCTATGAGATACTTATATGCATCAACTGAGAAGCAGAGTTGAGATTACGCAACACAATCTGCACGGCCTAAAGCTCTTGCTGCATGAAGCATGAATGTATTGCATAACAGGAATTCGGAATGTGACTGACCGCTGATGACCTGGCCGAACAGCTCTTCTGGAGTGTCTCCAAAGAATGGTACACAGCCCACCAGAAACTCATACAGGATGATGCCCATGGCCCACCAATCCACAGGCTTCCCATAGCCTTGCCTCAGGATCACTTCTGGAGCAATGTATTCAGGAGTCCCACACACCTGTAGAAAAAAATGCTTGATGTTACAACCCTAAAGGCCAACAGAGCTGGTGATCAGTAGACTTGGATGCTGGTGTCTAGATTAACCAAACCAGTGCTAACCAGAATAAACAAGCCTAAGCCAGCATGGAAATTCATGTTCCTCTAAAGACCAGTGGCCGCTTGCATAAACTGCTTAGACTAATCTTACAAGAAAGTTAAGATTTGTCATAGCTTTTAAATCATTTACACAAAAATGTAGACCGACCTAATTTAAAAGGTTAGTTCACCAAAAATGACAATTCTGTCAATAACCCTCATACCATTTCAGACCCGTAACAACTCCGTTCATCTTCGGAACACAAATGAAGATATTTTTGTTGAAATCCCATGGCTCAGAAAGGCCTCCATTGGCAACAATGTCTTTCCTCTCGCAAGACCCATAAAAGGCACTAAAGACGTTGTTACAAAGTCCATCTCACAACAGTGGTTCGACAATAATTTTATGAAGTGACGAGAATAGTTTTTGTGTGCAAAAAAAAAAAACGAAATAAAGACATATAGTGAAAGCCGATTTAAAAAAAAAACACTGATTCGCAAAGCTTCAGAGTATTATGAATCAGCGCATCGATTCAGCGGTTCGGATCGCCAATGTCACGTGATTTCAGCAGTTTGACACGTGATCTGTAACATGAATCGCTACATTGATGTACAGTGGCTGTACAATAATTTTACAATGCGACAAAAAGAGTTATTGTGTGCACAAAAATCAAAATAACGATATAATCCACCAAATTATTGACGGTAACTCGACGCATGCGCAAGAATATGACGCAGCTCCGCCGTTCGAATCATAGCGAATACATGACCCAGAAGAGGAGGAGCGCCGCTATCGCGTGAGTTCACGTCCGAGACCTACACGGAAGACAATATCTTGGCAGATAAAGTCATTATTTTGATTTTTTTTTGCGCACAAAAAATGTTCTCGCCGCTTGGTACAATTATTGTACAGCCACTGTAGAGAGATGGACTTTGTAACGAAGTCTTTAGTGCCTTTTATGGGTCTTGTGAATGGGTCAGTGGAAATGTACCGAATACCAATGGAGGCCTTTTTGAAGCCTTTCTCAGCCATCAGCTTTCAACAAAAATATCTTCATTTGTGTTCTTAAGATAAACAAAGGCGTTACGGGTGTCCAACGACATGAGGGTGAGTAATTAATGAAATAATTTTCATTTTTGGGTGAACTAACCCTTTAAGACTGTGTTTATGCAACTGGTCCAAGATCTTTAGAGAAAATATAAATCATAGAGGTTATGACAATGACTATGCAATTTCAAATATCACTTTCTCAGGACTTTCATAGAGAACTGGATCTGTACCTGTTTATCAGAGAACTCTCTAGCATCCTTCTCAATGTGACCCTCATAGAGGTTAGTGGTCATGTTCATCAGACCAACTTTTGATAAACCAAAGTCTGTCAGCTTGATGTGTCCCATTGAAGTGACCAACAAACTGTGGTAATGAAATAACATAGGGCAGACAATTAAAAAAGAGCCATGTGTTAGCATTATCAGAGCTAAACCCTACTGGGAAAAAAAACTGTTCATCATATCAGCTTTGGATGCCTAGAATTTGATAGCTGATTGTTGCCAGTTCAAAGAGGTCTAAATGATCTGTCTAGCTTAAAGATGGCTTTCCAGGTTGAAACCAGGTCCACTGGCTGCTTGTACTAGCAAACAGATTTGACCATTAGAAAGCATGTTAAATCAGCTACCAGATTCTGGTTTAAGTTTTTTTTATTTTAGCAGTGAGTGGTACACGTTTCATCTTTCAGCAGCTCACTTGTCTGGTTTGAGATCTCGATGGACGATTCCATAGTTGTGTAGGTATTCCAGGGCTAACACAGTCTCGGCAAAGTACATTCTAGCCATGTCCACAGGGAGAGGACCCATATTCTTAAGCAACGTAGCACAATCCCCTCCTGTCAGAATGGGAAATGCACAAATTAATGCTGCATTCAACTCTGGATATTTGGCTTCAAACGGTGAATATTAAAATTAATTTTATATATCAGCATGAGGGCTAAGGGTATTTTACACAGCACATGTTGCATAATTATATATATATTTTCGCTTTTCTGAAAGTCTAATTTATTTGTTGGTTCATGGGAAAGCACTTGGTAGACAACACTTTTATTTTTTATTTATTTTTAATTAAGAAAATATTCAAAAAATGTTTTAAAAAAAGGCATCCAACGCATTTTTAATAATTAAGTGTTTATTGGCTAGGGGTAAGTGAACAGACATGTGCTGAATTAGAGACAGTAAAAGGGAGTGGGTCCAACATCATCGTTCTTAAAAAAAACTTGCCCCCCACATACAATGGTTCTAACACGCATGATAAAATGAACCTATTAGGTTTTATTAAGAGTAACAGAATAAAGACTTCAAAAGTAAACATTCTCCAGCACTGCAAATGATGTACATGTGTTGGAGCTTACCTTCAACATACTCCATAACCATGCATAGATGTCTGCGTGTCTCAAAGGAGCAGTACATGCTGACCACAAAAGGGTTTTCAGCAAAAGTCAGGATGTCTCTCTCCACAAAGGCCTGCTGGATCTGGTTCCTCAGCATCAGGTTCTGCTTGTTGATCTTCTTCATGGCAAATCGTTGTTTTGTCTCTTTGTGTCTCACTAAATACACCGCACTGTAAAGAAAAAACATTTATTGGACTAAATTGACAGACAAATGTACAATGATTTAATACATAGTAACAAGAACTGTAACATAGAAAACTAATTTAAAGGACTATGCTTTGTAATGATTATTAGGAATTTGCTTACTGTGCTCTATGTACTGCAAACAACTTGAAACAATATGCAATATACAAAGTTAAATATTTGACCTAATAATTCACTGTCACTTACCCATAAGCCCCATTACTGATCAGTTTGATCATCTCAAAGTCGAGCTCACAGGGTTTGCGCCGGGACCGTAGTGCTGCGCTCAAACTGTGGGACTATATATACATGTGTTATCTAGACTTCTAATAGCAATTGAATTAAAATTCTCATACATTAATAATTTGTATATTTTCCTTACATTACATTTTATTCTAGAAAATGAGGAAACACTTTATTTTACATTTTATTTTGTTCTTGTTACACATTACATGTAGTTACTATAGTAATAATTATAAATGATGTATAATTGCATGCAAACCAAACCAAAACTAAACCCTATATTAAGTATATGTAGTTAATTAATATAACTCAGTACTTAAATGTATAATTACAATGTAACAATAACACCTTAAAGGGTAACCAAAAATGAACAATCCTTGTTTAATAACTTCTTTGTTTTCTCTTATACCATAGTTGGTTATCTGTTTTATGTTCTATGCATTTTTTACAGTAGTTCACCGCTGTCTTGGGTTATGTATTTAAAAGTACTTACACTGACAGACTCATCCGTCTCAGGGGTTTCTGCAATGCCACTGTCGTAGCTTGTTAACTGGGCAATTTCTGCAAGACAATGACATTTAATTAGATGCTAGACTAAAAATTCACTGCATCTATAGTATAAAAAGGATGGAAAAATCTGGATAACAGCAGATTTAAAAGGCAATGTTATTGTGGTATAGAGATTATAAAAAGTTGCTTTAGGGGAATTTTTTGTTTCTTTTCAAAATCATTGAACAAAATGTTTCGACTACAGTTGAGCTCTGATTCAAGAAAGCCCTTTTTCAGTATATATTCTTATGTCTTCAGTCCAGAAGGTTTTTCTTTCTTTTTTTCCATTATTGCAGGAACAACATTAGTGCATAATTTAGAGGGAACATTTCTGACCCAGAATGACAAAAAAAAGAAAAAAAAGAAAAGTAAGTTTTTCCAAAAGAGTAACTTGGTTGAGCTGACTGCTGAGGTTTCTAAACGAGTTCAATGGTGTGGAAATCCACAGTAAAATCTACACACATCATGAAACATTTACGCTGAAAAACTGCCTTTCTAAACAAATCCCAGTGATGCAGTTCTCAGGAGGCTCCAAAAGTTACTGATGAACAGCAGGAGGTAATGAACTGGAGGGTCGTTCAGCTGTCTCTAAAGAGAACTAAGCCCATCAGAAAGCCCTCAAAACAGCTGCCTATCTCTATTTCCAAACACCGCAACAAATTATTTGGATGTTCTCCGAGGATTAGAAAGCCTTGGAGGGCTTTGTAACCAAAACTGCTTTGGCAGAGATGGCAAAAAAGAGGCATCAAGGTCTACGGGCATATTCTGTTCTCATTACCGATAATGATAGTCTTGAGTACAAATTCAGAGCTTTGTGACAGAATGTTGTGTTCGTACAAGGCTTTCGGCTAACGTTACAAAACCCAAAAGACAGGAAACAAATAATATTTTCTGCACATAGACTCCTGATGTTGAACAAATAAAATGCTGAATTTTTTCCATACAATGAAGTTTAATATCACTAAAGTTCAATACCTACCATGAAATCAGTCCATATAAAGCAATGCTATAGTCTAAGACTTAGTATGTAGTGCAGAATGTGGACTGTTTTATGGTGCCTTTCTAGTGGTTATTTGTCCTTTCAGGAGCTTGGCATCTGTCATTTAATGGATTGGAGCTCCAATTGTTAAAAAAAAATCACGTTTAAAAAAATACATTGCTCCTGCAGTTTTTTTATTTATTGTGTTTTTTACAAAAAATTTAATCAAATAAATTCCGCCTTCTTTTAATAACATTAAAAAAGTCTTAATTATTTCAAACTGTTACTGCTAGTGTGTAAAATAAAGCATGTGAACTAACTAGAAAATTATAGCCAATATTTATTTTATTATATGACATGTTCCTTCACGGGATATAGGCTACTTGAATATGAACGTTGCCAGTTTTACCATGTTTTAGTGAACATAATATTTAGATTTTTTTTTTAAATCATTTTCAAATGACTGTGATATTACTGAAGAAAGCTTGGAAACAGATACACAAACATTCACTCTGATGCTGAAAACTGCTCCGTTAATGTTTCTTTGTGCATTGATTGTTGAAGAATGTAAATGGCATTACAATCTGAGAAATTTAAAAAGGTCAGTAGTAGTTTGCATCCCTGGAAATTAATGCAAAATAGAGTTTTTCCCTCATGTAGGCCGCACAGGCCATTTGTCAAGGTCGACGGAAGGATATATAAGGATAAATAAAATAAATAAATACTAAAAAAGCATGTACTAACTTTAGCATACTACTTTCAATGTAGTATGATTTCAGATGCAGTTCTAGAATACACTTTAGAGGAGATGGTATGTTAATAAAGACTTCAGATCAGTGTAAAAGTCAACATCTAAGCTTCCTGAGGATGCAGGAACATGGTCTCATGGGCATTAATGCACTATCTAAAG
Organism: Pseudorasbora parva; assembly: GCF_024679245.1. Lineage (NCBI taxonomy): Eukaryota > Metazoa > Chordata > Actinopteri > Cypriniformes > Gobionidae > Pseudorasbora > Pseudorasbora parva. The sequence goes on along the minus strand of NC_090174.1, from coordinate 15,245,716 downwards.
GCGAAACTACTGAAAACCTATGTATTGAGGTCCTCTTACCCTCAAGTGGGTCCCTTGTCAGACCAAGCTGGCTGATAATGTATCGTGGGATGTCGGTCTTGATGCCTTGGCCCTCTTTGGCATGACCCTCTGCAGCCTCCAAGAGATGATAGAACTCTTCAGGGTCAAACTCCTACAAGATAGAAATGATCTATCTTTGACACAAGACTTTGACCAGACTGTACTAATACATTCTCATTTCTTACATAAAGTAAAGGATTTAGTCATATTCATTTGCTAAACACCTGAAAATTAACAGAAGCAACAGCATTCTAAAGCACATCACAGCAGAAATCACAAGGCTGAATGAGCCAGACCATATCATTGTTGAGGAACTCTTGTAGATAACCTACCAGACATTCAAGGAGTCGTGCAGGCCTGGCAATGACGATGAGAATCTTCTTTACCAGCTCTTTGATGAAGGTCACCTCTGCACTCTCTGATCGCTCAGTCGACTGCATTGCAATAACAGAACACATCACAAGTGGCCATCAATATGCATGCATCAATGAACGCATTGATCAAAAACACATTCTAAACGGAAGAATACACAGGGGGAAAATATTTTAAATATAGAAAGTTAGAGAAGAAAATGTCTCTGAAGGCATAATTTACCTCCTGAAAGAGTCTTTCCAGTTTATCTGTGAGCTCACAGAAGTATCGTGAGGTAATGAGACCGAGACGGGACTTTTCTAGGCAGTCTCTGGCCAGCTCAATGATCTGGTGGTGTGCGAAGCTGAGGACGCCATCAGCCAGAGGCAAGACGTTCTCAGGGGAGTTGCTTTGAATGATCTCCTTGATGCGCTCCTCCATCTGAGCTGTGGCCTGAAGGGTGGGGAATCCAAACCAACAATGATTTCCCCTTTAAAGATCCAATCACATGACACTGAAGAGGATTGGAGAAAGTAGATTACACTTACCTTGGGAAATCTCTCTTTGTATACATGATTCATCATGATAATCTCATGGTCACAGCATGATGCGGATCTTCCAGGACTATCAATGCAATTGAAGAGAAACAACTTTTTCAGTATAGTGTCATAATTATTTATACAAACCTTAATATTAATATTGTGAAAAAGAGATGGGCGTCCCAGTTTGCACACATTTAGTGCGCAGTAGTATATATGAGAGGATTACAATACTCTATTAAATAGATACTTTGACATACTACAACAGTAATAAATGTGCAACTTCCCACCAACATAAAGCCCTACAGGATGATCGAAAACTGCACTGCTTCATGTCATGTTTCTGTCAAGTAATATTTTTGTTTTTACAAATAAGCTCTAGAAGCCAAAGACGAACAGTGACGAACTCTCTTCAGCAGTCCAGAGGGATGTAGGTAATATTTGCTAAAAAAAAGCATGCACCATCTTTGGCACACTACTTTCAATGATTTCAGATGCAGTTCTTGTATACTATTTAGGGCAGATGGTATGTTAATAAAGACCTCAGATCAGTGTAAAAAAAAAAACATCTAAGCTTCCTGTACCTGAGACTGCGGGAGCGTGGCCGCATAGGTGTGGCTCTTCTGCGGTCGTCTCCAGCAATACTCTCTGTGTAGAAATGCTTGGACAGGAAGTGGAGCTCGTCTGGTGTGGGCTGGAAAGGCAGCTGATGGAGCTTCTCCTGTGATGAACAGGACGACTGGAAATGAAACGAAAATACATTGAAAAAGAAAAGAAAAAAAGAGAAATGAAATGAAAAAAATAAAAAATAAATAAAAAGATGCTCACTGATGTGTCACATTACACACCATTAGGTGGATAATACAGGTGATGGATGAAAATTAAAACACAGCAATGGATTTTTACTATTTTCCTGTTTCTTCATGATGATGTAAATCCAGCAAGGATGTATTTAAGTGAGTTACTTAATTAAAGGATTAGTTCACTTTAAAATAAAAATGATCCTATGATTTACTCACCCTCAAACCATCCTAGGCTTATGACTTTCTTCTTTCTGAGCACAATCAGAGTTATATTAATAAATATCCTGACGCTTCCAAGCTTTATAAATGACAGTGAACAGGACCCATTAGTTTGAAGCTCAAAAAAAGTGCATCCATCTCTCATAAACGTACTTCACATGGCTCCGGGGGTTAATAAAGGCCTTCAGAAGCAAATCGATGGGTTTTTGTAAGAAACAGATCCATATTTAAAACTTTGTAAAGTAAAATATCTAGCTTTCACCAGACAGCCTTCTGTATTCAACTTCGGAAAAAAAGTCAAGTCAACTTTATTTATATCACGCTTTTACAATGACGATTGTTTCAAAGCAGCTTCACAGTGTTAAACAGGAATATATTGCAACAAAATTTGATTTGGCTGTACAGTTGTTCTGGAGAAAACGGTGATGTTATCAGCTTATTTTAATTTATCATATACAACAATGTTGGCAGATCAGTATTATAGTTTATACAATTAATTATGACCTATTAAAATAAATTGGATATTTAGTTGAATAACTTAGATCGAAAGTTTAGTGTCCCCAACTGAGCAAGCCAACCCAAAGGCGGAAAAAAAACGTAATTGGTGCGAGGTCAGACGTAGCGCAAGCGCTTTGAACTGCGAGAGGCGTTATACTTTCTGTGTAAGTTGAATACAGAAGGAGGTCTGATGGAAGCTAGATATTTTATTTGACAAAGTTTTATATACAGATATTTTTCTCATGAAAACCCATGAATTTGCTTCAGATTACCTTTATTAACCCCCTGGGGCCGTGTGGAGTACGTTAAAGATGGAAGCACTTTTTTTGAGCCTTAAACTAATGGTGCCCTATTAGTGTCAGGATATTTATTAATATGACTCTGACTGTGTTCATCAGAAAGAAGAATGTCATATACAGGTTGGTTTGAAGGTGAGTAAATATTGGGATAATTTTCTTTATAAAGTGAACCAAACCTTTAACTCCTAAAACAATGTCAACATTTAATCAAACTCATATCCACATTTGTGAAAATCCTAAAACATGAGAATCTTAAATTGAATCCAGAATTGACAACTATGAAACAAATATTCTTTTATTAAACTGACAATCAGGGGCAGTTCAACTGCCACTTTAGGCAAAACACGGCCGTGCCACTCCCAAAAAAATCGAGTGGGGATGGCACTACTGGGTAGAATGAAGGAAAGTTCATTTAGATTTTGAATATCTAATGGGGTGATAACTTGTTGATATAAGTGCAATAAATCAAACAATGTCCAAAAATAAAATTAAAATAATAATTAATACAAATTAAATATCTTCCTTTCAGCCTAGTTCTATGGGTGACAATTATATTGTGTCCTAACCAAATAACAAACCCAATTTTTTCCCATATTAATCAGAGTGTTTGAGTTTAGATTAATTAAAGGTCCCGTTCTTCGCGATTCCATCTTTCAAACTTTAGTTAGTGTGTAATGTTGCTGTTAGAGCATAAATAATACCTGTAAAATTATACAGCTCAAAGTTCAATGCCAAGCGAGATATTTTATTTAACAGGAGTTCCCTTCAAAGCCTACAGCGAACGGCCGGTTTGGACTACAGCAGGAAGTGCAGGGATGTAATGACATCACTAGAACCGTTTGTTGACTAACCCTCCAGTCAACACAAGAACCCACAAGAACACGCAAGAACACGCAAAATAGGGGGCGTGGTCTTGTTGCTCTCCCATGTGGAGAAGAGCGCGCATTCAGCGCTTGCATAATGGTAAGAGGCGGGACCTTTCCAGGGAAAGTGCGCTAAGCTGCTGTCCAATCACAACACGGGAAGCGCTGGCCCAATCAGAACTCGTTACGTGTTTCTGAAGGAGGGACTTCATAGAACAAGGAAATCATCAGGCCGTTTTTAGGACAGAGGAAACAGCGCTGTACAGATAAGTAGATTGTGTGAAAAATACAGTTTTTTTTAAACGCGAAACATGAACTCATGTTATATTGCACACTGTAAACATAATCAAAGCTTCGAAAACACGCGAAGAACGGGACCTTTAAGATTGAACATTGGTCTGGGAAGTCTGCTATGTATTTTTTTTTTACTGCACAAGAGGCGTGATAAACAAGCATTATTCAAATGACTCTGTACGAAATTGGATAGTCCTTCAACCAATCAGACCACAAGAGGCGTGATCAGTGGGCACCATCCCATCGTTCACTATCCGTCATTGTGTTAAAGCCACCAATAGCACACCAGGTGGATAAGCCTGTGATTGGTTTCCGCAAAAGTAAAACAGAAGCAATAGATATTAATGTACAACTCCAGACGGAGTTCCAGAGCGAAATCAAATCGCCGGTAGATTCAGCTGGGTTTACCCAGTCTACCAAGTAGCCTCATCAAGACTGAAATCCCACGGGTCCAAAAATCTTGCTCAACAAATATATACAGTTCCGTTTAATACCGTTTTTTAAAGGAAGTCTCTTATGCTCACCAAGGCTAAATTTATTTGATTAATACTGAGAAATGTTATTACAATTTAAAATAACTGTTTTCATTTTCATTATATTTTAAAAGTTTAATTTAATATGTTGATGGCAAAGTGGAATTTTCGGCATCCCTTAGATCATTAGGATTGAGTGTCACGTGATCCTTCAGAAGTCATTCTAATATGCTGATTTGGTGCAAGAAACATTAAACTGAAAAAGGCTGTGCTGCTTAATATTTTTGGGAATACTGTTTGTCAGGATATATATATATATATATATGTAAATGTAAAAGGCGAATTTTCTGTTCACTGAACATTTCTTGGCCGGTGTGCCAGAATCAAACCGCTTGCCATTTCCTGTAAGGATGGGCAGCTGCAGCAACTGTGTCACTAAACAACAACAACCAGAGAGTGAGTGAGTGGATGGGCAGTCTGGCGGAGATTCAGGGACATATTTACCAGCAAACAAATCTGGCTTTGCTCAGAGGCACATGAATCAGACTGGGAGACAGTCATGGCAGCATCTGTTGCCTGTGGCAGGAAGCCTAAGCGAAGTATCAGTTCAGTTGTGCATGTAAGTGCAAGGACACAGACACAAACCAAACGCTTCAAAGCACATACAGCACTGAAGCTTGCAATATCGAGAACATACATAGAAGTAATGTTGATGGCATTCAATGGATACAACAAGCTGCATATACAATTGTAGTGATTGTGTGATATTAGCTCTGCTCCAAAACCTAGTGAGCTGCTTATATTTCTTTATAGTTCATCACATTTACAGAAAAGGCAATTCCAGAATGCTTAGATTGTAGATTATATATCTATCCATATATCTCCTCAAAATGACTTGAACTGATTTAAAATAAGACAAACCAAGCTTTACTATATTTAAATAACCTATAAACTTTAATAAAAAAGTGTTTTTCTTTCTAGTTTTGAACCAGGTTCTCTCACAAACTTAATGTTTTTATTTAATGGTAAAATCACTGGATAAAAATGAACATATTACTCTAATCGAGTTAGCTTAGCAACATGCTAACATATATCACAAGTCATGTGCCATAAACAATTTCTGCCTCTAACTACTATTCTGAGGATCCATTTCAGTCAATGTTACCTCACTAAGTTTGGAAACCCAACCTTTGTCTATAAAGTTCAAAGCTAATTTAGGTTCACTTTAATTTCGCATTAATACTGACAACGATTTATTTGATTGATGCCACCAAATCTCTTTGCTGTCGTTTGCAGGTATGTCTTCTTCTTTTACTGAAGTATCTAACTGCTTCACATGGTGGAAGTTTAAAAAATATATACCAATTGTGGCCATTGCTACTTGAATCTCTTCAAAATCCACTGAAAATTAATGACTTAGAGTCACTTTGTTGCTTCAAATCACTGCCAGTGAATGCACACATACTTCTACTGTCTGAAAAAACATCCAGTACTTACAGAGACGGTGGAGCTGGGTGTGTTTGTTCCATAGCCAGAAGAGGGAAGGGATGCCAAGGACCAGCGTCGCCCGTCAGTTCTACAAACACACATACAATACAAATACCCTCAAATACTTACAAGTATTGCATAGAATCATCATTAGTAAATGGCATATGCTAGATTGCATTGGCTCCAAGACATGAGAGGTGAGTGTTACACTAGATAAAAGGAAAATGCTGAGTGAGTCATTTATTTTCAAAGTAGATCAGATGAAAGACAGTGGCAGTGTAATCCATGAGCTAGGGCTGCTATCATTTCAAGCAGTGCTCTGTGTGCAATTTCCTAAGGGCCTGGCTGATTGAATGGTCTGATGATAACCACAGGAAGACAAATGCCACAAACACTGGGAGGAGAGATATATGGGCCGATTAAATACAGAAAAATCCCCAAAATGGTTGTGCAGGCACTTGATGTCAGTATCCACAGTGAACAGTTCAATGAACATGGGGAAGTTTATGATACATAATGGTTGATTTCTGGGACATATATACAACAAGTAAAATAGAGTCAATCTCATGAATCTCATATCCAGGTCACATTTCACCGCAAAATTAGAAGAAAGTACATGTAATAATTATATATGGATGTCCAATGTCACATAAAAAATAAATAAAAAAAATGTGTTATGGTCCTAAAAAAAGCTTCATTGTCTGAAAAAAGCTTCAATCTGACCTGAACATGTTATGAGATTTGCTCAGTAGGCTTCATTTAAATTACCTGTCTGCTCTTAGTCCATGACTAGAGGATTATAAATAGTAAAAAAAAGAAAAAAAGAAAAAAAAAGTATAAGATTTTTGAAACAAAAGACCCATTTTTCACCCCATCCTGTCTGATCGAACTGAGTTTGCCTTGACAGGTTTAAATCTCAACTTCTGAACCACGGTTTGAAATTCATTTCCGTCTAAAACTGTATAAAGCCTGTCAGTGCCTGAGGTTTTCAAAAGCAGAAACCAAAAGCTTTCATCAGCCGCATGCTCCTTGCATCAAACATCGTTTACTTGAACACTGTAATGATATCCTGATATTCCTGACAGATCTGGACCACCTATTCTAATAATACAGCAATTTATCTCTCAGATTATCCATTTTGAGAACTGGTTTAATATAGTACATTCATCTTACAATTTTTATTTTATGGTAATCCCACCACCACTCTATCCCAGGTGTTTGCTTGCCCTCCGGAGTCAAAAGAGCCCAGTCCAAATCTCTATAATACTCTCATCCTTAGATATGGGCCCCTTTGTTTTTTTTTTGTTTTTTTGTTGCTTATTCTCAAAGTAGTTTGGTAGATTGGAAATATAGAAAACTGAGATGAGCCATATAGATAATCACTTGTGTCCATGTCATTACCTGCGTGTGAAGGAGAAATGAGCTGAAGCACTAGGGGAGAAGTTTCTAGGGCTGTCTTGTGGACTGGTGCCTAAAAAATAAAAATAAATCACACTTTTTACTGTGTCATCAATTAATTATTCTAACAATATTATTAACATCAACATCTTCTGCAGTTTCAAATGTATGGCTGATCTAGCTCTATCATCTTTCTTCTTAATGATTATTCAGTAAATAAAAATTAGCTTTGTCCCACAAAACTATTGTATCACTTTAAATGCCTTGGTTAATATTAAACAAATCATCTAGGTGGTTTTAACAGTACTTTGTATTATGCCTTTTTGACAAACCTTAATAACAAACAACATAAGGGTGAGTTAAACCCAGAGACAGGCCAGAAATGCCCCACACCATTGTCACCATATGCTCGCTCTTATTAGCTGAACCCCACTGTTTCTGGGGATTGCTTTTGGCAGTATGGCCACATTTGAGGGTCTGGGACATCCCAAAGCATGGCCATTAGAGACAGTGTCCCACTTCCACCAACAGAAAAACAGCCTTTTGCCCTGCAATAATTACACATAATTAACCTGATTGAATAGGGGAAAGAGTTAATAGTTAATTAACAGACATGTCTATGGCCCCATCGGTGTTGATAAAGAGAGGCCCTGAGCTTTGCTGATGGTGGCTGCTCATTAGTGGACTCAATTACTGATATTCCACACAGCTGATAAACAGAGAAAAATATGGAATATGGAAATATGGAAAATAATGGAAATAAGAATTAAAAATGATGTGGAATTAGTACGTTATCAACTGAGGTTTTCAATGATAAGGATAGATTGATAGATTGATCGATAGATAGAGAGGCTGTTCAAAAGTTTGGGGGTCAGATTTTATTTTTAAAATAAATAAATAAATGAATTATTTTATTCATCAAGGGTGCATTAAATGAATCAATATTGACAGCAAAAATATTTTCTAAATGTATTTCTACTTTCTATTCATAAAATAATTGTGGCAAAAAGTTAGTTTAAACCCAACCTAAACTACCGGCTATATGATTTCACCCTGCAGCTCAATCTTTAAACCTCTACATTAATTTATCCTGCTGGTGTTACACTTTTGCGGGAACCAATCACAGACTGGCTTATCCACCTGGCAAGCTATTAACAAGTTTATAGAATAGAGAAGTATAGAGAAGTGATGGGTCGTTGCCCATTGATCACGCCTCCTGTGGTCTGATTGGGTGAAGGACTATCCAATTGCGTACATTCATTTGAACATGAGTACTTTGAATAATGCTCGTTTATCATGCCTCTTGTGCAGGAGAAAATACAGAGCAGACTCACCAGACCAATGTTCAATCTTAAAGGGTTAGTTCACCCAAAAATGAAAATTATTTCATTAATTACTCACCCTCATGTCGTTGGACACCCGTAACACCTTCGTTCATCTTCGGAACACAAATGAAGATAGTTTTGTTGAAAGCTGATGGCTGAGAAAGGCTTCAGAAAGGCCTCCATTGGCATTCAGTACATTTCCACTCACAAGACCCATAAAAGGCACTAAAGACGTCATTACAAAGTCCATCTCACTACAGTGGCTGTACAATAATTTTCCAATGTGACGAAAATAGTTATTGTGCGCACAAAAATCAAAATAACGACTTTATCCACTAAGATATTGGCGTGAACTCGACGCATACGCGAGAATATGACACAGCTCCACCTTTCAATACATGACCCGGAAGAGGAGGAGCGCCGCTATCGCGTGAGTGCCAGGTAAGTTCACATCAGAGACCTACACGGAAGACAATATCTTGCCGGATAAAGTCATTATTTTTATTAATTTTTTGCGCACAAAAAATATTCTTATCGCTTCGTACAATTATTGTACAGCCACTGTAGTGAGATGGACTTTGTAATGACGTCTTTAGTGCCTTTTATGGGTCTTGTGAGTGGGTCAGTGGAAATATACTGAATGCCAATGGAGGCCTTTCTGAAGCCTTTCTCAGCCATCAGCTTTCAACAAAAATATCTTCATTTGTGTTCTGAAGATGAACAAAGGTGTTTCAGGTATCCAACGACATGAGGGTGAGTAATTAATTAAATACTTTTTGGGTGAACTAACCCTTTAAAGGTGTCGAGCTGTCTTTTGTTCTTTTTTTTATACTGTTGTCTGAGGTCAACTAAATGACGTTTGTGTGGTTTTTACATTCATAAACATCATAACTAGTAAGTAATAGGCTATTTTCTACACTGGTTTAGAGGTTGTCTTCTGAACACTGGGTTTGATGGGCGTGCCGCACGTGAGACTTGGAAGTAAACGGCTAGGATTGGATAAGATTTGCATATTTAATGAGCTTCAGCTCCGCTGTCATATCTAGCCCATGTCAGTTCAGTTCACATGAGGGAGAAATTATTATGAACGCGGCAACTGCAACTTGACTTTATCAAAGAAACACAATGATTTATTTCTCATCCACCTGCGATTGTAGTACATGGCCCGCACCCGCACGTTTGGTCGATATAAGCGTGAACCGCACACTCACACACGCCGACAGGAGTACGTTTTGGTAGTACTATTACATATAAAAAAGACGTTTTATTCACATAAGTTTGTTGCACCATTCCTGTCGAAGCCAATATAGAAGGCACAACATTGTGTCTGCAAATCCAGCACTTGAGACTTGTTTACAAACGATTCCGCAGTGAAATGAAGTATAACACATTACTAATATTATGATCCAAAGGAAGCTTAGTTCTTCCACAATATCTTGCTATCTTCTTCCACATTGTTATTGCTGCTGGCTTGTGATCGACCAATCAGCTCCATGAGTTGGTGGGTGAAGTTACTGAATTACACGTTTCGTAGCGCAATGACGTAAGAATGAAGCTCACGATCGTTTTCTGGGGCTGGTGTCTACAAAAGCTTTTCTTTAAAAAAAAGGAAGTTTTCAGCTCTGAAAATTATAGGATAATCTTATATTATCATGACCTTTTATATATCAAAAGCTCAAGGGAAAGTTGATTTCTCACTTCATCACCCCTTTAAATTGAGTTTGGTCTGTTGATAGCCAGGCAAAAAAAAAAGTTTCACTGTTTCTAACAAAAATGTTTATTGAGCACCACATCAACACAGAATGATTTTTGGAGGATCATGTGACACTAAATATTAATGAGATGCGTAAAAACAAAACAAAACAAAAAAACAACAACAACACAGGAATAAATTATATTTTAAATATAAAGAGAAAACAGTTATTTTATTTTGATCAATTAAATGCAGCCTTGTTAAAGAAACTTATTTTTAAAACTTAACATTTTGAACAGTAGTGTAAATAAATGTATAAATGTATCAAACTTTATCCTCACATAATTCATTACTCAAGTCCATAAATGCTATTCTAATGGCATCTGAGAGCACATGCTGTCATGAGCCAGCTGACTGCCTCTAGATTTCATGACTATAAAACTAAAGTGACGTTTAATCAGATTAATACACTGTAATTAAATCAACAGTAATGCTGAATGTTCTTTAAAGGTTTCCAGTAGAGCACAGGGGCAAGTGTTCACGCGGTCAGCAGAATGGGTAAGAAAGTGTACAGCTCAAGAATTAGACACAAGATCGCTGCTCAAACACACCATCATGCATGCCTGGCCGTTTTACGACAGATTGCTCTCTGTAACAAAGCTATGTATTGCACCTTGCCGTAATCAAGTGTGAAAAGTAATACATTTTCAAGAAAGGAGACAATCAAAAAGTTGAAGTTTAATATAAAACTGTATACATTATATTAAATATGTTTCAGACTGTGAAAATAGAAAATAGAAATCAAAGCCATCCTTATGTGCACACGCAAACAGACAAACACACTGAGTTTGGTTACCTGTGTGTGATGACAGAGGTGAGTGAGGTCGAGGAAGGGCGGATGACTGTCCACTCCCTATTAGACTTTTTCTGTTGCTTGTTCTGCAGCTAGAAAACAAACCAAATGATTGTGTTTTGTGAACAGACAGCTGCAATAATACCTGTCTTACAGAAAAAGAACAGCATTAACACCGGCGAGTCACAAAACAAGACCTATTTAAGAGGCATTAATACTTTATTTGTGCATCTGTCATTACATAAGTCTCACTGTAGCAAATGTAAATAACAACTGATGTATCATTATAGATAATTGATTTTGTGTTAGAACTGCATAGGTAAATAGCAAACATCATTTCCTCTAACACTTCTCTGTGAACATGCCAAGAAAAACAAGGTTAAAAAAAGTTATGAAATTTAAACTTACTGTCCTACTGTACATGATGTTAGAGAATTATTTAACACCATTTCACATCCATACTCTGGGCCCTATCTTGCACCCAGCGCAATTGACTTTGTACACCGACGCATGTGTCATTCCTATTTTGCACCCGCGCAAGGCGCGCTTTTCCCTCCACAGAAGCATGTCGCTAAACTAGTGAATGAACTTGCGCTCCCTGGGCGGTTCAGTGCAAAAAAGGAGGTGTGTTCCGGCGCAAACAATCCCTGGTGCTATTTTGCTGTTCCATTAAACAATTGCGCCACTGACCAGAAAAAAAACCTAGTCTAAAGTCAGTGGCGCGTTGCGCGTTGTTCATTATGCTATTTTAAGGGCGCATGATTGACCATAATGTATAGCGTGCACTACGCCCATACACTTTGCTCATGTAATCTACACAGATGCAACAGTTATTTTTGCAAATCATAAATTGTTACATTAAAAAAATATTAACACATAAGATGACTGAAATCATTGTGGTGTGCCACGAAGATGTGAAAAAATAGGCATAAAACTAGCTTACAAATTATTCAGGCTAATTGTAGTAATTAAGGATCAGACCTGTTTGCCCAATAGTGGCAAGACATATATGTATATAAGGACATCTGACAAATTGGTTTGTCCGTCAAGAACCAGGAAAAAAAAAAAAAAGACAGAAAAACTGAAAAAACTGTTTAAACCACGCTATTTTGGGTGGGGTTCTCCCATTCCCATACAACAAGAACATCAGTCTCCTCGGCTGTCCCTTAAGAAAGGAAAATATATTTACCAATATATTATTTTGAAATATATTATAATATATTGTAAATACATGGAATAATATATTGATGGTATAGCCTACAATATATTATATATTCCTGTAATATATTGCAAAATATAAATGATTGCCGCTTTCATATATTGTAATATATTGGAGAATATAAATATTAAATCCAAAATATGTGAATATATTGCCTAATGTATTACATGATATTTTCCAATATACTGCAATATATTTTTGTTTCGTTAGGGGTGAACCGCTCCTGGCGTGCGCCTGGTAAATACGCCATAATAATAGCAATCCCATAATGGAACTTGCGCACCTGCTTTTAAAGGGAAGGTTGGATGACGCTCTGATTGGTTTATTCACGTTACGCCCAAACCACACCTATGAATAATGAAGCTACTTCAGACCAACCCATTTTAGATTTGCGCCGGGCGCAAGAGCTATTTATCCCGCCGGGAAAATAGCAACAGCGCCGAGACCCGCCCACAAAATTACTTGCGCTTCGCGCTTTGACACTTGCGTTTCAGATCGTTAAAATAGAGCCCTCTATGTCTTATGGGCAGAGGTGTCATGCCCATTCCCACTGCTAAATTCTAACATGCTCACTTGTCAGGGATCACAACTATTCAGTATTTACTCTAATCTTAGAATATTGAAGGCAGCCTACAAAATGAACAATGAAAAGTTGCATTGGTGAAATAGTTTTGAAGCTAAAAAAAAATGTCTCAAAGCCAAGGGGACCATCAAGTTTTTGTCTGTGGGTGAAAATTATTTTCAGACCATCCTATAATATTCTATCCACCTACCCTAAACCTATGGTTGCTCTGATTTTGCCAAGTAATGTTCCTGGATCAATATCTATTGTTGATACTGGAACAATATTCCTGTCCAAAAACATAGTCCTAACCATTTCTATTTCTATACCTAATATTATTTATCCCTAATATCAGAGGAAAAGGATATGTGAATAAGAATGGCATAGAAGCCCCTAACCTTAACAAGGTTAAGGATTGCAGCTATTGTCATCTTTGTGCCCTCTTTGTCCACATAACATAGGATTTACCAGGACCACCCACACCCACTTGGTTTCCATGTTTTATGGGGACTTTCAATAATGATTTTTAGTAATGTACAAACTGTAAACCCTAAACATACCCATCACAGCAAATCTCACAAAAATAAAAATAAAATAAATTATGGCATAACTGTTAGAACCTACCCAAAGGGTAGATTATAGAAACATTAATCATGATTAGTCTTTGCCCTTGTAAACCTTCAAGATGTCAGGACATTGCTAATGTGTTCCGGGAGACTGCTAAACTGATGACTAATTGTCTTTACTTGTTAAAAGAGCCCACCATCAAGTTAATATGCTAGTCTGGTGTATACATTTTATCACCTGTTCTAAATCTGAAAAAATAATCTTTTTTTTTTTTTGATAGCTTAAAAATAATAACAAAAAAATAGCACATTTCTCCCCCAAAAATGCCTAACCCCAAGCATTGGAATAGTGATGCTTCAGCAGCACAGAAGTGGAGGACAGGCTGAAATCCTAGAGGCGAATTGAACATGTGACTGTGGCCTCTTCTCTAGCCATTGATCCCAAAGCTGGTGTCTAAATGGCAGCCTGGCAGACATCACAGATGACATTGCAAAGCCCTTGTGATCATCCCATCAGCAAAGATACTGTTAAGAGGGAACTGCTTGTGAATCTATTACATTAATGGTAATGTTAAAGGAATAGTTGCCCCCCCACCCTAAAAAAACAAATCTCTTTCAACATGCTTTTTTTTCTTCCTTCCGAGGAACTCAAAAGTAAATATTTGACACAATGTCCAGGCTGCTATTTTGCATACATTTAATGTGAACTATGACTTTAGCCATCTCTATGAGTCTTAATTTATTATTTCCTACTTGAAAGCATGAATAATGCATTCAAGAAAAGGTCATGAGAAATAAGTGTTTGCCACAGCTTGATGGTTAAAGAGTTGCATTTTCCTCTCCGAGTTAGATATGTCATTGGCTGAAAATGCGCATGATTTTAGGAAAACAAGAAACAATTTCTAGCTTTTAGTGAACTAAGATGAATTAGACAACATTCTTAAGCATATGAGCATGACCTACTAACAGTGCAGTCAAATATGATTCATAAAACATCTAGAAACATTACACTAAACAACTGAATAACATTGACATTTGGCTACATATGCAAGAAAATCAAAAACTATTTAAATCATTTTACTGAATGCATGTGGAGCAGCAGATGACTCTATGACTCTTAGATGACTAAAAAAAATGTCAAGTAAGAAAAATGACGATGAAGCACTTTAAAGGAGCCGTACCCTACATTTGTGTACAATTTAGTAAAACCAAGTACCTTATGATAGTCAATGTTTCTTACACTGAATACAGCTGCAATTTAGTTCTATATGACCATTTTTCACCTTCAATCTGACCCTTAGACATCAAATATGTAAAATTACATAACTTTAGATATATAGTTTTATGGTACTCTTGTGAGCTCATGGTTATAGGGTTAAGATTTCGTGACAAGCTGTTTCTGCAATAAATGGTATTTTGGACTGCTGACAGAATTTTGATACGTGAAAGTTTCTTTAAGAGAGCAAGAAAAGACCCCTTTAAATATGAGGCATGGTAGAGTATAATATCTGCTTCATGAGTGCTCTGTTAAAGAGGATCAGATTTTGCTATTTATACAGCTCCTACACACAGGCAGATTAGGAATGGACTGTACTCAGCTCCATACTTCTTACTGTAGCTATGATGACAATTCAGTAACTCGTGCTACATCTGGAAGAAACCCACAAAGAAATGACTGTAAGCAACTTAATGACTGAATCATAAATTATCAGTCAATGTTATGCTACTTGACAACAGACATTTTGCTTTCGTCACTGACTTTAGTCATTCAGGCGTTTACACACTTTGCAAAAGCTAATTGTGAAGCTGTCTCTTTAATGGTCTTTGCTTGTCCTCAGTGAGTCCTTTGTTTATTTTACAAAGAGTTAAATCCATCATTGTTCATAGCATATAAACAGAGTCTGTGGTAAATTATATGACAATGTGGTTTGGTGCATGTGCTTTCCACACGCTTCTCGAGCTGTAATACTCATGGGAATGTATTGTTTGAATCAAGTCATATTTTATTCCCATGTCCCTTTTTTCTTTCACATTACTTTCCTAGATCTATTTAGCTTCATACTAAAACAGTTCACTTCAGAGTCAAGGTTAATAAATTTTTATTTTTATTTTTTTATGTTAAATGTAAAAAATAAAAAGGTCTCCAATTTAAAATTTTCTAGTGACTGATCAAACCTAAATTTTTCAGTTGACCAAATTTAATTTCTGTGAATTGATGCAATTTAATTAACTGAAATTCAATTTGGCCAAACGAAAATTAGAAAACCGAAAATTAAAAAAAATTAGGAACCATGAAATATTTTTACAGTGTACTAATTATTTACGATTCTCAATTTATCAAGCACCAGAGAAACATTCAGTAACTTCACTTCTAAACATCGCTCTGAAGTACGATCTGCACAGCATCCACCCATGCCATTCAATACAGAAATGAACAAAAGAAAGATCCTGATACCTAAATGTCAAATGTCACTAATTTATACCATGTTAACAAAACTCATGATTTCTTCATGGCCAGCATCTCAGAAGACTCAACAGAAGGTCAACAATAGTCAGATAAAACATTCTGTGCTCCAATAATATGATTGAATACAAGGACATATTTGAAGAACTAAGAGACTAAATCAAGGTCAGTTTTGTGAATTAAGAAGATACAATATAAAATGTATATTTTATATATATTTTATATAATTATATTTTACTAAGGAACACATGAGGAAAGCTTTGACATTATCACAGCCATTATGCATTAAAATAGTACACATTACTGAAACCTCCACCCAATACAGTCTAATAAACAGCCCTCTGAAGAAGGCAAAATGCACAATCCTGTCTCCCTTGCATGCTTTCCACAACTAATTCACTTCAAACAAATGAGTGATTCGGTCAGATTTACTGATGCTAATCGGATCATCTGTATCATCAACGGTAAAATGGGTCATTCCCAGGATTAAAATGCGTGCAAGAAGGAAAAGGACAAGCAGAAACGCACATGACTGTTTGATAAAGATATCTATGGCTGGTTGGCCTTTTGGTGAAGGTTTGGTCTAGTCAGATGAGAGGTGAAAAGGATACGGCGCAACATCAGCATTAACTGCAAAAAGCAGTATACCCGATAGTATCGGTCTAACACACGGAGAGAGCCAGCAATGCTCAAGCGTATTTACAGAACAATTCCCTTTCCTCGCATTCAACATGCATATTTAACAAATGCACGGTAATTACGCTCATACGTAAACATCTTTTGTGCCTGCCTCATGCACTGAACAATAACGCCCTGATTACAATCAAGAGGTACTCCAGTTCTGCATTCACAAAGGACATTTAACACAATAGAAAACACAGCACCTGCATTACCATATTGTTCTCACCTCAAAATCATTTCATTCTTGATTAAGTTCTAAGACTTAAAAGCCCAAACCCACAAAACTGTAAAGTGGCGACAAACAATCAACCAGAACTTGATTACCTTTTGGAGCGCCGTAAACTTGGTCCACTGATAAAGTGAGGCATAGAAAAGTTGGAGAGTACAGTCCACAAGCTGGAGTCAGACATTGTCCCAAAGTCATGCCCCCAGAGTGCTCTGAGCTGTCTTGAAAAAGAAAGTGAAGTGAAATGCCTGGCTTCCAAGAGAAGTAGGCACCCAGAGCAAGAGTCCCGGGAAGTCTTCCCAGCACAATGCTCTGCGACTACAGAATTTCGTCCAGGCACATCTGCTACTCGTTGCAGCATACAGAGGCTGTCAAGGGGACGGTTTGTCCTTAGAAGTGTCCTAAATCGAATAGTGAGAAAGCTCCTCTGAGCTGTTTCCTATTCAGGTCATATCCATTCCTGCTCGAATGCTGGATGCCTCTGGGACAGAGGGACAGGACTACTTGCAGCAGGATGATTTTTTGTTTTGATGTGAGAGTTGCTGTGAGAGTTGCATGGCTTTGCCGCTCTCCTGTAGACTCATTGAGACTCAAGAATGCTCCATATCACATAACAGACACCTACCGTACCACATCCTGAGGCAGGGAGGGGAGAGGAAAGGAAGGGAGGGGGGTGTGAGTCAGAGCAGCAATGCATCATCAGCAGACGACGCAGTGAATGCAATCACGGCTCTTCCCTGTCTGGCCCCACTCCAGAACCCATCGGGCCATTTGAAATGGAAATGCACAGCTTTTCGACCGTAACCACGTGCAAGTCCTGCACGCTGTAACCAAGCCTCTTCCCCCCCATCTTATTTTTTTTTTTCTTTGCTGGACCTGCCATATGAGGAAAACCACCCTCTCTCTTTCACTTCAGCACCTTTGATCTGCTCCTTTTCTGTTCTTCAATCTGCTCTTTTGGCAGGCAGGGACACAGAGAGGCCCAACCTCCCTGACACATGACAGATGAACTTGGTGGGGTGGAATGGGTCCAAACGGTCTTGACAGTTAGCTGTTGAATGCAGAGGGGCCGCTAGCCACTAAGGTGCGATGCAAAGGGTGTCATTAAGAGGAGACAAGTTAGGACAGGCCTGAGAGAACATATGACTAATCCAGGCACACAGACAACTGATCAAACCCTCGAATATTGCTTCAGATATGGACATAACCATGAGGAACCCTGGTCACGCATGAAGTGAGCAAAGTCTAGATCAATCATCATCAAGTTTAGTCTCATGATTTCTTATCTCTTCCTGCAAGACTAGGGACCTATAGAAAATTAAAGCTGGGATCAATCCAAGCACACTCTCTTCTGTGTCAACCAGTGCTTTATATAAGTATGCACTGTTTTTGGTCTTCTCAATCGGAAAAGATGAACCAGAAACTTGTTTGAACAGAAAAAAAGCATGTTTCCTAGATAGCAAGTGATTTAAGCAAAAACATTCACAGTCAGTGGGGTATACTTTGAAATAATTATTTGTCAAACTGTGCAAAAGACTAAGTATAACGGCACACTATAAAAAGATTAAAGCACTCAAGTAATGGCCTACCAGTACAGCAGCATTTACAAACAATGGTAAGCGGCCATTGTAGGCGAGGAGACTTACGTTAGTTGACATCAACGTAAGTTGATGTGTTTATTTTTGTCTATTTCTGTTCTTAGATCATTTTAGATGGATATAAGAATATGTGTTCTCTATACAGACAAAAAAAACAACAAACCAGAACACATTTTAAAATAAAATAACTGGCTATAGCATAGTTTTTTTTACCAGAGAAAAGAGTATATGAACATAGCATGTTTCCTAAATACCGTATCTCCTCAAATAAAAGCCTGTAGTCAAATAAACGCCAGGCCTCTGATAGTGGCCGGGGGCGTGGTCAGCACGAACAAATAAAGGCCGGTCTCAAATTAAGATGGAGCACAACCATCCTGATGTCACACGCCCCGTTGAGAGTCTTGCCAGTGTGACACACTAATCCTGGTCTCTTCTAAAGTTAACCTAAAAACTTTACAGGGATTGCTCTGTAAATTAAATTGAGAATATAACTGATGCATATGCAATTTTAAATAGGCTACAGTAGTCTATGAGAGATGTGACGTCTGTGAAAATACCGGCAATATCAGACAGGCAACACAAATATTTATCTTCACAATTTTAGCCTCTCGTCTTTTTCTTACTATGCATTTAACTTAAAATATTTTATTTTGCACAAGAAAACAGCATAGTCTTCAAAATATTGCGTGCAAACTATTGAAAGCGCGGATAAATAATTAGTTGGGTCAGAAAAATAACGGAAGCATAGTTTTTAAGTATAAAAAATTATGTAAACAGACAAAGAGCTATTAAAATAAAAGTGCTTCCTATTTTTATTAAAATAAAAAGAGGAAGGAAGCTTTTTTTTCTCTCTCACGTGCAACCATTGGAAGCACATTAGTTGGGTTAGAGGCTAAAATTACCGCACGTGCAACCGCAACCTATATAGAAATTAAGCGTGGAATAAACATTTTACATTTTTCAAACTGACTCAGTGGTAGTTACCGATTAGGCTACAGTAATTCTGACCCAAATGGCTTTGTCGCCTTTCTGGCTGTTGTTGTATGGCGATATTTTTGCAAATGTTTCTATAAAAAAAAAAAAAAAATAAAAAAAAAAAAAAAATGATATCTTTCCACTGGAACACTATCGCTTTTAAAGCAATTATTTTTTCAAAAAGATGGAATTAGAAATACAGGCCTGCCTCTAATAAAAGTCTGCTTCAAATAAAAGCCTGTTACCTTCTGCAGTTCAGGTAAAAAAAGGCCCCGGACGTTATTTAAAGAATTACGGTATCTGCAAACATTTTATGGTATTTTATGCTTTAGTAGAGTGGAAAACTTACATACAGCACCTTTAATTGTAAATTTTAAACAAATAATATTTGTCTCTATAATACTTTGGACATTAGTGATACTATTGCAGTCAATATGCAATCAAATATTCAAACAATGTGGGGGATGTGAATGCCAGCCAATGCAAATTTACAGACATCTGTGGAATTCTCCTTTTGATCCTGCCACTCATCAAGGAATGGGATCATCATTAAGCTCAAATACTAATCAAAGCTTCAGTCGAATCAAGTAGTATTATTTTTTAGAAACCATGCAAATGATCTGCAATGTAGTCATGACCTTCTTTTTGCATCTAAACAGTTCCACTGTTTACTGGCATCAGATGATTGTGTATAAACATCAACTATTCAAACTAGTTCAAACAGCTCAATGACCCAATTCATCAGCAATCCCAAAAGACTTACTTGATAAAACACAAGGGTAGATTGACATCATCATTAGGTCTTTTAATGGAGAATTCTAGAATAGGCTACCAAGTACAGTATAACAATGTTATAGCAAAGCTTGTGAAACAAAAGGAAGCTTCTAACAAAGCATGATGATTGTCAGATTTGTTCCAAAGGAATTAGTCTTGATTCAAGCAATCAATGGTCCTGTTTATACCTTGTTCTTTAAAAATCTGTCCTGAGTGATCCGATTACAAGAGGGTGACCTGAGACGCATTGCTGTTTACAGGTAACAACACGTCTCAAATGTGACCATCAGGAGCGCATTAACACACGTTTCAATGGGCAGAAGCACTGGGGCTTACACTGGGAAAGGCCCTACTGGCTGCAAAAAAATTATATTTGTTTAAATAATTATTTGTATATAAATAGAGATAGATAGATTATCCTTTATTATCTCCCTTAGGAGAAATTTGTCTTGGTCAATCATTACAGAAGTTTACAGCATTGACATTAAAACCCGTACATTTTCAAGACTCGCAACCGCATTTTCAGCCCTGCTGTGTGAATGGAACCAGACCGGACCTACAGTGCAGGAGGGCACTGCGGGTACAGCGTAAATTAATTGATATTTTAAAATCCAGTTAACATTTAGAATTGCATGTGTTGACTGGACTAAAAAAAGCAAGTCAATATTTTATAGGCAATTAAGGCCAACACTATTTTACACACAAAATTTTACTACGGGAAATAGATTTTTGTTTGTGCTGTTGAAATGGGCTGTTTGAAGAAATTGATAATAGCATATATCAGAACAACATTTGTGAAATTAGATGTATTTTTGATGTTTTGTTTATGATGGTATCTGCATTTTGACGAGAAGATGGATCCTACAACACTTCTATACATATTACATATTTAATATAAATATATAATTCATGAAAATATGTAGTTAATTGTTGCATTTAATCTGCCTAATTTTAATGAATACGTACAAGAGCTTGTTTGACTTCGCGGAAGGATCAAAGGACTTCGCAGTTTGCGGGTTTCACCAGGAGACAGCACAGCAGTAGCAATTTTGAGGTAAGTGGTAGGTGGTCTTGGTGTTGATTTGTATACGAGCAAATTTACTGAAAGGTCAAATGTTTAATGTACGCCGTTTAGGCCAAGCTATTTAGGGTTACGTGGTTGTGTTAAGCGTGATTTTTCGTGTTCCAACTTTTGAAATTGTCCCGTAAAGTTAAGAGAACGAAATAACCACGAATACTATGATGGCGCTCATTTTCAAGTAGGACGAATTTTAAACAGCGCAAGAGAAAGAAAGCCATGTACGTTGCAATATATGGTAAAAAAACTACTTTAGTTCACAACTTTAGTTTAGTGACACATGCAAGTAAATTCTTAATATTGATAAAATGTTTAGAGAGCATAATTTCATTTTTTTAATTAATTTTTCCCTTTCTTTCTCCAACAGGGTGTGACCAAGATATCCATTGATGCTTTGTCGTCGTTGCAAAGTTTCTCATCCAAGCCAGTCAGTTCTCCTTTAAGGTATAGTTCACCCAAAAATGAAAATTCTGTCATTTACTTACCCTCATGTTGTTCCAAACCTGTATGAGTTGATTTGTTCTGCTGAACACAACATAAGATATTTGGAAGAATGTTTGTAACCAAGCAGATAGAGCAACAATTCACTACCATAGTAGGGGAAAAATACTATGGTAGTAAATGGTTGCTCTATCTGGTTTATTACAAACATTCTTCCAAATATATCTTTTTTTTTTTTTAGTTCAGCAGAACAAAGAAGATCATTCAGGATTGGAACAACATGAGGGTGAGTAAATTATAGAATTTTCATTTTCGGTGAACTATCCCTTTATCAGCTGAAACACTGACAAGTAGCAAGAATGCTCCACTGTATCTACTTTGACTGTGTGTGTAGTTTCAAAACTAAAGGTGCATTAAAGACATTAAAGAAACGTTACAAGGGCTTTGGTAATTTTTTTATTATTATTTTAAAGAAATTTGAAATTAATTGTTGTTATGAAAATGTATTGTTTGTATGACAAATGTTATAAATGCAGATGATAAAATCTGTTTTGATTTGTTTTTATCCTCGCTATAACATTTTGTAACGAGTTCCACTGCAATTTCTAGTAACGATTAAAACCATTTAAAAATGAAACCCTTAATTAAAACGTTTTAGTTTAATTAATTTTAAAACAGGTTGAGTAAACGTACATTTAAAAAGTTGAAGTCAAGTTTGAACCAACTAAAAAATATTAATTCAATTAACTTTCGAGCGAACTTAAATTTTAATGTTGAAGTCAAGTTTGAGCCAATTAAAAAATATTAATTTAGGTAACAATTTCTAGAACAAAATTGAGAGAACGTAAAAAAAATCTGTGGAACTAGTTACTAAATAATAATTAATTGAAAGCACTTGAATTTTTTTTACAGTGTGATAAATAAACAAAAGGCTATGATTTACTTAAATAAACAGGAGCACTGCATGTTTCCAAGTAGAAACGCAATGCTGTTGCATGTTCTACGTGCTCACATTCAAAGAGTGGTTTTTAATCACCGAATAGCTCAGATTTATGCAAAGTGATTGCTTTGCTTTGCTGATGAATGATGAATAATTTATTTTATTTATGATTTCTATACCTGTCAACTCAACTTGGGCCAAGAAAGTTTTGATGACATTTTCTTTTCTTGTTACCTCTGTATAAAGCCTGTAATTACACAGTGTTGTTAGAGTTGTAACACTCTTTGTTTATGTAACCACTATCTGCTGTTTCATAAGCACCACCTACTGGCAAAGAGTGAATTTGCATTGTAACCTATATTTGAGCCATATTTTTAAGCAGGATAAACAAGTGTTGTAGATGTTAACTGGTCTATTGACAAAACACATTTTTGACAAATTTTCTGTGGTTAGGGGGACTACCGTAATGCTGTTGCCCAGGGGCCTCTGTTTGTCTTAAAGGTGCAGTATCCGATCTCCCAAAGTCAGACCTTCCCCTCTCTCTTCATCCCTGCAAAATTCGGGAACATTTTACCTTCCGTTCTGAGCTGGTCTCAAACCCCGATCGTTGGCATGTGAGGCCGACACACTAACAAGGATGCAAAACATTGCGTTCTCTAGTGTCATTCACTAGAGTGCCCCTTGAGATCAAGGGAGTGAGGTTTATCTTCACAGCTGTCACTAGATGGCCACCGTTACACACGCAAATGAAGCAAATGAAGTGAAGCAAAATAATGCTTCATGAAAAATAAAGCAAAGATAAAGAACGAACGACAAGGAAACACAAAAAATGAACACACAGTACACAAGAGTAAATGCAAGCAATAGTTGGTTCTTAGTGACCTGCAACTGCAGACAAACAATGACATTCAAAGCTGTCCTGTTCCTAGAGCTAGCGTTACAACAACAGCATTCCTTGGTTCTGTGAAACCGCAAAACTAATGTTACTTGTTTATGGGGCCAAAACAACGCAACCACAGTTTCTGTTTTCAAGCCTTCTCGTCACACTTGCGCTAGAAAGCTTTTCTAATATTAGCACGGATCCTAAAGCTCTTGCCTGATTATAACCCTTCTTTTTCCACTGATATTGCATCTCTCATCTCACTCTCAACAGTCTTTCTTCAAATCTTCCTCTTGCTCTCTCCTCTGCCAACATTCGCCCACTAAAACTGATTGGCTAAATGTTTTGTAGTGGTGTTTGGTCCAACAACTTTTCAACAATGGTTTTGAAACAATGCTTACTGGACCTTTAAGGCGCTCCTGGTGACCACTGGTGATCAGATTTCGAAGGAAGGGTCACTGATTTTGTGAGAGCACGAGTTCCATTGCATGTTCATAAGCATACACTATGCATAATTTAAAAATGAATTTAAAGCATCAAATAGTTATGGCACATTAATATGTTTTATGGTAACTCTTCATGAAATGTATTTTAACATTTCCAACTCTTCCAAGCGGTTTGTGCTGTCATGTCTGCAAAGACCCATTATTAATACTATTCAAAAAGTCTTCAAAAAAAAAAAAAAACCGGAAGAAAAAAAAAATAATGTTTTTTTATTGAGAGTGTGTTCTTTGTGGTGAAAATAATTCACAGCCACAGTTCTTCATTTTGAAAATTTGAAATGACCCATCCCGGTTTCTCCCAAAATGGTGCAGAGCGCTTTCCAACAAAATGTTCAATGGCCAAAGCAGCAAATCCTATTTATCACATAAAAGAGGGTGAATGAGAGACTCGCCAAAAAAGCTGGGGGAAGGGGGTGACACTAAGAATGTTATATAAGCACAAGAAACAATCCTATTCCCCACAGTTTTAGAAAATTAAATCCCGATCAAAGGCATTGAATGTAAAAAATAATAAAACCCAAAAAAGATAAATGAATGGAGACCCTGTGCCGTTTCGATCACTGAACTCCATGCTTTCATTTTCAGTGGCGGAACACAGAGCCTTGAACATATTAAGCCTCAAAACAAAATGGCTATGTGAAAGAAGCACGCGCTTACCTCCAAAAATGAAATGCGTGCAGCGGGCTGCATGGGCTGCAAGGGCTTGTGGGAGTTGGGCTCAAGCTTCGTGGAGTGAGGCTGGAAGTCAAATTGAGTTTTGTGAATGTTCATCATGAACAAGAACAGTCTCTCTCAGGATGCAGCCTTTGAAGTTGAGAGCTTATATATGCAGAGACATACACGAGCTAGCATGCATTAACCACAGAGCAGCGTCATGCGTGACCGTTAAAAGGTTTTTTTTTCTCTTTAAAACGCTACGTTGCAAAAGGGTTGCCACAACAATGGCCCATTACTTTCACTGCCCTAAGCATGACACGGTTTTGGATTGTACACTTGTTGATATACAGACTGGCCACATGCACGAATATAATTTAACAAAGGTAAAAATACAAATAATCATTGTTAATATACAAGCATCATGCTTCTATCAAGCGTTACAAAGGTGCTTTCACTGAGAAACAAAACATGTCAGGCAAAATTGCTGAGCTGACATGTCCAGGAGATACGCATGTATATATGTATCCTTAGCAACAGCAGCCATGATGCAACACCTGATCATAGCCGCAAACATGCATCTCCTGCGACCTCTGTAAACAAAAACAAAGGCGGTGCCTCATCTTATCAAAACGTCAATGGCCAATCTAATATGGCGAGATATTAACCGTTTATTGCGTTTTGCTGCATCAAACGCAACAGTGCAGTGACGTCTTTGACCTGCTAACAGGTTGACAACAAACAGGCCTTATTTAAGGGTAATTCAGCCACATGATTTAATAAGTGACGGTGATTAAAAAAACATAAATATGCAGAGAGGAGCATAGCCAAACAGAAAGGCAGCTGCTGCGCAAGCCCTTCTGGCTCTAGTCTGACGAGCCGTGACTAGAAGATGATCCCGTATTGATCTAGCATCATCATTCTTTATCCAAACATGAGCCTGTGCTATCAAAATCACATGCAAAGCTGTCGCAAAGGGACACTAGCTGGATCTAGACAAGCTAGCGGACCTATATTTACCCTTCAACACATGCTGCAGACGCTGCTACTGTGGTAATGCTGCACTGCTCAGCTCAGATGTGCTGTCACTACTACAGCGACAGACACACTGCAGATAAACAGACTGCTGTCATCACAGCCAGGAAAAAAAATGTGAGCGAGAAGGGAAAATACTCACTCCAATGTCAACCCTGGAATCCTCAGTCTCTCCCGCTGTGCTTTCATGGTCGCGCACGTTCACTCTATTGTGTACATGATATATTCACATCGTCCGCCTGCTCGCACCCCGTGCGCTGACAAAGAGCCAAAGCCAGGCTGGTGTGGAGAACCCGGCTGAGAGCTCCTCACAGGGGAGGAGTAGATAAAGGGGACCTAGTGCACTGAGCAGTTCAACTTCCACCCGAGCTGTCAGATGTGATCATCAACTGCCTGTGGAGGGCAGGGAGGCTGGGCGACAATCCGTTTTCCCCTCCCCTGTCGCTCACGCACCAGCACTAAACAGACCTACACGCCCCTCCTCCACCGAGGAAGCAGCCTTACGTCAGCAAAGCAGTCAGAGGAGTCTACATGCAGCACTTCCTATCTGCAGCAGGGCTGTTGACCATCATTCAAGTTGTTGGAGCTTTTTTTACAATCACACTGCAGCATAAACTGTGAATGTTCTTCTAGAAAATAAGCCATTAATGTCTCAAAATTACAAGTCTTCAAAGAGAAATCAAGGGCAAGACATGAAACACTTCATTGGTGTCTGCTAAGGCAAACATAATAATTTAGCATAGTTAGGTTTATGGATTTGTACAAACCCTTAACACAGAGTATTAAACTTCGGTGTGTAACTCGTCCAGCACAGTTTTTACAAAAGAAAATAATAACACAAATCATAAATAACTTAGCCTAGATATCTAGACACACCCTAGCGGCAGCAAATCTAATCTGCCCGCGAGTGTCGTCTAGCAACTCTCAATACCCTTCTGAGCTGTATTCGCCTAACTCTTGCCGGGCCAATCACATCGTGTATAGAGTCGGTGGGCGGGGCCATAATGACGACGGCCGAGTTGCGGTTTCGAATCAGCTTTCACCGCGACTCTGGTAGACTTGGAGTTAAGCTTTTCTCTGAGAAAAGAACAAAGAACGGCACTTAAGTCATTCTTAAAAAGGGAAGATGTGTTCGGAGTTTAGCCGACCGGATACGGCGAATGTTTAATCTATCAACAAGCTCTGTTTCACATTCGTTGCTCTGGTTGGATGTAGCGCTATCCTATCGCGTGCAGAGGGAGTTTGAAAGACAACCGTTTATCCTGCCCCTCAGATTGAGCCCTGTCAATGGTGAGTTTCCAGACCAAACATCTTGATGTGGGTCTGGCTTGTCAGGCTACAAATAACTACAAGATTGCTTATTTTTCAAGACAATTAGTCTTAGACTGGTTTCACAACAAAATAGACCATTTTATAAAATAAAAATCCTAAACTGTAAAAAAAATAAACTCCTAAACTGTCTCCAACTCAATTTTTTTTTAGTAACTGATCACATCTAAATTTTTTAGGCGGCCAAATTGCTGTGAATTTGTCATTTTCATTCACCTAAATTCAATTTGGCCAACTGAAAAATGTATGTGATTAGTCACTAGAAAATTTTCATTTGGAGACCTGAATTTTTTTTACAATGTACATACTTCAATTGATGAAAGTACTTTAGCTATATTTAGAGAACAGAATATCACAAATACTTGGAAGTGGGATTTTTGTTGCTTGGACTAGTAAGCAGCTACCTAGCAACTTTGCAGCGCTAAAACTATAACCAATATTGTTATTGTAATGTTGTTAATGATAATAATTTTCCATTATGTCCCATGGCATGGATTTTTGTATTATTTTAGCATGTTTCCTGAGGTGAAAATAAAAGGCATTTTTTCTATACTGATATTAGCCCTCTGGCTTGAATCCTCTGTTTCAAGAGGCGTGTCTGCAGTGAGACTTTAGTGAAAACAACCACTGCTGTGATTGGCTGACATCTTTGCATTTGAAATGAGATTACGTACGGAGGGGGCGTGGTTTAGCAAGGTGAGGGCACGAGCAGCAGCAGGAGCACTCACTGCCAGTCGAGAGAGAGACAGAGAGAAACGGAGCTGGGGAAAGATGTTGAGGAAGTGTTATTGTACCGAGTTGTTGAGAGCGCGAGTTTA
Organism: Pseudorasbora parva; assembly: GCF_024679245.1. Classification (NCBI taxonomy): domain Eukaryota; kingdom Metazoa; phylum Chordata; class Actinopteri; order Cypriniformes; family Gobionidae; genus Pseudorasbora; species Pseudorasbora parva. The sequence goes on along the minus strand of NC_090174.1, from coordinate 15,217,817 downwards.
TTTTGTTTGTATCTGAGAGCTCTGAATAAACACGAGTGACCTTTGCAACGTTATTTCTCTCACAAAATGCTTTCACCACAGCTAACAGCAAACACGACATCGACATGAATACAGTAAGAGCTTCTGTTGAGCATAATTACTAGAGCAGCATCATTCAAACAGCAGTTTGGGCAAGTGTGCATTGACAGATCCGAGCATTATAAAGAGTGTTCTTTGATCGCTCTCTGTAGTTTAATAATTCAAATAACAGATTTGTGTCATGCTACTAACAGAAACAACGTGAAATTGACCGTTTTAGTCACTGGCTTGATTCACTGATCCATCAAGACGGCCAGCGGCGGGACTGACGGCATTAAACGATTTAGAAAGAAAGTCTGTGTGAACTTTAATGATTAGCTACACATCAGAACTCACTGATCCCAGAGCAGGCATTAATGAACACTATTACTCACTGTTTGTGGCGGTGCGGTTGAATCCATATGGTAAAGCCTGTGCTGACATCGCGACTGATAAACTGAATAATTCTCTACTAATTCTCTGGGCGGGAAGCGCAGAGGAAGGGGAGGAAACCTTTCCTGGCATGACGTCATAACCGGAAAATTCAAGATCAGCTCATCTGAGCTCTCAGTTTCTCAAAGGCAGAGAAAGACAGCCATAACTCAGTTTACACCGATCAAAATTTCTAGCCACTTGGGGACAATATTCAGGCTAGGGGGAACTCGTATTAATGTTGAAAAACCTCATAAAATATTTTTTTTATGCCATGGGACTTTTAAATAAAACTGAAATACATTCAATCTACACCAATCAGGTGTAACATTCCTGAACCATTTTTGTTTTGTGGCAGGGTGCATTATCCTGCTGAAAGAGGCCACCGCCACCAGGGAATACTGTTTCCATGAAAGGTTGTACATGGTCTGTGGCTATGTAGCCCCGTACACAACAAACTGCGATGTGCTGTATATTCCGACACCTTTCTATCAGAACCAGCATTAACTTCTTGAGCAATTTGAGCTACAGTAGCTCTTCTGTTGGATCAGGCCACATGGGCCAGCCTTCTCTCCCCACAGCAGGAATCACGCTTGCCTATTTTTCCTGCTTCTAACACATCAACTTTAAGGATAAATATTCACTTGCTGCCTAATATATCTCACCCATGTGCCGTGCCCATGACGAAGAGATATTCTGTTATTCACTTGTGTTCACTTATGTTATTTGTGTATACACAGTGTATATACACTGACCATGGTACATTTTAAATTAAAAACTTAATTTTCAGTTACTTGCCTTAAAGAAATAATGAATTAATGAAAATTAGAAATGCTGCTATGAAAAGTAACTGACATAAATTTAAGTTAAATTAATAATAAACTGAAACCAAAAAAAAAAAAAAAAACAGAAATGCTCTAGTAACCACGTTGAACATATTTGCAGCTGCATAGTCAGAACACCTTAGCAACCCCACTGAAATAGCCCAGCAAATGAAACACCTTAACAACCTCATACAAATGCCTTGTCAACCACCTAGAACACCCCGTCCTCACATCATTGTGGTGGTGAGATTTGCACAGGCAAGCATCTTTCAAAACTAGTTTTTAAAGTTGAAAACTTTAATGGATACACCTGCTCATGACAAAACTGCACAGTAGCATACATTTACTGGAACGCCTTGAACTGAATAGTGTGATTATGATACATGCAGTATATTGCACTAATCTGTACCAGGCACTGAGCTTCACTGGGGACAAAGGTTCTTGGAGACCGCTGTTACAATGAGCTCAAGCTTTAACAAGCAATTGAACCTAGGTTCCGCTATATACCTGCTAATGAAACTCATAAAGCCAAGAAAGACATCAGACCCAAGACCACGTGTCCTTCTGCTTAGCAACATCAATATGCAGACAGTAAAATGACACATATTACTCAAAGCCCTAGATGTAGACATGACATGTAGACATGGTGTAAAATTAACACTTGCTAAATGTTAAATGGGTTGATAAATAAAAACAAAAACATTACTAGTAGGGCTGCACGATTAATCGAAATCGAACGGCAATCGCGATTTGGCTTGTGTGCGATTATTTTTATTTATTTATTTATTTATTTGTTTATTTGTCAGGGACAATGCAGAGCACATTATTACACACATATTTATCATAGGCTGTCTGCATATTAATAGGTAACCCAGCATTTTTTTTTTTTTTGTAAAATCCATTTTCTGTAAAATATTACTAAAATAATAATAATAATTAATATGAGTATTATATTGTTATATTTATTCTGACATACTCTATTTTTTATTTGAAATTATTAAAATATTATTGTAATGGTAATATTTCTTATTTGTAAACATATTTATAGCAGTAATAATAATCATAATAACAATTATTAGTATTAATATATAAACACAAAATTTTATATACCCACACTTTTAATTTGTAAAAAAAATTAAAAAAATAAATAAAAAATTGCATTTTAAATCACAATCGCAATTTTACCCATAATAATCGCAATTATATATTTTCCCCAAATCGTGCAGCCCTAATTACTAGCCAGGTATTGCAGCATCATATTTAAATACATCATGTTACTTTGAAACGTACTTTTAGAGTACAAGGGTGCCAAAAAAAAAGTAATAGGATCAATAAATCTGCAAAAGTTGCATTAACATCACAAGTCCCGTTGTTTTCTATTCACTTACTCTCTTCATGGCTGCATATGAATTGATCTGCATGTGCACTTTGTACTTTCTGCAATATGTGCTTGAGTACAATATGCTTGCTTGACACTACAATCAGCATTATATTATATTACATTATATTATATTACATTATATTATATTACATTATATTACATTATATTATATTATTATATTATTGTGTGTGTGTGTGTGTGTGTGTGTGTGTGTGTGTGTGTGTGTGTGTGTGTGTGTGTGTGTGTGTGTGTGTGCGCATGTGTTATTAATAACACCATGTATACAAATGTATACATCTCAGTTGCACATAAGGTGGTTTTCATAAACATTTGTCTTCATGACAAATGTATTCCAACATACAGTATACAGTATATAATTAAAAGTAAATACTATCTAGTGTTTTTTTTTTTTATAGCTAACTATCAAACTGTGAACATTGGATACTTTTCCTGAGATAAATGCAAGGTTAAGTGACATTGTTCACAAGCTTTTTTATTGATGTCTTTCCGCAGTTGAAACTGATTGAGCGATTACACGACAAACGGTACATTCCTGTAAGTTGTACTGTATCTTTCAACATGTCTTTAGATGTTCATGCATGTTTTTTCATGCTATAACTTGTATAAAAGTGGAACAAAATACTTGTGCTCTATGTTGCTGTTTAAACTGAGGCACTACTGATCTATTCCATGACATTTACGAGTCAAAATATATCTATTTTTTGTTGTTATTGTTGCGTTAACTTGCCCTAAATTCAACACAATACATTTTCTGCAAACACAGTATGAGTTTGAGCAGTCTGACACATTTTTTCCACACCCTTTTGATTGACAAGATATAATCGAGCCTGATATTCACCTGTTTTAATTCAATTTAAACAATCGGCTGATGGATGATACCAATTATTGGCCGATGCATTGGTACATCCCTAATTTAAATTCATACATTAGCTCTTAGAAGTGTGCATCCCTTGCCTGGCTATCACTAGACCAAGCTCAATTTAAGATTAATCATTGGTCTGGGAAGTCTGCTATGTATAATAAACAAGCATTATTGAAATGAGTCTACACAGTTGGATAGTCCTTGATACAATCAGACCACAAGAGGTGTGGTAAAAGAGCCTAATTCAAATGACTGTGCAACTGGATAGGTCCTTCAACCAATCAGACCACAAGATCCGTCATAGTGTTAAACCCGCCAATAGCATGGCAGGTGGATATGCCAGTCTGTGATTGGTTCCCACATAACTGTAACAGAAGCAGTACAAATTAATGTAAAGGTTTCCACTCTGAGTTGCAGTGTGAAATCAAATCGCAGGCAGATTGGGTTTACCCAGTCTAGTGCATGTCTGGAACTACATCAACAAATATCAGGATGAGGATGCAACGGCAAAACTGAAAGAACAAAGAAATCCACTGGGCAGTTTTTTCAAGAAAAGTACCGTTCACCACAGTTGGCAGGCTCAAGAGAATTCACAATTGCAGATGACAGTGAACATCACATCAGAGATCAAGCAGAAGCAGCAGGGAAACGGGAAGTGGGGCGTAAGGACAGAGCCCAGTTAAACACCTGCCTAGGTTCAGCCAAATTAGGCTAAACTCATTCATGTTATGAAACTGGATTAGTTATTTATCTGAAGCAAACTGACATATATTTGTATAAAACAGCTTTCATCTGTTAGATTTAAATTAATGTTTAAGGCTCAATGTGTGCATGTGTGTGAAGGGAATGAAGCAATCAGCGGAGGCCGCTGGGACTGCCTCAATGGAATTTAATAGGTCACTCTTCACTTATTACCCTCTATTTACATTCACTAATTGCTGTAACCCTTTCTTTTCCAAACAAGCCTGCAGTGCCCCTGAAGCTTTTGCGCCTCGATCGCCTCCCCGGTAACCGGTCCCAGTATAGCCGCCCCTCTGTGTTTTCTGATCGACGCGAGGCAAACTAAACAATAAAATTACACTTCAAATATTTTCCCCCAAAAGTTAGTTTATGTCACTGAAGGCAGTTATCATAACAATTTTTGAATAAAATTAGTTTAAGTTAGTTATTTGATGCTATAAAAACAGGGGGTGTGACGTCATGATTGACAGCTGAGACTGACGGCTTCTCTGAGTGAAGTTGTCACTGAGGCACTAACAGACTTTTTTCAGGATTTTTGGGAGCAGATTGGAGCTTTAGCTTTAATTTCTACCTTTCCATAACTGTTTATTTCACACCAACATAATTAACTGTTCTGCATCTGCGAGAGTGTGGGCGGGCTTTTGATATCACGACTGTACTTCCTGCTCTACTTCCTGCTCTCTACTGCGCAACTCCGGTCCCGAAATCGCTACTGCGCAGACTCGGTCCAAGATGTTAGCGCCATACAGGCCGTCTGAAAGCTTCAACTCTAGCAAGCGAAAACGGATGATGTCGAGTCATCCATATTTTTTTACGGTCTATGTTTCCAAACTGCCATAATACATCAGATAATAACACAGTTTATCTAAAGGGATTAAAAACCTCAATTTAAAGGGGTCATTTTTAAAAATAATTGTTCCCCCTTAAACTGTTTAAATATATATATATAAAAAAAAGCTAAAACAAAATAAAATACAAATAGTAAATGAAAAACTTAAACTTAACTGAAAGTTAAATGGTTCCTTGACTAACTAAATTAGTTAAAATACTAAAACTCATACTGAAATAAAACGGCACAGCAAAATTAGAAAAACTGAAAGTATAAGAATGAAAGATAATACAAATATACAAACCAACCTTAGCAACCTCATACTAATGCCCTGTCAACCACCTAAAACACCCTAGTAACTGCATATCAACACTCTGTCAACCAACGTCACATTGTGGTGAATAATAATAAATAAAAGAAATTAACAAAAAATAGAAATGTTGATCTAACAGCCTACTAAAATATATAACTAAGCTGAAATGCTAAAATTACTCAAACAAAAATAAAAATTGTTTACCTATATATAGATGTATTACAATATTAAAAGTTAAACTGAAAAAAAAAAATCTAAATTACAATATTTTATAGAAGGATACAAAATAGCACTGGGTTTAAATGTCACAACATTAAATCTAAATCTAACTTAAAAAAAAATGATAACAGCAATAATATGACTTATTTTCTTTAATTTAAGAGTTTTAAAAATAGATTATGAATATTTTGAAATAAAATAAAAAAAATACAAAAAGACCAACAACACAAAAACAAATTTTAAGTAGTATAAAATTTCAGTAAAAAAAAATCCCAGAGGCATTCCCTTCTGCCACCTATGCTGGTGTATAAACAGGTGACTCACCTCTCATTAACAATTCAGTAAACACATCTGGAGAGCATGGCCTCTGGAGAGTGTCCATAACCTCCCCATCTACCACTTCACTCATGGGGTGCACTGTTGATCAAGCCCTTTCACATGACCACTTCATTGACTCACTACCTCTCAGAAACAGACAACCGTAACAGCACATTCATCACACAATGCCCGTGCCGCCGTCATAACCAACAGGCCATAAATCACAAACGCAAAAGGCAGATACAATTCATTGACATGTTTTTTTTTTCATCTAATTTGTTTCTGACAGGTTTGGACACATTGAAGATCTATCATATACATCCAACCATGAGCGTAACTGACGCAAAATGGGTACGATGAGTGTGCATTGTCAGTGACATTACACTAACACTCAGATGTTTTCTAATATGAATTAATGTGAATAGCAATTAATATAGGATGCACTTGTCGTAGAGTGGGGGAAAGTATGACAAGCCTAAAACGTGTTGAAACAGGATATCAGCAAATGGACCCAAAAAATACTGCTGATATCCTGCACAAATGTTTGCCCAATCAAACGCTCTCTAGAAACAGAATGCCCCACCTCATAATAGCACATGAAACATAATCAATCAATCAATCAACTTTATTTATATAGCTCTTTTACAATCACGATTGTGTTAAAGCAGCTTCACAGTGTTAAACAGGACAATATTGCAACAAAATTTGATTTGGCTGTCCAGTTGTTCTGGAGAAAACAGTGATGTTATCAGCTTATTTTAATTTATCATATAGCGACAATGTTGGCAGATCAATATTATAGTTTACAGAATTAAATACTCCGGGAAATTTTTAAGTTTATCTTGATCGTTATACCTTTATGAGTACAGTCTATCAAAAAAATAAATAAATAAACGAACCGGATTTGTGCTTTAGCTGAGTGGGATCCCCCACTCAGCTAAAACAGCAGCTTTTGGGGGCATAAACGTAAAGGGTGTCTTTGTGCCTCTTAACAGACACAAAATGCAATTAAAATGTCTGTCCAACATTAAAAGGTCCCTTACACGACAACGAGATGCGTTTAGCCACTTAGCCAATGTTTAAATTCACCTAAATAGTGTTTTAGGGTGCGTTCACACTTGTAGTTCGGTTCGTTTGGTTAGTTTGGTCCGGACCAAAAAACAAAAACAAACATAATAGTCCTGGTCCGCTTAGCGTTCACACGGGCATTTTTAACAGCGAACCTAAAGTTACCGAACCAAAGGCACAGGGAGACGCTCACAACCTGATTGGTCGGTTTATATGACGTAGGAGCTCGTTTACCGAACATGCAAAACAATGCTGTGTGCGGATTACACGCGCGGGCATTTTATGCGTGTACATATGGCATTATTTTTTACCAGAGAACTCATGAAGAGCTCATGAAATGTTCACAACATTCAAAACAACGCTGTGTGCTGGATTAAACGCGATCATTTTATGCGTGTAACACATATGGCATTATTTTTTTACCAGAGAACTCATGAAGAGCTCATAAAATGTTCAAAACATTCAAAACAGCAGCAGGATTTCCTCCGTTGTGCAAAAGAGACGGCCGTTCTGTCTGTACCTGCTAATAATGGGCAACACAGGAACTTTGATGAGAAGAGCCAGGTATGCTTTTTGTGTGTTTTTTCTAGCATTTTCGAAACATGCTCGTCAGACCAAATATTGATGAGGCTCTTCCTCGTTGCTCTACGTTTGCCCTCTAATGTTAAAGTTACTCATTTTGGATAACGTGCACCGATCTTTCCGCGTCGTCAAATCAGCTGCATTATGCGTGGCATCTTGTGACATTATACGTCCGGTTTTTGGTCCGTTTACATGTCTTTGGTCCGTGTTGCGTTCATATATCAATCGAACCGCACCAGAGTTCGTTTGGAAGCTTGTTTGGTGCGCACCAGAGTTCGGGTGGCAGCGTTCACATATGTTCAAATGAACCGCACTAACCGAGCAACCGCACCAGGGTTCGTTTTAATCGAACCAAACATGACAAGTGTGAACGCACCCTTAGACAGCTAGCTGTATCTTGTGCTGAAGTCCTGTGGGAACGCATTTGTAGCCGAAAAAAAGGCAAATAGTCCAGTTGGGAAGAGCTTTGTGTGTGTAAAGCAAGATTATTTTATTACTGCACATCTTTCCTCAAGCCATGTGCCCAAATTGAAGGATAAATAAAGTTTACATTACATCTACAGTGGTTGCACCCGTCTTCGACCACGGAATGGCATTTTTCTTCAACTGGCCCGGCTGTGTCTGTGTAAGTCAGTCATCCTTGTCAAAGCGTTCGCTGCAAATTTTCGCATTCTATTGGCCCAATTTGGAAAGGCACAAACATGAACCATTTCTTCTTCACTTGTGAGCCCGATCAGATCATCACTCTAGTGATGTCAGGTTTACAAACGAATCGTTCTTTTTAACCGGTGAACAAGTTCACCAAATCGGTCTGAATCATTCTAAACGGATCGTGTCTCAAATCAGCGCTGATCACACAAGTTACTTTAGTTGCTCACTTTCCGACATGAGTGACAGTCCCTCAGAATAGAAATAAACTAATGTCTTGAATTATATGTTGTAACTCCAACCGTTCACTGAACTGAGTCATGTTTTGCTAAAGGAACGGTACTGATACTGTAGAAACGGTAGAAATGATACTGAGCATGCGCGTGTAACTGAACGTGCAGCGGTTCTCGGATCAGCAGTGCAGAAACGAAAACCATTTCTTTCGGACACGTTCAATACTGAGAACCGACGAGCAAAGCCTCTTTACACACAGGACGCTCTTCCTAACTGGACTATTTGCCTTTTTTACTGCTCGAACAAAGGCATTCCCGCGGGACTTCAGCACGCGACAGCTAGCCATCAAAAACAGGTGAATTTAAACAATGACTAAGTGGCTAAACACATCTCGTTGTCATATAACGAGACCCGATGGACAGACAGTTTAAATGCATTTTATGTGTGTTAAGAGGCACAAAGACACCCTTTACGTTTATGCCCCCATAACTACCGTTTTAGCTGAGTGGGGGCTCTGGGCATTCACTGTAACAGCTCTGTGTTGCAATCTGGTTCATTTTTTTTTCTTAACTTAAAAAATTGCCGGAGTTGTCCTTTAACATAGAAAGAGAATGCCCCACCTCACAATAGCACATGAAACAAACAAGTATAAATTCATGATTCTGTGAATTAGCCTACACATATATACAGTTAACCTTATTATTTAAAAAAAATAAAAAAATATTATGCAAACCAACTGCCTTAAAAAACCAAGTAAAGTGAAATAGCAATAGTATGTTGTACTGACAAATGCTTAGTAAGAGTAGTTTACTTATACATAAGTTTAAGTAACTAAAAAGAACTGCATTGACAATTTACTTTAGAGTTACTCTTGACTTAGTATAGACTACCTAGAGTGCATTGATTCCTACTGCATAAGTAGGAAGATAATTATAGTAATATACATGAAGTTCCAAGTGCCTAAACAAAGGGAACACTAATCACCATAATGGACTTCAAACAAAACGTCTTAGGTTATGACTGTAACCATTGTTCCCTGAGAAGGAAACGGGATTCTGCATTATAGTAGCGACGCTGTGGGGAGGCCTCTTCATGATTGTGTCTTGAAGCACATGTGAAATCAGTCCAATGGCATGGCGGAACTTCACAAGGTGACGTCATGAAGCAGGAAGCTATAAAGTGCACCTGGACCAAACAATGTCATCTTCAGAAAAATCAAAACAAGCCGATCACGGGCAAGAAGCAAGTATGGCAGGGCAAAACAATGTCTTGTTCCCTTAATGGAGAACAATAGTTAGTCATAACCCGAGATGCTCCCATTCATGGGAACTTGTGCTGCATCAACGTAGTGATGCTGAGGGAACAATAATACCCACTCTGCCATACAGACAAGTGCCTGTCTAGTGTGAATTATGCGAGCCCAACTACAAAATAAGCACCTGGGAACCTGGTGCAGAGCCCAAGTTCACATCATAAATGTGAATTGAGAGGACCAGCCTGCTGCATCACACACATCTTGAAGGGACACTCCTGACAATAAGGCTTGTCGAAGAAATCATGTAAGCAGGAGATATAGCATGGACTATCCAATTGTTCAGCATCTGTTTGGTTGCAGGCACTGCTTTTTGGGCAAACCAAAGCAGGCAAATAACTGATCTGACTTTCTCTGCAGGGCAACTGTGTGGACATTAGTGTCCAGTAATCTAACTGTACAGTTAGTGGATATGATGATGACAAAAAGCTTGCTATATAGGCTATGGCCCACTGGTAGGCACTTTATACACATAACCTGGTCTCAGGTGTAAGAATGCTTTCACCATTCTTGGTGCAAACCCGAAGCACAATGGGGCAACCGACAGGGCCTGGAGGTCTCCTACTCTCTTTAGAGAAGTAATAGCTAAAAGAAACGTAGTCTCTTAAGAGTCAGAAGTTTGACTGGAACAGTTTTCATAGGCTCAAATGGAGCCATAGAGAGACCTTCTAACATAACAAACAGATCCTAGGCTGATATCCTAGGGCGGATTGCAGGCCCCAGCCTCAAAGCATAATGGAGGAAACATGTCACCAGCAGATTTTTCCCAAAAGACTCACCCTAAATGTATCTGGTAGGAAGCTATTGGTTGCCATATAAACCTTTAAGGTAGAGGGGGATAACCCTGTGAAGAACCAATCATGCAGGAACTTTAGCACTGTACCAACTTTGACCAATTGTTCACCTAACAAATCCTCACACCAAGTGAACACTCTCCACTTCAGGGCATACAGTTTTCCCCATGGAGGGAGCTCTGGAGTGATATATGGTCTGAACAACCTCAGTGGCCAAAGCCACAGCTTCAACAACTCTGGACGGGGTTAAAAGGATTAATCCCCCTAACTGAGACAAAAGGTCCCTCCTAATCGGAATCTCCCAAGGGAAGCTGTCTAGGAGAGACATAAGGTCCGAGAACCACACTCTGCCGGCCAGAATGGGGCTACTAGCAACAGACAGGCTCCATACCAACAACCTCTCTCCAGAACACCCAGGAGCAGAACGATCTGGGAAGAAGTGTGCAGACGTCACATCCATCATGCCAAACCAGTCTTGTGATCTGACAAATCAGTCCTCTGAGTCCTGATTTGTATCAGTGTTAACATCTTGAACTTGAATTCTTTGACCATACAATTTAGTACTTAAATCGGTCAGATCTAAATTTGGACCCCATCTTTCTTTGGAACGATGAAATATTGGCTGTAGAACTTGGAAGCCTCTCTCAGGTGGAGGAACATGTTCTACATTTGGTTCTCATCTGCTTTGATAAAACAAGGTTTTTCCCTTGAATGTTTAATCGAAGCGGATGAGAACCAAATGTAATTCTTTAGCCTCACTCTACAGTCTGCAAAACCCAATGAGACACATTTGGCATAAGTTCCAATGCCACCAGATGGTCCAAAAAAGGAACCAGTCTCTCAAGAGTGACCTCTGGTGTTAAGCGAGAAGTTAACTCAGTGCCCTGAGGCAGACAACCGTCATGGAACAACTGACCTGGCTCCTCTTGTAACCTCCTCGGAGGATGGGGGCTTCCCAGTACTTTTTGATTTGTTCTATATTAGGAGCTGGTTAACAGCCGGGGCTGCTCCCGTTTAACAGTCCCCAAGACTTAAACAGATAAAACGCTGCTGCTTTTTTTTAAGCCTCCATAAACCTTGCGACAACAGTGTTTATCAGTCTCCAAAGAGGCCAGAAGGTGAAAGCAGAAAGTCCAACAAAAAACAATTGTCTAATTATTTTAAATTAGACAAATTTAGCCAAATATGCCTCTCTGTAGCCAACAGGGCTGCCATAGAAGATCAATGGCAGTGGCCATCTCCTTGGAGAGACAAATCTGGGGCCTCATGCAACTCTTTAACTGCATCCGGGCCAACCCCTTCAACTTCGTCAAAGTATCGAAATCAGGCCGGCCTGGTACGCCAGAAACAGTGACATTGCATGAAGACATGCATCAGCCTGATCTGCTGCATATAAGCCCATATACCACCAAGGCTGGAGTCCATGTTCAAGATGCCCTGGGGCCTTGATGGATGATGCCATGTTAGGGGAAAGACAGGCGGAAGTGTCTGTTCCACTTTGGGCATCACCCCATACCTGTGCTCTTTCAGCCCCCTTATATTAGAGTAGTTTGCTTGTGACTAACAACAATAAATCGACAGGGCAGATTCAAACCGAATGATTGCTGAAAGCACAGAAGCTGACAACGTTTGGTCCAGGTGCACTTTATAGTTTCCTGGTCATGACGTCACCCCACCTTTGACGTTCCACCATGCCATTGGACTGATTTTACACATGTCCCATTTTAGGCAATCATCATTAATTCATAAAGAAAACTGTGATGTTTTCTCAATTTTCAGTTGTATTGACGATTTAACATTCAAGATTACTTCGGAAAATGGGTGATATTGGGTCTCCTGATCTTGGTAAAGTACTTATTCGCATCTTCACATACATCTAGCATGTCAACTGACACCAGACACAGTTACTATAAAAAAACTGCCAACTGTCATGGTTTCTAAATATAGATAATCAAATCGTTGACCTATAACAAACACAGTCAAAACAGACAGCAAAACCAAATACCACTTTAAACATAGTACATCCAGATGCTACATTAACCATTATCATCTTAACTCCAAACTTTACTTATAAAAGTATAAAACAGTTATAATGAACACGTTCAGGATATAGGTTCGACCATGGGTCTGATTTCTTAATCAGGACATGTCAGGGCTAATACTATCAATCAATCTAAACAGAATTAATAACATTATATTAAATTAATGCATTGAAAATGTTAATGTTTTTAATTCCATAGATTTTTCATAATTAAATATTAACTCAATTATATAAATCAATCAATCATTCAATCAACTTAATTTATATAGTGCTTTTACAATGGGGATTGTTTCAAAGCAGCTTCACCGTGTTAAACAGGACAATATTGAAACAAAATTTGATTTGGCTGTACAGTCGTTCTGGAGAAAATGGTGATGTTATAAGCTCATTTCAATTGATCCTATAAAGACAATGTTGACAGATGGTTTATAGAATTAAACAAGACCTAATAAATTAACTTTATTTGTATATTGAGTTGAATAATTTAAATCATAATTTTGGTGTGACCCCTACTAAGCAAGCCAAGCCAAAGGGGACAGTGGCAAGGAACCAAAACTCCATCAGGGCATGATGGAGAAAAATAAACCTTGGGAGAAACCAGACTCAGTCGGGGTGCCAGTTCTCCTCGGGCCTATTAACAAACAGTGTATGATTATTATTCTGGCAACCTTACAGGTCAGAAATCATATTAGATCGGAATATTCAAAATTTCAGGTTATCACACAAGAGACGGGCCTATCGAGGATGACGCATCAATTACACAGGAATATGGATATTTAAAAATTAAATTATAATTGGGAAGATGAATCTGTATTGAAATTGGGTCATTTATGTAGTAGAAATGTGAAATAATCTTTTTCTTGGCTGCTTTCTAGACTGAGAAAAGACAGAAAATGTATTTTTGTCTCATGGAGATGAAAGACAACAATTCCCAGAATGCTTCGCTGCCCTGTGAGGCCATTCCCAAAGCCACCGCTACTGAATCACTGATCACTTTCTCACCACCGCGTTCATCTTCATAAAATCATTTCAATTAAAGAACAGACACTACAATGAAAAACCGAAACAATATATTGTGATTTAGCCGCTGAGTGAGTGTAACAAACGCAGCAGGAGTAAGATTACACTCATCGTGAATGAGCTGAGGTAAGAGCTCTCGTGATGAGAGCTGAGGTAAACGCATCTGTGCTCGCGGCAGTAGTTCTCACGATCACTCAAATATACTCCAGGGTTTCTACTGATAGAAAGCCATATGCTAATCGCTGAAGTAACCCTTTAATAATCAACTGGTGCTTAGAGGTGAATTAAATTAATTCATTGAAAATGTTAATGTTTTTAATTCCATAGATTTTTCATAATTATCTGAATTAATTATCTATCTGAAGCCTTTCTCAGCCATCAGTTTTCAACAAAAATATCTAATTTGTGTTCCGAAGAGGAACGAAGGTGTTACGGGTGTCCAACGACATGAGAGTGAGTAATTAATGAAATAATTTTCATTTTTGGGTGAACTAACCCTTTAAATGACACTATATGCCTTTTTTTTTTTTACTGATTTCACCTTATTTGAAATGACAAATTAAAAAGTAATTGCTTATAATTCTGAACAAGGTATCATCAAAAACTTTGTCTTATTTGATAGAAAACCTTTCAGATAGAATTTGATCATGTTTGGTTGGGGGTGGTCCCCCTTGGTGGGGGAGGTTTAAATCTTGGGGGGGTTGCAGCAAGGATGGTCAGTGTACGTGCAAACAAGTGAGAAATGTTGGTAAGCAAGACAAAGTGATGGTACACTACAGATTAAAATATCGAAATGCGTACTGGCCCACTTCGAGCACTGGTAATATTATCTGTGTTTACAGACACCAGCAAATGCTGTGAGAGTTGATACAGTAACATGACATTCAGAAGGAATGCAAGGGTTGATGGCCCTGTGTAATCACTTCTCAAGCTGTGTTTATGTTTCATTATGTTATCATAATGAATTCATTGCGAGGAAACATTTTAAACAATGGCATGTTGGCAACAATTATACAATTTTTTTTTATAATAACCTCAATTTGATCTCTGTTTAATTTCACATTCCAGGAGAAACAGTTAAAATATTTAAAGGTCTTTAGATACATTACATACACACACATACACACCCATTCTTTAAGTCCTGTAAGTTTTGAGGTGGGGCCTCCATGGATCAGAATTGTTTGTTCAGTACATATATGTATATATATACACACACACACACACACACACACACGCGCGCACACGCGCACACACGCGCGCGCACACGCGCGCACACGCGCACACACGCGCACACACGCGCACACTGAGGAAAATAAGTATTTGAACACAATGCTATTTTGCAAGTTTGCCCACATAGAAATCATTGAGGGGGCTGAAATTGTCATCGTAGGTGCATGTCCACTGTAAGAGATCACAATGTATGCTTTTTTAACTATTAATTTGTATGAAACAGCTGCAAATAAGTATTTGAACACCTGAGAAAATCAATGTTAATATTTGGTACAGTAGCCTTTGTTTGCAATTACAGAGGTCAAACATTTCCTGTTGTTTTTCACCAGGTTTGCACACAATGCAGGAGGGATTTTGGCCCCCTCCTCCACACAGATTTTCTCTAGATCAGTCAGGTTTCTGGCCTGTCGCTGAGAAACACAGAGTTTGAGCTCCCTCCAAAGATTCTCTATTGGGTTTAGGTCTGGGGATTGGCTAGGCCATGCCAGAAACTTGATATTCTTCTTACAGAGCCACTCCTTGGTTATCCTAGCTGTATGGCTCGACCCATCCAACCATCTTCAATGCTCTAACTGAGGGAAGGAGGTTGTTCTCCAAAATCTCGTAATAAATTGCCCCGGTCATCCTCTCCTTAATAGTGCAGTCGCCCTGTCCCATGTGCTTAAAAACACCTCCCAAAGCATAATGCTACCACCAACAGGCTTCACAGTATGGATGGTGTTCTTGGGATGGTACTCATCATTCTTCTTCCTCCAAACACGTTTAGTGGAATTATGACCAAAAAGTTATATTTCGCTCCCATCTTACCACATTACTTTCTACCATGACAACTCTGGATCATCCAAATGGTCACTGGCAAACTTAAGACAGGCCTGGATATGTGCTGGTTTAAGCAGGGGAACCTTCCATGCCATGCATGATTTCAAACCATGACGTCTTAGTGTATTAATAACAGTAACCTTGGAAACGGTGGACCCAGCTCTATTCAGGTCATTGACCAGCTCCTTCATGTAGTTCTGGGGTGATTTTTCACCTTTCTTAGAATCATTGAGACCCCATGAGGTGAGATCTTGCATGGAGCCCCAGTCTGAGGGAGATTGACAGTCATGTTTAGCTTCTTCCATTTTCTAATGATTGCTCCAACAGTGGACCTTTTTTCACCAAGCTGCTTGGCAATTTCCCAGTAGCCCTTTCCAGCCATGTGGACGTGTAAAATTTTGTCTCTAGTGTCTTTGGACAGCTCTTTGGTCTTGGCCATGTTAGTAATTGGATTCTTACTGATTGTATGGGGTGGACAGGTGTCTTTATGCAGCTAACAACCTGAAACAGGTGCATCTAATTTAGGATAATAAATGGAATGGATGTGGACATTTTAAAGACAGACTAACAGGTCTTTGACGGTCAGAATTCTAGCTGATAGACAGGTGTTCAAATACTTATTTGCAGCTGTATCATGCAAATAAATAGTTAAAAAAATCATATATTGTGATTTCTGGATTTACATTTTTTTTTAGATTATGTCTCTCACAGTGGACATGCATCTATGATGACAATTTCAGACCCCTCCATGATTTCCAAGTGGGAGAACTTGCAAAATAGCAGGGTGTTTAAATACTTATTTCTTCACTGTATACACACACCCACACACCCACACACACAAACACACTTTTAGAACAGTAAGATTTTTAAAATGTTTTTAAAGGAGTCTCTTCTGCTCACCAAGACTGCGTTTATATTATTAGAAATAAAGCTGTAATATTGTGAACAATTATTCAAATATAAAATAACTGTTTTCTATTCGAATATATTTTAAAATGTAATTTATTTCTGTGATGCAAAGCTGGGTTTTGACCATCATTACTCCAGTCTTCAGTGTCACATGATCCTTCAGAAATCATTCTAATATGATGATTTACTGCTAAGAAACATTTAGTCCTTTAAGTCCTGTAAGTTGTGAGGTGGGGTCTCCATGGATCAGAATTGTTTGTTCAGCACATCCCACAGATGCTCAATTGGATTGAGATTTGGGGAATTTGGAGGCCAATCAACATCTCAAATTCATTGTGCTCCTCGTTATGCTACCATAGTGCATCTTGGTGCGAGGTAAGCGATGCGCATGCACCCAGCCATCCTTGTGATGTAAAAGAAAATGTGATTCAGCAGACCAGGGCCCCTTCTTCCAGTGCTCAGTGGTCCAGTTCTGATACTCATGTGCCCACTTGTTGGTGCTTTCGGTGTTGGACAGGGGTAAGCAATAGCATGAGCACCATGACTGGTCTGCGGCTATGTAGCCTCATATGTAACAAACTATGATGCACTATTCTGACACCTTTATATTAGAACTAGACATGTGCCGGTATACAGTAATATGATATACCTTGACAATGAACATGAACAATGTTATCGTGGGCACTTCAATATACCGTGAATAATTATTTATTATGAATTTTCAATATTGTGATAATACCATATACTGTGATTAAAGCTTCAGCAATTAATCACAACATGGAAATCTGATACAGTCACATGCCTAATCAGAACCAGAACAAACATCTTGAGCAATTTTAGCAACAATTTGGTCACACCACATGGGCCAGCCTTCTCTCCCCAGTCCCCACATATATCAATGAGCCTTGGCTGCCTATGACCCGGTCATAGGTTCACCACTGTTCCTTCCTTGGATCACTTTTGATAGATACTGACCACTGCAGACTGGGAACACCCCACAAGAGCTGCAGTTTTGGAGATGCTCTGACCCAGTCATCTAACCACCACAATTTGGCCCTTGTCAAACTCACTCAAATCATTTAATTTAGATCATATTATAAAACATTATAAAAATTATGTCATCATTTACTTGTCTTTGAGTCATTCCAAACTGTAATGACTATTACTTCTGTAGAACAACGTAAATTAAAAAAAAAAAATATATGTCAAATCAATGAAAGTCTAAAACAACAATTGATCCCACTGACTTCCTTTATCATTATATTGACACTTTAGAATATCTTTTCTATTCCAAAGGGGTAAAAAAAAAAAAAAAAAAAACATTCACATAGCTCTGTAATGACATGAGTAAATTATGACAATTGTTTATTTATGTATCCCTTTAATTCTGGCCCTGCCATATATAATTGGTCAATTTAGTGTCCTATAGTCATGCTAAAATATGACTATTTTTATTAGACTAACATAATATATGTTATTTTTAAAATCATCATTACAATAACAATGAATAATTCAACCAAAATATGGCCTGAGTATTTAGTCACCCCAAGGTCATCCAAGACCTATATGACTTTCTTTCCTCAGCTAAAGATAAATTAAAGTTTTGAATAAAACATTTCAGGATTTCTCTCCAGCAAATGTGCTGCACAACCTTCCAAATGTGCATATGTCACGTCTCGTGAAGGCGTTTCGCAAAAAGAATAAGAGCAGGAGTGCAGGACAAAGGCAAGCATTTGTACTTCGAAAGTATATTTAAATTTTATTCAGACAATTTCTGGCCTTTTGCTAACTCTTATTCATCTATTGTGTTCATGTGGAGCCCTTTGAAGCTGCCTAAATTTGGATTTCGGACAGTCAAAAATTGTCTACATTGGGAAAGCCTAGAATGTTTTCCTCCACAACTTTAATTTATCTTTGGCTGAGGAAAGAAAGTCATAAATATCTTGGATTGCCTTGGGGTGAGTAAATAATTATTGGGTAAACTATTGTTTTCATTAAATGATAGTAGAGCAGTAACAAAACAAAGAGGAGGACTCAAAACTGGGTATTGTTGTGTGTATAACACGTTATAGCATTATCCATCAGGTAACAGCTGCAAAATTTCTAAACTATATTTGTTTCATATTATTTGTACGCAAATGAGAAAGTCTAACAATAAATTATTAAATAAATGCATACAAATTATATGTATGAAGAATGCAACCCATGCTTTAAAAAAAAGCGAATAGTTTTATGTGGATGAGGACAACAGAAGAATTGTTTACGCATCAACTTGCACATGGGAAGTAATTGGGAGGGTAATTTACATAAATCTGAAATTTAGCTAACTAGGCACTTTTCAAATTTTGTCTCAAAATCTTCAAAGCAAGAAAATATACAGAACAAAGAAGAAGACTAATATGACCAAAAGCAAAGAGAAAGAGATGCTTTTATTAATTTATTAATACAATCTGGTAATTCACTGTTTGAAACTGTGCCTACCCTGGCTACAGTCTGAAGAGGATGAAAATCTATAAATGTTTTGCTGATGATGAAGGTTTATATCAAGGCTCATGTGTATTGGGTGACTATTACAATAAAGACAATCAAAGTAGGTTTACTCACAAACTTCCTCGTCTGGGAAGGCTGAGCTCTTTCTGTAAGAAAGCACAAAAAAAGAACCAAGTTAATTTACACAACACAATACATTAAATAATAATAATAATAATAAAAAAAATGTAAATAAACATTTCATGCTTAATGGTGATGTGTTTTAATGTTAAAATAATTTCTCCTGCCCCTGTTAGATGAGCAGCTTGGGCTCCATGACAGCCAGTTTGCTTAGTCATTTATCGTCAGTGGATGCTAACAGGTGTCCCAGATTTCAACAGTAACCCCAGTGGTGCCAGTGGTGACCTAGTTTTCACTCTCTCCAGATCCATTCAGTCCCAAAGAAAACATGAATATTTAACCTCTACCATTCGCAAAGCCCTCATCTCTAACACCAACATTAGGAGGTGTTGTTCTGAATACACTACCGTTCAAAGTTTTGGGGTCGGTTAAGGTAAAGTTGGGGGTTTATAGACCTGTTATGCTCAACAAGGCTGCATATATATTATATTATATATATATATATATATATATATATATATATATATATATATATATATATATATATATATATATATATATATATATATATATATATATATATATATATATATATATATATATATATATATATATATATATATATATTTGTGAGACATGATTACACTTTAAAATAAACATTTTAATATGTGTGTGTGTGTGTGTGTGTGTGTGTGTGTGTGTGTGTGTGTGTGTGTGTGTGTGTGTGTGTGTGTGTGTGTGTGTGTGTGTGTGTGTGTGTGTGTGTATATACAGTACAGTACAGGCCAGAAGTTCTGACATTTGTAATGTTTTTGAAAGAAGTTTCTTCTGCTCATCACAACGGCATTTATTTGATCAAAAATACAGATTTTATATATATATATATATATATACTTTATTTCTGTGATGAAATAAAAAGCTGAATTTTCAGTATCATTCCTCCAGTCTTCAGTGATCAGGATCCTTCAGAAATCATTCTAATATGATGATTCATTTTCAAAGTTGGAAACAGTTCTGCCGCTTAATATTTTTCATAACCTGTGATACTTTTTTATAATAATTTGATGAATGAAAATCAAAAAAAAAAAGAAGAAAAAAAAGAAGTGAATGTTTTAAAAATAGAAATCTTTTTTAACAACAATATACACTACTGGTCAGTCATTTTGGGTCAGTCATTTTTTTCTTTCTTTTTTTGAAATAAATCAATAATTTTATTCAGCAAGGATGTGTTAAAAAAGGATAGTAATGGGGATTTATATTATTTGAAAATATGTTTTATTATTATTTTATTAATATGTTTTGAATAAATGCAGTTATTTTGAACCTTTTATTTATCAAATATATGAGGCAGCAGAACTGTTTCCATCACTCATAATAAATCGGAATATTAGAATGATTTCTGAAGGATCATGTGATAGACTGGACGTCACGTGACACTGAAGACTGGAGTAACAATCCTGAAAATTCTGCTTTGCATCACAGAAATAAATGATAATTTAAAGTATAATAAATTGAAACACACACACAAATAATAATAATAATAATAATAATAATAATAATAATAATAATAATTTTACATTTAATCATATAGCAGACGCTTTTATCCAAAGCGACTTACAAAAAAGGGGAGAGTAATAGAAGCAACGAAACAGACAAGGCCAACAACCTGTAAGAGCTGTAAGAAATCTCAATTAGCTCAATTAGCACAATTATTATTATTAATAATAATAAATGATGGCAAAGCTGAATTTTAAGCCCCTTTAAATCAAACTACATTACTTTCCAGGATATTTTGAAGAATAGAAAGTACAGAGCAGTAGTTGAAATAGTAATCTTTTATAACATTATAAATGTCTTTACTGTCCATTTGATAACTTTAATGTGTCCTTGTTAAAAAATAATAATAATAATAATTTTTTATAAAAAATAAATAAAATAATAATAATAATTCTGATCCCAAACGTTTAAACTGTAGTGGATATCTGATCTGAAACAGGAGTGGATTTGGTCTATTTTACTGTGGGACCAAAAACTTGTTGTCACAGCAGGGAATATATTACAATAAATAATCTATTTTAGATTATATGTTTATTCCTCCAAACCTCAAATGACATTATAATATAACTTTTTTTGCCCAAAAATATATTCCTTAGATTGTAGCATATAACTTTAATTAGGATTGTCAGGAAATATGTAATGACGCTTAAAATGGTGAAAATTAATACAATATACAACATTCCAATTTAATCATCTGTATATGCAGCAGTTATCACTATTCAATGAGCACATGCAACAGTCACAGGAGGCCACAAGAGGGCATTTGAGCAGATACATTATGGATAATGCATCCAATTTGAGAATTTTGACTAGCTAAAGTATTATGGTATTCTGGGCTCTAATATATGTATGATAAAATGCATACTGTATACCCTGTGATATTACCACTACAGAGTCACAAATTCAGTAAAACAAAGGTCTATAAGCCTGTATATTAAAAATTAAACGGAAAACAAAAGGAAGACAGTAGTTGCTGTACAGTCACACCATTAACACAAAAGTGTCTTGTTGTGAGTAAATTCAGTGACTATCATACAGTGATTAGGATTATATTTTTATTATATCAGTAATTTATAATTTACACTGAAGCGTTTTTTCATTTAATCTCATCTCTGTTCCTGCATCAATTTCATTAACACAATTTATTAACATTGAGTTTTTGTTGCAATATTGTCCTGTTTAACACTGTGAAGCTGCTTTGTTACAATCGTCAGTGTAAAAGCACTATATAGATAAAGTTGATTGATTGATTGATTGATTGATTGAACAGAAAACGATGAAGCACTCAGCTTCAATATGATCAAGCGGGACCACTGCTTGGAAAAATGGAATGTCACATTTTCAGCAGCAGCTAGTTCTGAACTTCTGATATGCGGCTGTGACTTCAAGCTCTGCTTGCTGTATGGTGCTGCGCCACCCCGAGATACCGTTGCCTCATGCTACTCAAAAATAATGAATGAAAATCGGCATTGGAGCTGCTGCAGAGCACAGCAGGGAACAGCAGTGAAATGGTGCGACTAGTTTACCCATGAATTCAATGCTGGGCAGGCTCACCCACGGCTGAACATGAATATATGCATTACTATTCACTCTCAAAGCTAATAGGAGAGATGTGCCTGTGGAAACTCGAGAATGATTGAATTATATTTCCATCAGGTTTCAATGGCATGCTAAAAAAAGTCATGGGGGAAAGTTAAAGAGGATCGGACTATGAAAATTGTGGAAAAGATCCATACTGCAAAAGATGCATAATGATTTTATGGAAAAAGGCAAATCGAAGAATCAATACCATGGCAAGGCAAGCTTATTATATAGCACATGTCATATAACAGTGGAAATTCATGGAAATTAATGCTTTACACAGAAGGAATTCAAATAATCAGAATAACTATAGTCAAAAATAATAAAAAGTGAGAATTTTTTTTATATATATATATATATATATATATATATATTATATAAATATATATATATATATATATATATATATATATATATATATATATATATATATATATATATATATATATATATATATATATTATAAAATACAATAAAATTTACAAAAACAAAATTCATTGCAATCAGTTGGATGTAGCACAGTGCTCATTCAGTAAATGCACAGCTAAACAGATGTGTTTTCATTCTAGATTTGAATGTGGCTACTGTTGGAGTACATGTGATCTCTCCTGGAAGCTGGCTCCAGCTGCGGCTGGCATTAGAGCTAAAAGCGATTGCCTTGAGTAAACCCCAGGTATATCTAACTGACTTGATCCTGATGATCTGAGTGATCTGTTAGGTTTATAGTCAGCATATCCACTGAGGGATTTCTAAACAAGTAACAATACTTTAAACTCAATCCTAAATTTAACCGGATGCCAGTGTAGAGACCTGAGGATGTGTCATATGACGATATGTCATATAAGTGATATGGTCATGTTCTGGTTCTGCTCAGAATTCTAGCAGCAGCGTTCTGTATGAGCTGCAGCTGTCTTATGGTCTTTTTTGGGAAGGCCAGTGAGGAGTCCATTACAATAGTACACTCTGCTGGTGATGAAAGCATTAACAAGTTTTTTTTACTGAAAACAAAGCATATAATTCTTGCAATATATTTGAGATGATAGTATGCTTCTTTAGATATTGCTTTGACATGACAAAAGAAACTAAGGTCTGACTCCAAAATATTCATGACTTGATTTTTAGTTGTTTGACCCCTAGAGTCAAAGTATGTGTTAACCTTGACAACTTCATCTCTGTTTCCAAATGTAATGAGTTTAATTTTGCTAAAGAAAGTTTTGGTGCACCCAGTTGTTAAAGGGATGCTTCAGTGATTTAGCATTAAGCTTGTATTTAAACTGGGTCATTAATGTAGTCGAAATTTTGTCTTGTTGGACAATTTTTTGTGTTTGGTGCCTTCTAGACTTCTAGAGAAAATGTATTTTTGGCTCATGTGGATGAAAGACAACAACTCCCATAATGTACTTGCTTCACTGCCCTTGCTTCACTGTTACTGGATTAACAGTGTAAATAAAATTATTTAGTTCAGTTAGAGAACAGACACTACAAAAACTGAACGTGTCTGTTCAACATAATGTGAGTGAGCTGATTGAGTGTCACGGCACAAACGCAGCAGAAGTCAGATTACATTCACCAGAAAAGGTGAGGTAAGCGCGGGCTTGCATTCACGGCACGTGTTCAGTCTGGGGCATTTTCAGCTCATGCCTTTGAAAGCTTAACTTTTATAGGAATTAATTTGAAAAGTTTGCATGAATGTCTGCAGCTGCCCTAGCCGAGCGCTGTGAGTGCAATCCCACTTCCCATGAACAGGTGTCCAAGATCATTTGAATATACTACCGGATTTTTACTGATAAAAAGCCATATGCTAAATTGCTGCAGTAACCCTTTAAATTTCATCAATGCATTTGCACAGGGAGTCAAAGGGGCTTTAGTCGTTAGGTGATAGTTCGAAGTAGATCCGGGTGTCATCTACTTAGCTGTGGTAAGCAATTTGGTTCTTTATCATTATTTGGCTCAGTGTGAGAATCCACAGGTTGAACAAAACCGGTGGAAGAATTGAGCCTTGAGGCAAGAAGTATGTTGCTATCGACAGTGTCATATCCAGCACTGAGATCAAGTAGTACCAGCATTAATAAAGTCCCAGAAAAAAAAGTAAAGCATTTATCACTTGTAGGAAATCTGAAGGGCAAAGAATGATGTTTTAAGGTGCTGTACAGTTTCTTCCAAAATGTTGGCATCAATTACTTCGAAATCAGACATTGTAACTGCTTTCTGAGACGGTGGTCTGATCGTTCGGATCCCAGAGCAACTCAAGGATGTGCTGATCGCCTTTCTGATATTATTGATTTTCTCAGAGAAGGAAGCACATTCTGCATTTGCTGTCTGAGAGCATTTAACTGGGAATGTAACGTGTGTGTGTGTGTGTGTGGGGGGGGGGGGGGTCTGCTAGTCTCTCCACAGTAGCAAAAACAGTGCTGCAGCTGTTTAAGTTGCTTCTTACAATATTTGAGAAAAAGATATCTGTCTTGCTTTGCCTAGTTCCACATTGAGAGCATAAAGAACAAACACCAAATATGGTGTGTTTTATTTAGACATTACATTTTTAAATTATACATTCATTTAATGTTATTAATGCAATTAATGTTAATTTTTATGATTTTGAACAATTGCATTCGTTTTAAAGTCTCTTATGCTCACTAAGGTTGCATTTATTTGATCAAACGTAAGACAATATTATTGTGATTTTTTTTTTTACAATTTAAAAAAAAGTTTTCTATTGTAATACAATATAAATGTATTCCTATGATGGAAAAGCTGACTTTTTAGCAGAAATTACTCCAGTGTCACATGATCCTTATTTGTTTTTTACATGCTGATTTGGTTCACTTGAAACATTCATTATTATCAATGTTGTGATAATAAAACTGACTTGTCGAAACTGATGTGCTGATCAAATTTGAAAGAACCTGTGATAGATACAATATTAGATTTTTTTTTAATGAACAATGCATTTGTCTTTATCTGGGTTTGTGACCACTTCTTATGTCTACCAGAGTGTAATCATTCTTGATAAAAATAATAAACAATACTAGCTAGAAAAAAAAAACAAAAACATTTGAACTCATGGTTTGGCATGCACTTGCACCGCAGTTAACCTCTAATTTAACCTCGGGTGTTGTGCCGAATTCTGACCCCCACCAGATTATGACTCCTTTTGGTCCACAGTATAAGTAGGTTTAGGATTAGGTGTGGGGTTAGGATTAGGCAACCAGGTAGCGGCCTCAATGAGGAGGTTAATAATTTAAGACTGCCCAGGGCATTGGATGCAGCATGTGCAGCTTAGAAGTCTTTCAGCGGCATCGGTGGTTTATAGTGATAGACATGCGGGACTCAGAGAAGGCTCGACTGCTAGACACGTCCATAAACCCCCAAAGTCTCGAGTGAAGCAATGGGCTCCTTTCCGGAAAAGGGGGAAGGACAGAGCGGCATCCCTATCTTCCTCAGGCTCAAGGAAAGACCCGGAGCCAGCTGTGAGACCTAAAGTGATGCTGTTTAAAGTAAAAATGAGCCATCAAGCAAGAGGGTTTGCCTTGCTATGATTGTTCCTTCTGTTCCCTTGTGAGTTGCTGGCAACAGAGAGAAAGAAATTGAATGTCTGCAGTAAAAACAACAACAAACATAAGCAAGATCCTGCCTCAGAATGGCATCCTGCAAAGCGTAAGCCCTGTGCGCTCACTGATCACCTGTACAAGTGTTCCCCGGTGCAGGCAGGAGGCACAACTCTTACAGAACCTGTTGATATTCTTCCTCTTAGACGAGAACGCTGCTCCTGCCAGACAGAAGGCAGCCTCAGATGCATCACAAAGCGCTGCAGCCCCTTGCCCACTATGCCAGTGTTGGCAGTGTTGCCACAGTTACTTTGAAAAGGTAATCTGATTACTCCTTTAAAAAGTAACTTAGTTAATTTTACAGTCAAGTTATCTGTAAAGTAACTAAGTAAGATTACAAGTTACTTTATTAATTACATTAAGCAGTTGCCGACAACACCCCTGCCGCCTCAACATAGAAATGACAACCGTTTTTGCCAACACTCACTTTATTGGAAGTGCATTTTTAACAGCAACGTCAAAAATGTATCTCCTGACATTTTAAGTTGAAATTAAAAAATATTTCCTGAAAAAAATACTCTCCTGAGATGCAAAAAGAAAGCAAATATATATATATTTTTAAGGAAAATGACTAAAATAGTAACTCACAGTGACTTGGATAAATTTTAATCTGATTACTGGTTTGAAAATAGTAACACGTTAGATTACTCGTTACTGGAAAAAAAGTAGTCAGATTAGAGTAATGCGTTGCTAAGTAATGCGTTACTGGCATCACTGGTGCTTGGTGAGCACTGCCAGCGGTGTCGGAATGGGTGATGAGCACAATCACAAATGGCCAACGCTTCAATAACCACTCTGCTTCAGTTGTGCACTGCTATTGGAAGTGTCAGATGAAACCCAAGTAAAAAAAAAGCTGATGCCAGATGGTAGAGCGGTCAGGAGGAAATTCTTAAAGGGGGGGTGAAATGCTGTTTTATGCATACTGAGCTTTTTACACTGTTAAAGACTTGGATTCTCAAAGTTTTAAAAACTAATGTTGGACGTTTGATGGAGTATTTCTATGTTAAAAATACTCTTTCTGGTTTCTCACAAAATACTCTTCCGGTTTCTTTTTGAAGGAGCGGTCCCAGCGATAAAGGTTCGGTCCTGCTTTGGAAGCAGGCGGTGAGTAAAACTGCTTCAAATGTCTATGTTGTTGGCTATCGGCGCGTGAGTAAACGTCAGTAAACAACACAATCGCGTGCTTCTTCATTCAAATGTGGTAACGGTTACTCCACTGTTGTTCTATGTATAACGTTACACTAGTCTGACGTGCAAAACCGTTTTGCTTGCTACTGCTAATGTTTAGTCCATAAACCGAATCATGTCCTCATAAACTGCGAGTAAACACACACAAATGTTGACAGGCCACTAAATACAGTGCATACCACAGAGACGGACGTCCTGCTGTTGCTGTTTCTCCTGTTCAATTTATTTCAGCCTCCGAATCTGATTCTGGATCATATCTGTATTAGCTGAGAACCGATAGCCATGGGTTTCTCCACGCTTGAGGACGTCACCGCTTTGTGCGCATTCATCATTCTTTAGCTCCGCCCACACGATACGCCTCCAGCCGCTCTGTTTTTTCCGGAAAGACTCGGTACAGCCTATATTTCTCTTATAAATATAATAAAACTAAAGACTTTTCTGAGATATGAAGGATGCCATTCGAAAATAACTGGAGGCACGTTCTCCGAGGCGAAGAGATCAACCTCCATTTGATGTATGTTATCGCTGTATTGTATTGTCCGTCCGAACCAGGACAAAATGTTTCGAAGAAAGTGCTGCACAGTTTATGTGCCACCTCGACTGCACACTCGTCCAAGTGCCACAATCCATTCAAACAAGGTTCCCCAGCCCGAGAGAAAGGAACGAGACATTGCGTTCACTGCTGTGTTACAAACTCCATCTTAAAGGCCCTTCTTGGCAGTCAAAAGTTTCTGAGACAATGGCAGGGAGCGCTGAGCTATGTAGCCGGTGGCTCCGCCCAGCTCGTATGCCCAAACAAAGCGGCAAGCTCCTCCAATTTCTCTTTAAGCCAATACGGAAGTGATTACGGGTGACCTCATGGACACAATGTCCATATTTTTTTACAGTCTATGGCCAAACTAGCCTGGTCCTACACGACTCTCATACATTTCACTTGTACAGAGTGTCTGGCCACTCTCCATTGACAAGCGTTAACTTCTTGAAGTGACTATGGGACATGTACAATTTACTCTGTAAGTACTTGAAAATTGATGTTTAAAACTATTGGATCTACCCAGAGCCACTCTGGACCTGCCATAACCAATTGCTAACGTTTGGTTGTGATGTATGTCATGCGCCAACTCCTACACCACTAGGCTGTTGTGCTGTTGTACTTTCACATATGCATTTATATATGCGCAACGGATCTATGGTTGTAAACCACCAAGCAAGCATTTATGCATTATTTTTATTTCAAATCCAAAAGTTGTTACTGAGCATGACTTGTCAGCATTACAATTCTCTTTGTATGCACTCTTTCAAAGTTGTATATTTATACATATACATATACATACATATATAAAAATGAGGGGAAAAATAATAATACTGTTCGGTTTCTCACAGAAACCGACCGGTTCGTGTCTTAAGACATCAATGTGTCGTCATGAGCAGCAGAGTTTTTGTGCATGTTGTCTAAGAATGTTTTTTATTTTATTTATTTTTTTAACTCTCATAGAGTTGTTACCCACTCACATGCATTACGACTGTCAGGTAGAAGGGCGAAGCCAGGCTAGGCCCAAACGCCATTAGCTAGTCAATTTTACTGGCACAATGCAATCAGGCTTCAGAATTTCAAGGAAACTCAAAAAATGTAACATGCATGTCTTGTTCCCTTCTTTTCAGAAAGCCAAGGTTACAAAAGTAACCGGAGACTGTTTCTTCTTGGGATCGGATGGATACATTTAAAATTTTCTTTCTTTTTTTTATGTCAAAATGTCTTGGCGAGTCTTGAACGTAAACAGTCGGGAAAGACAATACATATGTACAGTATTAGTATATTGGATCCGTGCATTATGTCTTAAAGTGAAAGCAGCCTAATATGCCTGCTATTGTGTGTTTTTACATTGTTCTTTTACATTTCATTACTTTATTCAATTTCTGTACCTGAAAATGTCTGTTAGACCTCCCTGATTTTTTTTTTTTTCATTTGCATCTTTACTCTATTTTTATTTGACAGTAGTCCACTTTCCCCCTAAACATAGGACATGGCGAACCATCTGTAATTTATGATTGCACTTTTCAATTGATTCAACTTTATCAGTTCTCAAAAATTTGCATAGAAACGCCCCACTTAGCATTGTTTTTGAGTACTTCAAAATGAAAACGTTTCAGTATTTACATTTTGTTTTGTTTAAAGTAGGGTCTTTTTTAAATTAAAATAATTTTGTTTAAAGTATATATAGTCTTGTTCAAAATAATAGCAGTACAATGTAACTAACCAGAATAATCAAGGTTTTTAGTATATTTTTTATTGCTACGTGGCAAACAAGTTACCAGTAGGTTCAGTAGATTGTCAGAAAACAACCCAGCATTCATGATATGCACGCTCTTAAGGCTGTGCAATTGGGCAATTAGTTGAATTAGTTGAAAGGGGTGTGTTCAAAAAAATAGCAGTGTCTACCTTTGACTGTACAAACTCAAAACTATTTTGTACAAACATTTTTTTTTTCTGGGATTTAGCAATCCTCTGAATTACTAAACTAATATTTAGTTGTATGACCTCAGTTTTTTAAAACTGCTTGACATCTGTGTGGCATGGAGTCAACCAACTTGTGGCACCTCTCAGCTGTTATTCCACTCCATGATTCTTTAACAACATTCCACAATTCATTTACATTTCTTGGTTTTGCTTCAGAAACAGCATTTTTGATATCACCCCACAAGTTCTCAATTGGATTAAGGTCTGGAGATTGGGCTGGCCACTCCATAACATTAATTTTGTTGGTTTGGAACCAAGACTTTGCCCGTTTACTAGTGTGTTTTGGGTCATTGTCTTGTTGAAACAACCATTTCAAGGGCATGTCCTCTTCAGCATAGGGCAACATGACCTCTTCAAGTATTTTAACATATGCAAACTGATCCATGATCCCTGGTATGCGATAAATAGGCCCAACACCATAGTATGAGAAACATGCCCATATCATGATGCTTGCACCTCCATGCTTCACTGTCTTCACTGTGTACTGTGGCTTGAATTCAGAGTTTGGGGGTCGTCTCACAAACTGCCTGTGGCCCTTGGACCCAAAAAGAACAATTTTACTCTCATCAGTCCACAAAATGTTCCTCCATTTCTCTTTAGACCAGTTGATGTGTTCTTTGGCAAATTGTAACCTCTTCTGCACATGCCTTTTTTTTTAACAGAGGGACTTTGCGGGGGATTCTTGAAAATAGATTAGCTTCACACAGACGTCTTCTAACTGTCACAGTACTTACAGGTAACTCCAGACTGTCTTTGATCATCCTGGAGGTGATCATTGGCTGAGCCTTTGCCATTCTGGTTATTCTTCTATCCATTTTGATGGTTGTCTTCCGTTTTCTTCCACGTCTCTCTGGTTTTGCTCTCCATTTTAAGGCATTGGAGATCATTTTAGCTGAACAGCCTATCATTTTTTGCACCTCTTTATAGGTTTTCCCCTCTCTAATCAAAGTACGCTGTTCTTCTAAACAATGTCTTGAACGACCCATTTTCCTCAGCTTTCAAATGCATGTTCAACAAGTGTTGGCTTCATCCTTAAATAGGGGCCACCTGATTCACACCTGTTTCTTCACAAAATTTATGACCTCAGTGATTGAATGCCACACTGCTATTTTTTTGAACACACCCCTTTCAACTAATTCAACTAATTGCCCAATTGCACAGCCTTAAGAGCGTGCATATCATGAATGCTGGGTCTCATTTGTTTTCTGACAATCTACTGAACCTACTGGTAACTTGTTTGCCACGTAGCAATAAAAAAATATACGAAAAACCTTGATTATTCTGGTTAGTCACATTGTACTGCTATTATTTTGAACAAGACTGTATATATAGAGAGAGACCCTTAACCCATATATATATATAGTAATATATAGTAAAATGCACTATTCCCAGATTTCAACTTTTGGATCTTCTGTCTTTTAACTATGCATAAATTAAATTTGAGATCAGCACAAGGTGATGGTGCATAACATAATATTTCATGTATTGACAGACAGTCAACTTCAAACCCTCCATGGGCTTTTGAAGACATCTACCTTCAGTAAATTCAATGACAGCATGCAATTCCCATGCAAAATTCCAAAGAAAAGCAGCACAGTTACTCCACGGTTATGTGACAAAACAGAAAAACAGTAAAACATGTGTCTACCGTCTTAAACATCTCAGCATTTTTGCATGTCCTGACCACGACATAAGACTTCCAAACATCCCAGTTACATCAAAGCTTTAGTGATACTGTTTTAAAACCTTACCATGATGGCATATTAATAATTCCCTTTGAATTTGCTGCATTTCTGCACCATCTCAAGATCAAAAGTGTGGCAGTGTGAAATGCTGACTTGTATCTGTAAGGGCTTCCCCCCTTATTCAACAATTTTTTTTTCTTTTCTCTCTCTCTCTCTCTCTCTCTCTCTCTCTCTCTCTCTCTCTCTCTCTCTCTCTCTCTCTCTCTCTCTCTCTCTCTCTCTCTCTCTCTCTCTCTCTCTCTCTCTCTCTCTCTCTCTCTCTCTCTCTCTCTCTCTCTCTCTCTCTCTCTCTCTCTCTCTATATATATATATATATATATATATATATATATATATATATATATAAGAATTTCTGATGGAAAAGGTTGACCGGATCTACCATCTGTTATTTGCCCCAAGGGCAGTGGTGCTGAGACCCCCGGTCAAGAGGAGCAATGTTTATATTAAGATTTATGATAAGATGAATGCTTTATCTTCAGAGACAAAGCAAGCGAAGTGACTCACTCTTTACAATGGCAATCGAAACCTGCAACATTTCCTGCTTTAGACCAAATTATTAATAAGCCACTATAATCTGCAAGCATTAAAGGGATAGTTTGGCACAAAATAAATGTACTCTTCCTTGTTGATACAAAACTGTATGACTAAGTATAACAGAACATTTTGCAGAATGCTTCATCAGCTCTTTTCCTTATAATTAAAATAGATGATTTATACTATTAACCCCAAAAAATAACAACAGAGGGGAAACTATCATGAAAGACTCTGCTATATTCCACTATATTCCAAGTCATATTATAGTTTTGTGTTTTAGATTTCAAATTTCAAACATGTCAATACACATTGTGCCAGGTTTGGTGACAAACACCATTTGTTCTTCAAATGGAACAAACGCAAATGAGATTTGGGAACTACACTACAGGAAGATTAGATGATTTTCGTCGAATAAGAATCAGTCTGCTTCTCCAAAAATCTACACCGCGTCAGATGATTTTGAGTACAGGAGACGTATGAACTACTGTAATGCGTTTTGTGTGTGTGTGTGTGTGTGTGTGTGTGTGTGTGTGTGTGTGTGTGTGTGTGTGTGTGTGTGTGTAGCTCACAGTATAAATCAGCACCAATGACAGAATGTGTTTTTTGGGGTGACCTATAAATTAAGGGTTCCTATAGTAAAAAAATCAAATAAATAATTGTCTAAACTCTCAGCCTGGTCCCATACAAAACGCACATTTGTATAGATGCTAAAACCAACCATGGACATTATACACATTATGCATTTCCATCTAAAAATATATATTTGCATCACTGTCCTTCATTTCATAGATACATTTTTGATTCCTTAACCATACCCCCAAACTCAAACAAAACCATTTTATAGAAAATATAAAAAGATTGCTAATCCATAAACGGACAAAAATGTGCAGTAAAAGTACAATTTTATACCATGGCTTCTTGGTTTTTATTGCTTATTTTTCTTTCTTTAATACACATTATGATTTATTGATCAATAAACAGCATTTCTATGGTATGAACAATTCTCAAAAGGTCCAAGCTTTAAGGGATAGTTCACCCAAAAATGAAAATTCTCTCATCATTTACTCACCCTCATGTCCTTCTAAACCTGTATGAGTTTCTTTGTTCTGCTGAACAAAAAAAAAGACAATTTGAAGAATGTTTGTAACCAAGCAGATATAAAAACTACCCTACTATGGTAGTAAATGATTGTTCTCCCTGCTTGGTTACAAACATTCTTAAAAATATATTCTTTCGTGTTCAGCAGAAGAAAGAAACTCATACAGGTTTAGAACAACATGAGGGTGAGTAAATGATGACACAATATTAATTTTTGGGTGAACTATCTCCAACACCATGGAGGTAGGGGAGTGCTTACATTGTTCGTCTAATAAAAAAGGAAGAACTCAGCATTCAGCTGGAGTTTGTATTGGTCAGACAGCAGGTCTGGGGTCAGTGGTCAGGCTACAAGGGTTGGGAAGTACTATGGAGGTCAGTCTAGCTAATAATGTGGGCATGAGATCCCTCAGGGCCACAAACCATTGTTTTCATCATCTGTAAAGGTCAGCTGATATGACAGGCTAAAGGAACGTGCCTAGCTTCCATTCACACCATCATATCGGCTGCCCTGCAGTATTTTGTCCTTTTGTCTGAGCATTTTGATTTATATTATTACTCAACTCTGTGAAAGTCTGTAATTATATGCCATAACTAAAAGACCACAGAGAATTCAGTAAAAGAAAGAGTGAAAGAGACGAATACACAGAAAGCTGGTTTCTTTTCATTAATGTTTTAGTAACCTGTGTTTAGACAGCACAGCACAGCACAACCACACAACACCCTGCTTTCCACTTCAAATGGGATGTTTAACAAACTGTAACAGTTAAGGTTTTCTTTAGTGATTCATGTACATTATAAAAACAATGTTAAAGGAATCTACAACCTAAATCTGCACTTCATATGAACAATATTCAAAGATTGTTTTGTTTCTTTAAAATCAAATTACCTTCCTGTTTGCTACCTTAAATCGAATAAAATTCATACTATTAGTTAAATATGCACTCATTAGTCACAGATGCTAAACTGGTTTGAAAACACTCATCAAAAAATGTGTGAAAGCTGCAATAACCAACAGCAAAATGACACCGTGTTAGAGTGAAGGAGCTCAAGGTGGCGTCAGGATAGGACTCACTTCCTTCATGTTGTATTATGTTTAAACAGACATAATATCGTGTGTGCTTGATTTGATAGGTTTAGGTTAAAAAAATTTGCATTTTCAGATAATTTAATTATCAGGTATTTTCTTAGTTTATCAATTATTAAATACCTTTTTATCTTTTTTTGCTGTTCACTTAAAGAAAGTGTATGTAAGATTGTGACCAAATCTGGTACTGCAATCACTTTCAAATGAAAGTAGAGCGGTGTATCCCCTCTTCCCCTCCCCCTGACTTGAGGTTGCCAGATAATCTGCAGGATCCAGCAGGAACGCTTGTAGCTGCAGATGCGTTAACACTAGAGCAGATCTGACAACCCAGATCCTGAAACACTACTGACTTTGTGATTGGTCAATAGTTGGAGGGTGGCGAAAGCACAACAAAGCACAACATGTCAACATTAACATCAGTTGAGGCCTGCAACAACAACTTTTAAATGACAATATCCTGGCCGGACTAATGATGTCAGCAATATAAATATTTGAATTAACATGATTTCTTGATGTCTAGTGACATATCAGGGCCAATTTATGATTAATTGAAATACATTTCTTATATACAGTTCCTTTAAAATGGTCTGTGGAGTGACAAATACATTTTAACAGTATAAATATTACAGGTAATCTTATTATTTGATAAAATACACATAATAATTTTACTAGAATTAGAAAAAAACATAAAAATATATCACTGCATGATATGATGTCAAAAACCCAAACATTTACATAATAAAATGAATATATTGTAAATATCAAATATATGTAAATATGAGTAATGCATAAAATATATGCACATATATGCATCGTATGAGGTAAACTTCATTTTAAATAATGTAATTAAGATTTTGCATTTTATCTAATTCTGCGTAGGACAAAAACGATGGAAAATTTCCAGTTAAGCTAATTCAATTGAATCTTTATCAAGCAATAAGAGAAAATTGACATTTGTTTGATGTGGGCCATTTAACCTGTCCTGCACTTGTTTCCTTTCCATTAGCACCTCTGAAAGTGAAAAGCACCTCAGTGTTGCAATTTAATTTCAACATTTCTAAAGTCCGGCTCTATTTATGTCAGTCAGTCAGTCAGACCCACTTTTTCTCTTATTTCATCTTTTTTTTTTTTTTTCAGTCTCTCCACACAGTCTAACTTAACTTACCTTCTGCAATACATGCAAGGCTATATCTCCATTTTACCCCTCACAATTTATTATTTGCCCACAGTCTAAGAAGCATACGTGAAGAAGTGTGTATTTACTGGCCAAGAGTCGGGCTCCCACTGCTAGATTAACACTGTGTCAACCGAGCAGATAGGCAGCATATGGCACGCAGTGCATACAAATTTAACTTAGATGTGCTGATAACTTCCAAAAGAGCTGAACACACACTGAGCTGGACTGGTGGGCTTTTGATGTTGCCATGAATATAGAAAGAACCCAAAACTACACCACATATCAGAACAAACATGCTGTTGTTGCAGTAGTAGTATTTTAGTTGAAAACAGCATCAGGATATAGAGTTTAAATTTAGCTTAATAGCAAAACTATTAAATTAATAACATTACATATTTGTAATGTATTGGAAAAATAATGACTTTCACCCTAACACTTCCTTCGTCTTCTATTGGTTGTTTAAAAAGATAGCCCCGCCCCAAACATGTGCCATCGGTTGACACCATGTTGGCTGGATTGGGATGCTCAGAAAAACAGATCAGATCAATATTCTGAAAGCATCCGAAGGTCAATGTTTTTGCTCTTAGGGAATGGATTACGTCTATTTGTCTGCATTAAAATGGGATAGGTAGCAATGAAAAAAAAAAAAAAAAAAAAATCCTCTCAAAAAGCCCTCATAGGCTACGTAATTGTTAGTTGTCAATTCTGCATTAGAGTCCTTACTATGTTTATGTTCACACACAGTTCAGTTATTTACAGAAGTGACAGCCTTTTTCTATAACTGAACCACGTGTATCAAACAAGTTCTGAAAAGTGATGCCAAAGAATCTCGATCGCTCTCAGGAGGTTGGATCCAGTAAAGGTCATAAAGGCTGCCCTCTCAAATGTATAGGGACATAGACAAACTAAAAAATCAAACTGCACTTCAGATATATTTCCAAAGATGGTTTCTGTCATTTCAGGCAGTTTTAATCACGCTGATGTAAGTTAAAGTGTTTGTTCTTTAAATAGTTATTTTATGCTTTAAAAACGGGGGTGTGATGTTATGATTGACAGCTGAGACTGACAGCTTCTATGAGTGAAGTAGTCATTGAAGCACCAACGGACATTTTTGGGAACTTCAGGAGGAGACTGGCACTTTAAGTAGCCTATAATTTCCAAAACAGTTAATTGCACAAAAAGTTGTTGATTAGGTGGTAGTGTGGCCGGGACCTTGATATCATAGCTCCACTTTTGTGCTGACTACTGTGCCGACTCAGGCTCCAAGTTACTACTGTGCACACTTGAGACCCAAGACGTCGGTGCCTTTATTTAACTCAATGGAAGAAAGTGAGGTGCGTCGTCCATCTCTCATCCATACATTTTTAGGACTTGCAACCGCATTCTCTGATTGTTAGGCTGCAATAACTAGGTCAGCCAGAACCGGGAACACTTCCCATAACACCTGATGCACTCGTTACATCATAAAAAGAGTGGCATCTACGCTAATGTTAGTCTCTCTGATTATCCAAAGGTTTACTGCAGTCGGCCGGATCCGGGCCGTATCCAGATCAGATGGTGGACCTGCGCCTAGACATGACCAGCACATCCTGGAGTGTCTGCTGAGCCCGTGTCAATTAGTGTCTCCTCTGAATTTGCTTCATCGACACATCATCCTCAATAAACCCGTCTTTGGCATGATGGCGCCGATCCTTCAAATATTCCTATTCAATAATTATTTACTCGAAACACCATCCTAAATAAACCTGTCTCCGGCATGACGACTCGAATCCTTCGAATATTCCTATTTTTTGTGTAATCGACGCGCCATCCACAATAAACCGGTCTATTGCGTGACACCTCAAACTTTCGAACATTCTGATTCGTGACCTGTAAGGTTGCCAGAATAATAATTATACACTGTTTAATAATAGGCCGGAGGAGAACTGGCACCGCAGCTGAGCCTGGTTTCTTCCAAGGTTTATTTTTCTCCATCATACCCTGATGAAGTTTTGGTTAAGCCAGAGAGTTAATATGCGAATCATGCACATTAATAGTGTGTAAAATGAGAATTGATTGATGTGTCAGTATGGACACAAACCTACTTCATTAGACATTATCAATCACACGTATTGAATTCTGATATATCACTGTATATTATGTTCAACAAATCATTCTTGTCTTTGACTGCCTTTGTGAAAGTGACCAACTAAGATTGCTCACTATACATAATTCAAATTAAGCATAAAAAGTAATCTATTCACCAAACAAACAATGTACGCAGTGTACATCACCACAGGTATTTAACCATGAACACGCAAGAAAAGAAAAAATAAACACATATACACATACACGCACACACACATAATCCATATACTTCTATATTGCCAAATAATTACTTTCATGCCTATTACATGTGCACATCTTATTTAAACCAAAACCCATGTTTGTTTTTTTATTTTTTTTATTAGACCAGGCCTAAGTGTGAAGTGAAGCTCAATGCAACTAAATATATGCAGAGAGAGGTGACCCCATGAGACTTCTGAACGCACACATTCACTGCAACTGAAATTACAAAGCTAATACCGCACCACTACTGTCTATTCT
Source organism: Pseudorasbora parva (assembly GCF_024679245.1). Classification (NCBI taxonomy): domain Eukaryota; kingdom Metazoa; phylum Chordata; class Actinopteri; order Cypriniformes; family Gobionidae; genus Pseudorasbora; species Pseudorasbora parva. Next base: position 15,179,880 of record NC_090174.1, on the reverse strand, counting down.
TTCTAATTACCTGCCAGTATCAACTACCCATTTCAATATGTTATGCTGACAACAATACCCCAGTGGATCCACACAATCCTACATGATACAGCCAGTAAGACCCATGTTTATTTGCTAAAACAATACGTTTTAGTCTTTTTGAATTGCATTACATTACCTATTATTGTCATAATAGGCAGAACATTTGGGAGGTAGCGAGAAAATATTGTCAGTGCTTTGGAAAGTGAAAGATGGCTGATCATTTTATACAGCATGTTGTTTAAATTGAGACTGTAACACTTCAATTGAACAGTCCTCTTGTGTATATATATATATATATATATACCCCGAGTGAAAACGCATTCTGAATAAATACCTGGGAATGATTGCATAATGTGATAAAATAATTAATAAAACAAATGATAGCAAAAAAAAATTATAAAAAAATAAATAAATAAAAATCATAATTTGTCATAACTTACCCTTATTTTGTTCCAAACATGCATAAGTTTCTTTCTTCTGTTAAACAAAATGGAAGATATATTGAAAAATGTTGGGGTTGATGGTAGGCACTTTTTAGCACAACAGTAGAAAGAATACAGTGTGTTGTCTGGAACAAAAGGGTGAGTAAACAATAACGGAATTTACATTTTTTGGTGATCAATCCCCTTTAATGTATGAATTTAAGTGGAAAAAAAGTACACAAATGAAAAGGAATGAGTAAATGAATGCAAACAAGAATGAATGCACAAATTTCAGGAATGACTGATCATTAGAATGAATGAATGAATGAATGAATGAATCATTCATTCATTCATTCATTCATTCATTCATTCATTCATTCATTCATTCATTCAATGAATGAATTCGTTCATGGGCCTTGTTCTGTTGTCAGACAAATGACCATCCCATGCGTAAATAAGGATTCATTAAGTTAAAATAAACATTGTTTCAATTCAAGACTTTGTGGTGAATATTCTCTCTTGGTGTGAACAAGCTTTTAGATTTAAACTCCAACATAATTATATTCAAGTGAAAGCTCTCCCAAACACAATTAGAAGTGACGCTGTGTGTTTAGTGGGTCTCGGAACAATTGCCCTGCGTGCTGCAGCTACCTTGATGTAAATGACATAAAGCTGCTAATTGACTCAACCTTCTCACTGAAATCAACCTGTCTAAATTTAGCCCTGTAACACACTCACTTTCTCTGCTGTAGTGACAATTACAACATTAACTCAATGACTTCAGGGAAGTTCCCTAACATAAAAGAACAGAATACAAATATGTCCCAGTCGCCCCACACACACGCTACGGTACCTCAGATTTATGAGATCATAGCCTGAGGCAGAGTGCAGAACAGTGCATTTACATGTATTTGACTGACAAATTAAACAGTGTCCAACATGAAATCATACAACAGAAACTGAATCTTTTCCTCAGGGCAAACCACCTTTTTTGTCATCAGCTGCAGTGATGCCCACAGTGCACAGATTGTAGAGTGTACTAACATGCCTAAACAAAGGAAATACTGCAATAGTCTCGATCTCTTATCACCATTTCAAGAGCACTGAGATTAACAGCCAGTGGAAGGAATACCAGTCCATACAATGGAAGTCAACAGTAACTAAAACATTCTTCAAAATGTATTTCGTTTTTGTTCTGGAGAAGAAAGAAAGTCATTCTGGTTTGAAATACATTAGCGTATCAATGATATACAAAATACATAAAAAGAAGAAACTTTTCAGAATTTGTTTGATTTTTTTTTTTTTTGTCAACTTAATAACTTGTATATTTTCAGTTATTGCCAATAACACATGAGTAATAAACTAAGATGGAAAATACCAATTGATCATTTATTCTTTAGTATTTATTAAAACTGTTCTGAAAGCAGACTTTTTAATGTTTAAGATTAATTGATAAAAACATAATCAAATAAACAGAATAACAATTAAAGATTTCATTAACCATGACGGCAACTGGTTGCATTAAATGTGCTGTCATATCTTGGTATGAAGTGTTCTGCCAGAAAGTACAGCTTTCTTACCAAGAACCAGCTTCCTTTTTTTAAAAATAAATAAATAAAATATATGTTCTTGTGTTCTATCAGTTTTGTGAAGTTGATGATCTTGTTTAACAACAAACTGAGAACTTCTAAAAGGTACAAACTACTTGCAGACATTTAAAAATAAGCACCAGTATTTGCACTTTGCAGTCTGTTCAAAGACAAAACTCACACATTTCATCTTCCAGTGCAGCATTTGCATGTTTCAGCATGCGGAGACAGACTCCATTCTGTAATTCAGCCCACATCCAGGTCTTCACGCAAAAGCAACAAAACTCCCAATGAAGCGGCAAACACCCACGCCCCACATCGCTTTATATTCCCTACCTGTAGCCCGCGTCTCCTCAGAATGCTGGACTCATCCATGCCAGAGAAGAGGAGCGCAGACTCTCTCATTTGCGCTCTCTCGCTCTGTGTGCGCGCGTCTCGCCGCTACTTAGCCATACCGCACCGCGCTGCCTCCTCTAGCGCTCCCACGATCCTACAGGCACACTCCATCTGATCCAAGCAGCTGCTAAAGACTTACATCAGAACTTATCTGATTGGAGGGGGGCCGGTCAGCTGACATGTCGCCCGTTTCACTCTCTTTGAACTTCAGGACAATGTGTGAGCATGTACGTGTTTGAAGAGGAGAGAAGATGTGAGTGTGTGAAAGAGAGAGAGAGCTTGTGAACGCATGTTTGATTAAAAAGAGCAAGAGAGATAGGGAACGCAGGAGGGGCAGGAGAGAGTAGTGGAGAAGTAGGGGGTGAAGCAGGCAGCTAAATTTCAGTATAAAAATCCCACGAGGGCTGCCGATTCATCCCCCAACCCCCCCAAGCAGCCACGTTCTGTGGTGGCCGGAGTGACTGCTCACGGGGAGAGAAAAAACAGGAAATCCTGTCGTGCATTGTTTTGCCAGCACTAAACAATGCAGCTGGCATCCTGTGTGTGCGGCCACCCTCGGTCAGTGGCGTTGGTGATTTGATGTCGAGCGGTATTGAGTTTCTATTTGTCTTTCAACTGGAGCTGCAGATAAGGAGTCTGGAGTGAAGGTCAGAAGACTAGGCAGTCATGGCCAGGGTGAATTGGGCAGAAATAAGATGGAAGGACCATACAATGAGAGCACGGGGTACATGGGGCATCCTGTAACGTCTAGTGTGGAAGCACTTCCTTCATTATTGTGATGAGCCAACGCTGACGGGAATATGGAACGAGATTTCCTTCCCTTCCAGCATAAACAATTTGTTACAATAAAACCTTCTCCAAAAGTAGCATATTTTATTAAAGGGGTTATGAATTGAGAAATCTAATTTTCTTTGAGCTTCTGACATATAAGAGGTCGTCATACTATGAAAATATCCTGTACGTTTTCAGAACTGAAAGCATCCTAGTTAGTCCAAAAACAGCTTTTATTTAAACCAATCCCAGAGATTGACTATTTATGACATCACAAATAGGTGAAAGACTGCCTCATCAGTGCCTACTAAGTGTGTTAGGGCTGCACGATTAATCGTATTTTAATCGTGATAACGATATCTGCTTCTCTCGATTGATTTCAAATAATTGTAATGATATTGGCCCGCTCGTTATTTATCCTTAAAACGTGTTTTTTTCTTTGGGGTTTGCGTTGGTAACAAGCCTCCACTAGCAGTCATGTTTGTGGTTGCCAGATGCAAACAGCACAAATCCCCCAAATAGAGCTTTTCCCTTAAAAGTAAACACTTTTTATTCCGTGTGTTTTACTTAATCTGTGCATTCTAGGAACTCTGTGCACATGTTCCTTCTAAATGTGGAAGAAGTGCTGATGAGCTGAAAACAACTCTCAGAAAAAAGGTACAGTGCTGTCACTGGGGCGGTACCCTAAGGTAACAAAAGTGAAATGATATATCTTTGTACCTTACACACCCCTAATGCTATATATTAGTACCTTAAAGGTACATATCAGTACTTTAAGAGTGCGTATTAGTACCTTAAAGGTACATATTAGTACCTTTTCGGTTTAGTACCTTAGGGTACTGCCCCAGTGACAGCAATGTAGCTTTTTTTCTGACAGTGTAGGCGCTGGAGTTTCTTCATAAGCCACTTGTTCTATTTGCGTAAACTAAATCTGCCATGCTCAATGAATTCACCTTCAGCGGTGAATTTCAACAAATGCAGGTATGGATCTCACTTACTGTTTGCAGAATAAACGCACCTTTGCAACCAATGTGACTATTCAATCGGGAAAATGAACAATGTAGAATTATTGGAAATAATTTAAGGAGTTTCGCTGTTTTATCTTTTGAAGTTCCTAAAGGTTTTAGCAGATTTCATAATGCGAATCAGTTGAAAATGATATTGACTGGGACGTTCAAATATGCTTAAAGGACAACTCCGGCGAATTTTTAAGTTTATCTTGATCGTTATATCTTTGTGAGTACAGTCTATAGAAAAAAAACGAACCGGATTGGTGCTTGTAACACAGAGTTATTACAGTTAATGCCCAGAGCCCCCCCTCAGCTAAAACGTCAGCATTGGGGACATGCACGTAAAGGGTGTCTTTGTGCCTCTTAACAAAATGCAATTAATATGTCTGTCCAACATGAACAGGTCACTCACATGACAACGAGATGTGTTTAGCCACTTAGCCATTGTTTAAATTCACCTGTTTTAGCCGGCTAACTGTGTCTCACGCTCAAGTGCCATGGGGACTCAGCGGTAGACGGAAAATAGACAGTCCAGTTGGGAAGAACGTTGTGTGTGTAAAGCAAGACTCGATTACTAAAATATCGAGTCTAAAATCCTCCCACTAAAATCCTCCCTCTGCCATTGTATGCTACCGCAAAGCACGTACGGGACAAATGAGGTCAGAAAATAATCACATTATAATCGGTTATGGTCTATTACTGAACCGATACTGAATCGTTCTCGTCTGCATCGCGATGCATTGAAGAAAACATACATTTCGACACCCCTAACCAGAGGTGGGTAGTAACGAATGACATTTACTTGAGTACATTTTTTGGGTAACTTTTAGAGTATATTTAAAAATGGGTACTTTTACTTTTACTCAAGTACATTTCTTGTGAAAAAACTGTACTTTTACTTAGTTACATTCGGTGGCGTTCCTCCGCTACTGTCAATGGTGATAATTAATTATATATTTTAAAATAAGTTATGACTTGTTCGCAAGTCTCGCGAAACGTTGGAGAGGCTGCTTCGCGAGAGGTGGATACGCATCACCTGCATAAAATTAGCGCGCGTTTAGTCAGAAGATGATGGCCGAAGCAGAGGGAGATGTGTGAGCTACGGCAGATCACCCGTACGTGGCCTCAAGTTCAGCCTGTTTTCAGTCCAAGATGTCAAAAAGAACAGTTTCATAATTTAATGCATGCTGTGTGCACCAATATGAACTGACATCTCAGCATACAATAATTCCAGCTCCAACCTGAGAGAGCAGTGGTAAGTGTAACAATTATGCCTATATTTGAACACTGTTAATGGTAATTTGGTAACTATGGGCACTTTTCCTTTATTGTAATACTATTTCACACACTGTCAGAGTGTTTTCCTCATATGCGCTCTTGTGCAACATTGGCAAATCATTTGAATCCTCCGAACACACGTCCACAAACAAACGTTCACATCTGCACATTTACATATCTTTTTTTTTCTCATAAAACGAGCAACCTCATTGGCAAAATGTACCTGTGACAATGTTTTTGCAAACCACAAAATACGTACCAATACACACTGCAGGAATTCCAACAGAAATGAACACTATAGGCAGAAAAACTGCATTTTTTGTTAGTCTATGGTTTGTAAAACATTTTGAATTTTGCGTCACAGACAGCTCCATGTTCTGCTTTTCTGATTCACCAGACTTGCTCGATAGCTCAGCTGATACAGATTTGTATTTGCAATGCGAAAAGCTTGAGAGCGAACCCCATGAAGAACGAGTCATGATAAGAGCTCAAAGACGAGTTCTAAACACAAGCTAAAAATACATGGACACAATTTTATTTTTGTCACATTTGCTTTTGTTAACACTTTCGGGTAGGTTTAGTGTGGGTGTAGGCTACGTTAAAAACACAACGTAACAAAACATGTCAGATTCACGCAAATCTGTTCTGGAAAAAAATAAGCTTTTAGCGCCACCCAGTGGACATTTCACTTTGAAACTGTCGCAATATGTACGTATTGGTACATATTTTGTGGTTTGCAAAAACGTTGCCACAGGTACTGATGAGATCAGGTTAAAAACGAAACAAATTGAATAGCCTAATGTGACATTTTGCATTTATACACATATCCGGACAGACAACAGTCTGCAGTGTATACATACGTTTAAAAATGGGACTGTATTTTTAAGAATGCATATACTTATAAAAATATAAGAACAAAGTATGTTTTAAAAAGAGCTGTGGTTAGCCCAGCACACCATTAATTTACACTGTTTAACCATTAAACACACACACACACACACACACACACACACACACACACACACACACACACACACACACACACACACACACACATATATTTGGAGGTGTGTGAAAGCTCTCTAAGTAGTCTGCAATTCAGGGTTTTTGGATCTTATCAATCAGATCGAAAGTAACTAGTAACTAAGTACTTGAGTAGTTTTTTCATCTAATACTTTTTTACTCTTACTCAAGTAACTATTACGATTGTTACTTTTACTTTTACTTGAGTAAATATTTCCGTAAGTACTTGTACTTTTACTTGAGTAAAGATTTTGGCTACTCTACCCACCTCTGCCCCTAACGCCTACTTCTACATCATTCCCACTGTAACCCTGCCCCCTGATTTGCACATGACAAGTAGTAGGTAAAGAACATGACATGTACGCTAACATTGGATCAAGCAACTAAGTGATAACCATGCCTTTAATGAGTGCAAAATATTGCGCAGTGCCAGGTTGTAGAAAAACAGAGTTGCTGCATAACTTTCCTTCTGAAGCTGGATTTGCAGAGAGACTGAGATAAAATCAAGATTTTAGATTTAGATAAAATCAAGAAATAAGATTTTTAACTCCAACGGTTGCACGCATAATGCATGTCAATGGGGCCTTATTTAAAAATCTTAATTTGTGAAGAAACAAACACACCTACATCTTGGATGCCTTGGGGGTACGCAGATAAACATTACATTTTCATTTTTGGGTGAACTATACCTTTAAGGCGCTTCTGCTTGTGTCTTCTATTTGATCCAACAGGAACTGTGCAACACACTTAAGCAAGTAAAAAAGATTTAATTGTGTCACTACAGCTTTTTTACAAGTGTTATGAGTCCAGTGTTATTTTTAATACGTATGGATTCATGTACAGTCAGATTTTTTTTGTCTCAAAATCATTTGCTGTTTGTGTCAGTAAAATCAAACCAGACTAAACTAAAGAAAAAAAAGGTGCATTGCTGTCACTGGGGTGGTACCCTAAGGTAAAAATCTGAAAGTAGAAAATATTATTCATATAGACCTGCATTCGGTCTTAAAGGGGCAGTGTCTAATAAACCCTGGCTGACGATTGTGTCATTAATGTGAATCAAAACAGAAAAGGTGAAGAGAAAGATACTCGCAGCTTTGAAAAGCATTAATCTATTAAGTTGTACAGTGAAAACTATGCAGTGTTATTTTATATTTGATTATTAGATGTCTTTTGTAGGCCATTACCCAAACAGTATTGTTACAGGGTATATGCAGGAATCCTGAAGGTAATTTCAAGACCTTTTTAAGACTTTTTAAAGACCTTCTCAAAATATTTAAGACCTCATCGCACTTTAAGTTCTAATCGGCAACAAACCTTTAATAAACAGTTGTAGTCGAATGTAGACTTAAAATCTCTATCGTAGGCCAATTTTGTATCGTTTATATTGCATATCTGTTTCGCGGCGTATGGAGGGCGACACATTACCTAACTGCGCATTTAGCAAAATACATGACGTCACCCGTAGACGGCGCTCGCCAGGGATGGAAATGAACTTTTTTCAAAATCTACCACTCAATGTTTTTACCAGCCACTTTTTTGTTTTTAACTGACAATGTGTAACTGCATGTGAAAATTAATACTACAAGCTCTACAATACTTAAGCAGTTTATTTAATCTCAAGTCTCAATGAAATACTGACATTTTCACGATGATTTGTGGTCTTTTATGGCTTCCAGTTTTATGGTTTTTAGTCCCAACAATGAAACTATTCATTCTGGCATCTTTGAAGCGTGTTGACAACATACTGAGCAGAACATTGTCAGTAGGGATGCACCGAAACCAAAGCCGAAAACCGGAAAAAAAATTCAAACTAAAATGTTTAACTCGACCTCACTCATGTGTAGGCTACATTAAATAATAATGTTCATGCCTACTGGCCTGCAGAAAGGATTGAATAAAGTAATCAAATGTAAAATAACTGCATATTTAACTGTTTAAATGAAAGATTAATCCTTATTAAACTTACAAAAGCTATTCAATCAAGAGCATTGTTTAATGTCAAACTAAATATAAGGACATCACTCAGGCAGCAGTAAAGGCTACTGCGCCTTTAAGACCTGATGCAGGGATATGCTCGTCTTTCACTTAAGGCATATTTAGACTATGTCTGCTAGGATACTCATCAAGATGGACATGTTGACATACTTCTTGTGTGAGTTTGTCCGTTTAAGAGCAAGACTTGAAAGAGAACTTAATATTTGCGCGCTGTGAGACGAGCGCGCGCTCTCGGATGATGCACAGCGTAAGATTTTCTCTCAGCGCGCGCGAGTCTCACAGCGCGTCTTCACGCGAGTGATGACGGAGAAAACGGCTGGTCATATGCGCACATACGGCAGCACTCGCATGCATTGAACAAAGTTTACAAAGAGGTAAACAGCTCGGTAGGTGAAGCGAGTTTACCCGCCACAACTCAAAATCAGCCGCATTTGGCTGGTGGTGGTGCTAATGTCCGTCCCTGCCGCGCGCGCTCCGAGCCGATCTCAGACTGAGCGCCCCGTTGTTTTTTAATACTTATGGGGATGAAAATAAATATATTCATAAAAACTTTTTGGAGTCAAACTCTTTTGACAAAGCTTGAACAAAATACTTTCAAAATTTAAGACTTTATAAAGCCGTGATAAGACTTTTTAATACTTTATAAGGGTCTTAATTTTCCCAAAATTGATTTATCACCTTTTAAGACTTTTCAAGACCCCGCGGATACCCTGTGTTAGTAGACCTTCCTGAAATCAAAGCACCGTATTTTATTTGTGTCTTTGTTTTATTGTATATTTACTGTATTTATTTGACTATTTGTTTGTACTTTGTTTCTTGTTCTTATCATATGCATATATAAAACAAAAAAAATGCCTGTAAATGCACTGGTTATAGATGTTTTATATTCATTTTGTTTAAGCACTGCTGCTTGTTTTGCTATAGATAGTTTACATGTTCAGATCATAAAGTAATGTTCATTTGTTTTCTTAATTTTTCTTTTTATTATAATAAAGTCTAACAAAAAGAACCGACAAGAATACCGTTAAAGTACCGGATCGATCAGCAGTATCGTTAAGAGAAGAAACAAAATATGGAAACAAAATATAAACACTGCAGTATAAAATGCCTCACGCTGACGAGAGTGTCATGAAAAACATTGCTAAGGAAATGCAGCCTTTTAATACTGTGAAGAAACCAGCATATAAAGAAATGCTCCAAAACTTCGACAAGCAATATGAATTTGCCAGTGAAAAGTACACATTTCTGAAAGATACATATTTTTCATTGAATATATTACTTTAATATTTTAAGGCTTTAAGTGTATTAATGTGTTATTGCAAGTGACAACTTACAAGGGATTCAACTAAATAACTATCGTCAAAGCCCTAAAACAGACGCGATCGCAATTATTTAATGGACAATTAATCGTCAACCAAATGTCATAATCGTGACAGCCCTACTCATGTGGTTTCGGTGATGGACAGGGGTCAGTATGGACACCCTGACCGGTCTGCGGCTATGCGGCCCAATATGCAACAAACTTTGATGCACTGTGTATTTGAGCAATTTGAGCTACAGCAGCTCCTCTGTTTGATCAGACCACATGGGCCAGAATTCGCTCCCAATGTGCATCAATGAGCCTTGGCTGCCATTAATATGTTGCCAGTTCACCATTGTTCCTTTCTTGGACCACTTTTGATAGATACTGACCGCTGCAGACAGGGAACACTCTACAAGAGCTGCAGTTTGGAGACTGACCCAGTTGTCTAGACATCATAATTTGGCTCTTGTTAAACTTGCTAAAATTCTTACGCTAGCCCATTTTTCTTGCTTCTAACACATCAACTTTGAGTATAAAATGTTCACTTGCTGCCTAATTTATCCCACCCACTAACCCACTGCTGTTTCAATCAGTGTAATCATCATGTGTGTAATAATCAGTGTCATTCAACTTCACCTGTCAGTGGTCATAATGTTATGCCTGTTTGTGTATATATATATATATTTTTTTTTATTTTATTTTTTGCATCTTGTTCATTTTAATTAATAGTAATTAATACTAATCAAAATGAGCTAAACATTTTAATGCGTGTTAAAACTTCATGAATATTTTTTGTTGACATAACTAACTGAGCAGTGGGATCTGTAGTTCCCAATTATTAACATGTTGGGCTAAGTATCTGTTTTTATTAAATGACTTCAATAAACTCAGAATGCCTAATGTTGGTTTGATTACATGCGTTACATGCAAAAATAAATAATTTTGTCTACCTAATGCAGGGCTTGATGCTTGACGCAGGGCTTGATGCTTGATGCAGAGCTACACAATGCAACTTTAAATAAAAGATGTCATGAACTGTCTTTTGTTCTTTTTTTATACTTTTGTCTGAGATCAACTAATGACATTTGTGTGGTTTTTACATTAAAAAAAACATAACTAATAGGTAACAGGCTATTTTCTACACTGGTTTTGAGGCTGTCTTCTGAACACTGGGTTTGATGGGCGTGCCGCCCTGGAGACTTGGAAGTAGAACGGCTAGGATTGGATAAGATTTGCATATTTAATGAGCTTCAGCTCCGCTGTCATATCTACCCCCTGTCAGTTCAGGTCACATGAGGGAGAAATTATTTTGAAAGCGGCAACTGCAACTTGACTTTATCAAACAAACACAATGATTTATTTCTCATCCACCCGCGATTGTAGTACATGGCCCGCACCTGCACGATCGGCTGATATAATGCCGGAGACACACGGTGAGGCGTGGTGTTTCAGTTGCATGTCAGCCGCGGGGCATTTTCTCTGTCTTTGCACACATGAAGCGTGTCTGACGCGGCACTGCTATTACAGGGGTCTTATTCTATTTCCCACGCGGCCACAGTGTGCAACCCATTAACATGGGAGCCAAAATAAAAATCATAAACCACATAAACAGGCTCACGCGCCAATATCAATAAATAATTTCTGTCGACGGGCGTACGTTTTCATCTGGTACAGCCCCGGGACTAGTACTATTACATATAAAAAAGACGTTTAACTCACATATGTTTGTTGCACCATTCCTGTTGGATCCAATATAGAAGGCACAACATTGTGTCTGCAAATCCAGCACTTGAGTTGAGACCGCAGTGACATGAAGCGAATCCACAAATGTTCGTCCCCACGTGAGCTGGAACTCATTAAAAATAAATGAAGTATCACACATTCCTAATATTATGATCCAAAGGAAGCTTAGGCAGCGACTGTGTTCTTCCGCAATATCTTGCTATCTTCTTCCACATTGTTATTGCTGCTAGCTTGTGATCGACCGATCAGCTCCATGAATCGGTGGGTGGGGTTACTGAATTACACGTTTCGTAACTCTATGACGTAAGAATGAAGCTCACAATCGTTTTCTGGGCCTGGTGTCTACAAAAGCTTTTCTTTGACTAGCAAGAAAGTTTTCAGCTCTGTAACTTACAGGATAATCTTATATTATCATGACCTTTTATATATCAAAAGCTCAAAGGAAAGTTAATTTCTCACTTCATAACCCCTTTAAATGAAAATTAAATAAAATTACATACAATTTGTGTAACCAAATAATAACCGGGGTGGAAATTGCACACACAGCATGACTTTTATTTAAAGGGTTACTTCAGCGAATAGCATATGGCTTTGTATCAGTAGAAACCCGGTCGTATATTTCGAATGATCGTGGCAACTACTATTTTGAATAACAATGAAGTTGTCAAAAATGAACACTTTTAAACAAATAAAAGGATGCTCAGAGTTCTGTTTGCGGTACTCAGTAGTAAGTAAACCACATATCACCAATTAGAATCGTATTCCACTTTGCATATAAGTTTGGCTATTTTATAATTTATTTACTTAAGTATGAAACAATGCCCAAAATAAGCTAAATAAATGAACAAGACTTAATGCTAACAGTCAACAGTCCAGTTACACAAAGCTCATCCAAAATGGTCTAGGATGAAAACTCACCTGCCTGCAGCTTTCTAATAACCATTCAGACCTTGATTAACTTGTTCAGGTGTGTTTGATTAGGGTTGAAGCAAAACGCTGCAGGAATATGGATCGTCAGGACCAGAGTTCACCACCCCTGAGCTATCAATATAGGCGGTGTTCGAAATTACCCCCTATACCCTTAAATAGGGCACTATTTGAGGGGACAGCCATTTGTAGTGGTGCCCGAAACCATGCACCGCAAAAATGAGAGTACAGCCGATGTAGTACGAGCAATGGAGGAAGAGGCTTGTTCAATGCACTAGCACAGCGCAGACCAATCGGCTCAAATACCGGGAGAGCGTTTCGAGAGCAAATGACTCCTTATGCTTTTGAATCGCTCTCACTCTCAATGCACTGGGAGAGTCACGCGCTGAATGAATTACCGCTGTCCGATTCGCCCTGTATACCCTCATTCATTCCCCATTACTCCACTAGTTCATTTAAAGGAGTGAATGAAAACGAGTGAGCGAATTCTGACACTGAAGGCGCCGGAGATAATGCTGTTTAGTTTGAGATTTGCTTGTTTACGAGTATTTCCGCAAACTTTTTCCTCAGAGAACAGCTGTTGCGTCATGTCGTGCTTTTACAAAATATTATTTTAAATTGTTCTTTAAATTATAGAATGAGAGAACAGCAAAATTACAAACATTTAATACAACAATTGAGATGTCCTATTCTCTTATGCAATGATCATGCAGCTTGTAAGTCATAAGCTCCTATTGTTAATCCTATATAGCGCTTTTGTGTGGCACTAACTTACTGGGAAAGGGTTATGTAAGGAATAATAATAAAGTTACTCATAAGCTTTTATTTAAAAAAAATACTTTATTTTTATGTATTTTTTTTATTTATTTTATATTTTTATATTTTATATTTACAAATATAATATAGCCTATAATATTATAGCCTATATTGCATGGGCATCAGAAGCAAAAACGTGGGTGATCATGTCACAGACAATGTTTTACTGGAGTAATGTGGATGCCATTTCCATTAAGTACAAATATATTGCCTTGTTTACTACACGTCTAGATGAGGCAGACAAATTTATGGAAAACCCAGAATTATATACAGCAACAGATGGCTAGTGTAGGGGTAAAACGCATGGGTAGAAAGATTTGAGGTAGGCTATCTATCCGAGGTTCGAATTTGCCTTTTACCGACCTCGCTTTTCCCATTACATCAGATAGGAAAGGTATTTATTTTCAATAAAATACAAATAGAAAATTGGAAAAATTGTCTAACATATTTACTAATAAGTGTTAGGACGTGCTGAATTAGAGACAATAAAAGTGAGTGGGTCCAGTTGGTCTTGTTGTCCCCTATGGTTGTCCCACACATATACAATGGTTCCGATTATTCCGCTGTGGATGCCATCGGCTGGCGAGACGTGGGAATTCATTCGATGCGTGGCACGATCTCACAGTGCATTGTGGGTATTCGTTAAGAGTCGAGCGTACATCGGTTACAAACTCATCATAGCAGTGCATTTTGGATTGAATGAGTGCACTCAATAACGTTCACTATGGTTTCGGACACCACTGCAAATGGCTGTTCCCTCAAATAATGCCCTATCCAAGAGTATAGGTGGAGATATCTGCCAGGATATGGCGCTCGCAGCTGAATAAAATCATCCATCCATCTTCCAAACTGCCCTGGCCCAGCGCACTATCATGCAGGTATAAATTCATTTTAAATTGATTATTTAATTGTTTGATTAAGGTTTATACATGCTAGTTTCCACGGCAGAGTTCAAGATAAATCTTTTCATTATTACTGGAACTGCCAGTTTGCTACGTTTCAAATAAACAGCAAACAGAAACTGCAAAAGTGGCGGCCATTCCGGCTCAGTCAGTGTCCGAATTCACACATTTGTTTTCCTTCACTCACTTCCTTCACTTAAGTGGACTATATTAGTGGACTTACGTTGGGAATAGTGAATGAGGGTATAGGGGGCGATTTCAGATTCAGCCATAGACTATCAACTGGGTCAATCCAGTTGACCATCTTGGCCTAGCAACACCAAACTACTATGTTTCACAAACTTGACCAACATAAGCTGGTATAGCTGGGTATTTTCCAGTAAGACGTCCTCCATAAACGAATGACCCCAAGAACCAGCTACATTTTCAAGAGTCAAAATAGTCTGATTTCATGGACAGCTGTAGTTGTATTTTTAAAACATCCATTCACCCATGTTTGTCTCCTGGAATGTAATACAGCAGTGCAGTCTTATTAACATAGAGATGAAACTTTAATCGGCAGCCATCGTGCCAAATCCCAGTTCGCCAATTTTCACAGTATGCTGTGTGTTTTTTCTTGCTCGCCCTCTCTCACACGTTCTCTCACCTTCCCACACATTTTCTCTCTCTCTCTCTCTCTCTCCTCTCTCTCTCTCTCTCTCTCTCTCTCTCTCTCTCTCTCTCTCTCTCTCTCTCTCTCTCTCTCTCTCTCTCTCTCTCTCTTCTCTCTCTCTCTCTCTCTCTCTCTCTCTCTCTCTCTCTCTCTCTCTCTCTCTCTCTTCTCTCTCTCTCTCTCTCTCTCTCTCTCTCTCTCTCTCTCTCTCTCATTCACCATGACTGCCATGTGAATATTAAGTGGGTTCCCCTAGTTCCCCTTGTTTCTCCAGTGAAGCTTGTACGATGCCAGTTACGGAGCAGTACAAAAGAGAGCGGTGGTTACCTGCAGAACATGTACGAAAACAATTCGAAAAGGTCAAAGGCGTAAAAATGTAATATAACTCTTCTTCGTCATCTCATCTACCACAGTTTGCTTACAGTAGACTGGGGTCTTTTGTGAGAGGATGATAAAATATGCAATCTGACACTGGCATTTTAAAATTCTCCAAACTGAGGACAGAGCTTGTATTAAAATATGTCTCTTCAGCAAGTATTGTTAACAGCAGCAGAAGAGAAAATTACAACATTTCCCTTTCAAAGTTAAAGCAAAAAAAAAGACCAGTGTCTTTTAAGTACTTGTCATTTCTCATTCGTTTTTGGAAACTCTCCCTGTGGCAGCATGCAAACACTGAACTTCCTCACGTATTTCAAGGAAATGGTTTTGACAACAAAGCTTTTCCTCGCAGGAATTGAAAACATAATTGGCTGGAAATGACTTCATTGACAAAAGTGAAAACTTCACACCATCACCCCTATTGCTTGTAGAACTGCAGGAAACACATTCAATGAGGAACCCAACCACCGAAACAACCATGTGACGTAATTTACCCAAGTACAACTTGAGCCTGGATCAACATCTTTAGCCCCGTTTCCACCACAGGAACTTTACCCAGGAACTAGGAACTTTGGGTGGTACTTCGTGTGTTTAGACCGCAGGAACCAGGGTATAAATGAAGTTCCGGGTAAATATTTTCCCCCTCCAAACGCCTGCTCGCGGGGTAGTACCTTTTCAAAGTTCAGGAACTTTCAAGGGCGGGACTTGGGCGCTGAACATGCTGATTGGTTGAGCTCGCAGCATTTAGGTTCAACTCGGCATTTTTAAAAGTCTTACACGCCGCGCTCATGTTGACAAGAGAGGAAAGTTAATTTTTCTGAGGGGTTAACTTTTTATTTCGTAGTTATAAGATAATGAAGATAATGTTGGAGTAATGACACAGCGTATATTGCCCCAGCAGTTTTTTACTTTAACTGCGCCTGACAGAAGAATTATTATTTTTTCTGAGATGATATTTAATTTTTTACACACAAAAATGATTACTGTCCGCTAGGGCTGTCATTTTTGAAAAAAAAATCTAATTCGAGCGGATATCAAATATCAAGCAAGGCATTCGAATATATTCAATTATCTACAACGCCGTCATCTCCAGCAGCTGGAATGTGTTTACGGATGCCATAGCAACTCTCAACGGCCACCAGGACTTTACGGTTTTATAAAAGCTATTCATTTGTTGTAAAGTGTAATAATCATCTCAGAAAAAAATAATTCTAATGTCAGGCGCAGTTGGAAGAAGTTGATTGTTTGCTTAGGCTTAGGGACAGTGTCATTATGCCAACATTATCTTCATAACTTCTTATGAAATAAAAAGATTATCCCTCAGAAAAATGTATTTTCCCTCTCTTGTCAACATGCTTGGTGCATGAGCACGACGTGTGCTCTTCTTCAGTGGGGCGCGCGCTGTTGTCACATAAGGACGCACACTCAAAAGTAATCCGGTCAGGTCATTTACATGGTGAAATGTTTCGTTTGATCGATTCATGAAAAGATTTATCCACCCATCTCAAAACGATTACAATTTCATTCAGTTTGGGCATTTTTATTACGATTGAGGTGTTTATATGGAAGCATTTTCCTTCAGATTGGACTTTTTAAACTGATTACAGTGCTCCATGTAAACGCACACGACAGTAAAAAAAAATTGCGCTACATGGCACTTTAAAAACTGGATAGTTTATTTATATTTCGATTACGGATATTTCACGTCATCTTCGAATGCATATTCGAATATCGAATAAAAAGTGTTGTCCGTCACTGGCTTGGAGGAACAGTCGCGTGCAGTCCTACATCACCGGACTAATTTGCCTAATCTTCTCGGAACTTTATCGCGGTCGAAACGCAGACAGCTGCAGGTCTGGGGGGGAGAAAAGTTCCTGTAAAAAAGTTCTGGTACAAATTGTTCCGGGTAATTTTGGTGGAAACGGGGCTTTAGTTAGTTCTGGGTCATCATTGGTCCTATAGTAGCCCTGTTTTTTAGGATATGTTTGACAAAAAGCTTTTATCCCAGTTTGTCTTGACGCTGGCATTTTAAAATTCTCCAAACTGAGACAGAGCTTGTATTAAAATATGTCTTCTCTGTAAAGGAACAAATGTAGAAGATTATCCTGGGAGAATTAGCCCAATTCAGTATTGTTAACAGCAGCAGAAGAGAACAATTACAACATTCCCTTTCAAAGATAAAGCAAAAACCGATGCTTGGTCAGGATCCCTTGACATCACTATTTAATAGGGGTGTAACGATATTAAAAAAACCGAACCGAAAAAACGTGATACACCAACCCATGGTTCAAACCGCAATACTCTCAACTGAACAACCAAGTCATGTGGCAACTTTTGTCTTACAAGTGCATGTCACGTGACTTGGTTGAACGTGAACACTAAGGACAAAGTGAGCCAGTTTTCCATTAGCCAGGTCGGCTAAATTCTACCATGGAGTCCCAGCAACATCATTTTCATAGCTTGTTTACAGAAAAGAAAAAAAGAAAAAAAACGCCTCAGAAACCACATTCCATCATATCAGCTGTAGCACACACACTCTTCAACTACACACTCAATTACGCAAAGCACAAAAGAAGTGAATGTCATGTTGTCAATTCGTAAGTCATGGTATAAAAGTACCAATATATCTACATAACTGGTTCGATGTGTGTGAGCTGGGAAGGATTTGCATGCAGGTATGATGTTCATTATTGTCATCAGGAGCAGTTTATACAAATCATTAACAGTCATGATGTATTGTGTAATCGCCATGGTAAATGTTGTTTCCATAACCTCAAAGTGCCACTTTGAATTCACTTTATGTTTTTTTTTTTTTTTTTTTTATAAATGTGGTGGCTACTTTATTGTATTAACAAAAACTGCTATTGAGAGCTTTAACATATAGGCCTATTTATTCATCAGGTCTACAATGGAGGCATTTATCCACTGTGAATGAGGTTGGCTCTCCTGTGTCAAACAAGTATGGTGACCATGTTCTCCATGTATGCGAGTAGATCAATGTTTGTGTTAATAAAAGCCTAAATTAGAACTGCTCATATATAATTCATCATAGAAATAAATATCTATACATCATATGGCTTACTTTGCAATTTCTCTATCGACTTTTAGAAGCACTAAGATTAAGGTGAATGGACTTTCAATGGAGGGACAGAATATCTGCCCAAAGACGAAAAAACACTCATAGATTTTTTACAATTTTCATTGTTTGGATGAACTATCTATTTAAGGTCCAATGGCATGAAATTTCCATTTTATGGGTTTTTTCAAAATTAATACGGGTTCCCCTAGCCTGAATATTGTCCAAACGAGTCTAAAAATTTTGAATAAGTGTAAACGGGCTGTCTTTCTCTGCCTTTGAGAAAAAAAGAGCTCAGACGAGCTGATCTTGAATTTTCCTGTTATGACGTCATGCCAGGAAAGGTTCCTCCCCTTCCTCTGCTTTTCCTGCCCAGAGAATTAGTAAAGAAAGGAGTCAGTTTATCAGTCGCGATGTCAGCACAGACTTTACCATATGGATTCAACAACATCGCCACAAACAGTGAGTAATAGTGTTCATTAATGCCTGATCTGGGATCAATGAGTTCTGATGTGTAGCTAATCATTCAAGTTCACTCAGACTTTCTTTCTACATCGTTTAATACTGTCAGTCCCGCCGCTGGCCGTCTTGATGGATCAGTGAATCAAGCCAGTGACTAAACGATCAACTTCAAGTAGCATTAATATAGCATTAATAAAAGGATAAATGCACTGCTTTCATCGGTGTGATTATTTACCATGTCAAGGAAAAGCTCAATGTTTAGCACAGCACAGCTCGCTCAGAGCGTTCAATATGCTGTAAAACTTCAATTAATATTAATAATATTTGTTCAAATCACTGAATGAAAGCCTGCTATATTTGGGACAAGAGTCGCGAGTCTCGCGACCTTAAATTGCTTGCACAAAACTCTGAGAGAGAGAGAGAGAGAGAGAGAGAGAGAGAGAGAGAGAGAGAGAGAGAGAGAGAGAGAGAGAGAGAGAGAGAGAGAGAGAGAGAGAGAGAGAGAGAGAGAGAGAGAGAGAGAGAGAGAGAGAGAGAGAGAGAGAGAGAGAATGTGTGGGAAGGTGAGAGAACGTGTGAGAGAGGGCGAGCAAGAAAAAAACACACAGCATACTGTGAAATTGGCGACTGGGATTGGCACGATGGCTGCCGATTAAAGTTTCATCTCTACATGTTAATAAGACTGCACTGCTGTATTACATTCCAGGAGACAAACATGGGTGAATGGATGTTTTAAAAATACAACTACAGCTGTCCATGAAATCAGACTATTTTGACTCTCGAAAATGTAGCTGGTTCTAGGGGTCATTCGTTTATGGAGGACGTCTTACTGGAAAATACCCAGCTATACCAGCTTATGTTGGTCAAGTTTGTGAAACATAGTAGTTTGGTTGTTGCTAGGCCAAGATGGTCAACTGGATTGACCCAGTTGATAGTCTATGGCTGAATCCGAAATCGCCCCCTATACCCTCATTCACTATTCCCTACATAAGTCCACTAATATAGTCCACTTAAGTGAAGGAAGTGGGTGAAGGAAAACAAATGTGTGAATTCGGACACTGACTGAGCCGGAATGGCTGCCGCTTTTGCAGGTTCTGTTTGCTGTTTATTCGAAACGTCTGTGCTCTGCAGTCTTAGCCATTACTTAATTTCTATATAATAATTATATATAATAATAATTATATAATTTATAATAACAATCTACTTGTTTTTGTGTAAGTAATACGTTGTCAAATATGTATAAACTTAAATAGACAAACTAGTAGTTATGTCTCTTTGTATTCATTTGTCCTGTTATTGACATAATGCGCGTCATTGACAAAATGCGCGCCCAGATGTTCAAATAGTTTGAATATTTGAGTTTGTTTTACATAACACAATAACACTTTCTGAGCAATCTTTCCCCAGCTCTCTTCCAACTGGCAGTGCTGCAGCGGCTGCTCACTAAGCCACACCCCCTCCACAATGTAATCTCATTTTAAATGCAAAGATGTCAGCCAATCACAGCAGTGGGTGTTTTCACTAAAGTCTCACAGCAGACACGCCTCTTGAAACAGAGGATTCAGGCCACTAGAGCCACTAAGCCTTGGCAAAAACGATTACATCAAGAAGAGGTTTAATTAATTTTGTGAACAGCTACCTTGATGGAGAGCTGAGGATCACCACCAACACCAGCCTCTGCAACGACTTTACACCGGATAGTTTTACAAACTTTCATCAGAGACAACTGGGATTCACTGATAATCTACCGCAGAATGTGGCCGAACCGACCATCTTCCGCATCAGCCTTCATCTGATGCCATCACGAACTGCATGCGATTGTTGTCTTGTATGCTTACGTCAGCTTTCCCATGAGTGGCCGTGGTTTCAGCGCAGGCAGCAGACACTCTCCCAGCGTTTGAGACCATGCTGTTTTTTGGGTTTTTTTGATAAGCTATTTTAATTACTTGGCAGATTTTTTTATGTTGTTTTAAATTTTGGCTGGGTAGTTAATACCACATTTGTCGGTGGTGTGACAAACTCAGAACACGTATTTAATTTTGACTTTACAGGGACTTTGAGTTAAAGCTACACCATGTAACTTTTCCATCCGCCAGAGGTCCCCTATTCAAAACAAATGCGTAGCATGTGACATGTGGACACGTGGTTTTCACCTCACAATCGGTGGAAAAGAATCGGGATAGGATGTGGGAGCTGAGCAAGGCAGCTGGAGCGATTGTTACACAACACACTAACGAGCAGCGGGACTTTTAGTATGAAGGGACACAGTCGCCGGCACCATTTCGTGCTGGTGTGTGGTGAGCGTTCTGGCGCAATATGGCTGCCAACGCATCATCCAGGTGGATGCTGCACATTGGTGGTGGTTGAGGAGACCAATCCCCTTCGATGTAAAGCGCTGAGTGCCTTGAAAAGCGCTATATAAATCGAACGCATCATCATCATCATCATCATCATCATCATCATTTCCGCTTTTCCGGTCATGAGTATGAGGTAACACGGATCTGTTTATCATATTAGATACATTTAAGTGTGTTTAAAATGATGTTATGAGTAAAGCGTTTCTGCTGAATAAAACCGGAGACAGAGGGTAACGCAGATATGACGCAATTGCCAGGTGACTCCCTCAGACTTCCTGGTTCCTTGGTTAAAATAACAATGTTTTCACCATTTACAAATACTGTAGTTGGAAACAGAACTCAACTGAACAATATATATAACACTGGTCTGGTGCTTTTTGGATATTTTCCTGCAAAAATCCTACATAGTGCACCTTTAACTTTGACAGGCCTAAAAAATAAATACAGTTTTCCAATACACATTAAAATCTTTTTTGTTCCCTAAAATCCCTAGTATATGTCGTAATTATGAGACTCCGGTGGACAAAACTTTTACAAAATTTTACATTTTACTAAATTAAATCACTAGCCAAGAAACTCCCTTTAAGGTGAACCCTAACCGAGAGCCCTTCTCCAGGTGTAAAATCTCATTAAAGCTCTAAAGATTTGTTATAAGGACAGAGGAGGTTAGGACTGGGGTTGTCGTGGATATGGTTATAATTGTTCGATAGGAAGTTCAAAGACCAACAAAGGACGTTTTGTACTAAAATCACATTGTGCATGTGCATCCTGATACTGATGAGGATTGGGTATGACGAAAATGGGCAGCATTGAGGTCGTTGCAGGTGAGGTAGGGGTAACGTTCATGACAGGATGTGAGAGACGTCTTTGTTCTCAGTGGGTGGGAGACTTGAGAGGCTTCCATATGGAAGATGGGCATGAGAGAGATAGTCTAAAGGAAATGGAGAGAAAAGAAAGAGCCGTAGAGAGTGGAAAGGGGCTTCAAAGGTGAGGGCAGAGGGGCCTGTGGTGAAGGTTGATTGAGTGACCTGTGAGGTCGAGTTCCGTTCTAGCCCATCTGAGTCTGTCGGGGACGTAAGGATATGAGCCATTGGCCTGCAGAGACCAAATACGCACAGAGAATGCTGCTTCACAGACCTGAAACCATTCCTGGCACAGTCTGTCCCACCAGGCCTGATAACAGCACGCTTTTACTGACACATCAAACAGCAAGGGCAAACCTGACGGCCACCACAGAGCACCTGCAGTATGAGTATCATATCAGAGCAAATAGTGATGTCATCCAATAGAATCATGGTCTCAGTAGTTCATAATCATTGTATTAAAACAACATGCCACAATTTTGACTTTTTATTTACAAATATAAAATTAAACAGCTTGCAGTTTTTAACTGCCCATACGGGGCGTTTCTAGGGTTTTCTAGGGGTGCTTTCACATCTCTAGTTCGGTTCATTTGGCCCGAACCAAGGGCAAACAATTATACATTGTTGCATTTTTCAGCTTTTTTGGTTCCTTTTCAAACCACACTGATTGCTTTGGTCCGAACCAGTTGAAACGAACCAAAACGCAGGCACGTGACAACATCCACATCACTCATTGGCCATGGCGCATTTCCTAAACTGCTTTTTGATTGGTCAGAATTTACGTGTGGGAAAATTCCAACAGAAGAGGCAAAGCCAGCAAACTATAATAACACTATGGAGAGACGACTGTGCGGGCTAGTTTTGTCCCTGGCCATAATCTACTACACTGTGTGTATTTACCACAGTATGCAAACAAAACATTTCTATAATGAAGCACGGATGCGACATGAAAACAACGTTCTAATGCACTGCAGACGGGGAGCGCGCATCACTCATCACTTCAAGCGGAGGCGTGCATTAATTATTAACTCTTGACATGCTCATCTTCCCGAAAATATTGCCAACGATCTATCAGGTAATAATATCATGCACACAATGTCAGCGCAGGTAACTACGGCAGCTGGTTCAGTCCAAAAATGATCAGTACTTTTGCAGTAGGTTCTGTTGGAGGTCGGATCACGTTCTCACCACAAACAAACCGCTCAAGAGTTCGTTTGAAAGCGTACTGAGACCACCTCTTCAAGGAGGTCTCGGTACGCTTGTTTGGTCCGCTTTTGGTGCGCACCCAAATGCGATTGCTGCTTTCAGACCTGACCAAACGAACCGCACCAAAGAGGGAAACGAACTCTAGTACGATTCAACCGAACTAAATGAGGCAGGTGTGAAAGCACCCTAGGATTTTCTAGGATCAAATGGTACCTTTACTTTAGGGTCCACATTGTGCTATTAACTAGTAGCTTACAAACATGCATACCCATAGGATATTGGCTGTTTATTATTACTTATAAAGCAAATATTAACAGCTTGCTGCATGGCCATACTGTACATGCATAAATCGTACCCAATAATGTAGGCAGTTTCTAAATCACGAGATCCCAAATGTTAGGGGTGTTCAGGGGCATGATCCCCTGAGAAAATTTTGATTTCTATGATCTACATGTGCATTTTAAGATGTTCTGAAGGCCAAAAAATTAGATAACAATAGCTTGAAAACCATGTCACGGGGCAACTGATTATTTGTCTCTCTTATCTCCACATCTCTCTTTTTCTCTGTTTTTATCTTGCCCTGTCTCTTCCCCTCATAACGCTGAGCTTTGACTGCTATCTATATATTTTTTTCCATTTACGTCAGTGAATAAAGTAAGCATATGGTTTAAATATTAACATACTGATATTAATGTTTTATGGATAATTTTCTTAGACACGTTAATTCACTGTTTATTAAAGTTTTAAGTTTATTAAATTAATCCACAATATAAACACATTCATACTAATCTTATACCCAATACAGGTTGACAAAATTGGTTGAGGTTGAGAATTGTTTTCGTTTTTATTTTTTTATTTACTGAAAGTTACAAATGGAATTATATTCATTTACAATATATACACATTCAATATTAATATTTTGCCTAATCTGATGAAAATGGCTTTGTTAATATTTCTTGTTCGTTCATTAGGCCTAAATTATGAATCAGATTCAGCATATTTTCAGTTAAAAATGGCAAAATTAGACAAAAGTTTATTCATTTGTCTGAATATTTTTGCTTTGGTTTAACATTTTTGACTTAAAGCAGCAGCTGTCCAACATGAATGTTAGCTTCCGCTGTTAGTTAGCTGCTGCGGATTGAAGAACAAACAGACTAAAAGAGGGGACCAAGCTGTAGCCTCCTGCAAGTTTCATATGTTTTAAAAGTTAATCACATATTTTTTAGGGGGGTTTAGTGATGCCATACTGCCCATTAAGTTTTCTAAAATCCATCCCATTAACCCTTCTGAATTAGATTCTCAAACGTAAGAATATTACAATTTAGGTTTATTTAAACTTTCGAAGCAACAATAGAGTGGGTAGGCTTGTTTAAATTTTTCATAAATCATACATTTCTAGTTATACATTAACGAATTAGAATTCAGCTTTGCCATCTCAGGAATAAAGTACATTTTAATATATATTATGATTTTAAAAGGTAAAAATATTTCACATGTTTTACTGTATTTATAAAATAAAAAAAAGATATGTATATAACCTTAGTGAGTATAAGACACTGACAAAACCGTTAAAAAATCTTAATTACATACTTTTGAACGGTTATGTATAAACGTATAGTTATATCAGCGCATACAAATGAAAATGATTAAATATTCTTCCTTGTGTTCTTCACAAAAACAGTGGAAAGCCCATTCATAAAAAAGAACATTTAAAAACAAAAAACAAACAAAAGGACTTGCCTTCTGACAAAATGTAATGTATAGTTGACGTAAGTAATGTAAGTAAATGTATAGTATGTTAGTGAGTTAAATATAAATATACCATATATTTTATGTAGTGTTTTTTAGCCCTAATTACAGTAGGTGTCTACAACATTTTTATTGCACTTGTTCCAATTATATCTTACCATCTTGTAACACAATGAAGGTTGTAAAATATGACAAACAATGTCATATTTGTCCTGATGGTTAATGCAGTGATATTTCAACAGAAAACCATTTCAAAATAGAACGGACCAGTGAGTCAAGGGTTCAACATCCCAACTGCTCCCACTTCATCAGAAAGACAGTTCCCATTTAACTGCCGTCTCCCTGTGTACACACTGACATGCAGCATGTCTGTAATTCAATTCGGGTTTACTAAACGAGGCTTTCACCTCTCATAGCCCTCCTGAGATGATATTGAAGGTCGAGGGAAACAGATATATGTACTATTGA
Organism: Pseudorasbora parva; assembly: GCF_024679245.1. Lineage (NCBI taxonomy): Eukaryota > Metazoa > Chordata > Actinopteri > Cypriniformes > Gobionidae > Pseudorasbora > Pseudorasbora parva. Next base: position 15,154,473 of record NC_090174.1, on the reverse strand, counting down.
AAAATGCGACAAGAAAGGACAGCGAATACACAGAAGGTTCTTTTGGGTCCCACTTAAAAAATTTAACATTAAACACAAGTAGTCGACCTCTATGTAGTTTCCAATGTCAAATGTTGATACATCCAGAGAGGTGGGGGGCAAACAGCCATGATAATGCTGATGTAAATTAATGGTTAAAAATTGGGGAAACTTTTTTCAAAAGAACTATATATAAATCATATCTTAGTAAGATATAAACTAGGGTGTCCACGACTAAGGATTTACAATCAGAATTGTCGAATCTTTCTACGGTCGACCTATAGTCGAATCATCTATGTGTGTGTGTGATTGGGTTGGGAGGGGCACGACACTAGTCAGCAGGAGGGTAAACTATTTTTATTTTCCTTTACACACTGCTTTCAGCAAAAACTTTTAATAAAGCGACCAAAACTGCCTGACAACTGACAGACAAAAAGACAAGGGCTTTCTTATTTAGGTTTACATAAAAGGTAATGTGGTAGATCAATATTCGTAAACCGTTGTCTCATAACATGTTAAATAGGGGTGTAAGAAAATATCGATACACATGAATATCACACTATTTTGTTTGCTAATACGGTAACAATTTTTAAAAACACTGTATCGATATTATTTATTTATTTATTTCCAACCAAGATTCGTGGCTTTGTGTTCGAATTAAACCACAGGCTGTATACAACCCAACCGGTGGTGGCAGTGTGTTATCTCAGAACATAACTGACGTAGAGCCAGAGAAGCGCAAGGTGAATATGCGTGTACGCATTAGCATTAGCAAACCTAGCAAGACAACAGAATTATTCAGCTCCCGTGGTTTAAAGAGTTAAAGTGTGGACTCATTTTGGCTTTAGCTACAAAGAAGCCACTTAGGAAATCAACAAGAGTCATTTTATTTGCAAAATAGGCAAAGTTAAAATCCAGTACTCAGGAAACATTTAATCTGAAAGCTCGCTTAATATCCAGACGTCATCCGCGTTACTGAGAAGCGTTTCAATAGAATATATCACATTTTCCTCTCAGTAACAAAATAAACACACTCCAAAACTGACAGCGGTGGCCGCAGAACGAAAGCATCTGATCATAGTGATGTGGATATGGATGCACCAGCTCTGCAGTTCAGTAGCTTACTTGAAATGGCACTTTATACAATAGACTGCGTTAAAGAAAACAGCTTTACAGTATTAAATATAAAACAAACCGTCATTCAGTCATGGATGGACTATGCACTTTCTGTTGCTAAATAGTTTAGAAATGAAAAACTGCCATACTGTGAACCTTTAAAACATGTACACAAAAGAATCCTGCAGACACTTTACTGTTTACCTTTACTTAGATTGCACAAAATAGTGATTAGTGATATAAATCATACCGTATTAATTGAATAAAACAGTTACTTGTCATGTTTTATGCATATGGTTGTGTTCTTTATTCTTTTAAATTAATCTTTCTAAAAAAAAATTTAATGTTTTTTTTTTTCCTTACAATATCGCAATATATCGTATCGTAACCCCTGTATCTTGATACGTATCGCATCGCCAGATTCTTGGCAATACACAGCCCTAATGTTAAAGCCGCGATCGAAATACAGAACATCACACAAATATATAAAATAACATTTTGATAAATAAACCAAAAAAAATGCCTGCCTAGAGAGGAAAAGAACACGTTTGAGTTTGTTTGCATGTACGTTCTTAAGCCGATTATGCCCAAAAGGGATCGAACTCAGGACGCAAATCTGAGCGCCGCGTTTCGGGTATCTCACACGGCCAACAGTCGCGCACATTACGCGCAAGCTCAATTTTGAATCGACTTCTGACAGAAGAGCTGCATGACGAGTGTATCTTGTAGCACAAGGTGAAATCAGTATGTACATTGACAATTTGAGGGAAATATAATATAATTTGAATACAAAACCTTGAAATGGCGCTCCATGGCGAGGCAGGGATATTAAACAACTTCTTTAGTCGCCGCAGATAGGCACCGAATGCCGCCATTGGAGTGTGTACACTCATTGAATGTGTTCGAATTTTAAAGGCGTGACGCTGAGCTTCGCTTCGCGATGCGAAGCTCAGAGCCCTAAAGGGGTCGCAAGCTGAACACGAAGCAAAGTGCCACGTCACATCTTTAAAATATTGAGCACCCCCATATTGCCAAAATGGTACGATCCTTGTTTCATAACACCTGCTAATATTCGACCATGAGATCGGTGGTCGAATCTGGCTTCGCATATCGATGCATCGAATCTTTGACTATTCGGTGTCACCCCAAATAAAAACATTTGAACAGCGTTAACGTTTAAAAAAAATAAGAATAATACATTTGTATCATTAGATATGAGAATGTTAAACCCAATACTTGCATTTAAAAGTATAATTCTGCAATTTCTCTAAAAACAATCTTGTTGTCACCAGCGCTCAGTTCATTTCCAGGGTAGGCAAGGCCGCGAAGGATCCATCCGTTGCATCCTTCATTGCTTGGGAACTGAAGGACGCATTTCTAGGCTGCATTTGAAGGAGCCTTCGAATTGGGACAGCCATCGCTGTGCCGGTGTGACGCAATCGGCTTTCGAAAGATGCAGCCTCTGAATTGGGCCACAGCTCCTAGTTTGCCCGATTGAGTTGCTAAATATGCAAATGAACTCAGAAACGAAACAACAGGTATGTTCCTCTTGAATCAGCACTGCGCAGATCGATCAGTGTATGACATAAATGTACCGCTGTGCAAGAACGATTCGAAATCATACAGAGCCATCTGCTCTCTAAATGTCCTCACAGTACACTAATGTCATACACTGATCGGTCAGCACAACGCCACTTCAAGTCAAACACACCTACTGTGTTGCACGGTACAACAGGACAACAGTTTTGCTGTGGATTTATTGGTAGGCTAGTATTTTCATTGGCAAAATTTGAGCAGAAACAGACAATATTTTGTCTAAAATATACCAAAATATATATAACTTATTTATTAAACTTTTGTAAATAAATAAATCACACTTGCAATTGTGATATTCAGAACAAAAAGAGCACTCGGGTGATATTGCAGTTGTGAAATGCTTAACTATATCATATGATATAAATATGAGAAAAAAACTCATACATGGGCATGTTTGCCCTGATATCTTGCATTTTAGGTGCACTCTATAGGCTACATCAGACAGTGAGTTGTTGCCCAGCATCTAATTTGTCATCGAATTATATGCAATGTAAAATGACCTACACGGGTCTGGAGGTAGGGCAGGTGTGTAATTGGGTTAAATAATATAAAATGGGCATTATTTTCTTAACTAATTAACTAAATTAACTAGTTAAATACAGGGAGTGCAGAATTATTAGGCAAATGAGTATTTTGACCACATCATCCTCGTTATGCATGTTGTCTTACTCCAAGCTGTATAGGCTGGAAAGCCTACTACCAATTAAGCATATTAGGTGATGTGCATCTCTGTAATGAGAAGGGGTGTGGTCTAATGACATCAACACCCTATATCAGGTGTGCATAATTATTAGGCAACTTCCTTTCCTTTGGCAAAATGAGTCAAAAGAAGGACTTGACAGGCTCAGAAAAGTAAAAAATAGTGAGATATATTGCAGAGGGATGCAGCAGTCTTAAAATAGCCAAGCTTCTGAAGCGTGATCATCAAACAATCAAGCGTTTCATTCAAAATAGTCAACAGGGTCGCAAGAAGCGTGTGGAAAAACCAAGGCGCAAAATAACTGCCCGTGAACTGAGAAAAGTCATGTGTGCAGCTGCCAAGATGCCACTTGCCACCAGTTTGGCCATATTTCAGAGCTGCAACATCACTGGAGTGCCCAAAAGCACAAGGTGTGCAATACTCAGAGACATGGCCAAGGTAAGAGAGGCAGAAAGTCGACCACCACTGAACAAGACACACAAGCTGAAACGTCAAGACTGGGCCAAGAAATATCTCAAGACTGATTTTTCTAAGGTTTTATGGACTGATGAAATGAGAGTGAGTCTTGATGGGCCAGATGGATGAGCCCGTGGCTGGATTGGTAAAGGGCAGAGAGCTCCAGTCCGACTCAGACGCCAGCAAGATGGAGGTGGAGTACTGGTTTGGGCTGGTATCATCAAAGATGAGCTTGTGGGGCCCTTTCGGGTTGAGGATGGAGTCAAGCTCAACTCCCAGTCCTACTGCCAGTTTCTGGAAGACACCTTCTTCAAGCAGTGGTACAGGAAGAAGTCTGCATCCTTCAAGAAAAACATGATTTTCATGCAGGACAATGCTCCATCACACGCGTCCAAGTACTCCACAGCGTGGCTGGCAAGAAAGGGTATAAAAAAAGAAAATCTAATGATATGGCCTCCTTGTTCACCTGATCTGAACCCCATTGAGAACCTGTGGTCCATCATCAAATGTGCGATTTACAAGGAGGGAAAACAGTACACCTGTCTGAACAGTGTCTGGGAGGCTGTGGTTGCTGCTGCACGTAATGTTGATGGTGAACAGATCAAAACACTGACAGAATCCATGGATGGCAGGCTTTTGAGTGTCCTTGCAAAGAAAGGTGGCTACATTGGTCACTGATTTGTTTTTGTTTGGTTTTTGAATGTCAGAAATGTATATTTGTGAATGTTGAGATGTTATATTGGTTTCACTGGTAAAAATAAATAATTGAAATGGGTATAAATTTGTTTTTTGTTAAGTTGCCTAATAACTATGCACAGTAATAGTCACCTGCACACACAGATATCCCCCTAAAATAGCTAAAACTAAAAACTAAAACTTCCAAAAATATTCCGCTTTGATATTAATGAGTTTTTTTGTGTTCATTGAGAACATGGTTGTTGTTCAATAATAAAATTAATCCTCAAAAATACAACTTGCCTAATAATTCTGCACTCCCTGTAGAAATGCCTAGTACTTACTGTCAAACAATCGTACAATCAATTGAATTTATCCCTCAATCAGCAAAACCAGTTTTCAACTTTGAAAAGAAATGTTTCTTGAGCAGTCATTGATCAGCATATTAGAATGTTTTCTGAAGGATCACATGAAACTGAAAACTGGAGTGATGACTAACTGAAAAAATCAGCTTTGGCACCACATGAATGAATACATTTATTACAAAAAGTTTATTTAATATTGTAATATTCTTTCACAATATTACAGTTTTTACTGTATTTTTGTAATCAAATAAAAAAAATATAGCTTTGGTGAGTATGCAGCAAATGACTTCTTTCCAAAACATATTTAAAAAAAACGTAATTATCCAAATGTTTGACTACTAGTGTATAAACAACCATTTCAAATAAATAAATAAATGCATACATACATAAATAAATAAAATATATTAGAAAGTATGTAGGCAACATTATTTGGCTCAGGCAAATCATTTAAAATGATACCTCGCAACAACTTTAAAGCACAGATATAAAACCTGAAAAGTCGTTCGAGTGACGTTATTCTTTCTGCCTTGCGGTTCTGGCTCTAGAAAACAAGCTAAGACAAAAGACACTGTTATCAGTAAAGGACATCTCTGGCCAAAATAACGAAGAGGGTCTCGCGGCCACAAAGCCTCAACATCAGGATTATGATGTCTTATCTCCATATCTGGCCAGGAGGAGCTGTATTGATTTCCTGTCAAAGTTAATCATGCTCAGGACAGACGAGATGCCATGACAGAAGCAGGTTAAACTTCACGCTGATCTTAGATCAGTTTTTTTCTTTCTCTTACAGCGAATATGGCTAAGATTTGTTTGGCTCAACGGGTCCAAAATCAGCATGAAAACCCAAGCGCTTCATTGTACACCATGACGAGCTGTAATGCTTGCTGAAGGGAGAAATAGACTGAGGTGGAGGGGAGGAGAGGATCAACCCACATGAAGTCAGGGTCTGCTGCCTTTTTGAGGACTTTGCACTAGTACTATTGCAAACAGATAAACAATTAAAGTGCTAGAAAATGCTTTAAACTGTGTCTCAGCAAACTATAACCAGCTCCTCTTAGTTTTAAGTCAAGAAATACAACACCAAAAGCTAAATAAAATAATACAAATGCTTCTTGTAAGAAAACTGTTGACATTTCCATTCACAAATCCTTTTACCATAACAACTGTCATTGTAATTTCTACAGATATGCACCATATACAAATATGATTGATATTAGTTACAGATATTAACATCTTTTAATTTACTTTTTTTGTGTGTCTGAAACATGCTGTCAAATGTTCCAAAAGAGACTTACACACTTAAAAAAAAAAAAAAAAAAAAACAGGTCTCCAATTGAAAATGCTCTAGTGACTGATCACATCTAAATTTTTTAGTGGGCCAAATTGAATTTCTGTTAATTAAATTGTTAGCGTGACAAGCCAGACCCACGTCAAGAGGTTTGGTCTGGAAACTCACCATTGACGGGGCTCAATCCGAGGGGCGGGATAAACGGTTGTCTTTCAAACTCCCTCTGCACACGATAGGATAGTGCTACAACCAACCAGAGCAACAAAGAAGGTGAAGCGGAGAAAGTGGACAGATTAAACTTTCGCCGCATCCGGTCGGCAAAATTCTGAACACATCTTCCCTTCTTAAGAATGACTTCAGTGCCGTTCTTTGTTCTTTTCTCCGAGAAAAGCTCAACTCCAAGCCTTCCAGAGTCGCGGTCAAAGGCGATTCGAAAGACCGCCGTTTTCCAGCATCTTTATTTTCAAGTAACTCTGCCATCATTATGTTAAGTCCGACCACCGACTATATACACGATGTGATTGGCCTGACCAGAGTTTGGTTTTTACAGCTCAGACGTGTATTGAGAGTTGCTAGTAGACGACACTCGCGGCAGATTAGATTTGCTGACTCTCGGGTGCGTCTAGATTTCTAGGCTATTAAATTGCATCAGTTCCCAGAAATTCAATTTGGCAAACTGAAAAAAGTTAGATGTGATCAGTCACTAGAAAATGTTCAATTGGAAACCTGATTTTTTATGATTTTTTACAGTGTATAATGCAATTACTTGCAATGTACTTGGCACGCACGTATATCCACCGATTGGGTGGGCCAAGTAATATAAAATAACATTCATATTAATTGCTGGTGGATGAGAGATACATGAATCATTCCAGTTGCCGTTTCTCCACACGCTTTCAAAACGCCTCACATACTCATGGGAGAGCCAAAGCTTATTCAATATGCAAAGCTTATCCAATCATAGCAGTGGCCGTTTACTTCTATGTCTTCAGCGCGGCACGCCCATTAATACAGAGCGTGTCTTTAGAGAGGCTCAAAACAGCCTTACTTTGATAATAGATAATTACTTATTCATTATGATGTTTTTGAATGCAAAACCATGTGAAGATCACAAGTAGGCCTCAGACAACAGTATATATATATTAAAAAAAAGCCAGTTCATGACACCTTTAAACACAATGGTTATTAAAGTTAATGTGCATGTAAAGTCAGGTATCGCAAAAATTATATATACATGCAGTACAAAACAGCCCTGACGTGTCAAGGCATGGACTCCACAAGAACCCTGAAGGTGTGCTGTGGTATATAGCATCAATATGTTAGCAGCAGAACCTTTAAGTCCTGTAAATTGCGAGGTGGGGCCTACATGGATCAGACTTGTTTGTTCAGCTCATCCCAGATGCTCGATTGGATTGAGGGGTATTTGGAGGCCAAGTCAACACCTCAAACTCATTGTTGTGATCCTCAAAACATTCCTGAATCATTTTGCTTTGTGGCCAGGGCCCATTATCCTGCTGGAAGAGGCCACAGCCACCAGGGAATACCGTTTCCTTGGTCTGCAACAATGCTTAGGTCAAAGTAACATCCACAAGGCAGGACCCTAGGTTTCCCAGCAGAACATCACACTGCCTCCACCAGCTTTCCTTCTTCCCATAAGCAACGCACACGCACCCGGCAATCCACATGATGTAAAAGAAAACGTGATTCATCAGACCAGGCCACCATTACTCCATGGTACAGTTCTGATGTTTACATGCCCACTGTTAGGGCTTTCAGCAGTGGACAGCATGGGAACCCTGCACCCTTAAAGGCCCCGTTCTTCGCGATCCCATCTTTCAAACTTTAGTTAGTGTGTAATGTTGCTGTTAGAGCATAAATAATACGTGTAAAATTATAATGCTCAAAGTTCAATGCCAAGCAAGATATTTTATTTAACAGAATTTCCCTTTCAAAGCCTACAGCGAACGCCCGGTTTGGACTACACCCCTGCACGTCCTTGCTTGAATGACGTCACTAGAACCGTTTGTTGACTAACCCTCCGCCCACAACAATATGCAAAAAATGGGGCGTGGTCTTGTTGCTCTCCCACGTGGAGAAGAGCGCGCATTATGCATCTCCCCATTATGGTAAGAACCGGGACCTTTCCGGGCAAAGTGTGCTAAGCTGCTGTCCAATCACAACACGGGAAGCGCTGGCCCAATCAGAACTCGTTATGTGTTTCTAAAGGAGGGACTTCATAGAACAAGGAAATCATCAGGCCGTTTTTAGGACAGAGGAAACCGGGCTGTACAGATAAGTAAATTATGTGAAAAATACTTTGTTTTTTTACACGCGAAACAAGAACTCATGTTATTTTTCACACTGTAAACACAATCAAGGCTTCAAAAACACACAAAAAAACTTTAAAAATTAAGGTGCCAGGAAGAACCAAAAATGGGGTTTCACAGTGATGAAGTAGAAGAACCTTCCCCAAAGAACCTTTTTTGAAAAATTCTATAAGGAACCATTTTTTTCTAATAATTGTATAGTCTAAAGTAGGGATGCGTGGTATACCGGTACTGGAAAAATACCGGTATATATTTTATTTAAAACATTACGATATCTAGCCTAGAAATCTAGACCCACCCTAGCAGCAGCAAATCTAATCTGCCCGCGAGTGTCGTCTAGCAACTCTCAATACCCTTCTGAGCTGTATTCGCCTAACTCTTGCCGGGCCAATCACATCGTGTATAGAGTCGGCGGGCGGGGCCATAATGACGACGGCCGAGTTGCGTTTGCGTGCTTCTAGTAAACACAGAAACTGGCAAACGGTCTTTCGAATCAGCTTTGACCGCGACTCTGGAAGACTTGGAGTTAAGCTTTTAGAACAAAGAACGGCACTGAAGTCATTCTTAAAAAGGGAAGATAATTCGGAGCTTTGCCGACCGGATACGGCGAATGTTTAATCTATCAACAAGCTCTGTTTCACCTTCGTTGCTCTGGTTGGTTGCGCTATCCTATCGCGTGCAGAGGGAGTTTGAAAGACAACCGTTTATCCCGCCCCTCAGATTGAGCCCTTCAATGGTGAGTTTCCAGATCAAACATCTTGATGTGGGTCTGGCTTGTCAGGCTATACGATATCATGATTTTGCACATTTCGGTATATGCTGCTTTTCCGAAGTTCACCCCTAGATGGTACCGCGCTACCCAAACTGACCCGAAACAACCGGCAAATGTGACAACAACATAGACGAACAAAATGTATAGAGCAGTTGAATCTCACTCAAGATGCCCAAAACGAATTAATAAAGAGAGGAGTAGAAGTGAAATTTGCAATTACTTTCTTTATAAAACTGATTAAAAACCATCAAACCTAGCCAAGAAGCATCTGTCACTATTCTGACTTTAAGACTTCTGAAGAGATCGACAGGTCAGTGAATCATTCAAACCATCTAATTTAGACATTTATTTTCTTTTGATCAATGCACATACATAGCCTAATATAAGATCAAATATCACAATCTCCAGCTTTAGTTTCAACCAATGACATTCAGATCTCATAATATTTGCATGCGTACTATTGTACTATTTACTTCGCGTTAGACACAACCGACTGTGTTTATGTGAATACTCACTAAAGAAGGACATTTGTACATAATTCTGTGTATTTGACTGTTTAAGGAAACTTAATTTGTAATGTGCGAGCTCTAAGTTACAGGCTTGTGTGTGTGTCGTTTTTATGAGCTCATATCTCCTGTAACTGTTATTACGAAATGCAATAAAATCGTTTGCATTTCCGTTATCCATCCCGAGACGCTTTATTGTAGGTGCGATGTCTTTTACCAAAAGCAATTTGCTAATTTTGAGAGATTTTTGCTGCAATTATTTCTCACAAGAAAGTTTTCAAATGACTGATTTGATGTGATGAGCTTTGCTGATTAATTTATTAATAAACATTTGTGGTAATTTTACACTTTATAAACTCAAAACTGGCATAATTACACTCTTTGTGTGCAATATACCCATGCTAATATCAGACTGTCTGGTATCGATTTAATATCGTTACTTCGGTATTAAATTGTGGTACCGTACCAAAGCCAAATTTGTGGTATCGAGCAATCCCTAGTCTAAAGAACCTTGTTGCACTACAAATAACCTTTTGTGCAATGGAATGGTTCTTTGGATATTAAAGGTTCTTCATGGAACCATACACCCTGCCAAAGAACCATTTAAGAACCTTTATTTTTAAGAGTGTGACTGGTCTACGGCTATACAGCCCTTTACGCAACAAACTGTGATGCACTGTGTATTCTGACTCTTTCTATGAGAACCAGCATTAAACAGCATGAGCCTTGGCCGCTCATGACCCTGTCTCTGGTTCACCACTGTTCCTTTCTTGGATCACTTTTGACAGATACTGACCATTGCAGGCCGGGAACACCCCACAAGAGCTGCAGTTTGGAAATGTTCTGACCCAGACGTCTACCCATGACAATTTGGCCCTTGTCCAATTTGCTCAAATCGTTACGCTTGCCAATTTTCCCTGCTTCTAACACATCAACTTTGAGGACAAAATGGTCTCTTGCTGCCTAATATACAGTATACCCATCAGTGATAATCAGTGTCATTCACTTCACCTGTCAAATGTAAATATACTTATGAATATAAATTGCTCTCACTATATATTATAATGTTGTAATGACTAAATTCACAAAATTGTATATAATTTTAATATTGTCTCCTTATTTGTTATTGGCCATAACATGAAAAAAATTAAAATAAATGATGGGCTCATAAGTCAATTAGAACTTTAATAATGGTGCACCCTTACAGACTGATGTTAACATGCTCAATTCTAGTCAGAATATGAGTCTGAAACTGCTCCACTGGGCTGTGATTATGAGGCGTGTTTCAACCAAATCAGGAAAGACATCAATTGGATAGACCTACAACCAATCAGAGCAACGGAGCGACACATTACGTTAGATTTCAAATGTCAACAGAAGTCACTGTGTTGCCAAGTCTGTGGTTTTCCCGCTGGTTGTTTTCCATGTCCGTGGGTTTAAGTGAAGCAACCTCAATTATGTGATATATAGACCCTAGGAATGCAAATTTCAGCAGGCAACTGTGCCAAAATAACACACATTTTACCCCCAAACGGCTTTTTTTCTGGAGAATAGAGATAGTTGGCGGGTTTTGTTGTAAAACCCGGCAACCCTGTCTGCATGCTGCACAGTTTATCATCGTCTAAAGCCCGCCCTGACAATTTCATTGGTTCGAACAGTTTCTGTTCATGCATAATTACTCCTCTGTGGATCAAGTCCAGACCGAACTGCCCAAGCTCAAATGCGGGGCTGAGTTCGGCTGGCATCCAGGCTAGCACTCTTAGTTTCTAGCAAAACACTAAAACCATGGAAATTTTGAAGGAGATCCTGTATTAATTTTGTATAGTTTACAATACAATAAGAGTATATGTAATAGTTATGCAATAATGAGTGCAGTAACTTTCGGTTGAAAACATTTTTAACATCCAACAAATCTTTGTAAGGTTAGATAATCCTTCTATCCAGACAGGACTTATGGGGAACTGATGAAAATGTCCTCTGGGGGAAACTTTAACTCCGGTGACTCACTGTGACTCCCGCAGTGTCATAATGAATAAATAATCTCTTTGTAGTCGTCATTTGTATTCTACCCTGTGCAACTACCGCTGGATACTAATAAAAACTGCAATCGCCCTGAGCAGACCTGCCAATAGAACACAGAGTCGATTCAAAATCTTTCTAATAAATTGCATAATTCATCAGCTTCAGCTATGACAGTGTAAGGTCTGATGGGACGATTTGATTTATGGAGCACAAAACCCCTGGCTAAGAAAATGAAGAGAAAAAAAGGTGGTGGTCATATCTGAAAAGCTCTCTTAAAATCTTGAACAATGATACATTTTAATACATTTCATATTTCAGAGCTAGGGTGGAAGGCAAGATGTGTTAGAATAACTTTTGAATTAGAAGTCAAAAATGCATTAATCATATTGACGGTCACTTGTCAGCAACCAGTTCAAAAAAAATACATCATTCAACAATGATCTTTTCTACATTTATGTATTCCACAAAAGGAAAAATGTTACACCCATAAAAAAAATGTGTCAACCCGTAGAGATTTTGGTGTACAATTTATACCACTGTATAACCACCACATGATTTAAAAATTCTAACTAGAACAGGGGTGCCGAATCCTCTTCCTGGAGATCTACCTACCTCTGCACACAGAGTTCAGTTCCAACCCCAATACAACACAATGGTCTGTAATTTTTTAATTTTTTTTATCAGGGTTGGAGCTAAATGTTGCAGAAAGGTATATCTCCAAGAAAAGGATTGGGCACTCATGAACTAAATAAACTAGTCTGCTTTGCTAACTGCTGCAGATGGGCTCTTCCAGTATAGACAGAATGTTAACTGTAATGGGAGCAAAATCATTTTGACGTGGCACGCAGATGTCCAGTGTAAATACTGTGTGTTCTGAATGTCGTGTAAGGTTGCTAAGCCATGTTGCTACTCTGCACACTTATATAGTATTCAACTGTACGTTCATCCAATCGCATTAAAAATGCATAGACATGGCTGTTCACTCAACAGTGTGAAGCTATTAGTGAAGGTAAAATTGAAGCTGCATGTACTGCATGCACTATACTAATGCCAGATTATAATTCATATGTAATGAATAATCTTTCATTATCATCATCATCATCATCATCATCATCATCATCATCATCATCATTAATTAAAAGACATAAAACGCCTGAGAAAAATCTCAGTTTCCATTTCCAACAAAATTAAACATATTGACATGTGTCATAAACATTTTCTTCATATGCTAATCACATAAGATTGCTGGGTTGGGTCAAAAATATTTTTAGTGGTGGCGAATGAACACAGTCATCCACACACACAGTACAAAGTAATAAAATAAAATAAAAAGTAAAAAAGTAAAAAGAAACCGTTTATAATAATAACTTATCCTATTCATTGGTGAAATAAAATGATGACAATGATGAAAGCATAAATAAGGTAATACTTTTAATCAAAATAAACAAAAGAAGAAATCCAGGCACTATAAAGCAACATAACAATGATTACTAAAACTCATTCAACACCAGACAACAGTTCCAACAAAAGGAACTGAAGGGTACAAAAACACACGACAATAATTTGAATTACAAATGTGATGGTGAGGACATTTTTTTCCACCGGTTAATCGATGTGTGACATCACTGATAAAACCGGTATCACCAGCGGGGGCCTTCCATATCGCAAAATTTAAACTGAAAGTAAAATGCACACAGCTGCTTTGGCATTCATAATGGAGCCACTGAATCTTCATTAACGACAACAGCTGGGGCAACAGCCTTAGTCCTAATGGGTTGTTATCATAGCTATCAAAATCCAGTGTTCGGCATTTTGCGTACGCGAGTTTTTGTTGTAGATGTCTATTTTAAAAAAAAATTGTGTACTGTGCTAATTATTTGAGATTTCTTACAGCTCTTACAGGTTGTTGGCCTTGTCTGTTTCGTTGCTTCTATTACTCTCCCCTTATTTGTAAGTTGCTTTGGATAAAAGCGTCTGCTAAATGATTAAATGTAAATGTAAATGGAGCAGTGCGGAGTTTTCAATAAATTACGTTTTCAATAAAGTTTTCAATAAATTCCTATGAAAGAATGTTAAAATTTCACATTTAAAGAAATCTAGTATTTGACCATGTCTAACGTATTTAAATGTAAAACCTACACTGTTAAAAAAAAAAAAAAAAAAAGTGTCTCCAATTGAAAATTTTCTAGTGACTGATCACATCTAAATTTTCCAGTTGGCCGAATTGAAATTCTGTGAATTGATGCAATTTAATTCACAGAAATAATATTCGGCCAACTGAATAATTTAGATGTTGAACACAGTCACTTGACAATTTTCAATTGGAGACCTGATTTTTTATTTTTTTTTACAGTGTACAAATAAGTACGCAGTTATGATCTGCAATACTTTAAACAACTTTAAATGAAGCATTATAAATGATACAAACGGTCATGAATCAGCAGATTGATTCATGATTCCGGATAACCAGTCTCCTGTGAGTTCAGCAGGTTGGCAGTTTGACACGCGATCCGAATCATGAATCAATACGCTGATTCATGACCGTTTGAATCTTTATTTGAGGTTTGAAAACAACCACGGAAGAGAAGACTAAATGTTGAATAAATGTTGAGAAGATGTTGAATAAAGTCGTCGTTTTTGTTATTTTTGGACCAAAATGTATTTTCGATGCTTCAAGAGATTCTAATTAAGTAACTGATGTCACATATGAACTACTTTGTCCATATGTGACATCAGTTACTTAATTTTAGTTCTAATTTTAATACATTTTTATTCCATTTCTGGACATGGACAGTATAGTGTGCCTACACTTAGATACGCTGTCGGACTAAAAATAAAATATCTTAAACTGTGTTCCGCAGATGAACAGAGGTCTTAGGTCTTACGGGTGTGGCACGACATTAGGGTGAGTCATTAATGACATCAATTTAATTTTTGGGTGAACTAACCCTTTAAGAACATCTGATTGGCCAATGTGTTCACACGCTCAACAGATACTTCTGTGATTGGCTACAAAGCTCAACGCTGCAAAACGCATTGTAAATAGAAACCTTTGATGCTCGTCACAGAGCGCTTAAACACTCATGGAAGCGTTATAAAGCAGCCAGCAGAATGGCAGGTACCATCACATTAAATGATCAATTATGTCTTCATTGGGACAAGGATTCATTTTGGCATATTTTCAATGCAGGAAAAACCCTGGATTGTCATCGATTTTTTTAGCAAACATCATGAGACTTATTGATTATTTTAAACACAATTACAATCATGACAGCATAAACTATATGATTAAGTTCTTCTGGAGGACTGTCATGTTTTAAGTGTTTCCTGTAGAGATAATATACACAAGCACCGCCACAATATCACTAGACAAATATATTTCTGCTGAAGCACAATTTCTATTTTTTCTTGTTTTCTCCATTACATGTTTCTTCTCAGAGTTCCTTGTGAAGAGGACTCGATAAAAAGTAGAAAGCATAGTAAACATAAAATCCCCTTGATATAATCGAGAGATATCCACCATGATCATTGCAGGGGGAAAAAACAACAACAAAAACACGCGTTATCTTATCCCAACGGACTCCAACAACACATACAGTTTACAAAGCTCCTGAATATCCAAACAGACCAAAGCAAAAACCCATATACCCTCCACATGAGGTTTACAAAGGGAAAAAAGATAAGCTCCCTCTGTGTGTGAGGAATATCTTTCCAAGGTCACATTTGAATCGTCGGCCTACACCACAGGCACTCATTTTCACTAAACAGCGTTAACATTCCTAAGACATACTCCTTCCCTTTGTATTTTGCAGGAAGGGGAACATCCAAAAAGATAGCACGGGAATGGCACGGGGGAGAAGGCCATTAGCAATTCAATCGGAGTCAATGCAAAGCGGGAAGGCCCAGCCAGCATTGATTTTCAGGGAGGCTGATTTAGAAGCAGGGTCATGTAAACGGCCTGATGAAGCCAAAGATGATACCAAAGACAGAGAGCTTCCACTAACAATTATTTTAGTAGTTTTGAAAAAGCAACAGCCTATACACAGAAATCACAGGAGAATTTCGCCATTTAATTGGAAATGTACCATTCTTTCTATTTTTCTTTACATTGAACATATTGTGTGGAAAATCGTTGTTTGTAATGGAAAAACACCACAACTGTGGGAGAGTACTTTTCAAGTAATTTTTCAAACAATGAATATTTAATAGGTTAAGTCTGATAATTTTAATCTTTCTTTAAAATACCACACTATTTAAAATGCAACTCATTAATGTATGATTTTTGTTTTATTTATTTTTTTGTATGAATTTGGAAAGGGGTAAAACAATCAAATCTATGCACACACAAAAAAACACACTTGAAATAGCATAAATTACCGCATGGTGAAATGTTTTCCAAGACAGTTTAATAAAAAAATCAATCCCCGGAGCATAATTGCAGAAATAACCATGAACAACCAGTCAGTAATTACACTTCAGTCTCTCAACACGGTAGCGGTTTTTGCATTACTTCAAGACGTGATGAAAATAATTGCAGCAGTTCACTGAGTAAGTTAAAAAAACAGCCAGTTTAGTTTTTGTGATCCATTAGACCGGTTCAGAGCCTTTTTGACTGATTCATTAACGTCATAGAGTATATTAAATTCATACTACAAAGCTCACATCTTGGATAAGACTATTACTTGTGTGCTATGCTGTAAATGGAAGCAGTGTACTTTAGTACAATGGTCTGTCCAAATAGGAGGTAAAATGTAATTAGACAAACATCAATAATTAGAACAAACATCATTAGAAGCATTCATTCTGCTCCTATACGGTTTTTTTACAGAAGTGTTTCTCAGAAAAACAAAGGTCTATGTTTTCCTATCCCAAGCAGCATACCCAGTACAAGAACGAGCAGTATAGTTTTAACTGGTTACCCAAGCTGGTCAAAGGCTGTTTATTTCAGCAGGGGAGAAAGAGAGACCCAGGAGGCTCCCATGAAAGCAGATCGGATACAGCCACTAAGTAAATGACATTCTGTTTGTTGCAGCATTGACCCTGCTCTCTGTGGTCATTAATTTCAATCAGGCACCCAACATGGAACCTGGACCTCTGTTTGCCACGGCTCAGGAGAGGCAAATAAGACATGGCAGGTTCTCAGGATATCTTCACAGCATCCAGCTCAGCTCAGATGAAAGTATGTGCTGCAATTTCTGAATATATTGGTCCAAAATACACAATGCAGCCATACTACAATTTTCTTATGGTCAACCTGGTTACTTATAGACAATACAGTAGGGCTTGAAGTATATTTTTTACTATTAGGTCAACAAAAATGGTGTTATGAAATAAATATTTACTGGACACTATACACTCAACATTTTGAAAAAAGTGGGAAAATTGGTCCTTATTGAATAATTGTGAGTAGACTGTACATGATATATATATATATATATATTAGGGATGGGCATTTTCCCAAAATATTGTATTCGAATATTTGGGCTCATAAAAATCGAATATTCGATTATTCGTTTATTTAAATTAGGTATTTTGAGAAAATGAGAGATGTTTCTTTCTTTTTTTCTCTAAACATGTCGTCACCATTTCTGAACAAGCTTATGATTAGGCAATGTACACAACACGCTTACGTTATATCTTAAGGTTTTTAAAACATTAAACAGTGTGTAAAAAAATGCCTAAAGAACAAAAGGATTATAAGCTCAAGGAGCACGAGCGCAGAGCGCGTCCGTTAGCGTGACGTATACACACACACACACACACACACAAACGTCAATAGGCTATAGCCTACCGACCTGTGTGTGCGTGTGTTTGATATGGCTGATGTGTTTACTTTGTATTGTTTCACATTTTCATGTAGGGATAAACTATAATATTATTGGATTATGATATTATTCTCGGGTGAGAAAATGCGCCACTGACAGGCGTTGCGGAGACAAAGATATCGGTTAAGTGAAGTCTGAGTGAAGAACTTTGTATTTTCTGTTCATAAACCCTCAAAGAACTTTAAAGGAAGCATTTGTCTCGAGATCATTTTGCTATCATAAGTTCTCACTCGCACTCGGGGTAACTTAGCTACAGATGAGCTTACCTGCACTCCTGAGCAGTGATCGCTCATTCCACTGGTGTTTGGATTTCATGTGATTCTCGTTTGTGGTGGTGATATCATTATAACTCAGTTTCAGTAATTGATTTCATCAAAAGTAACTCCATTTTGTGCATTTTCATCATAGTGCAAACAGCATTTTCAATTTTCATCGAAGTAACGTTAATTCCAAACATTGCGAGGCAGACGACGACATTGTGATCAAATGCACTTAAATTATTAACCTGCTCCACAACGCCACCCAGTGGATTGAGATATAACTGCGAGATTTAGAGGGATTTCTCATGGATGCACTGTGTAGCCAGTTGCTTGTGACTTTTTATTTTATGTCATCCTACTTTTATTATTTTATTTTACCTTAACTTATTTGTGTTGAAATAAATATTTTTGTAAATGTTTTAACTTCATCACAACTTAATGTTACCCTTTCATTGTTATTTATGTTTAATTTTCAATGGTTCCAGTCGGGAGTTCCTACCAATTGTTGTAGGTGGGGCCTTAATTAGTGGCGCACCTTAGGATGCGTTATCCGCTTCCCCTTTAAGCGTTCGCGCTCAGTCTGACTGAATGCAGCGGGGGAAGTGCGGAGTGAAACAGTAGGCCTTCCAGTGTGTGTGTGTTTACTAATTTTGCTCCAACCTAGTTTTTCTTTAAAGTAAATAAATGCACGTCCTTCATCTCATCCATGTTTGGCTTTCCTTCTGTCCTGAGGGTACCACTTGATATCTGCTACAACTGCATTTACTGCCAGCCAATTAACAAAATAAAATTCGAATAGTATTTTTAGTTTTCGAATGTTAATTACAGATCGAATATTCGACTATTCGAATATTCGTGCACACCCCTAATATATATATATATATATATATATATGTATGTATGTATGTATGTATGTATGTATGTATGTATGTATGTATGTATGTATATATATATATATATATATGTATATGTATATATATATATATATATATATATATATATATATATATATATATATATATATATATATATATATATATATAAAGGTTTATTTCATACAAAAAATATCATCTACCTCATGTCATTCCATCTCTAAGACTTTGTCTATCTTCAGAACACAAATTAAGATATTTTATATTCTTTCATTTGTGTCCATCTATTGAAAAAACATTTTCAAAAAAGTTAATAATAGAAGTAATAAATGTATTATTAATCAATATATTATTTAATTAAGAGATGCTTAATTATAAAATCACTTTATATAATGAACAAATAAAGCTCATGAATGCTTGACAGAAAGAAAAATAAACGTATTGTTCTCATGCAAAGAAACCATTTTGGTTGCGTGAACGGACAAAAATATATTGTGTTATATTATATAAATATAAATAACTTGTGTTCCAAGCATAAACAGAATTTTTAAGGATATGAATGATATAAGGGTGAGTAAATGATGACAGAACATTATTTTTTGGGTAAACCTTCAATTGAAATAATCTAAGCAGTAAAAAAATATGTAAACTATAAAATAGTCGTTGATTAGCTAATAGTCAATTACCTCATTCAACCAAGTGCTATTACTTACCAGAGTTTCTTGTTATAGTAGTTACTAGTAATAATAGTTACTAGAAAGTTAATATTGTGTTACGCAATTGCTTAATTGTTGTAATGAGCAAACGGTATTCTAAAGTGTTACCAACAATTTTACTAATCCAGTAGGAAGACTACTACTCCAAATTACTACGATCCTGAATTTCTTTGCACTACGGAACATTGCTCTTTGCTTGAGTCGTATAGAGTAGGCTACTTTTATGGTACTGGTTTGACAACCTCTAGTCAACACTTTCATTGAACGGAAAAGAGAAGCCTGGACATTCTGAGGAATAACTCCAGAATTTAAATTTGTGTGTAAAATTTCCGTGTCCTCATATTTAGAATGTCATCCTCCGATGGTTTCAACAAACACTATAGACAACAAGAGATGAATTTTCATGGCAACAGAAGTGTGATGTAAATTCATAAAAGCTGGAAATATGTTTAATACCACAAAGTGTCATTCAATTTGTTTGGATTTAACCCATCCCATAGAAAAACAGTAAAATGAGGTTTTATATTTATTTTCTCATTGATTCCTGGCTCTATTTTTCTTTGAATGAGTCTGATCATGTTAATCATCCTCAACCCATAAGACTTTATTCCAGTTTCAAAAGAAATTCCTGGTTCTTTATTTTTTCGTGTGTGTTTGTGTGTGTGTGTGTGTGTGTGTGTGTGTGTGTGTGTGTGTGTGTGTGTGTGTGTGTGTGTGTGTGTGTGTGTGTGTGTGTGTGTGTGTGTGTGTGTGTGTGTGTGTGTGTGTGTGTGTGTGTGTGTGTCTTTAATAAAAGACCAAAATGTTACCAAGTGCAACATGCTAACATATAAACAAGTCTAGTGTGCGGAAATGAGAAGGTTCTTTAACACAATGGACTCCATCAGAACAGACCAAATCAATGTTATTATTTTGTGCCAGTAGCGCTCCCTAGTGTTTGAGCAGAGAATCCACCATATGACATCAGGTTAAACTTAATTTGTTTATGGTATACTGACCAGGCTGGCAGTGAGAGAGGGCGCAGATTTTCCTAGGGTCTGGGAGCGCATGCGCACCAGGTTGGTGGTCTCTGAGCCTGCGGCTGACCATGCCTGCTGGGTTGAAGCATATGGCAGCAGGTACTTCCCTGAAAAGAAAAAACATTATGAGAAAAACACACAGGCATATATACAGGGTAGGACAATGAAAATGAAAACTGGTTTTAGACCGCATTCATTTTATGGTGTAGATCCTCTTTTTGCGGCCAAAGCAGCATTCATTCAGTTTGGGAATTACAGACAGAAGTCCTGCATGTTGGCCTAATGGACCATGGCAGTAATTTTGAGCAATTCCTCTTCTTGATGACTGGCCACTATGTGATGCTGGTGGAGGAAAAGGTTTTCTGACTTGCTCCTCACAAATACCCCTAAGTGGCTCAAAAATATTCAGATCTGGTGATTGTGCTGGCCATTGGAGATGTTCAACCTACCCCTTCAGGGTACAATGTTTGAACCATTAGGTGCACATGGTCATCCTTAATGGTTCGATAGGACTTGGCAGTGGTTAAAGTGGGATTTGGCATTTGGCAAATGCTGTGTAGGTGCAACAGGAAAATATTACAACATATTGAGTATCGAGGTATGGCAATACTTCTTGAAATTAGAGTGTCACTGTGGCATCAAGTATCACAATACTCATTTACTTGATATTTTAATGTTTTTATTTTGGTCCATCTACATCTACACTGATATGATGACGATATACTTTTAAAATTGCTAACACAACTAGGCCTGTCACGATACATTATGCTGGACGATAAATTGGCCAAGAATGATTGCGATAAATGATAATGTTGTCGTTCTGAGACCATTTTCATCTAAAATAATGAAAATGGCATAATAATGCAGGTACACCTTTTCAAATATCAATAAACTTTTATTTCTAAAGACTATTTAACATTGAAAACGGAAAACATTTTAAATATCCACAATAAATGAACAAAACAAAACAAAAACAATAAAAGCAATGGACTCTCAGTCTGTTAAAAAAAAGTGCTTGAATAAATACCAAAAACAATAAATAAAATGGATGAAAAATGCAACTGATGACTATGTTTAGGTGCATATTAGGGGTGGCACGGTTCAAAAAGCAAAAATGTATATTATTATTGTGCGATTAATTGGTTTATTGACTATCGCGACAGGCCTAAACACAACCTTGTTTTTCACAATGTAAACTCAAACTTAAAAATGGGAAATCTAAAATTGATTAAAATTTAGAACACCAAAATGGCTGAAGACACAACTACAACAGAAATAAATCACAACCAAGATAGACCTACTGCAGAGTCAATGTTAAAATGCAGAATCAAAAGTTTTGCTGTATCATAAAACGTAAGAAACAACAATCTATAATGGTTCAAATATTGTGGCTATTCTCACATCCAGTCAAAATGACTTCCATATTGGCTGGTACTGTGACTTGATTTGTCCTTTTAACTCCACTGCAACCTGGCCCGGATTAAGAACACACAGGGCCCTCAGGCTATAACAAACCCCATGGCCATAGTAGACGATTTTGGTGCCACAACATTTTCTACCAAAGAAAAAAAAATTGAAACATCTTGAAACAGTCGGATTGAATCAGTTCTTATAATCATTCTTGATAACGATAAGTTTGAATCAGTTCTAGTAATCATTCTTCTCACATTTTTTTTCTACAATCTAACTTCAGTTCACAACCTCACCATCTGTGTCGCCAATTCCCTTTGTCTCCAGAATGTGCGTTCGCACGGCTCAAAGTTTGCTTAAAGGTGCGCACAGTCTCACATCAAGTTTGTTTTTTTATAGATCAAAACCTTTGCGTGGAAACTGGCGTATGTATGTTTCTAGCCCCGTTTTGTGCGTATGCACGCTTTATAAATGAGACCCCTGGTCCTTGGCAGTGCCCATCAAGCACAGTAAGGAATGTCATACTATTGCAGCCCAAACCATCACTCATCCACCCATGATTCACTCTGGGCACGCAACAGTCCGGGTGTTAAGCCTCTTTGTGGGCAAAAAGTGAATGTGGACTCATCAGAAAACAATACATGTTTCACATTGCCCACATCCCGATATTTGCACTGTTTGCATCATTGAGACTGACATTTGGCATCGGCACGAACGACCAAAGGTTTGGCTATACTGTAGCAGCCCAACCATGAATATTGACTCTGTGGAGCTCCCGATTAACAGTTTTGCTGGAAACAGGATAGTACATTTAATTATGCAGTTTTGAGTTGGGCAGATGTATTTTAATGCTTTTTGGATACAATCTGGGTTAGTACCTGGACATCCCATTCAGACAGCTTTCCTTTATGATGACAGTTGCTCGATTTGAATGTGGTTTGTTCTACGTGGTTATGCCATCATTACCCTGGATACTATAGCTCAAAACACCACAAATACTTGCTGTCCTGGTCACAGATGACCCACTGAGTAGCTTTTGAACTCTGATGTGTCTCCAATTATTTTGTGTGGATTGTAATATTTTATGCACAACTATGTTATTGCTCTGTTAATTCAACCTTCACATTCTGCTTTTAATGATGGAATGTGCAATCAGTGAAGAGAGTGTACATATAGGCGATACAGTACATAAAAACATACTAAGTAAAAAATTACAGCACAGAGCCACAGACTGGACAAAACATGTTCTTGAAGGTAATTTGTTAACAAGTAATATAATATGTTCAGACAAGATCATAGAGGATTCTGGGAGTGTCTTACTATTTCACAGAATATAACTCAGTGACTCATCATAACGGACGTGTCATAACAAACATATGCTGTTCAACATGACCCACATGACAGCATTAAGGGTCAAACTTCCCAGTGGGTTAGGCATATGATTTGTGCAAATACACATACATTTCTGTGTAGCAAGCCCACAACATTTGGATACTTAGGGACTGTTTCTTGCATTCTACTGTGCTTCATTGTTTTTCAATGTAAACAATATGCGAGGTGGAAGCGCTTGGCGGTTGCGCTTGCGTCTTAGGTCTTTTGAAGCATCTCATGCCATGACACGTGTTCCAGGGTAGTTTTGCACACACAAAAATATGATGTGTGCGCACGGCCCTGCTTAAACCACAGTCAAAGTGGTTCACCCAAAATTGAAAATGATTTACTCATCCATATGTCATTCCAAACCTGTATTATTTCTTCTGTGTATCATTTGTCAATAAAAGTCAGTGGGGTCCAGTGTTGTTTTGGATTACACATTTCTATTTAAAATATATTAAAATATATTTTTATGTTCTGCAGAAGAAAGGACATCACACTAGCCTGACATGGTCATACTCAATTCTAGTCAGAATATGAGTCTGAAACCGCTCCATTGGGCTGTGATTATGAGGCGTGTTTCAACCGAACCAGGAAAGACATCGATTGGATAGACCTGATGTCTTTCCTGGTACTGAAGAAAGGGGGAATTACAACTGTATTCCTGCAAGCAGTAAGTAGTGATTTATCCATTTATTGACCAGCTGTTTAAACCATTTCTGATTCAATTGAAAGTTTCTTAGAGAGACAGCATTGTCTGAATGACGCAAGATGCTAGTACAGTAACAACAGGATACTCCAAGTACCATACAAAACTAAATAGTGTGTCTAATGACAAAGGTTAATATTATTTTGTATTACAAAATACAACCGTAGATACGTTGCTTACAGATCGTTCACTCGATCCTTCTAGCAAACGTCACCTTTTCCACCATATAAGTTTAAATGACAGTCCTTTGACAAGGCTATTCATTTTGTAAAAATATAAGTTATATATTAATATTGTTGAGAACTGAAGTAGGCCAAAGATGTTTTTGCATGCTTTCAGAGTACATCACAGTCACTCTGATCACAGTCACATCGTAGCCTACATTGTGACTAACGTTATATAAACATGCAATATCGTTTAGAATGTCTAAAATGTAGACTGAATGATACTTTAACCCTTGTATGGTGTTCGGTCTGTTAGACCCTTTTCATGTTTTATCAAAGGCTACTGTACCAAATATTAACATGGATTTTCTCAGGTGTTCAAATACTTATTTGCAGCTGTACCATAAAAATAAACAGTTAAAAAAAGTCATACAATATGATTTCTGGATTTTTTATTTATTTATTTTTTTTATTATGTCTCTCACAGTGGACATGCACCTATTTTTTTTTAAAGTGTTGGGAAACTTTCTGTTTATTAAATGTAAGTGGATCATGTTCATAGTTAATAATGGTGAAAATCACTGTCACACCTGCAGTCATTCAAAACTAACTTTTCTGAGTATTTATTTTTCCAGAAAAGCTCCTTTATACCATTATTTAGCTTGAATTCAAGCCCTTCACACTGTCAAAGTACATTACAGCACTGCGGACGGCCTCTTCACCTTGACTGATCCTTTTCCAGCCCCCTGTTGATCTGTTGATAGCTTAGATTGATAATCTAATATACCTTCATAACACTGAGCTGCCATACGAAATGCAATTTGTTGGTTGAGGAGTCATGTCAGACTAAATTAAATCTGTTAGACCCAAATTGTATAGTTTAATATAATAAACGTACGCTTTTGTGATCTTATATTTCAGGAATTGTTTTCATGGTGCATTAGGTGCTGCGTAAAACTGTGGCTTGTTATTTTAAATGGTTTTGTAGACTGAGAGAAGCAAATATTTGATGTGTTATTTCCAAATAACCGCTTATATTGCAAATAATGTATTAGCAAGGAGCTCGTCTCTCTTTTGATCACATAAATGGTAAAATCAAGGTAAATAAATAACGGCAGGCCATGACAAAAGCATCATCGCAGTGCTCATTTCAATTCATTTGATTCAGGACAATATAAAAGCTGATTACTACAAATATAATACGCAATCGAATGTATTAAATGGAACTTCTCCGTGTGATTAAAATGGATTTATCTGATCATTTGCATTGTGTTTGTCCATGCATATCAGTCCTGCTCTTCACTTTGATTAGTGTGTCGAGTGTTCTTTAAGTTGAAGTGTTTCTTCCAACCTTCTTCCTGGTAACAAGCAAAACTTCACTGCCGTAGGGGCAAAAATGCCTTCAAAATAGTGTTCTGAACTACATTATAGACTAGAATACTGAACTAAATCAGACTGAAAAAAACAGAAAAGATTGACATTTTTCAGTTTAGGAAAGGTTAGAGAGAATTATGTTAAATAATAAGACCTTTTATATTTTCTTCTCCTAGAAACACACTTTTAGTTCAGCTATAGCATCGTATCCCAGACGTATTGCTAACCCGTATTTATGCCTTTGTGGGCTCTATATGGTCACAAAACCAGGTCCAAAAAACAGGATACGTAGGAGGAAAACTGCGATTCCTGTTCGCTGCAAAACCGCTTCCATAAAGTCATCGTCCACATGCTGAGGAAATGCCAGCTAGACAACCTCAGCACATTTCAGCACTGTGCCCTATATACCTGATACAACACAACAGACCACGAGGAACCGCAAACTAAACCCCAAATAAAACAATGAGGTCAAATATTGTGGTCATTGTTTAATGATGGAATATATAATAAGTCTCAGACTGTCCACCAGACAACTGATACACAAGCATGAAACCTCCAAATTATAACTAAAGGGATATGTTTATAACTCTCTCTCACACTCACACACACACACCTCCCCCTAATATGTTAAGACAAGATCATAGAGGATTCTGGGAGTGTCTGACTATTTCACAGACTATGACTCAGTGACTCATCATAACAGACATGTCATAACAAACATATGCTGTTCAACATGACCCATATGACAGCATTTATAGCCATGTCACTGGTGTTGAGCAAAAGTCAAACTGCCCCACATCAAATAGCATAATGAAGCTCTAAGGGCCCAAAGTCCAAAACAAAATTAAATAATAATCACAACATTCTGCATTATAAATGCTCTGACTTACTTTACTTTTTAAGAGTTTAAATGAGATTGACTGATTGTGATTTATTCTATAACAGGTCTCATATCTGGGACTATAACACATTCAATGTTTAAAAGGGGTCATATTATAAATTCATATTTATTATATTTTGTCCTCTGAGGTTAACTTGTAAACTATCAAGGTTTCTTGCACACACAAAAAACCTGCACATTTCATTAAAACTCATGTTTAATTTATATAACAGGTCTCGTATCTGGGACTATAACACATTACATTTTTAAAAGGGGTCATATTATAAATTCATATTTATTATAATTTTCCTCTGAGGTTAACGTGCACACACACACACACACACACACACACACACACACACACACACACACAACACACACACAACACACACACAACACAACACACACAACACACACACTCTGAAAACTCTGATGTTTAATTTATGTTTTAATACATATTTATTATCAAAAAGGTATTGATTAAATGAAGGCTATTTGTTTCAATACATATTTATTATCAAAAAAGAGGTGAAAAATGCCTTGTTAGTCAAAGAAAAGCTTTTATTGACACAAGGCCCAGCAAACAATCGACTTCAGAATATGCCACACCTTCACGTCATTGTGTGGTGAAGCACCACCTCAACAGAAAAAGCAACTCTTGATTCTGTAGCGCCGCCCACCGTCTTGTGCCACTAACATGACATAGGCCTACATAGAGGTAAACCACATTGAAATTCTATCCAAGCAGTAAACATACCACATAAGCTTCATTCGGATTCTAATATTATGAATGCAAGGATTAACTTTATTTGAATGAATATACAGCTTTATTGATTATATTGACATTATTAATTATGTGTACATGTCTAACTGAACATACCTTAGCGTCCCGGGGCTTTGTGTTTTCCAGACGGGCTACCAAAATGTCTTAAATATTGAAATAGCATTCTTTCCTTGATGTGTGTTGTTTACTCTCGACTTGATATCTGAAGGACGCGCGCTGTGTGTACGGTTCGTGGTTATATTCATCGATCGCTGCGGGCCAAGTAACTTTAATTTAAAAAAAAAAACAAAAAAACATTCCAATCAATTGCGGGTGGATGAGAGATGAATCATGTTTGTTTAATAAATACATTTTGGGAGCCCTGTGGCCGTCTGGGCGATTAATTTCAGTTTCCGTTTCCCCACTGACCACAGGGGGAGCTAAAGCTCATTAAATATGCAAATCTTATCCAATCCTAGCTGTGGGCATTTACTTCCAAGTTTTCAGTGCGGCACACCCATTAACACTGAGCGTTTCTTGGACTACGTTTACACGTGGGCGGCTATTTTCATAAATAGACATTTCGCCCTCTCCGGTTTCAAAAATAACATTGTGCAAACATGTCAGTTTTCATGTACACGTACCCGTGTATATGCGCCGTCAAGAGCATGCCAAACCTGTAGGTGGCAGTGTAACGAGAAGCTCAAGCCCACGTAAGCCAATCAGAATCCCGAAAATAGCGGCGGTGTTGGCTGTGACGCTGACTGGTTCTTCGTGTTGGAGGGAGTTGTTGTTGCAAAATTGCGGACCTCCGGGCACTCATTTGTCTCTGATCCTCGACATAATGGAGCAGCTGTATTTGCAAATGCAAACGCACAAGAAGAGTTTGCACCAACATAACTGCGACTGCTACTCGGAACACTCCCATGATCACATGTAAACATAGCGCATACTGTGACGTTGGCTGCCTAAACATCCGTTTGTCTCAGTTTACATACAAACGTGCAAATGAAGATTTTCAAAATAGCCTATTAATTATTCATTATGATGTTTTTGAATGTAAAAACCACACAAACATCATAAGTTGACCTCAGACAACAGCATTAAAAATAAAAAAGCCAGTTCATGATCCTATAATATGTAATCACTTGAAAATCTACCAATTCCTTTTTTTATGGCAAACAAGTGCTGCACAGTAAAATATGCAAGACATTTTTTGTTTATTTCTTATTATTGTGAGAACTACGTTCTACTGTACAATAGTACAGTATACCACAATAGTATGTTTCTTTTATAATTTCTTCAAGTTAAACTGAACTTTTATTTTGAAGTGCTGTCATGAAGACTTTTTTCTGTGTGCATATGATACGACAATAGCTTTATTAAACAAAATGTTTAAACATTCAGTTGATTCAGCGTACAGTCGTACTTTTGATCTATACATCCAAAATGTACCAAATTTAGTGACATTCCACATTATACTGTAAATTAAATTCCATATGTGTTTTCCACATTGCAAAAATCATAGGACCCTAAATTTATTTTGCTGAGCCGCAGTGGTCTGCTGATCCACCATTGCATGCAAAGTTTAGTGCAAGAACCAAAACAACAATTTAGAATGATATGCTGCTTTGTTTATGGTTTCTTTGGCAGTGTTTTGTACTGTACATATTTCAAAGTCAGTTATACAATGCAATTAACACAAATCTATCTCTTCAGTGCGGCACAGCCATTAAAACCGAGCACGTCTTGAGAGAGGCTAAAAACCAGGGCAGAAAATAGCCTATTGCTTATTCATTATGATGTTTTTGAATGTAAAAACCAGGTGAACATCACAAGTAGACCTCAGACAACAGTATAAAAAACTGTAAAAGGCCAGATCATGACACCTTTAAGGCAACCTAACATAACGTGGGGACTTTGAAATTAATGAAATATGACTTCTACACCAATGATATTTGAGTAAAAAAAAAAAAAAAAAAATTATATATATATATATATATATATATATATATATATATATATATATATATATATATATATATATATATATATTAATAATAATAATAATAATACCTTTAATACCCAACTTTAGGTCAGGTATGACATATTACCCATAAAATGTGGTAAATATTTTCTGTTGTGAATGTCTCATCTTTTTTCTAATTAAAATGATCAAGAAGGATCAAGAAAAATACAATGTTGTGCAATATAAGCCTATTTACATCTGACTGTAAGACAAGGTCAGGGTTTTACCTGTAAGAGCGCCCCCTAGGCTTCCTCTCCGGAGCTGTGTACCATCTTCGCTGAGTTGTCGTTTAAATTTCAGCGCTAAACCGTGAGAAACCTCTGGGTTGCTGGACTTGCGGAAGTGCATGGAGGGGGGGTAGAGGATGTTGTCCGGCTGGAAGAGAGATGAGATCAACATGGAGTTCAATCTGGGAACCATTACAGGGAAGATCACATCAGGAAAAGCACTGCAGTGGTTACACAAATACACAACATAGAGCTGCATATCCATTACTGACAATACTGACAAGACAAGATTGGGCATAATCGGTCATAATAACATTCATTATTATGCAATAACTTACATCATCTCTAAACCCCATTTCCTTTTTTGGCTGACGTCACTTTTTTTTTTTCTCAATCCCATTTCAAAGTTAAATACCTGTGAAAATCATTTAATGTGGACTAAATGTTCAATCTCAGCATGAATCAATTACAACTGTTGCATTTGATACTGGCAAAAAACACCATTGTGTTATTATCATCATAATTTTCGTTTTAATTTTCTAAATGCTGTTATATAACCAACAATTTCCTCCACTTTCAGCTCATTTGAGGCTACCCTTTCACCCCCTCCAGCACTCAACAAACAAAACAAGCCTTTTTCTCGTACAGATAGAATCGTTTTAGACAAGCAAACGCATCTGAGGGCTCTTTCCACTTCAAATGATGAATGCATTAGTGGAAAACATTATTGGTGAAATCCAAGATAACAAAGATTTTATTACCAAAGTAAGTAGGGCAACACGATTACATCAAAACAAAACTAATTATTTTGAAATCGCAATATAGTGTAGTGCTCATATCAAGCAAAGCCTGTGATTTAATTAAATATGCGCATGGCACTGTTCATTAACACACAAGTAGCTCATGATCCAACTCTGTCTGCAGTAAATGCTGCTTCACACAAACTCATCTCTGCATCTGCTTCAGTACTTAAATTGTAAATGAGTAATTGTCGGATCACAGAAATTGTGACAGACACTGTATGAGACATATGGTCAATGACATCACCAAACAGTTATGGCACAATATATTATACACTGCCATATTAAGTTTTTGCACGGCCCTAACTCCACCCTGGTGTATTATAGCTACATTGAGAGTAAATATTCAGTTGATCAGTGATATTCTCCCTTAGGGCTGGACGATATGGAACAAAAAATATATCTCGATATCTTTACAGGAAAAATAACCCTCTAAAAACTACAGCAAAAACAAATATGCCAAATATCATAAAGTCATAATATTTTTATTGAAGTGCAAAGAGGTAGTCAGTTCATGTAGGAACAATGTGATTTTGACATGAAAAAAAAAAAAAACTCCCTGATTACATAAATAATAATAATGTAACTGTAAAATAAAATAAATAATACATATAGCCTTAATTCTTTTAATTCATTTCATGCCTTCAAAACATGAATCAAAGACTCCCTTTTTTTACAGTTAAAGTAAAAAGTAAGCATTTTGCAGAAAGTTGGGGGCATGACAGATATAAATAAACTGATTTTGTCATAACACCACTTCCTGTTAAATTTGTATCAAAATTCAAACAGTAGGGTAGATGTCGTGCTCTTTACTAAAGCGTGAGCGCCTCATCATGCGGATCATATAGGCTACACGTGAGGCGAGCTTCCCTTCTTTTCCAGTTACAGAACGAAATATGTCAGAATGTCAGAAGGTAGGCTATATGATACAGTACAACTTACAGAAGAGCACTGCACTGTCTCTCAGGACACCCGGGATGTTGCGTTTTTACCTCTTGGTTAAAACAAGACCTATTCATCATAATCCCGTGATAAAGCTGACAAAATAATAATAATAATTATGATATTGCAATCATTTTTAAATGTTTTTAAATAATATGCGATCATTTTGACATTTTGACATTTTAACCGAAAACCATGCGATCACTTTGTCACAATCATGTCAGTTTTTGACTTGTGTCTGAGTGTGTCTCGCACCAATAGTGTCAATCACCTGACTGTGGGTGAAACTTGCGATTTGAACTATGATGAACATTAATATTTCTTTATGAATTTTAGCAAGCAGTTGTGTTAGAAGGAAAATCGTGGTCTCTAAACAATGCCCACGATTGTCAACATGATAACTAATCCTAACCTGGTTGCGGACGCCGCCGTGTTCAATGAGACAACACGCGAGGGGAGGGGGAACAAAAGCAAGGAGGCGGGAGCAAGGGGGTAATCTAGCGCTCGGAAAGCGTTCCACCCCTAGGGGCTGCCATTGCTAACCAAGCCATCACCTGCTGTTAGCATCCCATTGACTCCCATTCATTTTTGAGTCACTTTGACAGTGAATAACTTTACATCTGAGACGTTTAAAGACTCCATTTGTCCATTGTTTATTTCTAAAGAAACACGACAATGCATAAAAGGCTCCGTTACCTTGTATCTTTTGTAAAAAATAGGCTAACGATTACGTCATAACCAACGCGACTCTGTCTCACAGTTGAGAAATTACCGTATAGACCTGAGGAGACGCTCGCAGGCAATCTTTTACTGTCTATGAGACAGTCGGGGGGACGTGGAGACATAAAGTCTGATAAAGTCAAGGGGGAAGAATGGGGAGAAGCCGATAGTGAGCCAAAAGCAACGGGAGAAAATATTTAAACAACGTGATTCAGATTTCACTTTCCACAACTACTAGAAGACCTACAACTGTCAGACAGGAGGCTCACGTCACATCTACGTCGTCAAGCTCAGTCTGAGGCTGCGCAGTTCGCTCAGCCATCAGGAAGTGAGTGCCCCTAGGTTGAATTCATTATTTCGCCGTTGACGTCAATGGGGTCGCTGTGTCCATTTCTTTTACTGTCTATGGGCGGGAGGCACACGAGCACAGCACATAGAAGGCAAACAAGCAAAGTGGCAGAATCAGAATTAAATATAAACAATATATCGATATATACGATATGTCAAAATCCATATCGAGTTTAAAAAATATCTCGATATATTTTAAATATTGTTTTGCTATTAATCGAATAAAAGCCTGTTTTTTTTTTTTAATTTTTGTTTTTTTTGTTTTTTTGTTTTTTTGACAAAACACACTATTTCGCATCCTGTCCAATGCTGTCTTTTAAACAAACATGTCAACTGAGTGCTATGAAAACTTTTTTGTACATAAACGTATGGCACAAACATACGAAAATTAACCATGGTTTTACAACAAATAAAACAAACAAACACAGTTATTCAATGGTAACAACAAATTAATCATGTTTTTTTCTTCAATCCATAGTCTAACTATGGTTGATTGTGTGGTTATACAAATGATAATCAATATGCCAAAAAAAATTAAAAAATTGGTTATACTATAATAAAACCATGGTTAATAAAATGGTATATTTGTGCTATACACTATGTGCAAAAAAATTTACTAAGCAAACGGAGAATTTAAATCCCTACATTAAAAGGACATTAAAGAAAAACGCAAAACTCTGTGGTACCAGATAAGATGAATGTTCTGCAGGAACACACGCACACAATCGCTATGGACACAGTAACTGTTACTGTCCTCTCTTTAACCAGTAAACAGGCTATAAGAAATGTCTCAAATTTATATTCACTTACATGCTGTCATCACTTTACAGTCACTACTCTCATTAAAGGTGCCCTAGAATTAACCTTGCCATAGTTAAATAAAGAGTTCAGTAAATGGACATTGCATACAGTGAGTCTCAAACACCATTGCCTCCTCCTTCATATGTAAATCTTGTTTGTGAAAAACACCACGGAAAAAAGACTATATTCAACATAACGCCACCTGTGACGCAATCGCTGGTATCCTTAATATGTACGCCCCCAACATTTGCATGTCAGCCCATGTTCATTGTCAGGCGGAACTACGCAGCCGAGTCATCAGTTCAGCAGATAAACAAGCGTCACACGAGGATAGCGAAAACGGCAGATCATGGACACAAATGTCATGTTCCAGGCTGCGCAGGGGATGTAAGGACTTTTCATAGCCTTCCCACTGATAAAAAAATGACAACAGTTATGGTTGATGTTTATTTACAATCGGATAAAGCAACAATTTAATACAAAGTTGTTCATTTGCTCGGCCCATTTCACCACGGAGAATTTTTCTAACCTGGGACAATATCAAGCAGGATTCGCTTAGCGTCTGATACTGAAGAAAGGGCCGATTCTAACCATATTCCTGCAATCAGTAAGTAGTGATTTTATCCACTTCTTGACTGTCGAACCCATTTCTGATTAAATTGAAAGTTTCTTAGTAAGACAACATTACGATAATATCCCCTGTGTTGTCTAGATCTAACGCAAGAAGAGTTGTCTTGGAAACTCCAAGTAGCACACAGTTTATCAAATGACAAAAGGTTGATATTATTTCCTGCCAGTGTTGTCATAAAATACAACAGTAGAAATGTATGTCGATCCCTTTTGACAGATTGAAATTAGCCAAAATTTCATCATCAACACATAACTCAGAAGCTTACTATGTTTACTACTACTGTTTAGTTGCTATAGCTCACTCGATCCTTGTAGCTAATGTCACCTTCACCATCTGAGTTGAAACGATAGTCATTTGACAAGGCTTCTAGTGAATTTGTTAAATAAATATACATTTGCAGCAGGTGAGTAGTAAACATGACACTGATTATTTTGAGTGGCTTCTACATTACTTTGTTTGGCTAAATAAATTGACTTTTAAATCAGTACTCTACTGTCAAACTGTAACGCTACTCTACAAACAACATACAGGGAGTGCAGAATTATTAGGCAAATGAGTATTTTGACCACATCATCCTCGTTATGCATGTTGTCTTACTCCAAGCTGTTTAGGCTGGAAAGCCTACTACCAATTAAGCATATTAGGTGATGTGCATCTCTGTAATGAGAAGGGGTGTTGTCTAATGACATCAACACCCTATATCAGGTGTGCATAATTATTAGGCAACTTCCTTTCCTTTGGCAAAATGGGTCAAAAGAAGGGCTTGACAGGCTCAGAAAAGTCAAAAATAGTGAGATATATTGCAGAGGGATGCAGCAGTCTTAAAATAGCCAAGCTTCTGAAGCGTGATCATCAAACAATCAAGCGTTTCATTCAAAATAGTCAACAGGGTCGCAAGAATCGTGTGGAAAAACCAAGGCGCAAAATAACTGCCCGTGAACTGAGAAAAGTCAAGCGTGCAGCTGCCAAGATGCCACTTGCCACCAGTTTGGCCATATTTCAGAGCTGCAACATCACTGGAGTGCCCAAAAGCACAAGGTGTGCAATACTCAGAGACATGGCCAAGGTAAGAAAGGCAGAAAGTCGACCACCACTGAACAAGACACACAAGCTGAAACGTCAAGACTGGGTCAAGAAATATCTCAAGACTGATTTTTCTAAGGTTTTATGGACTGATGAAATGAGAGTGAGTCTTGATGGGCCAGATGGATGGGCCCGTGGCTGGATTGGTAAAGGGCAGAGAGCTCCAGTCCGACTCAGGCGCCAGCAAGGTGGAGGTGGAGTACTGGTTTGGGCTGGTATCATCAAAGATGAGCTTGTGGGGCCTTTTCGGGTTGAGGATGGAGTCAAGCTCAACTCCCAGTCCTACTGCCAGTTTCTGGAAGACACCTTCTTCAAGCAGTGGTACAGGAAGAAGTCTGCATCCTTCGAGAAAAACATGATTTTCATGCAGGACAATGCTCCATCACACGTACTCCAAGTACCTCACAGCGTGGCTGGCAAGAAAGGGTATAAAAGAAGAAAATCTAATGATATGGCCTCCTTGTTCACCTGATCTGAACCCCATTGAGAACCTGTGGTCCATCATCAAATGTGCGATTTACAAGGAGGGAAAACAGTACACCTCTCTGAACAGTGTCTGGGAGGCTGTGGTTGCTGCTGCACGCAATGTTGATGGTGAACAGATCAAAACACTGACAGAATCCATGGATGGCAGGCTTTTGAGTGTCCTTGCAAAGAAAGGTGGCTATATTGGTCACTGATTGTTTTTGTTTGGTTTTTGAATGTCAGAAATGTATATTTGTGAATGTTGAGATGTTATATTGGTTTCACTGGTAAAAATAAATAATTGAAATGGGTATAAATTTGTTTTTTGTTAAGTTGCCTAATAATTATGCACAGTAATAGTCACCTGCACACACAGATATCCCCCTAAAATAGCTAAACCTAAAAACTAAAACTTCCAAAAATATTCAGCTTTGATATTAGAGTTTTTTGTGTTCATTGAGAACATGGTTGTTGTTCAATAATAAAATGAATCCTCAAAAATACAACTTGCCTAATAATTCTGCACTCCCTGTATTTACGCGCTACCCAGTTCAGTTTGTGATTCAAAGTTAAGAAGCTATCATTGTAAAATTGTAAAAATGCAACTGTGCATTGTAAGTTTATTAAGCATAATTGGCTTAAGAACGTTCATGTAGACGCCCTCATTATCGGAAAAAGTGTTGAGACACCCCTCCAAAAAAAAATACAATTTAAAAAATGATTAGAAATTAAATAGAAGCTAAAACTATTTTATAGCAATCAGATTTTCAATGCATAACCGGAACGGTTTATAGTATGCGTGTGAATTTATTTAAACTCTGTTTCCCTTACAGTATAAATAGATTACAGTTAACATCTGGCCTTGAAGAAAGACTTTGTTGCCATCATAAACACTACACCACGCCGTATGACATAAACGTCCTTTTATACCATTGTCAAACAGAGTTGAAAAGGCTCATGGGGAGCTGAGAAGCACCAAGTGCAGAACAATGTAAGAGTAGAGGAAGAGGTTCCTCCCTGCGAATATAAACAAATGGAGGCCTAGTGTGTTCTCTAACTGGAAGGGAACTCCCTCTGCTTTGAGAAAAATGATTCATGATACTACACACTCTTCTGTGGAGTTGCTGAAAATGATCTACATTAATGAAAATGAAAACCATGTGAGAAGACCCAGATCTTTAGGGGAACATAAGACCATGTGGAAAAGACATGAGGTCACCTCCACCTGGGACCAGTAACATTTATGTGGCATATCACATTTCCATACAAAGTGCTGGTAATACTGGTATTAAAGATTTGAATGGCAGTTTTTCTTTTTTCTTTTTCCTCTCTAGAGTTACTTTGCAACAATATTTATGTTTCATTACAAATAGAATTTTGTTGACATGGCAGAAGAACTACATGACCTTGGTGTTTCTCCAGTTTAAGCTACAATAACAGGCATTTAATTGACTTATTTTCTCTCTTTCTCTTCAGGTTTACACATCTGACAGTGGTCAAGCCAAGTCACATTTATTTATATAGAGCTTTATATACAGATTGTTTTAAGGCAGCTTTACAGTGATAAACAGGAAATGATTTAATGACGCAAACAAGACCGTCATTGTTCAGCTGAAATCATTCAATAACTGAAAACATAAAATCATTGAATGTGTAAAGTTCATCAAGTATTTAACCATTTCAATTTAGCTATAAAGCAACTCTGCAGAAAACAGTGATGGTGTCATCATCTAGTTCAGTTCTCATCTAATAGTGCGGTCAAATCAGTAATATTGCTGAATATTAAGAGTCTAGTACTCTAATAGTGGGTAGAAAAAAGATGCTCAATAAAATTTAACCAAGTAAATATTTTAAGAAAGGAGGTCCCTCATAAGGGGATTATAAAAGTTGCTTAAAAATGAAAGAACGTAAAGACCTTGATTAACACGCAAGTGATTACGGCATTTAGCAATTAAAAATTTATGAAACTCAAATTGAGCAGTAAGATGATGTTATAATTACTGGGCAAATTAACTCTCACAACTTATCATTCTGACTCAAATACGCTTGAGTCATTTCATATGAAATCATACAATATTTCGGAAACTTCCCCGGCTTAAATTTTTGATTTTGTTAATATTTTTTTCTGAAGAAAGACAAAGATAAATACTGATAAAGCCGAATGAAATGCATACATGTATAAAAGAGGAACAAAGCCAAAATATTAAACATCACAGTTGTATATTAATGGAGTAATCCACTATTTTGAAGCAGATTTTCAACTGAGATTCGGAGCCAACTTACTCCAAATATATTAAATATTTAATTTACAGTAAATATGGAGCCATGAGAGTAAATATTTTGGCTTTATTCATCATTTATGTATTTCTTTCACAATACAAAAAGAGTATATTTACAGTAAATATACAACCATGACATTTAATATTTTGGCTTTGTTCATCATTTATGCTAGCCTAGAAATCTAGACGCACCCTAGCAGCAGCAAATTTAATCTGTCGCGAGTGTCGTCTAACAACTTTCAATACACGTCTGAGCTGTAAAAACCAAACTCTGGTCAGGCCAATCACATCGTGTATAGAGTCAGCGGGCGGGGCTTAACATAATGACGGCCGAGTTGCGCTTGCGTGCTTCTAGTAAAACACAGAAGCTGGCGAACGGCAGTCTTTCAAATCAGCTTTGACCGCGACTCTGAAAAGCTTGGAGTTAAGCTTCTCTGAGAAGAGAACAAAGAACGGCACTGAAGTCATTCTTAAAAAGAGAAGATGTGTTTGGAGTTTTGCCAACCGGATACGGCGAAAGTTTAATCTGTCAACTAGCTCCGCTTCACCTTCGTTGCTCTGGTTGGTTGTAGCGCTATCCTATCACGGTGAGTTAACAGAGATAGATAGATAGATAGATAGATAGATAGATAGATAGATAGATAGATAGATAGATAGATAGATAGATAGATAGATAGATAGATAGATAGATAGATAGATAGATAGATAGATAGATAGATAGATAGATAGATAGATAGATAGATAGATAGATAGATAGATAGATAGATAGATAGATAGATAGATAGATAGATAGATAGATAGATAGATAGATAGATAGATAGATAGATAGATAGATAGATAGATAGATAGATAGATAGATAGATAGATAGATAGATAGATAGATAGATAGATAGATAGATAGATAGATAGATAGATAGATAGATAGATAGATAGATAGATAGATAGATAGATAGATAGATAGATAGATAGATAGATAGATAGATAGATAGATAGATAGATAGATAGATAGATAGATAGATAGATAGATAGATAGATAGATAGATAGATAGATAGATAGATAGATAGATAGATAGATAGATAGATAGATAGATAGATAGATAGATAGATAGATAGATAGATAGATAGATAGATAGATAGATAGATAGATAGATAGATAGATAGATAGATAGATAGATAGATAGATAGATAGATAGATAGATAGATAGATAGATAGATAGATAGATAGATAGATAGATAGATAGATAGATAGATAGATAGATAGATAGATAGATAGATAGATAGATAGATAGATAGATAGATAGATAGATAGATAGATAGATAGATAGATAGATAGATAGATAGATAGATAGATAGATAGATAGATAGATAGATAGATAGATAGATAGATAGATAGATAGATAGATAGATAGATAGATAGATAGATAGATAGATAGATAGATAGATAGATAGATAGATAGATAGATAGATAGATAGATAGATAGATAGATAGATAGATAGATAGATAGATAGATAGATAGATAGATAGATAGATAGATAGATAGATAGATAGATAGATAGATAGATAGATAGATAGATAGATAGATAGATAGATAGATAGATAGATAGATAGATAGATAGATAGATAGATAGATAGATAGATAGATAGATAGATAGATAGATAGATAGATAGATAGATAGATAGATAGATAGATAGATAGATAGATAGATAGATAGATAGATAGATAGATAGATAGATAGATAGATAGATAGATAGATAGATAGATAGATAGATAGATAGATAGATAGATAGATAGATAGATAGATAGATAGATAGATAGATAGATAGATAGATAGATAGATAGATAGATAGATAGATAGATAGATAGATAGATAGATAGATAGATAGATAGATAGATAGATAGATAGATAGATAGATAGATAGATAGATAGATAGATAGATAGATAGATAGATAGATAGATAGATAGATAGATAGATAGATAGATAGATAGATAGATAGATAGATAGATAGATAGATAGATAGATAGATAGATAGATAGATAGATAGATAGATAGATAGATAGATAGATAGATAGATAGATAGATAGATAGATAGATAGATAGATAGATAGATAGATAGATAGATAGATAGATAGATAGATAGATAGATAGATAGATAGATAGATAGATAGATAGATAGATAGATAGATAGATAGATAGATAGATAGATAGATAGATAGATAGATAGATAGATAGATAGATAGATAGATAGATAGATAGATAGATAGATAGATAGATAGATAGATAGATAGATAGATAGATAGATAGATAGATAGATAGATAGATAGATAGATAGATAGATAGAGACAGACAGACAGACAGACAGACAGACAGACAGACAGACAGACAGACAGACAGACAGTAAATATACAAATATACATATACATTTAGCTGGTTGAGTTGACACAATGACCCGTTTGCCAGAATTCTCAGGAGGAAATGTGCCTCACAGCCAAGTTTCCACAAAACCTGCAGCTGATATTTCCATCACAACCTGCAAAAACGTAACTGTGTCATGTTTATGAAAAGCTAAACTATTCTGAATTCTGATGAAGAGCTTTGAGGCAGCAAAAAGCAAAAGCTACTTGTATGATTCAGTAAAAATCAACCACCTGGAACATTTTGGCTTCATGCCCAATGCTGACAGGAGAACCCAGCTTCTCTCCAGTTCATGGATCACCCTTCCAAGAGAGGTCTAATAAATAAAAGCTGCCGTTTCAACAAGCAAAAATCATCTAGATGTTCCATATATTGGTCTCCATATATAGGACTCATATCCAGTTAAATCTCTTCTTAAAACATACTTTTTCTCTTTGGCCTTTATCACATCGGGAGATTACTTTTGCTGTGACTGTTATTTTATAGTGTAAAATTGTTGGTTATATTTTTTACATTTGTAAATGTGGATACTTTTAATAGTATTCATGTATCATGTTAATTATTTTGTGTATTGACAATACAGCACTTTGGCTAACGTTGTTTTTTTTTTTTTTAAAGTGCTTTATAAATAAGTGAGACTGAGATTGAGTTATATATGCACAGAATTTTGTGATGGTAGTGTATTGGTTCGGTGGGCCAAACAACTGAATTTTTAAAACTACAGTATAACCCAACCATAAGGTGATACCATGATGTGCAGAATATGGTTGCCCATATATATGATCTGCAGAACATGGTTGCCCTTATATGATGTGCAGAATATGTTTGCCCTAAGGTCATATTGTAGTTTCAAACATTCAGTTGTTTGCCCCACCAAGCAATACACTACCATCACAAAATTCTGTGCTCCTCAGCCAAATCATGAGATAAAATCATACATAGAAAGCAAAAGGCTTGTGTATGTTCAAAACAATATAATGTTTTTCCTAAAGGGAAAAAATTAATTAATGTAATAATCACCTACAAAAGAAGGACAGAATGTCTTAAAGATGTATGTCAGTTCAATGACGATGCTCTTTTTATCATATATATTAATTTAGATTTTTTTTGAAAACTTTAATAATGAACTTCATGCATAAAATGACTGGATTACATCTCTGTGGTTAGCTTTTTTTAATTTATAAATTAATTTGGATATTTTGGGGAAACAATGATTATTATATAGGAAATTATAATGCTATATAATGGGGGGAAAAAGCCCATTAAACTTTAAGCTGTTTTTAAAGAAAACAAGTTTGGCATAACCTTTATTATTTTAATTATTGCTAGATTAGTTAAACATCTACAGTATATTTGAACAAATATTAATTTTTGCTGTATTGCAATATGGAATAGAGGTTTTACATTAGCACACCTCCTATCCATCCCTCGCTCAGACTGACGGTTGGATCAGTCAAACTGGCAGGATCAGAAAAGGAACGCCATTCTAGAGAGGAAGGAACGGTTCAGATTTTTATTAAAGATTACCAACAACAACAAATTTGAAATTTATGCAAAATGGATTCACAGCACTGAAAACAGCATCTTCTTGACAAACCAAACTCTTCTGGGCCTCAGCTGCGACTACAATGTTTAAGATTTTAAGCTCCACCACCAGTCATTTTGACCAGGTTTGTGCAAGTAGGCCTACTAATGTAGTAAGACAGCGATATTAAAAGCCCAGAATCAACATACACATTATTGATGATGCATACTTTGTACAGGCACGCAAATGAACACAAAATGCAACAATATTTCTTGTTAATCGCTTTTTTTCACCAAAACCCATTATAAAAACATGTTGTTCACATTCTGGGCTCAACTATTGCCTGTATATAGCCTAGTATGCATCAATAAAAAGATAGAGCTTTAGTATATTAAAGGGTTAGTTCACCCAAAAACTAAATTTGTGTCATTAATGACTCACCCTAATGTTGTTCCTCACCCGTAAGACCTCCATCATCGGAACAAGGTTTAAGATATTTTATATTTTAGTCCCACAGCATATGCTCTCTATGCCCACTTTACTGTCTATATCAAGCCTGAAGTATCCCTCTCAGATACTGAAGCTTTTGCGCCTCGAATTTTTGGGAGCAGATTGGAGCTTTATCTTTAATTTCTACATTTCCATAACTGTTTATTTCACACCAACATAATTAATTGTTCTGCATTCTGCGAGAGTGTGGGCGGGCTTTTGATATCACGACTGTACTTCCTGCTCTACTTCCTGCTCTCTACTGCGCAACTCCGGTCCCGAAATCTCTGCGCAGACTCAGTCTCAAGATGTCAGCGCTGCGCAGGCCGTCTGAAAGCTTCAAATCTGGAAAGCGGAAACGGATGATGTCGAGTCGTCCATATTTTTTTACGGTCTATGGTCTATGTCCTGAAAGACATCATCACAGTAGTCCATATGTGACATCAGTTGGTTGATTAGAATCTCTTGAAGCATCAAAAATACATTTTGGTCCAAAAATATCAAAAACTATGACTTTATTCAGCATTGTCTTCTCTTTCGTGTTCCTCCAAAAAGATTCAAATGGTTCATGAATCAGTGAATGATTCGGGTGGCCAATGTCACGTGATTTCAACAGTTTGACGCGATCCAAACCTTTAATTATGCAGAACTTTAAAACAGCGCCTATTATGCTAAATTTTAACATAAATGTGTGTTGGTAGTGTGCGTGTACATAACCACCCTGTAATAGTAAAAAATCTACCCACTGCCGTTTGCAGATTCTGGGCAGTCACATTTAACAGGCCCCACCCACGAATGTTAATGAACACTGCCGTATAAGCGTAGACCTCAGAGATCTGTACAAAGTATGCCAGGTTTATCTCCTCACCAGAGCATTTACAGCAGCATTCATGTAATAAATTTGATCTTAATAAAGCAACTAAAGGTTCATTCAGTCAAGAGCAGTGAGTGATGTTCTGTTTATCTTTTGCTGTTTGATTCATATTAACAGCAGATATAGCAGTAAGTACTGTATACTAAACTATTTTCACTTTAATAACGTTACACAGATCTAATATACATATGGGATTTCTGTACTAGCTGCATACGTGCACAGACATAACCGTTTTGAGGTAAAATCTGTGTTTCTGACATAACCTTGTGTGCAGTTGACAGATGAAATCGCAATAACAGATGAAAGAACTAGTCTAGTAGTTTAATACTCACAGATGCACCAACATCTAGCTCTGTGTGCATGTGTAGGGTGTGTGTGCAAGCTGAGAGCAAAGACTGTAAGGCTGAGAGGGATGACTTTAAATGCATTCAGATGATAATGTTTCATGATGACAAAGAACTGCAATGTCACGTGGGTGTGTCCACGATAGAGATTATCAAAACCAAACAGATGCATATATCAGACTTAGTTTGCATGTTCTCGAGCTGTGAAGGCTCCGCCCTCTGGGGTGGGAAGCAGCAGCTTGTTTGCATTTAAAGGAGACGCACACAAAACAGCTCATTTTTCGCAAACCCATTTTCAAAACAGCATATTAAATTATCTTGAAATTCACAGACGCACTCTGCGGATACCTGAGACTTATATTACATGTTAAAAAGGGCATAATAGGTGCTCTTTATGGCTTAATATAATTTAAACATTTAAAATTGCTATATAGACTAAAACCACTTTTTGTACCAGACTGTAATTATTTTTTTTTTTTTTTATTTTTTTGCAGTACACTTTTACATGGGCATTTTAACAATAATT
This sequence comes from Pseudorasbora parva, assembly GCF_024679245.1. Lineage (NCBI taxonomy): Eukaryota > Metazoa > Chordata > Actinopteri > Cypriniformes > Gobionidae > Pseudorasbora > Pseudorasbora parva. Next base: position 15,110,767 of record NC_090174.1, on the reverse strand, counting down.
TTAGGAAATAAAACATTATGTTTTAAAATCGCAAACAGCTATATTACACTTGAATAAAGGTACTTTTGAAAAAGCATAATAGGGGCACTTTCAATAAATAAATAAGTAGTAAATAAATAAATGAATGAATGAAACAAACAAGACACTATTTGACAATAAGGTTGACAACAGAATTCTGATTGAATATAAACTTACATATTATATATAAATATAAAGTACAGGTTAACTAAATTAATAAATTAATAAGAAATAAACTCAATAAAATAAAGTGACTTCTTAACCTAAAGTGTAACGCCTACAGCAAACATAAACTATCCATGCAGAACAGACATCTCTTTAAGACTGACCATCGACATGAATATGACCTCATAACTGGTCCTTTGCCAAAAAGTTTCTTAACATATCTCAACTGTCTATCTATTATAAAAACAAAAGATGTTGTAAAATACCCATGATGCATTCTGGCCATGCTTACAGATCAAACTATGATTCATACTTACAGTATAATCTTTTCTGTGGGACAGAGGTTGAAGCAAGAGTAACTTTATTGTAACACTGTAATATTTATCAGTTCCCTGATTGTAAACAAGGCCATTTCTCAGTATAATATTTTAAAAGCATGAGATCAAATATCAGCACAAAGTTCATTTTGGGACTGTGTGAAGTTTAAAGCTTTAATACACCTCTCTTTGACCCAACCTTCTTTATAAACTTTAGAACAAGATCATGTGGGATTTACACCTTTGTTTAGTAGGATTTCAAATAAACAGATATGAAAGGTTATATAATTACAGCATAACTCAAGGAGATAAATCTGTCCTGAACTCTAAGCAGATTAAAGGTGTGCGTCGGTAAAACAGCCACATAAACTATCTTTCCTAGCAGTCTGGCTAACTATGAAGGACAGATAAGTGGAGTTCAGTTATTTCTATGGGAGAGTTACACAACACTTTCAAGCTTTAATTCTATAGACAGTAAATGGCGAAATGTCCTATAACACTTGCTATAAAGAGAGTAAACATTAAATTAATGCATATTAAACAAAATACGATACATTTCTTAAAATGTTACATATATCCAAAGTCCACTAGGACATATAGAGCGAGAGAGAGCGAGAGAGAGCGAGAGAGAGCGAGAGAGAGCGAGAGAGAGCGAGAGAGAGCGAGAGAGAGCGAGAGAGAGCGAGAGAGAGCGAGAGAGAGAGAGGTGTTTACTGACTTATAGCAAAGTGATATAGGATATTTTGCCATTTACTGTCTGAATTAAAGCTTGAAAGTGTTGTGCACACACACACACAATTTTGTTTCAAATCTGATATAAACTAAAGTAAAAACTAATGTTTATTTCATCCGCTACTGTGTGTAATTTAGTCTTAGTCCTGTGTCAAACTTAATTTTTAGTTTAAATCATATTTAGTCAAATTGAGTCAAGTTTTAGCCCACAAAATGTCTGGGAATTTTAGTCTAGCTTTAGTCACTGAAATGTCCATCCATTTTCCAACCATTTCCATCATGCTGAATAATGGTTGAATTGATAATCATGATTACTTTTTGCCAAAATTATAAAATCACTATTTTTGTCATGTAAATGTTTTTTTCTTTTCTTTTTTTTTCTTCATTTCATCAGAATTATTGCACTTTCACCTATAAAACACAAAGACAATGTCAACTCTTATGCATGGTTAATTTGACCTCATATAGTTTCCCGATTTACTATAGGCCATTTATCATAAAAATTAACATACTATCAAAAAGAGAAAAACTGGTAAACCAAAACAACTTCTCAAAAATAAAAGTATTTATTTGTATTAGGGGTGACCCCGAATAGTCGAAGATTCGATGCATCAATATGCGGAGCCCGATTCGACCACCGATCTCACGGTCGAATCTTCGCGGGTGTTAAGAAACGAGGATCATACCATTTTGGCAATATGGGGGTGCTCAATATTTTAAAGTCGCGGCGCGGCGCTGAGCATCGGTGTGCGACCTCTTTAAGGGCGCTGAGCTTCGCACCGCGCCTTTAAAATTAGAACACATTCAATGAGTGTACACACACCGGCGGCAGCATTCAGCGCCTGTCTGTGGCCACTCGGGAAGTTGTTTAAAATCCTGCTGCACCACAGAGCGCTTTTGTGCAGCTCATCTGTCAGTCAATTAAAAATTGAGCTTGCGTGTATAATGTGCGCGTCAGGTGGCGGTGTGAGTGAGATCCCGAGGCGCCGGGCTGAGCTTCGCGTACGTCCTTCACTCGCTTTAGGCACAATCGGCTTCAGAACGTGCATGTAATCGCACTCAAAGTGTTCTTTTCCTCTCTAGGCAGGTATTTTTTTAGGTTTATTTATAAAAATGTTCTTTTATATATTTGTATGATGTTCTGTATTTCGATCGCGGCTTTAACATGTTATGAGAAAACGGTTTATTAATGTTTATCCACCACATTACCTTTTAGGCCATTTAAACCTAAATAAGAAAGCCATTATCAGTTTGTCTGTCAGTTGGCAGGCAGTTTTGGACGCTTTATTAAAAGTTGTTGCTGTGTGCAGTGTGTAAAGGAAAATAAAAATAGTTTTACCCTTCTGCTGACAAGTGTCGTACTCCTTCCAACCCATTCACACACACACACACAGATGATTCAACTATCAGTCGACCATAGAGAGATTCGACAATTCTGTTTCGATTGTCTAAATCCTTAGTCGAGGACAGCCCTAATTTGTATAGTATTTACTAATAGTAATTCCAAATATTCTGCATTACATGCTTTTTTATTAAATCAACAGCAAAAAGAGACTTTGTATTGTTACACAGGTTGCGTAAGTGCGATGTACATTCAGCAACCACAAATCACAAACAATAAGGTCGAGATTCATAGTTGGATTTATTACAGATAATCACTGAGAAGGTATGATGGCAGTTTAGACTGAAGGAAAACACAGACTGACTGATGAAACTACTTAGAGGCTTTTTATTTTTTATTTAAAAAGAGATAAAATATTAAGAGATTTTTTTTAACAACGTTTTAGTCACGTCTTTTTGTCACAGTTGTTCTTGTCATGGAAAAGAGGTTGTCAACAAACATTTTATCATCATATTTTTTGTAAATAAAAAATTAACACCATAACTTTCCAGATTAGAGTAGAAAGTGATGATGCATAAGTATATATAAAATAATGAATTACATATGTCTTTTATATTTTGTGCAGCTATTTCTTGTACCCAATCAACACCTTCAATTGTGTAAAAAATACAATAACAACACACTAAAGTATGGCCTTTTGTGGGATGTGCTGCGAGAGTGGTTGAAATGAATCCTTCAATTAGATAACTCCTAGCACACATGGGGAAATGATGATATAACTGAAGCTAAAGCGTTTTGATGCAGGTGTTTCTCATTTTGAGGCAGTCGAGCATAGCGCCAGGAAAGCGTATACAGGAGAAACAGACTGTGGAAGCAGTCACTTCTCTGTCTGAATCCATCAGTGTAGAAAATAACTGCACCACAAACGATAAAGAAGTGAAAAGGCAGAATTAACTTCGCATTATGCTAAGAAAACAAGACCATCCAACCGCCAACACACAAGTGCCTATAAAGCAGACAAATCAAACTCTTTACAAGAAATGCAGTGGTGCACTACGAATCAGTGACGCATCAAATGGTAGGCTAATAACCAGGCACTGATTACCATATTTACTGTACATTAGCATCCAAAAGTTTGAGGCCAGTGAGATTTTTTAAAGACTATTTTATACTATAGTGATCAAGAGACAGCAAAAACTTTTCTTTATTTCACACAAATCATAAATAATTGCGGATAATTTGGCACTAAAGACAGTACTGGGTGATGAAAAAGTAGCTCTGCAATCACACAAATAAGTTACATTTAAAAATATATTCAAAGAGTAAAAATTCAATTGCAATAATATTATTAAAGATAACATTAAAGGTGCACTATGTAATTTTTAAGTCTGCTAGAGGTCACCTATTAAAAACAAAAGGTGTAGTTTGATGACGCCAAGTTTGAGAGCAGGGGACTCGGACAGAAGTCTCACAAGCAGCAGGACTTTTATTATTCCACAGCGCCATTTCCGCTTTTCTGGTCATGAGTATGAGGTAGTCCTGTTTATCATATTAAATACATCTGAGTGTGTTAGCTTGGCGGCTGCTGTGACACTTGTTCACACTACGAAGAGAAACCATGTATTCACACCGCCGTTGGTGAAAGCGGCAAAATTCGCACTGGCCACCCTGCCAATGACGCTGTAGAAAGCTTTGTGGAAGTGCTGCCGCTCTGACATAGATAGAATGCTTGGTCTTTTTTAAAAACGGCATTTGAAGAGGCCGCAAAAAAAAGCATGTTGTTGGGCAGACTGACCACAAGTAGGGTACAAGTTAACCTCATGAAATCGTTTAAATGTGAAAGTAAGAATGAATTGCATTCCCGCTGAAAAACGAGCAATCTAGCACCTATAAAATAGTGTTGCGTGCCTTCTTTACAAATTACACATCACTATGAATGAACTCGTCATAAATGATAGGGAAACCCGCACAGCAATGATCAACTTCTCTTACATTTTGCTTGGGAACATGCGGTCGGAACCAAAGTTTACAGGCCTCCGTTCTGTGGGTTTCTCTCAAGCGGAGCACTTCTACATTCCAATTGGTTGCCGCCAGACCGCGTCATGGCTCATTACCACAAAGTGTAGCTGATTTAAACTCTCCTCGACACCCAAATCGTTCACGACGTGCCGCTCTCGCCGGAGCTCGCTGCCCGGTTCCCATTGAAAATGAATAACATTTGGCCACCTTGATGCTCTCGCCACCGGTGGTGTGAACGCACAGTAAAGCATTTCTGCAGAATAAAACCAGAAACCAAGGTGTAACAGATGACGCAATTGACAGGCAACTCCCTTGAACGTCCCGGGTCCTTGGTTAAAACAGCAATTTTATTGTGAGAACTCAACCAGGGTATATGCAGGAATCCTGAAGTTAATTTCAAGACCTTTTTAAGACTTTTTAAAGACCTTCTCAAAATATTTTAAGACCTCATCGCACCAAGTTCTAATCGGCAACAAACCTTTAATAAACAGTTGTAGTCGAATGTAGACTTAAAATCTCTATCGTAGGCCAGTTTTGTATTGTTTATATTGCATATCTGTTTCGCAACGTAAGGAGGACGACACATCCCCTAACTGCGCATTTCGCAAAATACATGACGTCACCCTTAGACAGCGCTCGCCAGGGATGGAAATTAACTTTTTTCAAAGTCTACCACTCAATGTTTTTACCAGCCACTTTTTGGTTTTTAACTGACAATGTGTAATTGCATGTGAAAATTAATACTACAAGCTCTACAATACTTAAGCAGTTTATTTAATCTCAAGTCTCAATGAAATACTGACATTTTCACGATGATTTGTGGTCTTTTATGGCTTCCAGTTTTATGGTTTTTAGTCCCAACAATGAAACTATTCATTCTGGCATCTTTGAAGCGTGTTGACAACATACTGAGCAGAACATTGTCAGTAGGGATGCACCGAAATCAAAATTCTTGGCTGAAACCAAAAAAGAAGAAACCAAAGCCGAAAACCGAAAAAAATAAAAATAAATTAAAACTAAAATGTTTAACTCGACCTCACTCATGTGTACATTAAAAAATAATGTTCAGGCCTACTGGCCTGCAGAAAGAATTGAATAAAGTAATCAAATGTAAAATAACTGCATATTTAACTGTTTAAATGAAAGATTAATCCTTATTAAACTTACAAAAGCTATTCAATCAAGAGCATTGTTTAATGTCAAACTAAATATAAGGACATCACTCAGGCAGCAGTAAAGGCTACTGCGCCTTTAAGACCAGATGCAGGGATATGCTCGTCTTTCTTGACTGTGCATACTATACAGTTCACTTAGGGCATATTCAGACTATGTCTGCTAGGATACTCATCAAGATCGACATGTTGACATACTTCTTGTGTGAGTTTGTCCGTTTAAGCGCAAGACTAGAAAGAGAACTTAATATTTGCGCGCTGTGAGACTCGCGCGCTCTCTCGGATGATGCACAGCGTCAGATCTCACAGAGCGCGCGAGTCTCACAGCGCGTCTTCACGCGAGTGATGACGGAGAAAACGACTGGTTATATGCGCACATACGGCAGCACTCGCATGCATTGAACAAAGTTTACAAAGAGGTGAAACAGCTCGGTAGGTGAAGCGAGTTTACCCGCCACAACTCAAAATCAGCCGCATTTGGCAGGTGGCGGTGCTAATTTCCATCCCTGGCGCGCGCGCTCCGAGCCGATCTGAGACTGAGCACCGCGTTGTTTTTTAATACTTATGGGGATGAAAATAAATATATTCATAAATACTTTTTGGAGTCAAACTCTTTTGACAAAGCTTGAACAAAATACTTTCAAAATTTAAGACTTTATAGCCGTGATAAGACTTTTTAATACTTTATAAGGGTCTTAATTTTCCCAAAATTGATTTATCACCTTTTAAGACTTTTCAAGACCCCGCGGATACCCTGTCAACTGAACAAAATGTATAACACTGGCCTAGTGGACTTTGGATATTTGAGTAAAACAATGTTACATAGTTTGCCTTTAAACAATTTTACTGCTTTCACTGTATTTTTGATCAAATAAATGCAGCCATGGTGAGACCAGAAGCAAAATATCCTATTGACCTCAAACTTCATGGTAATACCAAGGGACTGCACCATAGTAATACTAAATGTATGAGGTACAGAGCTGCCAACTTTTCAAAAAAACTTAGAGTGAGATTTAGTGGTGCCAACCAAAATGTTGCCGTACAAAGCAGAAATTGCTAAAATAATTAATAATAATAGCGCTCTCTATTTATGCATCAGCATTTGAATGGGGTACTATTGTTTGTTTGTTTTTTGCATCTATATGACGGTTTGTATATACATCCTATAGACACACACAATTTTAAAGCACTAGAGACAGTGACGTAACTTAGTAATGACGGGCCCAGTGAGGCCAGTGAGTGTATGACAAAAATGGTAACACTTTAGTTTAGGGTCCAATTCTATATTGGGATATTGGCTGTTTATTGTTACTTATAAATCAAATATTAAGGCCTTATTCTGTATAATACCTACATCCCTTAATCATAATAAAGGCACGGTTTTATAATCACTGAGATTCCACATGTGAGTTAGTTAGGGGGGTTCGGTGGCATGCACCCCCGAGAAAATTTTGATTTCTATGATCTACATATGTGCATTTTAATATGTTCTGAAGACCAAAAAAATTTGATAAAAATAGCTTAAAAACCATGTCAGGGACAATTTTCGTCAGTGAAGAAAGTAAATCTGGTTAACTGATATTTATGTTTTATGAATCATTTTCGCAGACACGTTAATTTATTGAAGGCTATTGGGAAAGGTAATTATGTTTATTAAATTAATTCACAATATGCACACATTCATTAGGCTACTAATCTTATGCCCAATAAAGGCAGAAAAAAATACTGAGCTATTTAATTTACTGAAGGCTACAAATGGAATTGATTTAGACCATTTTAGTTGGCCGGCCATGATTTAGACCAACTAAAATCAGTAGCTTAGTTTGCTATAGTTCTTTTTGCGTGCATCTCTCTCCAACACACACGCTCGTATTCTTGATCATACTTTGCTTTGGGGTTAAAAAAAAAACTGGCTAACTTCACAGCGTTATACGGTTAATGAACATCCCGACGCCGTTTAGATGAATCGCCTATATGTGAATATATGCTGTGCAATTATTATTAAAAAAATAAATAAATAAAAAACAACAACAAATACGACATTTTAAAGAGAAAGCGTCTGATCTGATCATATCAATATGGATACGTTTGCACCAGCTCTGCAATTTAGCACTCCAGACAAGTTACATCTATTACACTTTATAAAATATAGCATAGCCTATTGCTTTAAAGGCACACATATAATAACTATCTATAGGCCTAATTAAAACATGTATTCAAGAAAGACTTAGCCTATCATTTCAGCTTAACTGGAAGGCCCCGGAAACAGGCAAGAGGTTTTGTTACACACGTCAATCGCGCCGGCGAGTTCTGATGTTTTTTTTCCTCACTAGTCATGATAGCGGATATTATTTTTAGTCATACAGATAAATGTGAGACATAATTTATAATAAACTTACAATAACAACAAAACTTTGTGCTTTTGTAAAATAAAAACGGTGCACTTTCTGTCTGCGAGAGAATCTGAAACTCACTGAATGCTTATCACATGACATAAACATGAAACATACGTCTAAAGAAAGCTTGAAATTGCTACTTTTAAATCAAACAATTCACATTTTAGAGGGAAGTGTGAGTGGAGCGCACTGGCATACAAGGGAATATCTAGCGCAGCGTCACACCAGTCTGCTTCGCTCACGTGCTCTGATGAAAAGGTGGTCAGTATCCTAAGCGTGGCGGTTGAGTGCGAATGCCGTGTGGTTTTCGAATCTGAAACCAGTGCATTTCATTTGAAATGTGAGTGTCACAATATCATGTGGAGTCACTTTGTCGCCAGTACCCCGATGTGGTTAGGGTTGCACTAAAGTTACGCCCCCTGACTAGAGCCATGATTTATATATTTATATATATTATAAATAGAACAAATTGATTATACATTATCAACCTACAGCATACTTTTACAAGGAAGAAAAAGGAAAAAAATCTGTCTGTCCTGTCTGTTGTGCGGCTCTTTTTTTTGCTGTGGGTGATCTAAAAAAAATGTTTGTAGTAAAACTACTTTAAGTAGTTAAGTTGCATTCAAGCTACCCTTATGAAAAAGTAGCTACACTACTTTCAAAAAGTAGCTAGCTATATTGAAACTACTTTATTTTTCTTCTTTTTTTACAATGAGATTGTTACAAATAACTGAATAACTGTTAATGAAGAATGTTGTAATATTTGGGGTTCCAAGCAACATAATGCAATGTAATTATGATTTCACAGAGTATGGGGTGAATTCGGGTTTATTGGGACACTTTTTCCCAGTCATTTCAATGGGAAAAACTGTCAGAATTATTGCACAAAATTCTGAAATATAGCCTATATCTCAAACTGGCTGTCAAAGTGCAAAATGGCTACAAATTTAACATCAGTACAAGAACAAAATGTATGCAACTTATATGAGATCCTCAGGAGTCAGGATTAGGCTAAAGATGCAGGTTACTCACAGCACATGCAGTGATGAAGCACGAACAGAACCGCTCTGAGTCATGAGCTGCTCGTGTGCGCATTGCTTGACTATTTATTTTCGTTACGAATTGTTTCGTTAAAAAATGGACATAAGTCCACGTCATAAAACCAAGATACTCTGCTATAATCACAGGTCGAGAGCTGTCATTCCAACCAACTTTGTGATGCAGTTTGCAAACGTTTGTTGGAACAATGTTTCGGGAAACACCAACTCGTTTAACGTTAATGATGGAACTTGCGACCATAGTTAGCTAGAGACGCTTTCGCGCTTCGCTCATTGCTCGTTCTCGTCAGAACTTAAAACGGAATGTAGCTTTTGGTCGCGCTACACTTATTTAGTTGCACATTTATCTTGAACCCCCTCACCGAAAGCATAACTAATCGATTACGAGTGGCTCATCAGGTAGATCTATAGATAAACTTATCTTTCAGGCATTTGACCGACAGGGTTGACACTTCAGCGTGAGAAATCAAGAGTGTGGCGTGTGAGCGTGTGAAACCAATCAAATGCGTGTGTCTCACGGCCAATGCGTGAGAGTTGGCAGCTCTGGAGGTATCTTGGAGTACCATATAAAAATGACATGGTATCCACAACTTTCCTGCAAGTGTTAGTGGGCGTCGCCATGACACTCGATACTTCCGGTTGACGGTATCTCAGTTCTGGTTTAGCGCACACAACAGTTATGTTGCTCACACCCAGAGCCGGCCCTAGACCTTTGGGGGCCCTAAGCAAAATTTGGTTGGAGGCCCTTGACCGTTTTAAGTAAGGCCTAAAGAAAAGCAATGACTACCTTATAACTAAACTGTACATATATCTACTATGTTACTTTAAAATTTTGTAGTCTATTAAATTATGTTTTAATTATTCTATGTAGCCTACTGTATGATAATTATCTTTTTTTTTACGCTGCTGGTCCTGAGTATGTATTTCGTTCTTATGTGGTAGCATGTACAGAATGTCAATAAAAGACCTTGAGTTCTTGAGTTGAGTTCCATGTTTGATGTCTAACAGGAAAATTATGATACCACTGAGCTGAATGGCAGTGCAGTGCAATGAACACACGGATGAACTTGCTGAATAAAAAGACTGATAAAGTGATTTTCACTGACCATCAAAGAAACATTTTTAATTGACACCAGAGTTTAATTAAAAGGCAAAACAGCACACGATAACAAATTTTGCTGGAAAAGAAATTGGTCAAGAAATTATTGCGATAAATGATAAGATTTTTCGTTCTAAACCCATTTTCATCTAAAATAATGAAAATGGCATAATAATGCAGGTACACCTTTTTTAAAGATCAATAAACTTTTATCTCTAAAGACTCTGATACGGAAAACATTTTAAATATCCACAATAAATTAACAAAACAACCAAAAAACAAGAAAAGCAATGGACTCTCAGTCTGTTAACAAAAAATACACGTGAATAAATACCAAAAGCAATAAATAAAATTGATGAAAACTGCTTTAGGTACACATTAGGGGTGGCACGGTTCACAAAAGCCACGGTTCGTATCACGGCTTTAGGGTCACGGTTTTTAAGTTCTGTACGGTTGTTGTTTTTGCTTTTGCTTTTACTTGTTAACACTCCAGAAATTTACTTCAGCATAATATGATATATAGCTTACTTATCCACAATTCAGGATACAGTATTAACACAATTGTTATATCATGTAATCATGCACAAACTGAACTTGACTATCTCTGAGGAAAGCTAGGTGAGATTTTGATACAGCAAGAGAAAGACATTGATGACATGCTTTCATTTATTTGGCAAAAAAAGGAGAATGTGGATTGCTATCTCTACAGGAACTTATGTGCCTTTTTTAGACACAAATATTGAACTGAAGAATTAACTTGCATTTATCAAACGGCCAACTTCAGTGTAGCTTTAAGCCTTGTTTATACTTGATGCGTCCGCACGAGCGCGGCAAAAATTGCGTCGAGGAGTGCGCGAGACCCAATTTCGCTTGGCGGTGTGCACGTCAAATTTTGTAACTTTGCGTGTGGCTCCGCAACCGACGAAGCTCGAGGCGAATCTGGTCGAGCATGACGTCTCATCACGCCTGCACCCAGTCTGCGCGAGTATAATAAACACCTCCCCAAACAGATGAGGCGAGGTGCGTGCGCTCTCTAGGGGGCCCTCTGCAGGCCACGGGGCCCTTTGCAATTGCAAGGGTCGCTTAGTGGCTGGGCCGGCTCTGCTCACACCAGACACGAGGGACGCGAATAAATAGCGCTATTTGCGCGAACTTGGACGCGTGAACATTTTGAATCCATTCGCTTCATTCACTACACAACAGACGCGAATTTGCGTCATGGGAGTGGGGCTTTTGCCCGGCAGCGGCAGTCGTCAGAAGGACGAGCCGAGTTAAGGCTGCTCTCGTCGGGGTTAATGAGCCCTGAGCGCCTGGGTCTCACACCTCCGAAACCATGCTTCCATAAACCATGCAACATAAACGGACCCGTTTGACATGTTGCCTAGCACCATACGCACCCATTCAATGCCCAACGAGCTTCAAATAAACTCAAGAATTGTGATGTAGAAGTAATATTTATATTTTAATATTTGTAATTGTTGAAATCATGTCAGACATTGTCAGTAGACTTTTTTTTAATCAACATGAAAATAGATGCATGAACTTAATTTAATTTAAGTGCATTGTAATAAAAATTTACATTTCATTGCTGTAAATGTAATTATTGAGTTTATATATTAGTTTAACCTATTTAAAATACTGCAGTACAACTGTATAATTTTTTGCAAGGGGTATGTTTATTGGTTTCAATATTTTACAGATTTAATGTGTATCAAGACCGCTCTCAGCCTAACATTACCTTCCAAATATAGACCTGCACTCCAGCGGGACCCAGCACAACCGAGTGCGACGCGGGATAATATTTGATGGGTGAATGCGGATGCGGGCGGCAAGATATTCCCTGCGTCTCAATCGGCTCCCTTGTTCAGTTGTCAGGATACTGATCAGGACATAAGTCAATGGGCTGACTCCCTGATCAGTGCCCTGACAACTGAACTAGGGAGCCGATTGAGACGCACATTGTGTGCAAGTTGCGGGAAAATAAAATTATTTTGCGTGACTCCCGCAAAGTGGAAATATCTAACAAAATAAATAACTATAAACAAATAAACCTTTATTTATAATAAAATAAAATCGATTTACAGGCGCATTGACGGAAGGTAACTCTTGCGTGGATCATAGGAACAGCCAAGCTGGCCTACCACACAGTGGCAAAATGTGTTCACCGCATAACTCAGGTGAATCGCTTAATGCTACAGATATTAGTAAGATAGTCAGATCCATGCGACCATCTGGGACATGTGATCATTTTGCCTGAAGCGTTGTTGTAAAAATCTACTCCTGAATCCTGATAATACAACCAAGCGTTTAGCTGATAACAGTACAGACTAATGTAAACCGGAAGTCCGTTACCGGCGTTCTACGTTGCCATAGCGATCATGGGAAAGGTCAGAGTTCGGGAAAGTTGTGGATAAGAATAAGGTAAAGTGTTCCATGGGTTATCTAAAAAATAACATGGAATTACCATGTGATGACATCACTGTATCACGCAGTTGCACATTATTGTTTTGTAAGTGTCTCGTTGTTTTGTTTTGTTTTTTTTGTTTTTTTTATGATTTCATCACCTCACCCTAAACATAAATTTAAAAAAAACCTATTTAGAACAAACAGGGCAAAAAGACACAGAAGTTGTTTTTGTTTTTTTCACAGGATGATGTCTTGCTCTCACTTTTTTATAAAACGCTCCTGGGGAGAAAATTAGCCACCACCGCTGTTTCTGAACCCCATTTCTGAAAAGAGCTTTATTGCATAAGACGTCCATTTCTCTATTATCAGAAGGGTAGAATCTGTTTTCAGATGGAAATTAATTTCTAGCTGAAGGACCCGACCAGATTAACACTATATGACACATCTCCCAGTGCCGTCATTAATTCATTCAGTAACACTGGACAGGGATGTTATGTTGCCATCGCCTGGAAACTAATGAGTATCGTACCAGAGGAGATACTTCTCATATAAAACAGTTTTATCTGAAGTACTTGTTTCTTAGACACGGTTATGCACATGCTGATAGCCAAAAGCTCAATCACAGAGAGAGAAAACAAACCCAGAAACATTATCTGTTGGGCCATTTGTTTTTCTCATTCAATCTCTCTCCCCGAGGCAGGGTCAAAGTGAAATTGCATGCTTTTACATAATTAGATAATAGCGCTTTTTATCTATTTTACATAAGAGGTGCATTTCACAGTTAGTTCAGCTATTTAAAAACACAGAGCAACAGTTGGAGAAATAAATGTTAATTTCCCAGGTAAAAGAATATACTCAGAGTAAATTATCTTTACACTTGTTTTAGGACAAAGCACCCGATCATAAAAATGTCTGATACCACAGATTGTGGGAAGTAAAAGTAAGATAAATTAAATAATTACACAATAAATACATTATTTATTTTTAATTACAAAATAAAAAAACATAAAAAACATAAAAATAAGTCAAATAAAATAGAAAAGATAAATACTATAATAAATTAATATATATATATATATATATATATATATATATATATATATATATATATATATATATATATATATATATATATATATATATAATTATTATTATTATTAATAATAATAAAATAATTGTGCGTTTAAATTCTTCAGTAAAGTATTGTCTTCCAGACACATTTCAGCACAATATTTTCATTACAAAAAAGGTGTTATTATTCAAGATACACCAATTCTAGTCTCACATTCTACGTTACAGTTACTCCAGTTACTACTACAGTTGTTCCAACACACATAATCTGATGGAGGTATAATCAGTGAACTTCTGCAGATAGCTCCACTGGGTAATGTGAGAATTCAGGGTAGAGTTACTTCCTGAAGTGTGCCTGAAACAGAGCAGGAGTCCACTGGAAGCTTGACCCCTGCTCATAATTTTAGCAATTACGTTGAGAATTTGACAACAGGAAGGGCATTCTCAGTTATAAGTAAAAAGACTTACTCCGCAGGGAAGGGGTGAAAGTTACAACATTTGCTTATTCCCCATGGTTCTTCGTTTGTTATTGGTAGTTTATCTCTACATCAGGTTTTTTTTTTTTCGGTAAACAAATTCAGTACCAAACATATCACTTGTTGGGTCAAGGTTCTAAATCACAGTGGTGTCTTTATTTGTTTGTTTGTTTTTCTTTTTTGATTTTAATGGAAGAAGTAGCAAGTTGCGGAGAAGAGCGGAACACAAGAAAATTCCTGATCACAAATTAGTTCCTGCTCTCATAACACACATAGGCAAAATTAAAACAAGTGGAGATGTTTCCTCAGTATACATCTGTTATGCCCTTTAGGCATACGTGTCTTGTTTTTCTGTGCATGTTCTTTTGCAGGAGCCTGTCCACTCATTGGTTCCATCATGTGTACTTGCTCCAGCCAATCGCTGCCTGAGATCATCAAAGACTATAAAACCCCAAGATGGCTGCTACACTAAGACTTTTTTTCCTCTTTCCTTTGTGCTGGCCTCTGGCCTTTGTTGTAAAGTTTTCAACTTGTTTGTATTGTTTTAAAATTGGGAACAGGTTAGGGGCCCTGCACATTTTTGCAACATGTAGTCCTTAACTTTGTCTAGTAACATCAGGTAAGGAGTGTTTGCCACCCGTTGTAAGTTTTGTTTTAGTTAGAGTAGGTAGATTTATTTTTGATGTTTTGTTTCCAGTAAGCTTCTTCTTACTTTGAGTTAGTTGGTCTTTAGGGTTTTCCTTATTTCTTTTTGTTGGCAACACTATAGTTCCCATTTCACCCTTTTTGTTTTGTTCCCCCTTTGTGGGACTGTAAATATGTAAATATATGTTTAATTACTATCAGTAAAACTTTACTTATTTTGCCCCAAACTTTGTTGGTCTGCTTAAAGCTACACTGTGTAACTTTTTTTGTTTATTCTTAGCTAAAAACACTTAGTTCTTTCAAAAATGTGTGCTCATTAATGTATATTTACTTCTTTCAAGTAATAAAGTATTCTCGTAAGTTTATAATATGCCATTGAAAATACATACGGGTGAGGGGTTCGAATGCTGTAAAATCAAGCTTCGCTTTTTTGCGTTTTAACACTCGATGGCACTCATGGACGAGGTCAAACTGGAAGCCATGTTAATCTTGGACTAAATCGGCCACCATAGGAGTTAAAACAAAATCGGAATTGAGAGGAACAGAAACTAATATTCACTTGATTGTCATATACCTTTACACCGCTAGATAGGGGAAAATATCACACAGTGTAGCTTTAAGTCTTCTGTTCTCTGTGAAACCTGAATTTGGTTAGCTGAACTCAGGTTCTAGTTTTATGTTTATGTCCCATTGATACCTCTAGACTACTGGGGACGTAACAACATCTCCGACAGGAGCCATTTAGTGGTGAAGCTTATGGAGACAAATATGGGGTTTCTTTAGTTGCATTTACATTTACATTTATGGATTTATCAGACACTTTTATCCAAAGCGACTTACAACTGAGGAGTACAGGAAGTGATCTGTCATGAAGAGGTGAAGAAACCCAAAAAGTGCCTTAAATACAAAGTTTTGGATATTACTCAGAGCATAAGCTATGTAGTTGCTTTGTTGTTGAGCTAGAAAAGAGTGCAGCCTCTGTCTAAATACACACAACAGATCTAGGTCATTTATCCTTGCTATCAACTTATACGGTAAACAGCAGTGTTTGTTTACCTGATGATGTCATAGGACCTGCCGGTCGTCTTTGTGTATCAGATTACTTCACTTTTGCATTACACGGCCGTATAAAATAGATCTTCTGAACTCCAATCCCCAATGTGATTAGCAACTCATTTTCCATTACTACAAGCTGCCTGAACATCTGACCAGCGGCATCTCATATTTCACTGTCAGAAATGAATCAACATGAAGACCTATATCATATGCAAAAGGTCAACCTCACACGATAGGAGAAGCTGCGAACCCCATGGCCCATGTGCCCAAAATAGCCACGTCTAATATTCTAACTCCAGACATGTAAACCATAACCACCAGCCACAACACAACAGATGTGACACATGAAACATGGGGAACCAATGAAGTCTTTTTTGGTTATGTTTGGAAAAAAGGTGTACAACTTTAACTTGTAGATATTTGTGTACAACTTTAATTTAACTGTTCTAAAAAGTACTTTTGACAAATGTTGAAACATGATCTATAAAGTGTGGTTGTACAATATTTACAATCCATATGACAGCAAATAAAATACCTAAATTCAGGCCTTTATTCAGCGATCTTCATCTCCATTCTCAGCAGTGACTGTAAACGTCAAATCCCACACTCATGAATTTTAAAATTGCTGCCTCAAGAAGCTTTACAATACTTTTTACGGTTTGTGCCTTCAAATGAGAAATGTTTTCCTTCAAAGAGTGGATTGAAACTATTATATACTGCCAGAGAGGACTGCAACTGCAATACATTGTCAAATTGGACTACTTTTAGCATAGCTTTTGACATTTTTGCAATAAACAAATTGTCATTAGACGTGTCTGCCTGTTCCGGTTTTCTTTATAACTCTGCATATTTTTAAGAAATGGTCAATGGTAGGTTAGACATTGGGTGGGACCAAAGTTTTAATTAAATTTTTTGTATTTATTTTTTATTGGTTTTAAAGGAATTACATTGTTAAAGAATTAAAATGGTGTAAATATGCCTAATATGTAAAAATGCTAAACGAATTGTCATGTCAAATTTAGTAAATGTCTATGGTGGTTACGGCCCTGGTTTTGAGAGTGGGATTAGTGGCATTGGACCTAAAATTTATCTATAAAATATTAAACTGGCAATTATACAATATATTTATAATATAAAAGATTTGTAAATATTATCCATTTTTAGCTGTCAAAACGTAATAATGTTTATGTTTAAATGTTGCCAAATCGTCCAAATTGTACATTTTAGTATCTATCCAAAAATACAAATAGAAGCCTATGTACCCTTAAATAATTAATACTAAAAACGAGTATTAAAGCTGCAGTTAGGCAACTTTTGTAAAAATGTATTTTTTTATATATTTGTTAAACCTGTCATTATGTCCTGACAGTAGAATACGAGACAGATAATCTGTGAGAGAAAAAAAACAAGCTCCTCTCCTCCCAGTGGTCCTATTGTCATTTGCAGAAATACACAGCTCCCGGTAAGAAACAACCAATCAGAGCCAGGAGGAGTGTCTTAGCAGTATCAAACAAGCTCAGGTGCACTGATCACACACCTCTCATGCGCTCTCCTGCACAGCGTGCGTACAGTCATGCGTTCAAATTCAAGATTACCGGTGTGCCGCATCTTTGCTTACCGTGGACAAACAATCCAAACTGCCAATTCCTCCAGTGACACCTGCTCATAAAATAAACACGGGTAAATGGAAAAAGACAGATGATGATAAAGATAAAGACAAAAAAAGAAAGAATTAGATAGAGCCCGAAATAAAACAAGGGTAAATATCAAAACGGCTTTTCTGAGCTGGAGGGAGCTAACATTTTGTGTCCTGAAAGGATTAAAAACTGATGCAGAGTTAGCCACTGCTTGACAGGTAAGGACGTATCCTGCTTGATTTCTTTCTTTCCTCGAAGTCGCTGTGGGTGTTAATTACTCGTCTGAGCCCATTGACTCAAAACTCTAGCCGCATAACATACAGATAAAATGTCACGCACTGTGCAAAAGAAACCATTGAAACCTACTAATTCACTGGCTTGCCATGTTGCTGAAATAAATGTACTAGCAACCCTTATTTAGCAAGCATTATATAATTGATAGAATAATTACTTGCATACTGTAATGTTAGTTACCGTTATATTTTCTTACTAGCTATTTATTACTTATAGAAATAGTGCAAGGTCATATAGGCAAGGCAAGGCAAGTTTATTTATATAGCACATTTCATACACAATGGCAATTCAAAGTGCTTTACATAGAAAGGAATTAAAATAGGGATAAAAAATGCATAAGAAAAAGAATACAATGTAAAGAGAATTAAAAATAATAAAATGATGATAACCAAAGAAAAGAACAAAGGTAAACTAAAACAGATATAAAAATAATTTAAAAAATGATGCATAGATAAGGAGCAATCAGTCGGACGTACAGTGGCTCAGAGTTCATTTAGTAAATGCACAACTAAACAGATGTGTTTTGAGTCTGGATTTGAATGTGGCTACTGTTGGAGCACATCTGATCTGTTCAGGAAGCTGGTTCCAACTACGGCTGGCATAATAGCTAAAAGCAGACTCTCCTTGCTTTGAGTGAACTCTTGGTATTTCTAACTGACTTCTGACTAATATTGCATTACATGTATTGCATAATACATAATGTTTTGAGGACCAAGTTTGTAGTCAGAGTATGGGCAGACCACAGTCAATTTAAATCATATAGTTGATGTTTCTTCAGTCTAGGGTTGGGCATCAGGAACCGATTCTAACTTGGAACCGTTTTAAAAACAACGATGCCATTGGACGCGTGTAGAAAATTTGTTTTCGGTTCCGATCATCGGTTCCAAGCATGCAAGTTTTGGTTTCCATGGCCACCTGATTCCTGGTGCGTGCGCGCCCGCTTGTTCTTTAGCCATGGGGCACGGGGCTCTGTGAAGTATGGATTTATTTCACTTTTTAAAAGCCTGGGTCGGCAAAGTGCAACTAGTGTTGTCAAAAACATCGATACTGAAATATCTGAAAATATACGATAGCCTACTCAGTTTCTACAGTAGGCTATCGATCCCAGCTGCGCTCACTCTCCTCTCCGACCGACCGTCAGCGAGTTGACACACACCACATATCACCAAGGGGGTAATCTAGCACTCGGAAAGCGTTCCACCCATAGGGGCGGCCATTGCTAACCAAGCCATCACCTGCTGTTAGCATCCCATTGACTCCCATTCATTTTTGAGTTACTTTGACAGTGAATAACTTTACATCTGAGGCGTTTAAAGACTCCATTTGTCCATTGTTTATTTCTAAAGAAACACGACAATGCATAAAAGGCTCCATTACCTTGTATCTTACACTATCGCCCGTAGAAGCTGTTTTTGTAAAAATAGGCTAACGACTAAATCATAACCAACGCGACTCTGTCGCACAGTTGAGAAATAACCGTAGACAGGAGGAGACGCTCAGAAGCAATCTTTTACTGTCTATAAGGCAGTAGGGGGGACGTGGAAACGAAGTCTGATAAAGTCAAGGGAGAAGAATGGGGAGAAGCCTATAGTGAGCCAAAAGCAACGGGAGAAAACATTTAAACAACGTGATTTAGCTTTCACTTTCCACAACTACTAGAAGACCTACAGCTGTCAGACAGGAGGCTCATGTCACATCTACGTCGTCAAGCTCAGTCTGAGCCGGCGCAGTTCGCTCAGCCATAAGGAAGTGAGTGCCTCTGATTGGCCTCATTGTCGGCCGTTGAAGTCAATGGGATAGCTCTGTCCATTTCTTTTACTGTCTATGTATATCACTCAGCCCGGTTAACCCTCTGAACACGGCGAATGCGCATTCTGCTGGACTTTTCCTCATGACAACGTGTTAGTGTTAGTATTAGTGTGTGATCGGTCTGAATTTCGCGTGGGATTGCACATAATTCTACTAATCCCTGCAGATGTCGCGCTCACATCTTAAGCAAACACACACACACACACACACACACACACACACACACACACACACACAGTTATAAAGCCGCCTCCGACATACAAGTGCAAACATTTGCTTCTTTTTCCAGCTTATTATTGGTCAAATACACACACAAAAAATCTCAGTGCACATATTGAAGAGTATTAATGTAAACAGTCATAAACAGTTTAGGAAGAAATGAAGAATGAGTAACAGGAACAGTGTTCAGAATCCATGAGTGCGGCAGTTCTTAAAGGGACAGCAGTTATTCAAAGAGACAAACAATAACACTGCTCTTGACTGATCAACTTGTGTAACTTTAATGGTTTCATATGAAGCTATTTCATTTTTTTTACAAAAAACATTATCCAATGTTATTTTAAATTTAATTAGCCACTTTGCGTTTTTTATTCAGTTTCTTACCTGAATGTTAGACCTACCTGAAAAAAATAAAGCAGTCTATTTCATTTGTATCTTTTATTCTATTGCATTTATTTGTGCTATTGTTGTAATGTTTATTTGTTCTTATTTTATTTTATTACTGTTTATTCGTCTTTTTTAATTCAATTTACCATTCGAAATCAAGCTTAGCCTTCTTGTGTAGCCTTCTTCGTGTGTAAGCTATTGCAACACAATTACCCCGTTGTAAAAATACATTGAGTTAGCGAATATTTGTGAGATAATTTTAATAGTAATTGATCAATGTTTATATATGAGAAAAAGCTTAAAAGCTTTATCATATAAAGTGATCTCTTCAGAAGAAATTTTTGATGACGGACAAAAAAATGTTTTATATAAAAAATATCTAATTGATATTGATATCAATATGTCATAATCGTTACAACTTGTAATAATTACTTCAATGAGCTCATTGTTTCTGCCTTAAATTAATAATACTATTATTATTGGCTAACTGTGTGATTTGTGTATGTACATTTCTGAAATGCATTACTTAGACACAGTCACCTCTGATAACAGATCACTAAATTATAATGTAGAAATGCATTTTCTGTATAGTTGATTTGAAACGATATGTACTGTGAAAAATGCCATGCAATTTTGTGAATTGAAATGAACTGAACTCTGAATGCCAGTGTTTTAACAGACATACTAGTAATTTTGTTAGGCAATCCTCAATTGCTCATGATTAAGGACATTTGAAATTTTAACATTTCACAGAATTCTGGGAGTTTTACACACCACTTTATTCTATTAGATACACAGTCCATGTGTCTGTCTGCTCATCAGATCTACATTAAATGTTTATTTCCAATCTTATATTTCATATCAGTTAGGTCAGGGGTGTCCAATAATGCTCCTAGAGCACTATCCTGCAGAGTTTAGTGCCAATCCTAATTAAACAAATAAATGCAGCCTTGGTGAACATAAGATACTTATTTCAAAATAAATAAATACTTTTTAAAAAGTTTTACAACCCTAAAACTTTTATTGGTAGTAATTATTATGAGACTGGTAAAATTACTAAATTAGATATTTTCAATGTAAATGTTGCTAGCAAAAGCAAAATATATAAATAAAAATGAATACATAAGAAGGGCTTCAATCGACAAAGGTGCATTCAAGAATCCAGATGATAAGAGTTAAAGCATCTACCAACAAAGAGTAATGAGGCCACGTTAACTAGCCAAACCTTGAACCCTTGACTGCAACAATGAACTTGCTCTACTGGTTAAACCTCCTCTGCAGTCCATATATAAACAGGCATGACAATCAATAACAGTGAGAGGAAATCTTTCTAACAATTTAGCCGTAAAACCTTAGAGATCTTTGGCACAAAGCAAAAGCTACAGTTATTCCCAGTATTTCAGTCTGGCAGTGCCTGAAACGGCATCCTAATATTGAGGAGGCTGCTCACACAATTTCAAGCTATTAAGACAATATGGGTTAGAAAAATTATTCACAGTCTGCTAATGAGAAAACAATTAGTGGGGTTCATCAATCCCCTTACATAATAAGTTCACTTAAGGTTAAAGCC
This sequence comes from Pseudorasbora parva, assembly GCF_024679245.1. Taxonomy (NCBI): domain Eukaryota; kingdom Metazoa; phylum Chordata; class Actinopteri; order Cypriniformes; family Gobionidae; genus Pseudorasbora; species Pseudorasbora parva. The sequence continues at coordinate 15,088,879 of NC_090174.1, read as the reverse complement.
AAATACCAAAGTGCCACACATAAACAATAATGTGAACAGATTTATTTATTTTTCACATTAAGAAAATACAGTATTAACTTTTAGAGCCTCAGGCTAGTAGTTAGTGCACGTAAACCCATGTTGTTTTTTCCCCTACATGGTCATTATAGACAATATTAAAAGTATGAACTACCTTAAAAAGATGATGATTCTGTCATTATTTGCTGGCCTTCATATAAATCTATATTGCATGTTTTAGTTTTTTTCCTGTGGAACACAAATGGGGAACAAGAATTTCCATAATGATATTTACCAACCATAATAACTAGAGGTTCTCAAGGTCTAATAAGGCCAGCATATACAAATAAAAACATATCACTGTAGAAAAACAATGGTTATAATTTTAACTGTAAAAGTAGATAGTTCACACAAAAAAATGGAAAAGATGTCATAATTTACTAACTCTCAAGTTGTTGAAAATCATATGAGTTCCTTTCTTCAGCAGAACACAAAAGATGATATTTTGAATAATATCAGTAAACTAACAGTAGACCCCATTGACTTGCATATTCCCCTTGCAAATTTTTATTAATAGATGTATAGAATAGCAAGAGTTACTGTGAATGGTAGGCAAACATCAGTGCCTTGAATTTGACGCAAGTACCAATTGGCAACCAGTGCAATTTTATGAGGAGAGGTGTGACGTGCACTCTCTTTTGGCTTGTTAAAGATCACTCTTGCTGTAGCAGTAGCATTCTGGATCAGTTGCAAGGGGTTGACAGTGCATACTGGAAGGCCTGCCAAGAGAGAATTACAATAGTCCAGTCTGGATAAAACAAGAGCTTGTACAAGGAGTTGCGTAGAACACTCCGATAGGACGGGCCTGATCCTCCTAATAAGGAAAATCTGCAGGACCAGCAGTTCTAGCAATGTGATCTGTGAAATTTAATTGTCCTGGATGGAATTATGGTTGATGAAACAAGCTGAGTGGCGAAGTAGTGATGAAGTGTTGAGTTGGCAGAAACGACAAACAGTCTTCACAAGGTCATGTTTAAAGGTGATGGTCCTTCACCAGCAAGAATGTCTGTCAGGCAGGCCAAGATTAAAGCATTAACGTCAGATCTGGCCGGAATGAGAGGTAGAGTGGTGCGTATTCACCGTAGCAGTGATTGGGAAAAAAAACATGTTTCTGAATGACAGACCATAGTGATGACATGAAGATGGAGAAGAGAAGAGAAGTGGTCAAAGCTCTGAGCCCTGAGGCCCCCCGGTAGTTAGATGTTAAGACTTAGACACCTCAACCCTCTACGACACCCTGAGGGACCTACCTGAGAGGTAAGACTTGAACCATTGGCATGTAGTTCCGGAGATGCCCTTTGTCATGAGGATCTGCTGGTTAACTGTGTCAACAGATGTGCAAGCTGCTCTTGCCAGTCTCAGAGCTTCATTATAATACCCGAGAGCAGGGCGGTCTCAGTTTAGTGGCGCTTTTAAAACCAGACTGGTTGTTATCCAGGAGGTTGTTCAGTGTACAAAAGCTTGGAAGAAACTTAGTTGAACACAACTCGTTCAACTAATTACGCAATGAATGAAAGGGTCTGTAATTTTAATAAAGGGCTATGTTTGGGTTTCTTAAGGGGGTACTTCAGCGCTGGGAAGATGAATCTGTATTTAAACTGGGTCCCTAATGTAGTAGAAATGTGAAATCATTTTTTTAATTTGGTGCTTTCTAGACTGAGAAAAGACATAAAATGTTTTTTTGTCTAATGGGAAAGAAAGACAACAATTCCCAGAATGCAGCGCTGCCCTACAATGCCACTCCCAAAGCCACCTCTCCTGAATCACTGATCACTTTCCCACCGCGACCGAGTTCATTTTCATAAAATCAGCTCAGTTAGAGAACAGACACTCCAATTAAAAACTGAACGCATCTGTTTAATATAATGTGATTTAACCGCTGAGGGAGTGTCATGGCACAAATGCAGCAGGAGTCAGATTACATTCATTGTGATCAATGAGCTAAATGAGCTTGTGATGAGACCTGAGGAAAACACCTCCATGCTTGCAGCATACATACATTCACATTGCGTGTTCAGTCTGGCACGGTCTCAGATCATGCCTTTGGAATCTTATCTTTCATAGGAATTAATTTGAAAAGTTGAAACTCACTTTGCTCCACCGGCAGCTCAATTTACAGAAATGCCTGCAGCTGCGAGCTGAGTGCTGTGAGTGAGATCCCACCCCCTATGCACAGGTTGAAAACATGAGGAAATAGCTCCCTCTGCTGGCTGTAGCCTTTATCCTCTGGCCAAAAATCCCTCCGATGATGCAAATATCATCAATTTGCATCATCGGAGGAATTTTTCCATAAATAAAATGCATAAATCTCTTGTCTCAGGCAGATATGAGAGGGTGGAGCACAATAATTTGAACAACTCCAGCGTTTCTACTGATACAAAGCCATATGTTCATCACTGAAGTAACCCTTTAAGCAGTAGGGTTAGCCGAGCCTGCTTAAATGCTGTTTTGAAAGGTACTAGTGTGAAGAGAGGTGTTGATGTGAGTGAGTGCAGGTACAACTGAGGATAAAATGACTTTAAGTAGATGAGTGGGGATAGAATCAAGTGGACAAGTAGTAGGGTGATTGGAAAGGATGAGTTTGGAGACTTCTTCATCCGAGAGAGAAGAAAAGGAGGGGAGAATGTATGTTTGCTGTTAAGATGTGTTGATTTTTGGTATGGAAAATTGGCCGCTGATGGTTTTTGTTTTATTCATGAAGAATGTGGCAAAGTCGTCAGCTGTTAGGGTTGATGAAGGAGGCGGAAGATGAGGATTAAGAAGAGAGGAGAAGGTCTTGAAAATTGGTAAGAGTCAGAATAATTGTTAATTTTGTTGTGGTAATGTGATTTTAGCAGTAAAGACATAAGAAGAGAAGGAAGAGAGGGAGGGACTGATACAAACCAAGGTCAGTGTGATCTTTTGATTTGTGCCACTGCCTCTCTGCAGCCCTTAGATTAGAATGATGCTTGCTGAGAACATCAGATAGCCAGGGGGAAGAAGGGGGTGGTGTGGGCTGGCATGGATGTAAGGGGGGCAAAAGTTGTCTAAACAAGATGTTAGAGTGGAGAAAAGAGCCTCAGTAGCACTGTTAGTATCTAGGGATGAGAGCTTATTAAGGGGAGGATGAGCCAGGAGGATAAACGGGAGGGTGAGAGTGAGTGTAGATTATGCTGAAAAGTGACTTGTGGAGGAGTGAGTATTGTGTCATGACAAGGCTGAAGAGGAAGTGATCTGAGGTGTGCAGTGGAGTAATCAGCGTATGATCAGTGGAGCAGTAGTGCGTGTAAATAAGGTCCAATTGGATACTTGATTTGTGAGCAGCCGCAGTAGGCACTCGCTTGAGGTCAAACAAGGCAAGCAGTGTGTGGAAGTCAGCAGTCTGAAGTTTTTCTAGGTGGATGCTGGAAGTCTCCAAGAACTACCAGAGGAGTGCTATCCTCAGGGAAGGATGAGAGTAACATAAACAGCTTATAAAATGTGTAAAGGAGTCAAAACAGTGGCAGGAAAATTTCTCTCACACACACACACACATCTGCTAAGATGCGGTTCTATAATGGCCACCATCTAAATTCTATCCTTTTTAGGGATGCATCTTTTAATATAACATCCTGTTTTCGATTTGTTTAGATGTATTTGATCCATGTTCAGTCAAACCAGACCATAGTTAGTTTGGAAGAGGACCAAGAACCACCATTTAGGGGTCAAGATTTGCTTGTTTGGTGTATACCAGGGTTCGGATGGCAGTGTTCACACTCATTCAAATGAGCCAAACTAACAGAGTAATCACACCAGTTGTTTAAATCTAAATGAACCTGCCAAGTGTGAACACACTTTGTGTGACTGATTTCATGAAATAGCATATGTATGATACGCCAATTCATATGCCATTTTGGCATGCTATCAAGACGCATAATCGCTTTTTAGCGTGTTTATCAATGCCGTTCCATTCTATACTGCCCCTACCCCTAGGGGTGTACGGTACACAAATCTGACGGTTCGGTACGTACTTCGGTTTTGAAGTCACGATTCGGTACGATTTTGGTACAGCAGTTTTACAAAATAGCTTTTTATTTATTTTTATTCAACAGTGGTATATATATACACTGAAGAAAAAAATGTGTCTGTCCTTAAATTAATTCAATTATAACTAAAAGTTTCTTAAAGATAGCTATATAGGGAGTTCTTACTTAGGCTACACATTATCATATTAAAGGTTAACAACAGAGCACAACTATTAGCCTCAATCCAGCTATTTATTTTTCGATACAATAATCAACACTCATAAGCTTCACATGAGGCCGTTTTTGCATTAACTTCTTAATCTAATTATTATTATGTTTTTCACCTATTCGTTGTTGAAATATAATAATTTATACACAGCTGTCAAATCATGACAGATTTATTTAAACATGCATTAAACAAACAAGACATCACTAACAGGTTAGGTAGAATATAATGAATATATATATGCTAATATAGTGCATATGAACTAACAGCTGTGGGGTGGACACGGAATGACTTGCCTGAGGTAAATGTGATAGGGACATTGTTCTCAAGCTGTTGTCTTCCCGTGGTTGAAACACAGATTGAGCGATTACACAACAAACTATATGTGGCAAGGGGGGCGTGGTTCAGCGAGGTCTGCAGCGGGAGAGAGAGCCGCGGGACGAGCGGTAAGTGAGTGGGTTGGACGCAGAGTAATAACACCTGTCTCTTGTTCCAGTAATGAGCGCGGAGACGGGATAAAACACCAGCGGAACCAGAGACCAGGGAGAGAGCGAGTCGGACTGTTGGTGCGACACCGGAAGAGACCCTGAGTTATCCGGAACCCGGAAGTTGTGTGACCCGGAAGTAAAACAGAGACTGAGCATATGAGAAAAGACACACGCTGAAGTGTGCACGTTGTGATTTAAGTTTTGAGAATAAAGAGCATCAACAGTCCTGCCGACCCCCGTGTCCTCTTCCTTCCTTCTATCCGAACTTTGCTACACTATACATTTCAGTAAGTTGTAATGTCTCCTCAACATACCTTAAGAGATATTAATTCATGTTTATTCTTTAGGAAGAGAGGATGGCGTTCACTCACGCACCGCAGCCGTTTAAACTGACGCGTACTATACTGTGATCAGTCACATCACATGAAAGAGCGTCAAAACAGCATCGTTTGAATTTGAATTATCGTTTGAATTTTGTGCAGAAATGGACTGAATACCTAATATGTTCGCGTGGGGACTCGGCTTGAAGTATGTTCCGCGCTTAAAACAAGCCGACTGTAAACTGTTAATGATTCCATTCGCACAGTTCGGTACACATGTGCACCGTACCGAAAGGCCTGAACCGAAACGGTTCGGTACGAATACGTGTATACCATTACACCCCTACCTACCCATTACACACTCACTCACACACACACACACACTAAACCTACCCATCACTAGAAACATTCTGCATTTTTACATTTTCAACAAAAAACATAATTTAGCATGTTTATAAATCCAGTTACCTTTGACACACACATATATTCAGACACACTTTGAATGAGTAGCTCAAACTCTTCCCTAAACCTACCCATTTGTGTATTATAAAAAACAGGATATAACAGGCAGCTATGACTGCAGGAACAATTTATTCCGAAAGTACAAATATCCAGAGTGTTCCGAGGCCAAACGATTGATTTGTGTGAAGAAAATCCCCAAAAATTCAAAATCATCATAACTAATAGGTAATAGGCTATTTTCTACACTGGTTTTGAGGCTCTCTCCAAAACGCTGGGTTTTGATGGGCGTGCCGCACTGGAGACTTGGAAACTAAACTCCCACGGCTAGGCTTTGATAATATTTGCATTTTAAATGATCTTCAGCTCCGCTGTCAGTTCACGAGGGAGAGGAGAGATGGGGGAGAAGCGACAACCAGAATGATTTTCTCGATCACAGGACTCGTAAACTTCTTTATCAAACAAATACAATAGTCCAATCAATCGCAGGTCAATGAGAAATAAATCATTATTTTTATATTACACATAGCCCACAAGATCGGACAAGATAAGCGTGAACAGTGCGCACACACGCGCAAGCCCTTAAAAAAAAAAAAAAAAAAAAGGCAAGCCCTGGCCCATACATCTCTGAGTCCAGCGTGCTAAAGGTATGTTCTGTTAGACATAAAGTTCAACCACACATTCTTAATATTAGGATCAGAATGAAACTTATGTGGCGACTGTGTTCTTCTTCAAACAGGAATAGCGCAATATCTTGCAATATTCCTCTGCATGTTTATTGTTGCTGGCTAGCTCGCACGAGCCCTCCATGAGTCTGTGGGCAGGGCTACTGGATTAGACGCGCTGTAGATGCGGTTTCTCGTTGCGCCATGATGTAAGTATGAAGCACAAGACTATTTGCTGGGCCTGGTGTCTATAAAAGCTTTTCTTTGACAAAAAAGGAAGTTTTCAGCTCTGAATCTTAGAGGATAATCTTAGATTGTCATGACATTTTATATATAAAAAACTCAAGAGAAAGTTGATTCCTCAATTCATCACCCCTTTAAAATATTGCCGCCAGAAGAAACGTCACATCAGCTTTGACAGCATTGACTCGTATGTCTCATGACCAATTGCGTCATTACGTCAGCTTTGATTGTAAAATGCCATTGGCTCTTGTGTGTCTTGTGTACGTATAAATATTCATAAAATCATGTCTACTTTTACAAATGCAAAGAACTGAATGTGTGTTGGCAATCTGTGTGTGGACCACAAATGCTGCTTGTCATTGTCTTACATGCCATCACTTCCGTGGACCCATCACAGAATTTTCGGCGATTCCGTAAAACTACCAAGGATTTTGAGGTACGGGTCTGGGTTCATTTCACGGAATTATGTGAGATCAGGTTGGCGGAATAACGTGGTGTACACATACACGCGGATAGCTCAAAATGCATACAGATAACACGCCACTTGGCTTTAGAAAGTGCCGTGTACGTTTACGCAAAGTCATGATGTCATGTTACAGGGTATATGGAGGAATCCTGAAGTTAATTTCAATACCTTTTTAAGACTTTTTAAAGACCTTCTCAAAATATTTTAAGACCTCATCGCACTTTAAGTTCTAATCGGCAAGAAACCTTTAATAAACAATTGTAGTCGAATGTAGACTTAAAATCTCTATCGTAGGCCAATTTCGTAAAGTTTATTTTGCATCTCTGTTTCGCAACGTATGGAGGGCGACACATCACCTAACTGCGCATTTCGCAAAATACATGACGTCACCCGTAGACGGCGCTCGCCAGGGATGGAAACGAACTTTTTTCAAAGTCTACCACTCAATGTTTTTACCAGCCACTTTTTTGTTTTTAACCGACAATGTGTAACTGCATGTGAAAATTAATACTACAAGCTCTACAATAATTTATTTAATCTCAAGTCTCAATGAAATTCTGACATTTTTACGATGATTTGTGGTCTTTTATGGCTTCCAGTTTTATGGTTTTTAGTCCCAAGAATGAAACTATTTGTTTTGGCATCTTTGAAGCATGTTGACAACATACCGAGCAGAACATTGTCAGTAGGGATTGGGATGCACCGAAATCAAAATTCTTGGCCGAAACCAAAAAAGAAGAAACCAAAGCCGAAAACCAAAAAATAAATTCAAACTTAAAAGTTTAACTCGACCTCACTCATGTGTACATTAAATAATAATGTTCATGCCTACTGGCCTGCAGAAAGTTACAGAAATTGAATAAAGTAATCAAATGTAAAATAACTGCATATTTAACCGTTTAAATGAAAGATTAATCCTTATTAAACTTACAAAAGCTATTCAATCAAGAGCATTGTTTAATGTCAAACTAAATATAAGGACATCACTCAGGCTGCAGTAAAGGCTACTGCGCCTTTAAGACCTGATGCAGGGATATGCTCGTCTTTCTCGACTGTGCATACTATACAGTTCACTTAAGGCATATTCAGACTATGTCTGCTAAGATACTCATCAATATAGACATGTTGACATACTTCTTGTGTGAGTTTGTCTGTTTAAGCGCAAGACTTGAAAGAGAACTCAATATTTGCGCGCTGTGAGACGAGCGCGCGCTCTCGGATGATGCCCAGCGTCAGATCTTCACTTTTCTTCACGAGTCTCACAGCGCGTCTTCACGCGAGTGATGATGGAGAAAACAACTGGTTATATGCGCACATACGGCAGCACTCGCATGCATTGAACAAAGTTTACAAAGAGGTGAAACAGTTCGGTAGGTGAAGCAAGTTTACCGCCACAACTCAAAATCAGCCGCATTTGGCTGGTGGTGGTGCTGATGTCCATCTCTGGCTCGCGCGCTCCGAGCCGATCTCAGACTGAGCGCCCCGTTGTTTTTTAATACTTATGGGGATGAAAAGAAATATATTCATAAATACTTTTTGGAGTCAAACTCTTTTGACAAAGCTTGAACAAAATACTTTCAAAATGTAAGACTTTATAAAGCCGTGATAAGACTTTTTAATACTTTATAAGGGTCTTAATTTTCCCAAAATTGATTTATCACCTTTTAAGACTTTTCAAGACCCCGCGGGGGTGTTAGAACACACCCTTAGTTGTTGTTGGCTTCATAGCTTTTTGTTTGTATCAATTATGTTTTAGTTTTTTTTCCTTATTGGAATCGAAACTGGGAATCATTAAGATTTTAAATCGATAAGCAGAATTGGACTCACTAAAATGTAAACAATACCCAAAACTATTGTCAAAATATGTTAAAGATACAAGAGATTTTAGTAGCAGGGGGTTTTATAACAGTGTATGCTTACCCTAACGCTAAACTGTAACAATATACAAATCCCTCACCTAAGAAATAGGCACAAACAAACTTGAACATCAACAATACGTATAACCGTCATTATTGTCATAGATCACCATTTACCAGACTCACAAATGAGATCAATTAGTTTAAAATGACTAACACAAATATTAAAGGGGTACTTCAGCGCTGGGAAGATGAATCTGTATTTAAACTGGGTCATCAATGTAGTAGAAATGTGAAATTATTTTTGAATTTGGTGCCTTCTAGACTGAGAAAAGACAGAAAAATGTATTTTTCTCTCATGGGGATGAAAGACTACAATTCCCAGAATGCTTCGCTGCCCTGTGAGGCCATTCCCAAAGCCACCTACTGGATTACTGTGACTGAGTTGGAGAAGACACTACAATTAAAAACTGAACGTGTCTGTTCAATATAATGAGTGAGTCACTGCGCGAGTATCAAAGCACTGAGCACTAACTGCACGAGTGAGATAAATGAGCTGATGAGCTCTCGTGATGAGAGCTGAGGTAATCGCGACTACTCTCGCAGCATACATTCACAACGCGAGTTCAGTCTGGCGCGTTTCAGTTCATGCCTTTGCATGCTTAACTTTCATAGAAATTAATTTGAGAAGTTAAAAGACTTACATTGCTCACCATAGCTCCGTTTAAATGAGTGCCTGCAGCTGCGAGCTGAGCTGTGAGTGTGATCACCATCCCCCAAGCGCGAGTTCAAAACATGTGGAAATGGCGCCCTCTGCTGGCTGTTGTCTTTAGCCTTTGGCCAAACATTACTTCTATGATGCAAATATCGTCAATTTGCATCATAGGAGGAATTTTTCCAGAAATAAAATGCATAAATCTCTTGTCTCAGGGGGATATGAGGGGGGAAAGCACAATCATTTGAATATACTTCAGGGTTTCTACTGATACAAAGCCATATGCTAATCGCTGAAGTAACCCTTTAATATTTCAAAAACAAAATTAGCAAAAGCATTTGTTTAATTAAATGACAAAAGTATTTTTAAGGTGGCCAAAAGTAAAACTCAGCTGTGGCATCTGACATTTCTTAAATTATCCCAGAGTAGATACAACTGCAAGAAATGGCATATTTGACCTTAAAGAAAAAAATATTTATACTCCCCATCATGAAAATCTTGCAGATCTTTAGTGCAAAACCCAACGTCATCACTGTACATCTGCCTGACCTTAACATTTCCCCTGCTCCATTTCCAACTAAATCATGTTCCTCTTGAGGTTAAACAGCTCACATTACTTAACTGAGCTGTGTGTCTGAGGTCAGCCACACCAAAATGTCCCGGTGTCACAGAAGTTCCCACTGTCCTAAAAGACTAAAAGAGCCATGTTCCCCCCAAAAAATGTCAATAGCCTTGCAAAATCTCAGTAGCAAAGTCATGTTTCCTGTGTTGATAAAGCCTCCCTCTGGACATAAACAGATGTGTGGTTTAGAAGCATGATAGAGTATACGTTGTTGCACATTTCTTGTATGTGGAGGAAAAGGAAATTTCACTTCATCTTTATTTGGACATGTTCATTCATGAAGGAACTCCCAAAATGACAGAAGTATGCCAGATGTCAGTGTATCTCTAAAAACACACCATGCAAACTCCATGGTTACAATGTAACTTTAAAGCAATATTCTGGGTTTGATAAGAGTTAACCTTAATCTTATAATAATAATAAAAAATATTCCCTTTCTTATTGAAAAAAAAAGATGGAACAGAATGAGGCCAAACCATAACCATTACAATTTTAGCAATAGTAAAGTTTAGCTTTGAAAACATTGACTAAACTATAAAAATCTGGATTTAAACAACTTTACAGCTCAAATTATACACAGGTTTTAACCTGTTGCAGAATCAAAAACGGTTGCATTATTTTCCTGTTTAACACTGAGAAGCTGCTTTGAAACAACTGGCATTGCAAAAAGTGCTGTATAAATAAAGGTTGGATTTGACAGGTTAACAGAATAATTAATGTAATTGCTTTTATAAAATTATAAGCATCACATTTCTGTTTTTAAAACCCCAGTCACTTCCATTGAAAGTTCTTCAACATAACCTTGATTTTTGAACTGTCTATACCGTATATAAAGAAAGCAGGCAGCAGGATAAAACTGGATCATTCCCATTATAAAATCAACAAAGCTGTTGCACAATGTGTCAAAACTAGACCACATTTGCAGTGTAGACAGCTTTGTGGTTATAATGGGGATATATAATAGGATCAAGTTGTCAAGATGCTTGTTTGCGTACAGTTAAGAAGTTAAGGGAGTATATCTGTTTAACATAGTATGCAAGGTAAAATTAGTGCATCCCAAATCATATTACAGACTGAAAATAGTAATCGACAGATGCCTTGATACTTTAATTAACATTAACATGGGACAAGGACTAGAACACCTATATAAAAAATTAAGAATGTAATTTATGAATTAAAACTAATCATGAATTATGCGGGTCTTTGTGTAGTACAATGAGAATCATGGAGGTCTATTAAAGATATCCGTTAGCATTGTCATTGCATAAATATGAATATTCATTATCAATAGTTTTTGCAGCCCTGTGCAACAAAGGGGTCTGCTTTTTGATGCAATTCATTGATATGGCCTTGCTACACAACCAAATCATCACCAATACCATGGCATAAATACGCAAATTCCAACAAAATGTGTGTTATAATAAACATTGTACCATCCAAGCACAATGGACATTAAATAGCACAGAGTAGCACAAACTGCAGACACTGCACAAGAGTGTTGAGCAACTAGAACACACTTCCTTAACAAACAAAAAAAATGGATGTGTTTGCCAAGCCTTTCACTTTCCCTGGATCCTCGGGCTTATTGTTTTATAATCCAGTATCCTATCCAGAATCTGTCTCAAACAGCACCATCACATCACAAGATTGAATACAGATACAGATAAAGAATAGACACCTTAGTTTAAATTATACATTACAAAATGGTTTGTGTTACTGCAGCCAAATGTCCACGCAGGTGATATTAGGATGGCACTTCAAAAAATCTATGCTGGTATAACATTAAGCAGTACAATTATAATAGCACAAATCAAACAAAGTTGTTTGTCTGCTATTATATCATTAGCAGCTTCAAATTAAAAACCATTTTAGTTTACTAATATTTTGTTTTCATACATGTATATTCTAGAACAAACCCAAACTGTGAAACCTATAAGCACAATTGTGAACTAAATTATTGTTTGAGTTTTAGGGGTTTAGATCATTTTGATTTAGCCATAAAGTAACTGCAATATTGATGTAACCTAAACCAAAGGTAGGTAACTAGTCAATAAAATTAATGCATTAACTGCCAATATCCAAAGTTATACGGATTGAGGAAAAAAGAAAAAAATAACGGAAAAAAAGTTTCTCTTTTCAGTTCTCTTAAAGTTAATGTTTAAGGATTTCTTACCCTACACCCATCAGAAGATGCCCACGCTGGTGATGTGAAATTCCTTCTCAATGCCATTGGTGTTCCATTAAAAGGTTCCCCCAAAAGCCAATGCTATCTCCCTCATCAACAGTGAACCAAACAAAACCAATAAATCAACAGCAAACAGACAGGCATGCTGAGGATGACATCACCCATAATGGACAAAGGAGAAACCCTAAACAGATTAAAGGCAAATCCTCTTAGCAAGTAAGCCATTCACCAACACTCTACATCCTCTTTACAGGTCTGAGAAACCCTGTTAAAATAAATGGATGGTTATTTATAACCCCGGAAATGGACTTTCACTTGCCGAGTGCTATCGAGGGCTCCTCAACAGATAATTCAGACTGATAAAAACAAAAACCGTCACGAGGTCATGAATGATTCACTGGTCAAAATATGACTAGAAAAGATTAAAGGTATGACATTTTAAACCAGATTACAACAATAATCAAGGAAGGATAAATATAATTCTTTTAGGCTTGCTAATGTAATATCATTTTTAGGATTGCATTAGTGCTGAACTGCCAGTGTCTCTGAGACTTTGTTCACACTGTAATACAAAACCTTTTATTTATATTTAGCAAGTGATGAAATCAGACCAATTCATTCAGACAGCGTAATCAAAATATTGCTAAAAAAATGACAAGCATCAGCATTATGCCTTCTCATGCATAAAGCAAAACTTTTTATTCACACGTTCAAAGAAAGAGTGAGCAACAATTTCAGAATGAGGTGAAATGAATGAATGAATGAATGAATGAATGAATGAATGAATGAATGAATGAATGAATGAATGAATAAAAAGTCTACCATTCTGACGCATTTTGCATTGAGACATTTTCTGAACAATTAAGCTAATTGTACCCCAATAAACGATTTTTTTTGTATGGAACATTTACATTATGTAATTGTTGGATTCTAAATAACAAGAGAAAAAAAAGTGAGTAACATATCTTGGAAAAAATGTGATGCGGTGAGCGAGGGGTGGGTGATTTGACAATAATATTATAAATCCTCTTTTTTCCCCAAAAGATCAACATATTATCACAATTCTTGCCATAGACATTAAACAGAGAGAAGTAGCTCCGGCTGTGATGTTCTTCCACAAGACGCATGCAGTTCTGTTTATTAAAGGGGGGGGGGTTGGTGAAATGCTGTTTCATGCATACTGAGCTTTTTACACTGTTAAAGACTTGGATTCCCATCCTAAACATAGACAAAGTTTCAAAAACTAATGTTGGATGTTTGATGGAGTATTTCTGTGTCAAAAATACTCCTTCCGGTTCTCACAAGTTTCGGAGAGTTTTTTTCGAGTATGGGTCGGCTTGACGTTAATAAGAGCGGAAGGTCATTGTATGGGCCGTACGGGCTTTTCTCCCGGTAGGGTGCGCACGCGCGTTACTAGAGCGAGAGAGGAAATGCACGCCCATAAACACTCTCTCAGGTGCAGATCCAGTCGATCCAGGCGCCGCGCTCCACTTTATTCCTATGGGTGACTTCAACGCTTCAGCACAGCATTCCGGGAAGGCAGCGCTGCATTTGACCCGATTTGAACGCAGAAATGACGGGAAGCTTCACAACATCACAAAAGTGGATCTCCACCGCTGTCAGGACTTTACCAAATCATACCTAAGAAGTGTGTTTTTGACGGAGCGGTCCCAGCGATAAAGGGTCGGTCCTGCTTTGGAAGCAGCCAGTGAGAAAAACTGCTTCAAATGTCTATGCTGTTGGCTATCGTTGCGTGAGTAAACATCAGTAAACGACACGATCGCGTGCTTCTTCATTCAAATGCGCTAACGGACTCCATTGTTGTTCTATGTATAACGTTACACTAGTCTGACGTGCAAAACCGTTTTGCTTGCTACTGCTAAGGTTTAGTCGCATACAATAGTCCATAAACCAAATCATGTCCTCATAAACTGCGAGTAAAGACACACAAATGTTGACAGGCCACTAAATACAGTACATACCACAGAGACGGGCGTCCTGCTGTTGTTGTTTCTCCTGTTCAATTTATTTCAACCTCCGGATCTGATTCTGGATCATTATCTGTATTAGCTGAGCTCGATAGCCATGGGTTTCTCCACGCTTGAGGACGTCACCGCTTTGCGCGCTCGTCATTCTTTAGCTCCGCCCACACGATACGCCTCCAGGCGCTCGGTTTTTTCCGGAAAGACTCGGTACAGCCCATATTTCTTATTCATCTTATCCATATTTTATATAGAAATTCAATTCGGCCAACTAAAAAAAAAATTATATGTGATCAGTCACTTGAAAATTTTCAATTGGAGACCTGAATTTTTTTTTACAGTGTAGACTACCTAGATAGATACATAGTAAATAATAATAAGTCATTTTTGAGCATTTAATATTCAAATTCTTCTTCTTCTTCTTTCGGCTGTTCCCTTCAGGGGTCGCCACAGCGAATCATCTGCCTCCATCCAGTCCTATCCTCTGTATCCTCTTCTCTCAGACCGACTACCTTCATGTCCTCCTTCACTACATCCATAAACCTCCTCTTTGGTCTTCCTCTTGACCTCCTGTCTGGCAGCTCTAACCTCAGCATCCTTTTACCGATGTATTCACTCTCCCTCCTCTGAACATGTCCAAACCATCTCAACCTGGCCTCTCTAACTTTGTCTCCAAAACATCTCACATGTGCTGTCCATCGGATGTACCCATTCCTGATCCTATCCATCCTCGTCACTCTCAAAGAGAACCTCAACATCTTGAGCTCTGCTACCTCTAGCTCTTCCTCCTGTCTTTTCCTCAGTGCAACTGTCTCCAAACCATACAACATCGCTGGTCTCACTACTGTCCTGTACACCTTTCCTTTTATTCTTGTTGGTACTCTTTTATCACACAACAGACCTGACACTTTTCTCCACCCATTCCAACCTGCCTACACACGCTTCTTCACCTCTTTTCCACACTCCCCATTGCTCTGGACTGTTGACCCTAAGTACTTAAAATAATTCAACTTCTTTACCTCTTCTCCCTGTAACCTTAATGTTCCACTTGGTTCCCTCTCATTCACACACATTCTGTCTTGCTGCGACTAACCTTCATTCCTCTTCTCTCCAGAGCAAACCTTCACCTCTCTAGACTTTTCTCCACCTGCTCCCTGTTCACACAACAGAGAATATAATACAATTTAATTTGAATATAAAAAAAGAATAATGAATTAAATTCGAATGGGATAATGGGGGAAGATTGACAGCCCTAGATCAAACTAGGGATGCACCGATAGCATTTTTTGAGAACTGATAAAAATTCTGAGGATCGGTCGATACCGATACTAAACCGATCCGATACCAATGCAGTTTTGTATAAAAATGATATGTAGAATTTCTAAACCTTAGTGTGTTGAATTGAAAATCACTATTTTGAGAGCTAAACACAATCAACTAAATACAGACTTTATTATAAAGGAAAACAACAAATAAAATAAATATATATAAAAATCACAATCTATGACAAAAATAGCCTACTACTATAGATGGTGAATAAATTAGATTAGTGAATAATTCCGCAGCAAAAGTTACAAAATCACGAGTGCACAATAATTGTATAAAATCTAAACATTTAGTGGGGGGGAAATAAAGGAAACCAAAAAGGTGAATAAGTGTAGCTGTAAATTTGGTAAAATGTTAGGCTACACACAATATATATTTATGCAAAACAAGTAAATAAATTTATTGACATGGGCCTGTATACTAAGAAATTACATTTAATTTAAATGTATAGTGCATCTTTTAATGAGGCAGCAACATATAGATAGGGCAGAACAAGAAAGGCTATTAATAAGGCTTTCATAGCACAAAAGAGTTATAATATAGAGCGGCACAAAGCGTGTATGCACATCCCGTGCGCAGGATAATTCGCTTGAAGCAAAACGGAGTCACATGCTTACAGCGTGCCACGCTCCGTGCCTCCGTCCGCATCATTGAGAAGTTCAAAACAAGATGTAGTGCATCTATGCAGTATTCTTATAAGCCGTTTATTTTAACAGTTCAACATTTCAGTTACTGTGTGTGAAGAACAGTATAATAACTAGTCCAGTGTTGTGATCTAACAGACACCTGGTAGAAAGTAACACGATTCACAGCAATAAATGCCAGCAGATTGTCATTTTATGAGAAACCAAAGAGTGTTATCTCCAGATCAAGCATAATAAAAGGAACGAAAATCATCTTGGAGAGAGTTTCATCGTGTTAAGTCTGACTGTCGTAACCGAATGCGACAGTTTAAAGCTGAATGGAGAATGACTGACAGCCGCAGCGGAGGGAAGCATTCGCGTGAACTTAAGTTTAATGACTTAAACATTAATCTGTACTCACATTAAACTATGGAATGGATTCAGAACACTTATAATATAGTACATGAATCGTTGATAATACGTTTTTGTTCCTTTTGTGGGGCACTGGGGCTTAACAATAACACAGAATATTATGCGCACAATATCAAATTTGGATCGGTCCTGTCTGACCGATACCCGATCTGGCAAATAATGGCGGATCAGAGCCGATACCGATACGGAGTGTCGGATCGGTGCATCCCTAGATCCAACGTTTAATTTTTTGAGTGTTTCTCAGAAATTGCTTACCGCACCTTTAAGACTGAAAAAGAGAACATTTTTAAAAATCAGATTAAGATTTTTTACACTGTGGCTAAAACCAAAACCTTGATCACTACAACTGTCCCAGAAAGCTGGCTGCCACACCTTTAAGCATAAAAGACACGTTTAGGACAGTGGCGCAGTGTTGCTGTCTTTTCATTCATAGCCTTTACTTTTCTAGGGCAGTATTCATGAGGGAAGGTTGAAAAGAGAAAAAGGCTATTTAAGAGACCTGAAATGGGGCTGAGGAGTTAAAGCGTTCAGGTTTGGGTCAAACTACTGTAACTGCGCAAGACAGCTTTGCTATGCACATGGCTGAGACCGACCACCACCACAAATGTTCAACGCGGTTCACAATAGTAAATATTACAATGATCTCTCAAATTTAAGAAGTAGATCATTTTGTGTAGCAAATTAGAGTCTTTGAAAAACAGTAAAGAATTTATTTCTCATGCTAAAAGTGGTGCAATCATTCAATATAAATTTACAAATAGTTTATTCTGCTTACCCAGAGGTTTGCTGACATATCAGTAACAATTCAAACAAAAATTGAAGATCCAAACCTTTTTGGGGTGTTTTACATGAAATTAGATGCTCAGATTTAAAGGTGCACTACGTTAGCGTGACAAGCCAGACCCACATCCAAGATGTTTGGTCTGGAAACTCACCGTTGACAGGGCGAAATCTGAGGGGCGGGATAAACGGTTGTCTTTCAAACTCCCTCTGCACGTGATAGGATAGCGCTACAACCAACCAGAGCAACGAAGGTGAAACAGAGCTTGTTGATAGATTAAACGTTCACCGTATCCGGTCGGCTAAACTCCGAACATTTCCTAGTATATGCTCTGAAAGTTGGCTTTATCAAACTACGCCTTTGTTTTGAATAGGCGACCTCTAGCAGACGGGAAAATTACATAGTACAGCTTTAACCATACATTTGGTTTAGACATATGTATGCATGCAAAAAACAGCAGTTTGTGCATGAACAAACTTTTAAGTTTTTCATGAGAACCCGCATGTTTTAGACAAATTTAGCAACATTCACTCTTTAGATGCAGCAAGACTATGCATGGTAAAACATGCCACATCCGTTTTACCTATAAGAGTAAGTGTTGTGAATGTGACCGTACACATAGTACTGAACAATTACTGTATTAATGCATTTTTTTTAAATATTACTCTAAGGTACTTCACACAAGAAGTCTATAATGTTTATGTCTAAGGTAGCACAGTACATTATTGACATCCCTTGAAACAACAGTTCAATACTACAGATACTTAAAGGTTTAAGTTCTGCTGGCTACATGTGTATCGAGCCATTTAATGATTGTTCATATTGAGAGTGTATAAATATGCAGTAGCTGGAATGCCTTTGTGTAAACAAATAGGAGCGGAGGGAGGCGGGTCGTTTCTCAGAAGTCTTCTGCCAGTTTAAAAAGACAGTTCACCCAAAAATAGGCCAATGATTTACTCACCCTCAAGTCATCCTAGGTATATGGCCTTCTTCTTTCAGAAGAATACAAACAGAGTTAAATAAATAAAAATAAAAACGTCATGGCTAATCCAAGCTTTATAATGGCAGTGAATGGCTGTTTTGAGGTCCATAAAAGTGTATCGTTCGTATGGATTACTTTTATGATGGATAGATGTGCTGAATTTATATACTTTTACTTCAAAACAGAAACAGTTATTCTGTATTATAAAGCTAGGAAGAGGCAGGACATTTTAATACGCAATTACGTAGCGGCTATTTGCATGAAAAGAAAATATGCTATTTACACTAAGTGTAAATTAGATTCTATGTACACTGAATAGATGATAGATGTGTCTTAGCGATAGATGATACATGTGCAAATAGCTGTAAAAGCAAATTTACTAAGTGAAATAGCAAGTGAAAATAGTTATATATTCTATAAACACCATGCAAAAGTAGCAGTACTTTGCAATATGTAAATAATAATTACATGCAATTTATATTTATTTTGACAGATACATTTAGTATGGTTGTACATTAGCAGGATGCAATAATAACTGTAACTGATTATATTTATTAAAATTATTAAACAGATGCTCCCTAAATGGGATAATAAAAGCCCTCCCTACAAATGTATTATTAAACATTTTGTTAGGCGCTTTATTTCCACTTTTAGAAGAAAAAAAAATATTTTTATTGAAAGTAAATGCATTCCAGATGTGATGTGATGTGATGAGAAAAGAAAAAAAAGAGCAAGCTCAGCGAAAGGTGGTTTCGAACCTGTGTCTATCACATCAAAACCTAGATCATTAAGCTTTACTGCACCACTGAAGACATTGAAATATCTTTTTATCTTGTTTGTCCCAAACAGGCATTGTTAGGCAGCGCTAGTGCGAATGACACTTGCCAACAAGCCGTACTATTTGCACTTAAATAGACACTCTGACTGTATTCTTCCAAAAGTAGAATGTCATATACACCTAGGATGACTTAAGGGTGAGTAAATCATTTGCTAATTTTCATTTTTGGGTGAACTATCCCTTTAAGTCTACTAACACTGTGGCAAAGGGGTAGTCCTGTCTCTTAAATCACTCATTCCTACTCACATTAGACAACACGGCTGTGAGAGTGACACGAATCTCAGGTATCTGATTGGTGTAACAAAGCCATCTAATCCTCAGGCAAGGCAATTAGACGTCACTCCCAGTGAAAGAGTCTGACATAATGCTGGATAAACCAGTCAGAAAGTGTCTGACAATGACTAACCTACTTTTCAAGTTAGACTATCCCTCTTTGATTTTAATAACCTAT
This sequence comes from Pseudorasbora parva, assembly GCF_024679245.1. Taxonomy (NCBI): domain Eukaryota; kingdom Metazoa; phylum Chordata; class Actinopteri; order Cypriniformes; family Gobionidae; genus Pseudorasbora; species Pseudorasbora parva. The sequence continues at coordinate 15,069,179 of NC_090174.1, read as the reverse complement.
TGTAAGAAACAAGCAACTATAGCTTTTGTTTTTATGAAACAAACACCACAAATACAGCTGAATGAAACTGAAACCAGATGAAACTACATGCGAGAAAGTTTGTGTAAACAAGCACCCACAAATTACAGCTGAATGTTAGGAACGTCTGCAAGCATTGGGATACAACAGCCTATTGTATAGACTAATAAGTAACAAAATGAAATTCACAAGTCATTTGATTTCTATGACGTGGCATAATTCCATATGAAACAGGACAATCAACAATAAATTGTGGGTGAGACTTTTATCCAGGAATTAATTGTGAAAAGTGATGGATGGATGGATGGATGGATGGATGGATGGATGGATGGATGGATGGATGGATGGATGGATGGATGGAGACATCAAGTGGAAAGAAAAGATGCAGAGCAAGTTATTGCTCTCTGTACAAGTTATTTAAGTTAGTTTGATGCATATTTAGAATATGTACTGAATGCCCCACTCACAATAACAACAAGTACGTGCATTAATAAAGTAAACTGGTTTGTACTTTAAGGGGATGCACGATTTTGGATGAATTTGTGAAGCAACTTTATCTTTGTAGATGGTTAAACTTAGAAGAAAAAAGCAATATCATGTAATATTTAAATAGCAATTGCAATTTAGTATGCATGTTCTGACAAACAAGTGGAAATACATACACATTTAAAATCTTCCAAACAGACTCCAACTCAAACCCGTTCTACTTACAGTAACAACATGGGAAATCATTTTCAATGTGTCAACGCCAGCATTGCGGAGCGTTTCTTTCAATCCAAACAAACACACCTGCAGTCGCGCGTTACAGCGGTGATCAACATATACAAACTGAATGTCTCGTGAGTGTTAAGTAGTGCTATTACAATCAGTGTACTTTACCATTTCGTCCTCGTCCCCTTCGTTTTCTCCTTCATCTTGGTCATCCTCTTTTCTTGCTTGTATCTCGTCGCTGCATTCATCAAAATCATGTCCCCTCACTTGTCCGTCAACACCTACAAAATCTGAGGAGTGACATTTAAATTCCTCAAATTGTAATTCGGGTTCATACGCCTCGGCTCGCGTCTCGCCCTCTGACAGCGTGTCGGAGCCTGATAAATTGTCTCCTCCGCCGCCTCCAAATGTTTCTGACTGCTCACTCTCCATTGCCCTAAAACATCTCGGTAATTGTCTTAAACTAATGCCATGCTGCAGGACAACTTATCTGAGCTTCAGCTAAGTGCCCGAGAGAACTTCCCTCACAGTTGCTGTTGTAATTTGAACGAAAATAATTGTTAATCAGCCATTGGAAGTGAAGTTTGTAGTGCAGCACCGTAGCACGTCTTGCTCAACTCATCGCTGCAGTGTCTTTAACTGAAGTCTGCGCTCATTGGCCAAGCAAACCCCGCCCATCAGCCAATAAAAAAAGAGCGCGCTGGTCAAGTCCCTTAAATAATTACTACTGACCCTTGAGTTAGAAAAAGGTTTATCCAAATAACTCCAGAGTGTAGAAACCTGCAAAAACAATAAAAGAAATTCGCAAATAAATAAATCCAAAAAATTCTAATATATAAATAAATCCACAAATAAATAGCCTACATAAATCCATATATTCCGATATAGGCATAGTAAATAAACATATATATATATATATATATATATATATATATATATATATATATATATATATATATATATATATATATATATATATATATATATATATATATATATATATATATATATATATATATATATATATATGGCTTGATTATTAGAATGAACTGATTAGTTGATTAGTTGAGATATATATATATATAAAATAGAGAGAGAGACAGAGAGAGAGACAGACTAGATAGATAGATAGATAGATAGATAGATAGATAGATAGATAGATAGATAGATAGATAGATAGATAGATAGATAGATAGATAGATAGATAGATAGATAGATAGATAGATAGATAGATAGATAGATAGATAGATAGATAGATAGATGTTAGTGATTTAACTTTATTTAACATAATATAACAATATAGCATTTATTTTATAATACCAATTAACATTTATTTTAAAGAAAGAATTCTTTAAGAAAAAAACATTTAAATGGAAGAGTTGTTAGAGTTTCAAACATTAAAAAATATATGCATTGTTTAAAATTTTGACAAACGTGTTTTCTGGTTCACAAACAAATGTATATCATGTTTTTACAGTAGTTTATATGATGAACTATACAGCCTGTGGTTATCTGATAGGGCACCTGTGTGAACCGGGCGTGATCTGATGAACTGTCATTTTTACAGTTTTTCTCATTGCTTTGGGTCAACATTCTTATCATTCTCTAAATTGTAAATGTAAATTGTAAATATGTAAACATTTTCCTTGTTTGACACTGTGTTTACAATAATATACAGGAATGTCAGTTTTAGCTGAATATACTGTTTCACAAGATAAACAATTTTCTGGGAAAAGTCAATACTGCAGTACAAAAACAATGTTTAGAAGTTCTAAAGAGTGCAACTTCACTGAGAATCAGCTAATCAGTTCATTCTGATCATCAAGCCATATGTGCATTCAATTATGTGTAAATTGTAAACAGTTGTACCACACGTGGCAACACATGCAAATCTGATGAAAAAGAAACTTCAGTGATCCAAACTTACTGTTTGGAGAAAAGTAATTAAGAAACCCCATTGTCTCTAATTTAAAAGGAGATCACAAAAATGTTCATATGGTTTTGTATATCTTTTTTAAACATTATATTTATTGAGCTTTACAAGATATTAGTACACTGTAAATAATTATTTAGAAAAAAAGTTCCCTTTCGAGAGGTTCCTCGTATTGCGTATGGGAAAAACTTATTTTCTCGAGAATATGAAGCAAAACTTAATTAATAAAGGTATCTATGTAAAGCGCAGTGCAGCTGCACAGCAATAGCCCGGAGCGAGGAGCGCTCTGATTCGCCGGTCCGCGGCAACTGCAGGAACCTATTGTGAGGCGGCTGAGAGGAGCGAACCAATGGGGGCGCTTCCAGAGAGACCGCCGAAAAATGGGCTTATATTAGCATACAGGAGGCTATATAAGACCCTGATTCACCATAGGTGTCAGGTTTTATCTCCGGAATCAAGCAAACCGCCGTCGAAAAGCAACCAGCGGAACATCCCTGCAGCCCTGAGGATGCCGGATTTCCACCGGGTCTCCGCCTTCAGCCACCTGCGTTCCAGCTGCGCCATCCGGTGTTAAATATCGTTTATTCTGTGTGTCTATGTTGAGTGTGTGTGTGTGTGTGTGTGTGTGTGTGTGTGTGTGTGTGTGTGTGTGTGTGTGTGTTGCCGCTGCAATGCCACTTCTAAGAGCTTACAGGCTTGTTCTATGCAAGGACTCTCTTGTTCTGCCGCGCCGTAGAGCGCCGTGGAAAGACAGAGCTCTCCTCACTCTCCCTCTTCTCTCGTTCCATCGTGCTGAATAAGCGCCACAGAGAGAGAAAACTAGAGTAAATAAACAAACTTGAGCCGAAGCTCTCGTCACTATGCCGCCGTGCTGAAGAAGCGCCGAGGACAGACAGAGTTTTCCTCACTCTTCCTCTTCTCTCATTCAGTCGCGCTACCGCCACGAACAGAGAATACTAAACAAACTCGAGCTGAAGCTCTCGTCACTATGCCGCCGTGCTGAAGAAGCGCCGTGGATAGACAGTTTTCCTCACTCTTCCTCTTCTCTCGTTCCGTTGCTCTACCGCCACGGACAGAGAATACTAGAGTAAATAAACAAACTCGAGCTGAAGCTCTCGTCACTATGCCACCGTGCTGAAGAAGCGCCGCGGACAGACAAGAGTTTTCCTCACTTTTCCTCTTTTCTCGTTCAGTCGCGCCAAGAACAGCCGCGGACAGAGAATACTAGAGTGTATAAACAAACTCGAACCGAAGCTCTCGTCCCATTTTGCCGCCGCCGTGCTGAAGAAGCGCCGCGGACAGACACAGCTTTCCTCACTCTTCCTCTTCTCTCGTTCCGTCGTGCTAAGAACCGCTACGGACAGAGAATACTAGTTAGACGAGTGAACTCGGGCTGTTTGGTATGTCAAGAACGTTCTCGCTGCATCGTGCATTTACTGCCAAGGAAGTTGTAATGGCTGCCCTGTCATGATAGCGTGCCCCTTCCACAGCGCGCGTTCGCTGACTAGAGCGCGACTTACGTCATAGCACGTGCTCACTGTCAGAGCATAGGGGCGTCAGAATATGGCTGCCAAGCTAAGCCTTTTGTCACTCTCTCACTTCCAGTCCCCTTTATTCAGGTGGCTGGAGAGGTTTTTACACTGTAGACAATGTGTCCACTACAAAGTGTGCAATCCACATAGCACTGTTAATTCAGCCCTACAAAATCCACAAATAAATCCCGCCGCGGCCGGATTACACCATGGACTTCGTTATATTTTCCTAGTTCCCTTGGTTCAGGTGACTGAAGATGTATTATTGCAATCAATAGCCTGTGGTCAAACACGCTTGTCTGCACACGCGCTTTCAGTCTAAACTAGAGCATAACGGCATTGTAGAATGGCTTCCATACCACCCGCACTTCCTTACATTCTCCCAGTTCCCTTAGTTAAGTGACTGGAGATTTAATATTGCAGTCAACTAGCCTGTGTCAAAAACGCTCGTCTGCACACTAATGCTGTGTGCGTTTACCCCTGTGGACTCGCTCACTGGCTTGCACCGTGGGTATTCTACGTAGGTTGCGCCCACTACACAGTGCGCGCCACTGCACATTATTTACAACTACACACAAAAGAGCTGTTTCTATGTAGGAAATGTTTCCACTTTACAGTCTGCACTCCTGCATCCAAGCACTTTTCACAAAGCGCACTCGCGCACATACAATATAAATGTAAGGCGCACGCCCACTGCAAAACCTGCACCGCCAAAACCTAAACACTATCCCTACAATGTTACGAGCTCAGTGTTACAGCACAAGCAACCGGGTTAACAAGCCCCTATTACTAAGCGGCCCGCCCCTGAATCTAATTCAATCCCTGGCTTCACGAGCCCATGCAGGCCATTCCAGGTATATAAAATTGGGTGCTGAACATATAAAACGAGGTTCTCGCTACAGTTTTGCTCGCAGACCCCCGCGATTCAAGCCGTGGTCAAGCCCTCAGTAAGAAGCAGTGTCAGTCACGTGCTTCTCGCTGAGGTCTTAAAACTGTTAAAGGAGAGAGCGGTGGAAACAGTGCATCTGACGCTAGCGAGTCAGGTTTTTACTGTCGCTAATTCCTCGTCCCGAAAATGGATGGTGGTCTCAGGCACATTTTTCAGACATCTGAACAAAGCACTTATGACATGCTGGTTCAAGATGCTGATGGTGAAACATTCGTGCACATTCGCCCCGAGGATTGGTTTTTCACAATAGATCTGAAAAACGTATACTTTCACGTTCAGATAGCCCCCCCACTACAGGCCATTCTTGAGATTCGCCTTTGAGGGGCAAGTTTATCAGTACAGTATCTTTTCTGGGCACTGTCATAGACTCAAGACTCATGAACGAGCGGCTTACGTCATAAGAACCACCACGTCTTGGTAGCGTACATGAAATCGCCAGGGCAGCCGAGATCAGACTCTTCACTGCATGGCTAAGCATCTCCTTTTATGGGCAGAGCACAATCTGAGCTCCCAAAGGGCGGCTCACGTGCCAGGTAATCTGAAACAGGGTCTGGACATGTTATCCAGAGGACCCATTCCCCCAGGGGAATGGTCTCTTCACCCGCAAACGATTCAGCTCGCACAGCACACGCTGCCCAATATTTTTCTGCAAACACAGGGACGCCCTGGCCCATGTTTGGCCCAGACTCCCACAATATGCTCCCTCCGATCGCGATGCTGCTGCAAAGCATCCACAGTGCTTTTAATAGCCCCACTTTGGAAGAACCGCACATGGTTCTCCGAACTGATTCAGCTGTCAGATACAGCCTCATGGCCCATTCCGCTGAGGAAATACCTACTCACACCGGCGAAAGGGAAGATCTCGCATCCCCCCCGAGCTGTGGGCCCTCCACGTATGGCCCATCAACGGGTATCCGGAAACCTCTCTGACAAGTTATGAACACTATTTCGGAAGCTAGAGCCCCCGCTATCAGGCGGCTCTGCTTTGAAGTGGTCAGTGGTTTTCTAATCATTGTGCTGCGCGAAAAATCAACGCACACTCATGCGAACTGGGCGGAACTGCTCGCTTTTCCCCAAGAGCTAATGGACGCGGGTCGTTCCCCCTCCACGCTCAAAGTTTATGTCGCTGCCATAGCAGCTAACCATGCTCCGATCGCGGGACATTCACTAGGGAAAAGTGAACTTATTGTAAGATTTTCTTAAAGGGGCCAGGAGATTAAACCTGCCTCGCCCCTTCCTCAGTCCCTATTTGGGACCTCGCTGTGGTTTTAGAAGCCGTGAAGGGTCCCCCCTCCTAACCACTTCAGACCACGAGCTTGAAGCACGTATCACTCAAAACCGCTTTTCTGCTGGCTTTGGCCTCGGTTAAGCGAGTGGGTAGCTTACACGCACTCTCCGTGAGCCCTTCCTGTCTTGAGTTTGGGTCCAGCAATTTCAAGGTTGTGCTCAAACCGAGACATGGTTTTATGCTCAAAGTGCTATCAACTCCTTCAGTATGCAGGTCATTACACTGCTTCCTTTACCCGCATCCCAGAGAGAATAAGACGCGAACCTATTCTGCCCAGTCAGAGCGTTGAGATTATATCTAGAGCGCTCCGCCCCCTTCAGGCAGTCGGATCAGCTCTTCATTGCTTTGGTGGCTGCACTAAAGGTTGTGCTGACATGAAACAAAGACTCTCACGCTGGAAAGTGGATGCGATCTCACTAGCATATAGATCTAAGAACTTAACCTGTCCTACAGGCATTAAAGCCCACTCCACTAGAGGCATGGCCTCGTCTTGGGCTTGGTCATGTGGCACTTCCATTAAAGATATCTGTGCGGCGGCAGGCTGGGCGGAGAGGCCACTTTTATCAGATTCTACAATTTAGAGGTCCCAGCTTTACAAGCAATGCTTTTCTCCATCTAGGGCTCTATCTGCAGCCCTGACAACACGATTGCTTATATTGCGTTCCGCTTATACTCAATAGTTCATAGCACCATTACACTCTACCATAGATCCGACTATGTCCGGTCAGGAATTCAAACGAACCAACTCTTCCGGTTCTTTTCATTCTCCTTATGAAGCCCGCCTGTGTCGGTCTCTCTAAAGGTTGTTGACTTTCCCTCATTCAGTTGGGGATTTTGGGTCAGTCAGCACACACGGCATTTTACATTGTGTTCCCATACGCAATACGAGGAACCTCTCGAAAGGGAATGTACTCGGTTACTTTCGTAACCTCGGTTCCCTGAGAGAGGGAACGAGTATTGCGTTCTGTGCCACTTATGCAGCCGCGCTCCACCCATATTCCTATGGGTGACATCAAGCGACTTCAACGCTTCATTTGAGAACGCTTCACAGCATTCCGGGAAGGCACCGCTGCATTTGAACCGATTTGAACACAGAAATGACGGGAAGCTTCACAACATCGCTTCAGTCGCGTCGCAAAGTGGATTTCCACGGTCACTGCTGTCACAGGACTTCACCAAATCATACCAAAGAAGTGTGTTTTTGACGGAGCGGTCCCAGCGATAAAGGTTCGGTCCTGCTTTGAAAGCAGGCGGTGAGTAAAACTGCTTCAAATGTCTATGTTGTTGGCTATTGTCACGTGAGTAAACGTCAGTAAACGACACGATTGCGTGCTTCGTCATTCAAATACGGTTACTCCATTGTTGTTCTATGTATAACGTTACACTAGTCTGACATGCAAAACCGTTTGCTTGCTACTGCTAAGGTTTAATCGCATACAATAGTCCATAAACCGAATCATGTCCTCATAAACTGCGAGTAAGCACACACAAATGTTGACAGGCCACTAAATACAGTCCATACCACAGAGACGGATGTCCTGCTGTTGCTGTTTCTCCTGTTCAATTTATTTGAATGCTGAATCCGATCGATAGCCATGGGTTTCTCCACGCGTGAGGACGTCACCGCTTTGCGCTCGTCATTATTTAGCTCCGCCCACACGATACGCCTCCAGGTGCTCGTTTTTTTCCGGAAAGACTCAGTACAGCCTATATTTCTTTTATAAATATAATAAAACTAAAGAATTTTCGGAGATATGAAGGATGCAATACTACTCTATAGGTACTCAAGATTGACGAGATTGACTGAAATTGAGTGTTTCACCCCCCCCCACCCTTAAGCAAATGTCCTTCATTGTATTAACTCAAATTTTTAATTTCAATAAACTAAAAATTTTAAGGCAACCAGGTTACTTACTTTTTTAAGTTAAACCAACGAAAACCAGCAACATTTTTTTACAGTGTAGCTACAACATATGAATCAGAAAAGATCTTCCATACACACAATAACACACCCCAATCCCACCCCAATTCCAGAGTGCCATCCATTTAAATAAATAAACTAGATAAGTTTGTCAAGATGGCTTGACAAAGTCTTGTTGTCTGAAAGTTTTTTAATAATTTAGAGCTTGAAATTTAAAGATTTTAAGGAGTCAATAGAACGTTATTAACATGTTCTAATCTAGAACATTGCTAACCTGTTTCAGTGAGTTTTTAGCATATTTCCAGCACGATAAGCACATTGCTAGCTTGTTTTAGCATAATTTAGCTAATTGCTGGCATGTTTTAACATGTTACTATAGCATTATTGAGCCAACAATTAAAAAATATTGTACAGATATTCAGATGAGGTTTATGTATTCTATTCTGTTGTTAAACCCCAACCCGAGGAAGTTGCTCCAGTGTTACCCCAGTAAAATACTGACTTTTATAGGGAGAGCGGGGCACAATCTAATGCTTTTTGACTTTCTCAGTTTATGTAAATCCACTATTTATTTTTTCCCACATTGATTTTACACAAATCTAGTACATGATTTTGTTTCATTAAAGGAACTGTATGTAAGAAATGTATTTCAATTAATCATTAAATGGTCCTGATATGTCACTAGAAATTAGGAATTCGTGTTAATTTAAAATAATGATATCACTGACAATGGTAGTCCGGCCAGTATATTGTAATTTAAAAGTTGTTTTTGCAGCCCTCAACTGACGTTGATGTTGACATGTTGTGTTTTGGCCTGAAGCTCCACCCTCCTCCTATTGACCAATCATAAAGTCAGTAGTGTTTCAGCATCCGGGTTGCCTGATCTGCTCTAGTTACCACAGCTGCAGCAGTTCCTGTTGGATCCTGCAGCCTATCTGGCAACCTCAGGTTCAAAAGTCAGGGGGAGGGGGAGAGGGGATACACCGCTCTACTTTCATTTGAAAGTGATTGCAGTACCAGTTTTGGCCACAATCTTACATAAATTTTCTTTCATACAGTGTAAACTTTTGTCTTAATTTGAAAAAATGAAAGTGAAATGTGACAACATGCCCCAGTGGGTATATTATAACATGTGAGGGGCACATTGTAACATGACCAAATGAGAGGTCAAAATGTTATCTGATATATATATAGATACCTGAAGCACCTGAAGCTTACCTGCCCATCTCCATCTCCATCTCCGTCTCCATCCTCCTTGTGATCACTGTCTTCGTCTACTGTAATCACAAAGGAAAGTCCATCATCTGTGTGTCTCCTTACGTCTTCAAGATTCACCTTAAGTATTCCCTGTGTCTGTTACCTCTGTTTAATAAACGATACACCTGCACTAACCATCTGTGTCCTCGTCTGTGTCTGACAGAAACACAGCTATACATAGTTAAACATAATAATAAATCATATTTTCTGATCATTGATTCTCAGTCATCATTCACCTTTTTCTTATGGTTTCTCAAAAGAATTCATAAAAGTATATAAAATCATATTTCTAATAGGGGCTCATTGTAATGCAGTGTGACAACAAGCCCCACCTGCACAGCTGGGATTTAAGCCTGGCTCGTGTCTTCTACCGTATTTTATATAGTGCTTTTCAAGTCATTCAAAGCTCTTTACATTGAAGGGGGGAATCTCAACCACCACCAATGTGCAGCACCCACCTGGATGTGCGACAGCAGCCATATTGCGCCAGAAAGCTCACCACACACCAGCTGATTGGTGGAGAGGAGACAGAATGATGAAGCCAATCAGGAGAGGGGGATGATTAGAAGCTTGGTTTAACGTCTCATCTGAAGGACGGTGCTCTTTTGTCAGTATAGTGTCCCCATCACTATACTGGGGTGATAGTACCCACACAGACCACAGGGTGAGCGCCCCCTGCTGGCCTCACTAAAACCTCTAACAGCAGCAACCTTTTCCCAGTTGGTTTCCCATCCAGGTACTGACCAGGCTCAGCCCTGCGTAGCTTCAGTGGGAAACCAGTCTTGGGCTACAGGGTGATATGGCTGTTGTATGGCATCTAGTAAATACACTAAGTTTTGTGATACTGACATGTATAAAAACCATGTTCATGTGTTCATTAGTCCACATAGTGAAAGGAGGCTCAGAATCCTTCCACCTCAACATATATTTTATGACTGCTTAGAAGAGCTATACAAACCTCTATTTTCTAATTTGGCAAAGGATAAGCCTATAGGGTCCATGGACCTATGAGTACCTGTATATCTTTTGTAGTCCTACATGCTCAAATCATACACTCTAAAAAATTCTGAGTAAAAAACAACCCAATGTTGTGCCAAAAATGGACTAACCCAGCAGTTGGGTTGTTAAAACAACTCAATTGCTGGGTTAGTCCATATTTGATTTAACATTGGGTTAAACAACCCAGCATTTTTTAGAGTGTAGGCTACACACTATTGTGGTCACTGTTACGCCTACTTAATAAATGGAGTTTTGTTCTCTCAGATGATCATTCTTGTGGTTATAACAAGGGATTATATCTCAAACCACAAGGTAAAATGTCAAACCTCTGCTTTCTGTTCTAGCAAGTCGTATCGTCTTCTTTGATTTAAGATCCCCACAGTATTAAGAGAACCAAGTTTCTTATAAGTTCCAAAAGCAGTGGAAGGTGCGTTGACATCTCTTAATCAACGCTATCTCAACACTATCAACGCTATCTCTTAATCAGCGACGTGTTTTTTTCTATCAGCACTATGGCAGCTGTGCCACATATAAATCAGTGAAAGATTTATAGATTTACGCTGTCAAAAACACATCAAGCAACTAAACACTCGCTTTCATTTGACACTTGATTTGATTCGATTAGCCTACTTGAGCTGGATTAAATTAAAATCAGATAGTCATAATATTTTAGGGACATTATATAGCAAAAACAACTGCCAGCAACATTATCCACACCAAATTCAAAGGATGCAACAGTGCACTGTGTTATTTAACAGCAACCGTAGCCTACAAGTTAGTTAGTACACTTACTTCACAACAGATGGCGCTCATCTACAATAGTTTGATTGCATGCCTGTAATGGTTTGTGCTATTCCAAATAATAAGATACGGTAAAAAAAAAAAAAAAATGACAACAGTTTTTCTGTTGACAACAGGAGAAAAACGTGAAAATGTAAAACTTTAAAACTTGTATACAGTTCAATTAAAATGATTTATAGTTTGCATATAGGTAAGGGTTGGTGGTTTAGGTTTTATTAAAGAATATTTGATTTAACTTATGGGAGATTTATTTGAAGCACAAATTAAAAAGCATATTTACAGTGGATTACAGAAAGCATTCAGACCCCTTCATTTTTCACATGTTGTTGCAGCCTTATGTGTCAGCCCCACAATGACAAAGTAAAAGCCAAATGTGTGATAACTGCAAATTTACTGATAAGCAAAACTGAAATATCACATTGGCATTAATACTGCTATGAGCTCATGAGCATTCTGTTTCTCTGGATCATCTTTGAATCCATCTGTGGCAAATTCAACTATGATTTGCACACTCCTGTCTATATAACGTCAAACAGCTGAAAATGCATTTCTGAGCAAAATGTGTGTGTGTGTGTGGGGGGGAAGTGAGAGAAAATAAAAACCAGAGTGGTCTGAATACTTTCTGATTCCGTCTCACTTCATTATCATCACGCTATCAATCTACCTCTGAAAAGATGTTGCTTCAGCCTCAACCTTTACAGCAACAACACACAAAAAAAAAACCTCATGAAATCAGCCAAACACACATCACAAAGAAGAAAATCAGCCCACACACTCTTATCTAAGACAGGGATCAAGACTATCATCAGGTGATCAAAGCGATGTTTAGTAAAAGCATAGATGAACATACAGGTGGGGGATTTTAAAACTGTGCTGTACACCACTCTCAATATATAATCGGTTTCCTGCAAATGCCCCCTTGACTGCACTAAATATTTTTGTCAATCAGACTAACACAAATGACTGACTCATATTCTGAAGTTGTACCAAGATGTCGGAACAAATTTGGAATATGCAAAGGAAATGTATTATTTCGTTCTTGCTCATATTCATTTCTCAGAATGAGGTGCGCTATGTAAACAGAATGAAAGTATGTTCTTGGCGTCTACACATTTTATCAAACTCCTTGATCGTCGTGTGGTTGGCGTTGTTCGTGCTGTCACATGTTCCATGTGCTGTTAGCAACAAGCTAGGTGAAAACACTCTTGAAAGCTGTAGCTGCAAGTTGTTAGATGTCAACAACTTTATGCAGTGAATCTTGCCGAAATTGTGAAACAGTGTAGATGTCACGGAATAGGTATTGCCTGGATGTCGCTTCTGTTTTGGTAACTGAAATGTGTAGATGATGTTAAGGAGTGACAAGCTTTAAGTATCACACTGCAATGTGTTTCCTATCATGGGCCTCCCAATGTTGAAGTCTCTGAAGTGTGAACATGTCACTTCCTGTGTGCACTTAGGAGAAAGAAACATATATTTAACATCTTACAGCTCCCATGCCACATGTTTTCTAGTACAGTATCTAGTTACTGTACAACTGCCAAATACATAACTTAAATAGATTTTTTTCTGTTTTATGGACTAGACTTGTTTAGATAAGAATATGGTTGTCTGATATTTACAAGCTTAAAGGGCTATGTTCGCTTTCTGTATGCAGTTTATTAGTAACATCGACCTTTCAGGTCAAAATAGGATTTTTTTTTAGCACTCTAAATATGTTTCCTTGAAAGCTTGACAGAAAGAAAGAAGTGAACTCACTTCACAGTTCGTCTTTGGTTTTGTGAGATCTGTCATGTGAAACCATTCACTCATTTCTCATAAGTTTCAAGGGCTATATGGTAATCTAAGAAAAGTGATTGTTCCCTTAAAAGCAAGTTCCCATCACACATTTTGAACTTGTTATGCTGCGTATTCACATCTGTGAACATAGTAAACAGCAACTGAATTTTTACCATGAGATAAAAATAGCATTTTTCAAAGTCATAAAGAGTTTATATGATATAAGCTATAATAACTTAAATTGTGTGTGTGTGTGTGTGTGTGTGTGTGTGTGTGTGTGTGTGTGTGTGTGTGTGTGTGTGTGTGTGTGTGTGTGTGTGTGTGTGTGTGTGTGTGTGTGTGTGTGTGTGTGTGTGTGTGTGTGTGTGTGTGTGTGTGTGTGTGTGAATGTCCCCACAAAGATGGCAATATCCGAAATCCTTGTCCTTGTGGGGACATTTTTAGGTCCCCATGAGGAAAACATCTTATAAATCACACAGAAGGAGTTTTTTTGAGAAAGTAAAAATGCAGAATGTTTCCTGTGATGGGTAGGTTTAGGGGCAGGGGCAGTGTAGGGGGATAGGATGTACAGTTTGTACAGTATGAAATCCATTACGCCTATGGAAAGTCCCCATAAAACATGGAAACACGACATGTGCGTGCATGTGTGTGTGTGTGTGTGTGTGTGTGTGTGTGTGTGTGTGTGTGTGTGTGTGTGTGTGTGTGTGTGTGTGTGTGTGTGTGTGTGTGTGTGTGTGTGTGTGTGTGTGTGTGTGTGTGCAGAAAGGAAGTATGTTCCATTTTTGTTAGTTAGTTCATTAGTGGTTGGAACTATAAAATATTCGGGAATTATAACATATTTACATGAAAGAAAAAAATAAATAAAAAGTAGGTTCATGTTTGGCCTAAATCTGTAATCATGACAGAACTGGATCATCTGAATTGTTGCTTATCACTTTTTCACTACAAATCAAGCATGTGGGGTTTTTAATGTTTTATTGGGACATCCCATAGACATAATGATTTTTATGATGAACAAACTGTATATTCTATCCTACTCATCACAGAAAATATTCAGCATTTTTAGAATTTCCAAAAATATTAGTATGATTTATTAGCTGTTTTCCTCATGGGGACCAAAATAATATCCCCACAAGGATTTAGGATGGAACATTTTGGTCGCCAGAGTGGTCTGAACTATTTATTTTTTCAACTTAAACCAGGCAATATTTTTGTTATAAAAATGCGTAAAAACTAAATGTAACACTAAAACGTGTTTTAGGGTTGATAAACCAACAGTTTAATGAAAACATTCGTTTTCAAGTGATTTCAAGTGTCAAGAGCAGCAGAGTTCAACGTTATCTTACTTCTATTCTGAGTTTGCAGAAGTGAAACTGTTTTTCTGCACATTGTGTGCAAGTCAATTTGATTGTAATTTGATAATGAAGAAGATTAATACATTTGTATTTCTGCCATGGAACTCTCTCTATTATATAGGCATACATAAACAGACATGATGTATAAAATCATTCTGGTTTTGAGACATAAACAAAAGAGCGCTTTCCCACGAGCACATATAAGCGCCTGAATGCTGTCGTGAATCAGCTGAGTAGGCTATCTGCCAGCATGTTTGACGCCTAGTCGCCTATGCCCAAGATGCTGCGCGCGTCTAAACGTTAGATATGCTGTCTAGGTAGGCAGTTCATCTAACTTCTGGGACAGCCTATGAGAGTTCAAGAGGACCTGTTGCGCTGTAGTGTCATGAGTGACGGGAATACCCTCTCACTCTTCCGTTAGCTTGTAGGCAGAGTGGGTGCGATGAGCAGACTATCAAGAGGACCTGACAATGCGCAAGTGCTCGGCTGCATTTTACTTCACTCTGGGTATGTGCTTTATCTGTGTTTTTAAGCAAGTAGCCCATTTACACGGAAATATTTCATATAATAGCATTTCATTGATGTTATTGCTGAAGTAATGTTATTTCAGTTGGTTTATTATTAATATTTCAGGTTTCATATCTCTTTGTACAACTGAAGCGACAACAGGTCAGTACTTTGGGCATTAGTGATGTGTAATTTTCTCTCTCTCTCTCTCTCTCTCTCTCTCTCTCTCTCTCTCTCTCTCTCTCTCTCTCTCTCTCTCTCTCTCTCTCTCTCTCTTTCTATTTAAACCTGTTTTTTTTAAAGTTCTGTTTTAAAAATAGAACATCGATTTTTTTTTATTGAGATATAAAGGTTTGTGTGTGTGTATATATATATATATATATATATATATATATATATATATATATATATATATATATATATATATATATATATATATATATATAATAGCCTAGTATATTCTTGATTCACAGTATAGATGACAATATCTTAACACAGCTTTTCATTTAAACTTTACAGGATCCTGTAACTGCAACAACTTGAACGTATTAAAAGATAAATGTAACAGCACAGAAGGTAAGAAATGACTATTTCCACAAATAATATATAAGCTATGACTTTTTATTTGGTTGATTAGAGAAAACTAGAATACTTGCTCTTAGTGCTCTTTATATTTATTAGGAATAAGTGTAAAATGACACACATCTTATGGTTTTATATTCCCACTAAATTGTTGAAGACATGGCAAGGCAAACATCTAAAAGGTCACTGTTTCAATAAAACATATGCAGCTATTCTTTAGAGGAGCCATAGTTTAAGATGGCCTATACCATTTAAGGATCACTGTTTTCATCTGTCTGTTTACAATGAGGGAAAATAGCCTTTAGTCTTGCTATTTAGAAGTTTTTTTGTTTTTAAAAAAAAATCTTCTCGCCTCCTAAATTGGATGAAAAATATTTTCAAAATGTTAAGCACTTTGTTTCATTCAAGAGTTCCATGTCCTAATTTGTACCAGTATGTGTATATTTGTACCAAAATGATTGTCATGTGACAATCATTTTTTTTTAGCTTATCAGTAAATATTTCTCATTTATTAGGAGTCTATGATTTGACATGCTTCATAAGATATAAGAAATCTAGTAAAGGGTACATCTGTGAATGGAAAAATGGAGACTCATCGACCTCATACACACTCTACGCACAACAGTAAGTATGTGTAAGAAGTGAGAAATATGACGATTTCAACTTTATTCTGTTTGCAGTCTGAGGCTGAGCTTCATACTTGCTTGCTATTTGATTGTTAATATTTATCAAATTTAAAAGTTAATGTACAACTTCTCCACTTGATAACTGAGACTTATATTAAACAATCAACACTGTTTGTTGTGCAGGAGGAAATGCACCTGTGTTCCCGTACATAACACTGAAACTGCATGGACATCCAGTGACTTTTCTGTGATAGGTTTGAATATGACAGCTCATGTAATTGCAACCAGTGAAGATCAGGGCAGATGCACCTACAAAAATTTCAGTGGAAATTCATCTGAGTTAAGTACGTTAATCTTACAGTTACAGTTTTCTAAAATTACAGTTTTTCTCAGTCGCTTTGGTACATTTCTCGAATCAAACTCACTATTTGCAAAACAGTAAGTGCATTTCTCAAAACAGTTTGTACAAATAGCAAAACACCATGGATAACCTGCAAAAGCCACTCTCTTACTCAAAATCCTTAGTTCATCTCTCAAAAGTAAATATCTGTGTCAATGAACATGTCAGTGCCATCAGACGTCCTTGTGTCATTGTGTACGGATAAGACAGTCAAAATGTTTAGTCATGTTGTCAATATAACAGTTTACTCTGGAGGGATGTTCTGATGAAAATATGGCTAAAGTTTAGATGACAATTATTCTCAATTGTAAGTTACATCTTAAGCCGCGTTTCCACCGCAGGAACTTTACCCAGGAACCAGGAACTTTGGGGTGGTACTCTGTGTGTTTTGACCGCAGGAACCAGGGTCTAAATGAAGTTCCGGGTAAATATTTCCCCCTCCAAACCGCCCTGCTTGCGAGGTTGTTGACCGATTACTTTTAAGTGTGCGTCCTTACATGACGTGACAGCGTGCACCGCGCTCATGTTGACAAGAGAGAAAAGTTTATTTTTCTGAGGGGTAAACTTTTTATTTCTGAATTTATGAAGATAATGTTGGAATAATTGCACAGCGTATATTGCCCCAGGCAGTTTTTACTTTAACTGCGCCTGACAGAATTTTTTTTGTAATGTTGGTGGAAATGGGGCTTTAGTGTATGTGTGTGTAATTGCAAGAGAATGGAAAAGATAAAAAATTTACACTCTTCTGTTTGTGCTGTATTTTATTGATAGAACATGTCATTGAGATACAGAAATGAAAAGACAGCACTGGATAGCACACAAAAAAAACCTAAAGAGCAAATGTGAACATAGGAAAAACTGTACATGCGGTGCTGTAGAAATATACATATATATATATATATATATATATATATATATATATATATATATATATATATATATATATATATATATATATATATATATATATATATATATATATATATATATATATATATATACCTGCTAGTTGATGTTTCATGACAAGCACCTTCGTTAGAGAAAGTCAAGATTCACCTGGGAGCAATTTAGAAAAAAGTCTAATGGAAATATAGAAAGTATAGAAATATGCTTGACATATTATGATAACTTGTTCAAACATTTTGCATGTAAAGACTTATGCTATGAGCTTGTGCCTAAATGTTGTGGGGGGTGAGACTATTCAACAGAGACCCAATATAATACATTTTGATCAACATGACATAAGCAATTGAAAATGTAGGGAACAACAGAGAATTGTACATAATCATTGGCATGTATGTACCAAAGCATTTGCAACTTGTTCAAAGAAATGAGAAACTGCTTTTCTGATGTGCATAAGTGACACAATGATGTGAGAATTGAACAGGTAGTTTTGAGAATTTCAATTCTGATCTGAGAAATGTACCAAAGTGACTGAGAAAAACTGTAATATGAATAATTTTCTGTTTATTAAGGTTTTAAAGGACAACTCGGGGGAATTTTTAAGTTTATCTTGATCGGTACACCTTTGTGAGTGCTTGCAACACGGAGCTGTTTCAGTTAATGCCCAGAGACCCCCTCAGCTAAAACGGCAGCTTTGGGAGCATGCATGTAAAGGGTGTCTTTGTGCCTCTTAACAGACACAACATGCAATTAAAATGTCTGTCCAACATGAAGAGGTCCCTTACACGACAACGAGATGCGTTTAAGTCCCGTGGGAACGCAGTTGTAGCCGGAAAAAAAGGCAAATAGTCCAGTTGGGAAGAGCGTCGCGTGTGTAAAAGCATAATTGTTTCATTACTGCACATCTTTCCTCAAGCCGTGTGTGCCCAAATGGAAGGATAAAGAATGGTTACATTAAATCCACAGTGGTTGCACCCGTCTTCGACCACGGAATGGCATTTTTCTTCAACTGGCTCCGCTGTGTTGTGTCTGTGTAAGTAAGTCATCCTTGTCAAAGTGTTCACTGCAAATTTTCGCATTCTGTTGCCACAATTCGGAAAGGCACAAACATGAACCATTTCTTCTTCACTTGTGAGCCCGATCGGATCATCACTCTAGTGATATCCGGTTCACAAACGAATCGTTCTTTTTAACCGATTCTTTTAAGGTTCTTTTAAGTGGACCGGGTGATCCAGTTCACCAAATCGGACTGAATCATTCTAAACGGTTCGCGTCTCAAATCAGCGCTGACCACACAAGTTACTTTTAGTTGCTCACTTTCTGACATGAGTGATAGTCCCTCCGAATAGAAATAAACTAATGTCTTGAATTATATGTTGTAACTCCAACCATTCACTGAACTGAGTCATGTTTTGCTGAGAGATCTGATGAACTCACGAGCAGCTGATGAGCATGCACGTGTAACTGAAAGTGCAGCGGTTCTCGGATCAGCAGGACAGAATCGAAAACTGTTTATTTCGAACACGTTCAATACTGAGAACCGACGAGCCGATGAGCAGAGCCTCTTTACACACAGGACGCTCTTCCCAACTGGACTATTTGCCTTTTTTCCGGCTACAACTGCGTTCCCACAGGACTTCAGCGCGAGATAAAGCTAGCCGTCTAAAACACTGTTTATATGAATTTAAACAATGGCTAAGTGGCTAAACACATCTCGTTGTCATGTAAGGGACCTGTTCTTGTTGGACAGACATTTTAATTGCATTTTGTGTCTGTTAAGAGGCACAAAGACACCCTTTACGTTTATGCCCCCATAGCTGCCGTTTTAGCTGAGTGGGGGCTCTGGGCATTAACTGTAACAGCTCCGTGTTGCAAGGACCAATTCGTTTTTTGTTTTTTGTTTTTCTATAGACTTTACTCACAAAGATATAACAATCAAGATAAACTTAAAAATTTGCCGGAGTTGTCCTTTAAGTGAGTCTAACATCTGACCTTAATATATACTTATTTATTGCTTGCAGTTACTTGGACATTACTAGAAGTTTTAATATTTAGTAAAAGTTGCTTGACAATTGACAGAAATTTCTGCAAGTTAGAATGTGATGTTTATGTTTTTTTTGTTTTTATTTCAGCACAGTGTGGTCCTCCTTCAGAACAGGATCTAACTTTTAAAAGAAGCTCAGGCCGTTTGTCTGTTGAAGTGGACTGGAGAGAAGAAATATTAAAAACAAAACATATTAAAACCTTCACTGTAAAGTATAGAGCGTTCAACACTAAAATGTGGAAAGAGGTCAGTAACAACCAAAACAAATTTTAAGTTTTAGTGAATTCCTGGCTAATTCTGCTTATGTCCCAGTGACGGATATGTTTAGAGGTGGGTTTAGCTGTGTGCATTCAAGCTTAGTTTTTTTTAATAATATTTTTGTACATTTCACACAAATTCATATAAGAAATCCACACCTCACAAAATAGTTGTGTTCTTCTCAGGTTAGTAATTCCCCTCTACAGTTTCAGAGTATTGCACTACAATTATTGTCACTTTTTTTGGAATCCTACATATCCACATATGTAAAATAAGATGACATCATAATGTGCTACTCGTTTTGTTAACTTATTAGTGTAAAGCAGTGTTACTTAAATCCAGCTCTTGAGGTCCACTGTCCTGCAAAGTTTAGCTCAAACCATGATTTGGGTGTGTTTGTTTTAAGCACTGGTTAAGTCCTGATCCAGGCATTTACAGTAAGTGTGTGAAAATACTGCCCACTAGGGTGTGGTGTGGCTTTGTGGTTAAAGATCCGTGGTCACATTTACAAACCTTTATCTGGTGTTAAACCCCAAAAGTATGTGTAAATGGTAACTGCGTAACTGCAATGAGTGAGTATCTATCTATCTATCTATCTATCTATCTATCTATCTATCTATCTATCTATCTATCTATCTATCTATCTATCTATCTATCTATCTATCTATCTATCTATCTATCTATCTATCTATCTATCTATCTATCTATCTATCTATCTATCTATCTATCTATCTATCTATCTATCTATCTATCTATCTATCTATCTGTCTGTCTGTCTGTCTGTCTGTCTGTCTATCTATCTGTCTATCTGTCTGTCTGTCTGTCTTTCTATCTACACTGTAAAAAAATTACATTCTATTTACATAAAGTGTTGATGAATTGAGACATCAACTTTCCCTTGAGCTTTTGATATATAAAAGGTCATGGTAATATAAGAATATCCTGTAAGTTTCAGAGCAGAACACTTCCTTGTTTGTGAAAGAAAAGCTTTTATAGACACCAGGCCCAGAAAAAGATTGTGTGCACATCTTGACGTCATCTGTTGCGAAACTCCGCCTCTGCAGAATAATAAGCACATCTAATTCAGTAGCTCCGCCCACCGACTCTGTCCGGAGCTGTTCGGATCACGTTAGCCAGCAGCAATAAACTTGCTGAAGATAGCAAGATATTGCGCTGTGTAATGAACTGTAATGAAGAACACAGCCGCTGAATAATCTTTCTTCGGATCCTAATATTAGGAATGTGTGATACCTAATTTATTTTTAATTAAGTTCCAGCTCAAGTGGGGAAGACATTGTTGGCATGTTTGATTCATTTCACTGCAGAATCGTTTGTAAACATGTCTCAGTTCATGCTGGATTTGCAGACATATTGAGATTAATACACAAGGCTGTGCCTTTTATATTGGATCCGACAGAAATAGATGCAACACACTTATGTGAGTAAAACGTCTTTTGTATATGTAATAGTAGTCCCAGGGCTATGTGTTTTCCAGACGGGATACCAAAAAGTGTAGTAAAAGTTCTTGTAAGTAATGAGGAAGGAGGCAATGTCGGCGTGTCTGGCACCCGTAGCTTTTATTTGATCACTCTTGAAACACAACATAAACATGCGCACACCGCGCTCACTAAACTCAGTCTCATATAACTTGTACACCAACAATCTTGTCTCTGTAGTCCCAGCCAGCCACAAGTGTTCCAGAATGCGTCTCTCTTCCTGTTGCCTGTTCTCTGCTGGCTTATATACCGTCTCTCCACGCCAATCACTGCTGAGACACAGGTGTTCATCATTATGCACTTGATCTACTTACTCACCATCACTTTCCCGGCTCTTTCTCTCTGTGCAGACCTCGCTAAATCCTCTGCAACAGTAAAGCCTAGTTCACACTGCACGATTTTTGGCCCGATTTTGAGTCGCCGACAAGTTTTGCGAAATTGCAGAAAAATGCCCGAGATCATAGGCAAATCGGTGCTCGACTGCTTGTGCACGCGAGTGACAATCACGCAGTGTGAATGATCAAAGACGCGATCAGAGAGAATCGCAGACGAGTCGCCGGTGAGATATTTGGCCTGCTAAATATCTGGACCTGTCGGCGATTGAAACTGCTGTGTGAACTGCGTTCTGACTGAAAATTACATCGGCGATGACCGACAGCCAATGAAAGAGTGAGATACAGGGCAGAGGGAGGTTCAGGGAGGAGTTATAGAGCAGAAAATCAGTATTTTAATAGATATATTTACAATTCTATCAAACATAAACAAAGGCCAAACATTTGCACATTCAGCCACAGCAGCAGCACATTACAACGTAGTTTGCGTAGTTTGCGCACCGGAGAGAGAGAGAGTTGTCGGCGATTCTTCCTCTTGTTCAGTCATGCAGTGTGAAACCCTCTGTCGCCGATCCATCGTGCAGTGTGAACACAGCAGAGACTGAATGATAGCCCAGATAGTCATGCAGTGTGAAAAGAGCAGTGACCCGATGAGTTTGAAAATCGTGCAGTCTGAACTAGGCTTAAGCCTGTCGGCAGCTCGGTGGATCTAAAACAGTGAAATAATATTCCTTTCTTGATCTGTGCGCGTGAGTGCACGTGTTTGTGTGTGTGTGTGTGCGCGCAGCACACAATTATATCCACCAATCAGGCGGGCCAAGTAATACAAAAATAATATTCCAATCAATCACGGGTGGATGAGAAATAAATCATTGTGTTTTTGATAAAGACGTTTACTTGCTCCCTGTGATCGAGAGAATCATTCCGGTTGCCGCTTTCAAAACAATCCCTCCCTCTTCTGAACTGAACTGAGAGGGGTGCTGAAGCTCATTACATATGCAAATCTTCTCCAATCCTAGCCGTGGGTATTTACATTCCAAGTCTCATCAAAACCCAGCGTTCAGGAGAGAGCATCAAAACCAGTGTAGAAAATATCCTATTACTTATTAGTTATGATGTTTTTGAATGTAAAAACCACACAAACATCATTAGTTGACCTCAGAAAACAGTATTATTTTTTTAAAGCCAGTTCATGACACCTTTAAATTATGGTAACAGTATTACACATATAAATCTTTTTATATTTTAGTAGTTTTTAAGGCTTGACTTATTTAATGCAATCTACCTGAATGTCCTACATTATTTAGTCTATTAGATAAATAAATCAATATTGTTTAGTGAAATGTGCTTTTTTATTTTAAATTTTAAAAAAAATTGACTCTGAAAAAGGGTGTGGATTACAGTGAATGCAAATTACCTCTTTATTTTTGACTTTGAGTCATGATGTCGACTCAAATTGCTAGCACAGTAAAAGCAGAAACAAAACTGGTACTAGACTGGCATTAGCAAAGTTATTGCTCATTGACCGAAGCAACATGGATCATTTCATTAGTATACATGCAGTTATCCACAACCTAACCTTAAGATCTACTCGTCTGCATAATGATATACACATCAATCAAAACTTGAACATAACAGAAAATCTTTCAAAAGTCAAACATAACTGATTATTAAACATTAACAGATGTTTCTCTTCACTCAAAAATACATTAAAAAACACTTCATTTCAATATTAATGCTCCATTTCCAGCCTCAATATTTTCTGTACGACACTTAATCTATCTGAATCTATAGCCATCCATTTTAACACTTTTTCAACTGTACTTTCAATCATAAAACTATAGTAAATATTGCTGATACCAGATATGTGAATTTACTTTGTGAATGTGTGGTTTCTTTTAAGTTAGTAATTTTGTACTTTTGTACTTTTCTGCAGCAAGAGTCTAAAAACAACAGTTATGCTTTGTGGAATGTGACGTCTTCTCTGTCCTACGAGTTGCAAATACATTGTGTTCACAATGCAAATTGCATGCAGTGTCCGCTCAGTGAGATCATCATTGTCCCACAGGGTGAGTTGTGGACAAGGGCTTTCAAAGTGACTAAACACAAGTGAAGTTTTGAGTGAAGTGTGTAATTTCTGTCATGAATCAGATCAAGTTATAAACACTTCTTCCATTCAAACATAAATGTTCCATTGTTTGATTAAACAGGTAGAGTCACACTAAACTCACAGCATTAGTTGAGCCAGTTGTTCGCATCTGCTCTGCACAAATAAACAATTCTATCTTGTGCTGCTGATGGCAGAAAAATGAAACACTTTATCTTTAGTATTTAATTGACCACTGTATTTTCAAAATCTTACTTCTCCAGAACTCACAGATGCACCATCGATCCAATGGGAAGCTAAAAACCATATACACAATCGTATTATATCAGCTGGACAGAGAAAAGTGGTCGTGATGTGGAAGGTAAGATATGTCATTTCCTAAGGCCATCTGTGGTAACCTGACAGGATTATTATTATTTATTTATTATGATTATTATATATAACCAACCCTCTCACTTTTTTTCAATGGATATCTATGGATTCCTACACTGTAAAAACTTAAAATTTTGAGTTTATTGAAATTAAAAATTTGAGTTAATACAATGAAATTTTTTTGAGATTCGATAACCTTTATTAAAATATTATTAAAAGATTGTTGTAAGCATATTGGGTACACTGTACACATTTTTTTGTTGTTTTTTGTTGGTTTAATTAAAAAAAAGTAACTAACCTGGTTCCCTTAAAATTTTGAGTTTATTGAAATAAAAAATTTGAGTTGATACAATGAAGGAAATTTGTTTAATAAATAGAAACTCAAAATGTTATTGTATCTGAACCATATAAAAAATGTGATAAATCATGAAAATATCACTATTTGGCATGTTTCACTGACTCATCAGAAATAAAACACACAATTAACCAAATAAAAGCTTACAAAATCTTTTAATATTATTTTAATAAAGGTTGTTGAATCTCAAAAAATGTTCATTGTATTAACTCAAAATTTTAATTTCAATGAACTCAAAATTTTAAGGCAACCAGGTAACTTTTTTTAACCAGGTAACAGTGTAATTGTGTTTTAATTTTGATGACGCAATGGCCCTCGTTTATCAATCTTGCGTAGAAACTGGTGTATATGTTGGCGTAAGATTATGCTTACACTCCTCTCATCGCCTGATTTATGAAGCTGTGCGTACCTCTGCAATACAGGTGTACGCAATACTTGCCCTTGATAAATGCCGCGTCTGAAAACGATCGTTATTAGAATAACACGCCCCTATATATTCAAGTCTCCGCCTCTCCCACGCCCTCATTTTACGCCATCGACAAACAGAAGACGGCAAAGAAGCGAAACTTCTCCGACGTGGAGATCGGGCACGCTCAATCATCTCACTAGTCCACTAGTCAGGGCACTGATTAGGACAGAAGTCAATGGGCTGACTCCCTGATCAGTGCTCTGACTACTGAACGAGATGATTGAGACGCGCCCATCGAGACAATTACCAGGGAAGTGGGAAAAAAACCCGAAATTGTTTTATTTGGGAGTTTAAAGAATGGGATTAAAGGCACCTACAAAAACAAAATATGGACCCAAATTTTGAGTACTCTTAATAATGTGGAGGTTGAGAAGCGCACTCCAGCAGTTTAAATAGCTGTTTGGATGATAAATTACCATCAGAATGCATTATTTTACAGCACGTTTTGAAACAATTAGCATTTAATTTCGTATCACGGCACATGTATTGGGGTGTACAAGTGATGATGATGTGATCTGGAGTAGCCTACTATTCATTCACATTAATAATTACATGACAATTTGTAAGATTCTTATTATTATGATTATTATTCTTAATGACGCTTGTTATTTAGAAGAAGAATGTCGTTTTTATTGACTTTATTATTATTTAAAAGAAGAAGGTCATTTTTAGTATTTTGTCAGTCTGAATTATTTTAGTCCCAGTCCGTGCGCAGCTGCCGGGCCAGGCGGGCCTGAAACGTCAGATAAAGCGCACAGGCTCGCGACTGGTGGAATAGGCTACATATGCCTACAAATCAAACGCTTTGGTAAAGTCACACAAATTAAACATTGACGTTCATGTTGCACAAAAACAAACACTGAATGTTGTTGTTGTGTTTTTTTACAGTGGGTCATAATATAGCATATCTTGTCAGTGCGTTTTGTGGTGTTAGGAATTGTTTTTCTGCGCATTTTCCCACTAACTCAAACGTGCGTACACCACCTCCTGAGCTGGCGTAGGATTTGAGCCTGCCGTACGCCAACGTCCATATTGATAAATCTCAAAGTCACCGTGGGTTTGGGTGTACGCAAGGTGTACGCTGGAAATTTGGTGTATGCACTTTTGATAAATGAGGGCCAGTGAAACATGCCAAATAGTGCTATTTTCATGATTTATCTAATTGTTTTATGTGGTTCAGATACAATAATATTTTGAGTTTCTATTTATTAAACAAATTTCCTTTCCATTGTATCAACTCAAATTTTTAATTTCAATAAACTCAAAATTTTAAGGCAACCAGGTTACTTAGTTTTTTTTAGGTTAAACCAACAATTTACAGTGTAGGGTGTGGCTATGTCATTGTTATGTCACTACTCATTGCACATCTACCAGTGTTTTGGTAGCAAGATCTCACCAATCTAAGCTGGACTGCATAGGAAACACAGCGAGATCTTTTAGCACAGAGCATGACAGAAACGGAGTTGATTTTAGTGTATTACGGCCAATAACGAGATTCACCACTCCATCAGCGGTCAAAATAGAATTTTTTAATGCACAATCCCTTACAATTAAAACATCTTTCATCCAAGACCACATAATGGATAAGAGAATAGACTTTATGTGCTTAACGGAAACATGGCATTGGCCTGCAGTCTACTCAGCACTAAATGATACCTGTCCCCCTGGTTACAGCTACCTGGAGAAAGCCCGCTACACTGGTCATGGTGGTGGCTTAAGTTCATAGACAAATATTGGAGCTGTCTTTTCTCCCTCTGCCCACAGTGTCATCATTTGAATACCTTGCTTTTAAATGTAAACCCCCTTTTTCTTTGACAATGCTCCATATTTATTGGTCCCCAAAACAAATTCTATTTTTATCTCTGAGATGCATGACATTCTCACAACACTCTGCTATACTTCGGCCAACATTTTAATTCAGGAGATTTTAATATTCATGTAGATACCCACTCCTGCTACCTGGCAGATGACGAGTTTCTGCAATTATTGGACTGCCTCAATCTCCAACAGCATGTGGATGTACCCACTCATTTTAGGGGGCACACTCTGGATTTGGTGTTTTTTTTTTGTGTGTGTGTATGATCTGGATGTGTCTGACCACCAGGCCATCTCAATATGGAGCTGCCACGCCCCTCTTCCCATACCAAAGATACCCGTCAAATTTGATTCAGGAACCTGAAAAAGATTAACCAAGACACTTTAACTATAGACCTCCAGCAATTCTCCAACCTACAACCTTCTTCTGACTTCTACAACCAATCTCTGAGCAACATACTAGATCTTCGGAACTAGAAAGGTCATCTTCTCGTGCTCAGCCCCCGGTATAGCTGCGAACTCCGGAGAATGAAGACGATTGTGCGTGTACTTGACAGGCGTCTCAAGCTCTCAGGAGTCACTTTTCATAGGCAAGCCTTTAGAGCGCATCAGAAGGCCTACGCAAGTTCCTTGAGAGATGTTTAGTTACAGTTCTACTTTTGCATCATCAACCATAACCCTGGAAACTCCAAGAAGCTTTTCTCCACTATAAATCACATCCTCAAACCGCAAGCTCACTCTTTTTCAGAAGCCACAGAAGAGCGGTGCAATAAGTTCATGACCTTGAACAAAGTAGACAACAACCACTTGCACCTATCTAGCACCTTCGCTCTGCCTGTCCCGACTGTTGATTCACAGCCTGGGATCTACCAACATCTCTGCTGCTTCTCTATCATCACACAGCGCGAGGTTGAGGACATCATCAGAAAAATTAAACCATCCACCGGTGCACTGGATCCTTTTCCCACAGCCTTGGTAAAATCTAACCTCTGTGTCTTAAGTCCCTTTATAACAAGATCATTAATCCTTCCCTCCTATCATCAGACCACTTCTTAAAAAACCTACTTAAAAGCCACAACTACAGACCCATCTCCAACCCTTCATACCTCTCTAAGGTGCTGGAAAAAGTTGTTGCTGCACAGCTTCAGTCCATTTGGAACAAAACAATTTATATGAGAAATTTCAGTCTCGTTTCCACACAGGTGACAGCACAGAAACAGCTTTGGTCAGGGTCACAAACAATCTACTGATGGCGGCAGATGCTGGTTCCCTATCCCTTCTTATCCTCCTGGACTTAACTGCAACTTTCAATACTGTTGATCATAACATCCTACTTCACCGTTTACATTCCACCATCGGTCTCACTGACTCTGTCCACAACTGGTTTCCCTTTTTATCTTACTGGGTATACTGAATATGTTGCATTGGGAGAAGCTACATCCCTGTCATACAATGTCACCTGCAGTGTCCCTCAAGGCTCAGTGCTTGGCCCCACCCTGTTCATACTCTACATGATCCCTCTTGGCCGTGCCATCAGCCAGCATGGTATTTCTTTTCACTGCTATGCTGATGACACTCAACTTTACCTTAGGACAAATTCATCCCCCTCTGCTGACCTCACACCATCCACTTTGACCACTTGCCTGGATTAGATAAAGGTGTGGATGAAGCAAAACTTTTTTTCAGAATCGGGAGGGAGTTCAACTTCCTGACAGCCTGGTGGATGAAGCTGTCCTTCAGTCTGCTGGTCCTAGCCTGGAGACTCCGCAGTCTCCTCCCTGATGGTAGCAGGCGCAAAAAGCTGTATGATGGGTGAGTGGGATCACCTGTGATGCAGAGGGCTTTGCGGGTGAGACGTGTACCATAAATGTCCTGGAGGGAGGGGAGAGAGACACCAATGATCTTCTCAGCTGCTCTCACTATGCGTTGCAGAGTCTTTCGGCAGGACGCGTTGCAGGCGCCATACCACACATTGATGCAGCTCGACAGAATGCTCTCGATGGTGCCTCTGTAGAAGGTGTGCATGATTGGGGGGTGGGGCTCTGGCTCTCCTCAGTTTGCGGAGGAAGTAGAGACGCTGTTGTGATTTCTTGGCCAGTGCTGCGGTGTTTTCAGTCCAGGAGAGGTCCTCTCTGATGTGCACACCCAGGAACTTAGTGCTGCTCACTCTCTCCACAGTCGCACCGTTGATGGTCAGAGGAATGTGCTGAGTGTGTGCTCTCCTGAAGTCAACAACAATCTCCTTCGTCTTCTCCACTTTCAGAGACAGATTGTTGTCACTGCACCACTTGGCCAGGCGGCTCACCTCACTCCTGTAGTTAGTCTCATCTTTTTTGCTAATGAGACCCACCACAGTTGTGTCATTTGCAAACTTGATAAAGAGGTTGGAGCTATGTGACGGTGTGCAGTCATGGGTCAGCAGAGTGAAGAGGAGGGGGCTCAGCACACATCCTTGGGGGGCCCTAGTGTTCAGTGTGATGGTGCTGGATGTGTTGTTGCCGACCTGTACTGCCTGAGGTCTTCCAGTCAGAAAGTCCAACAGCCAATTGCACAGCGAAGTGTTGAGCCCCAGCTGAATCAGTTTGTAGATGAGCTGTTGAGGGATGATAGTGTTGAATGCTGAACTGAAGTCTATGAACAGAATTCTGACATATTTCTGCAGCTAAACAGCTCCAAGACTGAAGCAATCCTAGTCAGCACTTCACTTCAGGAATTCTGTTATCACTAGCATTGCTTTCTCTCATCAGGACATTCCGCTTTCTACATCAGTCACCAACCTGGGGGTCAGAATGGAATCGCAACTCATTTTTGAAGCTCACATGAAACATCTGTGTAAGACCTCCTTCTTCCACAACATTGCCAAACTTCATCTTATACTAACACTGGCAGATGTAGAAAAGCTTGTCCACATCTTTGTCTCCTCCAGGCTGGACTACTGCAATGCGCTCCTTATGCTCATCCCTGGCAAAAATCTCCAGAAGCTGCAGTATATTCAGAACAGAGCTACTAGGATCCTCATGAAGGTGCGCAAATACGACCATATCACCCCCATTCTCAAATCACTCCACTGGCTTCCTGTCTCGCTCAGGATCGAGTATAAGATCTCTATCCTTACTCACCAGTGCATCCATGGTGACACACCCACCTATCTCAAGGAACTCCTCACCACACAAACATCCACACGTAACCTCCGCTCTGGTTTCAACATATCTTCTTAAAACTCCCATGACCAAACTCCGTACTATGGGAGATCAGGTCTGATGCTCAGCAGCCCCCAGTCTGTGGAATGCTCTCCCTGACCACTTGCCGACCCCAGACTGTAGATGCTTTTAAATGTGGTCTTAAAACCCGCCTTTTTAGCAGAGCTTTTGATTGATTTGTTACTTCTTAATTTTTCAGTTTTATTTATTTATTTAATCAGGGTTTCTTGTTAGCTAATATTAGTTGTTAGAATGCTGATAATGCATTACTCATTTTTTCCTATGTAGTTACTCATTAATGATGGAAGAAAATTCTAAAGGCCACCTAATATAAAGTGGTTCTGAAAGGATTTATTTTTCAATGTTTATCATCCTTTCTTCCAGAATGCAAAAAGTGAGGCTGTGGCTGACTACAATGTGACCGTGAGGAAAGTATCTGGAGATCGCGGCACTCAGGACAGTTTCAAAACTAAAGCTCAATCTCTCACTCTGATCCTGTCTTACTCTGCATACAACATCAGCGTCAGGGCTTTGAACAGTGTTGGATCGTCTCCTGTGTCCAGTATAGACATTGAGCAAATGGACGAGTGGAGAGGTACATTGCTTTCATATTTTGTTGTAAAAGAAATTGATGTCCAATTAATAAACATTAAATATTTGAACATTTAATGAGGGAAATTGCCAAGCGGCTGTTGAAAATGCTGTGCATTATTTTTAATATTTTTTTAATATATTTTTTTTTTTTTAGATTTGTTTGGGCTGTTCAGTGTTAACATAACCAGAAACAACAGTTTCAGTCTGTCATGGAACAGCTCTGTCTCTAGCGTGTGTTACGCTGTTGAATGGTGGGCCAAAGGACAGATACCAGCTTTCCAATCATTCTACGCAAAGCAGGCTCACAGAGAAATAACTGAGACTAAGAGAAGTACTGATCCTTTTTATTCTCCTATAATAAGTAGGATGAAATATCTTCATAACTGTATATTCGTATAATGGGTAAATGGACACCAAAGATGTCCAACATTTTTAATATATATATATATATATATATATATATATATATATATATATATATATATATATATATATATATATATATATATATATATATATATATAGTAATAAATATGTTAATACATGGGACTGTTTGTTTCTTAAAGGTCCCATTCTTTGCGTGTTTTCGAAGCTTTTATTATGTTTACAGTGCAATATAACATGAGTTCATGTTTCGCGTATAAAAAAACACAGTATTTTTCACACAGTTTAATTATCTGTACACCGCTGTTTCCTCTGTCCTAAAAACAGCCTGATGATTTCCTTGTTCTATGAAGTCCCTCCTTCAGAAACACGTAACGAGTTCTGATTGGGCCAGCGCTTCCCTTGTTGTGATTGGACAGCAGCTTAGCGCACTTTGACCGGAAAGGTCCCGCCTCTTACCATAACGGGGAGATGCAAGCGCTGAATGTGCGATCTTCTCCACGTGGGAGAGCAACAAGACCACGCCCCCTTTTTGCGTGTACTTTTGGGCGGAGGGTTAGTCAACAAACAGTTCTAGTGATGTCATTACATCCCTGCACTTCCTGCTGTAGTCCAAACCGGCCGTTCGCTGTAGGCTTTGATAGGGAACTTCTGTTAAATAAAATATCTCGCTTGGCATTGAACTTTGAGCTTTATAATTTTACAGGTATTATTTATGCTCTAACAGCAACATTACACACTAACTAAAGTTTGAAAGATGGAATCGCGAAGAACGGGACCTTTAATCACTATTTTTGAAAGTTTTCAAACATATTTCCCAGGGTGTTTTTAATGAATAATTATTTATTTTATTATTTTAGTAAAATAAATACTATTATATTATATTATTTTAATTATTTTTAAATATTGTTACTTATTAATATGAGATCCATTGACAATCCAACCTACACTCAAAAAAATAAATAACTTGCACTGTTGTTAGTTGCAATCAAATTATACTTGTTCACATTACTTAAAAAACTCATGTAACTAAATGACCTTAAGTTTACTGCGTTGTTTCTACTAAAAATGAGTATTGTCAGCTTTACTTAATACGTGTTTGTTCAGTCAACTAAATATTGTTGAGTGAAACGAAGAAACTGGCCAGTGGATCTGTAGTTCCCAGCAGGCTTTGTTGGACATTTAGAGAAGTTTCTGTAATTATGGTTACCATTATGCAAAACAGTGGTGCCTGTGTTTAGACTGTGGGCACTCATATAAACACATTCATTGGATGGATGTCATGCCCACAATTAAGTTATTTTTTTATTTAGTTTTTAAACTTTCACTAGTTAATTTATAGATAAAATTAATAAATATTATTTATATTTTTTTGAGTGCAGAGAGACAACACAAGATCCGAGGATCTGAGTATACAGCTTGTGAGACAGCAACAGATACGACAACGTATCTTTCTCTCTTTTCTCTCCTCTCTTTTCCTGTGAGGAAAGAGACATTAACCAACACTATGTTCAGAGTTTTAGTCCAGCGAGACGACTACAGCATGTCCCAAGTCTCCGTGCTAGAGAGACCAGAGCGGATTGACCAAGTTCTGAGTGTCTGACCCAAATAGGCAGAAGACACACAGAGACATTTGCAACAAGGTTAAGCTCAGGTGAGCAAACCTTCATGTCAAGGTTCCTTCGTCTGCGTGTTCCAGATTAAGAACCTTCTCCACCTAGGGCCTCATCTGTTTGTTCCAGATTTTAAGACCCTTTGGTGCCCCAGGAGTTCAGCATTCCCACAGATGCCGCCATGCCAGAGTCTCCAGCCATCATAAACACTGCACCTTAACCTATAAGGTGGTTCCTAGGCATCTGAAACTGACTTCTAGTTCGGTGAACCAGGCATTGTAATTGGTGCAAGCAGTTGACATATCAGTGTTATATCTTTGAGTCCAATGCATCCGAATATGGTGGTAACGAGTCTGCGGGTCTCAGAGGTTTTTCCACCATCACTTGCACTGCCAGTTATGGCAATGGCCATTCTATGTGCATGGGCCACGCATGCTTCTTGGAGACTGCTGCTGCTACTGACCGCATGCTGAAGGACATCCTGGGATATTTAATGACCACAGGGAGTCAGGACCTCTGGTTAACATCTCATCCAAAGGATGGTGCTTGTTACAGTACAGTGTCCCCATCGGGGAATTAGGACCCACACAGACCACAGGGTGAGCACCCCTAGTCACTAACACCTCTACCAGCACCAACCTAGTTTTCCCAGGAGGTCTCCAATCAAGGTACTGATGAACCTACAAGGCTCATCTCTGCTTAGCTTCAGTGGGATACCAGTCTAGGGCTACAGGGTGATATTGCTGCTGGCAATGAACACTTTGTCTGCCCTGATATGACCACAGAGCGTATCCCTGAACTCCCTTTATGCCCTGACATGACCACAGATGTAGTCTATGAACTCTCAGTTTGTCCTGTCATCAATCAATCATTCAATCAACTTTATTTATATAGTGCTTTTACAATGATGACTATTTCAAAGCAGCTTCTCAGTGTTAAAAACATTGCAATATTGCAACAAAATTAGATTTGGCTGTACAGTCGTTCAGGAGAAAACAGGGATGTAATCAGCTTTTTTAAATTTATCATAGAGCGACAATGTTGGCAGATCAGTATTATAGTTTATATAATTAAATAAGACCTGATTCATTTATTTTATTTGTATATTTAGTTAAATAATTTGGATCATAATTTTAGTGTCCCCAACTGAGAAAGCCAAGCCAAAGGTGACAGTGGCAAAGAACCAAAACTCCATCAGGGCATAATGGAAAAAAATAAACCTTGGGAGAAACCAGACTCAGTCGGGGTGTCAGTTCTCCTCTGTCATGGCCAATGAGGTTGCCTATGAACTTTCAATCTGTTCTGTTATGACCACAAAGGTCAACCCTGGTTGTTCTAAACTCCCCGGCCTCTGCCAAGGAGGCCGGAACTGAAGACTATGTTTGTCTCATACATCACTCCTGAATGTCATGCCTGCCTCACATAGTGAATAGTAAACCCTCTGCCCATTTTTACATGGACCCTAAGGGCAAGCTCTTACTTCTCTGTGCTTTTTGTTACAATTCCACCTGATCTGTCCTGGTGGTCCTCAGCTATGCCATGGGGATCAGTCACCAGCTCTGTCTGTTCTGCTGTGGTGGTTTTCTGTTCCATCATGGGGATGTTCAGTCCCATCTGCTCTGTTTCGGTGGTCTTCTGCTCCACTATGTTAGATATTCAGTCCCATCGGCTCCACTCTGGCGATCTGCTCCTCCTGCTCTGCCCTGGTCATCTGCCCTGCCAGTTCCACCATGGCACCCTGATCCGCCTCAGCCTTGGCTGCTATGGTTTCTTATGAGTTGATTGATCGCTCCGACCTGTGCATTGTTTTACCCCTCAATATCTTGTGTATTTATATTGTTATAGGATTATTAAAGTACCATTTGTACTTAGATTCTTACCTTAGCCAGCCATGACAATTATAATCATAGATATGGGAATAAACAAACGTTTGTTTCAGAAAGAGAAATCCTGTACTGTAGATAATCATGACAGCAAGTCATCAAGTCTCTTACAAATGTTGTAAAAATATTTCTGTAAGAAAGAGTACTTGTTAAACCAGAGGCTCAGAATTTGGTTGCTCTGTCACAGTCTCCTCCTCACCGGACAGACTCAGAACTTGGTGTACTGTTTGTCTCCCGAGGGAGACTCAACAGGAGTGTCTGTGTCCCTGTGCGGTAACAATTGGAGTTAGAGAATTGACTTTGAACTTGGAGTGTGTGAACAACATATATTTGTTTTGTTCTTTTAGCATTAAGCACAAGCTTTAATTTCCTTACATTTTCTTGCAAGAATGTAAAAGCCTCCTGCAGTTTTATTAACACCTCACATGGAGAGGGTGCAGTGAAATAGATGATGGTGTCATCCGCATAAAGGTGTACATTAGCATTTACACGTTCAGAAATAGAATTTATGTAGATGGTAAACAGAAGTGGCCCTGAGATGAAGCCTTGTAATTGCAGCCTTCCCTGATGTAAGACTATCACATGTAACACATTGAAACCTACCTATAAGATAATTTTTTTAACCAACTTATCGTATTTGAGGACACCCCAATTTTAACTAGACATTAAAAGAATGTTGTGATCCACTGTATCAAAAGCCATAGAAAGGTCAATAAACAATCCTGCACATGAGTTTTTGCTATCAATGGCAGACACAATGTCATCAATTACTTTAGTGGCTGTCGTGACGGTGCTATGCCCCTTCCTGAAGCCTGACTGAAAGGGGGTGAGGATACAATTACAGGTTTAAAACTCTTTTAATTGTTTACTGACTAATTCCTCAAATATCTTAGCCAGTACTGATAATTTAGATATAGGGTGATAATTGTCCAATGATGTGGGGTCCCCACATTTAAAAAGAGGTATCACATGTGCTGCTTTCCAGGATTCAGGAATAACATTTTGTTCCAAAGAAATATAAAAAATCTGAGTTTGATCAAGCCCATCCGGTCCAGCTGACTTTCTACAGTTTACACATTTCAATTTTGACAGGACTATTTTAGGCAACGTGGGGGAGAGGACGCTGGCGTTGTCTGTTCGCCGCTTCTCCACCCACAACAAATCATGTTAATGTACTATTAGATTTACATTTTATTTTATTTCCTTATGTTTGTGACTAGTCTAACAGTCAGAGCTACAATTGGGACTGTTGCTGATTGCTGGCAGCCACTGAGAGGTCGTTGTTCGTCGTTTCGCCGTTTTCAACCGCTTCTCTAATGTTTACGTTTGAATTGCTGCGGTTGGTTTCTGGTTTGGAGGACATTTGATGTTTCTCGCCGCGGGTGCTCACTGGTGGTCTCCCTTGGGCTTAAGCTGCATGGTGGCTGAAGTTTGCACCGGGCTAGCGTCATCCGGGCTCTCGTCGTCGGCGTCCGGCATGATGTTGGGATGTTCTGCTTCTCGGCTGCGCCGCTGTTCCGTCCTGCATTGCGACCGTGGAGCGACATCTGCGCCGGCCCCGGTGTGTCCACAGAAGTGCCCGGAGGAATGTTCTGCCTCCTGCATGGTGCTGCAGCGATCCCCATCGTTTGAATCATCATGAAGAAGACCCATCATCTGGTCTTCAGCTGTCGTGCCTCGGCGATGTCATCGGGACACTGCCGCTGGGAGAAATCTGAAACATGGAGTGGACCACAGTGTGCTGCGGAGCTAACAGAGACTTCCACCATCAGCTGTTTTCTGTCCACCATCAGCTCTGTTTTCTGTCCACCATCAGCTCTGTTTCTGTTCACCATCAGCTCTGTTTCTGTTCTGTTTTCTGTGTTGGTTGATTGTTTGTAGTATTCTATATTTTTACTTGTTATTCATTTTTTGTTGTTATTCCCCCCCCCCCCCCCCCCCTTGTTGCACTTTGAGATTCTTCGGAATGAAAAGTGCATTATAAATAAAATCTATTATTATTATTATTATTATTATTATTATTATTATTATTATTATTATTATTATTATTATTATTATTTTCCTTGTAAATGGCTTAAAAGAGAAAGTGTTAACATTTACAACATTCAGGACCTCTGTGTCCAAGGGTTGATTTCACATTGACTTGAAAAGATGCCCAGCAGTGCTGATTAAAGGAGTCCACTATCTTTTTTTAAATCTGGGATTTGTCTAGAATCAACACTTATTTGCTTTGGACAACTTGAGTTAGAGTTTAAAGATTTAATAGCTTTCCAAAATTTAGCTGGATTATGCAAATTTCTGGTTGTCTCTTCTAGATAAAACTGTGCTTTAGCTTTACATATCTGTGCTATACATTTGTTTCTTAGGGATCAGAAGCTGGACTAATCATTTGCTAAGCCAGATTTCCTTGCCCTCTCCTAGGCCAGGTCCCTCTCATGTATCAGAGAGGATAATGCATCAGAAAACCAAGGGTTATCCCTCCCTTTAACCTTGGGTGCATGTTTATTTAAAACTCCCATAAATAGACCCTTAAAATAAGTCCATGCCAAATCAACATCAGGAATGAATGATATTCTATTCCAATCACAATGATAAATATCATGAATGAAAGCGTGTTGGTCAAAGGTCTTAAAGAGTCTTTTCTCCACTATTACTTGAAGGTGTTTTCACAGGTTTATAGTTCCTAATACAGTTTTTCTCAATTGCTAAAACACTATTTCTGAAACCTTGCTCCATTTTCTGAAACCATTAAACACAAAACCTCCTCTTCAAGCACTATTCACAAAACCTCTGACTTCTCTTGCAAAATGAAACTTTCGCCTCAAAACAGTTTTACCTGTGTTCAAAATCAAACACTGCTCTCAAATCATAAACAAAGTGATCAAAATGATAAACACTATCAAGCAATCAGTAAACAATACAGCAAAAAATAGAAAACACATTGTTCAAAACAGTTCTCAGGCAGAAGTAAATTTTTAATCTTAAAACAAATTTCATATTTTTCTGTCATTGTCTTGTGATGAATGAAAACATGTTTCATCATAGTAGCTCAAAATTGATCAGAAATTATTACTATTCTGCTTTGCTTTGCAATTTTTTTTATTCTTCCTCTTGCTTGTAGCCCTATTTTTACCAACTCATTCTCATGAAATGCATATACATCACAAATTGTATTTATTGTGCGATTTATACGGCACAATTATTTTTTATGTGCATATGATTTGCATTGTCACCCCATTGGGTAGGTTGAGTTGTTTGGAGTACGTGCACATAACACAATATGAAGTACATATCATATGCACACGAAAACTGCGTAACATATGCTCATAAAAACTCATTTTGGCATATAAATCGCACGATAAATACAATTTTGTGCTATAGATATGCATTTTCATTAGATTAGGCTGATTTTTACAGTACTGTACTCTGCATCTCACAAGCTCGTTCTTTGTTGATATGAAACTGCAACCAGTCAAAATCTATTGAGCAGTCAGTACTGTAAACAAATGGAAAGCAACATGTTCAGGGCAATAAGATTTGTTAATTTTACAGTATACAGCCTACAATGCACTGTACTTATATTGGTTGTCTCATCATTTGAAACAGGTTAAATCAGTTTTGAGTGATTGTGTTCATTAAATGACATTGTGTTCTCTATTTGTATTTGATTGTTGCCACTTGTGTTAACCCATATGAATGGCATGTGCATTAGAGAGCAGTATGTGTCTTGACAATGAGAATGTGTTTAGAGATTTGCTGAAAAGTCTAAGTGAGATCTGTAAATTGTGTTTTACCATGTGAAATGGTTTAAGGTATTGACAACAGACTGCACAATTAGCTAAATGAGTTCAGGCAACTGAGAAATTTGTTCAGCCGATGGGTTTTAGTGTTTTAGCAATTGAGAAAAACTGTAATACCAATAGCAAAGTGATCACTTATGTCATTTGGGAAAATACCAATCTGTGTACATTTATCAGGTCGGTTTACTAAAATAATATCAATTAACGTGGATTTATTTAGATTTGTTGTGTTTGGGCGAGTTGGAGTATTTACTAAGTAGTAAAATTAACAGAATCCCAGTAAGCCTTTAAGTCCTTTGAATCATCTTTCATCCAGTCCCAATTTAATCACAAAGCAGAATTATTTCTTTGTGATTTACAATATCTGTAAGCACAGCTGAGAGTGTTGATAATGTTTCTTAAGAGCTGACGGGGGCAACAGTCAAACTGGTAGTTCCTAATTTCAGATCAATAGCCA
This sequence comes from Pseudorasbora parva, assembly GCF_024679245.1. Lineage (NCBI taxonomy): Eukaryota > Metazoa > Chordata > Actinopteri > Cypriniformes > Gobionidae > Pseudorasbora > Pseudorasbora parva. Next base: position 15,030,442 of record NC_090174.1, on the reverse strand, counting down.
GCAGTTTAAAACATTTTGTGATACTGATAGTCTTCAATAGAGTGGTATGATACTTAGACTTCACGTAAATAACCACGCCTCCTCCCTTACTCTTAATATCCGCACAAAATATATTGTATCCAAAAACAGATTTTTTTAGCCAAACCCACGCTTCCGATAAAACAAAAATGTCTGAATTTGTCGAATTTGCATATCCTAACAAAATCTATCTTTTGCACCAGACTATGGATATTAGAATTGTCCTTCCTGGGCTTGGTACCAGAGGTTTTCTTCCTGCCCTCAAAGAGGTGTCTGGCTGTTGACCGAGCATCTTTATCTGATGGGGTTTGACATTTTGTTTGTGTCAACAAGATCCAGTCAAAATGTAGCAAACCTTTGTCCACTGTTATGGCCATAAACTGGGTCCTGGAATGTGCTGTCCACTACAATAGTGGCCTTTGCTCCACTGTTAGGCTGAAGAGGTGTTGCCCTCTTCAAGGGTGATGCGTGGGAATTGTTGTCTCAGTTATTGTTAGCTGTGAAAGCAGTTATAATGGGAACACGTCCGTAGGAGCTTGCATGGTTGTCTATTGCAGAATGCCTGACAAACCTACTGGTTTTCAGTGCATAAAACCCGACACAGAACATGTGTGAAGATTAGGGAATGAGTTAGACAGGTGAGGTTTTGTTAGGCAGACACATAGAGGGGCGCACTGGTTTGCTCCCGGTTTGCTATTTTGCACTATTTTGAGTCACCACTTCACAGTGCAGCTTTCTTCTTTTGGTTTATTTCTGCTGCGTATTTTGGCTTGTGTGGTTATTTTGCATTTTGACTTGCAAAGGTTTGCGCCGTATTTTTTCTTCTGTTAAACGTATTTCTCTCTGGTTTTGACTTCTGTCCTATTATAGAATTTAGTTTAGAAGACTTTGTGTTTAACCCAAGCCTTGAAAAATTTTAACAATGCACTAAAATTATCTGTTCTCTATTGCTACTCATTTTAAAGTGCCTACCTTAATACAAATTGGAAAAAAAAGTCTTAATTTCACATTGCTCTAGCTGAAAGAAATATCCTCCCTCCCCATGCTGCTGTGCATCTAAATGCTGAGCTGTAAATTGGAGCTGCAGGTGGAAATGCAGCATTTAGAGCTCAATAAATAAGAGCTCCAGCATGATTTTGAGCTGCGTAAATCTGAAATTAATAAATCCATTAATTTAATCCCACCTTTGTTTCCCGTGTGTGCTATAAGGGCAATGGCTACAGCTAATGTTTTAGAGTGCGAGAGGGTAGCTTTATGATAGATCCTGACATAGAGTCCAAGTTTTCCCCTACCACGTGATATCGTCCTACTGCTTTTGATGCCATGGCATAATATGAAGGCAATGCGCAAAGTTTGATTGCATCAAATAGAAATAGAATCTTAATTGATTTGTTACTATTTAAAATTACAACAATAACAAAAAATTATACTAAAAGGGGAAAATCTGAGGGATATATATACACATACATACATACATACATGCATACATACATACATACATACATACATACATACATACATACATACATACATACATACATACACAGTGGGTGTGGAAAGTATTCAGACCCCCTTATATTTTTCATTCTGTTATATTGCAGCCATTTGCTAAAATCAGTTCTTTTGACAAAAAAGGTCTTTTTTTCTCATTAATGTACACACAGCACCCCATAATGACAGAAAATCACAGAATTGTTGATTTATTATTGCAGATTTATATATAAATAAATAAAAACTCAAATATCACATGGTCCTAAGTATTCAGACCCTTTGCACAGTATTTAGTAGAAGAACCCTTTTGATCTAATACAGCCATGTGTCTTTTTTGGGAAACACGTTTTTCACACCTGGATTTGGGGATCCTCTGCCATTCCTCCTTGCTGATCCTCTCCAGTTCTGTCAGGTTGGATGGTAAACGTTGGTGGACAGCCATTTTCAGGTCTCTCCAGATATGCTCAATTGGATTTAAGTCAGGGCTCTGGCTGGGCCATTCAAGAACAGAGTTGTTGTAAAGCCACTCCTTCATTATTTTAGCTGTGTGCTTAGGGTCATTGTCTTGTTGGAAGGTGAACCTTCGGCACAGTCTGAGGTCTTGAGCACTCTGGAGAAGGTTTTCATCCAGGATATCCCTGTACTTGGCCACATTCATCTTTCCCTCGATTGCATACAGTCGTCCTGTCCCTGAAAAACACCCCCACAGCAAGATGCTGCCACCACCATGCTTCACAGTTGGGACTGTATTAGACAGGTGATATATTGTTCTCCACACATACCGCTTAGAAATAAAACCAAAAAGTTATATATTGGTCTTATCAGTCCAGAGAATCTTTTTTCTCACCATTTCTGTTTGTTAGAAAACTTTGTCTTGCACTGAGGAGAAGCTTTCTTCGGGCCACTCTGCCATAAAGCCCTGACTGGTGGAGGGCTGTAGTGCTGGTTGGCCAGCTCTAGGAAGGGTTCTGGCTGTCCCAAACATCTTCCATTTAAGGATTATGGAGGCCACTGTGCTCTTAGGAACCTTAAGTGCAGCAGAATTTTTTGTTAAGCTTGGCAATATCTGTGCCTTGCCACAATTCTGTTTCTGAGCTCTTCAGGCAGTTCCTTTGACCTCATGATTCTCATTTGCTCTGACTGCACTGTGAGATTAAAGTCTTATATAGACAGGTGTGTGGCTTTCCCAAACAAATCCAATCAGTATAATCAAACACAGCTGGACTCAAATGAAGGTGTAGAACCATGTCAAGGATGATCAGAATAAATTGACAGCACCTGAGTTAAATATATGAGTGTCACAGCAAAGAGTCTGAATTCCTATGACCATGTGATATTTCAGTTTTTCTTTTTTAATAAATCTGCAAAAATGTCAACAAGTCTGTGTTTTTCTTTCAATAGGTGGTGTTGTGTGTACATAAATGAGAAAAAATAACGAGATTTTAAAAAGAAAAAGATTTAAAAAAGATTTTAGCAAATGGCTGCAATATAACAAAGAGTGAAAAGGGGGGGTCTGAATACTTTCCATACCCACTGTGTGTGTGTGTATATATATATATATATATATATATATATATATATATATATATATATATATATATATACCCCACAAATAACATTAAAATTATTTTCATTAAAAACATATTACTTATAGAAGAGATTAAACATTAATTATTGTTTTATTATTTTGGACAAATATTTGTATATATTATATTTGTATTATTCATTGGACAAATTAATATACAGTAGTGGTCTGAATTTATGATCGGAGGGGATATTTGTTTTTGTGACACCAAATAAACCATCAAAATAGGAAGAAAATATTCTAGATTTTTAAAAATATTTTACTAAATACCACATTAAAAAGGCAAAAAAAAACAATAAAAAAAAAATCAGTAAAACATTATCAGTGAAATATGCCAAATTGTGGTATTTTTATGATTAATCACATTTTATATGGTTCAGATACAAAAAATATTGTGAGTTTTATTAAACCAATTTCCTTCATTTTATCAACTCAAAATGACGGCAACCAGGTTTACAGTGTGTTAACATTAATGCACTGTGAACTAACATGAACAAAACATGAACAGATGAAAAAATACAGTAACAAATGCACAGGGTTAGTTCAAGTTAGTTAATACATTAACTAATGTTAACTAACGAAACCGTTATTGTTCCCTATCGAGAGGTCTCTCATACTGCGTATGGGAAAAACTCAGTTTCACGAGAATATGAAGCAAAAATGTTATTAATATAAGTATCTATGTAAAACGCAGTGCTGCTGCACAGCAAAAGAGCAGAGCGAGGTGCGCTCTGATTGGCCGTGCTGCGGCAATTGCAGGAATCTATGGTAAGGCGGCTTAGGAGAGTGAGCCAATGGTTGTCTCTAGGAAAAACGCAGAAAAAGGGTTTCTTAATTAACATATTGAAGCTATAAAAGGCCGTGTTTCGCAATAGGTATCAGATTTTATCTCCTTCAGCGATACCATCGCTGAGCTCCGGAATAAAGAAACCTCCGTTGACAAGCAACCAGCAGAACTACTGCAGCCTACTGCATTCCTGCCTGGTCTCCACCTTCATACCTGCCATTCCAGCTAGGCCATCCGACGCTATATCTTTTTATTCTATGTTCTTGTTGCAACCGCAACATTTTCTTAAAGAGCAGTGAGTGTTGTTCCAAATGTCTTGCAGCAACTGCGGCTCGTGCAGAACCCCACAACTCGGTGGAGACCACATTACCTGTGTGTCTCGGACGGGACCATGCGCAGCTTGTGCTCTCATAAGGCGGCTGCCCCGAGTGTGATGAGATGGTGCTGCAGACCCTCAGGGCTCACCTCGCCACCTTTGACCAGATCCCCGATCACGCAGGAAAAAACATTCTGACCAGAGGCCACCTGAGCGTTTGAGTGACTGCATGCCGGGGGAACTCCCCATGTGCCTCGCCTTCGCCGTTCACGTTCACCCAGGAGAAACAACTTCCTCGCAGCAACCTGTTCTGTTTCCTTTTGTGGACTAGGATGAGAAGAGGAGGAAGACAGCCTTTCTATGGCTGGAGCCCTCCACTTTGAAGCAGACAGCCACAAACGCCAAAAACAATATAGACGCAGAGCTGGTTTGCTTGCTCACCAGGGCTGTAGGAGACATCGGACACAAGTGGTCCCAGCCCCAGGAGCCAGCACAGAGTAGGCTGGACAATTGGTTCCTGGAGAGCCGCCACCTTACCTCCCCTTAGAAGCCTGCCCCCCTTCTTCCCGGAGGACACGATTGGAAATCACCTTACTCAGCTCGCGCCAAGTCTGCCTTTTCATTTGGGTTATTCCTGGCATGGACGCAGCTTTAGCCCCAGACAGAGAGGGATGCGTATACTCAACTACCTCGACGACTGGCTTGTAATAGCCCAGTCAGAGACACAGTTGTTAACACACAGATCCTGGCTCAGGATCAATACCTCCAAGAGGTCACTCTCCCCCACCCAGAAGGTTTCTTTTCTGGGTACGGTCATAGACTCAAGACTCATGAGAGCGTGGCTTACATCACAGCATGCACTCTCTGTCCAGAGCATGGCGGTGTCATTCAAAGCCGGGATTCTCGTTAACTGTCTAGAGATGAGAGCGGTCATTCTATCGCGGAGAGCTTTCCTTCCACACATGAAAAAATTACCACGTCTTAGTCCGATCTGACAACATGTCAGTGGTATCTAATATAAATCGCTAGGGCGGTCTGAAATCAGACTCCCTACTCAATGGTGAAACACCTCCTTTTATGGGCAGAGCACAATCTAAGTTCCTTTTCCTCAGAAGACAATACTCACTGCTCAATATTTTTCTCCTTTGGTCCATGTTTGGCCCAGACACCCTCTCTATGCTTTTCCTCCGATCGCGATGCTGCCACATGCCATCAAAAAGATCAGAGAAACAGTATCCACAGTGATTTTAATAGCCCCGCTATGGAAGAACCGGATATGGTTCTCTGAGCTGATTCAGCTGTCAGACACAACCCCATGCCCTATTCCGCTGAGGAGAGACCTCACGTAGGCAAAAGGGAAAATCTGGCAATCCAGTCCCGATCTATGGGCCCTTCACGTATGGCCCATCAACGGATACGAAAGAGTTCTCTGAAAGAGTTCTGAACACTATTTCTGAAGCCAGAGCCCCCACAACCAGGCGGCTCTATGCACTGAAGTGGTCAGTATTCTCTAACTGGTTTACTGAGCGAAACCTCGACGCACATTCTTGTGAGGTGACAAAATTGCTCACCTTCCTCCAAGAGCTAATGGACACGGGTCGTTCCATGTGTGTGTGTGTGTGTTTGTGCGGGGTTTGCGCTTATATCGACCGATCATGCGGGTGCGGGTGCGGGTCATGTAATACAATCGTGGGTGGATGAGAAATAAATCATTGTGTTTGTTTGATAAAGACAAGTTGCAGTTGTCGCTTTCAAAATAATCTCTCCTCATGTGACCTGAACTGACAGGGGCTAGATATAACAGCGGAGCTAAAGCTCATTAAATATGCAAATATTATCCAATCCTAGCTGTGGGCGTTTACTTCCAAGTCTCCAGTACAGCACGCCCATCAAACCAAGTGTTCACAAGACAGCCTCAAAACCAGTGTAGAAAATAGCCTATTACTTATTAGTTATGATGTTTTTGAATGTAAAAAACACACAAATGTCGTTAGTTGTACTCAGACAAAAGTATAAGATCTCAGGCAATACTACGAGAGTAACCGAGTACGTTTTATAATGTATTTTCCCTAGGCTGGACTTTCCCTAGAATGGATCGCTTTTGACCACTATTGTATATGATGTAATTCTTTACTTTGATCATAGCTACTTTCATATTTATTTTACCTTGATTATAGACAAGGGTGATTAAGAGCTTTATTTATTAACAGCATTAAGAAGTGCAACAATGTTCTACACTTTTTTTGTGTTTTTCTTTAAATTTAGTTTTTCAGCCCTATACGAGATATTATTTCTTCCTGCACAACAGAACGTACATGGACACCTGCAACCTGAAGAATGTGAACAACAGTGAGATGACATATGGCGCAGCCCAAGCTTATTTCATTGAAGGAAGTGAGTCCAGATATTCATTAAACTATTAATATACAAAAATGCTAATACATTTTCAGTCTGATATATATTGCTTAGTGCTGGGAGTGTAGTTGATTGATCAGTATATCTGTGCTTTTCGCTAGCATGTGCTGGTTATGCTAGTTATTTGCTAGCTAAAAAATAAGGTAAAACGGTGAAAATTCACAGCATATACTGACAGAATAGTTTTTATTTTTTTATTTTAAAGTGTCATTGTGTATAATTATATATTTAAGTACTGATTAATATTAATTAAAATTAATAAAAACATGTATTTATTATAGATTTAGAGCAGGGTTTGGTTTGAGGGTTAGTTGCAATTGTGTATTATTACAGTTATTACTAAGAACTAGGGATGCCACAATACTCAATATAATATTGAACCGTTCGGTACGGCATTCACGGTTCAATACGTGCTTTTGAATTGCGTTTTGCATTTAATTAATTATTTATATTTCTCTTCGTTTTAAATATTTATCTCAGTTTATTTCGACTCTGTTTGAGTGTGCCTGTGAGTCTATGTGCTGATACACTGTAAAAAATTATTTAGAAAAAAAGTTACCTGGTTGCCTTAAAATTTTGAGTTCACTGAAATTAAAATTTTGAGTTAATACAATGACATTTTTTTGAGATTCGACAACCTTCATTAAAATATTATTAAAATATTTTGTAAGTATTTTGGGTAATTGTGTGTGCTTTATTTCTGATGATGCAGTGAAACATGCCAAATAGTGCCATTTTCATGATTTATCAATTTTTTTATGTGGTTCAGATACAAAAATATTTTGAGTTTCTATTTATTAAACAAATGTCCTTCCTTGTATCAACTCAAATTTTTAATTTCAATAAACTCAAAATTTTAAGGCAACCAGGTTACTTACCTTTTTAAGTTAAACCATCAAAAACCAACCAAATTTTTTTTACAGTGTATGAGCAAATATCCAATCATATGCACTGAAGTTAGGGGGTGTTTAGTGGCGTTTTATAGCCTTGCCGGTTAAACATTTCATTGCCGTTTTACATGCGCTGAGCGTGTGCGCCTGTCAGACACGTGATTACTGGACTAAGTAGTCTTACTGCGCCAATACTGTCAAACACAATACAGTCGGTTATGTCTAAAGTGAAAGTAAAATCGTGTGTCTGTATGAGATATGAACAGGTCTTAGCAGCCCAGACTAGTGATTGTGAACGCTTTTCCTTAAAGGGACAGTTCACCTCTAAAATTATAGAGGTATTATTAGAATTAAAATAGAAAAAGACAGAAAAAATCACTCACTGCTCTTGAATAAAGCAATAATACAGTAGCTTTCAATCAATGTATATTGTATATTAAAGACTATGTAGTTTTAACTTTAGCCTAAATTTATTCATTCAATTTCATACTTAAATGCTACTGTCTGAGCTGAGCTGATCTCTGAGCTGCCACTGTAAATCTTTATTTTTATTTATTTTATATTATATAATACACTAGGAATGTATAAAAGGGTTTTTTAAGAGTTTTTAAGTTTTAAGTTTAAGTAAGTTTTTTCAAGTCTTTTAAGTGAATTAAAGAAAAAAGTATTTCAATAAAAAAAATTCTCCTTATTCATTTCTGTTCCTGTCGCCTAAGAATAGAATAGCATAAAACCGAACCGAAACGAAAACCGTGGTAAAAAACCAAGGTATGTATTAAACCGTGGACTAGCTGTATTGTTGCATCCCTAGTAAGTACATGTAAAATATGTAACAAGGACACTGTAAAATAAAGTATTAATTTATGTCTGACTTAATTGAAGCACTTTGGGCTTTCAGGTCCTATTAGTGCTCCCAGAATTGTAAGCATTTTGAATATTACCCAGCATTCCTCAGTAATCACGTGGAGTCCCGTGTCTGAGGAAGACTTACGTGGATTCTTATTAGGCTACAACATCTACTACACAAAGGACAATAATGAAACATGTGAGTATAAGTCAGCTTTATATATTTCACCATCATAAAATGCTTATCAGAGATTCTTGAGAACTGGGACAAAGCATGAAGCATGACAGGCTTCTTGAGAAATTGAAACTTTTCCTTTAAAACTAAACCTTCATTTAATGTGATACATTTTCCTAACTGTATACCAGGAAACCTGTGCTGTGACAGGTGTCATGTAACTGTTTAATTAGTTATTTAAAATGTAAATATTTGAAATTAAATATTAGACACATTACTGGTATATTTCAAATTATAAATTTTATTAAAAAATGTAATTAAGTTCCATGCATTTATTTTCAACAGTGCTCTAAAACACCATTGAAAGATCTAGAATTTTTTCAAGAAAACACAAATCAGATCTGGCAATGGTCTACGCATTGTATAAGTATATAGATTTTTATACATACATGTTCTCTGGAAAATCCATTTCTGTGTATTTTATGTATTTATATGGATGGGAAATGGTCAGAATGTTACATATTCTCCCATTCAAGTGTCGGGATTCAGCATCTAGTTAATTTTTTCTAAGACACACAAAAGAAGATTTTTGAAAAATTCTAAGGTAACAGCTCACTGATTATTAGTTGGAAAGTTTGATGGCTATTGTAATAGTACCAAAGCATGATTTACCAAGATCCCGATACACTTACTGCAAAGTTCTTTTTTTGTTTAGGGGTAAAAAGAAGTTTGAAATACACTCACTGTTCAATTTCTCATTAATGCAATTATCTAAGCAACCAATCACATGGCAGTTGCTTCAATGCATTTAGGGGTGTGGTCCTGGTCAAGACAATCTCCTGAACTCCAAACTGAATTTCAGAATGGGAAAGAAAGGTGATTTAAGCAATTTGGAGCATGGCCTGGTTGTTGGTGAAGACTGGAAAAATGTTGCCTGGTCCAATGAGTCTCGATTTCTATTGAGACATTCAGATGGTAGAGTAGAGCAAAATTTGGCGTAAACATAATGAGAACATGGATCCATCATGCCTTGTTACCACTGTGCAGGCTGGTGGTGGTGCTGTAATGGTGTGGGGGATGTTTTTTTTTTGGCAATTTTTAAGCCCCTTAGTGCCAACTGGGCATTGTTTAAATGCCACGGCCTACCTGAGCATTGTTTCTGACCATGTCCATCCCTTTATGACCACCATGTACCCATCCTCTGATGGCTACTTCCAGCAGAATAATACACCATGTTACAAAGCTTGAATCATTTCAAATTGGTTTCTTGAACATGACAATGAGTTCACTGTACTAAAATGCCCCCCAAAGTCACCAGGTCTCAAACCTCAGTATCTTTGGGATGTGGTGGAACGGGAGCTTCGTGCCCTGGATGTGGATCCCACAAATCTCCATCAACTGCAGATGCTATCCTATCAATATGGGCCAACATTTCTAAAGAATGCTTGCAGCACCTTGTTGAATCAATGCCACGTAGAATTAAGACAGTTCTTAAGGTGAAAGGGGGTCAAAAACAGTATTAGTATGGTGTACCTAATAATCCTTTAAGTGAGTGTATCTTTACACACAGCAAAATATAAACACACAACAAAAATTAAAGCAAGGAGAAAACAGCAGTTAAGAAAACATCTGATTATAGCAAAGTGGATCTTTGCGCAAGCTCTGCAATTCAGCACTCCAGTCAAGTAACGTCATGTCACATTTATTTATGTAGCACTTTATACAATATTTTATTTTAAACCAAGCAGCTTTACAATATTAACAGCATCATTGTTGCTTTTAAAAGATAATTACACAGATGTCTGACCTTGATGGATTCAACAGAAGAAATTAACTGGAGAAAATTTCCAAAAGAAGGTGAAGTCTCAGAGCCACACCTACCTATAACATAGTCATGGTCCAATGGTAGTTTGATATTGTTTACCAGCCAGAGTGAACTTTTTCCATTCTCTATTGCCAAAAGTTTTGGGACGCCTGCTTTTACATGCACATGAACTTAAATGACATCCCATCCTTAATTTGTAGGGTTTATTATGGAGTTGCCCCCCCCCCCCCCCCCCCCCCCCCCCCCTTTGCAGCTATAACAGCTTCTGGGAAGGCTTTCCATAAGGTTTAGCAGTGTGTTTATGGGAAATGTTGGCCATTCTTCTAGAACCGGATTGGTATGCTAAAGCATTAAGAGTTCCTTTCACTGGAACTAAGGGATATCTCGTCCATCAGATTGCCAGACAAAGAAGCACGATCAGTCACTCCGGAGAACACGTCTCCACTGCTCTTAAAAATTAAAGTTTCAGTGGCGACATGCTTTACACCACTGCATCTGCCGCTTTGCATTGCACTTGGTGATGTAAGTCTTCAACTTCATTTGAACTTCTTCTTGAAAGTTGGCAACTTCAGCACACTGTATGCCTCAGCATGCACTGACCCTGCTCTGTGATTTTATGTAGCCTACCACTTTAGTTGCTGTTGTTCCCAATTGTTTCCACTTTGTTATAATACCACTAACAGTTGATTGTGGAATATTTAGTACTGAGGAAATTTCATGAATGGACTTATTGCAAATATGGCAACATATCACAGTACCTGCTTGATTTCACTGAGCTCCTGAGATCAATCCATTCTTTCACAAATGTTTGTAGAAGCAGCATGCCTAGGTGCTTGATTTTAGACACCTTTGGCCATGGAAGTGATTGGAGCACCTCAATTACAATGATTTGGAGGGGTGTCCCAATACTTTTGGCATGGTATGATGGTATTTTGACCAGCTAAGAACTTGTGAAGAGCTTATAAAATGTGCAGTCAAAACAGCAGCAGGAATCCCTCTGCTTTGAGGAGAACAAAGATCTGCTGTGAGGACATGCGGTTCTGATGCCTGTACCGAACTGAGATGGGCAGCAACACAGCTATGACGAGAAAGAAAAATAGGTATGCTTGAGCATTCTGTCCTTTTTAGGGTCCTTGTGACATCATGTCCTGTTTTTGGTTAGGTTACATGTCTTTGGTTCGTGTTCAAATTTAATTCGAACCACACCAGAGTTTGGCCCAATTGGAATTCTGTTTTTTTACCCCTTCATCTTCCCCTTCCCCTTGAAACAGAGTGCCAAGGCTTAGGGGTAAAAAATATTCTCTTAAGAAATGGGACACCACTACTACACTTTTACACGTCATCATACCCTGTTTCAATTATTAGTGTCCTGTAACATTTAACCAGTATGAACAACACAGAAGTGCGTAGGCTATATCCAACAGGAATCAGAAGCAAGAACATATATCAAATTACTTACTTCTAACGTTGTTTTGCGGTATTGGTTTGGTTTTATTTTCTACTGTGGTGCTGTGATAACGGAGCTCTTTGCAATATAATACAAACAAGTCAGTTGTTGCTTTGGAGAGACAAGTTTACAGACGAAACATGATAGAAATATTGACTGCCTTATGAAGGATGGCCAGATATTTTTTAACTGTATTATTAATGTATTAATTATTAGTTCACATCACTCAAATGGTTGTCTATGGAGAAACTTACAACACTTAAGTGATCGATTCCAAGTGACAACATCAATACATGCATTCTAGCAGCACGGTAGTTGGTGTATGAAGGGAAATTCATCATGCCCCTTCGTTCGTAGTGTGGTCCCGAAAAATCTTCGTTTGAAGGGCAATCAGGCCCTTCCCCTTCCCCCTAAAACTTCAGCCAAAAGAGAATTGAGACACCCCTACCCATTCACGTGAACGCGCAAAACAAAGGGGAAAGGGAAGGACTAAAGGGTTGAAATGGGATTGGGACTTTGTTTGGTAGCAGACCAAGACCAATCTTTTCAATGGTTTCTGTCTGCTTGTTTGGTCCGCACCAGGCTTCGGATGGCATGCAGCATTCACACTTATTCAAATGATCCACACTAACAAAGCAATCGCCAGGGTTTGTTTTAATTGAACCAAACATGCCCAGTGTGAACACACCATGAACTTTGGTTTTGCTTGCAGTAAAGTGAGGCTCAGGGTCATTCCCAAAGGAGGGTGGCCACTGCCATCCGATGAGGTGCCCCTCTCAGTACCCATCCCCGCTAAAAGTGTTCGGTTTTCCCTCCGCAAAAGATCCACCGATTCCTCTACTGTTTTCCCGCTCTATCTCAGCGTCTCTCATAGCCTGTGCATGCTATCTGAGATGACAGTTCCAGAATGACATTGCATTAACAGGTCCACGTTACAAACAGTGGTTGATCCGTGGAATAAGTATGTTAGTATTTTTGTATTTTTGTTGGTAATGTTTTGCTCATGGTCTTCTAATAGTGCTAACAACTTTTACAATATCCACATTGAAAGATAATTAGAATTCTTGTCTAATTTTTGTATCTGATCCAAAATAAATATCACCAAATGTGCTGTTGTTGAAACACTTTTTACACACACACACACAAAATAAATAAAAAAGTCAGTTTGTCACACTTTAACTCCTGAAAATTATATTTACAATTATAATCAATTGTCTTAGTTAATAATCTACAACATATTTATAATATTTTGTTAAGACCATATTAATAGTAGGGCAACATGGGGCAAGATGCCCCCCTTTTATTATTTAAGATATGTCATAATAGAAACATAATAGATGTTGTCATTATAGAATTCCCTCAATTAAGTTTTAATGAAAGTGAAGATGTCTGAAATTCATGAAAATATTAAATAACCCCATTAATCACAAAAGTATTGTATTTTAAAAATACACCAGTAACAGCATGCCACATTGAGAATTCTGGGCCAGTTCTGGCTGGGTCATCTTACCCCAAGGCTCTAAATGTTTGTTTGTTTTTTTACTTCAAAATAACTTCAAAATATAACATTTACTCCCCAAATCTCTCATTAACAAATAGATACAAATAACTTTGAAATTAAGCATAATACAATGTCATAAAAGGTAATCATAACTTAAAAAAGGTAATATACAATAAATATTCTATATGGGTTGTATCTTAGCATAGTACATGATATAAATTCTGCATGTGTAATTAAATGCATTTTAAATATAATGTCTAATAGTTTCCATTCACAAGGGTGAGGGAGAGCCCAATGAGTTACAGGCTGACAAAAAGTAAGATAAAGATAATAATTGTACAAGTTCAATTAAATTTTGAATATGCTAGAGTGTAATAAAAAGAGATTGATATCAAATAATTTGAATGGTAGAGTAATTACAACAACATAAACTGAAAGCACTAAGCATAACAATTGTATTCACAGTATGAAAATGCTGCCTTTTTTCTGTTTGGACCACTGCCCCTTAAAATGTCTGTGCTCGGCCCTGTTGGCTTTTAGTCCATGCTTCCAAAGAGTTTTAAGTGTTAGGGCAAAAGATCCACCGATTCCACTACTGTTTTCCCGCTCTTTGTTAGAGCAAATTTAAAATAAAAATAATGAAATGAATGTCAAACGAATTAAACCTTTTTTTTGCCCCAGTTCTCAAGAATCAGCGAAATTCTCTATAATATGGTTATAAATGTGATATGTCTATTAATTTTGGCTGTTTTCTATTACATCTGACATTTACAGCCTTGAAAGTGGATCCCAGCATAAACAGTTTTGAGCTGCTGAATCTTGAAAGCAACAGTGCGTACCACGTGCAGCTCTCTGCCTTTACAGCTGCCGGAGAAGGACAGCGCAGTGACTTCAAACACTTTGTTACAAACCCACCCGGTAAATTTACATTTCTCATAAGATGCTAGTGTCTGTCATTGAGCTGCTATTCAAAGTTTACACCTGTTCATGAAATGCAGTAAATGTGTCTGTCTTTTCTAATTACATGGATTGAAAGAGTCACATGTGTACTAAGAACAGGGTTTATTCTTACAGAATTCACGACTTTGAGCAGCATTATAGCTGCGGTGGTTGTGGGAATAATATTTATTTTATTAGCAGTTCATGTCAGCTGTCGGATTCTGCACAGGTAAAGACACATGCACTTCACTTTCTGAAAGACTGGCACTATATAATCAATAACTAATGTAGAACTCAATGTGCATTTTTACAGAGCCAAGAAACTGATGTGGCCGAGTATACCAAATCCTGAGAATAGCAATGCTGTTCAGAAAATTGAAATTGCCCTTGAATTGGTAAGCAAGAGATGATATAAAAATCAAACAATACTTTTTGAATCAAACTTTCCTTGAGCTCTTGACAGAAGAGGTCATCATACTACAAGAATATCCTGTAATTTTCAGAACTGAAAACTTCCTTTTTAGTCCAGTAGATAGAAGCTTTTATTGACACCAGGCCCAGAAAACGACAGGTTTTTCAAAGTGGGGATCTTTGTCAAAGGGAGGCAGATGATGATCAACGCCTACTTCATCCCTGCCTGTTTAACCCTGCCCACCGATTTACACATATAACATAGGCCTAGTGTTAACAGTGGCGGAACTAGACTTTTATACATAAGGTGGCCATGTCTCTACTTTAGGGGGTCCATAGACTGTGAATATCATGTGTAATACTTATTTGTTTTCATTGTCTTGACTGAGTAACATTAAATATGTAACAATAAATTAGCAACCACTATAGTAGCAGTGAAATTCCACAATTCTCAGCTGATATTACACAGCAAAAACTACAAGCCTAGCCTAATAATATACATTACAAAAATTATTGAATACAAGTGAACAGTTAGTAATAAAGTAAGAACAATGCTAAGAAGTTTCAGGTTCAGGTAGCCAGTAGCCTACAGAAATTCAATAACCTAATTTTACATTTCATAATGTTCACTGTATAAATTAAATATCGACACAAGTTCAGTTGGTGATTTTTTTATTTTATTTTATTTTATCAAGGATGTAGGCTAAAGGCTATGCTGTTAATGGTCACTTTAAGACCAAATGTACAATATTGAATCTAATACAAGACACGCATCCGATTTCATCTGCTTATATTCGTTTAAGACATAGCCGACTTTGTTTATTATGATAGGCTCTTCTATATTTCCATTCAAGCACAACACTCTCTGTGTTCGCACTATTGATGAAGCGCCAAATGCCGCGCACAAGACACGTCGTGTTCTCATGTTCAAGGTGGAAATGCAAAACAGTGAATATAGTCAACATAACATACAGGTAAAAAAAGTTCACTTAAAAACGTTTTAAGGCAAATGCCGTTTAATGGAAAACCATGTGAATGGTGCTAAAGGATTTTGAACAACTTTGCGCTTGTGCATGATCCCCATCTGTTTGGTAACAACTAATGTTAATATTCTCTTAATATTCAACGTTAATAGCATGAACAATGTGCAGCGCCGCTGCATGTCAACGTAGATGTTTTTTTCTAGGTGAAATGGAAATAGCAAACTAAATTTTGGGGTGGCACCCAGGGTGGCCAGTCAGGTGTCAGGAGTGTCCAGTGCAACCCTGGACACCCCTCTGGCTCCGCCACTGAGTGTTAAACCAGATCGAGCTACCAAGCAATAAACATGCCATTGAGAATCACAAAATATTGTGCACCATGCAAGTAACTGTGTTCATTCAATCTCAGAAAAAAAGGTACAGTGCTGTCACTGGGGCAGTACCCTAAGTGAAAAGGTACATCTTTGTACCTTACTCACCCCTAAATGGTACATATAAGTACCTTAAAAGGTACATATCAGTACTTTAAGAGTGCAAATTAGTACCTTAAAGGTACATAGTAGTACTTTAAAGGTACATATTCGTACCTTTTCAGTTTTGTACCTTAGGGTACCGCCCCAGTGACAGCAATGTACCTTTTTTTCTAACAGTGTTCTAATCCCTGCAGTCAGATGTTGTCTGTGTCTAAATCAAACCAGTGACTCAACGTCAACTTGTGTTGTTTCTCTTAGTAGAATGAAAATTATTAATGAAAAGTACAATTATTTAACAGTGATTCAATTCCATAAAGAAAGCGATCAAAGAATACTCCTTTTGCAATCGTTGGAGTAGTGTGTGCTTCAGCTGTCAATCAAACAGGGAGAGATTATCAGTGACTCGCGCCAAAACTGCCGTTTTAGTCAACGAATTTTACGTTTGCATTGTTAGTGAAGATGAAATCATTCGTTAGTGTACAGAAACTGAGTTGCAGTGACGAGATTGCTGCTTGCTTGCATGCTCAAAATGTGTCTGTGATAGGCTACAATGATCATCATTGCAACCTATCAGGCCACAATCTGAATATAAGCCCACAGACCTTAATATAATGCCATAGATCTAAATATAATGCAACACTTTTCACGATTGGTTAACCAGAGCTGTAATTGTAAAAATGTGCTAAATGAGAGAGTAATACTATATTAAATGCAAATACGTTAGCCAATCACAGCAGTGGGTGTTTACACTGAAGTCTCCCAGCGGACATACCCCTTAAAACGGAGCGTTCAGAGCAGAGGGCTAAAATCAGGGTAGGAAAAATGCATTTTATTTATAAATTATGACAGTTTTGATGTGAAAAGCATTCTTACATTATAAGTGCACCCCAGGAAACATAAAACAACAGTTCATGAACCCTTTAAGAAATGTATTGAGAGTAACACATATATGTTTAAATATGAATAAGTTGTAAAGCAGTTTTGTTAAAATATTTTTCTAAGACATAATACTTGAGGATTATGCCAAAAATTGAATTAAAGTCTTATGCTCACCTAGGCTACATTTGGTCAAAAATCTGTAAAACCAACAATATTTTAAAAGATTAAAATAAAATAATGGTTTATGTTTAATATTTGTATTGTATATTTGTGATGGCAAAGTTGAATGTAAAATTTCAGCACCCATTACTCCAGTATTCAGTATCACATGTACCTTCAGAAATGATAGAAATACTGATTTATTAAGAAACATTTATTATTACCAATGTTGAAAAGATTTGTGACGCTTAATAGTTTTGTGGAACCTGTGAAAGTTCAAAAGAACAGCATTTATTATATATATATATATATATATATATATATATATATATATATATATATATATATATATATATATATATAAAATAAACACTGTATATAATTATTTATATATATAATTTATTTTCTTTTTTAGTGTTATTTTACTGTCACTTTTGATTTTCAAAAGTAGTGTATGAATTGCATTTTTAATACATAGATCACATGAATTATGATTTATGATGATGTTCCTATGATATTTATATGAAACTGGCCAAAACAAGTTTTGCAATGTCAAAAAAAAAAGCCATGGACACCCCATCTAACTTTTTTGTAAGTTGAGATCTTTTATGACTTCTAAAATGTTAGATTTAATTCATGCTGTTTGAAAAGTTATATTGACTTTAAATCCTTAGGTCACTTACTCCTGTGTTTTTCGTTTTCTGCAGGGTATCCTGGAGCCACTGAACATACAGAGGTTAGAGGAGAGTGAAGGATGTGATTCCAGTACAGTGTATGTCATTGAGAGAAAAAGGGAGGCGACTCCTCTCAGCAGCCCTCCCATTTCTCAGGCTGGTGTGAAGCCCACCATCCTCCTCTTTAGTGAAGATGAGGACAGCCCGTTCATCCTGGAGGAGATCACACCCCCAGACACCCCAACTCAAATCTCCAACAGAGAGTCTGTTTCGACAGAGACCTTCCCTGTGGACTTATGTAATACAGACTTCCCTTCGAGCACTTCTGTTGTCAATGACATCACAAATTTGGAAAGCAAAGACTCTGGAGAGACCATCTCCAACATGACACGATCAGACTTCATCCCAGCATCCCAACCTGCTGTTGTTTTCATGAGTGATTACACCACCATGGAGATCTTCCAGCAGGCCACTATGAGTGGGATTCAGGGTTCATCCATCCAAACAGCGAAAGCAGTATTTGTTCCTGGAAATCCAGGGCAGGATTACATTCGGCAGTCCTATTTTGCAAGTAATGGACAGCCTAATAACCCATCAGGGGCATGTAATGGTGCTGAAGTTTTGAGCGCAGAAATAGCGGTGCTCTGAAATGCTTTTGTCCAGAGATTTACAGAACAGTTACATAGACGATCACTCTGGAGCAGCACGAGGTTAGGCCGCGTTTAGGGCACAACGTTAATTGTCCTGTTTCAGACTGAGCTTTAGCCACTACTCAACACCTCCCATAAAATATGGAATAGATCACTTTTAATGGTAGTGGATTGGACCCAAGGCTCCAAATTCTGACAAAGGCTCTTACGTCAATGACACAGCTCTAGCTGTACCTCAAAGGGATGTTCCATCAAAAGCTAGGTTCATACTGTCAGTCCAAATCCACTTTTTTGTGTATTGGAGTGGAGTTTGATCTATATGACTGACTATCCACACTGTGTATTACAACTGTTCAGATCCTATTTGAGGTGCTGGTATACTGATCAAAGATTATATAAACAGATTGTATTACTTTTTAAGAGACTACAGTTTCTTTTTTTTATTGATTACATGTTTACATATTTACAAAATGTCAATAAATGTTTCATAATTTATTGATTCTCCCTAAAATATATATTTTCTCTTTTATGTTCCTTTCTACAAAATTCCAGTTTTGAGGAACTGAACACACAGACCAGCCACAAGTCTCAAAGAATTGAGAGGTCTCACAGCATAAACAAATGCAACATTTGATCATTTGTTTGTGTTTTATTTTGATTTGATTTTAAAATGATTTATTTATTTTATTATTATATTTATTTTTAATTTTTGAATCAGCTAACAAATCCCCTGCAGTTCCCCACACACCCCAGTTGGGAAACCCCTGATATTTAATGCATTTCATGTTGTCGAAAAAGAATGGAATACATTCTCTTTGTATTTTTCTAATAATATGGAACAAGATTATCCTATTCAAATCAACGTGATAAACACATTCAAAATCAAAAAGTAATCAGAGGATATTACCTAATGTGACCCTGGACCACAAACCAGATATAAGGGTATTAAAAATTGAGATTATATTAAGTTTATACATCATATTAAAGATAAATAAATAAGCTTTTCATTGTTAGGATAGGAGAATATTTGGAAAATCTGGAATCTGAGGGTGCACAAAAATCACCTTTAAAGTTGTCCAAATGAAGTCCTTAGCAATTCATATTACTAATACATTTTTGATATATTTATAATGTACAAAAAATCTTTGTGGATCTTGATCTTTACTTAATATCCTGATTTTTGGCATAAAAGAAAATAATCCTTTTGACCCATATAAACTAGTTATTTATACAAAATATTTACACTATTGCCACAGATATACCCGTGCGACTCATGAACGGTGTTGTGGTCCAGGGTCAAATGTAATAGATAAAATGCAATTTCACTCATGTAATTGACTACAAATTGTAATCTACTGTCTGAATCCAAAATTAGCTTCACACCCTGGCTCCTGTATGGAAGCTTGTTTCTACCAAGGAAAAAAAAGACAATTGTAACTTTTCATAATTGAGTCTTGCAATTCTGACTTTTTTTTTTAGAATTGCGAGATATAAAGTCGCAATTGTGAGTTATAGGCCTGGTTTCTCAGACAGGATTTAGATTAAGCTAGGATTAGGCCTTAGTTTAAGTAGGACACATTACCTAAAAACACATTACTGGTGTGCATCTTGAGACAAAACAATGGCACTGATATATTTTAAGACATGTCAGTGCAAGTTACTTTCAGTTAAAACTGCTCAAACATGCATTTTATTCTGGGACTTAAAGGTTCATGAAACCCTAAACCAAATTTTAACAGAAGTATGTGTTGAACATCATGGAAGACAACGTTACCTGTCAATGCTATCTGTTATTTTTGAATGTGGGAGACAAGTAGTTCATTTTAAGCCTTTTTGCACAATTTAAAAATCCTGGTTTAAATTGATCTTCATGTCAACGTCATAGGTTGCGATTATAGACAGTAAAAGAAATGGACAGAGCTATCCATTGACTTCAACGGCGGAAAAATGAGGTCAATCAGAGGCACTCACTTCCTGATGGCTGAGCGAACTGCGCAGGCTTAGACTGAGCTTGACGACGTAGATGTGACGTGAGCCTCCTGTCTGACAGCTGTAGGTCTTCTAGTAGTTGTGGAAAGTGAAATCTGAATCTCCCGTTGCTTTTGGCTCACTATCGGCTTCTCCCCATTCTTCTCCCTTGACTTTATTGGACTTCATGTTTCCACGTCCCCCCGACTGCCTCATAGACAGTAAAAGATTGCTTCTGAGCGTCTCCTCCTGTCTATACGGTAATTTCTCTACTGTGCGTAGAGATTCGTATTTCGTGCGTATTATTCATGACAGCACGCGTTTGACAGGCATTTCCCTTGACTGACGCAGCAGCGAGATGCATTAATGGATCAAAAACGAGTGTTTTTCCCATTTTGTATGAGTGTCTGCGTTCTCTTCAATAGATCCCGAGTCTTCACACACGCACACGATTCTTTGTGCTGTGAGTGTAACCGCTCTTCATGGCTATTTAACCGACCAAACTGCACATATAACCACAGAATAAGCCTCAGAAGTTATCAAAGTTAACAGCTTGTTCACATATATTTTCAAAGAAGAGAAGAATGGCTGTGCATTCAATTGTGTTGCATGTTATGCAATGGTCATTTGCAGCTTGCATTTGTAGGAAAGCTTTGATGCTTTTAATGAGAGCGAAATAAAACTGTTTGAATCAGAAAAGGCCGTTGCTGTGCTGTCATCTGTCAGTCACCCCTCACCCCCCTGCACTCCGCCGCTAAACCACGCAAGCTTTTATAGCATTTTTTAAAAATGTGGTGAGAACTGACTGCTGCTGAAACCAAGGGGGTAATCTAGCACTCGGAAAGCATTCCACCCATAGGGGCGGCCATTGCTAACCAAGCCATCACCTGCTGTTAGCATCCCATTGACTCCCATTCATTTTAGAGTCACTTTGACAGTGAATAACTTTACATCTGAGGCGTTTAAAGACTCCATTTGTCCATTGTTTATTTCTAAAGAAACACAACAATGCATAACAGGCTGTTTTTGTAAAAATAGGCTAACGTTTGCGTCATAACCAACGCGACTCTGTCGCACAGTTGAGAAATTACCAAGGGGGTAATCTAGCGCTCTGAAAGCGTTCCAGGGGCTGCCATTGCTAACCAAGCCATCACCTGCTGTTAGCATCCCATTGACTCCCATTCATTTTTGAGTCACTTTGACAGTGAATACCTTTACATCTGAGACGTTTAAAGACTCCATTTGTCCATTGTTTATTTCTAAAGAAACACGACAATGCATAAAAGGCTTCATTACCTTGTATCTTACACTATCGCCCCGCAGAAGCTGTTTTTGTAAAAATATGCTAACGATTGCGTCATAACCAACGCGACTCTGTTGCACAGTTGAGAAATTACCGTATAGACCTGAGGAGACGCTCGCAGGCAATCTTTTACTGTCTATGAGGCAGCCGGGGGGACGTGGAGACATAAAGTCCGATAAAGTCAAGGGAGAAGAATGGGGAGAAGCCGATAGTGAGCCAAAAGCAACGGGAGAAAATATTTAAACAACGTGATTCAGATTTCACTTTCCACAACTACTAGAAGACCTACAGCTGTCAGACAGGAGGCTCACGTCACATCTACGTCGTCAAGCTCAGTCTGAGCCGGTGCAGTTCGCTCAGCCATCAGGAAGTGAGTGCCTCTGATTGGCCTCATTTGGCCCAAAATGATTCATCCAAATCCATTTACAACTACACACATCCATCTCATACTTATTCAGAGAAATAAGTATTCTCAGTGACAGCTTTTTTTAATGCAAGATCTTACACAGAATCAGCTGTTAATGAACAAATGAAATAACGCATAGTTCAATATTTTTCCATCATGTTTGGTGTCTATTTGGTTAGTATATTGCCAAGGGTATTCTGATGGTGGTTTGGAAAGTGAGAAATGCATTGGTAAACTTTAAAGACACTTTAAAGACTTCTAACTGTGTACCGTATGCAAATGAGTTCCACAGGGGAAAGAAGGGTGGGCCACACTGTGCGCCCCATCTGATGCCAGCAGCCAATCACAACAGTGGAATGGAGAAGCGCCGAATTGCAATCTCCTCCTCATCGGAAAGGGATAAAGGTACCCTTTCAACAGACACTCCTTGTTCTGAGTCTGTCTGGCGAGGATGAGACTGTGACAGAGCAATCAAGATCTGAGTCTCCCCTCAAGAGAGACAAATAGTTCACCAAGTTCTGAGTCTGTCCGGCAGGGTTAGACTGTGACAGATACCAAGTTCTGAACATCTGGTTTATCAAGAGTCTACAGCTTGTGAGGCAGCAACAGATACGACAATGTTGTGAGCCTCCAGTCTGTGAGGAAAGAGACATTAACCAACACTACGTTCAGAGTTCAGAGAGCACGTCCAGAGTCTCCGTGCTAGAGAGACCAGAGCGGCTTGACCAACTTCTGAGTGTCTGACCCAAAAAGGTAGAAGATACACAGAGACATTTGCAACAAGGTAAAGCTCAGGAGAGCAAACCTTCACTTAACGGTTCCATGCGTGTTCCAGATTAAGGACCTTCTGCACCTACTTCAGGGCCTCATCTGCGTGTTCCAGATTAAGGACCTTCTGCACCTACTTCAGGGCCTCATCTGCGTGTTCCAGATTTAGGACCTTCTGCACCTACTTCAGGGCCTCATCTGCGTGTTCCAGATTAAGGACCTTCTGCACCTACTTCAGGGCCTCATCTGCGTGTTCCAGATTAAGGACCTTCTGCACCTACTTCAGGGCCTCATCTGCGTGTTCCAGATTTTAGGACCCTTTGCTGCCCCAGGAGATCAGCATCCCACAGATCTTCGTGTTCAAAGCTGTTGAAACGGATTCCAGGTCCTTTCCCCACTGCATTGTCTCCCAGCAAGACCAGTGGAAGAAGTCATCACCATCGGACTGCTTACTCAACCACGTGGAACGTAAATATCACTTAACCAAACCTCTTTCTAGAGACCTTGGCATTGGTGTATATTATCAGCATATAACTTTCTAATTTACATTAGAGGTAATATAACTGATGCTAGTTAATAACAAATAATCTTTTGTTGTTGTTGTTTGTTTGATGCATAAAGGTTTATCACCTTAGTTTCAAAGAAACAACAGTTTCTTTCCATAAGATAACAACTCTTCCACAGCCACACTCAACTTAATCACATGTATTTTATGTATATATGCACTTTATTCCTTTAGCATTCATTGTATTCATTTAGTACTTTTGTTAGTTGTTCTGTTCATCTTTTGTTACGTTTTTTTGTGTGTTTGTTAATAGTTTTGTTTATTGTGTCTTACTTGTGCTGATAATTCAAAAGAGGCTCTACAAGTTAGAAATCTCAGCAATCTTTCAGATAAATCAGCTGACTAACTTCCTCCTTTGAATTTATTCTAAATGACTGGACAGCCTCCTGTCTTGAGTGTTCTCATACAGCCAAGGTAAAATACCTTGACTAGTGTCCCAAACTACAGGGAGTGCAGAATTATTAGGCAAGTTGTATTTTTGAGGATTAATTTTATTATTGAACAACAACCATGTTCTCAATGAACACAAAAAACTCATTAATATCAAAGCTGAATTTTAGCTATGTTAGGGAGATATCTGTGTGTGCAGGTGACTATTACTGTGCATAATTATTAGGCAACTTAACAAAAAACAAATTTATACCCATTTAAATTATTTATTTTTACCAGTGAAACCAATATAACATCTCAACATTCACAAATATACATTTATGACATTCAAAAACCAAACAAAAACAAATCAGTGACCAATATAGCCACCTTTCTTTGCAAGGACACTCAAAAGCCTGCCATCCATGGATTCTGTCAGTGTTTTGATCTGTTCACCATCAACATTGCGTGCAGCAGCAACCACAGCCTCCCAGACACTGTTCAGAGAGGTGTACTGTTTTCCCTCCTTGTAAATCGCACATTTGATGATGGACCACAGGTTCTCAATGGGGTTCAGATCAGGTGAACAAGGAGGCCATATCATTAGATTTTCTTCTTTTATACCCTTTCTTGCCAGCCACGCTGTGGAGTACTTGGACGCGTGTAATGGAGCATTGTCCTGCATGAAAATCATGTTTTTCTTGAAGGATGCAGACTTCTTCCTGTACCACTGCTTGAAGAAGGTGTCTTCCAGAAACTGGCAGTAGGACTGGGAGTTGAGCTTGACTCCATCCTCCATCCCGAAAAGGCCCCACAAGCCTTTGATGATACCAGCCCAAACCAGTACTCCACCTCCACCTTGCTGGCGTCTGAGTCGGACTGGAGCTCTCTGCCCTTTACCAATCCACCCACGGGCCCATCCATCTGGCCCATCAAGACTCACTCTCATTTCATCAGTCCATAAAACCTTAGAAAAATCAGTCTTGAGATATTTCTTGGCCCAGTCTTGACGTTTCAGCTTGTGTGTCTTGTTCAGTGGTGGTCGACTTTCTGCCTTTCTTACCTTGGCCATGTCTCTGAGTATTGCACACCTTGTGCTTTTGGGCACTCCAGTGATGTTGCAGCTCTGAAATATGGCCAAACTGGTGGCAAGTGGCATCTTGGCAGCTGCACGCTTGACTTTTCTCAGTTCACGGGCAGTTATTTTGCGCCTTGTTTTTTCCACACGCTTCTTGCGACCCTGTTGACTATTTTGAATGAAACGCTTGATTGTTCGATGATCACGCTTCAGAAGCTTGGCTATTTTAAGACTGCTGCATCCCTCTGCACTCTCACTATTTTTGACTTTTCTGAGCCTGTCAAGTCCTTCTTTTGACCCATTTTGCCAACGGAAAGGAAGTTGCCTAATAATTATGCACACCTGATATAGGGTGTTGATGTCATTAGACAACACCCCTTCTCATTACAGAGATGCACATCACCTAATATGCTTAATTGGTAGTAGGCTTTCCAGCCTATACAGCTTGGAGTAAGACAACATGCATAACGAGGATGATGTGGTCAAAATACTAATTTGCCTAATAATTCTGCACTCCCTGAACTTATAACACCAGTTAGTTAATTAGAATCTCTTGAAGAATCGGAAATACATTTTGGTCCAAAAATAACAAAAACTACAACTTTATTCAGCATTGTCTTCTTTTCCGTGTTATTTTCAATCCTCAAATAAAGATTCAAACGGTTATGAATCAGTGTATTGATTCATGATTCGAATTGCGTGCCAAACTTCCAAACTGCTGAAATCACGTGACACTGGCGATCCGAATCATGAACCAATCTGCTGATTCATGACAGTTTGAATCTATATTTGAGGATTGAAAACAAGCGAAGAGAAGACAATGCTGAATAAAGTCACACCAAGTAAAACCAAAATGCATTTTCAATGCTTCACTGAATTGTTCAGTGTTGCTGTGAGATGCGTTATGGTTCTGCAGGGATCTTTGTTTGGAACTATTTTTGCAGCTAAAATCTAAAAAAACAGTCAGCATCTAAAACATAAGTGACTTTTTTATAGAAGTGTCATATGAAATCAGTGTCATTTTCAGTCGTGACTCGTGATGGTATTTAGGAAAACAGCCTTCTTGGTTCTGCCATGTAACTTAACTGTAGGCGATCACATGCTGTTATAAATATAAAAACTCAACAATTTCTAACGAATTTTAACCGTGTATGATGAGCGGCACTCATTTGTTCTGATTTCTCCACGGGAGGCTGTGTGAGCATCAACAGCGTACCTTGTTACCTTCAGTTCATTATTCATTACACTATTATCCACTATCAATTGCCACTTACACTGACTAAATTAATGTAGAATCATTCTTGCATTTTGGTAATTCCCTAGTTATTTTTTGACGTTTATTATCAGGATATGGTCGGGCAAGTAAATTACTCTTTCACTTCCCCCTTCAAAAAATCCACTTGTCCTGGACAAGATTTCACTGCAAACTGTGTGCAGCCAATGGCCGTATAATATGCAATCGTGTAGCATTATGGCGCATTCACACGGGGCGTAGGCGTTTACACTTGACGGAGGGCGTGGCTGAAGCTGGGTGCTGACGCGATCGTCATAGTGACAACAGCCAATCACATTGACTTGCCGCTTGGACCAAAAAACAACACAAAAAAAGCGCCTTTTTATGACAGCTAGTCTGTGAGACGAAATGGATGCCGATTTGGTTGTATGTGTGAGTGCGATTGCCCGTGTAGTTGTTGTCAGTGCACTGCACAGGTGCACGAAGCTGTTAAGTACTTTAAATCCTGAAAAAGCGCTGACAGCGGGAAGAATATCACATAGTGGTCCGGGAGCTGCGTCTGGATGGTTCACGGAGCAGTATTGAATGCAATTGGCTAGGGTCTGCTGTAGGATAGTTGTAGCCTAGAAATCTAGACGCACCCTAGCGGCAGCAAATTTAATTTGCCCACAAGTGTGGTCTAGCAACTCTCAATTCCTATCTGAGCTGTATTCCTCAGAATCTGGACGGCCCAATCACATCGTGTAGGTAGGCTATAGAGTCGTCGGGCGGGGCCATAATGACGACGGCCGAGTTGCGTTTGTGTGCTTCTAGTAACACAGTCTTCTAGTAAACACAGAAACTGGCGAACGGCGGCGGTCTTTCGAATCAGCTCTGCCCGCGCCTCCGGAAGACTTGGAGTTAAGCTTTCCTCTGAGAAAAGAACAAAGAGCGGCACTGAAGTCATTCTTAAAAAGGGAAGATGTGTTCGGAGTTTAGCCGACCGGATACGGCGAATGTTTAATCAGTCAGCGAGCTCCCCTTCACCGTCGTTGCTCCGGTTGGTGTACCGCTATCCTATCGCATGCAGAGGGAGTTTGAAAGACAACCGTTTATCCCGCCCCTCGGACTGAGCCCTGTCTATGGTGAGTTTCCAGACCAAACATCTTGATGTGGGTCTGGCTTGTCAGGCTAGGATAGTTGCATACGGCGATCTGATTGGATGACGCCTGCGCTGGCGCTTGAAAAGTTGAGAAATCTTCAACTTCTGCCGCTTGCAACGCGAGTGAAGCGCCGCGACGGGAACCCACAATTCAGTTTGGCAACGGATGATGTCACCCATTCAAAGTAAATGGGAAGCGTTAACGCCTACACCCGTGTGAATGCAGCGTTACTGCACCACATTCATGGGAAAAGTAGGAAGTGCTGCAAGGGGGATAACTGACAGAGAACAGAGCCTTATGTATCATGTTGTATGTATGCCTCATGCATCACTGGCCAAACTGGCTAGTAAGTTTTTATTAACACGGGTCCGCCAAAATGAATTTTAACCTTGCGGGTTGGCGAGAGTTAATTTAGAACCCTGGTTACATCCTAGGGACAATTTCTAGGGTTGTAAATGGACCTGTAAGAATGTATCTGGACAATGTTTGCCCTTAAATAAGCCACATACCCTCTATGTAGATATCAGAGAACAATTAAACATTATTTCAAGTCATTCTAGGGCACCTTTAAGCCTTATCTGTGAAACTGGGGAATAAAGTTATTTGCATGATACAAGCTCGCAATTATGAGTTATGACGTCGGAATTGTGTGATAAACTCGTCATTCTGATTTCCCAACAATGCTAGGAAGACTGTTTCAGATTTTAGATGCTAAATAGGAAAATGATCGACTGCCTGCAGGTATGACAATACATTTAAAAATACTGTTCATCTCTGGATTTATTGCTCAGTGTTATTTCAGGGTCTGGATCTTCTCTCACCTGAGAGAGTACATCCTGCATTTTATTGTATTATAATAACTATTTATTACTGCTAAAATCTTACTAGGCAAGGCTTGGCATATTAATTGTTCTAGGAACATCAAAACATATTCAAATGTCTGTGCATTTTGTGCTAGTCCATAATAATGTTCTTGTGGTCTTTTGTAGCGTAGTTAGGGCCCAAACAAAAACTCCCCCAGGCCCCTATCTGAAATCAAGTGTTGCACGGGTAACCTTTGTGTGCAAACAATTCCAATGTGGACATTGCAGGCATCAATGTCCTGCCTTCGTTTCTTCATTGCCTGATAGGGCAACGAAGACACAAGTCAGTTGCAACAAGTTTTCTGATGCAGCCAACGTCTAGCCGGAGTGCTAAATTACTACTTATGTGTCTGGCTATCACCAGACCAAGCTCAATTTAAAATTGATAATTGGTCTGGGGAGTCTGCTCTGTATATTCTACTGCACGGGAGGCGTGATCGACCGGCATAATTTCAATGACTCTGTATCCAATTGGATAGTCCTTCAACCAATCAGACCACAAGAGGCATGATCAATAGGCAACAACCCATCATTTCTCTATCTGTCGTATTAAACCCACCAATAGCACGCCAGGTGGATAAGCCTGTCTGTAATTGGTTCCCGCAAAATTGTAACAGAAGCAGTAGAAATGAATGTAGAGGTTTCCTGACTGAGTTTCAGGGCAAAATCAAATCGCAGGCAGATCAGGCTGGGTTTACCCAGTCTAACTTCTTATGAAGCCGCTGCAGAAATGTAGCGGCTTAATTTCCTGCTGCTTCTCTGTCAGTAAAATATTTCAGAGAGGTGTACACCAGCCTGATTAGCAGTAGTCTAAGATCTTTTAAAGAATGTCAGTAAGCGAACAGTTAACTGGAGCCATTGATTTCCATAGTAGGAAAAAAAATACTATGGAAGTCAATGGCTCCAGTTAACTGTTCGCTTACTGACATTCTTCAAAATACATTCCCTTGTGTTCAGCTGAAGAAAGAAATTTATACAGGGTTGAAACAACTTGAGGGTGAGTAAAGGCTGACAGAATTTTCATTTTAAAGTAAACTATCCCTTTAAACATCAGCATTGTGTATTTTCAGCGATTCAATTTGCAATGTAAAGGAAGCGGTGACAGTTCCACACAGAAAAAAAAGGTGTCAAAATTGTGCCTTTAGGGTTTCTGTTTCTCACGCAAAGCTATTGCATGACTTGCAATTTAGTATACAAGTCACATGGACCACTTTAGTGGTACCTTTTAGAGCGTAAAACTCCATCTCATTTATTTTCACTGTATAATAAACATATTTTTTACAATATATAATTTTCAAATTTTTTTATGTTTTATCATTTAAAACCATTACTGTTACACATACTTACACGTTATAATCCGTACTATGGAAGATCGGGCCTTCTGCAGCCCCTAGTCTGTGGAATGCTCTCCCTGACCGACAGACTGTAAATGCTTTTCAGCGTGGTCTTAAAACCCGCTTTTTTTTAATAGCAGAGCTTTTAATTGATTTGTTACTTCTTAATTTTTCAGTTTTATTTATTTTATTTTATTTACTTATTTATTGTTGTTGATTGTTTTAATTCTGTAGCACTTTGAGATTTTGTTTAATATAAAGTGCATTATAAATAAAATGTATTATTATTATTATACTTAAAACTAATAATTTGGAATGTTACTCATCATATGCAAATATGAGGAGTTTTACATGCACAAGCACCACTCACATGTTCTTCACACAATGTAAAGAGTTGCACGCTTAAAAACAAAACATACTTCAGTAATATAGATATCTTGAAGTATAACCTCTTTAATGTCAATGTTATGTTAGGGAAAATCTTTTATACATGTATATCTAAACACAGAAACACACCGCTCACAAATCAATATAATTGAGAAGTCACTTTGTTCTTATTCATAATTAGTTCTGCTGCTAACAAGTACTGTATTTAATTCTACATACCCACGTACAAAATTAGACTTAACAAAAAGACTTAATATAAAAAATAAATAATATTCAGAAGCTTTAAACTGTAGTCAATGAGACAGCAGTCCCTGCTAATAATTTTACTGTGCTCATCAATAGGTGAAGGCTTCTTAGAAAACCTATTAAAATATGCCACACAACAATACTTGTATGAAGAGATATCTCAAGGTCTCTGTATACACTGGTTCAAACAAAATACTGTTAAAAATAAAGATAAAACTATGCATTTTACATGAGCTTTGCTAGATAAATAACCCCTTTTGACTTGAAATATTCTGTTGCCACACAGTTTCTGTCTAGGCACTTTTAACATGCACTGTGCTTCTACACAGTTCACCGGGAGTGTTATTCTACACATGTACTAATCGCATTTTTTACTTTAGTAAATAGAAATGATAGGAAAGACCAGGTAGAGAGGGTGAATCTTCAGGTACCCCGAAATCAACTTCTGACATTATTTTCATGACAATTAAACAACCCCCTTTCTACAGATATATAAAATCTGTAATACTTCTTTTCCATTTAATTGATAAATAAGTTAAAAAGAACAGCATTTATTCAAAATAGAAATCTTTTGTAAGAAGATAAATCTTTACTATGAATTTATCACAAAAAAAATGTCTAGATAATACAAGATGCTACTCTCTTAGAAGAAAAGGTTCTATATAAACCTTAAAAGGTTCTATCGGTGCTACGTATAGTTGGAACTCCTAAAAAGTTCACTGCAAAAAATGCTTTTCTTACTTAGTATTTTTGTCTTGTTTCTAGTCCAAACATCTAAACATTCTTAAAACAAGAAGCATTTACTAGACAAGCAAAAGTAATTGTCTTATTTTGAGGGAAAATAACTCTAATTAAGAGAGTTTTTGCTAAGATAAGAAATGCATTTTTACTTTGATAAGATATGCATTTTTTGCAGTGTTCTATATAGAAAAGGGTTCTTTCTTGTCCTTATAGAACCCTTTTAGCATAAAAGGGTCTTTGGAGTATACTCAGCTATACTTCTATAATATAACCTTTTAAGGGTTCCAAATACGTTGCGCCGATAGAACCTTTTCTTATAGTACAGTAACAATAGGACAACAAAAACAAACAAAAAAAAAAAACATTTATATTGTTACAAAACATTTCTATTTTAAATAAATGCTGTTCTTTTTTAAACTTTATTAATTAAAGAATCTTGAAAAAAAAAATCGTGTTATAAAAAAATATATTAAGCAGCACAACTGTTTGCAACATTAATAATAAATCAGCATATTAGAATGACCTCTGGAGGGTCATGTGACAGAAGACTGGCGTCATGGCTGATGAAAATTCAGCTTTGCATCACAAATAAATTATATTTTAAAGTATATTAAAATAGAAAACCATTATTTTAAATTTTAATATTTCACAATTCTCCTGTATTTTTGATCAAATAAATGCAGGCTTGATGAGCATAAGAGACTTGTTTCAAAAATATTAAAAATAGTGTTGTTTCTGAACTTAGACCAGTACTATATACATCTATAATATAGGTAAATATATTATAAATATATGTGTTTTTTATTCTATTAAACACATTTTTTTGAACATTATAGCAATGAATTATAATTGTGGGGAAATTGTGCTTAAATGTCATGAAAATAATCACAAGTAAACATCCTAGAAATAGGCTTCATTGTCTTTATGCAAAATACATTATTTAGATTTTAAAGTAAAACATGACTTTTTTAAATGCGCAGTAATAATAATGGCTTTTTTTAGTAAGATGGATCAAAAATTAGCATAAATGTATATCTTTCCACAAGAGCGTAAACACAAAGAGACATGCAAAAAAAAACAACAACAATGCCAAACGGATTAAAAAAAGTGACCTGAATACAAGCACCTCCGTTCTATACCGCATCTCTCCGCAAAGTCTAGAGCTATCCAAAACTTTACATTTTCATCCATATGAATATCATATGACAGGTAGCATATTCACAGCAGTAGAAAATGTTTTCAAAAGCCTACAATCACACAGCAATGGACACAAGAGAAAGCACTTTAAAAAGCGAGACAGTTGTTACAGTATGATACACGATGCTGTGCTCTCCAGACACAGCATCGCTGTACTTGGCATTATGGGTACATGTGGATCACTCAGCTGCAGAGAGATCCTCCTCCTCAGCGTAAGCGCTCATGTAGCTGCCGTTGAGATGAGCTTGAGGAGATCTGTCATCACTACCCAAAGAGCCTGACCCGTCCATGTCACTGTCATACTCCTGGTCCACCTGCTCGTAGCTCCTTTCCATCTGCAAAATCAAACCATAAACATCCATTCAGTAAATTGGACTGAAACCAGAAAGGCGTAATGCTTCGTTTAAAGGGGTACTTCAGGGCTTTAAACTGGGTCATCAATGTAGTAGAAATGTGAAATTATTGAATTTGGTGCCTTATAGACTGAGAAAAGACAGAAAATGTATTTTTGTCTCATGGGGATGAAAGACTACAATTCCCAGAATGCTTCGCTGCCCTGTGAGGCCATTCCCAAAGCCACCTACTGGATTACTGTGACTGAGTTGGAGAAGACACTACAATTAAAAACTGAACGTGTCTGTTCAATATAATGAGTGAGTCACTGCGCGAGTATCAAAGCACTGAGCACTAACTGCACGAGTGAGATAAATGAGCTGATGAGCTCTCGTGATGAGAGCTGAGGTAATCGCGACTACTCTCACAGCATACATTCACAACGCGAGTTCAGTCTGGCGCGTTTCAGTTCATGCCTTTGCAAGCTTACCATCCTTTATAGAAATTAATTTGAGAAATTAAAAGACTTTCATTGCTCACTATAGCTCCATTTAAATGAGTGCCTGCAGCTGCGAGCTGAGCTGTGAGTGTGATCACCATCCCCCAAGCGCGAGTTCAAAACATGCGGAAATGGCTCCCTCTGCTGGCTGTTGTCTTTAGCCTTTGGCCAAACATTCCTCCTATGATGCAAATATCGTCAATTTGCGTCATAGGAGGAATTTTTCCAGAAATAAAATGCAATAATCTCTTATCTCATGGGCATATGAGGGGGGAAATCACAATCATTTGAATATACTCCAGGGTTTCTACTGAAACAAAGCCATATGCTAATCGCTGAAGTAACCCTTTAAATAACCAGGGCTTGGTTTATATATTTTATTGTATTCTCCTCAAAATGCACCTGTAATACCCCCATGCCTCCAATCTTACATCGAAAAGAAAGGTACAGGAAGATATTGTCTTCGTTCTGAGGACTTATTTTTATTATCTGTCCCTCAAGTCCGGACAGAACTGGGAAAAGGCGTTTTCAAGTATGCGGCGCCCTGCGCTTGGAATCACCTGCAAAATGTGCTGAATCTTAAAGAACCAGTGTCATTGGTTGCTTTTAAATTACTTTTAAAAAACATGGATGCTACACATACTGGCTGTAGATGTTATGACTGACTCAATTATGAAGGACGATCCTTGCTGTTGTTTATCGCTTGCGATAATATGTGAAATTCTGACTTCTTATGACTTTATAATTATTTATTACTTGTACAAACTGTTATATGTAGATGCCATATGTCTTTTCTGGTTAAATAAAGGTATAATAATAATAAAAATAATCGCGTTGCACATTATAATCAATCACACACTCTTACTCACTGCAATCTGCACACTCATCATAAACAACAAAGCAGAGATGTACACTCACCTAAAGGATTATTAGGAACACCATACCAATACTGTGTTGACCCCGTTTCGCCCTCAGAACTGTCTTAATTCTACGTGGCATTGATTCAACAAGGTGCTGAAAGCATTCTTTAGAAATGTTGGCCCATATTGATAAGATAGCATCTTGCAGTTGATGAAGATTTGTGAGATACACATCCAGGGCACGAAGCTCCCGTTCCACCACATCACAAAGATGCTCTATTGGGTTGAGATCTGGTGACTGTGGGGGCCATTTTAGTACAGTGAACTCATTGTCAAGTTCAAGAAACCAATTTGAAATGATTCGAGCTTTGTGACATGGTGCATTATCATGCTGGAAGTAGCCATCAGAGGATGGGTACATGGTGGTCATAAAGGGATGGACATGGTCAGAAACAATGCTCAGGTAGGCTGTGGCATATAAACGATGCCCAATTGGCACTTAGGGACCTAAAGTGTGCCAAGAAAACATCCCCCATACCATTACACCACCACCAGCCTGCACAGTGGTAACAAGGCATGATGGATCCATGCTCTCATTCTGTTTACGCCAAGTTCTGACTCTACCATCTGAATGTCTCAACAGAAATCAAGACTCATCAGACCAGGCAACATTTTTCCAGTCTTCAACTGTCCAATTTTGTTGAGCTTGTGCAAATTGTAGCCTCTTTTTCCTATTTTTAGTAGAGATGAGTGGTACCCGGTGGGGTCTTTAGCTGTTGTAGCCCATCCGCCTCAAGGTTGTGTGTGTTATGGCTTCACAAATGCTTTGCTGCATACCTTGGTTGTAACGAGGGGTTATTTCAGTCAAAGTTGCTCTTCTTTCAGCTTGAATCAGTCGGCCCATTCTCCTATGGCCTCTAGCACCAACAAGGCATTTTCGCCCACAGGACTGCCGCATACTGGATGTTTTCACGCTTAAAATTGCTTAAATCACCTTTCTTTCCCATTCTGACATTCAATTTGGAGTTCAGGAGATTGTCTTGACCAGGACCACACCCCTAAATACATTGAAGCAACTGCCATGTAATTGGTTGATTAGATAATCGCATTAATGAGAAATTTAACAGGTGTTCCTAATAATCCTTTAGTTGAGAGTACTTAAATCCAGCATTTTTTGAGTATGAGCCCATTCAGTAGCCTAGTGAAATACATACATACCTAGTGAAGTACATATTTCCATTTGATTTGACAGTTTATTTTATTAAATATCTAAAAATCTAAAAGGTGTCTAAAATCTTTATAAAGTCTAAAATCTAAGATCTAAAAGAAAATCTATTAGAAAGAAGATCTATTAGAAAATCTAAAATCTAAAAAATCTTAGTTGCTTTTATTACAGTAAGTCATTCTCTTCAAATACTATTGAAGTAGGGCTGCACGTTTTCAAGTTTTTCATTAACCGTTAACCGAGGCCCTTAGCGGTTAATACTCGGTTAACCATGGTGTGCGTCAGGGTTATTATTTTTAGTTTATTAATTTGACGACCACCATCTCCGTAGTGAACGCGCCTATATAGAGAAATGCACATCATGGATTACCTAATCAGAGAGTAGCCTATTTCTTTTCGTTTTAAATTGTTAAAAGACATTTCAAGTTTCTTAAGATCTATTTCATGTCTGCGAGGCGTACGCTGAGTTTCGTTAAATTAGGATGAGATGCGCTCCAGTTCACGAGCAATGCAAGCGGCCGCGAGGGCTCCTGCACGATTAGAGCATGTAACGTTAGTAAAATATGCAGCCGAGAATGATTCACACAGACACAGCGTTTGACTCGCGCGGCTGAGCCTCTCCCGGCAGAGAGTTCAAGCATCTGTGGACTCGTCCCTTCAGCTCTGGCCATCTTGCTTTCAGTCCGCGATTAGCTTTTTTGTTTTCTTCATTACAGTTAAAGTAACGTCTGCTTTTCTCTAGTCATTCACAAGTTTCTCACTTCAAACTTTCTTTCTTCTGCTCCGTTATGCACATCGCGCGCGGCTCCCGCTCTGCTTCTGCCCTAATGCGACTTTTAGTCCAGTCCGACGTATGTTATTTTCCTCTTCATGACGCATATTTTGACTGATGCGACTCATACTCCGGAGCAACTTATAGCCTGAAAGATGCGGTAAGCACTGCATTGCAATACTTGCATTTTGCCCCGTTACTCTCATTTTTAAAGTGCTCCCACGCTTTCTTTGCCCGCTTCACTGCCCGCTTAGAAAGCTGGTCATGACTTCTTCTTGTGGATATTACAAATGTCTGGGAACGCTCTGGCGGTCTCTAGGGGTGCAAACATATATTACAACTAAATTCAAGGCACGTCATTGACGCCACTTAACCGAGCAAAATGTTTCACTCGGTTACGCAATTTTTAACGGTTAATCGGTCAATCGGTTAACCATGGACACCCCTATATTGAAGTTAGAAATGTGTATACCAATGTCGTATGTAACTTTAGAGACAGTTCCTAAATGTGTGAATATTGAATGTCCAACGTCTGCCATTTTTATGCCAGTCACATTAGATGCGCTGTTGTTCGGCTGTGATCTTTGTTTGAAACTATTTTCGCTGCTGAAATAGAACAAAATCACAACCACTGTATGATGAATGAATCTCCGATGTACATTGCACATACGGTATATTAAAATAAAAGAGTTATTTTAAATTGTTATAATATTCACAATACGACTACCATATTTTCCATTTTTTAAATTAACTATTAGCCTAAATATTTATTAAAATTACATAATGTATATACATCAATGCATCAAGAAATTATTATTAAAACAGTAAATCTGCTTGGTATTACAAAAATACAACATAAGTTACAACATAAAAAATATTAATCTTGTAAGAACGGTTCACACTTTTCACATTTAGAGGAAACAAAAGTGTTACGGTAAGTAAACACAGTCATATTGATAGCTATCAGAGGCAGACAGGCATGAAAACGTGTTTAAAAGTCAATCTTTGAAAGGATCACCTGTGATCCTGTTTCTTATCTATGAAAACTAGAGCAGCACACTGTGATACAGCTGAGCTACATGTTGTGCAAATTATTTCATCTGAACATGCACAGTGAGCTCTTTGAGGTGCGTAGGGAACAAGGAGCCCTGCATTATGAGCATTAGAGTTTTCAAAACATTACTATTGTAATTGCAAACGCATCAATGCAAACTGGGTATTGATCTAGTGAGTTGAATCCAGAAAAAATTGACAGTGGTGTAAAGATCACATATTTGACATTTGCTATTCTCCCACGACCAAACCCACCACTATCTGTTGATTACCATCGCACTGTTTAACCGTTAGTTCATCAGCCTCCAGATATTAGTTGGTAAGTTGGTTTCAACTGGTAATGACGTGAAGACAACATCAATAAGGTGACTTTACTTCCATGGTGCTATAACAATATAAGTCACAAAGATTTTCTAGGAATAGCTCGGCAAAATGTGTTAGTATTAATTTGACGTTAGTATTACTAATGTATTCTGCTCGTGTTACATAAATGAAGGTCAATGTGGTTTTAAAATAAAAATCAGACATACCAGTGAGGGTTTAGATTTAGAATCCCTGCTTTTCCTCCTGGACGTTGAGTTCTCCAGCCTTTCCCTGCTACTGCCCCTTCCTTTATCCCTCTTTTTATCTTTCTTGCCTCTGAAAATGGACAGGAGAAATTAAGATTTTAATAATAATAAACATGATAATGCAATAGTGTCAGAGCCAAATTGTCAAGCAACCTTTTAGATGGTGATGGTGACCTGGCTCTCCGCTTTGGTGACCTGGATCGAGATCTACTTCTTTTCTTATGTCCTCTGTAAGATAAAAAAGACATTGGTAATATTGTTAAAAACTTTGTCTTGTTTTCCAGTAATTATATCTGAACATTTTTCCTAAAAAAATTATACATTTATAGAAATTGTTTATTAAAGTTGCAGTAAGCTACTTTCTGAGAAGTGGACCGGTGTTGAAAGAAGTCCGGAAATTTTTTGCCAATTAGCAGTAAGGGGCAGTAAGGGGCAGAAAGGGGCGCAGTAATACAGTCATTAGGAGGGAGGTGCCGATGTTGCATTATGTATCATAGCAACCAAAGCATTCAGCTGGCTAAAAATGCAAACACGGCCTAAGGGCCGCTTTGAAGAAGCTCAAATATAAGACAGCTCTATAATGTTTACCATTTTTGGACACTATATAATTAAATGAAGAGGGTTTTTTTTTTCTTTCAAAAATCTGAACAATTTGAGAATGAGCAGGTGCTTCTTTTTACTGGTGCTGTAAATCAAGGCTTACCATTTTTAGCTTGCATATGCTCTCGAAATTATAGCCTGGTTTTACCAGACTCTTGTACATTTCATTTGTACAGAGAGTCTGGCCACTCTCCATTGACAAGCATTTACTTCCATGAAGGCAGGTTGTCTGTTGAAGTTTAAAACTATTTGGTCGTGCCGTATGTCATTCGCCCTTCGCCTGTTTCTCACGTGAAAACCCATAAAAATAAATGTGCACGCCACCTCAGTAATAAAACCTAAAACTTGTGCATTTGGATTGTGATTTATTCACTCTTTGTAAGACTGGCCAATCTATAGAACAATGAATAAAGGTGACTTGACTTGACATAATTTCTCTCTCATCCACCCATGACCCACCCACAGCTATAGTGTTCCTGCATTTTTGCTGGCACGCATAAGCGTTTGAAGTTAGGAACACCAATGCTACCAAATAAAAAAAGTTCATTTTGAGCCCTATAAATATATTTTTTTCTCATAGCATATTTTTTTGCAGGTTTACCAAAAGACACTTTCTTCTGACCTGCTTGTACTGCGAGAACGTCTGGAACCAACGTAGCCTTTGGAAGGCATCCTTCCCTTTTTGTCCCGTGGCCTCTTTTCATCCCATTCATCGCTCTTCCTAACTTTACTGTCCTTTTCCTTCCTTCGGTCCCTGTGTTTAGGAGACAACATTGGTTTAAAATGTTCTTTTTTTCTGAGAATTAGAGAATAAAGAGCAAAATCTGAGAATAAAGTGGCCAGTGTGGTGGTGCAGGTTAACCTGGAATGAGATCGACTTCGGCTGTGTTTCCTTTCTCGGGATCGTGAGCGTCTCTTATGGGACCCACGTGAGGCGTTCACCCTCTGCCGTGACCTCTGGGATGGGCGTCCCCTTTAAACACCATTGATAAAATTTATTGTTAAATAATTAAAAGTTATTGCTGTAGCAATGAGAAAAAAAAAAAAAATATTAACACCAAAAATGAAGTAAAATTTTTGTCCAATTAGGGGTGTGATGAGATCTTGTGCCACTAGATCTCAAGACTAAACTGTGACATTCATTACAAGATGATGAATTGAAACATTTCAAAGGCAACTGCAAACAATTTACTAGTTTTGTATTTCATCATTGAGGAGATCTTAAAAATACTGTGTAAAAATCTGCTCTCATCTTGTTCTTGTGAACCCAATCTTGTGTCTCGTCTTGTCTCATGAGATAAGTGTCTCCTCACACCCCTATGTCCAATTATACAAATATAAAAAGTATTGGAAGAAACCAAGAGTTTGCGAAGCAAGTTCAGTTGCATGAACAAAGGCACTTACTCTCTAGGTAACCGAACAACACCTTTTGCAGGAGTGACCCGCTAACAGCCAATCATGTAACACTATCAAGTTTGGTTTAGTAACAGAACCTGTGTGGAGTGATGAGTGTCAGCTCACCAGTACGGCAGTTTTGGGGGGGATTTTATAAGTCTGACCATAGTCAAACCAATGTTGTCTGCAAATTATGCAAGACCGTCATCCCAACCAATACTAGTAATACCACAAACTTGTTTTACCACTTTAAAGCCTTTCGTCAGACTGCGCACACACCACGTCCGTTTCAGGAAGTGTTTATACGCCGTTGTGCTATTTTTTAAACAGAGATGAGAAGTAAGGTACACAACGTGACGATGTTTACTTTAATAAACTTTACCAAAACCACACTACGAAAAAATTGCGTAAACCAAGTAAACCCAGTATTACTGAATAACAACTGAGCATTCTCTATACTTCCATAGAGAGCTATGCAAGTGAAAAACAGTTCAGTCAAAGTTTTTTGAAGAGACACGATATGATGAACAGATTGAATTTAGGCTTTTATTCACATATAAATATTAATCAACTTGCAAGAACGTGCAAGAACCAATGAGGTTCATCTTTGTGTTACACAGCACATTTAAGCTTCCACAAGAACCAATGAGGTTCATTCTTGTGTGATATGCAGCATGTTTGAGCTTCCACAAGAACCAATGAGGTTCATTCTTGTGTGATATGCAGCATGTTTGAGCTTCCTCAAGAACCAATGAGTTCTTTCTTGTGTTCCGCAGCACATTTGAGCTTCCTCAAGAACCAATGAGGTTCTTTCTTGTGTTCCGCAGCACATTTGAGCTTCCTACAGAATCAATGAGGTTCGTTCTTGTGTGATATGCAGCACGTTTGAGCTTCCTCAAGAACCAGTGAGGTTCTTTCTTGTGTTATGCAGCATGTTTGAGCTTCAGTAAGAGGTTTGTTCTTGTGTTTCAAGCAGGTTCGGTTGATCTTCTGTTTATGTTCGCTGATCAATGTTTAAATGTGAATAAAAGCCCACTCCACGTTTTTTGAAAATAGGCTCATTTTCCAAGTCCCTTAGATTTAAACAGTTGAGTTTTACCCTTTTTGAATCCATTCAGCCGATCTCTGTATCTGGCGGTAGCACTTTTAGCATAGCTTAGCATACATCATTGAATCATATAGGTCCATTAGCATCAGTGATCTAAAAAATGACCAAAGACTTTCAGTATTTTTCCTATTTAAA
Organism: Pseudorasbora parva; assembly: GCF_024679245.1. Taxonomy (NCBI): domain Eukaryota; kingdom Metazoa; phylum Chordata; class Actinopteri; order Cypriniformes; family Gobionidae; genus Pseudorasbora; species Pseudorasbora parva. Next base: position 14,989,831 of record NC_090174.1, on the reverse strand, counting down.
ACTTGAATCTTCTATAGTTACATTGTGTACTAAGACCAACGAAAGATGAAAAGTTTCTATTTTTTTAGACCGTTATAGCTAAAAACTACTTTCTCATGCCGGCGTGGGAACTTTGCGACTGTCATGGGTGTCTTCTGTCAACATAAACAGCATGACGATCTGCTTGCTCAGAGAGCGTTGTAACCATGGAGACGTTTGTGAGAGACGATTCAGAAGATATTTACTTTGGTGCAGATCCCGAACCATATCTATTTGAACCGGAATAACAGTTACACTGAAGACGAGCTTTTGAAATGTGAAAGAGAAAGTCTGGCTGAACAGACTGTGGCAGAAGGTACGAGGAGAGCAGATCCAAACTGGTGAGTCAGAGAAGAGTCAAAATTCAAGGAAAAATGGTCTGACATGGATTCGGTCTGCCGACCTTTTGATTTTGACTAACGTGATATTAGGGCTGTAACGATACACCAAACCCACGATTCGGTTCGTATCACGATTTTTGACCCACGGTACGATACAAACCTCGATATGGGGGGGACAAAACAGTTTTATTCTGTACAGTATTCTGTAGCCTATTTTGCCGTCAATACCATATATCTGTATGGTCAATAGGCTACTGCCGACGTTTTCTTTGCGGTACCAATAGGCAATATATATTTAACATGAAGTATAGGGCCTCCTGTACATCAATACCAACAGAAGCGCCCCGCATCAGACACGCTTCTGGTGTGCAAAGAAAGAGAAAACGCCACGCAGCCGCCCCGCGGATGACACGCAGCAGAAACGCCACGCTCACACCACGTTGCCAGCCGGTTGGGGAAGCTTCTTGAAACACTTACGGCAAATTGTGTGGGTCTTGTCTACTACACGATTGCCATCCTTGTTCTCCACCGGGTAGCTGAAATGTTGCCATACTGCTGACTTAAAAGTTGGTCCTGGACAGGAAGGATAATTCTGGGAGTTGGAAGAGGTGTGTCGCGATTCTGCCTTCTCACATCGCGATACAGGTTCGTGGACCTGCGTATTGCGATTTCGATTTCATATCGCATATCGTTACAGCCCTACGTGATATGTGAATGAAATATGCTAAGACTGCTTATTATGAAGACAGAGAGAGTGCGCTCTCCGTTATTTCTCTCTGTCACTCAGTTAACATGCGCCCAGTCATCTCACTCATAAATAAACTGTAAATCGTAAATAAAAAAAATTGTAAATAAAAAACTGATCAAATAAGGCTTTGACGGGACAAACATTTTTTTGGTGGCCGCCAAGTAATTTTCAATGCATGACACGCTCCAAAGCCTTGGAACAGAACGTAACATCACTAACGTAGTATTTTGTCCCATAGAAACTGTAGATAAACAATACCGGCAATTAAACATTCTATTAATCAAAACTATACACTACCTCACCAGAATGCTAAAAATAAAACTACTTACATTATATACTGTATAAACCAAATGGCCGCGCAAAACCCCCACATTTAGTGATTTCATTCATAGGTTAGCAAAAGACAACAGCAGTGCTTTTCAATCCGGTTGCTCAAGCTAACTAAAATATAATAATGTAACACTTACAGCCATGGGGGAAGATACACTTCGCCCTGTCTGGCAATATTCTTTAGAGGCCATACCGTGGTAACACTGTCCATGTTTTCCAAATAGTCATCTGGTCTCAAATGCTTTGAGCAAACACGCAGTTTCTTGTTTGAATCTACCGGTGTTTTAAAATCTATGGTTAAGAGCAGTCAACCACTGATCCTCCAACATTATTTGATTTTCATTGGTCTGTGAAAAATGATGGTAGTAGTATACAACTTCGACTCTTCGACTCCCATCACAGCTCTTTACGACACACAGAACCATATGGTTAATCACACAGTAAATCCACTACATAATTTGCCAGCTGAAACGACACAAACTTAGTGCCAGTCGGAAGTTACCTATCTGAGGACTACTTTCAGGCGGTGCGTAATATAATTGCGCCGCTGAACCCATGGTACGACCGTAAAGTTCCATAATTCTTACGCAGGAATGAAAAAATAGGTCCTATCTAAATCGGTATAAAAATCTAACTTTTAATTTTCCGTTGGTCTTAGTACACGATGTAACTACAGATTAGTCAAGTTTTAATTTGGAAAAATATTATCTTTGAAAAAATAAAGTCTTCGCCAGATACAGAGATCGGCTGAATGGATTCAAAAAGGGTAAAACTCAACTGTTTAACTTTAAGGGACTTGGAAAATGAGCCTATTTTCAAAAAAAGTGGAGTATTCCTTTAAATCTGTTCTTCATATAAAACGATTGTGTCTACTTCAGAAAAATTGTCTAGTCTAAAAACTGAACCGCTCAATTCATATGGATTGGTTTTGGATCTCTTTATGAACTTTTTGAAGCATCAAAGTGGTAGTTGTGTAGCTGTCAATGGAGGGACATAAAGCTCTTAGAGTTCATCAAAAAGATATTCAATTGTATTTCGAAGATGAATGTAAGTCTTACAGGTTTGAAACAACATGAGGGTGAGTAATTAATGACAGAATTTAAATTTTTGGGTGAACTATCCCTCTGAAGCACAGATCTGATATGTTGACCATATCTGACTTTTTATCCCACCTCATTTACATTCACTACTGGTATCTGATATTTGTGCTTACATTAATCCCTGCCCAAAATGATTCTGTTGGTGATCGCTTTACTGTGTGATATGGTTGGCCCTCATGGGAATGGCCCTACTAAAATTATTCCATAATTCATGTCAAGCGGCCATGATTATTTGTCAGCATGGATAAGTAAAAAAAAAAATTTTAATGTATGTTTTCAGCACAAAATCTGACTGAACGGATAGAAGTTGATACATAAATACACATAAATGATCCCAATGCTTGCGTCATGGTTGGCCTTATGTTGAGAAGCACTTATTTTTCTGTTGTGTTTTTGATTCACGAGATTTACATGTGAAGGAGGAGGCAATAGTCTTTGAGACTCACTGTATGTGATGTCCATGTTCTGAACTCTCATTATTTCACTATGGCAAGTTTAATTAAATTTTTCATTCTAGGGCACTTTTTAAGGATGCATGTAATCTACCTGTGCCTCGACCTGGATCGTTTTTTTCGTGAGTGTGACGGGGAGCGAGAACGAGAGCGAGTTCTTGACCTTCTGGAATGTCTGGATCTACTGGATGAGCGATTTTTATTGTCTGGAAGAAACATTGAAAACTCTTATCAGTTAAAAATAAAAAAAAATTGAGAAAGTATTACTGTGTGTGAGTGATGTTTAAGAGGACAGACCTGGCTCAATGGCAGCAGCAATAGTTGACTGAGCCTCTCGAACTTTCTTCATGACGTCCTCCAGCTCTTTGGCCGCAGCTTGAGGCGTGAGCTCTGGAGGTTTCACTATAGCATTATTGGAGTGGTTAATTCTGAAAAAGATGAAATTATGTTGATGAATTACTATTTAAATGCATATCCCTGAATGCTAGTACATGAATTAAATTGGATGCACTGAAAGTAGTTGTCTTTGTGAGAACACTCACTTGAGTGGCCTATCGCCAAACATGACTCCATTAAATGTAAGTGCTCGTGTCACTGATTCCTGATCAGAAAACTCCACAAAAGCGAAACGTGTGGGTTGTGTTTCATCTCCTGCCATTCTAACAAACTTCACATCTCCCACCTGCTTGAAGAACTCGAGGAGCTGCTCTGCTGTGGTGCTCTACAGAAGAAGGACAAAACAAGTACAACATGTGCTTGAAAGACAAAAGAGAATAATGTGTTAGTTTTGATATCCAATTGAATCAAGTTCACTGCATACAAGTAAATGTAAATAAACATGTAAGTAAATAAACCAAAACTGGAAATAAAGAGCTTAACAAGTATTTTATAGTGCAAATAAAGTGACGAACAGGTAGTTCAATTGAAATTGAATGTGGTGTTTTCGCGTTGATTGGAATGACTGGCACACCATTTTGATGCATGCAGCTCATATTGTTACCATGTAACCACGGCTAAGCTTAGTGCTAATAAAAATCTTTCTTTTTGCTATTTGCACTTGGGGTAAAGAGCTATTTGCCTCTGCCATGAATTCGAATTCATTATCACATACCTGTGAATTCAAATTGCCGACATACACCGTCCTCCTGATCTCGTCAATTTTAGAGGGATCAACATTACCCATGAGCGGAGGTTGCGAAGCAATTGCACTCAGAGCCGCCACAGACGTGTCCAAACAGACTGGACTAGACTTCAGGACTCCCAGATTAGCTAAAGGAAGACCTCGCTGCCCCCAAATATGACACACATTAGTGTCTTGACAATTGACAATTTAGAATTAAAAATAGTACATCTGTGGCATGCAGTTGATGAGCAAGAAGGTGAACAAAGGCCGGAATACACTACACGATTTTTTTAATCTGAACGGATTTCAAAACACTAGGCATCACACACTCGTCGACTTTGTAAACGGTTATAGAGAATAACTGGGCTTCATAAACTAAACGACTTTCAAGTCATTCCAAAAAGCTCAAAATATCCAACATGTTTGAAATCTTCCGACTAGATGGAATCAGTTGGTGGAAAAAAACATTGACTGCTCAAAATATGCAGACTTGCTATGACTTTTGGTAACTAGTTTCAACTCATCCAAACAAGAAAATTAGACAATCAAACTCTACGCAAAAGTTGTGTAGTGTATTCCAGCCTTAATTTGTGAGAGTGTTTTTACGTTCTGTAGCGTAGCAGGGCTGGGAATGGGCAGAAGACCTCCTCCGCTCATCAGGCTGGCAACGGGTGCAGCAGGGGCCAAAAGCGAGAGCGCCTTTGCCTCTTCAGGGATTTTTCCTGAAGAACAAGAACACTGGCATTAGGGTGGCCAATGGAGACGTCTCCAGCTGCTTCTCCTACGACCCAAGATTCAGAGGAGAGTCCTCCAACAGCCTAGTGCTCTAACACCCACCCTGAGCATCTCCAACCCCGACCATGAACAATAAAACTGAACTGAACTAGCATAGCTACTCTCCTTTTACTATCAACAAAAGACATACTGTAAACAGGATGACTGTTGCACAAAAAAAAAAACAGAGAAAAGAACATTGTGATTTGTCCTTTTCTCTCTTTTAAAAAAAGATCAGAACAGAACATGTAGAGAATGAGTTAACACTTTATGGTATGGGTCACCTGTACTGGAAACATATTGGTCATGAACCATACGATATCAAGCATGGGCGCTTTTCTCCCTGGGGCGATCGTGTCGCAGTGTTGGAAAGGGTGTGCAACACAAGACAACCGTTCATGTAGGCTGCATCACACTAATAGCACATAGAACATCAGATACAGAAAAGAAGAACATTTTAAGTGTCTTTGAGAAATCCCCCCTCAAACTGTCACCCCTGAAAAGTGCTGCCTTCACAATAAAGTTAACAACAAATGTCATTTTTCCAAATACGTTTCAGCCAGTGTTGGTTATATATGCATGCTTTGTGCTCACAGTGATTATAGAACTCACGGGTAAACTGACTATTTGTATACCTGTGCTTTAAAATGAGTAAAGAACTAAATTAAAACCTCAAATATGATGTTCAGCCACTTTAGAATTACTCTAAAGTCAATGTTCCCCAAAACCATGCAATGGAGTTAAACATGTGCAATGGTATGAGCTTTTTAATAAGAATTGTTCTATTCCTTGTCATTACAGTAACCTGCATAACAGTGCCTTGAAAAAATAAGGACTTCTAAACAATCACTACTAGCAGTTCTGTTATTTTACTGAATTACAGATCCTATACTGGCACTCTTAGAAAATTTCAGGGCTGCACGATATTGGAAAAAACTGACATTGTGATGTTTTTTATTGCAATATGAAAAATGCAGGTATTTTCACCAGGTGACTTGAATAGCTCAATTAAAAAAAATAATTGTACAATGACTGAAGGAGAGTTTCAAAATAGCATAGAAAATTAAAAAATTATTGTAATAAGCTGAAAATATTTATATTTTCAAATGCAAACCATGCTTTTGGGGCTGATTGATTTGAGGAGAAAAATGGATACCTTGGGTACAGTCTTTACAAGAATTAACTCAACCCTCTTTTAGTAACAATAAAGTTTACAATCTTAAAATTCAAGAATATCCTTTAAGCTTACGCAAGTTTAAAATATCTTCCCTTGGGTTTTCACGGGACATATCCCTGCTTTTTATCCTTTAAATTTAACTACTAAGTAATAAAAAATAATGATTTTAGTGATGGTTAAACATCTTAAAATAAGAAATGTATAACAAAAATGTTATTATACTGTAAAATATTTATTAAATATTTTTAAGTAACTGTGTTTTAGTTACTTTTTACACGACTGGAATGTGTAAATAAACACAGTTTTGTGTTTCACTCTGAAACTCAAAGCTAATTATTTGATTTAATTACATCACAACTTTCGCCATTTGAAATTTGCACATTGTGAAGTCAATTTTATTTCAATATATTCTGCAGCCCTAGAAAATATACATTGAAGAAAAAATACAGCTTCAGTTTTTAAGCTTAAGTTTAAGCTTAAAACCTGAAGATTGCTTTTCTTTTGACTGGACAGCAATGCCAAAAATAAGGTCAAAGTAACATTTTAGTGGCTGAAGAACAGTTAAAGTCCTGATCTCAATACTAAAAAGCTATATTTCGCTATATTTAAGCATTGATCAACTAAAGACAAAATTTAACAGTCATTGCAAGTATTTTAGGAATAATAAGAAAAATACATTAAAAAATATTTTCTAACTTATTTAATTAATTCAATGCTTTGAAATACAAAGAATATATAATTTAGTAAAAACAGAAAATTAATTTTGTGAGGCACTGTGTGGTTATATTATTTGGTTTTCCAAAAGTAAAACCCTGAGCAGATCAGTGGAGAGGAGCGAGAGAAAGAGAGAGAGGAGGAGATCTTAATGCATTAGAAATCAGTAACAGCTGCCCTTGTACCGTTCAAACTTCCCTCCAATACTGGGCGTCAAGTCAACCTGGACAGCTTTCAAAGACAGGCAAAGGGGTGCAACTGTGGGATTGGGGGCGAGGGACAAGGGGACAGGAAAAGAAAAAAAAAAGAAAAAAGAAAAACAACACAATGAATATGCAACTCTTCTAAGAGGCAAAAAAGGGACAACATGAGAGAGAAATAAAAAAAGAAAAACAAAGAAAAATGAAAATCAAATAAAATCAAATAAAAAGAGACAAGGTGTCCATCTCGGAAGGTTCAGCGGCTATGCTCCTGGTCACATTCCCCCCTTGAAGGCAGCGTGGGCCCCGGCGGGTATAGTGGCTTGGAAAACAAAGCCTTGAGTCAGGCTAGTGTAGTAGTGTAGCCTGGGTCACTCTAGTCATCTGATATGCACACATAATCAACACAGAAAAAACATACAGAAACCAAATTAATCAACGTAGTAAGCCATCCAGAACCAAGTCACGAGGACAAGCATTTCAGGCAAGAGGGAAGCTTTCTTAGATACCATGTTTTTCATGAATACGGACGTTTACAGTGAAACAAACAAGTGGTTAGCCAGTGGTTGCACAGTAGACTTGAGAAGACCTCACCCTTTCACCTTATACCCAGTAGCCTAACTAAGCTTACGAATGCTTGTTTCATAATCTACACTGCATGGAAAGGGTACAAAAAATAGGAAACTACTAAGCCTAACCTTCAGAAAACCGTGGCACATGTCTGTCATTAGCCCCCCAAAAACAGGCAAATAAAACGAATACAACAATTTTAAACCCGAATTAGTAACAAAGCTGTAATTTTATGGTAAATGACAAAATTACTTTGAAGTTATTAGGGGTGTAACGATACACTCGTGTCACGATTCGATGCTATCACGATACTAATCTCACGATACGGTATTTATTGCAGTATTTTAAGCCAAAATAAAGAGACGTCTTTTTATTATTATTGAAATAATAACAGTTATTATATTATTATCAGGACACACAAATATTCCCCCATTGTATTACTATACAATATATTTAACATTATATATAGTAGTTTAATGTAGTAATGTAGGTTGTAGTTGAGCAGTGCCGCTTTAAACGATGTTTGCGCTTTAACTAGGGTCATTCCGGCACACGCTTCACATGATCAGTGCTATCATTCACAGTTCTAATCTCAAGAAAACGTGTCAAAAGGACCACTAAAACTATAAACGGTCACTTCTGCATTTACTCACTCATGTTGTTTTCATGCATCAGGCAAGCATTTGTACGTCCATATTTACTACAGTATGCACGTCGTTGTAAATCTGTTCATCATATAAAGCCACTGTGTCTCTTCAGAAGTCTTGAATTTGGATAAGACCACTCTATAAGTTATTTTTACGATGCCCTTATGACAATTTTTGGATCTTTTAAGATTGAGAGGAATGGACTTTAAATGTAGGTACAGAAATCTTTCTCAGATTTCTTGAAAAATATCTTCATTTGTGTTTTGAAGTTAAATGAAAATCTTTTTTTTTTAAATGACATGAGGGTGAGTACATGATGCCAAAACTTACATTTTTGAAAGTTATACCTTATAAATACATTAAGCTGAGCATTAGATAAAACTAACTCTATATCACGAATCATATCGGATACATCAACGATAATATATAGTAGTCACATTTTGTGATCTCGATATACAATGTATCGTTACATCCCTAGTAGTTATTTTACTATTAATACAAATATAAATACATGTACAACTTATACTTCCTATAAATTATATGCATTGTTTATTACATTAACATTAGAAACAAGACTGAACATTTAATCTTAATTAATGAAGGCAACAATTTGACTAAAAACTTGTGTACAGACATTTGATGTGCTGGACACTAGCTATGTTTTATGCCATTTTTTTTTTATCTCACTCAAAAGAATAAGGGATTTGTGCCATTATAGTGTTCAAGGGACACTACTCTGTACCCTTATAAATAAGTGCCAGAGTTCCTGTGAGGTAAATCACAGGGAATCCACCTCCCAGAATGCTTTAAATGTTGCCCTATTCAACACACTAAGAAGCTGAATCTGACGAGTTGAATCCAGTTTTAATTAGCGAGACATCTAAAACATTCTGGTAGGTGGGTCCCTAGTACTGGAGTTGAGAAACATTGAGTTAAATCTGTTATAGCAAACGAAACCTCTCACAATTCACATATAGCAAGCAACTCAGATTCAAAATTCAAAGCTATATTCACAAATATGGCAAGCAAGCCTCTACAATTAATAATAGCATCAAGCAATTATGCAGTTAAATATAATTATTTTCCTGAATGCATACTGCTAAACCAAGGACCACTAAAATAATGGGGTGTAACAATTCACTCTTAACAGAACCTGAAATCTTTTAGTTGACCATTGATTTTATATATATTTTAGAGATGCAACAATACAGTTAGTTCACGGTTCAATACATACCTCATTTTTTAACCACGGTTTTTCGGTTCGGTTAGGTTCATTTTTTTTGCTATTCTATTCTTAGGTGATAGGAACAGAAAAAGGTTAAAGAGAAAATGTTTTTATTGCAATACTCTTTCTTTATTTTACTTTAAAGACTTGAAAACCCTTACTTAAACTTAAAACGAAACTCTACTTTAAAAAAACCCTTGTACACATTCCCAGTGTATTGTATATTATAAAATAAATATTTATAAAGATTTACAGTGGCAGCTCAGAGACGTACAGTAGCATTTAAGTATGAATTTGAAGAAATTAATGTAGGCTAAAATTAAAACTACATAGTCTTCAGTATACAACATTGATTAAAAGCTACTGTATTAAAGGTCTTTTGTTTTTTATTAAAATCATTTTAGAGGTGAACTGTCCCTTTAAGGACCTGCTCACACATCTCATATATCTAGACGCACGCGATTTTACTTTCACTTTAGACATATCCGACTGTGTTTATATGTTAACCTTGTGTGTATTTTACAGTATTAGCGCAGTAAGACTGTCCAGTAATGTGTGTGTTTGACAGACATTTAGTTTGCGCGCTCAATGCAAAACAGTGCATGCATTGAATAGTCCGTGACTTGCCGGTTAAACATATGCACGCGAATGAAATGTTTAACCAGCAAGGCTTTAAAATGCGGCTAAACACCCCCTAACTTCAGTGCATATGATTGGATATTTGCGCGTAGACTCACAGGCACACTCAAACAGAGCCGAAATAACCAGAGAGAAATATTTCAAACGGAGAGAAATTGAAATAATTAATTAAATGCAAAACCGACAAAAACGTGAGTATTGTGGCATGCCTATTGTTGAACCGTGAGTATTGTGGCATGCCTAATATATATATATATATATATATATATAGTATTTTTTTAGATATAGAATAAACAAAATCATGACAATTAAAAAATCTTTGCCAACAAGATTTGGTAGAATGCAATAAAACAAACAACACATTTTAAACAGTTTGTTCTCTCCAGACATTTCATGGAAAGTCATACTTTCAACTGATTTTATTTATTAATTGATTTATTGTAATATTTACATTGAAAAGTTTGGGGTCTGTAAGGTTTCCCTGAAAGAAAAACTGATCTGCATTAAATTGACAGTGACAGTCAAGATTTTTCAACACACATACATACTATTGATGTATGTCTATATATATATATATATATATATATATATATATATATTATATATATATATATATATATATATATATATATATATATATATATATATATATATATAGTACGACTGTGTCTTTGTGCTATGCTGGCAAACCCCTATTTTATGTTATGTTTATGGGTATGTTAAACCCCTATTTAAAAGGGAAAAAACATTTAGCAAAACACTGAAAGTGTGTTGTTCGCAAAGTCCTGATGCTGTTACATAACACAGTGTATGATCTTAATCACCTCCATCATATCCACATCCTTCAGCTCAACTGATAAACAAGAACGCTAGTGTCACTCCACCCACCTCCACTGAACTCACAAAATAAAACAGAGCTGATAGTAGTGATACCTCAGCACACAGACTTATGGTTATCATACACATCTGGGACACAAAAACACACAAAATAATGTCAGGAAGCCAATTATGCTTTGTTCTTCTCAAAAGTTTGATCTGCAGTCAGATAGCCAGTGTTATTGTACAATCAGGCACACTAATGTAACACGCATGCAAACGTACTAACCTTCAGCGCAGGGCACAACAATCAAAGCTCTGTCAATAAAAACAGTGTTGGTTAAATGTTGTGCCACACCAACACTGGAAGGCTCTCGATACTTTATGTAACAAACTTTGGATGAAAAGGAAAGAGGTGCATTGCTGAAAAAGAAGAAAAACAAGATGATTTTATTTCCAGTTTTTTTGTTGATGTTGATAATGTATATGTTGCAAATCATTGTTGTTTTTTATGGTCAATTATGAAAAGGAAGATATAACATTTTGAATGTCAGCAGCACTGTGTTTTTGAGGTTGATATTAAGTGGAGCTAAAATGCTTTCCAAAAAGGTGCTGTATGTAATAACTTAACATAGAGGGGTTTCTCTGTGGTTCAGCTGCCGTCTAAAGCAACTACATGGTTCTTAATGAAGCTCAAACTAATTCATTTTTTGCAAATGCATAAACGTGCTTAAGCAGTGAAATCCTCTTAAATGCAGTTATTTCTGGTTTATTTTATTTAGTTACGTCATTTTTATTTTACTTTCAATTAAGTTTTTATTTACTCTATGACTGTTTTTTTCTAGTTTCAGTTTACATATTAGTATATTTATGCAGTATCACATGAGTGCTGTAGTTCTGAATAACAGCACGTGCAGATATTCAGAACATGATTGTGAGAGTGTTTTTAAATGAATCAACTGTGCGATTAATGCTATAAACAATGGGCCTCATTCATCAAACAGGAGAAGGAATTTGTGTGTAAATCGTTTGTAAAGCCATTCTGACGTACATTTTCGGATTCACGAACCGGCTCCCCATCACGTGAAAATGGTGCGTAAAACATTTAAACAGTCTATGTTCTAATTTAGGCAAACTGATGACATCGCATTTTAAAGCACTACGTACCATAATAATATTTCACAAGTTGATTTGCCCTGTCTTTTTTTAATAGGCAACGCTTGTGACTGTCACAAGGACAAATACTACACTGACCTACTGATTCTACTTTTACAACGACTGAACAATAATGGAAAAGTTAATATTATTGGTTACTGCATTTTTATATTCTGTAATATTCTTCAAAATTAGATACTAGTAATGCATTACAGGGCTTGACATTAAGCATGTTCATGTGCTTGTCCTCTTCGGACACGTAAATTGTTCATTCACTTGTGCAAGTAAAAAAGTAGCTTGTCCAGAAAAAATGGCGATATTTTTGTGTGTGTGTGCGCGCATGCACTTCATAATAAAAACAGCTCATTAATATAGAATGATGAATGAGAGATCTGACTTGGAACTACCTGTGCATTAAATGATTTTATTGCACACCTTCCAGCCAATCAGAATTGAATATTCAGACAGATTATGGCATACATTGCTTTAGTTTGTTAAACTAAAATGATATGTTACAGTTTTACTTTAGATTTCAAGTGAAAACACTTGCACTAAGGCTACTTTGCTTTCATTTGACTCGTGCTGTGTGTGACTATAAAGCTGCTGCTGCCACCTTATGACAATAGATTTACACTTGAAAAAGCATAAATTTTTAGGCTATATCGCCCACCCCTAGTCTGCGTTACGTTGTCCCGTCTGTCTTGAGTAGGCTATATAAACATATCAGTATTGCTATAATTCAGTGTTTTAATGTAATAAGGATCTGGCTTGTTTAACAAATATTACTTTTTTATTAACGTGGACACCTGGACATGCCTTTTGTGTTTAAAAGTAAAAGCTTTAAGTTAATAGTCTATTTCTATATTCAAGCTGCAAAGAGCCCTGAAATTAGTGTCTGGCAGTTATTATAATACGTATGACAAAAACAATTGTCTAAATTATGTCGCATATTCCTCAAAAGTTCTTGTGATGATATCACTAGGTGACAACATAGGCTATGATTTCCAAAAATATAGTACTATGATATTGCACAGGTGCCCGTAATGCAATGCTGTCAGAGCCGACAGACTCGTGTCAGATTCATTTCAGAGCAAAAAAAATCAGGTCAAAAGCTATTGAATATGCTGAAAATAGCCTACTAGTTTTGTATGTTTATTTATAATTCATTTAGAAAGAAAACAAGGCTACCAAGTACTTAAGTAATTTTTAGTCGAAAATTTCAGGACTTCAGTCGACCAAGATTTTCTTTGGTTGATTACAGCCCTACTTGATCACTTTATGAGCCAAGCCCAAAGTGGACATGGCAACACTGAAAGAATGTGCTCTGTTTGTAGATTTGCAAGAATTAAGAAAAGATGACACATCTGTTGACGGTAATTTGGTTAAAATTGTCAAACACTATGAGTCTTTGGTTACTGTCATGTATTACTTTGGTCAAAAATAGTGGATAACAAACTTGCGGTACACCGAAGCATTACCACTGTGTCAGTCATTGGGAGTGAGTCATGTTCTGGATCACACACAGGATGATAATTTAGGGGAATCACTGCTCTATTTATATGCAGATTGATCGGGTTTGCATTCATTGCTGAAGAGGCTGAGAAGGGCCCACTGTCAATATAAAGTATGAGAGCAACCTCTAGAGAACAAATAAAAACTATCACCAACCACCTTTCCATTCCAGCCTTGCGTATAACTTTTGCGGTGTTTTATAAATGTGGTTTAAAAAACTATTGCAAAATTACAGCGTATCCAATAATCAATGTTATGGGACTAAAACATAATGTACTCCTCTCGCGATAAGTCATTTAAAAAATCATGGAATGAGGTGTTTCTGGGTGTTTTTCCCTCCTATCCGTTTCATTGTCTTGATAAATTGTGGCATTTCTTTGTTTAGCATTCAGTATTCCTGTAAACCAGGGCTATTCAAATCTTACCCTGGAGGGCCAATGCACTGCAGACTTTAGCTCCAACCCTGATCAAACACACCCACCTGTGATTTTCTAATGATCCTAAAGACATTGATTAGCATGTTCAGGTGTGTTTGATCAGGGTTGGAGCTAAACTCTGAACCGCATTGGCCCTCCAGGGAAAGATTTGAATAGCCCTGCTGTAAACTACTTTGTCTTTTAATAAAGAACAGTCTTCTGTCATCTTCTGTCCAAACATACCACATCATCTTTAAAGAATGATCAACTTTTACTTGCACCAGGTGGCCTGTAAATGTGAATAAACTGTTTCCATTTCGAATTTGCGGAATATTCCTTTTTCAAATTGGCTGACAAACCACCTCATTTGAGTGTAAAAAAAAAAATCCGATACATGGGAGTTTCGCGAGATTGATATGTTTCCATTGGATTAGGGCTGGGCGATATGGGCAATAAATGATCTCGATAAAAATTTTTCATATCAGTCGATATCAATAATTATCAAGATAAATATCAAGTATTTATTTATTTCAATTTTAAGATTTTTCTCCTAATTTAAAGTTGTAGAAACCAGACTGTTAATTGTGGTTTTAACTACTTTTTATTGTAAGAACATGACAAACTCTTCACATTTTTTAATTCCTTACACCTTTTTAGTAATTTTTCCTTAACAAAATAAATGTATTTTTGAAAAAAAATATGTTTTTCTGCATGTGCTAACGGTACTTTTGACAACACTATGTTATACAATACACTACCATACGTGTTTTGATATCATTATAAAGTAATTAGTTGACTAGATGCTGCATTAGTGGAGAAAGAACAGTAGTATGTTTACCATCGAGGCTGAGAGGATGTAGTACATTAGTAGTACCTCAAGCGGTTAAAACAAGTGACAAAAACACATGCAAGTCAGACTCAAATGTTTAATGTCACGATTGTTACCATCGATTTGCAAAAGTTTATAGCATTCGTTTGAATCGTTATGCAGCGAAGTTACATATTTAAAGCTAGTGATGTAAGATCATCATGCAGAGGACAGAAACATAAACCAATCAGGGTTTTTTTATCATCACTGTAATACATAGTTATTTTATTTAGATCATGATCAAGTGTTCTAAAACAGAATCAAAGTAGTATATATAAATTATATCTATGTATCTATTTGCTATGATGAGCCTTTGTGTAGATCTTTAAAGATGGCCATTTTTAGGTTTGGATTCATTTGAATTGTAGGGATGCAACGATACCATTTTTTCAGAACCGATCTGATCCGATATTGAAGAGCATATTGCAGGTTAGAGACTCCAGTGAGTCAGTGTATAGAAAAATAATGTAGGACCTAGAATTTCTTTAAAATATACTTGTAAATACGCTAATAAGGCTTTTTGAGTCGTTTTTGTGACAAAATTTTACTTCCGCATCTAAAAATGCGCAAACCGGAAGTGACATAACGAGAGGGAGTGCCGTCACTTTCAACCATAGGAAAACAATGGATCGCAATGGCAGTTCGGACGCTGAGGAAATTATAAATGTTTATTAATACTCATATGGCAGACCACAGCCATGCAATTATGACACACAATAAGGGACAGGCCAGGATTAGACAGAACAACGATCAGAGGAGAGGATTTGAGTTGTTGTGTGAGGAGAAACAGTGGAAAACAGAGCAGGTGAGAGAGTCGGCTCATAACATTATACGCTAACACTGCTCAGATTACAATACTTACAGATATTTATGTATCAGGCAATCGCAAAGCTGCTATTTGTCATCTAGGAGTATTGATACCAATAACAGAAACTAATAATAAGTTCAGACCATCTGGCTTAAGTCACACTCGCCGTCCACATTAGATGTTAAAGCCGGGCGCGGGGCGTAACGTAGTCTACCTGGTGCTGTTTTTGCTGACATATGAGCTCGCAGACGATGCTTTTCCCTCGCATGGACATTGTGGGTGCTCGTATGGTCGTGGCTCGCAGCATGTGAGGAAAACATGACGAGCCGAGCACGTTTCTCGCACCTCCCTCTCTCACGATATTTTTTAAACATACAAAATAAAAATAAAAATCGGGAGTCGGCTTGATTTTCAGCATGGCTGGCCCCTATTGCCAAATCATGCACAACAATGTCACAGGCTAGATGTATGAGTATTATTATGCTATAGCTCAGTTGCTGCAACCATTACAGTGCCTTTTTACACACACACACACACACACCATGACACACACACATACATACGCACGTGCGCCCTCACTCCCTCTCTGGTTGTTTCTGTTGAAAAGGCTGCTGTTCTATGCTTTTCAACAAATCATTTGCACAAGTAATGTTTTCTATCTAAAGATAGCAGCAACATTGAGTCTCTGGTTTGAGTCTTCAGTCTCTGTTTAACGCGAACGCTCGTGTATGTGTGTGTGTTCGCCCGGATCGCCTCAGTTACGGTGCTCAGTTCACGCGGTTTCTCCGAGCTGATCGTCTGACGGATCCGCGACCGGCCGTCACACTCCGCCGCGGCCGAGCCACAGACAGTATAACGTGTTATTGTGATCCTTTATTCACTCATTCTGTGTTATGGGTTTATTTTGTGCCGATTCACCGTCGATAGTGTGGGGATGCATGACGTTTTGTGTATTTATTTGAGTGAACGATGTATACGCTTGAATAAAATATTATCAGCACATAATTCCTGACTTTTTTTTTAAAGTGTGAGACTATGCATGTGTGTTTATGTAGCCTACATACTTTGTATTAATCAATGTTGAAATTGATTAATGTAAAAACAATAGCCAAGAAGCATTGCGTGTGAGTATTTAATAATTTAATATTATCCTTTAACTACATGAGTATTGCAATGTTAAACTTCATCATATCGCTGATAATCCGCGGTGTAAAGTGAACACACACACACACACCACCGCGTGTGTCAAAGCAGATGCAGAAGTGAAGTACCGTCTCTTCACCTGCACAAAACGCCACAATGCAGCGTTTCTAACTCTTTTTTTTTTAGGAAACCTGTGGACTCAATGTCCTGACAGGCTGGACACTATCATTTTCCATGACAATGATAAATTTAAATAGAAAAACTACCGAAAATACACTGATTACTACAGAATACCAACCTATTCTGCACTGAGCCAATGCAGAGCTTGGCAGACGACTCCCTCTCGTGACGTAATATGACGCGATGTTGAAAAAAACTGCGGTTTTACAAACAGCCAACGAAACGGCCACTTTATCTGCTAAATTTGTGCTCTTATGTCTTTTAAAAACATTTTAAATCCTGCATTACCTTTTCATATGGCATTTTCATACAAGGTTATATGTTTATCTCAAAAAAAAATTAACCTGCAATATGCTCTTTAAAAATTCTGAGTATCGGTCGATACCAATACTAAACCGATCCGATACCTATGCAGTTTTGTTTAAAAATTCTATGTTGAATTTCTAAACCTTAGTGTGTTGAATTGAAAATCACTCTTTTGTGAGTTAAACACAATCAACTAAATACAGACTTTATTATAAAGAAAAACAACAAATAAAAAAATCACAATCTATGACAAAAATAGCCTACTACTATAGATGGTGAATAAATTAGATTAGTGAATAATTCAGCAGCAAAAGTTACAAAACCACGAGTGCACAATAATTGTATAAAATCTAAACATTTAGTGGGGGGGAAATGAAGGAAACCACAAAAGTGAGTAAGTGTAGCTGTAAATCTGGTAAAATGTTACAAAAAATATATTAATGAAAAACAAGTAAATATATTTATAGAAATAGGGCCTATACCCTATATACTAAGAAATTACATTTATTTTAAATGTATAATGCATCTTTTTAATAAGGCAGCAACATATAGATAGGACAGAACAAGAAAGGCTATTAATAAGGCTTTCATAGCGCAAAAGTATTATAATATAGAATGGCACGAAGCGCGTATGCACATCCCGTGCGCAGGATGATGCGTTTAAAGCAACACGGATTCACATGCTCACAGCGTGCTGCGCTCCGTCCACATTGAGAAGTTCAAAACAAGATATATCGACGCTTAGTGCAGTATTCTTATAAGCCGTTCATTTTAACAGTTTAACATTTCAGTTACTGTGTGTGAAGAACAGTATAATAACTAGTCCAGTGTTGTGATCTAACAGACACCTGGTAGAAAGTAACATGATTTACAGCAATAAATGCCAGTGGGATTAAGTCATTCTATGAGAAACCATAGAGCGTTATCTACAGATCAAGCATAATAACAGAAACAATAAATAATCTTGGAGAGTTTCATTGTGAAATTTCATCGTGAATTTCATCATTGACTGTCGTAACTGAACACGACACAGTTTAAAGCTGAATGGAGAGAGACAGACAGCCTCAGCGGAGGGAGCATGCATTGATGTGAACTTGAATTTAATGACTTAAATGTTCATCTGTACTCGCATTTAACTATGGAATTGCTTCAGAACACTCATAATATAGTGCACAAATCGTTGATGATGCTTTATAATGTTGCTGTGCCTTTTGTGGGCCACTGGGAATATAACACAGAATATTATGCGCACGTATCGAATTTGGATCTGTCCTGTCTGTCCGACACCCGATCCGGCAAATAATGGCGGATCGGAGCCGATACCGATCCTGAGTATCGGAACGGTGCATGATGCATCACTAATGAAATGCTGTTTCATGCATACTGAGCTTTTTACACTGTTAAAGACTTGGATTCCCATCCTAAACATAGACAAAGTTTCAAAAACTAATGTTGGACGTTTGATAGAGTATTTCTGTGTCAAAAAAATGACTTTGTGGCACTGTTCTTTTTACCCAAATATTTTTTTGTTAAAATAACACATATATATATATATATATATATATATATATATATATATATATATATATATATATATATATATATATATATATATATATATATATATATATTGCCACCAAAACACTATTGTATTGCGTTAAATTAACTTAACCTGCATCACTTTCCACTATACTTAATTATCAATCGTTAAAGTAATGTAAACGGATTCATTTCGCAATTCAAAAAAAAAAAAAAAAAAACGGATGTGACGATTTCCAACGTATTGGATGAACTTGAAGACGACGCGCAGCACGAAGGTGGCAAGGTAAGAAAATATAAAGTTTATCTAAAGGCAAAGTCTTTCATTTCTGTTAATATTTCGTTAAGTCTGTTCTGGGATGTCTGTTGTTTAACTATCAAGTATTGTGGGAAATGTTGTGCCATTTTTGGGAGTTCATTCATGCGATTGAAAGGTGAGTTTAATGTGCATGTGATTCTCTGTAACGTATATTAACGTTAGTGTATAACACTTATACATGAAATGTTATGTATGGACGTAGAAAAAAAATTTGGGCAACAAATTCTAAATAGTTTTCAGTTAACCTAGTTTTAAGTTAATGAAACGAGCAGTTAAGTTATCAGGCATTCAAAAACGCTTGAAGTGAAAAACTTCAAAAAGTGAAGTTTTTAACCATGAAGTTAGTGTACACCTTATTAATAAACCGTACTACATGCAGATAAGCAGATTAAGCCTGCCAGCATATGAATGCATTGCAACACATTCAGTTTACTTAACATTAACGTTACGCATCATGTTAAGAGTTCATTTTCTGATTAGTCTGTTTATCTGCGCACAGCCTGTGGTTTATTAATAAGAATTTGATCTTGTAATATTACCCTCTCAGTATTATTAGCCACCTTAAGCATTTATGGGAGGATAATTCTTAGAAATTACACATTTTATATATATATATATATATATATATATATATATATATATATATATATATATATATATATATATATATATATATATATATGAATGAATGACAGTATGTTTTTCATCATGCCTTTTCCAGTTCATCCGTACCTATGGTGAAATTAAGAAATGTCACTACTTCATTGATAGAGAGCTACGTTTTTTTTGGCTAAGGTAAGTGAAGCACTCTATTGCTTTTTAAGATTTTTAAAAAGTAGAAATATTTTTGCTGACTTTTGTTACAATCCATGGTTTGGCACAATGATAGTATTTAGGCTAAAGTTTTATGAATTCTGCTACAGTACGTATTGCACACATATAGTATTAGCTACAGATATAGTATTAGCTGTGAGCAGACCGTATCAATTAGTGCATTAGAAAAATTGTTAATTACAGATCAATTATTTTGTACTCCTTACATAAATTAGGAAATTAATTTCACTACAACCAAGTTTTATCAAACTGTGGTCAAATATTACTTTAATCTGTCTAATGAGAGTGCGTTTTAACGAGCAGTGAATGTTGATTAACCATCTGGGGTCATCAGCGATACTTGACAGTAAATGGGTTAATGTGTGTGTGTGTGTGTGTGTGTGTGTGTGTGTGTGTGTGTGTGTGTGTGTGTGTGTGTGTGTGTGTGTGTGTGTGTGTGTGTGTGTGTGTGTGTGTAAAATTTGGTGCAAAATGCAGTTTCATCAGTTTTCGTAAATTACATAATTGGGTACGTTCGAATGTTTTACACAATTACATGTGGTAGAGAGCTGAATGTAAAGGCTATATTTTGTTAATGTTCTTATTTGTATCTTTAGACTGATGACATTGAAGTGAAGAGAGAATGCATAATCGAATCTCTCAGTGTCTACCTGAATGAAGACCCTAGCAGTCTGATTTGGGAGTATATTGTGAGTATATGTGCTTTTTAAATGTTTTCTGCATTTTTCAGGATGCTAAATGCTTTGTTAAAGTTAATACACAAGAATTTAAGAGTATTGTATTCTTTTTAAATGTCTCCTCTAGGATGCAGACATTGCCAGCACTGAGGAGGCGATCCAGAAGACAGTGATGGGAATTTATGTAATAAGAATTGAAGGTCCAATACATAGAAGACAGCCCAGCAGATGTCGGAGTGGTGTTAGAGGGTCAACATTTCTTCAGGATCTTAGCAGTGTCCCATATGCAACAGCCATGACTGATATATGGACTGAACTTGAGCTACCCTCCTGAACTCAGGTACACATTCAATGTACTGCAAAAGTTAGTTCTGGAGCTGGATGTCAACAAGTTATCCAATAAAGTGCAACACTGAAGACCAAGCTGTTAAACACTGAAGACCAAGCTCTTCTCTGATATGTTTGCGTAAGGACTTCCTGGAATGCCAAAATGTTAATGTAACTGTCTAAATTTTGTAAAAATCATTTAAAGGGTTAGTTCACCCAAAAATGGAAATAATGTAATTTAATTACTTACCCTTATGATGTTCCAGATCCATAAGACCTTTGTTCATCATTGAACACAAATGAAGATATTTTTGTTGAAATCCAATGGCTCAGAAAGGCTTCCACTGGCAGCAATGACATTTCCTCTCTCAAAACCCATAAAAGTTACTAAAGACGTCAGCGATTTTAAAACCCCGCGATCCGAACCGCTGAATCGATCCGCTAATTCATAACACTCCGAAGCTTCAGGAAGAAATGTTTTCGGCCATCACATAGTTATTTAGGGGTTTTTTGCGCACAAAAACTCTTCTCGTTGCTTCATAAAATTATTGTAGAGCCACTGTAGTGATATCGGCGTTGTAAAGACATCTTTAGTGCCTTTTATGGGTCTTGAGAGAGGAAATGACATTGTGGCCAATGGAGGCCTTTCTGAGCCATCAGATTTCAACAAAAAGATCTTCATTTGTGTCTGAAGAGGAACAAAGTTCTTAGAGGTCTGGAACGGCATCAGGGTGAGTAATAAATTACATTATTTTCATATTTGGGTGAACTAACCCTTTAATTTAATTGTATTTATCCTTTACCAAGTTTTATAGAGGTTATTTATTATTTTATTTTTTTACTTTCGGTGACTTTGCTGAAGAATGACTCGACTCTTAACAGTATGACGTTGTAAAAGTCATTTAGCTAATGTTAATGCATTTGCACAGGTGTCTTGAATGTAATTGCAACCCTTTAACAAATACAGTTTGATTCTTTGTTTCGCATCTTGACTTTTTTATGACTCTAGAAGACAAACACACACAAACAAAATGCTGATTTGAATGGCATAACTTTAAATTGAAAACATTGAGTTAAAGTAACAAAAACTAATTGGATGGAACCACTGTCCATAATTTAAATGAGTTATTTGAGACAAATCTCCTTGTGTTGGTTGAGTGAAACATATTTAGCCAGTTTTAAATGAACTAAAGCAAGTTCACTGAACTTAAAAGGTTTAAGTTACATGGAAGCAATACCATTGATTTGGTTGGACAGTACAATTTCACTTAGATTCTCTCTCATTCAATTGTGTTGTCACAACACAAGGAGCTTGCATAGATTCAAAAAAATCTATTAATGTTAATAAAACATAATTAGCTTGTGTGGAACCACTGTCCATAATTATATTAAGTAATTTTAAAGATATTTTTTTTTTGAGTGCTCCTTCCGGTTTCTCACACGTTTCGGAGAGTTTTTTTCGAGTATGGGTCGACTTGACGTTAACAGAGCGGAAGGTCCTTGTATGGGCCGTATGGGCTCTTCTCCCGGTAGGGTGCGCGCGCGCGTGACTAGAGCGAGAGAGTAAACACTCTCTCAGGTGCAGATCCACTCGTCCGTGAACACTTATGTCGGTTATAGTCCGCGCCGCGCTCCACTTTATTCCTATGGTTGACGTCGAGCGACTTCAACGCTTCAGCACAGCATTCCGGGAAGGCAGCGCTGCATTTGAACCGATTTGAACGCTGAAATGACGGGAAGCTTCACAACATCGCTTCAGCCGCATCGCAAAGTGGATTTCCACGCCACTGCTGTCACAGGACTTCACCAAATCATACCAAAGAAGTGTGTTTTTGACGGAGCGGTCCCAGCGATAAAGGTTCGGTCCTGCTTTGGAAGCAGCTAGTGAGTAAAACTGCTTCAAATGTCTCTGCTATTGGTGCTATATAATCTGCTCTCGTGCTATATAATCTCGTTCCTTCACAGAGCTCTCGTACTGTGTAATGACAGTGCACCCTTCTCAGCCACTCCAGCAATGGACGCATCACAGAAAAACTATAGGTGTGGTTTTTTGCCGATAACCGATTGTTACACCAATCAGCAATGATATTACGCAGCGCCTGAAAATAGTCCCCAGCACACCCCCTGTGCAAGCAGGTTGTCACGCTGGTTATGTTGACAGAAGTTAGCCTATTATCAGGCGCTACGTAATATTATTACCCATCACCTATGGTACAGCAGCAAAGTTTATTGATTATTATGCAGGATTGGGACTGTAGACCCTAGCCCTATCGGTCTAGAAAAGCGCAACTTTTCATTTTTCGTGAGAGGTTCCGGAGCTGGATCGACCGGGAGGTTCGCACCGAAGCCGCCGGGCTCGCCAGCGCACCGGTCCACGTGCCCCTACACAAGATGGGTCCACAGGACGATCCCGAGGCCTTCATAGACCTCTTTCAGAAGGCCGCGGAGGCCTGCGGGTGGCCCCGGGCACAGTGGCCGGTGCGCCTCATACCTCTGCTGACCGGAGAAGCCCAGGCGGCCGCCCAACAACTGCCGGTGGCGAACCTCCTGGAATATGAAGACCTGAAGAGGGCCATCATCCAGCGGGTCGGCCGGACCCCAGAGCAGCACCGCCAGAGATTCCGCTCGCTGGAGTGGGGCGAGGCCGGCCGACCCTTCGCGATGGCCCAACAGCTCCGGGACGCGTGCCGCAAATGGCTATTGGCCGGTGGAAGCGACGTGGACCACATCGTCGATCTGGTGGTACTGGAGCAGTTTATCGCTCGGCTACCCAAGAAGACCGCCGAGTGGGTCCAGTGCCACCGGCCCACGTCGCTGACGACGGCCATCAACCTGGCGGAGGACCATCTGGTGGCGTGCCCGGGGGTCGGCGAGCCCCTACTAACCTCTCCCTCTCTCTCTCCGCCCTCTGTCTCTCCTTCTCGCCCTGTCCCTCTCCCTAGGTCCCGCCCTCCAGGGCCCCCTCGCATTCCCCCCAGAGGCCGGGGTGGAATGGGCCCAGGGCAGTACGGGAGTTCGAGGGCCCCGCCCAGGGGGGCGGGGCTGCTGGGGTCGGGCGGGGATAACGGTTCCGGTTCCACCCCCCCTCCGCGCTCATTTTCCAACCCACTCCCCGCCGCAGGGGCGGCGGGCAGGCCTGGGCTGGCCTGCTGGCGGTGCGGCGACCCGGACCATTTTGTGGACCGATGTCCGATGATGGACATCGGGACAATGATCCGGGTCCCGGACTTCCAGCGGACCACCCCTGATCAAGCAGGAGAGTACCAAATTCCTGTGAGTATCAAGGGGGGTACATATCAGGCCTTGGTGGATTCAGGATGTAACCAAACCTCGATCCATCAAAGCCTGATGCAGCCTGGGGCATTGGATACAAGCCGCATGGTTAAGGTGTGGTGTGTGCACGGGGATGTGGTGGAATATCCGGTTGTCCCAGTCACGATACAGTTTAGGGGAGAAAATCATAGTGTTGAGGTGGCGGTTAGTCCCCACCTCCGGCATCCGCTAATTCTGGGGGCGAATTGGCCCGCCTTTCCGGCGTTATTGGGGTCGTTATGCGCGGATGCCGCTTGGGAGAACAAGGCTAGGAACGGGGCGGTGCGAGTGCAGGTTGGCGAGACTGATACGGGGCCCTTGGGAACCGCTTCAGAGGAACCGAGCGGGGTCGAGAGACTGATTCTCCCGGACCGCGATGACTTCCCTCTGGAGCAGT
This sequence comes from Pseudorasbora parva, assembly GCF_024679245.1. Lineage (NCBI taxonomy): Eukaryota > Metazoa > Chordata > Actinopteri > Cypriniformes > Gobionidae > Pseudorasbora > Pseudorasbora parva. Next base: position 14,965,164 of record NC_090174.1, on the reverse strand, counting down.
CTCAAGATGAGACCCTAAAACATGCTTTCCAGCAGGTCCGCACTATCGACGGTCAGTCCCTCCAACCCGCATTGCCCGTCACGTAGGGCTGGGCGATATGACGAAATATATCGTCTGGACGATAGAAAATGTCTATCGTTTTATATAAGGCTCTATCGCTTACGCCACGATAAGGCGTTTACGGCAGAATTTTACGTCAAGATGCACCTCACGCCACGGCATGCCCATGCACGCTGCAATACATAAACAAACATGGAGGAAGACGGTAGTAGACGCGGTTCAGACCAGGGTAATTCTCAGAGTAATGATGCCAGAGTGGGGGCATTAGCGCTCAAAGCAAACTTCAGACACAGACGCTGCAACGGGCTTTTACGCGTGGCACACCATATAGCCATATATTGAAATATTTTAATGGCAGGTGTAGGGATGGCGAAAACTAAACATTTTCTTGACCGACCACCGAGCCTCATTAGCCGGTTGAAACCGGTTAACCGATTAGTTTAAAATATGCTGCGCTATTTGAAATAACAGCCGCGAGCTGCGCTCCCTCTGTCTCTCTCTCTCACTCTCTCACTCACACACACACACACACACACACACACGCTGTCCAAGCGCTGCCGTCTCCCTTCCACTCACGTCACTTTTTTAAAATCCCCCACAGCGCGAAACACGAGTCCCGCAAACGCGCCGCAGAGGAGCTTGTTTGTAATCAAAGGACAAATGGCTCCTTCGAAATGGTTTGGGTACAAGGTGATCGCGTTGCAAATAAAGGCGTTTGTCTAGCGTTATGAGCTCATTTGAATCATTGCCGCGGCTCATTTAAGAAAATGACAGCTCCGAAGAGACGCCGCTTTAGTTCGAGGTAGTGCTAACAATAATAAAGAAAGACGATCAACACCTTATGTGTTACCACTGAAATGAAGATGTAATATATTTCCAAATGTAAGCCCATCTTAAGCGAAATGCACGCTTCATACTGTCGTCTGCCCCGGCTCTAACCTCGAGTGTTTACTGTCTGCAAACCTTGTGAGCGCGCAAACTCAAACGCTGTGACCTCGTGCAGAATGTTTTTATTGGTTTATTAAGTACAAACAGGCGAGTTATGAAAAATTGAGTGCGAGGGATGTTCAATCACACAAAATGATTTTGGAATGAGACGGCCACCTGTAGTAGCGTTTAGTCCACTGTATAATAGCCTAATTTAGAGATCACTTTTTTATTTATTTTAACCGACAACTTTGATCGGTTAACGTTGATACGGTCAGCCATCGGTCAAACGGTCATCGGTTAACATCCCTAGGCAGGTGTTAACTTTACCAACAGTCTTGCTTTAAAAAAAAGGTTCTAAATAAAATAAAAATGTAGTCCATACTACCTTTATTTGTTTTATATCATTTCAAACTGCATTTCCACATTGCAATTTTGTATAGACTATTCATAAACTGAATTAACAGAAAAATTGCTATATCGTTATCGGGATATCAAATGAGCTATATCGGGATATGAAATTTTGGCCATATCGCCCAGCCCTACCGTCACGTATCCTTATTTTGCCATAATTAAGGATAGGTTGTATCGAGTGACCCAAGACGCTCAGACAAAAGTGGATACAACCCAGTTGTTAGTACCAAAGAGCCGCCGGGAAATGCTTTTCCAGGCGGCTCACTCTAACCCGATGGCGGGCCACCTGGGACAGGCGGCCACGCTGAATCGTTTAATGACCCGATTTTTTTGGCCAGGCATTCATGACAATGTGCGCAGGTGGTGCGCGTCTTGTCCTGAATGTCAGTTGGTGAATCCACTGGCCGCCCCAAAAGCGCCATTGCGCCCCCTACCATTAATGCAGGTCCCCTTCGAGAGAATTGCGATGGACCTCATCGGGCCATTAGAGCGATCCGCACGCGGACATCGTTTTGCGCTAGTTATCGTGGACTACGCAACACGATATCTGGAAGCAGTGGTTCTCCGCAACATCTCTGCGAAGAGTGTTGCGGACGCACTGTTTCGGTTAATCTCCCGAGTGGGGATTCCGAAGGAAATCCTCACTGATCAAGGCACGGCGTTTATGTCACGCACGTTAAGCGAATTGTACGGATTATTGGGCATTAAATCCATTCGAACAAGCGTCTATCACCCACAAACAGACGGCTTGGTCGAACGATTTAATCGCACTCTTAAATCCATGATCCGTAAATTCGTACAGGAAGACGCCAAAAATTGGGATCGGTGGTTAGAACCCCTCTTATTTGCTGTGCGGGAGGTCCCGCAAGCCTCCACGGGGTTTTCCCCCTTCGAGCTTCTCTACGGACGGCAGCCCCGGGGGGTGCTGGACGTCCTACGAGAAACTTGGGAGGAGGGGCCTTCTTTGGCCAAGAACGAAATTCAATATGTGCTGGACTTGCGAACAAAACTCCACACCTTGGGGCGGCTATCTAGGGAGAATTTGTTGCAAGCCCAGGACCGCCAAAGCCGGTCGTATAACAGGGGTACGAGACTACGCAAATTCACACCGGGAGAGAAAGTGCTCGTATTACTCCCTACATCGAGCTCTAAATTAATGTCAAAGTGGCAGGGGCCGTTTGAGGTCGCACGACAGGTTGGAGACCTCGATTATGAAGTGATACGGTCCGATAGGAACGGGGCACGTCAAATATACCACCTCAATCTCCTTAAGAAATGGAATGAGGTGGAATCAGTGTTGTTGGCGACGGTGATCGGGGGAGAGGATGATCTCGGGCCAGAGGCGAGCATCAAAGCACAATCGGTCGCGCTGGCCCCTGGGGGAGATCACCTCTCACCGTCCCAACTCACTGATCTATCAAAACTACAGGCGGAGTTCGCAGACGTGTTTTCGCCCCTACCGGGACGTACCAACTTAATTCAGCACCATATCGAGACCGAGTCGGGCGTGGTAGTTCGCAGCCGGCCGTATCGCTTACCTGAACACAAGAAAAAAGTAGTTCAGGAAGAATTAGGGGCAATGCTCGATATGGGAGTAATAGAGGAGTCCAACAGTGACTGGGCGAGCCCGATCGTTTTGGTCCCTAAGACCGACGGCTCGGTCAGGTTCTGTGTGGACTACCGCAAGGTGAACGCAGTGTCGAAATTCGACGCGTATCCAATGCCGCGGGTTGACGAGTTGCTTGATCGGCTGGGCACGGCTCGATTTTATTCGACATTGGACTTAACGAAGGGCTATTGGCAGATCCCCTTGTCTCCATTGTCCAAAGAAAAGACAGCTTTCACCACGCCGTTTGGATTGCACCAATTCGTCACGCTTCCCTTCGGCTTGTTCGGGGCACCCGCTACCTTTCAGCGCCTCATGGACAGGATTTTGCGTCCCCATGCCGCATATGCTGCTGCCTACCTGGACGATATCGTGATTTACAGTCACGATTGGCAGCGGCATATGCAGCATGTCAGGGCGGTCTTGAGGTCGCTGAGGGGAGCGGGGCTCACGGCCAATCCGAAGAAGTGTGCAATTGGGCGGGTGGAGGTAAGGTATCTGGGCTTCCACTTGGGTCATGGACAGGTGCGTCCCCAAATTGATAAGACCGCCGCAATTGCAACCTGTCCGAGACCCAAGACCAAAAAGGAGGTAAGGCAGTTCTTGGGGCTGGCGGGATATTATAGACGGTTTATACCAAATTATTCGGACCTCACCAGCCCTCTGACTGACCTTACTAGAAAGGGGCTACCAGATAAGGTCCAATGGACGGAGCCGTGCCAGCAGGCCTTCACCCGAGTTAAGGCTGCTCTATGTGGCGGGCCGCTTTTACACTCCCCTGACTTTTCTCTCCCTTTTCTGTTGCAGACTGACGCGTCGGACAGGGGGCTGGGCGCAGTCCTGGCCCAGGAGGTGGAGGGGGGAGAGCGGCCGGTGCTGTACATTAGCCGTAAGCTCTCAAAGAGAGAGGCTAAGTACAGCACCATCGAAAAGGAGTGCCTTGCCATCAGGTGGGCCGTTCTCACCCTCCGCTACTACCTTCTGGGGCGGGAGTTCACCCTCTGTTCGGACCACGCTCCTCTCCAATGGCTCCACCGCATGAAGGATACCAACGCGCGGATCACCCGTTGGTATCTAGCTCTTCAGCCTTTTAAGTTCCAGGTGGTCCACAGGCCGGGTGCTCAGATGGCTGTGGCCGACTTCCTCTCCAGAAATGGGGGGGGGGGGGGGGGATGGGGGGCTGCAGGCCGGACGGCTCCCCGGCCTGAGTCGGGCGGTGGGGGTATGTGGCAAGGGGGGCGTGGTTCAGCGAGGTCTGCAGCGGGAGAGAGAGCCGCGGGACGAGCGGTAAGTGAGTGGGTTGGAAGCAGATTGATAACACCTGTCTCTCGTTCCAGTAATGAGCGCGGAGAGGGTACAAAACATCGGTGGAACCGGAGATCGAGAAGAGAGGGAGATCGGACGGTTGTTGCGAAACCCAGAGACTGAGTTGCCGGAAGCCGGAAGTGCCGACCCGGAAGTGATCCTTGAGTTTATGAAAAGTCACACCATTGAGTGTGTTGCTGTGTTTAGAGTTGAAAAAAAAGAAGCATCAACCGTCCAGCCGACCCCCGTGTCCTCTTCCTTCCTTCCATTATCGAACTTTGTTACATCGATGCATCGATATGCAGGACCGGATTCGACCACTGATCTCATGGTCGAATCTTCGCGGGTGTTATGAAACGAGGATCATACCATTTTGGCAATATGGGGGTACTCAATATTAGTGTTATAAAGACGTGCCGCGCCTTTAAAATTCGAACACATACACCGACGGCGGCATTCGACGCCTGTCCGCGGCTATTAAATGTATATTTCCCTCAAATCGTGAATGTATGTGCTGATTTCACCCTGTGCTACAAGATACACTCATCGTGCAGCTCTTCTGTCAGAAGTCGATTCAAAATTGAGCTCGCGTGTAGCCTATATAATGTTCACGTCTAAGTGAGATAACGTTACCTGAGACACGGCGCTGAGCTTCAGTCCGATTTGAGACCCCCTTCAGGCACAATCGGCTTAAGAACGTGCATATAAATGCACTCAAAGTGTTCTTTTCCTCTCTAGGCAGGTATTTTTTTAGGTTTATTTATCAAAATGTTCTTTTATATATTTGTGTGATGTTCTGTGTTTCGATCGCGGCTTTTAAATGTTATGAGAGAACGGTTTACGAATGTAGTGTAGCCTAGTTTTGATCACTTTATTAAAAGTGGTGGCTGTGTGCCGTGTGTAAAGTAAAATAAAAATAGTCTTAGCCTCCTACTGACGAGTGTCCTGCCTTTTCCAACCCGTTTATACCGTTTATTTTATTTTTTCCAGTCTATGGATTACACACACATAGATGATTCGACTTTTAGTCGACCATAGAGAGATTTGAAAATTCTGATTCGATTGTGTAAATCCTTAGTTGGGGACACCCCTAGTACACTCACCTAAAGGATTATTAGGAACACCTGTTCAATTTCTCATTAATGCAATTATCTAATCAACCAATCACATGGCAGTTGCTTCAATGTATTTAGGGGTGTGGTCCTGGTCAAGACAATCTCCGGAAATCCAAAGTGAATGTCAGAATGGGAAAGAAAGGTGATTTAAGCAATTTTAAGGCGTGGCATGGTATTGGTGCCAGACGGGCCGGTCTGAGTATTTTACAATCTGCTCAGTTACTGGGATTTTCAGGCACAACCATTTCTAGGGTTTACAAAGAAAGGAGTGAAAAGGGAAAAACAACAAGGAAAATGCCTTGTTGACCACCATGTACCCATACTCTGATGGCTACTTCCAGCAGGATAATGCACCATGTCACAAAGCCACTTAAATAATTTCAAATTGGTATGGATAATTTCCGCAGTATGGATAAGCTCTGAGGCTATCGGTTCTGCTGCCGGGACTGGAGCAATGAAGAAAAATACACTTACTATTTATGAGAGAGAGAGAGAGAGAGAGAGAGAGAGAGAGAGAGAGAGAGAGAGAGAGAGAGAGAGAGAGAGAGAGAGAGAGAGAGAGAGAGAGAGTGTGAGTGAGTGAGTGAGTGAGTGAGTGAGTGAGTGAGTGAGTCTCTCTCTCTCTCTCTCTCTCTCTCTCTCTCTCTCTCTCTCTCTCTCTCTCTCTCTCTCTCTCTCTCTCTCTCTCTCTCTCTCTCTCGACTCGAAATAAACCAACATCCCGAAGTTATTCAGTTAATAGTACACTGACTAGATAGAACTTATGATGATAATGAGCACAGAGATATACTGAGCATGCGTGCAGCGGAGGGAGCGATGTTGTGGTGCTTACATATACATATACATATATATATACATATATATAATTATATATATGTTCTGCATTTATTTAATTAAAAATGCAGTAAAATGTAATACAGTGAAATATTATTCTGATGTACATCATCTGTTCGCTACATGAATATATAGTAAATTGTCATTTATTTATGTGATCAAAGCTAATTTTATCATCATTTCTCCAGTCTTCAGTGTCACTAATCCTTCTCATGAAGATTTGATGCTCAACAAACATTTATCATTAATTATCAGTGTTGAAAACAGTTTTGCTGCTCATGGTGCTGCTTCATTTTTGCGGAAACCACCATACCATTCAAACATTTGTGGTAAAATTTTAAAAAAACTTTTGTTGATCAGACATAGGCTACATTAAATTGATCACAAGTGATATTTTTAATATTACAAAAGATAATAATTTATTTAATAAATGCTGTCCATTGAACTCTCATCAAAGAATCCTGAAAAATAAAATGTATCATGGTTTCCACAACATTTTTAAGCAGCACAACTGTTTTCAACACAGATAATAATCATAAATGTTTCTTGATTATAAAATCCTCATATGAGAATGATTAGTGAAGGATCATGTGACACTGAAGAAGAGTAATGATGATAAATTCAGCTTTGATCACAGGAATAAATTCATTTAATTTGTAATGTCATTTCACAATATTACTGTTTTAACTGTATTTTTGATTAAATAAATGCAGCTTTGGTGAGCAGAAGATAAACATTTAAAAAGCTGTCAGGTGGCACTGCATTATTCGTATGATATAGGCCTACTTTATTGTCAATAAATAGCCTACATTGAGATGGCTTGAAAAACCCAGATAAAGCATATTGTCGCAATCGTCTGATTGTCGTCGTCAAGTTACAGCTCATAACGATTGTTTTCCTTCAGCTGCAGCTCCAGCGCGACAGTAAGTTTCTACGAATCCGCTTTTGGACTTTCTGTGAGCGCGCCATCCTCATATTTAAATACGAATAAAATGACAGGTCATGCATAGATTATTTTTTTTCTCTGAATTTAAATGTTGATGTATTCACATTGGTTTCTATTCTATGTATGAATACACTTGCCCGTGACCTCAAGAAGCGCGCAATCAACCGAGGTAGAGAAAGCTGTCTTTAGCGCCCGTGTTAACTTGCCCGCCCTCGAGCAGGTAACCTCGGTTCGAATCCTGCTCGGAGCGGGTCGACTAGGATCGGGGAGACCCAGTAAACGTGCAGGGGATGAAAATACACTTTATTAAAAGTGCGGGGGACACGTAGAGCATCTTTAGGGATGTGGTGGAACGGGAGCTTCGTGCCCTGGATGAGCATCCCACAAATCTCCATCAACTACAAGATGCTATCCTATCAATATGGGCCAACATGTTTGAATAAGCTAAAGTCCCAAAACGTTTCAGTGTTCCTTTAACACTATGAACTAACATGAATGATCAAGGTATAATTAATTACAGTACATTTTCATGGTTCAGTACTGTTTATACATTTTTGTAATAAAGTTACGCACTATTTGTGTTTCATTCAATATCCGTTAACGTTAATCGGTTATCAGCCCACATGGTCCAACCTATTTATCTGCTATTAAAAACCAATCTGCCACTGTAAACATTTTTTTTAAAGTGTGTACATTTTCACCATGAATTCTACTATTGAAATAGTTTAAATAATGTGGGCTGATGGCTTCAAAAACTATACGCCATATTCCAAGTTAACAAATCAATTCCCCTAAGAAAATCTATGGGATTTGTACTTCCTGAACCAGACTTTTGAACTCTCTTAGAATAAAGATGCAAATAATGAAATCACTATGACTATATGTCACAAAACTGTGTGTCTACAAAATGTGTAAAGTGTAGTTGAGTATGTGACCAATGTCTAAGGGTTTATGGTTGTTCACACGACAGTAATTTGCATGTTAACTGTTGTGTTTGAGACGTTTGTATGATGTCATACCTAACAGTGTGTGGATGCATGGTGTTTGGTGTGCATGTGTTATTGGCTGCGTTAGAAGTGTGTGTTATAGTGTGTTAACAGTGATGGTTGTGCAGGTGCTTTTAAAATGTATGTACGATGGCGTGTGTACGAATGTGATATGTGTGTAGTATGTGCGTGTGTGTTATCATCACTACGAAGTGGTCAAAATGTGCGTGCGTGTGTGTGTGTGTGTTGTTGTTGTTGTTGTTGTGACTCACTCAGGCGGGTAGAGTCGCAGCTCCTCGATGTCCCCCAGGAAGCCGAACAGAGTTCTCATCTGATCACTGCTCACGGCCGACGACAGATTAGTGATTTGAATCACGTTCGTTCCAGGCATCCCGTTCATTTCACAACAGACTGAGGTTCAATACTCTGAAATACAATGATGCACCAAAGTGGTCAGCACTCGGACAGGCGCTGACCTGCGGGAAAACTCGTTAGCAGGGAGCGCTGCTGCGGACAGCAGCTAGGGAGTGAGCTCTGCTTACACAACAGCGCCGCCCGCTGGTTGGGAGGTTCAAACTACAAAACGAACTACAGCAATGCAACCGGTGAACGCGTAACAAAGATGCCCAAATTATGACAATTTCGATATAAAATATAATAATAAATAAATTCATATATTTAGGCTAATAACTATACTAAACATAATTGATTTATTCATTCATTTATTGTTATAGTGTACGATAGGCCTACTATAGTCACCCAAAGTAGGCTATAGCATGTGCTTTATAGGGATAGTTTACCCAAAAAGGTAAACATTATGTCATTAATTTCTCATGACGTCCTCCATCCACACGTTGATTGGCCTGGCTGTGTGGATTGAACACGAAAAAGCACTCTGTGGTTTTGTTAGTCACCCAAAGTATAGCATGTGCTTTATAGGGATAGTTTACCCAAAAAGGTAAACATTATGTCATTAATTTCTCATGACGTCCTCCATCCACACGTTGATTGGCCTGGCTGTGTGGATTGAACACGAAAAAGCACTCTGTGGTTTTGTTGATATGCGTGGGATCTTTAATAGGCTATCATATTTAGCATGAGTTGGTTATTTTACTTAGGAATCAAGACTGTATTTGCATACGGTCTCTCTAGACATGATGCAAATGTTAATTTGGCTCTTTCTGCCTTTATAGTGTTAAAACCACAATGCTTAGGCCTAGCTATCTTTGCAGAATGTGAGACCAGCTGATTCTTTGAAATTATATGAAACTAAAATGTTTGCATAGTTATATATCGCTGTCTCTGGCTATTGAATCTCACTCGTGAGGCCCTTATCTTCCTTTACTTTCCTGATTATTTTACATTAGCCTAGATATTTGGCTAAGAATATCTACATGAATATTAACATTTATATGAATAATAACATGTTTATTTATATGTTGTAACTGCCTGGTAATAGCTATTCCCACCTGGATTTGGCCTACCCAAATTGAAAAGCTTCCCATACATGCATGTTTATGCATAGAAGGCATAAACATGTATATGTTGTGTAAGCTGTAATCCTCCCCCCCCCCCCCCCCAAAAAAAAAAAGTAGGCGCTTTTTGATTTTTTCCCCCCATAACTTCATTTTTGAAAGTGTGTAACTCAGGCCCTGTGTACTCTAGGAACCTGCAGACAGTTTGGGCTATTTCCACTAAAGAAAACTTACAGAAAATAGTGGGAAAAAGAAGTTTGTCTGTGTCATGTTGTATGTAAGATTTATTCAAATGGGTCTGAATGGATGACCCCCCTTCATCCATTTATTATATATGCTATCTTTTATATATGCTATTAAATATAGCATATATAAAGTTGGACCTCATTTTTATTAATCATTTTATTACTTTTACATTTTACATTATATTACATTTTATAAAAAGAAATTATCCATCACTTCTCTGTCTGACTGGATCTTACGGTATCAAGCTCCAACACTGATAAAAACTCATCTGCCTGTAGCCTTCAAGTGAAGTGGATGGATTTAGAATCCCTCTTCTTGTAATAATTTGGAATAATGATTTGGATTCTTTGGAATAATGATTTGGATTCTTTGGAAATCTTTTGGAAATTTGGAAGTCATAGTTTTCTTTAAACAGTGTATCTATTCTGGTATTTCTGTTACAGGCAATGTCTGGATTTGGTATCTGTAAGATGAGTTTTTGGTCAGGAATGCAGTAACAGTGTTTACTCATTTAGCCTGGCTTTCAAATAATAAATATGTACTGGTTTTGTAATTAATTAATTAGTGGATACAACCAAAAAAAAAAAAAAAAAGAGAATTGTCAGTTTGAACTTTATTCTTATTCATTTTATTCTGCTCTTGATAGCTGCATGAGACTTAAAGACTGTGTATAAGGCCCTGTTTACAGGTATTAAAGGATTAGGTAACTTTAAAATGAAATTACCCCATGATTTACTCACCCTCAAATGCTGTATATGACTTTCTGCTTAACAAATACTGTATCTTATGCTTCCAAACTTTAGAAATGGGAATGAATGGGGCCCATGAGTTTGAAGCTCAAAAAATGTAATGCATCCATCCAACCATCCACCCATCATAAATGTACTCCACACAGCTCTGCTAGAAAAGGTCTTTTGAAACAAAGGGATCCATTTGTGTAAGAAAAATATAAATTTTTAACATGTTATCTTACTTACGCCGGACCGACTTCAACTAATCGTAACTGACGTAACGCACTCAATCACGTTCAGCGTGGTCTTGCGGCTGTCAGAGCAGAATCGAAAGCTGATGTTCTCTGTATGTTTTTCGTCACCTCCTTTCGTGTTCATTTGTAAATTATACAAGCTTATTATTCGATCGGATAATTAATTAGACGGATTTAAACACCAGGTGTAAAAGGGAATGTGTCTCCTTTGTCTACTTGTGTTTTGATTGAACAAAACAACTTAACAATTGAACTTAACAATTTTACTAAACTCTTAACACAGTTAGCACAACATCTTTCCTTGTATTGCTATACAACATATTTATTGTTGCTTTTACACAAAATGCATAGGCCTAGTTAACACAAATATACACACTCGCAAAGCAATGTATTTTTACTGACAAATTTACTAGTGCTTTTTCAGATAAAATCATGTTCTAAACATAACTTTGTGTATTGGGTGAAGTATGTGTTTGTTATGTGTGCTGGATGTTGCACCTGGTACAGTCTGTGGAAGCATATTTCCTCTGCTGAGGACAATAAAGTATAAATCTGAAATCTGAATCTGAAACTTACAGGCTAAAGTCAACAGCTGTTCATATTGTGAATTGAAAATATATCCTCCATTTTATTCCATTGCTACTGAGAAACAGCTGATTGAAGTTATGCAAATATATAAATTACAATGCTTTCCCATCAAGCAATTGTTCAGGTTTTGATGATATTTCAATCACATGATCATAAGGTATCGAAGGCCTCTTTGGGCTGATCTTATGTGAAAAAAGAACAATATAAAGCAACACAAATAAAGTAAGAAAAATGCCTGCAGGAAGATGAGTATCAGGATAAGGGAGAGGATTGAGACAAGGGCAAGAGAGAGGAATGCCTGGACAAGGTAGAGGTTGAGGAGTTGAAGAAGGGCCATATTCGATTAGGCCTAACTGATGATATAAGAGCTATTAGTCCATGTCATAAACCACAGGCTATCATTCAGTGAGGCTGGTGATGGAGAGCCAAATCTCAGCCGTGACACAGTGGCATCCATTATCTAGATTTTTCAAGAAACTCACAGGTAGGATATTGTATAAGGGCTTCTCCTACTGCAAAGTGTAAATAATTGTACCACATATTGCAGTGACTGTATGCCTCTGGTCTCTAATATGTAACTGTATTATGTCTATTTAAGGATTCAACGTCTACCTCCCTCAGGGGGCAGAGGAAAGCTCCTGAAAGAAGAACAGAAACTTGCTATAGTCAACATTGTGATTGCTGATAATGAAATAAAACTGAAGGGCATTCTTTAAAAAGCTGCTCTGAGATGGGTCATTCTTTGTTTTTGTATTGAATTTCTGCAGCAAAAGAAACAAAATGCATGCATTTACTAAAACCAACTAAAATGTGGCGAGGCTTCAAAAAACACAATCTATGATCAATAAAATATATACTGTCTATTGTATAAGGGCAGACCTGACATATAAAACAATGCAGTTTCTGTAATTCAATCTGATGTTAGTGTTTTTATGACATTGTGCTATAATTGACTAAACTTTCCTTTTGGGAGAGAACATGTGTTAGGGTTTTGGAAGACATAGTGTATTGTGTTTAGGAAAATTGCTAAAAAAGACAAAATCATAGCGATCATCAAAAACCATAATAGAGATATTAAAGTAGGCCTACTTTGGGAAAATTGTTAAAAAAATACATAATCATTGCGATCATCAAAAACAGTAATTAACTGTAGTAAAATAGTAAAAAACAGTAAATTAAAGTACTCTAATGTACACTATATACAATTGCTGAAACATTAATTGAGGAGAATGTGTTGATGCACTTCTCCCTTTCTTTATCAATACACATTTGGTTTTTGGAAAGGTAACTGTTGATCTGGGGAAAAGACTCTAACCCTGCCATGCTAGCCTGTCAGAATATGAACTGTGAAAAATGTTGTGGGCGGGGCTAAGTTCGGCTGGCATCCTGGCTAGCCACCTGCACAACCTCACAAGAAAGGCTTTTAGGAGCTGTACTTCACAGCAGGGCGTTTTAGTTTTCACAGTATGTTGTTCCATTCTATTGTCTGTATATTTAAACATGTAACTTACAGTTTTTCTATTGCTTTGATATATTTTTCCAAACAGTTTTAACTACAAATTTCAGAACCTGTAGAAATTAAGTAAACTGATTATCCATTTGACTATAAGTGGTGTTTTTATATCCTAAGTTAGTCTGAGGCTGGATCCTAGTCTATATAAGGCAGCCTAAGTGTGGATAACTTTGCCTTCAACTGTCTGTCAACTTGTTGAACTTCAACTCTGACTCCTGGTCTCTTTATGTCATCTAACTCTTAATCCCCTAGTAATCCTGGAGATATTAGTTATGTTAGAAATTGGCCCTTAATCGCTATTCCCTACATGCTCAGTTTGGAAAATGGATGGCTATAGATTATTCAGCTGCGAGTGCCATCTTCTGGCGATACGCGGTATTAATGCAGCACTATTTTCACAGTGCTCACTCTAATGGACTTTAATTTAAAATGAACTCTTTAAGGCAGAACATTATCCACCAAAAATAATTTAAGTTAACAATTTAACCCAGGGTAACTCAAACCACCAGTTACACAAAAATAGTTTATTAAAACAGGGGTGCATTTGATTCGAGCTGCTCGCGACTAGACTCTGCGGTTGCCTATTAGGCTATTATTATTTGTCAACTGCACCACAACTCGACACGTCTGTCACAATTATATTCTGTTTAGTTGTTTCTGTCGTGGCTGTATTAGGGGAGAGCTGGGCACAACCATGCGTAAATCCACTTGGGGTTCGGAGTATTTATTTTTTCACACATTAATTTCACACGTCTTGTACACGTCATGTACAATTATATGTTTTTGTTTCATTAATACAATGTATATTTTTACCCCGATAGAATGGAAGTGCAATTGACAACATGCCCCACAGGTGGGGTAGCTACATTAAGACACATTAACATGTGAGCTATGACAGCTGAACGTGTTACATGATACAATCAAAAACATCTCCAAGACAAACAAAAATATTTTGTCATTAAAATACAAACTAGGCTATTTCAAATAAAATAACGGCATTTTTTAATAAATAAAAATAAACCAATTTTTGAGTTTGACAGTAAGCATTACAAAACACAGCTATACTATACAGTATAGTTCAAAACATAATAATAATTAATTTATCTGCCATTATTCGCCTTTTTCTAATGGTTTCTAAATTAAATTCTTAAAAATATGGAATAGCATATATATATATATATATATATATATATATGTAATTGTCTGATCCCTCCCCCCTTGTAGGGATGCGCGGTATACCGGTACTGGAAAAATACCGGTATATATTTTATTTCAAACGGTACGATATCATGATTTTGCACATTTTGGTATATGCTGCTTTTCCGAAGTTCACCACTAGATGGCAGCGCGCTGTCCAAACTGACCCGAAACAACTGGCAAATGTGACGACAACATAGAAGAACAAAATGGATAAAGCAGTTGAATCTCACTCAAGTTGCCCAAAACGAATTAATAAAGAGAGGAGTAGAAGTGGAATTTGTAAATACTTTGCTTATAAAACTGATGAAGAACCATCAAACCTAGCCAAGAAGCATCTGTCCCTATCCTGACTTTAAGACTTCTGAAGAGATCGACAGGTCAGTGAATCATTCAGACCATCTCATTTAGACATTTATTTTCTTTTTACACTGATCAACGCACATACATAGCCTAACATAAGATCGAATATCACAAAATCTCCAGCTTTCGTTTCAACCAATGACATTTAGATCCCATAATATTTGCATGCGTACTATTGCACTATTTACATTCGCGTTAGACACAACCGAGTGTGTTTATGTGAACACTCACTAAAGACGGACATTTTTACATAATTATGTGTCTTTGACTGTTTAAGGAAACTTTATTTGTAATGTGCAAGCTCTAAGTTTCAGGCGTGTGTGTGTGTGTGTCTTTGTTATGAGCTCATGTCTCCTGTAATTGCTTGCATGTTCAAATGAATTTCGTTATCCATCCCGAGACGAGCGTGAAATGTTGAATCGGATTATACAGATTGCTTTAGTGTAGTGCGATGTCTTTTGAACCCAGAAGCAATTTGCTAATTTTGAGAGATTTTTGCTGCAATTATTTCTCACAAGAAAGTTTTCAAATGATGTGATGTGATGTGATAAGCTTTGCTAATTAATTTACTAATAAACATTTGTGGTGATTTTCCACTTTATAAACTCAAAACTTTGAACTAAAACTTTGCAATATACTCGCGCTAATATCAGACCGTGTGGTATCGATTTAATATCGGTACTTCGGTATTAAATTGTGGTATCGTACCGAAGCCAAAATTGTGGTATCGAGCCATCCCTACCCCCTTGTTATCTGATTAGTGTTTGATTTCTCCCACCTGTTCCCTCTTGATTTCTTCCCTTTATAAGCTCCTTGTGTTTGTCAGTCTGAGTGGTCTCCTTGTATGTTATGTCTGCTTCTTCCGGTTCCCTGTGATTTCTCTGTTGGTATGTTTTTGAGTTATGTTACAGTTCTGATTATGTGTTTTTTCCCCCTCGTGGGTTTTTATTTTGTATTTATGTTTATTTTCATAATAAATCACATTTTTGCACATCTGAGTCTTCACCTTAGTTTTCTTATGTGTGAACGTGACATAAGGATAAAACCTTTGAGGACTCAGCAGAAGATGGGTAGCTTCCTTTTTTCATCTCCCTCCAACTATCTGCAACTTGCAAGATATGTGAGCTTTAATTACATCCATCAGCAGGGGCTGACGTGAGGGACTTCGCCTGCAGTCTCCTCATTAAAGTTGATCACATGACTTACACTGAGGCAGAGATTAAGAAAGTATTGAACATCTGTTTGGACATGCCTCTCAACCCGGGGGAGATGGAAAAGCTGGGGCATCTGGGATTCTGGGACTTTGTTCATCATATTTACCATCTTGGAGAGCCTGAACATCCTCGGCTAGCAGAATCCCAGCCCACTGACGGTTCCCTTCCATCTACTGTCAGTGGAGGCCCCAGCCTTCCGATGACCCGGAAACGGAGAAGTTGGAGGAGGAGCAGGCCTACCTTTTCAGATAACTCCATTGGAGAGGATTCAGCTTTGGGGGTCGGAGAGCCGGTGGACTGTGTTCTGGTGGTCCCTATTCAGGTGGATCGTGTTCCGGTGGTCCCTATGCCAGTGGTCCCTGAGCCCGTGGACTGTGTTCCGGTGGTCCCTATTCCGGTGGATCGTGTTCCGGTGGTCCCTATGCCGGTGGGCCCTGCTCTGCCCGCGGCGCCCTGCTCTGACCGCGCTGCCCCGGCGCCCTGCCCTGCATGCGCAGAACCGGCACCCTGCTCTGACCGCGCCACCCTGGGTGCCTGAACTTTGTGGGCTACCATGGTCGCCTGAACTTTTTGTTTTCCTCATGTTTCCCTTGTTGACCCCTCCCTTGTCTGTTCATTCCTTGTCTGTTTCCCCTGTTCCCCCCGTGCTCCCTAGTCTGCCCCTCTCGTGCCCCCCTGGTCTGTCCCGCCCGTCCCTAGTGGAGCGTCTGGTAGCCGCTCCTTAAGGAGGGGGTAGTGTCACATGCCTGTCCTGTCTTGTGTGCACATGTGGGTTTTGTCATTCTGAGCATGAGCTCATGTAATTGTCTGATCCCTCCCCCCTTGTTATCTGATTAGTGTTTGATTTCTCCCACCTGTTCCCTCTTGATTTCTTCCCTTTATAAGTGAGGGAAGAAATGGGAAAGGGAAGAAATGTATAAATATAAATATATATATATATATATATATATATATATATATATATATATATATATATATATCGCATATTTCTAATAAGTGCTCATTGTAACGCAGTGTTACAACATGCACAACTTGTGCAGCTAGGGCTCACGTTGTCACGCCCTCACAATCATCTGTCACTGCCACGCCCACTTGTTCCCCATCACCGTGATTCTGAACACCAGGGCACCATCACCAGCCAGCACTATATCAACCCGGCTCACCTTCACTCCTTTGTCTGGTCTCGCACCGATCCCATCATTGAGTACCTGTCCTGCCTAGAAGCCTTCACCTGTACTCGTACTCGTACTCATACTCGTACTCGTACTCTTACTCGTCTTTGTCTTCATCCTCTTTGTCTTCATCATCGTCCTCTTTGTCTTCACCATCATCGTCCTCTTCATCTTCACCTTCATCGTCTTCACCATCATCGTCCTTTGTCTGAGTGTCACCATCCCTTTAAGTATTACCTGTGTCTGAAACCTCTGTTAATAAACCTTGCACTTGCACTAATCCTCGTCTATGTCTGACACAGGTCTTCTGCTGATTAGATCAGCTTGAAAGAACTTTAAATAACTGATATAGAATTCAAATAATATCAAAAGTTGTCTTACAAAAAACATAGGTGCAAAATTAACTTAATTAAAAAATTTACTTTTGCCATGGTAAAATAAATGTTCAGTTCAGTGAAGATTTTCTAATGTTGACACAATTTTCTCTCTAAATAATGTTGATAATCGCAGCTAGTAAATAACAAACTTTTTCATCCTGGCATGTGTGGAAAGTTTTAAACCATGTGTGTTACAACTAGCCCCGTGTTAAGTTGTGCCCCGCTCTCCCCTAGATCTCATTAGTTGCTACAGTGCCTGATTAGTTATTTGCTGTCAAGCTGCTCCTGTTTAGTGTCCTTGCTACGTGTACTCCCTCTTCTGTTCAGTCCTCAGTTATTGTTTGTGTTTACACACGGGTATGCGTTATCAACTTCTTGTTGGATTAAATCTTATTTTGAATCTTCCTTCATCTTGTGACAGAATAACCTATCCTCAAAAAAAATAGTAAATGACAACCATGAACTCACCAGTGAGCCCGAGGCACCCACCGAGGTCATTTCAGATCTGGAGTCAGATGACATCAAAGCCCCAGAGTCGACGCATGCGGACCAGTCCATCACAGAGCCAGGAGCAGACATACACCTGTGGGATCTGTGGTCTGCAGATCCAGTTCCTACCCAAGTCCCCACCATTGAGTCTTCGTCTTATACTCGCTGGTCCCATTCAGAGATGAGCTTCTTCTGCCAAGGTTCCTGCCAGATTTCCTGGTCTCATCTCATCCGATGGTTACAATTCCCCTGGATCCATCAGCCATTCTGGTGTAATCAAGCTCCTCGGCTCTGCCCCCGCCACTAACTCCACGTGGCTCATCTGCCTATGCAACTCTTAATAAATATTCCATGGATCGACTGGAAATTGTACAGAATGCAGTTGCCACCCATACCCCTTTTCCACCAAGGCAGTGCTGGTGCTAAATCGGAGCCAGAGCCTAGTTTCAAATCGGTTCTTTGTGTTTCCACAGCCAAAGCACCAGCTCTGAGCCAGGAAAAGTGGTTCTTAAGTAACACCAAAACATTGCTGGGCTAGAAGTAAGAACCGCTTGCGTCACCGGCTGGGGGCGGCGTTACCGTGATCAACAAGATGAACACAAACCTGTGACCGCCATTTTTTCAATAGCAGCTAATCAAGCTAACAGCTGCTGGATTGTAATCTCCGTCTATACAAATCATGGAGAGCTGCACAAATGCGTTGGATTTGCGGCGTTTTAATGCTGATGTAGGATCATAAAGCCATGAGCCACTGAGGGAAGGCTTGTTCGAGATGCATTGGCGCGCGCTGTGCAGACTGATTGCGTATGACATCAAAGTACAGCGAGCGCCAACGACTCCTTATGCTTTTGAATCGCTCGCGCAGTATTTGGATCATATGTGGGTTGGTCTGCGCAGCGTCAATGCATTAGATAGAACACGCCTGGAAATTGTGTGTGTGTGTGTGTGTGTTTCCCACTGCCTCGCTAGCAGTAGAGTCCTGCAACGGGTCGGGTACCCGCGGGCATAAAAGTGGCTTAAACAGGTGGATTGTGACATAAATTATAAAATACACGGGCGGGGTGCGGGCGGATAATTAATTCCGTGCGAGCGGGTAGAAGCGCGGATGAAAAATATGTGCAATATTTTTCTGTGCTGTGGCGAGGCGGAGGAGCGAGCGAGACCGGGGCGTGATGGCGAATGAGTGTCACCTGTGAGCCACACCGGTCTCAAATCCTCTCACGAGGGAGCTCGGCGCCATATAAGGACGAGAGATCACCAGACCTGGATTTTACGTTGAGTTGTGCTTGTTTTATTATGTGTGTGCGTGGCAGATGTCCGTGAGGGGCCGCGTTACTTTCGCTTTGTTTGGTTAAGTCTTTTAAATGTTCGCCGGTTCTCAAAAACGATCAAAGCGATCCGGTCGTCCTTCTTCCCCCCCAAACATACTGTATTACAATTTCTATGTCCAATTTACCATTACACATACACGCAACAACGATATGCCATTTGATCCATCATGTCACCACCACTGTGACTTTTGTTGATGCCACTCGTAGCCCAGATGGAGCGAGCGTTGCAGGATTAGCAATGGATGAAGTAAAAGTAAAGTTGGTGAGTGAAGTATATAAAATTGTTGACAACGAGTGTATAAAGGCACTTTAGCCTGTTTCTTTAGCCCATTCATGATGCTGTTGATGTTGAGAGAAGTGCAATATAAAAAAAATAAAGCATTTTAATTGGAATGATTTTAGTGTGTGTGATTTATTGCGGGCACGGATCGGGTAACGTGCAAATATTAACGGGTCTGGGATGGACCCGTGCAGGACTCTGGTATGACGTAAGACCTGGCTCTGTTGTGGCTCTTAGCATGTGGAAAAGCAAACGGTTCTTAGAAGGCTCTCAAGTCGAACCAACTTAGAACTGACACTAGCACTGGCTCCGAACTAGCACCCGGTTCATTCTGGTGGAAAAGGGGTACCAGTCAGCAAATTTCCTTTGGCCCAGATCTGGCCCAGATAAACAGCTTAGATGTGGCCCAGATTAGTTTGTGTTTGCCGGCCCAGATCTGGCCCACTTCTTCTTTACCACAGCACAGCCAAAGCAGTGCCATAACTCCACCAAACGTGAGCCAAACAATACAATTTTATGTGGCCCTTATATGGAATTTTAGTATGGCTGAGTTTTGTTCAAATCTAATGGCCCTTATGTGGCCCACATGCAACTTTGAGCATTATGTAAAAGTCTTAACTCCATGGTAAATAAAACACTCAACAACAAAAATGTATTCAATAATTTACTTTTGAGAAATGTTTACAGTCACTCAGAAACCATTTATATTAATATAGAGTCTAGACTTAATTTTACCCCAATTTTTAAGTGTGTATTATGCTCAACTAGCAATGAGAGTTAAAGTAGAAGGGAGGAGGGAATAACAGTAACTTGCTAAAGATAACAAATAACTTCACAAGTAAATAAAGTCTCTAATTGTAAAGAACCACTCTGAGACAGAAGGTAGGAGATCTAAATGCAGTATTTATTAAGAGGGTAATCCACAATCGTAGTCAAAAACAGGCAAAATGTCATACACAAGCAAACAGTCCAAAAAGGCAAACAAGACAGGAGAGACAGGCAAACGGGTAATCCAGGAAACAGGCAAGAAATCCAACAAACCAAGAGACATGAAACCGAGGAAAATGCTCAGAAATGCAGTGTACACAAAACAAGACATTGCAGTGAATGACAGAGATAACCAGGGTGAAGAAAACAGAATAATAAGACACAGGTGTAAACAGTGAGTGCTAATGAGTCCGGGCAAAGGATAATGGGTAATGTAGTTTATGACAGAATGACAGTCCGGATTGGAGTGCCCACTGGTGGTGAGCACGGGCACTCACACTGATGAATTGTGACACTTCACAATGTTGGTAGTGTTGGAAGTGTGTTGCTGGGACTCACGTTGTTTCAACCGACTGCACCTGCAATAAAAAGTTAAATAATGTTAACAGCAATACATCCTGGAAACTAGGTCTGCTTAATTATGATTAAAATAAATGTTAAACTAAAGGGGTAGTTCAACCAAAAATATAATTCGGTCATCATTTATTGTCACTTTTTTTTTTTTTTTAAATCAATGTAATGCATCACTAGCCAGGTTAAGATTTGAATTTATTGATTTATTAATTATTTTTTTGCTCCAAAAAAAAACAAAAAAAAAACATATATATAACACCCATTCAATAAATCCTTAGGAACAACATGAGGGCGAGTAAATAACAGAATATTAATTTTTGGGTTAACCATCGCTTTAAGCTCATAGACGTGAACAAAAAGATGTCGTTCCCCTCAGAAGATCTCATGGCCACAACACACTCGCTTTTGTATGGTATCTGTTGTTATTTATATACAAACCAGATTCCCAAAAAGTTGGAAACTGTACAAATTGTGATTAAATGTGATTACAGAATGCAATGTTGTATAAGTTTCAAATTTCAATATTTTATTCAGAATAAAACATAGATGACACATCAAATGTTTAAACTGAGAAAATGTATAATTTTAAGAGAAAAATAAGTTGATTTTAAATTTAATGGCATCAGCACATCTAAAAAAAGGTTGGGACAAGGCCCTGTTTACCACTGTGTGGCATCCCCTCTTCTTTTTATAACAGTCTGCAAACATCTGGGGACTGAGGAGACAAGTTGCCAAAGTTTAGGAATAGGAATGTTGTCCCATTCTTGTCTAATACAGGCTTCTAGTTGCTCTAGTTGTCTTGTCTTCTTTGTCACATCTTCCTCTTTATGATGCACCAAATTTTTTCTATGGGTGAAAGATCTGGACTGAAGGCTGGCCATTTCAG
Source organism: Pseudorasbora parva (assembly GCF_024679245.1). Taxonomy (NCBI): domain Eukaryota; kingdom Metazoa; phylum Chordata; class Actinopteri; order Cypriniformes; family Gobionidae; genus Pseudorasbora; species Pseudorasbora parva. Next base: position 14,943,514 of record NC_090174.1, on the reverse strand, counting down.
TACCCGGATCCTTCTTCTACGTAGCCATGATGTTGTAATTGATGCTGTATGTCTGCCATTGTTGGAATCATGTTGGAAAATGCAAGGTCTTCACTGAAAGAGATGACATCGGGATGGGATCATATGTTGTTCTAGAACTTGGAAATACCTTTCAGCATCAATTACAACATCATGGCTGCGTAGAATAATGATCCGGGTACTTTTCCTGCCTCTTATTGCTGCCTGTTTTTTTTTTTTTTTTATGTGTAGCTCTCTTGAAATCCAAAATGAACCAATATTTGGCATGGCATTTCAAAATGTTTCACTTTCAACATTTGATATGTTATCTATATTCTATTGTGAATAAAATATAAGTTTATGAGATTTGTAACTTATTACATTCTTCTTTTATTCACAATTTGTACAATGTCTCAACATTTTTGGAAACGGGTTTGTAGTTATTTTATTTTATTTTATTTTATTTGTTTTAATTTAATTTTAATTTTAAAGCACTTTGTGACCCGTCCATGTCTATGAAAGGTGCTATATAAATAAACTTGCCTTACTTACTTACTACCTCGCCTTGATTCACTGCTCCCTCTTAGCTTCTGTGGACTGTCTGCCCTAAGACTCATGATGCCCAGCTTCTGCCACAGACTTCTGGGATTCCGGCGGTGCCTACACCATCCACCCCTACGGCCTAGACTTCTAGCCATCGGAGTCACACTGGTCCATCGGTTCCTCCACTCACACTGGTTCTGCCTCCATCATTCGACACTGTCACCCAACCAATGTTACCTTTCGCTGCTCTTTCCACTTCTTCTATGTTTATATTTCTGCTCATGATCCTCTTTGTGAGTTTTGTGTATCTTCAGATGTGCTCTTGAATTTGAGACAATTAAAATCGTAAAAAGCTGTACACTCTTTATGTAATTGAGTGAACACATTCAATAATGTCCACTATGTTCTCGGACACCTCTACAAATGATGTCCTCTCAAATAGTGGCCTATTAAATGCTCTATTGGATTAATTATGAAATCACAGCTAGAAAAAGTAAACATATTTTAAAATAAATACATTTCCAGATTTTTTTTTCCCTACATCTGAACGGAATGTACATATAGTCGGAAAAGGGTAGCTTGCTCCACTTGAGCAAGCTACCCTTGCTTGCTACTCCTAGCTACTCCACTTGAGGCAAGAACTCTCCACCAACCTGAAGTGTCAGGTTGGTGGAGAGTTCTTGCCTCAAGTGGAGTAGTTTAAGTATCTTGGGGTCTTGTTCACGAGTGAATGAAGGATGGAACGGGAGACTGACAGACGGATCGGTGCATCATCTGCAGTAATGCGGGCGATGTACCGGTCTGTTGTGGTGAAGAAGGAGCTGAGCCGTAAGGCAAAGCTCTCGATTTACCGGTCAATCTACGTTCCTACTCTCACCTATGGTCATGAGCTGTGGGTCATGACCGAAAGGACAAGATCCCGGATACAGGGGGCTGAAATGAGCTTTCTCCGCAGGGTGGCTGGGCGCTCCCTTAGAGATAGGGTGAGAAGCTCGGTCACTCGGGAGGAGCTCAGAGTATAGCCGTTGCCCCTTCACATCGAGAGGAGCCAGCTGAGGTGGCTCGGGCATCTATTTCGGATGCCTCCTGGACGCCTTCCCAGGGAGGTGTTCCGGGCACATCCCACCGGGAGGAGGCCCCGGGGAAGACCCAGGACACGCTGGAGGGATTATGTCTCCAGGCTGGCCTGGGAACGCCTCGGGGTACCCCCGGAGGAGCTGGAGGAAGTGGCCAGAGAGAAGGAAGTCTGGGCGTCTCTGCTTAGACTGTTGCCCCCGCGACCCGGCCCCGGATAAGCGGAAGATGATGGATGGATGGATGGATGAACATCAACCTTTTTTTTTTTTAGGGTGCCATCATTTAGAACTGACTTTGTTTCTTTCTTGGAATTCCAAATAAATGATTGTAGCACAGGTGAAAATGTACATTTAAAATGTTTAACATTTTAAAAAACAACAAAAACAACAACAACAACAAAATGTTTCAATGAATGCTTTAATGTTTCTCTCATAAATACTTTACTTGTTTCATTGCTGGATGAAAGAGGTGTTTTTTTTTTTTTTTTTTTTTTTTTTTTTACAATTCTCTTGAATTAATGATTCAATGACAAACAGCCCTAGATTTTTTTAACAGTTGAAATATCCGGTGGCAATCGATACAGTTGTTGAAGCCAAATGCGACTTTCAAAAGGTTTTAGCTACTCTATTTTGTCAGCTATTCCCGTATCAATGTTTATATCCAAACTATAAACTTTATAAATGTAAATGAAAAAGGAATTGTTGTCATTGAGGAATAAAATTAATAGAGTATACACACAGATGCGCAGGAATATGCTACGCATATGTGCACACATTGTATGTTTTTGCAGTTTCACACTAATGAACATGTAATGACTTGCACGTGAAAACTGAGAAGCAGTGTCATCTACCAGGTGTCATGGTGCAGACGAGACAGGAGATCACATACATCTGTTTGTCTGCTTAGAGTTTCACTGTGTGCTTGAGTGTCTGTATATTTAAATATGTTTACCATACCATACCATACACTGGTCAAGAAACCTTCTGCTATCAAAATCTTTGCAGGCTATAATTTAAAATGGCATTAGTAAGAATTCCTCTATACTGTGAAAACTGCTGACAGTTATATACAGCAAATGATCATTTGGAATCATTCTTGTTGCAGATTCTCCCACAACCATAGCAATTTTGAAAAAAGTGGATGTTAAATGAAAGTGCAAAGCTTAATAAAGTGTGAAATGCGTTTAATTGTCTTTGAAGGAAAACCTAAACCTTCATTAAATCTTTAAGGAGGCTCTTCTTGTGACAGCAGCGTTAGGTGTCATGTGTCCCAATGAGTGAGAGTGCATCAAACACTTTAAATGGATGTGGCGTACCGTCCGGCGGGTCATTCCGGAATGCTTTTTGATTGTTCTTTTAAACATTGATGGAATTTAAATCTGCTCTTCTGAGAGGCTAGATTTGTTTGACTTCATGTTAGTTCTCAGATCATCTTAATTTTCTTTGAGCTGTTTTGTGCTTTGTGTATTTCCTTTGTCTTAAATAGATTTTTTTTCTCTCTCTAAAAGATTTAAACCGAATTCAAATCAACCAGACAATTTTTCCATCTCATTTAACATCAATCGCACAGGTGAGGTCATGTGGCGTTGCTATGGCAATAGGGAGTCAGTTACTCGAGAGCAGCTGCACACCTGTGCAGTAATTTGTTAGACCACAGATGCAAGGGAAATAATTCAGAGACCAATAGAGGATCAGAGGGGCATCAAAATGCCAAAGAAAAGTGACTCAGCGAGACAACTGGAAGATGGTGAGTTGTACTTATTGTTTAAATGTAGCATATTTTAATAGTTGCATTAACCTAAAAACCATTATTTTAGTTATAAGGTGTCATCCTTTGATATTTAGTGCTTAGGGAGCTACTCATGCAATTTTTCCCATTTTGGTAGTGGGAATAGACATTGATGGAGAAGTGGAGAGTGCAGAAGGTAAGAAAAAAGATTACACTGAATTGGTTTCTTTTTTATTATTAGTGGTGGTGTAGAAGGAAAACATCAGTATTTCTGGGTTACACTTTTTAATGTGTCCCTGTTATAGTGTAATTAAACATAGAGTGATATTAATTAATTACATGTACTCACAGGTTAGGATGGGATTAGGGTTTGGGTTAGGATTATGCCTAATTTATAGTTATTACTATAGTAAATACATGTAAGGTGTAAAAGGGACACGTTAAAATAAAGTGTTACCTATTTCTGATGCTTATAACCTAGAAACTAGAAACTAAATATCTACATAGTGACAGCATGTTTTTGAAAATGAAACCTCACCCTTTTTTCCTCTTTCTTACTGAAAAAAGTTTATCTTTCTTACTGAGCGAGAGTGTCTTGTTTTTATGCATTTCCATAACAATACAATTGTGCTCTGTTTTTCTCAGAGGACAAAAGAGCAAAAGGCAAGGGTGCTAAAAAATCCGCAGCAGGCAAACGGGGCAAAGCAGCCGCCAGTGAGGATGGTGAGGATGAAGATGAGGACGATGAACCCCCCAGAAGTCGTCGAGCGGCCAATAAAAAGAAAGCTGCACAGGCTGAGGAAGACAGCGATGATGATATTCCTCAGAGGAGATGTGCCGGGAACAGGAGAAGAGGAAAAGTGCGAGAGAGCGGGGGAGATGGAGGGAATGAGAAGTCCGGCAGAAAAAGCAAAAGAGGTGGGAACAAAAAACAGAAAGATGCTAAGGGGAAAGGGAAAGACAAGGACAACGACAAAGACAGCGACAAAGATGAAAAGAAGAAAAAGAACAGTAGGTATGCAGACAAAAGTGGTAACGAGAACTGGATAATGAAGTGATAATTAATTAACTGCTCACGACACCTATAGCAAGAGAACACTGAATATAAGACACAGCTCTCCTGGAACTGTAAATAAATAAGCTAACTATGTTTTTTTTCTCTCTCTATTTTACAGTCCATCCCCAAATATTTATTGAAACGTTTTTAAGGTGTAATAACATGCCATATTATCGTAAGTGGTTAGTTTTGTTAGAAAATATATGGTCAGCTATCAGAGCCTCTCCCTATAACAGTGACAGTATCATTTTAACTATTTAAAGCCATTGCATTTTTAATACTATGTCTCCCCATACGCTCTAGACACACACTTGTACTGGTTAGAGCTCATGCATTAATCTCCATTTTAAAAGCTTGGAAATTCTATCTATATATGCTTGATATTAGTCTTATGGGTACAAAATTAAGCAAAACTTTAGTTTAATGTGTCCTTAACAGTGTAATTATACAAATAAGTACTTAAAAATGTCCTTATGGTTACACTTTATTTTAATTTGAGCTTGTTGTATAATTATACAATTAAGTATGCAGTAATAATGTACTTACTATATAATTAGGGTAAGGGTTTGGTTTAGGGTTGGTTGCATGTAATTATGCATAATTTAATGTTATTTCTATAGTAATTACATGTACTGTCAGTATTACTTTAAGCTTAGGGGTTGGTTTAGTGTTAATTGCTTGTACTTAAACATCATTCTATGTTATTATTATTATTGTAAAAAAAAAAAAACATAAATAAAAGGTTTTCCTGTCTACACAACCTTTAAATACACTACACAACCTTTATAAACACTAGGCATCACACATTTGCTGACTACAGATGGAAAAACTGCATCATACACTAAACAACTGAATCCCACACTTCCAGACTTTCAGCACAACAAACGACCAGTGTTGAAAACATAATTGTTATGTATGTTCTCTATGTCTTAGTGGTGATGATTCCAAATCAGACGAAGAGGAGGAGTCCATGTCTGAAGGAGAAATGGCCAAACTGATGGAGGAGGTGGAGGAGAAGAAGAAACTGATAGCAAACATCAGAAACAAGCCCTGGCGAATGAAAAGACGACTTAAAGTCCTCAAGTACTGAGAAATCTTAAATGTAATGCAAAAAATGTTAAAATGAATCAATAAGCTTCAAGACACCCCATTAGGCCATGACTAAATTCAAAGTACAGCAAGGACTTATGTGCATTATTATTTTTAATAAAACAATTAATATAAAATAAAAGTATTAAGGAGATTACCCTCAGGTGCTGCTTGCTGATTTTTTTATTTTAACGAAATTAATTTATTATATTTTTATACAATTTGATAATTAAATATTTTGTATTTTCAGTGGATTTTATGATACTAAATTATATTTATGGAACACTTATGATCCATGTATTACCCGTTGACCACTTTTTGAGAATAGACCTGAAAAATATTTTTTTCCAAAACATGCCACTCTAAAATTAAAACTATGAGAAAATCAAAGCCATAAATTTAAACAAGCTGTGCTCCAAATTTGAGGTTGATATCTCAAGAAATTAGTACAATTTTGTTGGGGGTGCAGTACCAAACATTTCCACTAGATGAAATTCATCTCCCATTCATTTCCAATTATTTTTGACAATGAGGAGTACTCCTCGTAATAAGTGTTTTTTCAGGACCATTTAACGTTTTAAAATCATATACATGATTTTTGTGTGTTTACATAGCAAATACCAAAACCTTTACTCAGTTTCGTTCCATTCAGATAAAGGAAAAAATCCAAAACTTAATATTTTTTGGTAAAAAATGGCTGACCTGGGGCCTAATTCACAAAACATTCTTAAGAATAGAATTATTATTATCTAACTTAAGAAAAATTATAAGAATATTTTATAATTATTACTAACCGGCCGGTAACACTGCCTCGCTGCTCCACCGAGGGTACGCCGGTGCTCCGTATGACCCCGTTGGTACACTCCCTGGGAGCGTGGATACAGCTGCCGGGACTGTCCCGCTGGGTCGCGTGGCCCATCAGGCTCGGCTATGCGATTTCAGTTTGCGCGAGCTCCTCCCCGCTTCCGGGGTGTCCGGTTCACCATGGTGGGGCCCAATGCCCCTGTCATGCGTGCGGAGATCGCTACCCTACTGGCGAAGGGCGCGATCGAGCTCGTCCCTCCAGCCGAGATGAAGTCCGGCTTCTACAGCCCCTACTTCATTGTACCAAAGAAATCCGGTGGGTTTCGGCCAATCCTGGACCTTCGCGTCCTAAACCGATCCCTTGACAGGGTTACGTTCAGGATGTTGACTGCGAAACACCTTTTCGAATGCGTTCGTCCATGTGATTGGTTTGCAGCGATCGACCTGAAGGACGCGTACTTCCATGTGTCCATCCTTCCGCAACACAGACCGTTCCTACGGTTTGCATTCGAAGGGCGGGCATATCAGTATGCCGTACTCCTATTCGGGCTAGCTCTGTCCCCTCACGTCTTCACGAAGATTGTCGAGGCAGCCCTCAGGCCACTCAGGCAGCAAGGGGTTCGCATCCTGAACTATCTTGACGATATCTTATCTTATCTTAAGATATCCTATCTTATCTCGGCTCATACTGGGCCACTCTCGGGACCGGATGTGCGAACACAGAGACCTGGTTCTCCACCACTTAGCTCGTATGGGCCTTCGGGTCAACTGGGAGAAGAGCAAACTCTGCCCCGTACAGAGGATCTCTTTTCTCAGTATGGAGATTGACTCGGTCGCCATGTGCGCAGCTTACCGGCGAGCGCACGCAGTCACTGCTGACTTGCCTCCGTCAGTTAGAGAGCAAGAGTGCGGTTCCACTGAAACTGTTTCAGAGGCTCCTGGGGCATATGGCATCTGCAGCCGTGGTGACGCCGCTCGGATTGCTTCATATGAGACCGTTTCAGCACTGGTTTCGCGATCGAGTCCCGAGATGGGCATGGCAGTCTGGCACGCTCCGGGTCCCAGTGAAACGGGCCTGCAGACAGACGCTCACCCAGTGGTCGAACCTTAGCTTTCTACGGGCAGGTGTGCCCTTAGAACGAGTTTCCAGGCATGTTGTTGTATCAACAGATGCGTCCACCATGGGTTGGGGTGCCATGTGCAATGGACATGTAACTGCGGCTTCTGGTCAGAGAGCCAGCGCCGGCTGCATATCAATTGCCTCGAGTTGCTGGCAGTACGGTTCGCCCTGCACCGCTTCCTAGCGTTGCTGAAGGGACAACACGTTCTAGTCAGGTCGGACAACAAGGCCGTTGTAGCGTACATCAACCACCAGGGCGGTCTACGCTCCCGCCGCATGTCCCAACTCGCCCGCCATCTCGTATTATGGAGTCAGAAGCGCCTGAGGTCCCTTCGTGCTGTCCATATCCCGGGGATCCTGAACCATGCAGCCGACGAGCTCTCACGGATTCAGCCAATCCCTGGGGAGTGGAGACTCCATCCCCAGTCGGTCCAGCTGATCTGGGATCAGTTCGGGGACGCACAGGTAGATCTGTTTGCCTCCCACGACTCCCATTGCAGCCTATACTATTCCCTGACTGAGGGCTCGCTCGGCACGGATGCTCTGGCACACAGCTGGCCGCAGGGCCTACGCAAGTATGCGTTTCCCCCAGTGAGCCTTCTTGCACGTGTTTTGTGCAAGGTCAGGGTGGACAAGAAGCAGGTCCTTTTGGTCTCCCCGTACTGGCACGGCCGGACCTGGTTCCCAGAACTAGTACTCCTTGCGACAGCCCCTCCCTGGCTGATTCCTCTGAGACAGGATCTCCTCTCTCAGAGACGGGGCACCCTCCTCACCCACAGGAAATCTCCTCCTGATCTTTGGAACCTCCACGTGTGGCTCCTGGGAGGGACACGGGAGGTTTGAGTACCCTACCACCTACAGTGGGTAGGTGAGTCCACGAGACAGGCCTATGCGTTGAAGTGGAACCTCTTCGTCAGTTGGTGTTCTTCCCGCCAAGAAGACCCCTGGAAATGCTGATCGAGTCTGTGCTCTCATTTCTCCAAGAAGGGTTGGATCGAAGGCTATCTCCGTCCACCCTGAAGATTTATATGTCTATCATGACCTCTGGGACGGTAAACCGGTAAGTAAGCACGACCTGGTCATCAAGTTCCTAAGAGGTGCGAGGAGACTACATCCTCCTCGCGCTCTTCTCGTACCCTCTTGGGACCTCTCAGTAGTTCTAAGTGCTCTGCAGAGGGCCCCATTTGAGCCTTTGTGGTCTGTAGATGTTAAGTTCTTGTCTATGAAGACAGCGCTCCTGACCGCATTGGCCTCCATTAAGAGGGTAGGGGACCTGCAGGCATTTTCGGTTGACAAAGCGTGCCTGGAATTCGGGCCGGTTGACTCTCACGTGATCCTGAGACCCCGGCCTGGATTTGTGCTCAAGGTTCCCACCACTTCATTCAGAGACCAGGTGGTGAACCTGCAAGCGCTTCCTTTGGAGGAGGCAGACCCAGGCACTGCTCTGTCCAGTACGCGCCCTCCACGCTTACGTAGACAGGATGCAGTGTTTCAGGACCTCAGACCAGCTCTTTGTCTGGTATGGTGGGAAGCTGGAAGGGAAGGCTCTCTCAAAGCAAAGGTTGTCTTACTGGATAGTGGACACCATTGTTTTGGCTTCTCAGCAGCAGGGGTGCCCATGCCCCCTTGGGGTCAGGGCACACTCCACTCGGAGTGTGGCCTCCTCTTGGGCTTTAGCACATGGCGCTCCGCTGACAGACATCTGCAGAGCTGCAGGCTGGGTGACACCAAACACATTCGCCAGATTCTACAATCTCCGAGTGGAGCCTGTATCCGACTATGTACTCGCCTCTACAAGTGGCCGGTAATGGATTGGCTCAGGTGTCTTCACTTGCTCGCCATTCCACTCCACGGACTGGATACGTGCGATATTCTTCTCAGGTGAGCTCCCCGAGAGCCCTGAGCTCCTCCAGCACTGATGACGCCGACGCCAGTAAGTCTGCCCTTAGCCCAGACACTCGTGTCCGGCCAGGTGCCCCATGTGCATGTAACACCTGTTTAGCTTTGTTAACTAATGTTAGATGGTAATTGAAACTAATCCGAAAAACTTAGCATATAAAAGTGTAGTAATTCATTCAGACACCATTGATTCTTGGTGTTTGTAATGATCAGTTTAAACTACTGAATAGACAGCTTACCATTCTGAAACATCCAGCAAAAGTTTTTCCTGAGCAGGTTGTAATCGATCCTCTTCGATATTCTCCGGGTCTGATTCTGGCTCAAATTGATAAGGCAATACAGACATTTTTGCAATAACATTGAGCGCGCGTATCTACCCGTTATGATAAGAGGCGGGACCTTTTTGGTACGTGCGCTAAGCTGCTGTCCAATCACAGCGCGGGAAGCGCTGGCCTAATCAGAACTTTTTACGTATTTTTGAAGGAGGGACTTCATAGAACAAGGAAATCATCAGGCCATTTTTAGGACAGAGGAAACACCGGTATACAGATAAGTAAATTGTGTGAAAAATACTGTGTTTTTTTACACGCGAAACATAAAGTCATATTATATTGCACACTGTAAACATAATCAAAGCTTCGAAAACACGCGAAGAATTGGACCTTTAAAAGTCTAATCAAGTCACCTTTATTTATATAGTGCTTTTTCCCAAACAATGCTAGGAAGACTGTTCCAGATTTTAGGTGCTAAATAGGAAAAGGATCAACTGCCTGCAGTTGATTCTGATATTTTAGATATTATCAACTGAATTTTGTGACCGCAATAGACGTGATGGAGTATAATGTGTTAAGCGCTCGCTGGGGAGCTAAACCATTTAGTGGTTGGTAAGTAATAAGCAAGATTTTAAAAGGTATGCAATGTTTAATAGGGAGCCAGTGCAGTGTTGACAGAACTGGACTAATATGAACATACTTCCTGGTTCTAGTAAGAACTCAAGGTGCTGCTTCGGACCAGGTAGAGTTTGTTTATTAAGCGAGCAGGGCAACCACCCAGTAGAGCATTACAATAATCTAGCCTTGAGCTCATGAACGCATACACTAACTGAAAAAAGATAGTTCTAGTTCTTGAAGCTGATTGATTAATCCAGTTAAGAGTTATGTGTTTCATTATGGTTTTTTTTATGTTTCTGTGTTTTCTCTGCAATATTAGTTATTAAGTTATCCTTATCTGTGTCCGAGAGCGGCCCCTATACCCTGACTTCAGACACAGAGTGCCCCCGAAGTTCTCCGGGAATTCATTTGGTACGACTGTCACATTATGACAGTACATTATGGGTATTCTTTGGACGTTGAGTGCACTCATTACTGCAGACATTATGGGATTACATGAGTACACTTAATAACAATCCACATTGGTTTCAGATACCAAATGGCTGTCTCCTCAAATAGTGTTCTATTTAATGGTGTAGGGGGCGATTTCAGACACACGCCTTGTTTGTTGCCTTGATTACTGATTTCTGTGTTCCCTTGTTAATCCTGTGTATAAATCTCCTACATATCTCCTGAGTGTTTGATATTCTAATTAAAGACTTTAGCCTATCTGTGGAACTCTTTCGTTGTGTGATTTCTGATAACCAACATTAAGTCTTACTGTGGCCATTTTCAGTAATAAGTAAAGTTTGTAATCTCCACCTACCCTTTTCTCCTTGTGTCTGTAGAGAGGCTCAGCAGTTTGTGGATAAATTTGAAGGTGCTTTGGGCAAAGGGAAAGGCAGGAAACTATATGCCTACAAAGTGATGATGATGAAGGTAGGAATATGAAAATCTTCACGTTATGCATCACTGAAAATTAAACATTCCTATTTTAAGAGAGATCAGATTAGAATGTTTTATAGAGACTTTGGTGTACACTTTTTAAGCAACCACCTAGCAATGCCCTACAGTCCCTGACAAAAGTCTTGTCGCTTGTGTACAAATTGACCTAAAGTGCCGCTGAAATATATTTCTAATCAAGATTTTTTTTTACAAGAAATGGCTCATTTTTACAGTGTGGCTCCCACCACACTGTAAAAAATTATTTAGAAAAAAAAAGTTACCTGGTTGCCTTAAAATTTTGAGTTAATACAATGAATATTTTCTGAGATCCGACAACCTTTATTAAAATATTATTAAAAGATTTTGTAAGCATATTGGGGAATTGTGTGTTTTATTTCTGATGACGCAGTGAAACAAGTGATTTATCAAAAATGTTATGTGGTTCAGATACAAAAATATTTTGAGTTTCTTATTTATTAAACAAATTTCCTTCATTGTATCAACTCAAATTTTTTATTTCAATAAACTCAAAATTTTAAGGCAACCAGGTTATTTACTTTTTTAAGTTAAACCAACAAAAAACAACAATAATTTTTTACAGTGCAGCTTTTGTGATAACGTTTCAGTGAAAAACTAAACTTTCAAAAAGTATTCTAATATTCACAGCTTGGTAAAGCCCATTAAGTCAAAAGGTTGTCACCTTGTCATATGAGCTTCACCTGTGACTAATAATGGATCAATTAGGTCTCAAGTGTGTATAAAAAGAACCCCAGTACGCTAGACCTTCACATCAACTGCAACTAGACCTCTGCAAACATGCCTAAGATTCACCCAGAGACTAAAGTTTTGATTATCAAGAGGCTGAAGACCAGATCCACTGCTGATGTGGCAGACACCTTCAATGTGTCTCAGCGTCAAGTACAGAGGATAAAAAAAAGATTTGAAGAGACTGGAGACATTTTTGACAAGCCTAGGTCAGGCAGACACCGCAAGACAACTGCTCGAGAGGACCGTTTGTTGGCTTGAAAATCCAAGGCCAGCCCATTTTCAGCCCATCATCTAAAAGTCAGGTTAATATCAGGTATTTCTAGAAAATAGATAAGCGACAAGACTTTTGTCAGGGACTGTAGTAAACACCCAGAACTCCCTATCAACAACATAGCAATGGGTTGAAATACTACTTGAATACCTTGGCAACCATACTACAAAACCTTTGCTTTATGATGGCAATAGTTTAACACTGATAACCTTTTTTTGGAAAACATAAAAAAAGTTACATGCAGCCTCCCAAACATTCTCTATTTGCTTTGTGCCTCATACAGAAATGGATAAAGTTTCAAAGAGATTTTGAAAATTTTAGGACGTCGTGCATCCCATGGGAGCGGAAAATAAAGGAAGTTGAGAGTAAGTATTAATTATTCCCATATATTATGTTACATACAGAAATGGTGCATAACATTTAAGCTCTCTTACTGATGATAGAAATGTTTTTCTTTGACCTGTACAGAATTAGAAATTATAGAGCCATATTCATGTATTTGAATGTTTTTTTTCCAAGTAAAAAAAACAAACAAAGGTACTCAACTGAAAGTTCCTAATTCTGAGCCTTGGTGATTTTTTAATCCACTTGCAGGTCACTTTGGCTCCTCAGTTGCTTCCTACTTTATTTTCCTCCGTTGGATGTACGGCATGAACTTGGTCCTCTTTGGCTTGACTTTTGGCCTGGTTGTGATACCAGAGGTCAGTGTTTTATCAATTATGTTGTGCTTTACCTACATAAGAAATAAAATGATACACTCTAAAAAATTTTTTGCTATTTGCCACCAAAAGTGGTTCTTGGCTTGTAATCATAAGGGAATCACTTTTGGTGCCAAATAGCACCATATCTTTAAAGGTGCTCTTCAGCACCTTTGTCAAATGGTGCCATATAGAACCCATAAGAGGTGCTATATCACATTGTGTTTCTTCCTCAATAATGGTGCTAAACAGCACCAACAGTAGTTCTTTGGTGTGTAAAGAACCTTTAAAGGGCCTTGAAAGGTTCTTTGTATGGCAGTTGTGCTATATAGCAACCCAAAGAACCACTGAAAAACCCTTGAAGAACCATACAGGGGCGTAACAGATTCTGTATATGGTAATGGTGCTATATAGCACCTCAGTCATCCCAAAGAACAGGTGAATAACCGCTGAAGAACCCATGAATCACCAAGATTATGTGCTGTACAACACCTAAAGTGGTTCCCCTAAGATTACAAGCCAAATAACCACTTTGATATAGCACCGTTTTTTTTAGAGTGTACTCTTTTGGTTTAATTTTGGCTTAAGATATCAATAACGCATATTTAAAATGGCTTCTGCCCTTCACAAAGGATTTATTATCCACAAGGTTCTCATGGGACTTCCATATGGATCCATTCCTCGGAAAACTGTGCCGAGAGCAGAGCAAGACACTGCAATGGACTATTCTGTTCTCACGGATTTCAATGTAAGATCATGATTCACGTATACAATGGGGTCCGAAATTTTGAGAACACTAGTGAAAACATGTCTATTTAGCAATTTTCAGCCAACAATTTGAGTGAAAGTTGAATTGAAAAATAAATCTGAATTCAGAACCTCTTAGTATTTTATGTAGCTATTTTGACAGCAGCAGCATGAACTCCACAAGTTCATGTAAAACCTTATGTTCATGCTCTCCAGTATGATTTGAAAATTAATATTTTGTGCTTTACAATGGAAGCAAAAACATCTGTACCAATCCGTTCACATGATTAATACCACAAAACGTACTTATTTTATTCACGTTTATTTACAGGTTTAAATTAGAATTTAAACCCTCAGAATTTTGACCCCCTGTAGATATTTTCTGTCATGGAATTATGCATTTTTCACATTTCTCATTACCTTAATATAAATGTATGATTGTCAATAATGTTTTTTGATGCCTTCTCTTTGACAGGGTTACTGCAAGTACTCTGTACTTTTCTATGGCTACTATAATAACCAGAGAACCATTGGCTTCCTGAAGTTTCGTCTCCCTCTGTCCTACCTCATGGTGGGCATTGGGACCTTCGGGTATAGCCTCATGGTTGTGATCCGAACGTGAGTCCCTCTTTCATTCATTGCTAGATGTTGTAGCAATGACATGAAATGTTCTTGAGAAGTACATATGACTGAATGTGTATGCCTATGCAAAAAAAAAAAAAAAAAAATTGAAAGGTTAAATTTTTTTTAGTTCTTCGTGGATGACAAAAGGTTATACAGAATCTAGTGTATTGTCTATTATCTAAAATGGTTACACATATTTTGGTTGCAGAATAGACACTAATGCAGAAAAAACAATTAACCCTCCAATTTATAGGTGCAGTGTTTCATTTTAGCACTAGTGGAACTGTTAATAAAAAAGCTTTTTGTAAATTTAACACTCCTACTATCTTTTCTACTAATTAGTTCCCAAAACACTCAAGTGATGCTTCCAGTGTCGTCTGTTTTGCTGCTTGATACTGCAAACTTCAGTTTATCATATTTATATTAGTATTCATAAACACACTGTTCCCTTTCGGGGAACTCGAGCTGCGTCGAAACGCTGTGAGAACGCCTCTGCGTTAATGCGTCGTGAAGCGCCTGTAGAACCATTCCATCGGAAAAAAGATCGATCATCGGCGTGATGACGTCATCGACCGGAAGCTATAAAACGTCCGTGAAAACAAACAGGAACTAGCTTCTGAGCCTTCAGGAAGCGATCTGTGTGAACCTGTCTGTCTATTTGGTGTTTTTGTCTGTCTATTGAAAGAGTTTTTCCACCCTTTGTTAAATATTCCTTATATTTACAAAAAAGAGAAAATAAATAGATAGAGAAATGGCGAGTGAAAGCAGTCAGTTCAAGAGGTGTGTACATCCCTGCCCACGCTACATCACGAGTGGGGATACACACTCTCTTTGTGTTGCCTGCTTGGGAGCGCAGCATGCGCTCCTACCGCATGTGCATGCGCTGAGGTTCTAACGCGAGCTGTGGCCAGATTAAATATTGACTGGCCCGTAGAAAGATCTGAGGCAGGAAGAAAGAGATCTAGCAAATTAGATGAAAGATTCCTGCCCGCTCGCGCTTCAGAACCTCAGCGGCGGGGCCTGCCATTCTTCCATGATTTGCACACCAAGGTGGCAACATCATGGAGGAGACCGGCATCATACCGTGTGTTCAGCCCTCAGACTTCGGTCTACAGCAACATCATGGGGCTGAAGCACTACGGTTATGGGGCGATGCCAAAGGTAGAAGAGACGCTCGCGAGCCATCTCTCGCCTTCCTCGGCATCGTCCCTGAAGGCCCCGACTTTGCCCACCAGACCATTAAAAACAACGTCGGCACTGGTGGGCAAAGCGTACTCGGCAGCAGGTCAGGCTGCTGCATGCCTGCATACCATGGCTATAATGCAGGCTTATCAGGCTGACCTGCTCAGGGACTTAGATGGACGTGATGAAGTGGGGGGTGATGTCATAAATGAGCTAAGAACAGCAGCTGATCTTACTCTCCGGGCCACCAAAGAGACGGCCAGATGTGTTGGCCGCTCTATGGCAGCATTGGTGGCTACGGAGAGGCATTTATGGCTCAACCCCACTGAAATCAAGGAGAGGGAGAAAAGCTTCCTGCTCGACGCGCCGCTGTCTCCTGGTGGCCTCTTCGGTGACGCAGTACACACTGTCACCGAGAGGTTCCAGGAGTCAAAGAAACAAGCTGCGGCGCTAAAGCAGTTTCTCCCTCTCCGGGTCCAGGTCCCTGGGGCTGCCGCTGACATCAGGCAGCCTAAGCCGAGTACGAGCTCCGCTCACAGGGCGCAACAAAAGCAGAGCGTCGCCGCTCGAGCTCCCCCTCAGCGCGGGGACGAGGGGCGGCGCTCTCAGGCGAGGCCTTCGAGGGGCAGGGCTGATCTGCGGACAGTCCTGATCGCCAAGAAGGCCTCGTCGAAGCGTTCCTGACGCCAGAAGCGTCAGGACGCTGAGGGTGGTTCCCCCCGTAGGGAAGCGGTGTTTACCCCTGCCAACGGTACCCGCTTCCCTACGGCACCCTCGGGGGGCCGCACTGCCAACCCCGCCGCAATGCCGGGGCGCAGTCGGTCTCCGCGGGCCACCCGAGGGTGGTCCGCACCCCCTCCGGGGGGTCCCCGAGCAGTCAAGTCAGTCGTTCCCTGCCGGTCCGCCGCTTCAGGGCACTGCATTTGTTGCTCAAAATACACCAGAGGCCAGCCTCGAGAGGCTGGTTCCCTTAGTAGATTTTCTAGACGAATGGAAACGTCTATCAAATATATCTCGTTGGGTCCTGCAGATAGTAGAAAGGGGGTACGCCATTCAATTCAAAAGTCGGCCACCTCCTTTCTGCGGTGTCCTACCTACAGAGGTGGGCCCGGAGCAGGCTCTGGTAATGGCACAGGAAGTAGAGACACTCCTGCAAAAAGGGGCTATAGAGAGGGTTCCCCCTCCCAGCAGGGAGTCTGGCTTTTACAGCCGTTACTTCATCGTGCCGAAGAAGGATGGGGGCTTACGCCCGATATTAGATCTGCGGCTATTGAATCGCTCGGTGGCCAAGCTCAAATTCAAGATGCTTACACTCAGACAGATTGTAGCGCAGGTCAAATCGGAGGATTGGTTTGTCACCATAGACCTCAAAGATGCGTATTTTCATGTCTCCATCCTTCCACATCACAGGAAGTTCCTGAGGTTTGCCTTCGGGGGAGAGGCATACCAATATCGTGTACTTCCCTTCGGTCTAGCACTGTCACCCCGCACGTTCACCAAGTGTGTGGATGCAGCTCTGGCGCCGCTGCGTCTACAGGGCATCCGCATACTGAACTATATCGACGACTGGCTGATTCTAGCGAATACAGAGCAGATGGCGGTTCAGCATCGAGATGCTGTTCTCGCCCATATGTCGAAGCTGGGGTTGAGGCTGAACGCCAAGAAGAGTGTGCTTTCTCCGGCTCAGAGAACCACTTTTCTAGGTGTGAACTGGGACTCGGTAATTATGCGGGCGCAATTATCGCCAACACGCATAGCATCGATCCTGGCAGCCGCCAAAGAACAGAAGCTAGGCCGAGCCGTCACTGTGAAACGGTTCCAGAAACTGTTAGGTCTCATGGCAGCAGCGTCCAACGTGATACCTTTTGGCCTACTGTACATGAGGCCACTGCAGTGGTGGCTCAAAACAAAAGGGTTCTCCCCGAGGGGAAATCCGCTCCGCACGATCAAAGTCCTGCGGCGATGCCTACGTGCTCTGGTCATGTGGAAAAACCCGGGGTTTTTATCTCAGGGTCCCGTGTTGGGGGCTCATGTTCGTCGCGTAACGCTAACGACAGACGCCTCTCTCACGGGCTGGGGGGCGACCATGAGTGGTCGCTCATCCCAGGGTCTATGGCAGGAACATCAGCGGCACTGGCACATAAATCGGCTAGAGATGCTCGCAGTGTTTCTTGCATTGAAACAGTTCCTGCCCGACCTCAGGGGCCACCATGTACTAGTCAGAACAGACAACACGTCCGTGGTGGCCTATATAAATCACCAGGGGGGTCTGAGGTCTCGTCCGTTGGACAAATTGGCACATCGGATCCTCCTGTGGGCCCAAGGGAAATTGCTGTCAATCAGGGCAGTATATATCCCGGGGGCCCTGAATCAGGAAGCAGACAGCCTGTCGAGACAGGGGCCGAGGCCCGGGGACTGGAGACTCCACCCGGAGGTGGTGGAGCTCCTTTGGAAGGTTTATGGGAAAGCGGAGATAGACCTGTTCGCTTCGGCGGAGAATTCTCACTGCCCGCAGTGGTTTTCTCTGACCCATCCGGCCCCGCTGGGGCTGGATGCCATGGTACAGGAGTGGCCGAGGCTGCCTCTGTACGCCTTCCCCCCGATTGTCTTGCTTCCAGGAGTTCTGGAGAGGGTACGCCGGGACGGGGCCCAGGTACTTCTAGTGGCTCCGAACTGGCCGACCCGAGTATGGTTTTCGGACCTGATATCTCTCCTGGAAGGCTCTCCGATGGAGATTCCGATCAGGAGGTATCTACTCTCTCAGGCGGGCGGGAGATTCCTGCACCCACGCCCGGAGATGTGGAAACTGTGGGCCTGGCCTCTGAGGGGGCTAGGCTCATAGAGGAAGGTCTCTCGGCCGAGGTCGTGGAGACCATCCTACACTCCAGAGCTCCGTCCACAAGGAAGCTGTACGCTTTGAAATGGAGACTTTTCTCAGCATGGTGCAGAGAACGCCAGTGGGACCCAGTTAACTGCCCGGTTGGTACAGTGCTGGAGTTCCTGCAGGCAAGGTTCTCGGCAGGGTTGACCCCCTCCACACTTAAGGTGTACGTGGCGGCCTTGGGTGCCTTCCACGTCCCTTGCAGTGGAGTGTCTTTGGGAAGACACCCTCTAATTACACGCTTCCTTCGTGGCACATTAAGGTTGAGGCCAGTTATGCACTCGAGGGTCCCAGCATGGGACTTGGCCATTGTTTTGAGGGGCTTGTCCGGACCTCCGTTCGAACCTCTGGAGGAGGTTTCGGATAAGTTCCTCACCTTAAAAACTATCTTCCTTTTGGCCATTTCATCTCTTAAAAGGATAGGAGATATTCAGTCCCTGTCAGTAGGGCCCTCATGTCTAGAGTTTGCGCCAGGGATGGTGAAAGCAATTCTGCATCCCAGGCCGGGTTATGTCCCCAAGGTTCCTACGAGCCCACGGGGCCCCATCACTCTACAAGCCTTCTGTCCTCCTCCGTTTATGACGTCAGACCAGGAAAGGTTAAATCTGCTGTGTCCTGTGAGGGCACTGGATACTTATGTCCACAGAGCTGCCCTGTGGAGGAAATCGGAACAATTGTTTGTTTGCTTTGGACCCCCTAAGAAGGGGGCCCCAGTATCCAAGCAGAGGATGAGCAAGTGGGTGGTCGAGGCCATCTCACTTGCTTATGAAGCTACCGGGCAGCCATCTCCACTGGCTGTCCGGGCGCACTCAACCAGGGGTATGGCTGCTTCTAAAGCACTCTTGTCGGGGGCTTCCCTCCACGATATCTGCAACGCGGCCGGATGGTCGTCTCCTTCTACCTTCGTCAGGTTCTACGAACTAGACTTGGCATCTACAGTAGGGGCACAGGTACTCTCGTAACCGTGTGCGCTTCGGCTTCACACATACGAGACACTTGGTCCTATGGCGATGTGGGTATAAGCGTTCTCACAGCGTTTCGACGCAGCTCGAGTTCCCCGAAAGGGAACGTCTCAGGTTACGTATGTAACCCTAGTTCCCTGAGGGAACGAGACGCTGCGTCGCTCTGCCATACTCCCGGCGTGTCCGTGATCACTTACTTCAGGCTTTATCAGAAGTTAGTTCCTGTTTGTTTTCACGGACGTTTTATAGCTTCCGGTCGATGACGTCATCACGCCGACGATCGATCTTTTTTCCGATGGAATGGTTCTACAGGCGCTTCACGACGCATTAACGCAGAGGCGTTCTCACAGCGTTTCGACGCAGCATCTCGTTCCCTCAGGGAACTAGGGTTACATACGTAACCTGAGACGTTCTGTAGCACATGATGCATTCTTAGTTATTTACCCATAACAGTAATGAATCTGAAGCCTTGCAATTCACAGAAAATGGCTGCAAAACAACATTTGAATTTTGATTGAATTATTGTAATTTAAAAATGTTCTGAATATGCATATTTAAAATCTGCTTTACATTTGCATTTTACACAAATGTAGTACATTTTTAACACACATTCTGCAGATGCAAAGACTTAAATTGTATAGCGTTACTATAAAAGGGAGATGCTTGAGTTTTGTCAACGAAATATACAAGCATGTTGCAAGTATGAATAGTAGCAATTTTGAGAAATAAAGGTGTAATTGTGAGATATAAATTCAGCTGCACAAATTAAGGGTGCAATTATGAGCAAAATGTTCAAAAAGGTGCAATTGAGAAACATGTCATGGTAGCTTTTTATGAACTGCCTGAAATGAATGCAAATCTTCCCTTCGTTCCACTCAATTTAAGAACCGGTATCATTTTTATTGATCCTGTGGTGTATTGTAATATTTTTAAATACAAAACATTATCTCCAGTTAGCCTAACAGAAAGTTTACCACACGGTATAATTGTATGAGTGTTACCAACACGATAGTTGTTGTTTTGACTTCAATTGGAAATTGCGCTTCTGTTATCCTGCCGGCGAGATTGGATTCTCTACAAGTATTGAATAAAGTCCACTCTCGCTGTTAGGATGGCTAAAAACGCAGATGTGGGGGGAGGGGACGGAGAAGACAGTGAGTTCACCTTTGCCTGGAAGATGTTCACCAGCTGGGATTATCTTATTGGGAACGCTGAGACAGCCGACAATAAATACGCCTCCATCACCACCAGCTTCAAAGTATGTGCTTTTGTGTATATTGTGTATATGTGGAAGTGCTTTGGTAGGTGTTGATTTACTGACCACTGCATTTTTCATTTTACTATTTGGTTGTCCATTCAAAGATCTGAGTAGGTCAACTCTCCATGTTAAACCAAATAGTCTGGCCATATTAAGTGATATATAAATGTCCCTACTATAAATGTCTGTAGCTCCAAAATGGTCATTCATGAGATTTTCTCAGTTTGGAACCTCTGATGTGTTCTGCAGGAGTCCATTGTAGATGAACAGGAGAACCAAAAGGATGAGAACATTCATCTGAGGAGATTCTTACGTGTCCTAGCCAACTTTCTCATCACCTGTACACTGGGTGGAAGTGGCTATCTCATCTACTTTGTGGTCAAACGATCCCAGGAGTTTGCAAACATGGACAACCTCTCATGGTACGAGAAGAATGAGGTAAATATAAGCATAGGGCCACATTTAATATCTTTTCTTAAGTACACTAACAAGATACAGGGATTGGTCAATGAAACTGAAACAGAGCAATAGCACAGTTGTAAATAATATATTGCAATCCACAACATAATGGGAGACATATCAGAGTTCAAAAGAGGACAAATTGTTGGTGCACGTCTCGCTGGCTCATCCGTGACCAAGACAAGCAAGTCTTTGTGATGTCTCGAAAGATATGGTGTCCAGGGTAATGGCAGCTTACCACCACGTAGGGTGAACCAAATCCAACAGGAGTACCTGCAGGAGGAAGCTGTCTTTAAGGGATGTTGAAGTACTAACCTGGATTGTTTCCAAAAAAACATAAAACCACAGCTGCCCAATTGTGAAATGAAATGTGCACCTTTATTCTCCTTTTTGCACCAAAACTGTTGTTGCATTTAGTTGGGAGCGTTGAATCAAAATTCATGGTTGGGCGGCCAAATTTTTGATCACTCGTATTCCATTTGCATAATTATTATATATAATTATATATTAGACGTGTATTAGACGTTAGATTACATGATACCAACAAATTATTGTGGAGTAAAACTGTGTTTCAGTTTCTTTGTCCAACCCCTTAGATGATGTAATAACAATATAATTTGTATCTCAGATGGAGATTATCATGTCTCTACTGGGTCTGGTGGGTCCGATGCTCTTTGAGACTATTGCCGAGCTTGAAGAATACCACCCACGTATCGCTCTCAAGTGGCAGCTGGGGCGTATATTTGCACTCTTCCTTGGCAACCTCTACACATTTTTGCTTGCTCTGTTCGATGAGGTCAATTCGAAAGTAAGTATTCTGATGATAACACTTTATTTCCTGTTCTTTCAATATTTCTAGTAAGACATCAATGATTTTTAAGTAATTTTTTTGCTTCAAGCTTGAAGAAGAGGATTCTATAAAAAATGCCAGCCTTTGGTACATTAAGGAGTATTATGCCAACTTCACGGCCAACAACCCAAACTACACAGGCACTCCACCTCCTATGGACCCTGCCGATGTCATCAGAGGTCCATGCTGGGAAACTGCAGTGGGATTAGTAAAGTGTCCATCTAATTCCTCTAGCAGAAATCATATACAAAATACTGTATATTGTATATAAGACATTCTAATATAAATAGTTGTTTGCATATTTCTTGTGGCTTTATATCTGTAATTGAAATCAAAGCATTTACCTCAAACCATTTCCACCCCACCATTAGGAGTTTGTGAAGCTGACCATATCAGATATACAGGTGACTTATCTGACCATCCTCATCGGTGACTTCCTGAGAGCGCTGATTGTACGTTTCCTGAACTACTGCTGGTGCTGGGATCTGGAGGCTGGCTGGGTGAGTCAAAGTTATAGGTTCATAACCAGCAACCTAAACTGTCATGTAATGTTTTGATAACAGCCTTTTTTCTTTCTTTCTTTTTTCAGCCTTCCTATGGTGAATTTGACATAAGCGGCAATGTGCTTGGATTGGTATTTAATCAAGGAATGATTTGGTACGAATGAATGCTTGTCATTCAACAGTACATTTTTGCCATATTTCAAAGACAATATAATTATGAAATTACATAATAAAAGATATACTTAAGTCCTATTTAAAACCACTTAAACTCCACGGAGCCTGTACAGGGTCCGGAATGACATCGTCATGTATATACATTCCATTTTAAACTTCAGTGGAGGAGCTATGATGGCATATGTGGTAACATTTGAAAGCTTAGAGTCTCCACTTTCTGGAGATATGCATCACTTTGACATTTCTTTTAGACAAAGTAAAGTATTTACACTAAATTACTCTGGTACCATTTCCGCCTGGATTTAGACTACCCAAATTGAAAAGCCTCCCATACACACATGCAGTGGTTTAAGTTCAAACTGTTGGTTTAATTTAACAGGAAAATGTATGCTGAAGTGTAGGCTACTTTTTCACAGGGGTTAGCTTAGCTATGTTAGCATCAGAATGTTGGAATCAACTGAAAGCTTGTGCTTTCCATAACACTATTTGTGTGGCAAATTCGTGTATCAAATTAAGATATAAACATAAAGAGAGTTGCTGTAAGTGGAAATTTTTGGTTTTGATATTTACAAGGTTCCATGTAACCCAAGGGTGTCCAATCCTGCTCGTGGAGGGTCACTGTGGCACTGTCCTGCAGAGTTCAGCTTACACTCCAATGAAACACACCTGAACCAGCCAGTCAAGGTCTTACTAGGCATACTAGAAAGTTCCAGGCAGTTGTTTTGAGGCTAGTAGGAGCTCTGCAGGACAGTGGGGTAACATGAGCAGGATTGAACACGCCTGATGTAGACTGCATCAAATGCTTTGAAGCTTTTCATCTTAGAGAGACAATTTAGACATTTTAATTACATCAACACTACATTGGACATAATTACAAAACAAGATTTAGCCACATACTCTTTTGTAAGTGTAGATATAAATTTGTTTGTCTGTGTTTGTCAGGATGGGGGCATTCTATGCTCCTGGTCTGGTGGGCATCAATGTTCTGCGGCTCCTGAGCTCTATGTACTACCAGTGCTGGGCTGTAATGGCCTGTAACGTCCCACATGAGAGAGTCTTTAAAGCTTCTAAATCCAATAACTTCTACATGGGTCTGTTACTGCTCATCCTCTTTCTGAGTCTCCTGCCTGTGGTTTACACCATCATGTCTTTGCCTCCCTCCTTTGACTGTGGACCCTTCAGGTACACACACACACACACACACACACACACACACACACACACACACACACACACACACACACACACACACACACACACACACGTTTGGTTCACTAAATCTTTGTGGGGACTCCCCATAGACGTAATGGTTTTTACCGTACAAACTGTATTCTATCCCACTAAACTGCCCCTACCCCTAAGCGTACCCATTAAAGGAACCATTCTGCATTTTTGATTTTCAGAAAACATCATCCTGTATGATTTATAAGCCTTTTGAAAGCTGGTAATGTAGGTGATCTCAGGTTTTACTATCCTTATGGGGGCATTTGGTCCCCACAATGTAATATAAACACACAAACATTGTGTTTCCATGTTTTTCAGGGACATTTCATAAGAAAATCATTTTTATACTGTAAAAAAACACATCCCCCCCCCCCCCCCTATTCCTAAACCTAACCAATAACAGGAAGAAAAAACAATTCTGTATCATATATAAGCTGTTTTCCTCATGGGGACCATACAATTTCCCCACACAGACTTTGGATATTGCCGTCTTTGTGGGGACATTTTGTCCCCATAAAGTAGGGTTTACCAGGACACAGACACACAAAAACAACTCCTATGCACACAAGCACATACATGCTATAATACATTTTTACTATCAAATTTACTCATGCTTGTTGTGACATTTCCTGTTACCACAGTGGCAAGGCTAAAATGATTGACATTGTAATGGAGACCATTGATCTGGATCTACCTGCTTTTATGGGGACGATCTTTGGCTACCTAGCAAACCCTGGACTCATTATAGCAGCAGTGCTTCTCATGGTGTAAGGAAATTATAAATATTTAAAACTCATGAGCACATAATACAAGGAAAATTCCTTACATTTGTGTTATTGATTTTTTTTTTTCACAGTCTGGCCATTTACTACCTGAATTCAGTGTCACAGGCCTACCAGAACGCCAATATGGAGCTAAAAAAGAAAATGCAGATGGTTAGTAGTGTTTATGCTCAGGGATATACAACAATCCATGCTAAGATGTGTTAGATGGCACAAGTTTGTTAAAATTTTTATATAGTGTGTGTTTCTAACATTTGTTTTTAGGCAAGAGATGAGGAGAAGAACAGACGGAACAACAAAGACAGCACTAATCAAGTAATGAAGGACCTGGAGGATCTACTTCCCAAAAACTCTCCTGTGCATCATGCCCAGAATAATGCAGGTGGGTATTGCATAGAATGTTATGTTACTGATGATCATGCACTACCATGTAGTACACTTTTTAAGATGAAGGTTCCAAAATGTTTTTTCACAGTGATGCCATTATATATATATATATATATATATATATATATATATATATATATATATATATATATATATATATATATAAATATAAACATTCTGGTTCCTAAAATAACCTTTAAATGAACATTCTTAAAAGATCTATTTTTAGTAGTGTGAAGAACATTTTAATAACCTAAAGAACTGAACAAAGAATGAACAGTAACGGAAATTATAAATAAACAGCAGACAGGCACAAGAAATGTGTGATATAAAACGATCAAACAACAGGCCAGGACACAAAACACGTAGACAGGTTGACAAGCTGAGGATGACAGCTAAAACCAGCCCCACATGACAACAGGCTGAAGAACTGCAGCACTAGATGGATGGTAGTGGTGTAGAACAGGCAAGGGCACAATCAACCAGAGGTTTGATATTTGAAGATTTCACAGAAACCGGTCTTGCAGGAAGAGAAACCAGCAGCTAGGGAAACAGGTTGCAGGACTGGAAAAAAACAACACTCAACACCATAACAAAAGACAACACAAAGAGAGAAAGCAATATGTGTCAAGAGCAACAACAACAAAAAAAAAAAAAAAAAAAAAAAAAAAATAATAATAATAATAATAATAATATATATATATATATATATATATATATATATATATATATATATATATATATATATATATATATATATATATGACTAGAATAACAAAAGAAAAAGAAGAGGATATAAATAAAACTGGAAGAAACTAGTCAATTCTAGATATACTGTAAATAGAGAGTAACAAAATCAACAAGAAAAAAACTGACAAAAAACAGAGAAACCATTTTGTTACGTATGTAACTCGACTCGTCGTATGCAACTTGACTCGTGGCTCGACTTGTCGAGACTTTTTTCCAAGATGGCTGCTGTTTGTATACGTGTAATGTACTGTCTTTATAAAGTGTCTTCTTATTAAACTGTGCACTTACAAAGTTCTCAATGCTTCGGTTTGCATGTAGGGACCCTCATTATGTTACCGTGTTAGTGTGAGGCTATTTTGAGCCTTGTTAGTGGTATTAACTAGCGATTTAATTTTACTTACTCTTTGCCACATAGACAAGCATTAAAAGCTAATCTGTTTTTAGAGATAAAACTCTTTACATTCGATTTTCAAGAAAAGGCATCCCAGAGAACGATCTACTGAATAACCATCTGTAAATACCCCTAGGTTCATTTTTCACCGGAGTTGTCCTTTAATAGGTTTTTATTTAATGTTTGTTTATATTATATTTTTGATAAGCTCAAGAATACATACAAGCCTTTAGAATCATGTGTGTAACACAAACGTAAAAAGCAATTGTAAGAAATTATGCATGTCCAAGTGAATGAGATGAAGGAAAGTTAGCGAGGAAAGTTCAAAAACAAATCTGACTTAACTTTAGTGTACTTCCCTGGTGAAGTACCAGGGAAGTCTCTGGAACAGTTGAGCACAATCAGGTAAAAGAGAAGTAAACAGAAGCAAAACAAGGGGGCGTGGAAACATGAAACAAAGATGCAGGCCCAGGGGAGCACATGGCCAACATAAACATAGACACAGCCATGTGGTCAAGCACAAGATAAACATAGAAACATTGAAAAAAGACAAGAATGACAGGGAAGAACCCTGACACCATTATCAACTTTTGTTCTATGAAAATTAAAGGTTCTTCATGGAACCATCAATGCCAGAGTGTTATATTTTATTAGATAAAACTTGCTGTTTCATTTACTACTGTTTGAAAGAACTTTTGAAATAAATTAATAGTTTTAATACTTTTTATTCTTCATCCCATTACAAAAAATAATTTATTATGTAACACAGCTGTTTTTGCAATAATAGAAATGTTACTTAAGCATTTTAGAATCATGTGACACTGAAGATTGGAGTAATGGCAAAAAAACTGAAAAAATTACATTTTCAAATACACTATATTGCCGGACACCCCTGGAAATCATTGAATTCAGTTGTTCCAATCACTTCCATTGCCAAATGTATAAAAAATCAAGTACCTAGGCATGCAGACAGCAACTCAGCCACAAAGTGGTAGGCCACATAAAATCACAGAGTGGGGTCAGCGCATGCTGAGGCGAACAGTACGCAGAAGTCGGCAACTTAACTACAGTTAAGTCAATAACTACAAACCTCTAAACTTCATGTGAACTTCAGATTAGCTCAAGAATAGTGTGTATAGAGCTTCATGGAATTGGTTTCCATGGCCAAACAGCTGCATCCAAGCCTTATATCACCATGTCCAATGCAAAGCATCTGATGCAGTGGTGTAAAGTACACTGCCACTGGACTTTAGAGCAGCGGAGACGTGCTATCTGGAGTGACGACTCACGCTTCTCTCTCTGGCAGGAGGACGAGTCTAGATTGGTGGTTGCCAGGAGAATGGTACTTGCCTGACTGCATTGTGCCAAGTGAACAGTTTGGTGGAGGGGGGATTATGGTGTGGGGTTGTTTTTCAGAGGTTGGACTTGGCCCCTTAGTTCCAGTAAAAGGAACTCTTAATGCTTCCTCATACCAGGACATTTTGTATAATTTCAAGCTCCCAACTTTGTAGGAACAGTTTGGGGATGGCCCCTTCCTGTTCCATTATGACTACGCATCAGTGCACAAAGCAAGGTCCATAAAGACATGGACAAGTGAGTTTGGTGTGGATGAACTTGACTGCCCTGCACAGAGTCCTGACCTCAATCCAATAGAACACCTTTGGGATAAATTAGAGCGGAGATTGTGAGCCAGGCCTTCTTGTCCAACATCATTGCCTGACCTCACAAATGCGCTTATAGAAAAATGGTAAAAATGTCCCATAAACACACTCTTAAACCTCGTGGAAAGCCTTTCCAGAAGAGTTGAAGCTGTTATAGCTGCAAAGGGTGGGCCAACTCCATATTAAACCCTACTGATTTAGAATGGTATGTCATTAAATTTCGGGTGCAAGAAAGGCAGGCGTACCAACACTTTTGTCAATATACTGTATATATAGCTATGGTAGGCATACAAGACTTCTTTTAAAAACAATTTAAATTCATAACAACGCCAAACTTTTGCACGGCCATATAATTCTTTGTAAGTCATATGTATCTGAGTAGTATTAAACAGAATTATAAAGAAATTATCTAAAAATATGGCACATTTAAGTAAAATTGTCACCCTTCAATCCATTTGTTTTTTTCTGTCTTAGAAAAAAAAAAAGACCAGGGTGGAAAATCTCCAAAAGTGAAACCAGGCACAGCTGGAAGTGATGTGCGTCTGCAGAAAGATGTGTCACTCGCTTCGGCCAATCCTAATGCTCGGGGGCCTGTGACTCGAGCACCAGGCCCCAGGGGACCTGGACCGCTACCTGGCCAACCAGGGGCAGGCAGAGGTCAAGGGCCACCCCCTAGGCGCTAATGTGTGATCTATTCATTATTGTGTGTCCTCGCAGTCTACACACTCTAAAATTAATGTAAGCATTGGTTGTTTTTCCAGAGAAAGGATATTTAATTTTTTTTTTTTTTTTTTTTTTTTTTTTTTGCTGCTGCTGCTGGACACTCCTGCAGAAATTTGTAATGATAAATATCCTTGTAAATTGCATGTATCATATACATACAGTGGCCCTGAAGGAATTTGGACACTCAGTCACATCTAAAAATGTTAGAATGCAATTAGCAATTAGCATCTTCTAATAGATGCCAGAACTTTTCTTAAAATAAACTTCTTCCCTGCATTAACATAATTATTTTTATTTTTATTTTATTTTTTGCAGTTATTATTAACCAACTGAGTTGAGATAAAGTCAGTTTATTGGGTGTCATTCATCATATTAACTATAATCATATTCCACTAACATTTGACATCCAAAAGTGTCTAAATACTTTGTTTTCTTAATTTTAAACAATATATTGGTTGTTTTATCATCAAAAAGAATTGTGAAATGTTTTGCTTGTGAAGTGTGTTCTAGCATTTATCTTTTAAAATAAAGCTTGCTTCGATGTTTGTCTATATTGACATCCATACATGTTTAATTGTGTCTTAAGTGTGTAAATACTATTTAGGGCTGCTGTATGTGAAATGTTATGCATGTAAATTATACCACTGCATATACTAAAGTTACAGGTACAATGTTGTCATTTGTTGCCTATTCTGTTTTGTGTTTTATAATAAATACACTGTAAACCCTAATGTTGTCTTTACTTAAACAAATCAAGTAATCTTGACTAAATATTACTAGTTTAGTCCAAAAACTCAAAAATATAAGTTAGTATAACTTATTTACCTACAAAATACATAAACTTAAGATTTCAAGTTGAATGAACTCAAAATCATAATTAATTAAAATAGCTCACTCTGGTCTTGCTTTGATGTGATTGGCCATTCAAGGAGTTCTGTCTGGCAACAAGAACTAATTCACTGATTGGAGGACATTTACAAAAGGTGGTCCTTTTCTGTTGCTGATTCAAATTAAGATGGAGACTTTTTCATTGCGTGCAATCTTAAAATCGGTAAGTAAAAAATCGTAAGTTACTAAACATAATAATAATAATATGTGAACTAACTATAACTAACCAGACTGACTTTATTTCTGTTTTAAATAAAATAATAGTTTTGTTGGAAGTCACCATCATGGAGATAAGTGTTTGCTTTAGTTGGGCTCTTGACCCTTGACTGTATAATATAATGTTTATCTGGCTGTTTTGTGTTTGTGAGACACATTTGGGAAGAAAGTCAAGAGAAAATATCAAGTGATGTTGTATGATTAAACAACATCACTCGATATTTTCTCTTGTATTGTGTTCCTTCCCAAATGTGTCTCACAAACACAAAACAGCCAGAGAAATGAGAATGTGTTGGAAACTCAGAAGTGAAGACCAGGAGAGCTTGGGTATATCTTTCGGGCAGGCGTTCCTCTTTATTGAGAAACACACTGTTGCTGCAGTCGTCCAAGTCTAATTCTAAACAGTATACATTGTAATTTATCCACATTTCAGGGGGAGGGATTTACACAGTAGAGGAGGAGACAATCTAAACAAAGGAATGCACATGTTGTTTAGGTAAAAAAGGGACACACCTCATACATTTCCATGTCACCAGTCCTAATCCTATCAGCATAACAGTGCCAATCAGACCACCAATCCAAATCCTATCAGCATAACAGTACCAATCAGATGAATAGATGCAAATGTGATCACTGACAATGTTGCTTATAGATCAGGAAGTGCATAAAGACAAAAGACTGATTAGCTTGATCTCCTTAGAATGTAGTCAACCTGAACCTCCAAACTGTAAAGCATTATGTACATAACAAACTGTTAGTATACTATTACATTGGAACCTTGATATAACAATTTATAAATTTGTAATCCCACAGTCCCCCCTTTGAGAGTTCTAATAACTCTCACATAATACAAATTTAAACCTTTATAAGTCCATTCTATAGCTTATGTTTGTTTGCATAAGCCCCATCTTCTATTCATGTAACTTGAAAAAGTTACAGGCACATATCACTTGCTCTGTGTTGATTGTCTGTAGTGACGAATGACATGCTGACACAGAAACAAACATGCCACTTGGGTCCGTATAGTTCTTACGGGTAATGTTCTTTTGTGATTGGAATAGTCCTCGTGAGTCATTTGTTGACCTTACAGGTTTCCGAACCATGAAGAATTATCTTCAGTCATCTGATGTAATTTTGCTGAAAGATCAAGAATGTCTTGTTGGATTTTGTTCAAGAGTACTTGACCACCATGTTTGTGCATAAGCGAGTCCTTGAATGCAGCCATCGTTTGGTTTGTGGTTGGAGCTGAATTATGTAGAAACCAGGGTGAACCTGCCGTTGAATTGACTGGGTAGGATGTTGTAGACCAGAAGTTCCTCCCATCATATGCCAGCCATGGGATTCTTGCTTCTCCGGAAGGTGGGTGTGGCATGCAGAGATCTTTCCAGCAAACATGGCATTTCTTGACATATTCATAAGCTCTAAGAATATGTTGTTTCTGGAGTCTACACTTTGTGCGATGTCCATGATGATTAGTAGCAAGGCAATCTTGATCATGTTGACAGATGACTGAAGTTCCCGTAGGTGATTCTCTGCGTTGTGTATTTTTTTTTTAATGACAATTGGCTCGGTAGTGGGTCTAGTTGTCCTCTAGAGGTTGTGGCTTCATACGCAGGTGAGGAAGTCGGTGCGTATAGATCTGGGGACAGCCATCAAGTGGTATCTGCACAGAGTAAGAAAGAAAACAAAAGACAGCAGAGCAGTATTTGTTCTAAAAGACTGCAAACATTGGGGTTGTTTCCTTTGTTCAATCTGAGTCTGCTATTCTGCTATTGTTGTTCCTTCTTTCCCTATTTCTTAATTCATGTGACACCTAAAGAACAGTGAGGTAAGGATGGACTAGTGGGTAGGGGAAGGCCTATGAGGGAATCTTCACCGCAGGATTGGCCCCCGATGCCTGTTGCATTCGGTTCTTTCCTGGGCTCCTCACTGGTCCGTGTGTCCTAACCTATCCCTGTCGGTGGAGGATCAACTTTACAGTGTGACACATGCGTCAAAGCTTTCCTTCCCTGACACAACACTGCAGCTGCTGTAATCAACATTACTTGATGTGGTCCATGCCACTTAGGCTCTAAGGGCTTGTTTCTGAATGACTTTATCATCACCCACTGACCTGGGATGATCGTGTGTCCACCTTCTGGTGGCGTCTGCCAACACGACTCAACTCTCTCTCTGGCACTCTGTACTGCCTTTGTGGGGTTATCAATGATTGAACCATCAACAAACAACTCCAAATCTGCATTCTCAATGGGAGTTTCTGCTATTTCACTTGTAGCTGCGTATGTAAGCGTAACACAATCGTGAGTCATTTCTCCTTCATCCTCTAACAAAACTTCAGTCATTGCAGACATCATACATAAGGATGGGTTTGTGACAGGTGCTCGCTGTAAAACAATGTTCGGGGCTGTGAGGGTTGTTAACCAATTTCCCCATTGAGAAGAGGTGACAGAGGTGACTTTTGCTTGATTCAATAGTGCGGACACTGCATGAGGGCATCTTACGTTTACAGTCTGTCCTAACACCATTCCTGATGAAGCCTGAAGGGCTGGATCATTGTTTAAACCTTCAGCCAATTTTGTAGGGATTACTGTAAATTCTGCACCTGTATCAAGCAAAAAGTCAAACTCTTTCTCTTGTTTGCTACCGTTCACAAAAATGTTATTGTCATTGTGACGGATTACAGGGGAACGGTAGCTACTCACAGCCCCAACAATTAGTTTTTTGCCTGTTCTTTTTGTGCTTTTAGAAGAGCCTGAGCAAGCTGTCCTAAAGTTTCAGTGTACCCTGGCGGAACTACTTCAGGATTGTAGGCTGGCTGAGAAGGAACAGAATTATGCATAGCATTTCTTTTACTCTCTTGCCACTTCTTCCTACACTCTTTCTCCCAGTGACCTGATTTTTCACAGTAGTTACATTTGCCTTCTCTCTTAGGCCATCTGTTGTCTTTATTTCTTGTGCTAAACGTAGCTGCTGCTACTCTTACTTTTGCCTTAACATCAGCATCTCTTTCCCATGTAGCTAACCTTTCTAGGTTACTTCTGAGATTATTGTTAGACCAAGTTAGATCTAGGAATGGCAATGCTTTTCTGTACTCGGCTAAAAGACCATCTGACCAGACGCGAACAAAAGCTCCCTGGTCATCTAAAACACATTCAGAATCATCAACAATTCCACTGTAAGTTACAGCTGACTGACAAAATCTTTCAGTGTATTCGCTGACAGTTTCTTCTTTCCTTTGCACACAGTTAGTGATTTTGGACCAGTCTACTTTGGGTCCCATAATATTCTTTAGAATTTTCAAAACACCTTCTCTCATATCGCCTTTACTGACATGTTGTAGTTCAGAAGTAACAGCAGACTCAAAACTGTTGAATTCAGATTCAGTTAGAATTTGTGACATCAGCTGTGTGACTTCTGTTAACGACATGTCGTAGAGACGCATTTTGCATAACAATGTCCTTCTAAATTCAGAAAAATGTGTGCGTGCTGAGGGTAAGCTCTGGGATAATCTTTCTATGTCTTTAGGTGCTAGTCCTTTAGCTACAGTTTGTACTTGTTCAACAGAGTTATGAGGAACACTTTCAATCCCAGATCTTTTCCTTGCACCACATACCTTCACTGAATCGACAGGCACATCAGTTACTGTTTGGGTAGCTACATCTGTTTCAAACAAAGTTTGTAAGTCAGGATAAGTGTTATCAGTCTGACTAACTTCATTCACATCAGTTTTCTCTGCAGCTTTGTTGCGGTTCAATTTCTTTGTCAAAGATGCTACCCTAGCACTGAACTCTTTGTTCTGTTTCTCTAGCTCTGAGATACGCTGAGACTGTTGTCTAGCTAGCGCTAAACCAAATTCTCTATGACAACAAATAATGCCTTTCACATTGTTCTTGCGAATACATGCTCCTAAAACTTTTTTACGTTCATCAATTGACCAAGTCTTGTCTGGATGGATCTCATATTTCTTTGTCAAATACAATCTGACTGACTCAGTCACAATTGAGTCCATGTGCTCTCCTAACAATGACTTAAATTCACTATCTGACCACAAAGGCGTCGCAAGACCACCTTTTTCAATTGTGGAGAACAGTCTAGCATTCTTTCTAAACATGTTTCTTTGTAACCACACAATCAAAACACTAAAACTCTAGTTAACAGAGGGTATACTTGTTAACATAGATCAACTACTGTTAACCTTCCTTGGTAAAACAGAGGACAACACAAATATTAGCCTGCAATGCTAATCTTCCCTGCTGAAAAACAGAGGCTGAACAACTATTAGCTGGTGATGCTAATTCTTCCCTGTCTGGAACAGAGGCAAACCAATTCTTCCCTGCCTGAGAAACAGAGGCAAAACAATTCTTCCCTGCTTGAAACAGAGGCTTATAAACAATTCTTCCCTGCCTGAAACAGAGGCTTATAAACAATTCTTCCCTGCTTGAAACAGAGGCTTATAAACAATTCTTCCCTGCCTGAAACAGAGGCTTATAAACAATTCTTCCCTGCCGAAACAGAGGCTTACAAACTATTAGCTTGTGATGCTAACCTTCCCTGCCTGGAAAACAGAGGATAACTTTCATCTCTAAAACACATTTTTTAGAGGATAACTTAGTTAATCAAACCCTACAGCTGTCTGATAACTCTTCTCTGGCTGTGCAGAGGATAACAAATTTGTACTGGTCTTAATGGTTCTTTTGGATAGAGTGACTCACCAACCCTGGTTGTACAGAACAATTCAGCTGGATTCAGTCTGGAACGAAGTCAGAATCTTTGTTGAGCTGGATTCAGTCTGGAACAAAGTCAGAATCTTTGCTGAGCTGGATTCAGTCTGGAACGTGGTCAGAATCTTTGTTGAGCTGGATTCAGTCTGGAATGTGGTCAGAATCTTTGTTGAGCTGGATTCAGGTGGAACAAAGTCAGAATCTTTGTTGAGCTGGATTCAGGTGGAACGAAGTCAGAATCTTTGCTGAGCTGGATTCAGTCTGGAACGTGGTCAGAATCTTTGCTGAGCTGGATTCAGTCTGGAACGTGGTCAGAATCTTTGCTGAGCTGGATTCAGTCTGGAATGTGGTCAGAATCTTTGTTGAGCTGGATTCAGGTGAGGATCTCTATCCGGGTCACGGCACCAAAACTGTTGGAAACTCAGAAGTGAAGACCAGGAGAGCTTGGGTATATCTTTCGGGCAGGCGTTCCTCTTTATTGAGAAACACACTGTTGCTGCAGTCGTCCAAGTCTAATTCTAAACAGTATACATTGTAATTTATCCACATTTCAGGGGGAGGGATTTACACAGTAGAGGAGGAGACAATCTAAACAAAGGAATGCACATGTTGTTTAGGTAAAAAAGGGACACACCTCATACATTTCCATGTCACCAGTCCTAATCCTATCAGCATAACAGTGCCAATCAGACCACCAATCCAAATCCTATCAGCATAACAGTACCAATCAGATGAATAGATGCAAATGTGATCACTGACAATGTTGCTTATAGATCAGGAAGTGCATAAAGACAAAAGACTGATTAGCTTGATCTCCTTAGAATGTAGTCAACCTGAACCTCCAAACTGTAAAGCATTATGTACATAACAAACTGTTAGTATACTATTACATTGGAACCTTGATATAACAATTTATAAATTTGTAATCCCACAAATGACATCATCATGTGTTGGCAGAATCCCTAATCTCATGCAGAGTCTAATGAAATATTAATTCAAATTTCCATGAGATTCTTTACTCTTGTGGTAACTGAACAATTTATTATTGTATTTTTTGTGCACAAAATGTTTAAATCTACAGCATTAGATAGACAGGCACAGACATGAAGAATCTGTGTATGAATCTCTACAATGGTGACAATTATTATTATTACAAAACTACTACAATAACATCAGAACAAAAGAGCATAAGTAAAAGCAAATAGTTTTTCAAATAATCAAAGAAGTCAAAGAAAATGTGTTACAATGCAGATGTATAATTTATTCATGCTGCAATGCATGCTGAAGTTTTGATTGGTTGTACCCAGCATTCTATACTGAACTTCTGGTGTACCCAGTTTGGTGAACTTAACAATTTAAGTACAGTGAACGTGAGCACCAAGTTAAGTGAACTTAAATATACAAGTTTTGGGAGACTCCATTTCTTAATTGATTTGAGGGAACGATTTTACTCAACTTCAATCAACTTATTTTTCTGGTTTTCATTGTATATGATCTGAGAAGTTTTCAATAATTTCTTTACTTTAGTGAGAGTTAAACTTGAAGAAGATTTGGTTAACTATCACTAAGATAAATGAACAACTTTCTTCCAATGAACAAATGATAGAGTTATACAACTTTACTTTTTTAAACCTCATGAACTCTTTGTCACCTAAAATGCCTCTATGACAGAACTCAGGTCAGGATTGTAACTTGATCTTAAAGTGTACAAGCAAAGAGTTAAAGAGTTCATGCAAAAGTGAAACTTATGTCATCATTTACTCAATGAAGGACACAAAGAACAACTTTTTTTTAAAGAATATTCACTGTGCTATTTTCCATTTGCTTTCCACATAAGTTGCCTTATGAAAAATTTGTTTTTCAAGTGCTCTGTTAGTATACTTTCTGTAAACTAAAAATAAGAATGTTTTCTTTAATGTTTAATATTTCGATTGGATATTTTGATTGGGTATCCTATGCAATATACCTACATACTCTTTCCCTGGCTTTTTGCAATTTCCAGCTATAGCTTTAGGAATATCTTACATAACAGTAATTTATATATATATATATATATATATATATATATATATATATATATATATATATATATATATATATATATATATATATATTAAAATTAAAATGGCTCATCTGAATTCTGCCGAAGGCTTTCAGAATGTGTGTGCTACCCTCTCACATACGTTACGCTGGGGTGTAATGGTACAAATTGCTCACGGTTCTTTTTGTATCAAGGTTTTAGGTTCACGGTTCTGTATTTACTAGGACTAACTGTCAAATAAAAATAAAGAAAATAGGAACAAATCATTTAAAGGCACAATATGTAATGTTTCAGCATTAAAAATATAAAAGATCACTATATCTATGTTATATATTTTTTAAAGTTGTGTGTTTACATTATCCCGACAGTTCCAATTAACTTCTAAATTAATATTTTAATTCGAAGACACGGACCATGTCTTTATTTCCGTTATGTCGCCCGTCTATCACGTCATGTCCGCGTTTGCGTCTTCCTGTGGAACTCGGCGGAACCGCCAAACTCAAAGAGGAACACTGACAGTATAAGGGGAACACCCGTATAAAAAAGTCTGTATGATAATGGATCATGACTACTCTTTGCCTGTACGTTTTGCCAGCTCAACAAAGCACAAACGTACGGGTGAAAAAAATGACCCGAGAAGATTTTGGGACAGTAGAAGAAGCAGACGTGTAAACATTGGAGAAGCCTTTGAAAGATGGCGAAATCTTTGTGACAAGCTCGGACCGCAGAGAGATGCTGATCTTGCTTGCGTTTTAATAAACAGGTAATTTAAGTAACCATACAGCTAACATAATAATCATATGATCATAACATGCTGTATGTTTGCATATTGCATAGCGATCTTGACCACATTGAGACGCGTTTAGCTGAATACGTATACATTTTGTATTGTATCGGTGTTCCAAACAGGTGGATCCTGTGTTTTTGGAGACTGAAACAGCTATTTTTTAAAAACTGATTCAAAAGTATATTTCTATCCGTAGCTGGAGAAAGTAACGTTAGCTTCATATGATAATATGCCACTATCTTGGTCAATTAATATAAGGTGACCGTTACTTGTATCATATGTTAATACTAGCTACATATAATATTGATTTAATAAAGATCTACTAATTCATATATATCTGAGTTCCAAAATAAATGTTTATTAAAATTATTGATGAACGTGGGGAGCGACACAGCGCGTGTTCCAATGAACAACGCATTGCTGGTTCTCTCATTTACTATGTATTATGTTGGTAATGATAAACTAAATTGAAATTTATTTCCTTATTGAACAGTTGATAGACAGAATGTTCGACAAGCGCGGATGCCATGTCAACATGTCTATAATTTGAGTAACTCAAATTATGATGCGCGGTTAATATGTCAACATAGCCTACCAACTTATAGGTATGTTGACATAGCGCCCGCACAACATTCTGTCTCACACATTAGCTAATGTTACTGATAAGTTTGTTAAGTAACGGTAGCTCGCTTTCATTATTTCATTAAATTTCGACTTTACATAAAGTGAAAAGCCATAACTAAACGTAACAATAAAAGAGATGTAATATAACAATACATTACCTTGTCAGTGAACATGTTTTCTGCTGGAGATGCCAGATTCGCTGGTTGACAGTGACAATGACAACAACTCCCATGAGCCCACGCACTTTCCCGACGTCATCAAAGTACGTCTGTTGTTATTAGTTTGAATGAGTGACCCCTAGTGGCCAAAAGTTGCATACTGCACGTTTAAATAAAAGCAGCAGCACAAATAAATACTATTGAGCAAAGATACTAATAAAATAAATAATGCTTTTCAGGTTTTTCAGGTAGGTCTAACATTAGTTTTTAGGTAGAGAAATTGAATAAGTAATAAAATGTAAAACAATTGCATATTTCACTGTTTAAATTAAAGAGTAATCCTTATTAAACTTATACAAAATCAAGAGCAGTCCTTACCTTGTCCTTATCTTTTCTTTGACATTTAACAGACAGCAGTAAAGGCTACTGCCCCTTTAAGACCTAATGCAGGGATATGCATCGTCTTTCTCGACTGTATAAAGTTCACTTAATGCATATACAGACTGTCTGCTTGGTTACTCATCAAGATGGACATGTTGACATACTTTTTGTGTGAGTTTGTCCGTTCAAGTGCAAGATTTCAAAGAGAACTCAATATTTGAGTGCTGTGAGACGCGTGCACACTTTGGGACGAGTGCACAGAGACGTCTTGGTTACGTCTGTAACCTTAGTTCCCGGAACAGGGAACGAGACGCTGCATCACCGCTCTGGGAACGCCTCTGCGTGATTGCGTCGTGAAGCACGTATGTAATCAGTCCAATAGAGAGATGGAACATCATAGACTGGTGACGTCATCGACCTGGAAACTATAAAGTCTGCCGGCAAACACATGCCCCCAGGTTCTGAAAAGGCCTGAAACAAGCTGCAAGAGGGCATGCAGGGAGTATGGCTGGGTGACGCAACATCTCGTTCCCTTTTCTGAGAACTAAGGTTACAGACGTAACCGAGACGTTCCCGTTCATGGGAACTCGATCTGCGTCACCACTCTGGGAATGAGAATACCCACGTCCCCATGCGAGCCGGGTGCCCGCCTGTTGAATTGTCTAAGGAGCGAGCACCCAAGCCCCAGGAGTAGAATTTATGTCCAGTTCATAGAACCTGACAAAAGTATGAGGCGAAGACCACCCTGCCACATTACATACATCTTGCAGGGAGACCCCTGCCAAGAGAGCCTGAGAGGCCGCCACACCATATGAGTGGGTCCGCACAGCCAAAGGAGAAGGCTGTCTGATCGCCACATAAGCGAGTGAGATGGCCTCGACCACCCACTTGCTCATCCTCTGCTTTGACACCGGACCCCCCCTCGAGGATGGCCCGTAGCACACAAACAGTTGTTTGGACTTCCTACACAGGGCAGCTCTGTGGACATATTTATCAAGAGCCCGAACTGGGCAAAGCAAATTAAGTGTTTCCTGGTCTGACATCACAAATGGACGAGGATAAACGGCCTGGAGCATGATAGGTCTCATAGGATTAGATGGAACCTTAGGAATATAACCTGGCCTCGGAAGGAGGAAGGCCTTAGCCATACCGGGTGCAAATTCCAAGCACGAGGGTGCCACAGAGAGGGCTTGCAGATCTTCTATTCTCTTCAAGGAGGAAATAGCCTGAAGAAAAATCGTTTTTGGGTAAGGAACCGCTCAGAGTCGAGGGGCTCAAAGGGGGCTCCTTGCAGGACAACAGCCAAGTTCCAGGCTGGCACCCTGGTGCGCACTGCAGGTCTTAACCTCAACATCCCACGGAGTAAACGGGGTACCAGCGTGTGTCACCCCAAAGACACCCCACCCAAAGGAGAGTGGTGGGATGCCAGGGCTGCCATTGAATGGCCTATACATCTGGCCGTCTTCTTGGTGGCACGGAGGGCTAAATCTGCCAAGGATCGGAGCTCATGAACTATATCAGCTCCGATCTTATCACTTTCCCCCAGGTCCTTCAGCAGGTCAGCCTGGTATGCCTGCATAATAGCCATTGTATGCAGACATGCGATGGCCTGACCTGATGCTGAGTATGTTTTACCCACTCAAGCGGATGTGGTTTTTTAAGGGCTTAGTGGGTAAAGCGGGAGCTTTAATGGCCGATGCCGAATCGGGAGAGAGATGGCTCACGAGCATCTCTTCCACCCTCTGCATCGAACCATAACCATGCCTTTTCAACCCCATGATGTTACTGTATACTGCTGTGGGGGTTGAAAACTCTGGATGAAATTGGCCGCTTCCACGATCTCAACACCTCGGTGTGAAAAATGACAAGCTCCGCCGTGGAGGGCTGGCAGAAAGTGCTCATCAAGCCTGCTTTATACTGAGGTGCGCTCCTGCTGTTCATTTGGCCACTCAATATTTAACTTAGCCATAGCCCTGCTCAAAACCTCCATTAACTTCTCACTCACGGGGGTTTGAAGTGGCGAATCTTCAACCCCCGCATCGATACTGCAGACATCAACCTCCTCGGAGGAAGATAACTGCAGCACCGCGGCCGCACCCCGGGCGGGAGAAACCGCAGAGCAGGCTCCCGAACCCGGAGAAACAGCCATGGATCTAACCGTTGAAGGCTGAGAAAGGGTGGGGCCCATCTCGTTTGCCGGCAGGCTTTATAGTTTCCGGGTCAATGACGTCACCCGCCTATGACGTTCCATCTCTCTATTGGACTGATTACATATGTGCTTCACGATACAATCACGCAGAGGCGTTCCCAGAGCGGTGACGCAACTCGAGTTCCCATGAACGGGAACAGATTTTCTCACAGCGCGCTCTGTTCTCGTTCACGTCTCCTCGCTCTACACACACCTGACTGATGACGGAGAAATGACTGCTCATATTTGTACGGCAGCACTCGCATGCATGAACAGTTTACACAGAAAGACCGTTTTGCCTACATTTTTCTTTTATCATTGCTGTTGTAATGTATCACTGAGGAGCCAGCATGTGTATCCATCGACAGAAACATAGCCTACATAAAGCATTATTTTCAAGTTACAACCCATTAAAGATGTGTCATCAGATGTGAGAAGAACCGCGGTGCAATTGCGTGCCAGCACCCCTGCTCACATCAGAATGGTGGTATAGACCCAGCTCCCAACCCAACTTTGAGAATAGATTAACAGCGTTATTTTTTTTTCCCGCCCGAAATGAGTCTCACGTTAATGCAGCACGTTAACACGTTAACACGGTAACGGCCCATCACTAATATATATCTTAATAATAATAATTGAATAATAATTGATAATAATAATCAATAGATATTAATAACTGAATATCTATTGATTTAATGTGACTTCTGACCTGGAATGTTGCCAGAATCATAATCATACACTATTTGTTTGCCGACCAGAGGTTAACTGGCACCTTGACTGAGCCTGGCTTCTCCCAAGGTTTTTTTCTCCATCTGGCCCTAAAGGAGTTTTTGTTCCTTGTCATTATCGCTTTTGGCTTGTTGAATTGGGGACACCTTAAATTTCAGCTATATTACTGATCTGCCCAAATGGACACTATATGATGATTGAAATTAGCTGGATAACATCACCGGTTTCTCCAGAGTGGCTGTACTGCTGAATCAAATTCTGTTGCATTATTTTCCTGTTTAACACTGTGAAGCTGCTTTGAAACAATTGGCATTGTAAAAAGTGCTTTATAAATGAAGGTGACTGACTGACTGACTGTTATATGCTAGGGAATCTCTGGATCAAAATACAGAAGAGGAAGAAGTTGAAACAAGTGACACAAGATTGCTCACGCAAATGTAAAATAACGCTTCTGTTTGTTAGCATCTGTGAAAATGCATTGTACATCTTAAAAATATATCTAAATTATTGCACTTGCTTTCAATGCAAAATGCAGAACAGTTAGTACATGCGTTCATGAGCTCAAGACTATATTATTGTAATGCTCTACTGGGTGGTTGCCCTGCTCGCTTAATAAACAAACTCCAAATGGTCCAAAACGCAGCAGCTCGAGTTTTTGCTAAAACCAGTATGATCATATTAGCTCAGTTGTGTCAACACACAGTACTTAAGCGAGTGTTACGGGTACAGACAGACGGAGACAAGAGATGGTTAGCGGGTTTTATTTTTGGACACCAATAGAGTGAAACAGTGACTGAGTGAATGAAGTGACGGTGACTGGGCTTCTCAGGTGAACTTCGGATACGCTTGGGTAGACTCAGGAGGGAACGATGGAGAACACGGAACACACACACACGCTGGACACAGGAGATCGCTGGAGACTAGGAAGCAGACTTGGAGACAGGTGATACACTTCGAGTGAGTCCTTAAGGTAAGCAGAGCAGGTTAGTACCTTGTGCAAACGAGACCGGACAATGTGTGTGTGTGTGCGTGACTCTTATACTGTGAGTGATGGGGTGATGATGGTTTGCAGGTGTGAATGATTAGTATTCTGGTGAGAGTGATCGTGGGGTGTCTGTGACGTGGGAGCCTGGCGTGTCTGTGACATTACCCGACATTGCCGGAGTCTAGAGATGTTCTTGAGATGGTAAAATGCTGTTTTAGTAGTGTGCTTAATGCGTTGCTGGAAGGACAGAGTGGAATCCATGATGACGCCTAGGTTGCGTACTCGAGGAGATGCTGATATTGAACAGCCATCCACATCAAGTCTGAAGTCATCAACTTTCTTAAGAAGTGACTGTGGAGCAAACACTAAGAGTTCTGTTTTGTCTTTATTGAGTTTAAGAAGGTTACTGTCCAGCCAGAGTTTTATGTCCCTCAGGCAGTTGACGTACCCCTCCCAGTCCACTAGGTACTCTTAGTGGCCACCACGACGTCGGGAGTCCAAGATGTCCTTCACCACATTTGTGGCTCCTTCCTCCACGATGAGTGGGAGGGGGGTCTCTTCGGCAACGCCAGGC
Organism: Pseudorasbora parva; assembly: GCF_024679245.1. Lineage (NCBI taxonomy): Eukaryota > Metazoa > Chordata > Actinopteri > Cypriniformes > Gobionidae > Pseudorasbora > Pseudorasbora parva. The sequence continues at coordinate 14,900,799 of NC_090174.1, read as the reverse complement.
TCTGTGGAGGGAGAAACAGAGGGGTAGTGAGGTTTCATGAGAGAGACGTGGAATGTGGGGTGGATGCGGAACTCGGGTGGAAGCTGGAGCTGGTAAGTGACAGGGTTGATCTGCTTCACAATGAAATAGGGACCAATGAACCTGGGACTGAGCTTTTGGCAGGGCAGACGTAAGCGGATGTCTCGTGTGGACAGCCAGATCTTCTGTCCCGGCTGGAAGATCGGAGTGGTTGCTTGGCGAAGGTCCGCTGTCATCTTACGTCTGCGGAGAGCTTGTTGGAGATGGTGATGTGCGGAGTCCCAGACCCACTCGCTCTCCCGGAACCAGTAGTCGACCGCTGGGACCTCCAATGGTTCCCCCGACCATGGGAACAAGGGGGGCTGGTATCCCAGCATGCATTGAAAGGACGTGAGTCCAGTGGTGGGTTGACGAAAGGAGTTCTGGGCGTACTCAACCCATCCTAGGAACTGGTTCCAGGAGTTCTGGTGGATGTGACAGAAGGTACGGAGGAATCTTCCAATCTCCTGGATCTTCCGTTCCGTCTGCCCGTTCGTCTGCGGGTGGTATCCAGACGAGAGACTTACGGTCACACCTAGGAGTGACAGGAATGCTTTCCATACCCGGGAAATGAACTGTGGTCCTCGGTCTGATACGATATCCTCTCGTATCCCATAGTATCTGAAAATCACATTAAACATTATCTCTGCCGTTTCTAGGGCCGTGGGCAGACCCTTCAGGGGGATGAGCTAACAGGACTTGGAGAATCTATCCACTACCACCAGGATGCAAGGGAAGCCGTCAGACGCAGGCAGATCCGTGACAAAATCTACTCCTAGGAGTGACCATGGCCGATTGGGAATGGGCAGAGGAAGTAGCTTACCAGCAGGGAGACGCCGGGGAGTTTTACTGATGGCACACTCCCGGCACCCTCTCACATACCTTCTGACATATTCTGCCAAGTTGGGCCACCAGAAGCGGTCTCATAGCAGCGAGAGAGTTTCATTGATCCCTTGGTGGCCAGTGCCCAGTGATGAGTAAGCGGAGTGGATAAGGGGTGTGCGCTGTGCCCGTGGGATGTACTGATGACCGGATGGGCAACACGGCGGAGCGGCGGCGGAGGCATTGGAGGAGGGAAGGGTCTCTTTAGACCAGGAGATGGGGTTTACGAAGATCTTGTCTGATAGGACTGGCTCAGATTTCTCAGGGGACTCTTCAGGGGCATGAAGGCTGGAGAGGGCGTCGGCCTTCACATTTTTGGACCCGGGGCGGTAGGAGATCTGAAAGTTGAACCTCGTGAAGAAGAGGGCCCACCTGGCCTGGCGCGGGTTTAATCTCTTGGCTTCTCTCAGGTACTCAAGGTTTTTGTGGTCGGTGAGAACCAGGAACGTGTGTTTGGCTCCCTCCAACCAATGCCTCCACTCTTCCAGGGCGAGCTTGATAGCGAGCAATTCTCGGTTGCCGATATCATAGTTAACCTCCGCCGGGTTGAACTTCTGGGAGAAGAAGGCACATGGATGGAAGCGACTGGGCGTCCCCTGCTGTTGGGAGAGGACCGCTCCCGCTCCTGTGGTGGAGGCGTCAACTTCCACGACGAAGGGCAGATTGGGATCAGGATGCACCAGGAGGGGAGCGGTACAGAAGGCATTCATGAGGTCTTCAAGGGCTTGTGTGGCCGCAGGGGTCCAGGACAGAGACTTGGGCTTGCTGCGCAGGAGGTGGGTAAGTGGACTGGAGATGATGCTGTAGTTCTGAATGAAACAGCGATAGAAATTTACAAAGCCCAGGAAGCGTTGGAGTTCCTTGATTGTGGAGGGGAGTGGCCAGGTTCTGATGGCTTCCACCTTCCCCTCGTCCATCCTGATGCCACTGCGGTCGATGTTATAGCCAAGGAACTGCACTGAGGGCTGGTGGAAGGAACACTTCTCGGCTTTCAGGAAGAGATGGAATTCCCTCAGGCATTGCAGGACCTCCGCAACGTGGTGGCGATGGTTGGCCAGGCTCCAGGAGTAGATCAGGATGTCATCAATATAAACCAAAACCGACTTGTGGAGGAACTCCCGGAGCACCTCGTGGATGAAATCCTGGAATACGGAGTGGGCGTTGGCGAGTCCATAGGGCATGACGAGGTACTCGTAGTGGCCAGTAGGGGCCACTGTCCCCAGTCTTCCACTCATCCCCCTCCTGTATCCGGATGAGGTTATAAGCGCTGCGGAGGTCCAACTTGGTGAACACAGTGGCACCACGGAGATGTTCCAGCGCTGTTGGGACGAGAGGAAGGGGATAACGGAATTTAACAGTGATTTTATTGAGTGCCCGGTAGTCTATGCAGGGCCGAAAGCCTCCGTCCTTCTTGGCCACAAAGAAGAAGCTAGATGCAGCAGGAGACATCGATGGTCGGATATAGCCCTGGTCGAGTGCCTCCCGGATGTAGTCTTCCATGGCCTTCTCCTCCGGCAGGGATAGGGGATAGATTTTCCCCTTGGGCACTGGCTCATCTGGAAGCAGATCGATGGCGCAGTCCCATGGCCGATTGGGAGGCAGCTTGGAAGCCCGGTGAGGGCAGAACACGTCACTACAGGGGGCGTAGCAGGGTGGAATCTTGACTGATCGCTGCTCGATGGGGCTCTCGACGGAAGTAGCACAGACGGGAATCTTCCCGGAAGAAGACATGGAAGGGACAGGCAGTGCAGACAGACAGCTGGAGAAGCATTGATCGCCCCACTTTAGGATCTCACCGGATTTCCAGGAGATTACAGGGTTATGCTGTTCCAGCCATGGGTGCCCTAAGATCACGTCAGCGGTGGAATCCTCCAGAACCAGTAGATGTATCTCTTCCACATGAAGAATGCCCGTTTGGAGCTGTAGGGGCCCGGCGAGGAGATCGACTTTCCGTCGACTGAGTGGTTTGCCGGTTATGGATTCAACCTGGTAGGTGGACGGAGTGTGAGTCCTCTGGAGGTGGAGCTGACGGCAGAGGGCGCTGGAGATGAAGTTCCCAGCGGAACCGGAGTCGAGGAGGACATAGACTGGCAGGGAGACATCGGCAGTAATAAGGTTCACAACTATGGTTAATGGTTGACTCTTGTAAGAGGAAGGGTAGATCACACTCACCAAAGGCCGAGGAGGACGCGTGGGACATTTGGTGATGAAGTTATCAGATGATGCACAATATAAACATAGCCCCTGCCCGATCCGTCTCCTCCGTTCCGCTGGGGTCCGCTGTGGATCCAATCCTTGGCGATAGGTGGTAAGAAGCGCCTGTTCGTTCCACCCGCTGGCGGTGGCCAAGGTTCAGAACTGCAAAGCATACTCATTAACAGACATGCCGTTTTGTGTCAAATTATATAGCTTCTCACCCACAGAAGTGTCCCAGGCAGGTTTTCCGAATACATCTTTGAAGTGAGAGAGGAAACTTCAATGATTGTACGATGGTATTATCTTGAGAATACAATGTTTCTGCCCAGCGCAGGGCCTTACCGCTCAGTTGGGAGATTATTAATGCCACGCGGGCACGATCCGTTGGATATAAGTGCGGTTGCATCTCCAGGACCAGTGAGCACTGCAGGAGGAATCCGTTGCAGTCCTCCGCCGATCCAGAGAAGGGCGCCGGTTTGGCCATGGGACTGGCGAAAACAGGGGACGTGGAAGTGGTGCTGGTGGATGCGGAAGTGCCTGCCGGTGCCGGTGATGGTGAGTCGAAGGTGAGTTCACGGCGCACGGCATCCACCAGTTCTTAGAAGGGATCCGGGTGACTCTGGTGGATACTGGTGCCCGCTGTACTGGTCCGGTCTTCTGTTACGGGTACAGACAGACGGAGACAAGAGATGGTTAGCGGGTTTTATTTTTGGACACCAGTAGAGTGAAACAGTGACTGAGTGAATGAAGGATAGGCTTGGGTAGACTCAGGAGGGAACGATGGAGAACACGGAACACACACGCTGGACGCAGGAGATCGCTGGAGACTAGGAAGCAGACTTGGAGACAGGTGATACACTTCGAGGGAGTCCTTAAGGTAAGCAGAGCAGGTTAGTACCTTGTGCAAACGAGACCGGACAACTGTGTGTGTGTGCGTGTTTCTTATACTGTGAGTGATGATGGGTTGCAGGTGTGCGTGATTAGTATTCTGTGAGTGATCGTGGGGTGTCTGTGATGTGGGAGCCTGGCGTGTCTGTGACAGCGAGCTCTTAACACATTATACTCCATCACGTCTATTGCAGTCTCAAAACTCTGGCCAGTTGATAATACCTAGAATATCAAAATCAACCGCAGGTGGTCGATCCTTTTCCTATTTAGTACCTAAACTTGGGAACAGTCGTCCTAGCATTGTTCGGAAAGCAGACACACTCTGTCAGTTTAAATATAGACTAAAAATGCTTCTCTTTACTATGGCACACACATAGAACATTTTAATTTACATTATTCAAATCAATTGACTGATTGTTAGGCTGCATTAACTAGGTCAGCCAGAACCGGGAACACTTTCCATAACACCTGATGTACTCGTTACATCAAAAGAATAATGCCATCTACGCTTATATTAGTCTCTCTGTTTATTCTGAGGTTTACTGCAGTCAGCCGGTTCCGGATCGGATGGTGGACCTGCGCCTGGACATGACCAGCGCATCCTTGGAGTGTTTGCTGAGCCCGTGTCAATTAGTGTCTCCTCTGAATTTGTCTCAACGGCACGTTATTCTCAATATACCCGTTTCCAGCACTACCCTTTTCAAATATTCATATTCTTGTGTAACTGACACGCCATCCTCAAGGTTTATTTTTCTCCATCATGCCCTGATGGAGTTTTGGTTCCTTGCCACTGCCGCCTTTGTCTTGGCTTGTTCAGTTGGGGTCACTAAAATTATGATCTAATTTACTCAACTAAATATACAAATAATGTAATTCTATAAACTATAAAACGCATCTGCCAACATTGTCGCTATATGATAAATTCTCCAGAACGACTGTACAGACAAATCAAATTTTCTTGCAATATTGTCCTGTTTAACACTGTGAAGCTGCTTTGAAACAATCGTCATTGTAAAAGCGCTATATAAATACTGCAAAGTTGATTGATTGAATGATTGTTAATATTGAATATTTAAAGTATAAAAAATATATATCTACATTAGTAGCAAGTACACTGAAAGTGCTAATATATAAATAGCAAACGTTAAATATAATCTTATGTTCACTTAAAGAAATCTTACAAGAATACTTGCAGTATAAACTTGTATTTTACTGAGAGTACACTTCAAAGTGTACTTTCATAAAATAATGTACTACTTGTATTAAAATAGTATAGTTATATGTTTAAATGGTTGTAGAACAGGTGCAATACAAATAAGAAACTTAGTTGTGTACTTTATTGTTACACTTAAACATTTTTAGTATAAACACGTATATACCCCTCTGGGGTACTTCGGGTCAAAAATGACCCAAAGCGTTTAAAACAATTAAAAAAAAGTTTAAAAAGTTACAAATCGAAGCTTCATCGGAATGGTCCGAAACTTGGTGACTTTGACTTGGTATATGAACACCCAAAACAACTGGGGACAGGATTTGAAAAATCTAAGTGGTCGTTAAAAAAAAAAAAGTCACACTCAGGACCTTCGGTCAAAAATGACCCCCATAGGAAATTGGCCAAAAATATGAAAATAGAGTTTGTGCATACAATCTACAAATCAGACAGGATGCAGAAAAAAAAGTACTCAACGGTGAAGGGTTGAATCTAAAACATTAAGAGTGCAAAACAGATTTGACAACAATTGACAAAAATAGTCTTCGAGAATTATATATTATAATCAAAAAAAAAAAAAAAAACCTTGTCACGCACCAACGGTGATCACAACTCAAAGACGAAGAAGAACATGACTTTAATTTATAACACTTTAACTCAGGAAACACTCAGTTTCAGTCAATATCATGTCAATTTTGAGTACCTATAGAGTAGTATTGCATCCTTCATATCTCCGGAAAGTCTTTAGTTTTATTATATTTATAAAAGAAATATAGGCTGTACTGAGTCTTTCCGCAAAAAACCGAGCGCCTGGAGGCGTATCGTGTGGGCAGAGCTAAAGAATGACGAGCGCGCACAAAGCGGTGACGTTCTCAAGCGTGGAGAAGAAAACGTTACCCTTAATAAACCATGGCTATCAATCAGATTCAACTAATACAGATATGATCCAGAATCAGATCCGGAGGATGAAATAAATTGAACAGGAGAAGCAACAACAGCAGGACGTCCGTCTCTGTGGTATGTACTGTATTTAGTGGCCTGTCAACATTTGTGTGGGTTTACTCGCAGTTTATGAGGACATGATTTGGTTTATGGACTATTGTATTCGACTAAACATTAGCAGTAGCAAGCAAAATGGATTTGCACGTCAGACTAGTGTAACTTTATACATAGAACAATGGAGTAACTGTTTGAATGAGTAACCGCATTTAAATGACGAAACACGCTTTGTGAAAACAGGTTTATTTTTGGGTGGTTTTACAATAAGCAAACTGACACCTATAGTGGTCAGCTGAACAAATGTATTTATTTAAACACACACCATAGATCGCATGCTCCATTGATAAATTAACTAATGTTATACACGATTGTGTTGTTTACTGATGTTTACTTACGCGACGATAGCCAACAACACAGATATTTGAAGCAGTTTTACTCACTGCCTGTTTCCAAAGCACGACCGTGCGGCCCATACAAGGACCTTCCGCTCTGTCGACGTCAAGCGGACCCATATTCGAAAAAAACTCTCGGAAACATGTCAGAAACTGGAAGAAGTGTTTTTGACACAGAAATACTCCATCAAACGCCCAGCATTAGTTTTTGAAACTTTGTCTATGTTTAGGATGGGAATCCAAGTCTGGGATGGGGGTGTTAGGATGGGGGTGTTTAGGATGGGAATCCAAGTCTTTAACAGTGTAAAAAGCTCAGTATGCATGAAACAGCATTTCACCCCCCCTTTAATAGAATACTCACACACACTGGTAAACATAGACGTGTATGAAGACATCAGACCAAGACAGAGTGAAAACAGAAACTAAATACACTGATGATGGGCAAAACGAGGGGGACAAGTGATACAGATGATGAATAATTAAACAGCTGGACTAGACTAAACTAATGAGGGATGACGGTGGCAACAGACAGACATGTGACAAGACGCCCCCCTCTGAGTAGGCGTGTCCTTTTGCCATAATGGGAACATCTGAGGCGGGAGGGCGGGGGCTCCGAAGGAGGGCGTGAAAACACACAGACAGAAGAAAACAAAGAACAACAGTCCAGGGAGGAGTGGAAGGTGGGAGGAGCCATGGGATAGCCTTGAACAGGGACGTCCAGAAGAGGATCCAGGTCCCCGCCAGGACGATGCCCCAAGGCAACGTCGCAGGAGGGAGGAGCCAAGATGGAGTGATGTACGACGTCACCTTGGGGATGACTGGAGGCGATGGCGATGGTGAAGCCAACCGCATAGACTGAGGGCGGATGGGTTGGAGCGAGACTGAAGACCTCGGCAGCTGCGACTGAGCCTCCGCTACAACCCCCAGAGGTGGAAGCAGGGAGGACCGAGGAGGAGTGTGGAGGCGAAGCCTGAGGGACAGTGGAGCTTGCTGAGGCTGAAGGGGGGGAGGGCCGGAGAGCAGCGAACAGCAAGTCCACAGCGTAGGCATGGCGACGTCCGACGCAGATGGAGCCAAAGTACTGAGGGAGACCTTCGATGCCGAATTGCCGATGGTCCTTGCTGAAGCCGAGGGAGGAAGGAGTGAGGGCGTAGGAGCCAGGATGACAGGTCGTGGTGGAGCGAAGCACTCTTAAACTGGAGGCAGAGCCACAGGCTCCAGACAGCCAGGGATCAGTGACTCCCAGTGGGTCTGAGGGGTAGCCACGCCACTGAGAGGAGGCTGAGGTAAAGCTAAGGGTCTGATGGGAGGAAGCGATGACTGGTCTGTAGGACTGGCTGAGGGCTGAAGAGGAGACTGAAGAACACAGAGACTAGTGACAGGACAATGATTGTAGATGGCAAAGGTGGAAAGGTGGTGGGAGAGGGAGGATTGGTGAGCTTAACAAGACTGATAAAGAAGATTCAGATGAGATGAGGGGGCACAGGAAATGGATCTCTCCACACAAGCACAAACTGTCCATGATGTTCCAACCGTACTCACTCTCAGTGGCGAGAGGGTGGGTGGGGCTTGTCTCCATTCCCTCAAACTCCACGAGGACTCCCTCAGCAATGGAAGGGTCAGTCTGCTCACACACCTGGTCAGACTGAGGTCTTCTTTCCGTCTGAGGTGGGCACATCCTGCCATTCTTTGCAGAGAGGTGGCACTGGGCTGGGTCCTGGATCAGGAGTGGGGCTGGCGGCATCCATGATGGTGAACGGTGAGTTTCAGGATGCCAGCACCCACTCCACATATGATGAAAAGCTCCCTCGAGGACCATCCCCTGACAACTGTGCTCGTGTGGCGGTGTTGAGACCCACAAACAGGAACGAGCACAGGCAGTAGTCCGGGAAGGTGGTCTGATGGGCGAGATCCAAATATTGTTGTAAATGTCTCTTGAGGGAGCTTTCTCCCTGCTCAAGGCACATGAGTTCGACCGCTGGATGGTCCATGGTGCACGCAGGGGGAAAACGAAAAACAAAATACTGAAAACGAAAACGAAAAAATAAACTCCTACAAACACTAAACGTCATATCCATTTGTTTACTTTAGTTGGTCCAGCAATCTGTCATGCTCCAGTTGTGATCACAACTCACGAAGAAGAACTAGGAACAGGAATTTAATATATAACACTTTAATAGAATACTCACACACTGGTAAACATAGACATAGGGACATGTATGGAGATGTCGACTGACTGAGACAGAGTGAAAACAGGGGAACTAAATACACACACTGATGATGGGCAAAACGAGGGGGACAGGTGATACAGATGATGAATAATTAAACACAGCTGGACTAGACTAAACTAATGAGGGATGACGGTGGCAACAGACAGACATGTGACAAAAATATTATTGAAAAAATATATATTTTACTGATTTTACAAAAAAAAAAAAAAAAATATATATATATATATATATATATATATATATATATATATATATATATATATATATATATATATATATATATATATATATATATATATATATATATAATCCCCAGAGGTTGGGGAACTTTTATAATTAAAATAAAGTGTTTTATAATTATTATTTTTTTTTAAATCATAGCTTCATCGGAATGGTCCGAAACTTGGTGACTTTATGGGCACATGGTATATGAACACCTGAAAAAAAACTGGGGACAGGATTTTAAAAGTCTAAGTGGTTGTAAAAAAATAGTCACACTCCACACTCAAAAACGACCCCCATAGGAAATTAATAGGAAATTGGCCAAAATATGAAAATACAGAGTTTTTTGGGGCATATAATCTACAAATCAGACAGGTTGCAGAAAAAAGGACTCAACATTGAAGAGGGTTGAATCTCTAAAACATCTAGAGTGCAAAACAGACAAAACACACACACACACACACACACACACACACACACACACACACACACACACACACACACAGTCGTGTTTCCATGTTTTATGGGGACTTTCCATAGGCGTAATGGATTTCATACTGTACACACAGGACATCCTATCCCCCTACACTGCCCCTGCCCCTAAACCTACCCATCACAGGAAACATTCTGCATTTTTACTTTCTCAGAAAATCTCCTTCTGTGTGATTTATAAGATGTTTTCCTCATGGGGACCTAAAAATGTCCCCACAAGGACAAGGATTTCGGATATTGCCATCTTTGTGGGGACATTTTGTCCCCATAACGTAGGGATTACCAGGTCACACACACACACACACACACACACACACAGCAAATCCACTATAGTGGTAAAAATGTGCTATTGCATGATAAAAATGCTCAATGTGTCCACCAGATGGCACCAATAAAATTGAAATATATATATATATATATATATATATATATATATATATATATATATATATATATATATATATATATATATATATATATATATATATATATATATATATATTAATCCCCAGAGGTTGGGGAACTTTTATAATTAAAATAAAGTGTTTTATAATTATTTATTTTTTTAAATCATAGCTTCATCGGAATGGTCCGAAACTTGGTGACTTTATGGGCACATGGTATATGAACACCTGAAAAAAAACTGGGGACAGGATTTTAAAAGTCTAAGTGGTCGTAAAAAAATATTCACACTCCACACTCAAAAACGACCCCCATAGATCTATTAGAACAAAGATCTATTATTTTCAATGGGAAAAAATGGGTCATATTTTTGCATAAATATTAATTATAAATCATAAAATTACCTCAAAACAGCAAAAAAGAATTATGAAAAGAAATATTATTGAACAAAAATATTTTTCATTGATTTTACTCTACAACAACAACAAAAAATCTTAATCAGGCCCTCCGGGTCATTTTTAACCCGAAGGTCCTGAGTGTGAACCATAAATCAAATACCCCAGAGGGATACTAAAAGTGAGTAGTATACCAATAATTGTGCATGAATAATATAGATAAATGAGTAGAAAATGAAAAGGTTGATCTTATACATTTCACAAATCCTAGGTGAGTGCAGTAAATACATTAAAGACTGTCTAAAGACAGGTAGAACCAGAAGAACCTGGTCTAACTCAGCCAAAAGAATAAAAGCCCTGATTATGTTCCTGAAATTATCCATTTCGGTCCAGCTCTCACAGAATTCACAGGGGAACAGGTGAGATATCATTGTAAATATGTTTTACTACACTCTTGAGGAACTTAACAAAGCTCTTTGAAAACATTTGACGTTGAATCAATGACTTACAAAATAGTATGACTGTTCATAAGTGCAACCTTGCATGTTTTAGCTTGTTGTGGTACAAAGGATTTAAAAGGATGGCTTTCTTCAAGAGATTTCTCCAGAAAATTTGTGATGATGACAGTAGCAAGGTAAGTACAGAACATATACATGACCAATGTTTTGTTCAGGCAAGCTGACACACATTTAAATACCCCTCAACATCATTACTTATATTAATAATCAGTCCATGATCGGAAATTTAGTGCCTTGTTATATGTTTTATCTCAGGGTTTTAAAGGTCCTACAGAGACGGCATACTTTGGAACAGTCAAGGCTAATCCAAACTTTAATGCCCAAGATGATGCTGAAAATTTGAAGAAAGCCATTGAGACCAAAGGTACATTTTGAATTGCACATTGCAGTGTGTTTTAGGGTTAAAGGTCCATGATGTTAATGGATAATGTCCTGGCAGAAAATTACACATACCATTTCTAAAAAACATTTCTTTTTACAGTGTAGGTTTCACAATAAATTATATGTTAAACATGAAAAATACTCTAAAATCCCTGATACCAGCTGTTGGGATATATGCTTCGACAAAGGAATAAAAATGTTCATTTTCAGCTAGATATATGTTATGTATGTTTATTCAAGTCATTTTTTTGTTTTTTAAAAAAGGTGTGGAGGACACACCCCTGCAATACCTGAAAAACATTTTTTGAATGTATTCCTAGAACTAAATAGTTGAAAAGCAAAACAGGCTGCATGACAAAAAGAACTATATATATATATAAATACATGAACTATATATATGAACTATATATATATGAACTATATATAAATTTTCCACTCTTTGTTATATTGCATCCATTTGCTAAAATAATTTATGTTCACACATTAATGTACTGTACACACAGCACCCAATATTGAGAGAAAAATACAGACTTGTTCACATTTTTGCAGATTTATTAAAAAAGAAAAACTGAAATATCAAATGGTCCTAAGAATTCAGACACCTGTCTATATAAGACTTAAAGCTCACAGTGCATGTCAGAGCAAATGAGAATCATGAGGTCGAAGGAACTGCCTGAAGAGCTCAGAGACAGAATTGTGCCAAGGTGCAGATCTGGCCATGGTTACAAAAAAAATTCTGCTGCACTTAAGGTTCCTAAGAGCACAGTGGCATAATAGTCCTTAAATGGAAGACGTTTGGGACGACCAGAACCCTATAGTGAGAAGAGCCTTGGTGAGAGAGGTAAAGAAGAACCCAAAGATCACTCTGGCTGAGCTCCAGAGATGAAGTCAGGAGGTGGGAGAAAGTTGTAGAAAGTTAACCATCACTGCAGCCCTCAACCAGTTGGGGTTTTATGGCAGAGTGGCCTGACGGAAGCCTCTCCTCGGTGCAAGACACATGAAAGCCCACATGGAATTTGCTAAAAAAAACACCTGAAGGACTCTAAGATGGTGAGAAATAAGATTTTCTGGTCTGTTGAGCCCAAGATATAACTTTTTGGCCTTAAATCTAAGAGGTATGTGTGGAGAAAAATATATCCTTTCTGGTACAGTCCCAACAGTGAAACATGGTGATGGCAATTGAGGGAAAGATAAATGCGGTCATGTACAGGGAAATTCTGGACGAAAACCTTCTCCAGAGTGCTCAAGACCTCAGACTGGGCCAAAGGTTCACCTTCCAACAAGACAATGACCCTAAGCACACAGCTAAATTAACGAAGGAGTGGCTTCACAACAACTCTGTGACTGTTCTTGAATGGCCCTGCCAGAGCCCTGACTTAAACCCAATTGAGCATATCTGGAGAGACCTGAAAATGGCTGTCCACCAACGTTTACCATCCAACCTGACAGAACTGGAGAGAATCTGCAAGGAGGAATGGCAGAGCATCCCCAAATCCAGGTGTGAAAAGCTTTTGCATCTTTCCCAAAAATACTCTATGGCTGTATTAGATCAAAAGCGTTCTTCCACTAAATACTGTGAAAACGGTCTAAATACTTAAGACCATGTGATATTTCAGTTTGTCTTTTTTTAATAAATCTGCAAAAATATCAACAATTCTGTGTTTTTTTCTGTCAATATGGGGTGCTGTGTGTACATTAATGAAAAAAAAAAAGAACTTCAAGGGATAGTTTACTTTAAAATGTAAATTCTGTCATCAAAGTTTCAAACCTGAAAACTTTGTTGTTTCAAACCTCTATGAATTTCTTTCTTCAGCTGAACACAAGGGAACATATTTTGAAGAATGTCAGTAACCAAACAGTTAACTGGAGCCATTGACTTCCATAGTAGGAAAAAAAATACTATGGAAGTCAATGGCTCCAGTTAGCTGCTTTGTTTCTGACATTCTTCAAAATATCTTCCCTTGTGTTCAGCTGAAGAAAGAAATTCATACAGGTTTGAAACAACTTGAGGGTGAGTAAAGGATGACAGAATTTTCATTTTAAAGTGTCCCTTTAAATGATTTTAGCAAATGGCTGAAATATAACAGAGTGAACATTTTCAAGGGGTATGTATACTTTCCGTACCCACTGTATATAAATTATGTCTATACTTGCTCTACAACAACAGCAGCAGCATCAGCAGTAGTATAAAGCAACAGACAACAGTGTGCGTATAGATCTAGTCCACCAAGTCCAAATACATTGTCATATGCATTAACATGCTAAAGATATTTTGTCATGATTGAAACGCATATCTCCCAAAACACAGCTTTGTTGCAATATGTTAGTATATTTTAATTGTACTTCTTATGCACCATGAATATTGTGCACTCTGCAATTGCCCATTTAAACCCACAAATCAAAGTAGAAAAAGTTACTAATTTTTAATTTTGGTCTGTCCTCTCACGAAGGTGTGGATGAAGCCACCATTGTGGAGGTTCTAGCAAAGAGGAGCAATGCACAGAGGCAACAGATCAAAGCAGCCTATCAGCAGAGTACAGGAAAAGTAAGCATATTCACAGCCTCAAACTACATTTGTATGTATAAAGATGGTCTGGCACATAAATGTGAGACTGGAGGAATGGATGGAAGAAAATGCAATGGTCTAGGGTTGTCAATTCATAGTTCTCAGTTGTTTGTAATTGAAATATATACTTTGATTCAGATGTTTCTCCAAGTTCTCCAAGTATTTCAATGAATAGAAATAGATACAACACTCAGCAAGTTACAAGCACATCAGCAACATCATATACACTGTACTAAACCCGATTCATGTTCATCCATGATTTATGTTTATGCAAATGGTTTTAAATATTGTGAGCTGATTTAGACAACATTTACAACATTTTACCAGCAGGTGGCACTTTCATCAAACTTTTCTGGTATACTCCTAGGTCATTTTTTTCAGTGCATGAAAGCATTTGTAAAATACAGCATTTTATAAACAATAATTAGGCTGACAGACAGTATGTCTGGCCTTGGGACACTGAGTATTGTTGTACTCTGTGTTTCACATAGCTGTACTTTGTATGACCCAAGGAATCTAAAGAGACTAGACTCACGACTTTGTCAAATTATTGGACTGTTTAAAGAAAGCAGTTCATGTTAAAGCTATAGGCGATTTTATTCTTATTTCAGTTTTTTGCATTTTATTTAAAAAAGTTTACAGCTCAACAAATTTATTTATTTATTTATTTATTTATTTATTTATTTATTTATTTATTTATTTATTTATTTATTTATTTATTTATTTATTTATTTATTTATTTATTTATTTATTTATTTATTTATTTATTTATTTATTTATTTGAGTGGATATAATACTTACTTTATAATACTTTAATACTTGTTGATGAAAACGGCTCAAATAGGATCAAATGTAACACTTAAAATATATTTTGAGTGCCTTGGTCTAAAGGTCTTTAATAATTTACCTTGGTCTTTAGACTGTAAAAGAAAATAAATAACAATTTTTCTGTATTTTTATGCTTCAGCCTCTGGCAGATGCACTGAAAAAAGCTCTGAAGTCACATTTTGAGGAGGCGGTCCTTGCTTTGCTGATGACACCGCCTGAGTATGATGCTTTTGAAATGAAAAAAGCCATGAAGGTATACAATGTTATATTTTGATTCTTCAATAATTCTGTACTTAAAGGGATGCTTCACCATATTACTTTTTCATATTAAACTATGTTATTCCCTTAACTAAGACGAGTTGATATACTTCTCTCGTCTCAGTGCATGCACTTAATCTCTCTGTCGGGCAGTGATGATCTGATAGCATTTAGCTTAGCCCACTAAGCCCAGTTCATTCACTATGGTACCAAACAGAGATAAAGTTAGAAGCGACCAAACACCTCCACATTTTCCCTATTTAAATACAGTTACACGAATAGTTGAACGATCAAGTATGGTGACACAAAATACATAAAATACAACACATTATAGTTATCCTTTTTAACCCGCTTAGAAAAGCACCACGTTTTATTTTGAGTGGGAATAACATAGTTTAATATGAAAAAGCGGTTAAGTATCCCTTTAATAAAAATAAATAAATAAAACATTTACAATGTAAAACTATTTTAACATTGTCTCTTAATATATTTCAATATTTTTACTATCCCATATTTTTTATATTAAAATTTTAACTGCTAATCAGGGTCTTGGGACGAATGAGGCTGTCTTAATTGAAATTCTAGGGACTAGATCAAACAAGGAGATCACAGCGATGAAAAGTTCTTTTAAAGAAGGTAACAACACAGATCCAAATACATGCAAGTACTACATGAATGTAGATGTGTAGCTGTTAACACTCTTTCTTGTACAGTCTATGGAAAGATGCTGGAGGAAGAGATTAAAAGTGAAGTTAGTGGACATCTTGAAACTGCCCTGGTTGCTCTTTGCAAGGTACAAAAATAAAGCTGTTTAGTGTATTTATGTTACAAGATAAGAAAGCTAAATCTGTTATGTGTGCTAAATGAATATCTCATGACTTCAGGCTACCAGGAATGAAGACAGTAACATTGATGATGGGCTTGCAAAGAGTGATGCAAAGGTACTGTAGCTGATTTCACTGTAATAGTGTAACAATATAATAATTACACATAATTTGATTTATTTAAATAAGCTGATTTGTCTGGGTCTAAATCATTTCTATTTAACCTGTTCTTAATTGGAATTGGTTGGTAGTATCCCATAATATTTTTCCAAATACGGTAACACTTTATAATAACGTTCAGTTGTAAATCATTTATAAGTGGTTTGTTAATGATGAACTAATTATTTACAAAACATTCATAATTATCAAGTGATATGCTAACATTTTGTTTGTTTTGTAAATTCCATTACAAGTCATTAACTAATCATTTATGAAACATGACTATGCATTTATAAATGATTAATAAGTGATATGTTAATTATTTTATGCATGTTTTGTAGATTCAGTTATAAGTAATTTACAATTGATTAGTTAATGATGAACTAATAATTTACAAAACATGACTAAGCATTTCATAAATGTTAATTAATTGTTACCTTTTTGTGTTTTGTAGATTTAGTTATAAATTATTTACAAATGATTAGATAATGATAAACTCATCATTTACAAATCATGACTATATGTTCATAAATTATTAAGTAATATGATTAAAAGCGCTATATAAATAAAGTTGATTGATTGATTAAATTTACGATTTACAAATCTGTCGTTATCTTTAAAAAATAGCATATCCTAAAATAATCAAACAGATCTTTAGTAAATGGTTAAGTTAGTTGATATATTATTAATCACTGAAATGTCAGCGTACCGTTGTCTCAATGACAGATATCTAAATTATTATCACATGACAGAGGTTGCCTATAAAACATGGAATGAACCGGGAAAAGCTTAAAATTGCATGGAACTGAGAAGAAAATTTAAATATGCACTATGTAATATTTTTTGCAGTAAAATATCCAAAAACCACTTGAGCAGTGTTATATATTTTGTTCAGTTGAGTACTAATGTTTCCAACTATTTGTAAATTGTGAGAAAATTGCTATTTTAACCAAGGACGCCTAAGCTGTCACAGGGTGTTTTGATGTTGGTTTATGTTTCATGTTCATGTGCTCCCTTGTGTTCTGTTGTGTCATGTTGTCATTGGTTGATCGTTGTTCACAGGTGTGTCTTGTCTAGTCCTCAGTCTTTGTGTATTTAAGCCCTCATGTTTGCAATGTCTCTTTGTCTGTTATTGAATGTGTAACCACTTTTGGTGAGTCTGAGACTAGTCTGTTCAAGTCAAGTCTGTTTGAGTAAAGTCTTTAGTTTATTGCTTTGGATTTTGAAATAAAGACTGCACTTGGGTTCTCACAACTTGCTTCTCAGTGGATCCATTACATTTTGCCTCCTATGTCTTCGCCAAAGCCACTGATCCATTGAAGACTTTGTACAGGAGTTTTGTGGTCTCTGTCACTTGGTGGAGTTTAATGATGCTGCCCTAAAGGGCATATTCCTTAATGGACTTATTGACTCTTTTAATTTATCTGATGCCGGAAAGCACAGTGCTGTGGAATCTGGCCCAGAATATAGATCATGCCCTGTTGTTGAGTGGATCCTCATTTATTGTGGGAATGGTGGACGAGGAGCTCCACTGTCCCGCAGTACCCTCTACACTGGTGAATCCAGCTCCAGCCCACAAGCCCGCTCCAGCTCCAGGCCACGAGCCCACTCCAGCTCTAGGCCACGAGCCCGCTCCAGCCCCAGGCCACGAGCCCGCTAGAGCTCAAGGCCATGAGCCCACTCCAGCTCCAGCCCACGAGCCCGCTAGAGCTCCAGGCCACGAGCCCGCTAGAGCTCTAGGCCATGAGCCCACTCCAGCTCCAGCCCACGAGCCCGCTCCAGCTCCAGGCCACGAGCCTACTCCAGCTCCAGCCCACGAGCCCGCTCCAGGCCACGAGGCTACTCCAGCTCCAGCCCACGAGCCCGCTCCAGCTCCAGCCCACTAGCCTACTCCAGCTCCAGCCCATGAGCCCGCTCCAGCTCCAGCTCGAGCCCACGAGCCCACTCCAGCTCCAGGCCACGAGCCCGCTCCAGCTCCAGGCCACGAGCCCGCTCCAGCTCGAGCACACAAGCCCGCTCCAGCTCCAGCCCGTGAGTCCACTCCAGCTTCAGGCCGCGAGACCTATTGGACTATAATTTTTGTATTACATAGCCCGCACGATCGTTCAATATAAGCGCAAACCGCGCACACACATATACATACGTGCGAGCGTGCCCTTCAAATGTCACGTCAAGAGAGAGAGAATAGCAGAACAAGAAAGGAATATTACGAGATTCATTGGCCTGCTGATGAGCTTCCGTTTTGGTAGCTTTGTTAGCCCTGGCCCATACAAGTCTGAGTCCAGCGTGGTAAAGGTATGCAGGGTTGCCAATTTTTATGTTCAGGTTGAGAATTTTTTTTTTTTTATTATTTTATTTTTTTTTGGGGGGGGCTTAATTTAGTATCAATTCATATGTAGTATATATGTATAATACATTTACATAATAAGGACAAATTAGTTTGTCTTAGCAGTATTTTATTACTATTTCCACAACCAGGAATAGCTCAATATCTTGTGTCTATAAAAGCTTTCCTTTTACTGAAAAGGACATTTTCAGCTCTAAAAACTTACAGGATAATCTTATATTATCATGACCTTTTATATATCAAAAGCTCAAGGGAAAGTTTATTTCTCAATTCATCACCCTTTAAGTATTGGTTTGAGGTATTTATACTTTGTTCAGCTGAATACTTGTACTTTTACTCTTTACAATTTTATTTTGGCTTGAAAAATACTTGTTTTGCTTTGGAACACCATGGCGGTACTGCAGGCCTACCAAGCAGAGCTCTTAAAGGAGCTCGATGAGGGAGAGGGTCCATCCCCGGATGACATTACTGAGCTTAGAAAAGCCACCGACTTGTCTCTTGTTTAACCTATTAGGGATAAAGGACAAGGAAAAATCCTTCCTCCTAGATTCCCCGATAGCCCCTGCAGGTCTCTTCGGCGACGCAGTCAATAGTGTCATCGAGAGATTCCAGGAGGTGAGGAAGCAGTCGGCGGCTTTTCGCCAGGACCTCCCTTGCCGCTCGGGGCCTTCTGATACCAGCAGGGAGGCCTCGGGTGGCCAGTCCCGGCCATCCGCCAGCGCCCACCTATCAGCAGGCGCAAAAAGAGAGTGTCGCCTCCTGCGCCCCTCCTGAGGGAGCTTGGCAGAGGAGATGCCGTTCTCGCCAGAAGGCTTCTAAGCCGAAGGGCGATTTAAGAGACGTCCTTCAGGCGAAGAAGGCTTCTGGCAAACGGTCCTAGCTGCAGCTGGACCGTTCAGAGCTGGCCCTCCGAGGGCGGATGACAGAGGTCATTCCGAACCCGCAGCTCTGGGGAAATCGATGTTGTGCTCCCGCCATTAACAACGCTTCGGGCCTCATCGGTTTCCCGCGTACGTACGCCGCTGCAGCCGAGAGGCTGGTTCCCCTAGTAGAATATATCGGTGCATGGTCATGCCTCCTGAATATCTCTGCTTGGGTCCTGCGTACAGTGGGAAGGGTGTACAGACTGCAGTTCAGGGTTCCACCACCGAAATTCAGCGGTGTGGTCTGGACCGTGGTCCCCCCGGCCCAGAGGCAGGTTATGGAACAGGAAGTACGCTTCCTACTGGTCAAGCAGGCTATAGAACGCATTCCTCCGCCAGACAGGGAGTCGGGGCTTTACAGCCGGTACTTAATTGTTCCCAAGAAGGGTGGGGGCTTGCGTCCAATATTAGATCTGAGGTACTTGAACCAGTCTCTGAGGAGATTCAGGTTCAAGATGCTCACCATTCAAGCTATAGTGACTCAGATCCAGTTCGAGGACTGGTTCATCACGATAGATCTGAAGGACGCGTATTTTCATGTCTCCATCCTCCCTGCCCACAGAAAGTTCCTGAGGTTCGCTTTCGGGGGCGAAGCGTACCAGTATCGGGTTCTTCCTTTTGGCCTAGCTCTTTCCCCTCGTACCTTCACCAAGTGTATGGATGCAGCTCTGGCCCCAATGAGGCTCCAGGGCATCCGTGTACTCAATTACATCAATGACTGGCTCATATTGGCCCAGTCGCGAGAGATGGCAATTCGGCATCGAGATGTCGTTTTGTCTCATCTCAGGTGCTTGGGGCTGAGACTAAACACGAACAAGAGTGTGTTAACGCCCTCCCAGAGGACAACGTTCCTGGGAGTAGTATGGGACTCGACTACGATGCAGGCATGCATGTCCTCCGCTCGGGTCGAGACTATACGGGCGGAGGTCTCAGCCATGAAGCTAGGCCACAGCCGCACTGTGAAGCAGTTGCAGAGACTGCTAGGCCTCATGGCAGCAGCATCCAACGTGATTCCGTTCGGCCTGCTATACATGAAGCCCCTCCAGTGATGGCTGGGGACCAGGGGGTTCTCCTCAAGGGGAAAACCTTTCCGTATGATCAGGATAATGTGCAAATGCCTTCATTCACTCGTCATATGGAAAAATCCCAGGTTCCTGTCCCAAGGGCCAGTGTTAGGAGCATCAAAGATCCTTTCAACAGACGCCTCTCTCACGGGCTGGGGCGCAGTCATGGAAGGCCGGTTTGCGAGAGGTCCGTGGGGGCCCCAGCATTCTTTCTGGCACATCAATTGCCTGGAAATGTTGACGGTTTACAAAGCTCTGAGGAGCTTTCTCCCGGACCTCCACGGCCACCATGTCCTGATACGGTCCGACAATATGTCTGTGGTATCGTACCTGAATCATCAGGGGGGTCTGAGGTTGCGCCCACTATGCAGGTTGGCACATCAGATCCTCCTGTGTTCCCAGGGGAAACTGTCGTCTCTCAGAGCGATGTACGCCCCAGGGGACCAGAACCAGGGAGCAGACGTCCTGTCGAGGCAGGGGCTGAGGCCCGGGGAGTGGCGACTCCATCCCGAGGTGGTGGAGGCCATGTGCGAGAGGTTTGGCCCAGTGGAAGAGGACCTGATTGGCGTCTCAAGAAATGACCCCATCAAGAAATGGATTCCATGACTCAGACGTGGCCTTTCCCCCAAATGTTCTGCTCCCGGGAGTTCTAGAGCATGTCTGCCGGGAGGGCATCAGCCTTCTCCTAGTAGCACCCCGGTGGCCGACCCGGGTTTGGGTAAGCTATCTTACACCCCAGACCGGGCTACGTGCCCAAAGTTCCATCTGTGGGGATGAGGTCAATGTTTCTTCAGGCTTTTTATCATCCGCTTCACACAACGGCAGAGGAAGCTAGGCTGCACCTGCTCTGCCCGGTCAGGGCTCTGAGAGTTTATGTTGAGAGGTCAGCACAATGGAGGAAATCGGACCAGCTGTTGGTGTGTTTTGGCCCTCCCAAGAAAGGGTTGCCTGCGGCGAAACAGGCGATCAGTAACTGGATCGTCCAGGCGATAGCCACGGCTTATCGGGTGCGCAATTTGCCTTCACCCATGGCCGTGAGGGCTCACTCTACGAGGGGCTTGGCCTCCTCGGTGGCCCTCCTTTCGGGATCTTCGCTTTTTGAGATTTGTAAAGCAGCGGGTTGGGCTAACCCTCACACCTTCATTAGATTCTATAAGCTGGATCTCCCGGCTACGCTGGGTGCTAGGGTGCTCGCGTCTTAAGTGTGCCTCGATAAAGGGAATGTCTCGGGTTATGTATATAACCCTTGTTCCCTGAGAGGGAACGAGACACTGCATCTCGTCGCCAAACCTTCACGAAGAGCACCCGCTTCATCGCAAAGGCTGTATGTGATGGCGCCTTCTTATAGCTTCTGCGTATGCCGTCACTTACTATGTCATGACATAGCACCGATCAGATTGGTGGCAGATTTCATTCATACTTCAGAGATGTCATGCCGAGGGCGTTCCCCAGAGTGTCGTCACTCGACGACGCAGTATCTCGTTCCCTCTCAGGGAACAAGGGTTATATACATAACCCGAGAACCCGAGACGTTTTCTGATAAAATTGGAATCTTAATAAACGGGAGGTTGTTGAAATGTGGGCAATGAGGTTTCACTAATTTAATTGTTTCATCTATGACCACACAGTTCTTGGCTGATCATTGTTGAGCCTAGCTGTACAGTTATGTTGTGCTCAACTGATAGATTACAGTTGAGAGAGTTCTGTCTTAGCAAAGTTTAGCTTAAGGCCCAGATGTCTGAGTGGAAGGTGAGATACAAAAGCTGCACAACACTGCTATGCGTTTTCAGGCATGGCCAGCGTGTACTGTAGCAGTGATATGAAATGCGTGCCTTTATATTTGAGCTCAGTGAGATTGTGCATATTGAGAAGAGGAGGGGGGCAAACGCTGAAACCTGAGGCACCCCAGTGGTTAGTTAATGGAAGCTTTGATGGATTCGCCTTAGCAAAATCGAGATCATGTGATGCACACTTCAGAGAAGATGGATAGCATGATGACTTACTGTACCTTTCAAAGGCAACATGTCAAGCTCTTTGTTGAAGTTGCTCAGTTGGCCTAGTGAACATTGTGTGTGTGGTGCCTTGTTGGTTTTCTTGTTCAGTGGACAGGAAACATAAGTTCTTCACGAAAGTGGGCTTTATAATATACTGTAAAATACAATGTACTGTACTGGGCTTTACACATACTGTAAAATAGGACGTAGATGTTA
The DNA here is from genome assembly GCF_024679245.1 of Pseudorasbora parva. NCBI lineage: Eukaryota > Metazoa > Chordata > Actinopteri > Cypriniformes > Gobionidae > Pseudorasbora > Pseudorasbora parva. The sequence continues at coordinate 14,878,355 of NC_090174.1, read as the reverse complement.
GCATTGTAAGTTGTAATAACCCGAAAGTATGAATTGGTCATGTAAACACCAGTATATTAATCTGCATGAAACCACACTCACTGTCTCTGACTTTGGAATATTGTTTTCTCAGGCTCTGTTTGATGCAGGAGAGAATCGGGTGGGCACTGTTTGCTCTGTCTTGATTAATGTCCTCACATCCAGGAGTGAATCTCAGCTGTGCAAAAGTAAGTTAAGGAACATTTAGGATAGAATATAAATGTAACATTTATGATCACTGACTTGTTTTTTTAGGCCCTAATAGTGTCATTTAATATGTTTTTGCAGTTTTCAAGTATTACGGCCAATACAGCAAGCAGGGTTTAGCCAAAGCTCTGGAGAGTGAGCTCCACGGAAACATTGAAGACTGTCTGATGACTCTGGGTAAGGAAATAAGTGCTCATTTTAGGTTGTGTGAATGTATGTGGGTGTGAGCAAGACATTCATGTTAAATGCTTCATTGATCGAAAGACGAAAAAAACAAGGAAGCTTGTTTTTCCAGCTCTGCATGTTGAGGGTTGGTCCCGACAGCAGACACTATCACACAAAACTTTATCACACAAAGATAGGTACAAAGATACAATAGAAACTAAATGAAGCAGTATGAAATCACATCTTCAGTTTGTGAACACATAACAGCCTCTTACAAACATACAAACCTCTCAACATTCTTTTTTTTCTTCTTTTTTTCATGTTTAGTGAAGTCTGCTTGGAACAAACCTGCCTTGTTTGCAGAAAAGCTCCATCTGGCTATGAAGGTAAAGTTTCAAAGGAATTCATGGAACGTATTCCAGTACATCCGTGTACTTACTGCTACTTTGAGTGCTGCACGTGTTTTTGATATCCTCAGCCTTTATTTACTGAAGTATTTTCATATGAATTTGTATGTATTTCATATGAAATATAATCAAATGCATTTTCAGATCTTTATTTATCTTGTTTCTGGAGGTTAGTTTATGACGTAAGCAAAGTTTTTTGCCACAAAAAATAATAATGTCCACATTCAAGGATATAACATCTTTGTATGATCTTTCTTGAAATCTCACAGCTCTATTACTCTTGAACTTGATGGAGAGACATGAGCAAACCTCCTTAGTTTGGATCACGACACTAAATACAGGTGTAAACAGGGTCTAAAAAATGTTGAGCTTGTCACCTTCTGACCTAATGCGTAAACATCATGGGAAATGGCCAAACGGGATTTAAACTTTGTCAACTGAAGACCCAAGTTTGGTTTAAAGATGGAAAAACATACCAAGCACAATGTTCGCCCACCATTCTTGATTTCTAACATGCACTCATAATGTTCGGTGAGGTCTTGCAGCTGTGTTTTTCCGGTCTCCATTCTCTTTCATATGTAAATTGAGTGTGCTTGGACCTGAAAAAGCCCATACATTTACCCACCCGCAGACCCTCTCCTTGAAGAAATCAGGACAGAAATGGTAGAAAGTGGACAAAGGAGATGGATTAAAACATCAGGTGTAAATAGGAATGTGCCTTCTTTGTATACTTAGATCCGATCAAACAAATGCATCTTAGTACCAGGTGTAAACAAGGCCCTTGATTTACATACACATATTAATGTGCATGTAGATGAAAATCGTGATGTTGTAATTGTATCGACACTGGTGTTTCAGAAAGGGTGGGGGGAAAAGCATTTTAAAACTGGAGATTTATCTTTGAGTTGTAAAAAGTATTTATTTTAGAGTAACCACTTATGTGTGTAAAAAATCAAGGACATTTTGATCTTCCATTTCATGACCCTTGAAATCATTTTGTATTTCTAGGGGTTGGGAACCAACACTGACACACTGACTAGAATCATTGTGAGCCGTTCAGAAATTGACCTTCTAAAAATCATTTAAGAATACAAGCGAATGTATGGCAATACCCTTCAGGAGGACATTTTGGTAAGTCGCCATTATTTTAAGCACTACCCATATAGCTTAAAGTCAACATGAAATCAAAAAATAAGCCCAAATATTTTCTTAATCACATATACTCTGGAAAGAAATGGTCCCTTTTCAGTTTAATCACCTCCCAATGATTTCAGTCAACTCCCTTTCTACATTTTTTTTTTTTTCATTGTACTGTACTGTATATTGCTTTGTTTCATCATACTGTCCTATAAATACAGTAGCTGTCCAATTTGAATATTTAAATCTTTTTTTCTGGTTTTACAGAAGGAAAACAGCGGAGATTATGAGAAGATTCTGCTGACTCTCTGTGGAACTCAATAATCATCTCTTAAATGTCTAGATTATGTGAAAATTCATTACATGCTCCACATCGGCACCAGTTAATTTCCCCATAGTTGGCTCATGAAAAGTGTTACATTTGAATATTAAATGAATGTCAGTTGTGCACACTGTAAATGTTAGTGGGAATTTACAATATAATATTTATATCTACAACTTGGCATATTTTCCCAGTAGTAATTCAACAGTTTATCACAATTAAGTGTCAACTCTATATTATTTTATTGTAATAAATCACTTTATAAATCCTGGTAATATTTTACATTGGGATGAACATATTGGTGTCATTATGTTACACAATAATAACTCAGGGCTGGAGCTTGTTTGACCTTATCTGTGTGTCTATTGTCATAATTAAAGAGACAAATTCCTTAAGTTGATACAACTAATAAACTCTCATCTGCACTATCCTATGCAATATCTTGTGAACAATATAATTATACAATAAGTTCATAAGTAAGATTTGTTTTGTATTAGGTTTAGACTAAAGTACTGCAAACATATTAAAGTCTTACAGACAGGTATGACAAGAACAACCTGGTCTTACCCCTCCACCCAGTACAAAAATTTTTGGTGGGTGTGTAAAAGGAATAAAAAGACGGGTTCTGTTCCTGAAATTGCCCATTTCAGCTCAGCTCTCACAGACTTCACAGATAAACAAGTAAGTTGTCTTTGTAAATGCATTTAATGGAATGTCCTCTACTAAAGCTTGTCATTATTAATGTGCAATGTGTCTTGATGCTATATCCATAATTAAGCCATTGATGACTGACGGCATTTATATGACAATCTAGATTTAGAATGTTTGAGAATGTTTGCTATGTCTGGTCATAAGCTCATATTTATGCATTTGCTTAGATCTTTATAGCTTCTTCAAGCTTGCAAGATGGCTCTTTTCCAGAAATTATTCCAGCAAGTTAATGATGACAATGTAAGTTAAAAACATTTCCTTCATTATAGTCAATCAAAAGGATACATTTTAGGTGGGTCTTATGTAGGTGATGACTAACCTAGATACGCCTCAACAAAAACCTGTCATTACTTATTTGTACTGCATGTTGCTATATGCTTTATCTCAGGGTTTTAAACCTGCTCCTGTTGAGTCAGGATACCTTGGAACAGTCAAGCCTGATCCAAACTTTAATGCCCAGAATGATGCTGCAAAATTAAAGAAAGCCATTGAGACCAAAGGTAAAGTAGAGATATCCTTCTAAATGCAAAGTTTTTGTATTCAAAATGCAAATTTAACATGCTCTCATGTTGCTGACACTGGTGTTAAGAACAATCTAGTAACAAATGCCAATTAATGGAATATTTTTAGTGTTGTTGCATATACACACCACACCCACCAATAATGTCATACCAGGAAGAATGCTAATATAATTACCCAACATACATCTTGGGACTTGTATTATTATGTTTCTAGCTTTATTGCATAATGTGTCAGTGATTATAAACCAGAAATCAAGAACAAGTGCCCATTATTCCAAGATCCACCTGTAGTACTCTGTAGTCTAATCATAAACAGCTTCTCATGATAAACTGATGTGATTTTGGCCTGTTTTCCCCTCATGAAGGTGTGGATGAAGCCACCATTGTGGAGGTTTTAGCAAAGAGGAGCAATGCACAGAGACAACAGATCAAAGCAGCCTATCAGCAGAGTACAGGAAAAGTAAGCATATTCACAGCCAGTCAGTTGGCTAAATTCAAATTCAATATCAATGGAGAATTTAAAAGTTTTTAATAAACAAAATTCATGCAAGAGATAATCTTGAAACTAAATGCAATGTTAACACTTTATTTGACAGTGTCTTTGTTACAAATGTGACATACAGTAACTATAGTAATAAACATAAATTATGCATAATTACATGCATTTTATTTCTGGAAAAAATGCTTTGATGGCGCAAAATTTTTAATTTTGCATCATCTGAGGATTTTTTGGCCAGAGGCTAAAGACTACAGCCAGTAGAAGGAGCTAATTTTTGCTTGTTTTTAACCCGCGAATGGGGAGTGGGATCGCACTCACAGCACTTCATGTAAAGGCTCGGGCATTCATGTAAATGGAGCGGTGGGGAGAAAAGTCAGTGAACTTTTCAAATGAATTCCTATGAAAGTTAAGCTTCCATAGGCATGATCTGAAAATGCGGCAGACTAAACATGTGCTGTGAATTATATTGAACAGACACATTCAGTTTTTAATCTGTGGTTAATAGTGTTCTCTAACTGAACTAAATGGCTTTATTATTATGAAAATGAACACAACGGTAGGGGCGGTGCCGTGGTGGGCAAGTGATCCATTGAACCAGTAACGGTGGCTTTGGGAGTGGTGTCGTAGGGCAGCAAAGCAAGTGCATTCTGGAAGTTGTTGTTTTTCCACCACATGAGCCAAAAATACATTTTCTGGCTTTTCTTAGTCTTTTCATTCAAAAATAATTTCACATTTCTGCTACATTAAAGGGTTAGTTCACCTAAAAATGAAATTGATGTCACAAACTCACCGTAATGCCGTTCCACACCCGTAAGACCTCCGTTTATCTTCAGAACACAGTTTAAGATATTTTATATTTTAGTCCCAGAGCATATGCAGTCTATGCCCACTGTACTGTCCATGTCCAGAAAGGGAATAAAAACATCATCAAAGTAGTCCATATATGACATCAGTTTCTCTTGAAGCATCGAAAATACATTTTGGTCTAAAAATAACAAAAACAACTACTTTATTCAGCATCAGTCGTTTCTTCTGCGTTCGTTTTCAAACCTCAAATAAAGATTGAAACGGCCATGAATCAGTGAATCGATCAATGATTTGGATCACCAATGTCACGTGATTTCAGCAGTTTGGATCACGCGTCAAACTGCCAAACTGCTGAAATCACGTGACATTGGGGATCCGAATCATTGATCGATTCACTTGGCCGTTTCAGTCTTTATTTGAGAAGACAATGCTGAATAAAGTCGTCATTTCTGTTATTTTTGGACCAAATGTATTTTCGTTGCTTCAAGAGATTCTAATCAACCAACTGATGTCACATATGGACTACTGTGATGATGTTTTTATTAGCTTTTCTGGACATGGACAGTACAGTGTGCATAGACTGCATGCTCTGGGACTAAAATATAAAATATCTTAAACTGTGTTCTGAAGATGAACGGAGGACTTACGGGTGTGAAACGACATTAGGGTGAGGAGTTATTGACATAAATTTCATTTTGGGGTGAACTAACCTTTTAATGACCAGTTTATGCATTTACATTCATCTTCCCAGCGCTGAAGTACCCCTTTAAAATTAAGTGTAACCAAATGTAACTAAACTAAACAGGTGAACGTAATCCAATTAGAAACCATAGAAACAAAATAGAAAAACAGAACAAAGCAGAACATGGAACATAATGAAAACAAAACCTAAACAGAATAAGACTACTATTACTCTATTATTGTAATGATTAATTGTAATGTAGCCGCATTAATTTTCTGTGAAGCTTCTTTAAAATGATATGTATTGTGAAAAGCACTATACAAATGAATGTGAATTGAATTGTTCCTTAAGGGATTTAAAGGACCATTTCGCTGCCATTTTCAAAGATATGTTGAATTACACTGAGGCTTCATGTAGTCTAGCAGTCTTTTTTTTCAGGAGCACTTTTTGGCCATCTTCATTTTCTTTCAGGTTTATAAAGATGAAAGCTTCAACAATTTTCTCTTTAACAATTGTTTTTGAACTTAACTCCAAGCCTTTTAGAGTCACGATCAACGCTGATTCGAAAGACCACCGCCGTTCGCCAGTTTCTGTGTTTACTAGAAGCACGCAAACGCAACTCGGTCATCGTCATTATGGCCCGCCCACCGACTCTATACACGATGTGATTGGCCCGGAAAGGGTTTGGCGATTACAGCTCAGAAGGGTATTGGGAGTTGCTAGACGACACTCGCGGGCAGATTAGATTTGCTGCCGCTAGGGTGCGTCTAGATTTCTTGGCTATATATCTGTAATAATGTGAGAAAATGTTGAAGATGTCTGAATAAATGTTGGTTTGACTGTATATATCCAAGTCAAATCCAAGTTTAATGAACACAGATGTAACATACATTTATTTGTTCTTGTTTATAAAATTTAGTTTTGTGCTAATAGCTTTTGCTTTATCATTAATCTTCAGCCTCTGGCAGATGCACTGAAAAAAGCTCTGAAGTCAGATTTTGAGGAGGTGGCCCTTGCTTTGCTGATGACACCGCCTGAGTATGATGCTTTTGAAATGAAAAGAGCCATTAAGGTACAACCTACTTATTGAAAAATATATTTTTAAAAATGTAGATTTTATTCCATAAATACTAATACTAAAATGTCATCAATCAGGGTCTTGGGACAAATGAGGTTGTCTTAAATGAAATTTTGGGAACCAGATCAAACAAGGAGATCGCAGCATTGAAAAATACATTCAAAGAAGGTAAACAAGACTGATATAAAAACATGTTCTTCCTAAAAGCAGATGGATGTTAATGCTGTTAACCTCTTTCTGTTGTACAGTCTATGGAGAGATGCTGGAGGAAAATATCAAAAGTGAAGTTAGTGGATATCTTGAGACTACCCTTGTTTCCCTCTGCAAGGTACAAAACATAGTTCAGCGTAATTGTTATTACACAGAAAAATAAATAACAATAAAAATAAATATGTTATGAGTATGTATCAAAACATATTACTATCAAAATCTCATAACTTCAGGCAACCAGGAGTGAAGACCGTAACATTGATGAAGGACAGGCTAAGAGTGATGCAAAGGTAAAGATTCTTTACTTACATTATGGCAGTTAACAGTTAACAGCTTTTCTAAATTTCTAAAGCAAGAAACTGCAGACTAGCAAACATAGCATGAGTATGTTGCCATGAAAAGCAGTCCATTATACAGTTTTGCTGTAAACGCTAGACCAATAAAAATTGCAAGTTCTGCTGACAGACATGTAATGAGCATTATAAATTGAAACGGCGTAGATACTGTTTCTGACTTTTCTATGTTGTTGTTTTAGGCTCTGTTTGAGGCAGGAGAGAATCGGATTGGCACTGTTTGCTCTGTTCTGATTGACATCCTCACAAACAGGAGTGAGACTCAGTTGTGCAAAAGTAAGTCCAGGAATATGACTCTTCTTCAGAGACAGTTGACTTTTAATGTATGCCATTCCAGTGTACTTCAGCTTCATTTTTTTTCTGAGACGCTAACAGTGTTATTCAAAATCTAGTTTTCCAATATTATGGCCAATTGAGCAAAGACGGTTTTGCCAAAGATCTGGAGGGTGAGCTGCATGGAAACTTTGAAGACTGCCTGATGACCTTGGGTAAATATATACGGTACCTTCATTTTAGTCAGTGTACACTCTGTGGGTGTGTGAAAGAGCAGTTTCTTATTAAATTGCTTTAAATGTTTCAGTGACCATCTGAATAAAAGCAGCTCCTTTAAAACCTGTTCTAAAGCAGGTTTTTTATCAGTTGTGTGTTTTAAGGGTGGATTCATTCTGACACAACTTATCCAAGGGTAAATCAATTAAAGAAAATCTTGAAATATCTGTTCTTACCATCTTTTTCATGTTATAGTGAAGTCTGCTGTGAACAAACCTGCCTACTTCGCTGAAAGGCTCCACCTGGCTATGAAGGTAAAGCTGAAGAGGAAATTATGGAACTTGTTCCACTTGATCCCTTTTGTTTTTTACACAATCTATGTGTTCCTTATCTGATCCAAGGGCCAAGGTGTTACAAAATACCCTTTTGTATTTCTGGAGATTATCAAATTATTATTTTTCTGCACAACACTTGCACAAATAACTCCAAGATTGGTCTGATTTTTTTATTTTTTTTATTTTGGTTAACATATAGGCTACTACTATATATATTAAATATATATATATATATATATATATATATATATATATATATATATATATATATATATATATATATATATATATATATATATATATATATATATATATATACAGTATATGTGTGTGTGTGTGTGTGTGTGTGTGTGTGTGTGTGTGTGTGTGTGTGTGTGTGTGTGTGTGTGTGTGTGTGTGTGTGTGTGTGTTGATGCAATTTAATTCACAGAAATTCAATTTGGCCAACTGAAAAATTCAGATTTATTTTTTTTATAGTGTATTAAAGGGATAGCTCACCCAAAAAGTTTTCTCACACTCAAGCCATCCTAAGTATACATGATTTTCTTCTTTCAGCCAAAAACAATCACAGTTATACTAAAAAACATGGCTCTTCCAAGCTTTATACGTAATGAGCGTGATTAGTACCTGATGAGCTTGAGTTTGTTGCCCATCCATATTTGTTTGAACCGCGAGAGGTGTCTAATCTCACCTAAGCTTAAGCTACTTCTACATCCTATGGGTCATATGTCGGGTCAGAGGTCACTCTTCCGCAGGAACTAGACTCAGATCAACTAGAACTAGTGTTTATAGTTGATAGAGTTATAAGTATGATTTTCTTCTTACAAAAACCCTTCACAAAGCCTTTATTAACCTCCTGGACCGGCCATAGCTTGATGGGGGTCTGTATCGTTTTTAATCGTACTTTTAAACTTCGGGTTTCGGGTAGTAATCGAGAACAAAAAGAACTACAAAATTCGACTGCTCAACGGCATATACGTCACTTCCACCAACACCCACACTTCCTTACATTCGGACGTGCGAGCCCAACTTTGTTCGTCGGATAATATAGTCATGTCCGAAGCAGCACAGACAAATAAGAAAGAACAGGTTTTGTTGGAGGAAAGCAATAAGAGGAAACGAAAAAGTGATGGGATTAAAGGCAGGACGAGGATCAACATTGGACCAGCGTTTGCTCGTTGGCGTGAGCTGAAGGAGGCGCGCCCGACCGATGCTGTCATGCTTGTTATGGTGATTACCTACCACTCAAACATTGAATTGAAGTATCATATAGATTCTGGAAAACGGTAACCAATAGACTACTATAATGACGCTGGCTTGTAAACGTGAGCATTGTGATTATTTGGCGTTTGAAAAAAATAAAACCCATGAAATTATATTTATATGACATGCTGAAACATATGCCACTGACTGTACCTGAGATGAAGACATTTCATACGCACCGCCAGAAGAACACCTGCATGTGAACTCCTCTTGCAGTGTTCAGGTTAACTGTTAGTGCTGCACCAACCCGCGGCGCCACTTTTATGAAGTTATTTGGCCCGCACCGCACCACTGTATATATTTTTACAACCCGCGACCATTAAATAGACATACGGGGTCCGCGGGTTATGAGACGACCCACGCATCACTAGTTCAGGCCAGGGCTATCAGGGTTGACATGTCAACAAATACACACGCGATGGCATCCCCTGTTGTAGGATGACAGAGCTTACGACAGTAGTTGAGGACATTATTTTTTCCAAACTGTAGGGGGACCCCGAGAGCAAAAGTTGCCAAGTGCTGCTTTAACAAATGGAAAAACCAACAAAAATGTCTGGCAATCAAAATTCAGAGGCCAATTACTTGTGAACATGATGACATTTTAATATATATGTAGGGAATATACAATAGGCTGTATGCTACATTTTGTGAGAATTGAGGGCTATTATGAACGCATTTACATGTTTTCTTATATTTCAGGAACTGTGTAGACTAGACACTCATTTCAAACTACACTAAACTAAACTCTAAATCTTATGGCTTTACATTATTCTGGGGGGGGGGGGGGGGGCAATTTTGAACATCCTGAAAATGTCCTTCTCTATCTAAATTTTTAAGTCTAAAACTTTTACTCAGATTATTTCTACTTTATGAATTTATCTAAATGCATCTGTAATATGGTCTTGCTTTATAGGGACTGGGAACCAACACTGACACACTGACTAGAATCATTGTGAGTCGTTCAGAAATCGACCTGCTAAAAATCATTCAAGAATACAAGAGGTTGTATGGAAAAACACTTCAGGAGGACATTCTGGTGAGTCTCATTAATCTGATCAGAAAAGCTTCTGAATTTGATTTCACATTCTTGTATCCATCATATTTAAAACCAGCATGTCTGAATGAAAAGTGGCTTTTGTGTTTGGTTTTTACAGAAGGAAACAAGTGGAGATTATGAAAAGATCCTGCTGGCTATCTGTGGCACTCAATAATCACATGATGACCCATGCATGTAAACACTTCAGGACTTCTTCAGGAGTGTTTCATTAAAACAATTTTCTTAATTCATTGTGTAATAATCTTCTTTGACTAAAATCAGAATAAATTCAGTCGAACATTAAAAATGCCTGTGGTTTAAATGTCTCAGGATGCTTTATAGTACCTTTCATGAATAAGAAAGGAGTCTTCATGCACATTCAAATAAGTTTTGTGTCATGAAATCATGCAGTTATTGCCAAAATGACTTTTTTCTTTATCTGACCACATATTTTGATCTAGCCCAGTGTATTCAGGTTTAATCCATGATATTGATTCATTAATGTGAATAAAATGAATCAATCATTAACCCACCTAATGTTGATGTATCATATATCAATCTTAAAGGTGCCCTAGAATAATTTGAAACAATATTTTAAATTGTTCTCTGATATCTAAATAGAGGGTATGTGGCTTATTTAAGGTAAAAACAGATACAGTTTTACAGGTCCATTTACAACCCTAGAAATTGTACCTAGGATGTGATTCTTTGTTTTTGCCTTATTTGGAAGGGTCGTGAATATAAAAGCAGAGTTCGGCTCTGATTGGCTGTTTCACTGCACAGCTAACACATCTATACCATCCGTCATGGCAATGATTTTACAATGATAGCTTCTTAACTTTGAATCACAAACTGAACTGGGTAGCGCGTAAATATGTTGTTTTGATAGTGCATGCTGGAAGCCCAGCCAGGAGAGCATTACAATAGTCCAGTCTGGAGAGAACAAGAGCTTGAGCCATGAGTTGTGCAGCCTGTTCTGATAGGAAGGGTCTAATCTTTCTAATGTTGTATAAAGCAAATCTGCAGGACCGGGCTGTTGCAGTAATGTGGTCAGTGAAGTTTAAATGGTCATCAATCACAACTCCAAGGTTCCTGGCTGTCCTTGATGGAGTTATGGTCGATGAACCAAGCTGAATGGAGAAATTTTGATGAAGTGCTGGGTTGGTTGAGAAAACAAGTAATTATGTCTTTGCAAGATTGAGTTTAAGGTGATGCTCCTTCATCCAGGCAGAAATGTCTGTCAGACAGGCAGCGATACGAACACTGACTGTAGGATCATCTGGTTGAAATGAGAAGTAGAGTTGAGTGTCATCAGCATAGCAGTAATAGGAGAAGCCGTGTTTCTGAATGACAGAACCTAATGATGACATGTAGATGGAGAAGAGAAGTGGTCCAAGCACTGAGTAAACACCCCAGTAGCTAGATGATGTGACTTAGACACTTCACCTCTCCATGACACCCTGTAGTACCTACCAGAGAGGTAAGACCTGAACCACTGGAGAGCAGTTCCTGAGATCCCCGTCTTCTTAAGTGTTGACAGGAGGATCTGGTGGTTAACTGTGTCAAAAGCAGTAGACAGATCCAGCAGAATGAGCACTGAGGATTTGGAAGCTGCTTTTGCCAGTCTCAGTGCCTCAGTTACCGAGAGCAAGGCAGTCTCAGTCGAATGGCCGCTTTTAAAGCCGGATTGGTTGTTGTCTAGGAGGTTGTCCTGTTCAAGAAACATAGAGAGTTGATTGAACACAACTCGCTCAAGGGTCTTTGCAATGAAAGGCAGAAGGGATACCGGTCGGTACTTTTCTAAAAGTGCTAGATTCAGAGAGGGTTTCTTAAGCAATGGGGTTACCCTAGCCTGCTTAAATGCTGTGGGAAAGGTTCCCATGCGAAGAGAAGTGTTGACAATGTGAGTGAGTGCAGGAGTGATTGAAGAAGAAATGGCCTGAAGGAGGTGAGTGGGTATAGGATCAAGTGGACAGGTAGTAGGGTGATTGGAAAGGATGAGTTTAGAAATATCTGCCTCGGAGAGCGGAGAGAAGGATGGAAGCGTGTTCATTGTTGAGATGTGCGTGTCAGTTTTTGGTGAGGAGAACTGGTTGCTGACGAGAGATGTTTTGTTTGTGAAAAAAGATGCAAAGTCATCAGCTGTAAGAGTTGATGAAGGAGGGGGAGGAGGAGGACAAAGGAGAGAGGAGAATGTTTTAAAGAGTTTACGAGAGTCAGAGCAATTGTTGATTTTGTTGTGGTAGTATGTTGTTTTAGCAGTGGAGACATTTGTAGAGAAAGAAGAGAGAAGAGACTGATATAAGGTCAGTGTAGTTTTTAGATTTCCGCCATTTCCTCTCTGTCGCCCTGAGTCCAGAGCGATGTTCACAGAGAACATCAGACAGCCGGGGGGCAGATGGGGTGGGGCGGGCTGGTCTGGATGAAAGGGGCAAAAACTGTCTAAGGAGGATGTTAGAGTGGAGCAAAGAGTGTCAGTAGCACTGTTAGCATCCAGTGCTGAGAACTGAGCAGGTGGAGGGAGTGAAGATGAAACCATAGTGGATAGGCGAGAGGGAGAGAGTGAGCGTAGATTACGCCGAAAGGTAATCTGTGTAGGATTACGTGTTGTATCAGGAGTCAGTATGAGGTTAAGAGTGATGAGAAAGTGGTCTGAGGTGTGTAATGGAGTAACTAAAGTGTTGTCCGTGGAGCAGTTGTGTGTGTAGACGAGGTCTAATTGGTTACCTGATTTGTGAGTAGCCGTAGTAGATACTAACTTAAGGTCAAATGAAGTCAGTAGAGTGCTGAAGTCTGTGGCTAGGTGTTTATCAAGATGGATGTTGAAGTCACCAAGCAGAATCAGTGGAGTGCCATACTCAGGGAAGCTAGAAAGTAACACATCCAACTCCTCCACAAAGTTACCGAGGTGACCTGGAGGACGATAGACCACTACCACATGGATTTTAACAGGGTGAGTAATAGTGATTGAGTGCAATTCAAATGAACTTAGAGATGGTAAGGGATCAAATTTCCAATCATTTGAGATAAGCAAACCAGTACCCCCACCCCTCCCAATAGGCAGAGGAGTGTGTGAAAAAGTTAAATTGGTTGAGAGGGCTGCAGGAGTGGCAGTGTCCTCTGGTTTGATCCAGGTCTCAGTTAGGGCCATGAGGCTGAGCTGAGAATGAGTCCCAATAGATGAAATAAAGTCTGCTTTGTTTACAGCAGACTGGCAATTCCAGAGACCAATTGGAATAGAGAGTAAAGTAGCAGTGGATGTTAGGATATAGCGCAAATTATTAGGATTGCGGCGTCTCGCACGTACAGAGGGTGATTTACGAGTGCTAGTAGTAATAGTTGAGATTTGAAAGCACATGGTGGATACAGATCAGAGAAAAGGCTGGATAGGAATTAGAAAAGAACCGAACACAAATAATGAAAAGGAAGATGATACTCAAGTGCCTTGCCGGGGTCCTTGCTCGGGAGGAGTTGCACAGGAAAGAGTTAAAGTCTTTACACTCGTCGGTCTTGCACAGGGAAGAGTTGAAGTCTTTACACTCGTCGGTCTTGCACAGGGAAGAGTTGAAGTCTTTACACTCGTCGGTCTTCACACAAGGAGGGCTTCACTCTGCCGCTTCCGCTGCCGTGGACTATCACGCTATTTATACTCACCTGAGTATCGTTATTGAAAGCAGTTGGGAACGCCCCCAACAAACGCTCACTCAACGTGGCAATGACCAAACAAATGCTAACTCCCACACACGCTGCAAGAATACACCAAGGGCCCTATTTTAACGATCTCAAACGCAAGTGTCAAAGCGCTAAGCGCAATTAACTTTGTGGGCGGGTCACGGCGCTGTTGCTATTTTCCTGGCGGGATAAATGGCTCTTGCGCCCGGCGCAAATCTAAAATGGGTTGGTCTGAAGTAGCTTCATTATTCATAGGTGTGGTTTGGGCGTAACGTGAATAAACCAATCAGAGCGTCATCCAACATTCCCTTTAAAAGCAGGTGCGCAAGTTCCATTATGGATTGCTATTATTATGGCGTATTTACCAGGCGCACGCCCGGAGCGGTTCACAGCCGAGGAGACTGATGTTCTTGTAAGAGCAGTGAAAGACAGAGAAGTTGTGTTGTATGGGGATGGGAGAAACCCACCCAAATTAGCGTCGGTTAAACAGGCGTCGGTTAAACAGTTTTTTTTCAGTTTTTCAGTCGATTTTTTTTCCTGGTTCTTGATTGACAAACCAATTTGTCAGATGTTCTTATATACATGTCTTGCCACTATTGGGCAAACAGGTCGATCCTTAATTACTACAATTAGCCTGAATAATTTGTAAGCTAGATTTATGCCTATTTTTTCACATCTTTGTGGCACACCACAATGATTTCCGTCATCTCATTTGTTAATATTAAAATTTACAAAAATAACTGTTGCATCTGTGTAGATTACATGAGCAAAGTGTATGGGCGTTGTGCACGCTATACATTATGGTCAATCATGCGCCCTTAAAATAGCATAATGAACAACGCGCAATGCGCCACTGACTTTAGACTAGGTTTTTTCTGGTCAGTGGCGCAATTGTTTAATGGAACAGCAAAATAGCACCAGTGATTGTTTGCGCCGGAACACGCCTCCTTTTTTGCGCTGAACCGCCCAGGGAGCGCGAGTTCATTCCCTAGTTTATCGACGTGCTTCTGTGGAGGGAAAAGCGCGCTTTGCGCGGTTGCAAAACAGGAATGACACATGCGTCGGTGTACAAAGTCAATTGCGCTGAGTGCAAGATAGGGCCCCAAAACTAATAATACACACCACTGCACTACACAGACACACTTATCCAACAACAAATGAACAAACAATCAAATGAGAAATGTTACAAACACTTACAGAGTAGTTGTCTATCAGTCAATCAATGCTTCACCTCTAGCCAACTGCTAACAAACACACGAGGCTTTTAATACCTTGCTGGCCACGCCCCCAACATGGCCCAACGCACACTCAACGTGGCAATGACCAAACAAATGCTAACTCCCACACACGCCGCAAGAATACACCAAAACTAATAATACACACCACTGCACTACACAGACACACTTATCCAACAACAAATGAACAAACAATCAAATGAGAAAAGTTAAAAAAAAACTTACAGAGTAGTTGTCTATCAGTCAATCAATGCTTCACCTCTATCTGCAGAACTCCCGATGGCTGCGTACTGCGCAGTTCCGCCTGAAAATGATCCCAGCGATTGCATCACAGGCTGCATTATGTTGAGAATCGCCTGTTTTTCCACGGTGTTTTTCACAAACAATATTTGAAGGAGGAGGCAATAGTGTTTGAGAGTCACAGTATGTGATGTCCATGTACTGAACTATTTTTATTTAACTATGGCAAGCTTAATTCAAATTTTCCTTCTAGGGCACCTTTAAAGCAGACAGATGCAAACAAAAATATTGGTTATTTTTTGTTCTGTTCTTGCAAAAGTTTTGATTATGTAATTTCTAAAACTACAAATCTGACTTGTGGTGCAGTCTAGAATCACAAATAATTCCATGTTCCTTCATTTGGACAAAGGAGAACTGCCCCCATCCCCCACATCCCACTGTGCATAGTTTCTCTGAAGTTTATTTCTTCTCCTCCAGATTTGACATCTGATGGGGTCTGGGTTTCTTGCCTCATTTAGGAATTAAAAGACTAATTTTAGGTAATTTTATAGATTTTATCGATTTGACTAGCTGACACTATTGGATGAGAACAAAATTTGAACTACATCGAGCTGGAAACAAAGACCACCGGGCCTGCCTTTAGTTGAGATGCTTTGCACACCTTATATATTCTAGATTCTTGTGGTCGGTAATACCTTGAAAGGGATTGTGCACTCCCTCCAACCAATGTCTCCATTCTGCAAGTGCTGCCTTTATGGACAACAGTTCCTTATTACCAACATCATAGTTCCTCTCTGCTGTGGTTAGCTTTCTGGAAAAAAAGCACAGGGAAACATTTTACCTGGATTACCATGTCTCTGAGATAGGACTGCGCCAATACCAAAATCGGAAGTATCTACCTCCACAATAAACGGTAAGTTTGGATCTGGATTTTTCAGGATTGGGGCTGTGGTAAAGCTGGTCTTAAGGGGTTCAAAGGCTGATTGAGCTTGCGGAGTCCATAACAATTTCTTTGGTTTTCCCTTAAGCAGTGATGTAAGGGTGCTTGCAATGGTACTGTAATTGCGGATAAACCTCCTATAAAAATTTGCAAATCCCAAAAATCTCTGCAATTCCTTTACCATAGAATAGGATGTGGCCACTCAGTGACAGCGTTGGCCTTTCCTGTGTCCGTCTCTACTCCTTTATGACTGATCTTGTAGCCATGGAAGGTGGTGTTTGAGACATGAAATTCACATTTCTCTGCTTTGACATAGAGATGGTTAGCCAGCAATCGAGACAGGGCATCTCTTACATGACAGATATGTTGCTCACGTGTCTTAGAATAGATCAAAATATCATCAATGTACGCAATGACGTAGTGGTTTAAGACGTCACAGAAAAACTCATTTATAAAGGATTTGAACACGGAAGGAGCATTAGCCAGGCCATAAGGGATAACGGAATACTCATAGTGCCCCCTGGTGGTGATCTGGTGGTGGCCAGCAGAGGGCCCCATCTCCCGAATACTAACATACACGCACCCATTCACCCATCTACACTGACTTGCACTACATTTCCCATCAACCCCGTCCTTGCGTCACCCAGCTTATCAGGACCATGTATTTAACAGACTGTGTTCTCTAGGCAGACGCGAAGTCTTGAGTCTGCCACGGCCATCATTTCTGAGCGTTATTTTCCTGTCCGATTCCCTGTTGCTGTTGTGCTTTGTTTATCATCTACAAACCTTTGCTGCCTGTCTACTGACCCTTTTGCCTGCCCACTGGACTGTGATTCTTTGCCTGTTATCCCGACCTCTTTGCTTGTTCACCGACCACTCTTCAGCCTGATCTACATTGTTGTATCTGCTGTTACCGACCCCTGCCCGTACGACCAAGAGTTCATTCAATAAAGCCTGCTCATGGATCCGATGTTGAGTTCTGAGTCATTACACACCCTCTCTGATTCTGATTAAGTTATAGGCACTGCATAGATCTAATTTAGTGAAAATGGTGGCTTCTCGTAACTGTTCTAATGCGTAACTAAAGGAAGTGGGTACCTGTTCTTAATGGTGACGGAGCTGAGACGGTAATCTATGCAGGGGCGTAGTAGACCTCCAGCCTTCTTTTCGACAAAGAAAAAAACTGAGGCCGCAGGGGATGTGGAAGGACGGATGAAGCCAGACTCCAAAGCCTCTTCTATGTAGTTCTCCATGGCTTGTGTTTCTGGGATGGATAGTGGATAAAACTTGCTCTTGGGGGGTGCTGTGTTGGGTAGCAGCTCAATTGCACAATCCCATGGGCGATGAGGAGGTAGCTGGGTAGCTTTGGTTTTGCTGAAGGCCTCACTGTAGTCAGAATACTCTGGGGGAATATAAACTGGTTCATTAGTTACCGGACTCTCAATACTTGTAGTGAGACAGGGGAGTTGTGGCTGAAACTGGAGGCAATGTGAGTAACAATGAGGAGACCATTTTGTGAGCTTTTTAGAATTCCAGGAAATCTGGGGGTCATGAATTGTCAGCCATGGATTTCCTAAGACTACTGGATTCTGGGGTGTTGAAGTCACATACAAGGATATGATTTCAGAGTGGAACAGACCTATCTTGAGGGTAACTGGAACAGTTTGATGGGTAATTCCTTCTCCAATAGGTTGACTATTTATGGCAGTTATATTAATCGGTAATATACAAGGGATAATGGGTAAGTTGAGTTCATGGACCAGTTCATGATTTATCAGATTCAATGCAGAGCCGGAGTCTCTGCATTTGCAACGTGATGTACAAACAACATGGCTTATAACAGGTAGGAACAGGAAGTGATGTAAGCGGAAGGGGCAGTATTCAGTACTCAGGAGATGACTCCCTCTGGTGGTCGGAGGAATGGATAGCAGATGCAAATGTTACAATGTGTCACATATTCAGTTTTTCCCCTCTATATTTCTGTGAAGCTGCTTTAAAGGTGTCATGAAGTGGCTTTTTTTCATTTTGCATTCAAAAAGAGCATCATAAATAAATAACAGTCTATTTTTTACCCTGGATTTGAGGCTCTCTCCTACATGCTTGGTTTTTATGGGCATGCTGCACTGAAGACTTAAACGCCCATGGCTTGGAATGGATAAGATTTGCATATCTGATGAGCTTCAGCTCCCTCGTCAGTACATTTGGGAATTGTTAACCATGTGGGAAAACAGCAACCGGAACGAACTGCCCACAGGGCTTGCAAAATGTCTTTATCAAACAAACACAATGATTTATTTCTCATTCACCCACGATTGATTGGAATGTCATTTTTTATTACTTGGCCTGCCCAATCGGTGGATAGAAGAGCGAACCGTACATCACACACACATGCGCCAAGTACGTTGCACACAGCATGATCAAAACTTCTGCGATTCAAATATCAAGTCAAGAAAGTGAACAATGCACATCAAGAAATAAATGTTACTTCACTTTTTAAGATAGCTGTCAGCAGGTGGCCTGTCTGGAAAACACATATCTCCGGGAAGTTGGGCTTTGTGAGCCTCGGCCCATTCATACACGAGTCTGATCATGAAACGCAATGAACCAACAACACCACAAATAAAGAATTCTCCAGCCTTTGACAGCGTGCTTAGGTAGGCTATATTTTCTGTTAGACACGTACACATAATGAATAGATGTCAAACGATCTGTAACAATGCAATACCGTCACGTATAAAAACATTTTTACTCACATTAGTGTGTTGCTTCAGTCATTCATGTAATCTCTTCCTGTCTGCAAATCCAGTCTCTACAAACGCATCCGTGGTAAGATGAAGGAACAAACATGCAATGTCTCCCTCCCCCAAAGTTCATTCACGCATTCATAATATTGGAATACGGATAAAGCTTTTTGCGGTATGTTTGTTGCTTAGACGTTCGATCAAGGTTAGCACTATGTATGTTCAGTGGGCATGGCTACAGATTCAGGTTGTTCTTCTTCTATTGAGGTTCTGTTTCACCACACTCTGACATTAAGGTGTGGCATAATCTGAGATTGAAGGGCCTGGTCTCAATAAAAGCTTTTCTTTGAGTAACAAGGATGTTTTCAGCTCTGAAATTTACAGGATATTACCATGACCTGTTATATATCAAAAGCTCAAGGGGAAAGTTAATTTCTCAATTCATTACCCCTTTAAAATAAACTTAAGTTCTTTATAATATAAAAGTGATTTGACTTTTGGTTAATTTAAAATCATATTTTAGAAATCATTGTAATGCAATGGACTTAAACGAATGAATGGAAAATAAATGCAAATAAATATGCATGTCAATTTGCAGCAAGCAAATGTTTTCAGAAAGAACAGTAGGCTAATAATGATCTGTCCAACATTGTTTAACATAATGATGCCATGATTGTCAGTTAGGCCTTTTATCCAGTGTTCCCAGTGTTTGCTGTACAAGCACACAGTGCACCTGTAGAAACTGATAGGACTGTAACTGGAGATGATGTGCCACAGGCAACAGATGCAGTGGAGCCATCGCAGTGGAATAGCGCTCACACAGTCAAACTAGGTCCTTTAGGAACTTTTTTTAACAATCATTTTACAGTCCCATCTGTTGTAGACAATGTCAAGTATCTTTTCAATGAGAACTTTTCAATGAGGAGTGTCATCAGACCAATACTTCTGCATGAAGCAGAGATCATAACCATCTGAAGATGACACCAACAGCTCTTTTTCAATACGCAATTTTTCTTGGGATCGGACTCCAATGTGTCCAGACGAGATTATACACAAACCGTTGGGCGGTTAAAATAACTGGAGGTCCTGATGCTGCTGAACTTATTGCAGACAAATATGGATTTGTGAATATGGGCCAGGTAAGTACACTGTAACATTTTTTGCCAGTTAAATGTTTCGTGTGGCAACATCTTGTGATGGTTCTCACTATTAACTACACTGTAAAAAAATGATATGTTCAATAAGTTATGATAACATATGTTTTTACATTGTTTTAACTCATCAAAATAAGTTAAGAAATGTTAAACTTTTTTTATTAGTTTAATTAGTTTAATTTTTTAACATAATTTAAGTTGAAATAACTTAAACACCAAAGTCGATTGTACTGCAAAAGTTCAGAATTTGCCTTGTTTACAGTGTAGTTGCTTTTTAGCATATATTACTAGGATATTAGCTGTTTATTACTTACATTTAGTACTTATAAAGCACATATTAATGCCTTATTCTGCATGACCGCATATTCTACATCCTTTAACCCTACCCAATAAATAAACTTAACAACTACCTACAAACTATTAATAAGCATAATTAGGAATGTTTTGAGTCTGAAAAATCCTAGTTAATAGTGAGAATTGGACACTAATCTAAAGTGTGACCCTTGTATCAAGTGGGTGTTATCATATTTATTTTAACTTTGTATCTCTTCTTGATTCCTGCTTTAAATTCTTGTTATAAGTCTCAATGGCCTATAACAATACTGTAATATTATGTTACAGTCTTGGTCACATATGGTAATAGAAGGTACTTTGTTATATTATGCTGCTGAATTACCATATTCATAAGGATTTTTTTAAAGTCTCTTTTAAGTCAATCATTACTTATATAAATTGGAAGATGTTGTGCCACCAGGTTCATAGACAAAACAATTTTTTTAAGAACACAGATTATGCAAACAAACTTTAGGGATTGTTCCTATTTTTATTTCAAATTAGACTTTCATTATTACCGAGCCTATCTCTGGGTCACTGGCTCTTGTATAATAAATGTGTTTAACCGTGCAAGATGAGCTCCTAACCCTGATGGCATCTTAAACCCTACTTCAGTTAGTTAACCAACTGGCACACTTTATTTTCCTTCTTATTGTACAAATAAATATAGCTGCTAAGAGAAAATGAAATGTGACAGGATACTAATGGAGAAATTCAAATGTAATATTTAAGGTGAAAAATACAGGAAAACAGTGTTTGTAGAAAATGGACATCAGAAGTCTCTCTGACAGAAAAGATTTTTAAGAAATTAATACTTTTATTTAGATACATCAGATTAATCAAAAGTGACAGTAAAGACATTTTTAATGTTACAAAATACTGAGCGTTCTTTTCATCAAAGAATCCTAAGAAAAAAATATCACGGTTTATACAAAAATATTAATATTAAAACATTAATTAATAGTAAAAAAATATTAATAAAACTGTTTTCAACTCTCTAGATCTCTGAAGGATCATATAAAACTGAAGACTGGAGTAATGGCTGCTTGAAATTTGGTTTTGCCATTAAAGGAATACATTTCTTCAGAAAATATTAAATTGTATTGATATTTCACTATATTATTGCGTTTAAATGCAGCTTTGATGAGCAAAAACATCTTTCAAAAATATTACAAAAAATTCTTTACAAAGATGCTGTCAGTATCTAAACATGGAATATTCCTTTAATATTCCTTTTGGGCCAAATTGAATCCCAATGGTTTGTGCAATGCACCATGAGATTTCTTTGGTCCAGTCACTGTTTGAGTTTTCTGCTCTGTGTGAGTAGTTTATTTTGTTTTATGTCATTGTTACCATAATGGAAACTGACTTCCCACACTCACTCAATGAAATGTGTAACTGCCGTTTACTGTGGGGCGTTTTAGTTCCGGGTAAATCTGGTATGTCTTCGGCCAACATCATAATGTCAAGGCACAGGGTGTCAAAGACATATCAGCAGCCAAGGTTTAAGCTAAGCTGAATTGCGCAGTGCGAGCTCAGGTTGCCTCTGGTGGTAAGTCTATCAGCGGTGTAGAATAACCCTTTTGTTGTTTCATAGGCATACGTCAGGGATGGATACATAATTTATATCTCTGTCAGTCACCCCATGAGCAGCGGCTAACAAATTCTTCTTCCCCTTGTGCCACTGCAGATAGGTGGTCTAGTGGACCATTACCAGTTCCAGCACAGAGGAACCATCAAAAGGTCCACTATTAAAAGCAGAGTGAACCACAGTCTCATCACCATGGAGACCAAGGTATAAGGATCATATACCTTCAGTCAAGGAGACATCACTGAATAGTTAATACGTTAGACTACACCACTCTATAAACACCACACACACACACACACACACACACACACACACACACACACACACACACACACACACACACACACACACACACACACACACACTTACCAAAACAGATAAAGACAGCGGTGCACCAAAGCATGAATGCATCCTTAAACTTGCCAAAAACTAAATGAGACAATGATAGTTACTCTTAATGAATATTTAATTTCATTCACTTTGGTTTGTGAAGCATGTTATGTATGCAGTAGAACATCATACATTTCTTCTGATGCTAAAGGTGGAGTGGATCCAGCAACAGATGGTTCAGAAGAGAGTAAAAAGAACTGAGACAATGGACCAAACCCACGCCACCTCCTTCAACGACCCCAAGTGGGACAGCATGTGGTATCTTGTTAGTATGCAACACATTACAATCAGCAATTTTATATTCAAATAAAAGGCATTCTTAAATTGATCAAAACTGCAGTGGTAAAAACAATTACTTTGTGAAAATATGCACATTTTAAAGCAATACGTTCAAAGGTAGTAACACCCTTTACTACTGCAGTTTTAAAAAAAAGTAAATTATATGAAAATGTTATGACCCAGTTTAAGGGATAGTTCACCCAAAAATACAAATTCTGTCATCATTTACTCCCCTTTATGTTGTTCCAAACCTATATGAGTTTCTTTCTTCTGCTGGAGAAGAAAATGGAGTCTCCCAAAACTTGTATATTTAAGTGCACTTAACTTTGTGCTCACGTTCACTGTACTAAGTTCATCAAAATGGGTACACCAGAAGTTCAGTATACCATGCTGGGTACAACCAATCAAAACTTCAGCATGCATTGCACTATGAATAATTTATACATCTGAATTGTGACACATTTTCTTTGATTCTTACTATTTGCTTTTACTTTTGCTCTTTTGTTCTGATGTTTTTGTAGCTTGTTTTATGTTCAGAGTTGATCTGTTTATCGGATTAATATATATATATATATATATATATATATATATATATATATATATATATATATATATATATATATATATATATATATATATATATATATATATATATATATATATATATATATATATATATATATATATATATTGTCACCATTGTAGAGATTCATACACGGATTCTTGACATTTTCTTGACAGATTTAAACATTTTGTGCACAAAAAATAAACTAATAAATTGTTCAATTACTACAAGAGTAAAGAATCTCATGGACATTTTTATTAATATTTCAAAACTATTAATAACTGTTTTGACAACCAGAGCATTTGACTCTGCATGACATCAGGGATTCTGCCAAAACATGATGATGTTATCATCAATGAATAAACAGCATCACTTGATGATATTTTCTCATGACTTTGTGTTCCTTCCCAAATGTGACTCACAAACACAAATCAGCCAGAGAGACATTATATTATAATATTATACAGTCAAGGTTGCCAGGCAGAACTCATTGCATGGCCAATGACATCAAAGCAAGACCAGAGTGAGCTATTATAATTAATTATGATTTTGAGTTCATTCAACTTGAAATCTTAAGTTTATGTATTTTGTAGGGTAATAAGTTATACTAACTTATATTTTTGAATTTTTGGACTAAACTAGTAATATTTAGTCAAGTTTACTTTTTTTAAGTAAAGACAACATAAGGGTTTACAGTGTAACCAGATAGAACAACTGTTAACTATTTAATGGTAGTAGGGAAAACGTATATGGTAGTGAATGGTTGTAGTGAATCTGCTGGGTTACAAACATTCTTCAAAATAGCTCATTTGCTGAACACAAATTAATATATTTTGAAGAATGTTGGTAACAGGCAGTTGACGGTAGCTATTGACTTTCATAATTGGGAAAAAAATCAAAAGTCAGTGACTAAAGTCAGCTGTCTAGTTACTGTCTAACATTATTTGAAATATATTATTTTGTGTTCAACAGAAATTATGTAAATTGTGACCACATTTTTATTTTGGGGTAAACTATCCCTTTAAGACACTGTATAGTAACTTGAAACATATTGATTAAAACATACTAAAGCATGTTATATTTCCCTACTTTTCTATAGCATTGTGATCACAACTGCTTGACCGACATGAACATTCAGGCCGCCTGGCGCAGGGGCTACACTGGGAAAGGGGTTGTGGTCTCCATACTGGATGATGGTATAGAAAGACAGCATCCCGACCTAAAACAAAACTATGTAAGTGTTATGACATCTTAAAATATTCTGAAACAAATAAATTGGTTCCTTTAACTACAACGTACTTACATAGATCAAAAAAGGGTAACACTTTATTTTAGTGTCCTTGTTACACGTTGCATAGTTTTTAGTAAATAATTACTATAAATAATGCGTAATTGCATGCAAACCTAATCCCAATCCTAACACTATAGTAAGTAAAGTAGCCTACATGTAATTAATATTACTCAGCATATAGGCTGAATGTATAATTTCTGCAATAAACCCATAGCTAAGATAAGAATCCATGCCACAGAGGTTCTTTATTGTCGAACAATCTACGACGTCAGGCAGTAAAAGTCCAGGCAAGGTTCAAAACACAGCAAGGAAGGAAGACAGCAAACAAAATCCAAATGATACACAAAATACTTTGCAGTGTGTTCACTGAAGCACATGACTATAAAGAGAGAATATAAAAAATAAGTGCCACTAAAACTCCATCTGGTGGAGGGATGAACTGTTCATGGGCTGAGGTGTTACAATTATACTGTAACAAGGACAAGTTTAGTAACCTAAATAAGAAAGAAAATAGTTATGTACAATGTTCTTATTGTGTTTATGTTGTTTTGCAGAACACTTTTGGTGCTATTGAGGTGGGATCCGGGTATATGGTTAGAGACAGGTTTCAGTTGCACTTAATTGTTACAGCACTGTAAAAAAAAATGTTGGTTTAACTTAAAAGAGTAAGTAACCTTGTGGCCTTAAATTTTTTAATTTATTGAAATTATAAATTTAAGTTGATACAATGAATTGGCTTAATAAATATAAACTCAAAATATTATTGTATCTGAACCACATAAAAATCTGATGAATCATAAAAAAAGCACTTCGTCAGTTTCACTTCGTCATCACAAATAAAACACACCCAATATGCTTAAAACATCTTTTAAAAATATTTGGATAAAGGTTGTCGATTCTCAGAAATATTCATTGTATTAACTCTTTTTTTTTTCTTCAATGAACTAAAATTTTTGAGGCAACCAGGTAGTTTATTTATATATATATATATATATATATATATATATATATATATATATATATATATATATATATATATATATATATATATATATATATATATATATATATATATATTTTTTTTTTTTTTTTTTTTTACAGTGAGTGTAATTATATATTTAAGTACTGACTAATATGAATTAACAACATGTCAGGTTTAGGGTTTGGTTGAGGTTTAGTTGCATGTAATTATGCATAATTTACTGTTATTACTATGATAACAACAGTAAATTAAAAAGTAACATGTAACAAGGACACTGTAAAATAACCTGGTTGCTTCAAAAATTTTAGTTCATTGAAGAAGAAAAAAAGTTAATACAATGAATATTTCTGAGAATCGGCAACCTTTATCCAAATATTTTTAAAAGATGTTTTAAGACACTGTAAAATAAAGTGTTACCCAAGTTTCTTTGTATGCTTTGTTTTAAGAGCAGGTTAAGATGTAAGAAAACAGTCAAAAGTGAAATTACACATGTAATTACAAAAGTTAACTACAGCTGTAATTACATGCAGGTGTTTTTATTTTATTTTATAAGTATAATGTAAAAACATATACTATATATATACACACACACATATATTGTATCAAATTATTAATTTAAATGCTAGTATAGTTAAATACTTAATATTAATTGTAATACATTTCATGAATACACAAAATTTGATATCTGCCTAAATAAATCGCAGATAAATATCAGATTATGGAAAATCATTGGGTTGCGTACACTATTTAACAAACTGTCCTCCAAAAAATACGACTCTATAGGTCGTTTTTCAAGCACCTTATTATGACCTATATTTACGTTTTAACGTCATGCTGCTAGCTGGCGTAAAAATAATGATAGTGTCGCGTTACGTCTGACGTCATGAAATGACGTATGACTGTTGTTACCAACCAAAATGCATGTTAATTTAAATGCAATGTCTGGACTTTTTACCACCATTTGTCATATTTCCATTTAGCAAAAATATATATTTTTTAATTTACAACTACACCCACCCCATCCCTAAACCTACCCAGTGATTTATAGTGCATACACACTTTATGAGCACATGTGTTCCCTGGGATCGAACTCACGATCGCATGATCACATGTTGTTGATGTATAGTGTAATGCTTTACCAACTGAGCTATGCAAAACCTGAAATATTAAGCAGATAAAACGGTAAAATGCTTTCAAATGAAAGTGTCCTGCTGTCAATAGGAGCACAACTTTAGAATACGATCCTGTGCGTCATATTTAATTAATTAAAATATTGTCGATAGGGGCCCAACTTTAGTAAACGCTCCTATGGGTCATATTTCAAGGAAGTGACAAACGACCTATACAGTATAGGCGTATTGGTTGAAGGACATGTTGCTATTTAAGGTTGACTTAAGAATTACTCAAGTGATTTAGTGGTCACCCAACATGTTGTGAACATGTTTTGTTTTTTTAATAGTCAATGCCAGGTATTAGAGAAAAAGGTGGCTGATACAATTCTGATATATTGTATTTATATAGTCTTAATATTGTATATGTCTTATTATTTCACACAAAATGGCACATAAAAAAGGTAAAACAGAAAATATACACTTATTTTCAGTCAAGTGGGAGTTGTTCATTGGCCAATATCTGTTTGCTCAAATACTGTCTGATTAATTGTTAATACCAATGTGTTGGTCTATCAGTACATTTGTTGGTCAATATTGTGAGTAAGATATCCAAACCATGAAGCCACATTTTGTCAGTATCAAGTTCTATGTTGTAGATTTTTTGTTTTTATTCCTGTTACTTTTATTTCTTTTTTGTATTCCTTTATTATTTTTTATTAATTTCATCTGTGCCTTATTTATTTTTTAATTTAGCCTATACCATTGTATTTAATGCCATTTTTCTTCTTCAGTGTGCCTATTTACTAGTGCTCAACTTTGTTAGTTTGGTTAAATAAAAAGAAAACTACATTTATATCCTTCACCCACCATGACAAACAGATGTTATTAATGTGTTATTATATATTTATAAGGACCCACGAGCCAGCTATGATGTTAATGGCAATGATCCTGATCCAACACCACGTTATGATGCCACCAATGAAAACAAGTCAGTCCATTTCCACTGCGATGCAGTAAATTCTCATTTCCCTCAGTTTCCTCATATTTTTAAAATACAGCGCTCCAGACAAATATGAGGTTTTCCATATCTTTGTGATTTGATAAAGACATGGAACCAGATGTGCTGGTGTGGTGGCTGCCTCTGCAAACAATTCTCTCTGCATTGTCGGAATTGCCTACAATGCAAATATTGGTGGTGAGTCATCAGCAGTTCATGTCTATGTTTTTTATATGTACAGTATGTCTCTAATAGCTATGTTTGGTGCACTATAAACTACTGCATACTTTATTATGCGTTATCCAACAATAAACATTTAGTACTACTGTATATAGTGGTATTCAAAACATAGCCCACGTTATTGATATCTATGGAGCTGTCCAATCTCTCCTTGTAGGTGTGCGTATGTTGGATGGTGATATGACTGATATGGTGGAAGCCCAATCGCTGAGTCTGAGGCAGCAGTATATTGATATCTACAGCTCCAGCTGGGGTCCAGATGATGATGGCAGAACAGTAGATGGACCCGGCCCTCTTGCCCGGCTTGCTCTAGAGAATGGCATACGCAAAGTTAGTTTGTGCTTGTGTGTACATTATTGGGTAGAGTTTGTCATTCCACTTCCGCAAAACCTCTGTTCATCTTCAGAACACAGTTTAAGATATTTTATATTTAGTCAGAGAGCGTACAACAGCAGAAGACCCCATCAGGTACCACTAATCTCCAGTACAAATAGGAAAAAGAGGCTACAATTTGCACAAGCTCACCAAAATTGGTATCGATTTCTGTTGTGACATTCAGATGGTAGAGTCAGAATTTGGCATAAACAGAATGAGAACATGGATCCATCATGCCTTATTACCACTTTGCAGGCTGGTGGTGGTGGTGTAATGGTGTGGGGGATGTTTTCTTGGCACACTTTAGGCCCCTTAGTGCCAACTGGGCATCATTTAAATGCCACAGCCTACCTGAGCATTGTTTCTGACCATGTCCATCCCTTTATGACCACCATGTACCCATCCTCTGATGGCTACTTCCAGCAGGATAATGCACCATGTCACAAAGCTCGAATCATTTCAAATTGGTTTCTTGAACATGACAATGAGTTCACTATACTAAAATGGCCCCCACAGTCACTAGATCTCAACCCAATAGAGCATCTTTGGGATGTGGTGGAACGGGAGCTTTGTGCCCTGATGTGCATCCCACAAATCTCCATCAACTGCAAGATGCTATCCTATCAATATGGGCTATTTCTAAAGAATGCTTGCAGCACCTTGTTGAATAAATGCCACGTAGAATTAAGGCAGTTCTGAAGGTGAAAGGGGGTCAAACACAGTATTAGTATGGTGTTCCTAATAATCCTTTAGGTGAGTGTATTTGTGTACAGTAAAAAATCCATATTAAAAACTTTATAAAGTAAATTATATAGCTTCCGGCGAATCGCCTCATCGCCATATTCAACTTACTTGAAAAAGTGTAGCGCCCGCAACTTTCACAGTTCAAAATGCTTACTCTACGTCTGACGAGCATAACTTGTACGCATTTTGAACTGCTAGAGTTGCGGGCACTACACTTTTTCCCAAAGAAGGCCTTTATTTTATTTATTTTATTTTTATCTATAGTCATTTTCTTCAGTCTACAAACCACCATACTTTAGGCGAATAGTTCCTAAGTAAAATAACTGAAAAAAATAAACAGGAAAAATCTGTACATTACTTTTTGTTTCTCAGGGCAGAAAGGGCCGTGGCTCCATCTTTGTGTGGGCATCAGGAAATGGTGGGCAGAGTCAAGACCACTGCTCATGTGATGGTTACACCAACAGCATTTACACCATTTCAGTAGGCAGCACCACTCAGAGTGGGCAAAAGCCGTGGTACCTGGAGGAATGCTCATCTACTCTGGCCACCACCTACAGCAGTGGAGACAGTCACAGCCTGGGTGTTGTGAGTCACTCACAAAATTTTTGTTAGTTTTTTCCTCACTGGACCCATGCATATGTGTTTTCATCATGCGTATGTGTGTTTTCATGCAGGTGACGACAGATCTGAGGCAGCGTTGCACTGATGAACACTCTGGCACTTCAGCATCGGCCCCCATGGCTGCAGGAATCATCGCCCTCACATTAGAGGCAAAGTACGTGGTCATGTCTAGTTTACTTGTGCTCTGTTTGATAGATCTCACAAGCACTTTGTGTTCAAATCAAGTGTAGTGATCTTAAGCTAGATGTTCTGCCAAATGGCAAGGGTAAAAAACTTATCTTGGATCACCTCCCTTTGACACTTTCCTTTGGTTCAGATTAGGTCAAAGGTGCATTCTGCCATTGTTGCTTGTGGGCTTTCAATTCCACATACAGATTTTATTGAGCCAATCATGTCTGTAGGACAAAGGATTTACTGCCATCCCTTAAGTGTGAGATGAATAAACTAATGTATTTGTTCTTCGTCCTCAGTCCAGCTCTGACCTGGAGGGATGTTCAGCACATAATGGTGAAAACTTCACGTCGTGGTCACCTCAGTGCCTCAGACTGGCAAAGCAATGGAGCTGGATATGATGGTAAACTAAAATATATTGCATATTAAAAATCACGTATTATATATTATTCAGAATCTGTTAAATTTAGCTTAAAATCTAAATGAAATTCTTTACCATCACACTTTTACTGTAAAGAGGATAACATAGTGGTCGACTGATATTGGCCAACCACTATTTAGCATGTTCCATTACTGGTTAAATGAAATGTGTTTTACTTCATACAACAATGATAGATAGATGACAGTCCCAAATCCTATCCTGAGTTGGGTTGTGACATGAAATATTTGCAAATTTCAGTTGCTTGCAAATTTGTGTATTTTTAATGGCCTTCAATGGAGATAGATACTTTTTAGAACTGTATAGTGTTGTCACAGCATATCAGTAGATTCCACAGCATACATTAAGCATGCACACATACTTTTAATACATAGTTTTAGAGTTGAGAAGAATTCATTAAAGGGTTAATTCACCCAAAATGTACTTATCAATTACTCTCCCTCATATCATTCCAAACTTGTAAGACTTTTGTTCATTTCAGCAAAGTTCATAGATATGGGAAGAAGGAGGCAGGAACCGGCAAACATTTAAAAGACTTTAATCAAATAAAAACGCAGACTCAAGGACACTGCCGTAAACACACACATAATAAACGTAACCAAAACATAACATAACATCCAGGCCTGGTCCTCTCTCGTCCTTCACTGCCATCGCTTTATGCTCCGTCACTGCTCCGTGAGATATCCTAGACTGGTGTGATGTGCAGCTGGTGCTCATCATCCAATTACCTCACATTGCTCTCTCACGGCTCTTGCTCGTACTGCTCATCACAGTCCCTCCCACAGTATTTCTATCCCTCCACTAACAGTCCAGGCAACTGCCACTTTGTCACTTCAAAAAGTTCATAAAGAGATTGTAAAACTAATCCATTTCAATCAAGCAGTTTAGTCCAAATTTTTGGAGAAAAAAAAATTGTGAGCAGCAGTATGGTTTCATGCCAAGAAAGAGCACTACAGATGCATTATTTGCTTTGAGTATGTTAATGGAGAAGTACAGAGAGGGTCAGAAAGAGCTGCATTGTGTCTTTGTAGATTTAGAGAAAGCATATGACATAGTGCCAAGAGAGGAGCTGTGGCATTGTATGAGGTCTGGAGTGGCAGAGAAGTATGTTAGAGTGGTACAGGATATGCATGAGAGCAGTAGGACAGTGGTAAGGTGTGCCGTAGGTGAGACAGAGGACTTCACGGTGAAGGTGGGACTGCATCAAGGATCGGCTCTGAGCCCCTTCTTGTTTGCGGTGGTGATGGACAGGCTGACAGATGAGGTCAGACAGGAATCTCCATGGACTATGAAGTTTGCAGATGACATTGTGATCTGTAGTGAGAGCAGGGAGCAGGTGGAGGAAAGTCTAGAGAGGTGGAGGTTTGCCTTAGGAGAGGAGAGGAATGAAGGTTAGTCGCAGCAAGACAGAATACATGTGTGTGAATGAGAGAGAACCAAGTGGAACAGTGAGGTTACAGGGAGAAGAGGTAAAGAAGGTGCAGGATTTTAAGTACTTAGGGTCAACAGTCCAGAGCAATGGGGAGTGTGGAAAAGAGGTGAAGAACCGTGTGCAGGCAGGTTGGAATGGGTGGAGAAAAGTGTCAGGTCTGTTGTGTGATAAAAGAGTACCAACAAGAATGAAAGGAAAGGTGTACAGGACAGTAGTGAGACCAGCGATGTTGTATGGTTTGGAGCACTGAGGAAAAGACAGGAGGAAGAGCTAGAGGTAGCAGAGCTGAAGATGTTGAGGTTCTCTTTGAGAGTGACGAGGATGGATATGATCAGGAATGATTACATCAGAGGGACAGCACATGTGAGATGTTTTGGAGACAAAGTTAGAGAGGCCAGGTTGAGATGGTTTGGACATGTTCAGAGGAGGGAGAGTGAATATATCAGTAATAGGATGCTGAGGTAAGAGCTGCTAGGCAGGAGGTCAAGAGGAAGACCAAAGAGGAGGTTTATGGATGTAGTGAAGGAGGACATGAAGGTAGTTGGTCTGAGAGAAGAGGATACAGAGGATAGGACTGGATGGAGGCAGATAATTCACTGTGGCGACCCCTGAAGGGAACAGCCTAAAGAAGAAGAAGAAGTTTAGTCCAAATTTTCAGAAAATACTTGATCACTTTATATGATAATTGAATTTAGGTGGTTCACAAAAATGTCATGGCCATCAGAATATTATGTTCTATGAATATCTGAACATGCAATATTAAAAGCATAAAACCATTGGTTAAAATATAAAAGCATTAAACAGCAAAAAAAAAAAAAAAAAAGAAAATGCTGTATAACACTGATCTCGTTATTTTACATATGCATATGATTGCATATGATATAGCTTTTTTCTGCAACGTCTTTGCATGTTTTTTGATCTGTATAGAAAGAGTGCTGATCTTCAAAATCTTTGATCTTCTGAAAGAGAACTGATGAGATTTAGTAATAGCCTATGTGTTGTAGTGCCTCCTAGCAAACACCAGCGAAAACAGGGAAACACAGAAAAAACAATGTTTGGCGGAGAAGCGTTTTCTCACAAATAACGGAAAATTTTGCGTTTGCCTGGGGAAGAGTTAATGTTCAGTAATTTAATGTACAACATAAGGTTATGAAAATGATTAGTCTTATTTGAAGAGGAATATCAGAAGGCCAAATCCTGACTAGATAAAAGGAGGAGCTGGGGATTGAGGGGGGTAATTAGCTGATAATACTGATGGACCTTATATATGGATGCTGTGATAGGCATCATATTCCTATATAAAGACGTGGATCGACTTAGAGTTAGCTGATATGAGCTTGACTGACGTGACTGCCAGAACAAATGCTACGCTTTATATCAGCGTACATAAACAGAAGCTCAACTGCAAGAACAAGTGCGCTAGGTCATGTCAGTCAAGCTCGCATCAGCTGACTCAGACAAAAATCTCTCAATTGTGTTTTGAAGATGAACAAAAGTTTTATAGGTTTGGATTTACATGATGGTGAGTAAATGATGACAGAAAATTGGAGTGAGCTAACTCTTTAATAGTTGCAAGGTAAATAAAGTATGCTCTCACTGCCAATTTGTAAACTATGTCATCACTGACTGTTGTGCAGTTAGTCACCTTTATGGATTTGGATTGATGGATGCTGAAGCCATGGTGAAGGAAGCAGAGACCTGGAAGCAGGTGCCTCCTCAACACATATGTGAGGAAAACCTAGTCCAGAATGGCAGGTAACTGTTTGATCAAAATCTTTATACTTGATGATACTTGGATACTGATGATTCCAAGCTCCTGTATTCATACTAACGTACTGCCTTTAAAAAAAAGTCTTTGTTGTGTTGTTATCATTCTGCAGTGATATATACCATGGCATGCCATGATATTGAATGATTACCATATACTTATACCAATGGAATTTATATAAAGGATATTAATACCATGGTATTTTCATCAGTTTTATTGACTGAAGATTCTCTCTGATTGTCAAGTCAAGTCAACTTTATTTATATAGCGCTTTTACAATGATGATTGTTTTAAAGCAGCTTCACAGTGTTAAACAGGAAAATATTGCAACCAAATTTGATTCGGCTGTACAGTCGTTCTGGACAAACCAGTGGTGTTATCATATAGCAACAATGTGAGCAGATCAGTTATATAGTCAATACAGTAAATTTAGTAATTAATTAGTGTCTAATAATTAGTGTCCCCAACTGAGCAAGCCAAGCCAAAGGCGACAGTGGCAAGGAACCAAAACTCCATCATGATGGAGAAAAATAAACATTGGGAGAAACCAGACTCAATCTGGGTGCCAGTTCTCCTCTGGCCTAACAAACAGTGTATGATTATTATTCTGACAATCTTGCAGGTCACAAATCATATTAGATAGGAATATTAAAAAGTTTGCGGTATCATGCAAGAGACGGGTTTAGTGAGGATGGAGCAACAATTACACAAAAATATTAATATTTGAAGGATCGGAGTCATCGCGCTAGAGACGAGTTTATTTAGGATGACGTTTCAAATAAGCAATATTGAATAGGAATATTCAACAGATCAGAATCGTCACCCCGGAGACAGATTTATTGAGGATGGTGTGCCTGTGAGGCAAATTCAGAGGAGACACTAATTGACACGGTCTCAGCAGACACTCAAAGAATGCGCTGGTCATGTCCAGGCGCAGGTCCACCATCTGATCTGGATACGGACCGGATCCGGCTGACTGCAGTAAACCTCGGGATAAACAGAGAGACTGACATTAGCGTCGTTGCCATTCTTTTTATGATGTAACGAGTACATCAGGTGTTATGGGAAGTGTTGCCTGTTCTGGCTAACCTAGTTAATGCAGCCTAACAATCAGTCAATTGGTTTGAATAATGTAAGTTAAAAATGTTCTGTGCATTCCATAGTAAAGAGATGTGTTTTTAGTCTAGATTTAAACTGACAAGAGTCTGCTTCCAGAACAATGCTAGGAAGACTGTTCCAGAGTTTAGGTGCTAAATAGGAAAAGGATCGAACGCCTGGAGTTGATTATGATATTCTAGGTATTATCAACTGGCCAGAATTTTGAGAACGCAATAGACATGATGGAGTATAATGTGTTAAGAGCTTGCTTACTTAGACTTACTTAGACTTTACTAAAACCCAGATGTGCTTTGTAATTGATAAGTAAGATTTTATAATGTATTCGATAATAGGGAGCCAGTGCAGTGTTACTGGGCTAATATGATCATACTTCCTGGTTCTAGTATGAATTCAAGCTGCTGCTTTTTAGACAAGCTGCAGTTTATTTATTAAATGAGCAGGGCAACCACCCTGTAGAGCATTACAATAATCTAGCCTTGAGCTCATGAACGCATGTACTAACTGTTCAGCATTTTGCACTGAAAGCATGTGCCGTAATTTAGATATATTTTTTTAAAATGGTATAATGCAGTTTTACAGATGCTAGAAACATGGCTTTCAAATAAATGTTGATATCAAAGAGCAAACCCAGGTTCCTCACTGACGACGAGGGCTTGACAGAGCAGTCATCAAGTGTTAGACAGTATTCTAGGTTACTACTTGTGGTGTTTTTATTCTGAATTAAGTTGCAGGAAATTACTATTCATCCGATTTTTTTTATATCAGCTAGGCATTCTGTTAATCTTGTGAATTGTTAAGTTTCATCAGGGTGTGAAGAAATATAGAGTATCGTCAGCATAACAATGAAAACTAACGCCATGCTTCCTAATGATATCTCCCAGTGGTAGCATATACGGGGTGAAAAGCAGCGGTCCTAACACTGAGCCTTGTGGTACTCCATACTGAACTTGTCTTATATGATATATGACTTATATGATGTGATGCTGTAGTAGACAGCTGCATGATTATAATTTTATTCCTAATATTATCAGTCTTAGTGGTAAAGAAGTTCATAAAGTCATTACTGCTGTGCTGTTTACAAACATCAGAAGATGAAGCTTTATTTTTGGTTAATTTAAGCACTGTAGTAAATAAATACCTAGGTTTGTGTTTGTTTTCTTCTAAGCGAGTCGAGAAATAAGCAGATCTAGCTATTTTTTGTGCCTTTTTTTATGCAATCATGCTCTCTTACCACGAATTGCAAAAAAACTCCATTTTTGTTTTCTTCAAGCTGCGCTCTATTTATTTGGCTGCTGTTTTAAAGGCCTGAGTGTACTCGTTGTACCACGATGTTAGACTATTTTCTTTAATCTTCTTTAAGTGCTGGAGAGTAATTGTGTCTAAAGTGCTGGAAAAGAGAGAATCAATAGTTTCTGTTGCAACATCAAGTTCCTCTATGCTATCTGGGATGCTGTGACATGGAACTGATTAGGAAGATTATTTACAAAGCAAACTTTAGTGGCAGCAGTGATAGTCCTGTCATATTTGAAGCGATGGAGACAGCTTTGCAGCCTTAGGTAAATTAAGTAT
This sequence comes from Pseudorasbora parva, assembly GCF_024679245.1. Taxonomy (NCBI): domain Eukaryota; kingdom Metazoa; phylum Chordata; class Actinopteri; order Cypriniformes; family Gobionidae; genus Pseudorasbora; species Pseudorasbora parva. The sequence continues at coordinate 14,842,115 of NC_090174.1, read as the reverse complement.
ACATTATACTAGGTAATGATCTAAGATATCATCGCTTTGCTGCAGAATTTCAATGGTATCAACATTTATTCCATGTGACATTATTAGATCTATTACGGCATCCTGTTAAATGGCAATGATATGTGTTGTCTAACTCCAATAGAGTTTAGAATGTCTCTAAATGCCAATCACAATGTGTACTTTTCATTGTCTACATTATCTTTCATTGTGTGTATTTATTTCAGGATCATAAGTCCAGAGAGGGTGTTGAGGTCAGTGTTCAAGTCCTCAGGGTGCTCTGCTCAGCGTCTGCAGCGGGTGGTTTATCTGGAGCACATTATTGTACGTGTGACGATCACACATCCTCACCGTGGAGATCTGTCAATCACACTGACATCACCGTCTGGAACCCGATCTCAACTTCTCACTAACAGGTACAAATATACTGAGCCAGCTCAAGCAGACTGAAATGCAAGTAATAACTGTATGATTTACTGAAATGCATGATACATAAAGCCTTTATAAAGTCTTCATATTTGATGCACATATTTCAAAGGCTTCTAAATTATCAGCATTATTAAAGCATGTTGTACACAATCTTCTACATGCCTTCTGTCAGCTGACACTGCCTTCTGTCATCTCATACTGCACATTTTAGCAATAAAATACATTTTTGTGTAATTCTAAATCCATTATTGTACACACTCTAAAATCTGATTATTGTACACACTCTAATAACAGATTTTTAAACATAACAACACATTTGAAATAGTTAGCAATATTTCAACATGAACAACATAGGTTTAGTTGATTATCCATACATCTACTTTAGAAAAATCATGTTCTGATGAACCCCTCCTTGAACTTTCACCTTATCGTGGTGGAGGGGTTTGAGTACCTGAATGATCCTAGGAGCTATGTTGTCCAGGGCTATATGCCCTTGGTAGGGCCTCTCAAGGCAAACAGGTCCTTGATGATGGGTCAGACTAACAGCGGTTCAAAAGCCCACTATGAGCACTATGAACAAAGGTCTTTCACTGTTGTATGTGCCTACGGGCCAAACAGCAGTGCAGAGCACCTGGACCTCTTGAGGTCTCTGGGAGGGGTGCTGGAAAGTACTCTGACTGGAGACACCATCTTTCTACTGGGGGACTTCAACGCACACGTGGTTGGTAGGGGCGTGATTGGTAGGAACAGCCCCCCTGAACCCGAGCGGTGTTCTGTTATTGGACTTCTGTGCTAATTGTGGCTTGTCCATAACGAACACCATGCACCATGTTCAAGCATAAGGGTGTCCATCAGTGCACATGGCACCAGGACACCCTAGGCCAAAGGTTGATGATCGACTTTGTGGTCATCTCATCTGACCTCCGGCTGTATGTCTTGGACACTCGTGCGAAAAGGGGGGGGTGGAGCTGTAAACCCTTCACTACCTGGTGGTGTGTGGGATCCGATGGTGGGGGAGGAAGCTGGACAGACTTGGCAGACCCAAACGCACTGTGAGGGTCTGTTAGGAACGTTTGGCTGAACCCCCTGTCAGAGAGATCTTTAACTCTCACCTCCGTCAGAGCTTCGACCGGATTCCGAGGGAATCTGGAGATATTGAGTCTGAATGGACCATGTACTCCACCTCCATTGTCGACGCAGCCGCTCTGAGCTGTGGCCGTAAGGTCTCCGGTGCCTGTCGAAGCGGCAATCCCCGAACCCAGTGGTGGACACCGGAAGTAAGGAATGCCGTCAAGCTGAAGAAGAAGTCCTATCGGGCCTGGCTGGCTTGTGGGGCTCCTGAGGCAGCTGACAGGTACCGGCAGGCAAAGCGGATAGCAGCCCTGGTATTTGTGGAGGCAAGAACTCGGGCCTGGGAGGATTTCGGTGAGGCCATGGAGAAAGACTATCGGTTGGCCTCAAAGAGATTCTGGCAAACTGTTCGATGCCTCAGGGTCGCTTTGGGCAGCTGTTGACCTCAATTGGGGATATTGGTGGATGGTGGAAGGAATACTTTGAGGATCTCCTCAATCCCACCGACACGTCTTCCTTTGAAGAAGTAGTGGCTGAGGGCTCAGAGGGTGACTCGTCCATCACTTGGGCTTAAATCATCAAGGTAGTTAATAAGTTTCTTGGTGGCAGGGCGCCGGGGGTGGATGAGACTCGCCATTGTCTCATCCACCCCCCGTTTGTTCCCAGTGCGTGTTGGTCTCAGGCAGGGCTGCCCTTTGTCATCGGTTATGTTCATAATTTTTATGAACAGAATTTCTAGATGCAGCCAAGGGCCGGAGAGTGTCCGGTTTGGGGACCATGCGATTTAATCACCGCTCTTTGCAGATGATGTTGTCGTGTTGGCAACCTTAGACCAGGACCTTCAGCATGCACTGGGACGGTTTGCAGCCGAGTGTGAAGCATGTGAAGAGTGTGAAGATGAGAATCAGCACTCCCTTAGATATAGGGTGAGAAGCTCGGCCACTCAGGAGGAGCTCAGAGTAGAGCCGTTGCTCCTCCACGTTGAGAGGAGCCAGCTGAGGTGGGTCAGGAATCTATTTCCGATGCCTCCTGGACAGGAGGGAGGTGTTCCGGGCACGTCCCCCCGGGAGGAGGCCCCAGACCCGGGCCCAGATAAGCAGAAGATGATGCTTATCCTCAATCCCACCGACAGGTTGGAATTTCTGATGAACATGATTTTTTTTTCTGCTTCACAAACATCAGGCTTTTTGAGGAACGTTTATTTGTGTACACACACACATCGGAGTAAGGTCATAAACGGTGTCAGCATAATCCGGTAAGGACATGTAGTTTTTTGCCTCTTACCCCGATTTTGCGCTGCATAAACACATTAACCTGCTTTCTGTCGGCTTATTGAAGTGCGCATGTGTGACAGGTGACAAAAATGCAAATTTAGAGCAGATTTAAATGCATTCAGACAGAGCAAGCTAGTGTTTGCATGAAATAAGGACATATATCACAAACGCACTCATCTAAGACGTGTTCACATCTCATGCAGCAGAAGTAGAAGAGGTTGAGTCAAAACGTTGCATCTGTAACTGCATGAGGGATAATATGAGCAGTAAATCTCCTGCTGACACGTGCATGTAAACGAATGAAAACTACAGAGCTTTGATCATAATGTATTTAAATATTGTTTTGGACATATCATTGGGAGATATGAGTGACATCTGTTATTTATATGCAATTTATGTAAGTAGGCTGCTTAATAAATATCAGCAACTGTTCAAAAATCTATATTTTTGCTCAGTTTGGTCCTCTGAATAAAAATTTGCGGTTTGTTTTCCCACCTGCTATGATCTTATTCTCATACGTCATACTTTATGAGTATGTGCCATAAAAGCCTGACGTATCAATTAGGATACTCAAAAAACAAACTTTTTTAAATTTTGTTTATAAATTAAATAAAAGATCAATTTAAACAAATTATTTTATGTTTATTTTTTTACTCTTTACTTATGGTGTTAATAAAATACTACCTACATTTAGAGGCGAACAGTAGTGAAGTATTTTTACTCTGCTTAAGTACATTTTTCAAGTGTCTGTATTTTATACGATTTTCTCTTTGGAAATCTTTTATTTCACAACATTCCAAAGCATAATATTGTGGTTTTTAGTGCACTACTTTTCACATTAAATATAGTATAATGCTTAATTACATTAAAAAGTAGTACTTTTTTACTTTCAAGTAAGAGTAATTCCTTTTTTATGTAATTATGTATTAAAGGTTTTTTTAAAAATCTTACATTTATGAAATGTAGTGCAGTAAAAAGTACTTTACCTTTTCCACTATTTCTTTAGGATTATCTGAGTGATTGTTTTAATTATTCTGTGGCTATTTTCTTTCAGACCAAATGACCACTCCAATGAAGGCTTCCTGAAGTGGGAATTCATGACAACTCACTGCTGGGGTGAAAAACCAGCAGGAGACTGGATCCTGGACATCAGAGACACCCCATCTCCACGGAGAAATAGCAGACTCCAAGGTGCCTACCACCTTTACCAATAAAATACTAGAGTGGTAGCATATGACTGTGATATAAGGACGGTCATATGGATTACTGAATTGATTGGCACTACAACTTTAACATATTTTAAACTTTATGGTAGAAGCCATGGTATATGAACAAAATGTAAACTTCACCTGTAATAGAATGCAAAATGTTTTTCTTTTTCTATTGTTTATATTAGGCAAACTGGTAGAATGGTCCCTGGTGCTTTATGGAACATCCACACATCCATATATACGACATGAACAGCCCCGCTCTGCTAAGCTGCTTTCTGAAGATGACATCACAGATGAGTACAATGGTGATTTACCCAATTATTTAAATTAAATAAAACAATACATTATATGAATCATGCGAAGGAATCGAACAATCAGCATGAGAGACAGCCTGTATATATAGCTGTCTCTCACCTCCATCCCACAACAGATTTTCAGCCAGCCCAACTCCTCACTCTCGGCTGGTTCCTGTCCCATCCAGAGATATTTTGGGGAGTACTCCGGGTTTAGGCCAAATTCAGAACTCAAAGCCCTCCCCTCGGACAGCCCACTAAATATGCATGCTCTGATTAGCATTAACTTGTGATGCTAAAATAAGTAGACACTTAAGTAATAATCAACATGCATGAACTGCATTAGAAAAAAACATAAATACCAAGTAGAATATGCAGATAATTTATCAGAACTACATTCTTTTTCTGAGTTATTTTTAAATTACTTTTAACCAGTTAGGATCAAAATGATTTAATAAGTCAGTTCCTTCTAATAAGTTCATTACATACAGACATGTCACACTAACATTTGAAAAAAGTGTCCAAATAGCATAGTATATATTTTTTTATTATTATTTCAAACCTATGGCAAACATTTAAGTTGTGTTTGTGCTATTTAAAAAATTTTTATTTTTATTTTTTTTATTTATCAATAAATGCAACTTGGTTTGATGTTTTATTATCTAATGCATGTTTTTTTTTTTGTTTGTTTTTTTTTTTTTGGGGGGGGGGGGGGGGGGGGGGGGGGGTTGGCAGCTGAACCCCTTACATGTAAAATATTTACTTAAAGTACCCCCTGAAATTTAACAATACATTTCATTTAATGTGAAAATGACTGTGCTGAGACATCCAGGCTTAAAAAAATGCTTTTGTGTTAATGAATAAAAGACAATACTTTGTGTACTTTGTGTTTACACTTGGTTCACTTTTTACAAACAACACTGTAAAAAAAATATCACCTTGGTTTTTGCATCAGACTTCTAAGTGTTTTGAACCCATCAAATTGGTGTTTGACCAAATTGACTTTACATGTCTTCAAGTAATTTCAACTCAAATCCAAAATATTTCCAGCCGTAAATATTTTAAGAAAATGTAAATTGTAAATAATATGCATGATTACAAAGCCTTGTCTAGATGACTATGCTACAAATCCAAATTAAGTGAGCCTACTCAAATTATCCAAGTAATGTAACAAACAAAGATTTATTTGTAAATAATAATATTTTTTTTATGTTCTAAAGTTAAACGTGCTCTGCCAAATGCACATTAAATTCACCACCATACTTGCAGAGATGGAGTTCGTGGAGTACCCCTATAATTAATCAAATCACACCATTAATTTTAGTATTAAATTTAAATTAACTAATTAATTAATTATTAGCTTTTCATCAACCCACAAACCCCCATTAGTTCCCTCATTATCCCATTTAAAAACATGCATCTATTTTTAAGTGGGATTAACTGCCCACTTTTGAGGCCACTGTTAATATATAATTCTTTGTGAATATCTTCCCTTTATCCTCTACTCTCTAAGGCTCTTGTGATGCAGAATGTAGTGAGGATGGTTGTGAAGGACCTGGACCCCAACAATGTGTTTCCTGCTTGAACTTTTTCCTAAAGTTCAAAAATAACACACGGTCAGAAATCTTTACTTTTCTCTTTGGTTCTTTCTTTTATTTTAAAAGTTTACTGATTATATTACAACTCATTTTTCAGGACCTGTGTGTCTGAGTGTCCAGGCGGGTACTGGGGCGATAAGAAGAGGTGTAAGAAGTGTTACTCCTTCTGTAAGTCGTGTTTAGGGAGCCGCAGTGATCAATGCACGGCCTGTAGGTCGGGTTACCATCTGAACCAGGAAAAGAACAACTGTGTGACCAGCTGTGAGGATGGCTACTATATTCACCATGGTAGGAGTGATGCCACCATGTCAATCAGACTCAGATTCTTCCCTGCTGAAAAATCCAGCATTGCTGGCCACAAGCATAAGCTATGTTTTGTATACTGGGACCAGGATGGGATGCTGGTTGCTGGTTCCCAGTATAATTCCCAGTATAATTACCCCTTAATTAAAAAATACTTACAGTATAATTACCCCTTAATTAAAGAATACTTACAGTATAATTACCCCTTAATTAAAAAATACTTACAATATAATTACCCCTTAATTAAAGAATACTTACAGTATAATTACCCCTTAATTAAAAAATACTTACAATAAAATTACCCCTTAATTAAAGAATACTTACAGTATAATTACCCCTTAATTAAAAAATACTTACAATGAAATTACCCCTTAATTAAAGAATACTTACAATATAATTACCCCTTAATTAAAAAATACTTACAATATAATTACCCCTTAATTAAAAAATACTTACAGTATAATTACCCCTTAATTAAAGAATACTTACAGTATAATTACCCCTTAATTAAAAAATACTTACAATATAATTACCCCTTAATTAAAGAATACTTACAGAATAATTACCCCTTAATTAAAAAATACTTACAATATAATTACCCCTTAATTAAAGAATACTTACAGTATAATTACCCCTTAATTAAAAAATACTTACAATGAAATTACCCCTTAATTAAAGAATACTTACAATATAATTACCCCTTAATTAAAAAATACTTACAATATAATTACCCCTTAATTAAAAAATACTTACAGTATAATTACCCCTTAATTAAAGAATACTTACAGTATAATTACCCCTTAATTAAAAAATACTTACAATATAATTACCCCTTAATTAAAGAATACTTACAGTATAATTACCCCTTAATTAAAAAATACTTACAATATAATTACCCCTTAATTAAAGAATACTTACAGTATAATTACCCCTTAATTAAAAAATACTTACAATAAAATTACCCCTTAATTAAAGAATACTTACAATATAATTACCCCTTAATTAAAAAATACTTACAATATAATTACCCCTTAATTAAAAAATACTTACAGTATAATTACCCATTAATTAAAGAATACTTACAGTATAATTACCCCTTAATTAAAAAATACTTACAATATAATTACCCCTTAATTAAAGAATACTTACAGTATAATTACCCCTTAATTAAAAAATACTTACAATATAATTACCCCTTAATTAAAGAATACTTACAGTATAATTACCCCTTAATTAAAGAATACTTACAGTATTATTACCCCTTAATTAAAAAATACTTACAGTATAAATAATTTGTAAATTTTCCTGATAGTTACCCCTTTATTCCCCCAATATTACATATTGTTCCCATTTACTTACTTTATAGTTACACTATAATTACCGAAAGTTATGCTGTAAATTCCCTTTAATTATACAGTACTTTCCGGGCCGTAATCTAAAGCGTTACCAAATGTTTTAATGTTATTTTAAGAACTGCTGACTAAAATGCTCTTTGTGGAACCCAAAATGGTTGTTCAATGGCAGGGATGGTCAACTTTGGTCCTGGAGGGCCACCGTTCTGCAGAGTTTACCTACAACCTTGATAAAAACTCACCTCCCTGTAGATAGTAATCCTGAAGACAGTAGTCACGTTTACATGCACACTTGTTTGTCATTCCGATTAAAATAATTCCTAAGAAAAAAAGATTCAGTGGATTGAAAGATTCAGTGGTCTGTTTACATGAGACGTTATCTAAACCGATCTGGGGTTTGCATGTACTGGCTTTCAAACTAAATTATTTTGTGACATGCGCACAGTTTGTCTGCCGCATTAGAAATGTCGACGCCGTCCTCTCCAGCAGCTAGAATATTGTGTTCAAGGTTGCCATAGCAACTCTCAATGACCACCAGGACTTATAAGGTTTTATAAAAGCAATATTTGTTGTAAAGTGTAATAATCATACCAGAAAAAAATAATTCTTCTGTCACTTCTTCTGGACAAACGCTGTCAAGATGAGAGGGTGTAGCCAGGCTTTGTCACTGTGCCAACATTATCTTCATAACTTCTTACGAAATAAAAAGTTTACCCCTCAGAAAAATGAACTTTCCTCTCTTGTCAACATTATAGCCTGGTGTGAACGTGACGCGTGCTCTTCAGTGGTGAAGGCGCGCGCTGTATCACGTCATATAAGGACGCACACTCAAAAGTAATCGGGTCAGGTTGTTTACATGGTGAACTATTCCATTTGATCGGTTCATGAAAAGGTTTATCCCACCCCTCTCAAACTGATTACAATTTTATTCGGTTTGGGCATTTTTATTTCTGATTGAGGTGTTTATATGGAGCATTTTTATTCGGATTGGACTTTTAAACCGATTACAGTGCTCCATGTAAATGCACCTATTGATTACCTTGTTCAGGCATGTTTGATTAGGGTTGTAGCCAAGAGTCAACCTTCCACTGTCTCTCTTGAATCCAACACGGAAGTGACTCAGCTGTTTAAATTATAATAAGCCTTACAGTTCTGCATAATTAAGGTCATGGTAATTTGAGTGACAGGTGAATTGCAAGTGCTGATTTCAGCAACCAGGCACCTCAGCTCTACCTACGTCCCCTTTTTGGTTATCTGGGAGTGACGTGCGGTGACACGCTGTCAAGATGGCGACGGCCGTCAAAAATGCTCTTCAGAAACCTATGGGTTACGTCATGGACACGGTCCATTATTTCACAGTCTATAATTGGAGCTAAACTTTGTGGGACAGTGGCCCTCTCCAGGACCGAATTTGCCCATGGAATTTCTATAAAACCCTCCTTTTAGAACAGTGTAAGTTATGTTCTTTATGCAAATATAAAACCCCAGCTGCACAAAATCTTACTCCACATAGCTGTATTTGAAAATTAAGCTTTCAGTTTTGGCATAAAATGATGAATTTAAAAATGATCATTTTTGTGATGTTTTTGTCATTGCTGTGATGTGCCTGGTTAGGACACACCTTTTGACTCATTCTGTGTTCATGAATGTTTTTGAATGCAGAGGAAAACGTGTGTAAGAAGTGTAATGTTGAGAACTGTATGAAATGCACCACAGCCTCCATTTGCACAGAGTGCTCTGAAGGCACACGGTAATATGTTTTTATTACATTTTTGAACGTACTGATATTTCAGTACTGAGACAATTTAGCCATTTTAGTTCAATGTAATGAAAGTTGACTGTCTCTCTCTCTTCGGCTCTTTCAGTCTGGTGGGCAACAGATGTCAGAAGAGTTGTGAGGTGGGCCATTACTACAGTGAGCCGGAGGACTCATGTGAGCCCTGCCACCCAGCCTGTGCTACATGTGCCGGTACAACCCACAGAAAGACACATCCTCAATGGCATCCCACCAAATGAATTGAGATTAACATGCCAGAGTCGAACCCTAGAAAAGAGGCTCTCAAACCTTTTGACCCCAAAGGCACCCATATTGTCCACAACAATATTCGAACACTTCATAGCTCTATTTTTGTTTTCAACATTTATTTTAAGCTAAGAGCACTCAACTTATTTAAAATAGCCAAAAAAATATTTCAAGTTTAAATTTCAAGATTCCATAGATTGTATTAGTTTTTATATTCTTCAGGGTTTCTAAACTTTTTAACCAATTAATTTACATGACTCTTCTCGTTGTTTGTGATTTACTGGATAAGAATTAAGGATTTTTTGTTTTACTCACAATATCTAATAAATACAATATTTTAGAGTTTAACATAAGTAGCAAAATATATGTTCGTTTTAAGATTTTTTTATTTTAATTGTATGATTTTTCTGATTTTTTTAGCATATTTTAATGCTTGTTTTGCTTTATTTTAAAAACGTTTAAGTCATCTTTTAGTCACAAGCCACCAAATGTTAAGTCACCAAATGTTATAACATAGTTCCATAGGATTATTATGATTATGAATAATTTACCCTTATAATTATGATAGAATATGTGATAGGATAGAGTCCATTGGTCCCTGGAGGTCTGCAATATATGTTAAACATATAGAATTTTCTTTTAAAATGTTCATGAGATTTTTAACTATTTAAATTGGCATTAAGTAATGATCCAATAAGCAGTACATGATGTGATGTTTCTCCAGTAGAATAGTTTCCTGAAAGATTTTTATTTAGGATTAGTGCCAATGTATGATATACATAATACACCAATCAGGCAGAACATTATGACCTAATTTTGTGTTGGTCTCACTTTTGCTGCCAAAACAGCCCTGAATCATCGAGGCATGGACTCCACTAGACCCCTGAAGGTGTGCTGTGGTATCTGGCACCAAGATGTTAATAGCAGATAATTTAAATCCTGTAAGTTTCGAAGTGGGGCCTCCATGGATCCGACTTGTTTATTCAGCATATCCCACAGATGATCGATTGGATTGAGATCTGGGGGTTGTGGAGGGCAAGTCCACATCTCAAACTCGTTATTGTGCTCCTCAAACCATTTCTGAACCATTTTTGCTTTGTGGCATGCCGCAATATTCTGCTGAAAAAGTCCACAGCCACCAATGGAATACCGTTTCCATGAAAGGGTGTACATGGTCTGCACCTTGGCCATCCACGTGATGTAAAATAAAACGTGATTCACCAGACCAGGCCACCTTCTTCCATTGCTCCGTGGTTCAGTTCTGATGCTCACATGTCCACTGTTGGTGCTTTCGGCAGTGGCCAGGGGTCAGAATGGGCACTTCAAAGCCTTCTCCACGTGTATCAATGAGCCTTGGCCACCCATGACCCTGACCACTGCAGACCGGGAACACCCCACAAACGCTTTAGTTTTAGAGATTCTGTGATCCAGTCATCTAGCCATCACTATTTGGCCCATGTCAAACTCGCTCAAATCCTTATGCTTGCTAATTTTTCCTGCTTCTAACACATCAACTTTTAAGACAAAATGTTCACTTGCTGTCTAATATATCCCACTCACTAACAGGTGCTGTGATGAAGAGATAATCAGTGTTATTCACTTCACCTGTCAGAGGTCATACTGTTATGCATGATCGGTGTATTCGCAATTACCAATTCTTTAGGGTTATGTGGAACTGTAGGGCATCATAAGATTTTGTCTTATTTTATTTTAACTAAAGGACTCTAATAATTAAACAAGGATAACAAATTCTAGTGTTTATTATTTATAATATCCATGTGATAATTACAATTTAAAATCTAACTGGAATCCTGTACAGGATCTTGTGACATTTTTTTTTTTAACTGATGTCAGTTTGTTTTTGTGTGGGTGTGATATTTTAGGGTCATGTCTTTGTACAGCTGCAGGTTTAGAGTCATGTAATCGCTGTGCTGAAGGCTACCTGATGGAGAACTGGAGATGTGTGTCCTCGTGCAGTCAAGGTTTCTACGCTGTACTACCGAACTCTGACAGCACTCAGAGCACCTGTAAGAGGTGTGTGTGCTACAACCTATCATCTTTTCAATATTTATCATCATCTTTTACAATTAGTTTGTGTATATGTGCAGGTGTGATGCGAGCTGTCTGGCTTGTGTCGGGCCGGGTAAAGGAAACTGCAGTCAGTGTGTAGATGGACACACTCTTCAGGACAGCGTGTGTGTTCTCAGCCACAACTGTGGTGATGGTAAGTTTTGATTGTTCTAACCAGAATATGCAACCTGTTGATGCAAAGTACGGTAAAGTTTTTGCACGATTTCAGATCATCATTGTAATGGATTTATGTTTGTGTTTAAAGGGGAATATCAGGATGAGAGTGGAGAATGTCAGTCATGTGATGTGTCCTGTTATAAATGTAAAGGTCCAAAGAGTGAGGACTGTCTCAGCTGCTCCAACACACTGTAAGAAACCATTTTTAACAGTTACTTCCCTGCTAAAAAGAAAGACTCCAATGCTGGCCTAAAGCATGAGATGCTGTTTGCCCCACCAGACTTTTTAGCTTTTTAACAATGAAAAGTTTGGAATGTTTTTTTTTTTTTTTTTTTTTTTTTTTGGAAATAGGTTTTTTTTTTTTTTCATCTAACATGCTCACCAAGGTTGCATTTATTTGCTCAAAATACAGTAAAAGAGTAAAATTGTAAAATACAATTGCAATAACTCTTTTCTATTTTAATGTACTTTAATATGTAATTTATTCCTACTTAGAATGTCAGCAGCCATTATGACATTCCTCCTCAGTGTCACATGATCCTAGAGAAATAAATCTAATCTGGTAATTTGATGTTTAAGAAAAAATTCTTATTATTATCAGTGTTTAAAATATACTATTGTTTGCTGCTTAATATTATTCAACAAGGTTGCATTAAACTGATCAAAAGTGACTAAAGACATTTAAATTGTTGCAAATTATTTATTTTTCAAATAAACACTGTTCTTTTGAACTTTCTATTCATAAAATAATCTTTTAAAAGTATCAAGGTTTCCACAAAAATATTAAGCAGCAGCAGCAATAGCACAAAATAAAAAAACATTTAAAAAGCCTTATATAGAAAATATTAAGAAGCCTTATTAATATTTGATTACTAATAATAATTAATAATATTTGAGCTTATCAGAATAATTTAACAAAATAAAGATCTTATGACATTGAAGACTGGAGTAATGGCTGCTTAAAATTGAGCTTTTTCAATCACAGGAATAAATGGCACTTTAAAATGTGTTCAAATATAAAACATTTTAAATTGCAATAATATTTTACAATGGGACCAGTAATAGACTTTTGTCCACTGAAGTGTACATTATATTTTAGTGAATTTTTCTGTAAAGAGCACATTCAGGGCTCGAATGTTTGGAGGTTTCACCAGGACAAAAGCAACTTCTTGGTTTTTAAAAACAGCTGACATTAAGGGTTAGCACTCTTATGAGAATATGATCATATTTGTAATTCTAATTTACATCAGATTCATTTTTAAATTGTTTGTTATAAATCAACCTCTCAGGAAAATGTTATGGGGTTAATAATCTAAAAATGACTTCCAAAACAGGGAATTGATTTCATAAATGTACACTGTAGAGGACACCGGACTTAAATCATGTTTATCAGGCATTTTTGAGACACAACATTTTTGTAATTTTTTTAACCCTTATTTAACCAGGGAAACCCTTTGAGAACAAATCTCTTTTGCGAGGGAGCCCTGGCCAAGACAGCCGCAATCAAAGTTCCACATAAAATACAAAAAATAAAAAATTCAATGAACATACAAGACATAATAAAGAAAAACAAAGAAGAAGAAAAAACAATAAAAAAAAACATAAAGTAAAAAATAAATGTAATGATGTAATGGTGTGGGGGATGTTTTCTTGGCACACTTAGTGCCAATTGGGCATCATTAAAATGCCACGGCCTACCTAATAATCCTCACCTAAAGGTTTATTAGGAACACCATACTAATACTGTTTGACCCAATTTCACCTTCAGAACTGTCTTAATTCTACATGGCATTGATTCAACAAGGTGCTGAAAGCATTCTTTAGAAATGTTGGCCCATATTGATAGGATAGCATCTTGCAGTTGATGGAGATTTGTGGGATGTACATCCAGGGTACGAAGCTCCTGTTCCACAACATCTCAAAGATGCTCTATTGGGTTGAGATCTGGTGACTGGGGGGGCCATTTTAGTACAGTGAACTCATTGTCATGTTCAAGAAACCAATTTGAAATGATTCAAGCTTTGTGACATTATCCTGCTGGAAGTAGCCATCAGAGGTAGCCTGACAAGCCAGACCCACATCAAGATGTTTGGTCTGGAAACTCACCATTAACAGGGCTCAATCCGAGGGGCGGGATAAATGGTTGTCTTTCAAACTCCCTCTGCACGGCGTGCACGCAATTGGATATCGCTACAACCAACCAGAGCAACGAAGGTGAAGCAGAGCTCGTTGACAGATTAAACTTTCGCCATATCCGGTCGGGAAATAGAAAAAAAAGAAGAAAAAAACTCAGAACACATCTTCCCTTAAGAATGACTTCAGTGCTGTTCTTTGTTCTTTTCTCAGAGAAAAGCTTAACTCAAAGTATTCCAGAGTCGCGCTCAAAGCTGATTCAAAAGACCGCCGTTCGCCAGTTTCTGTGTTTACTAGAAGCACGCAAGCGCAACTCTGCCATCATTATGTTAAGCCCAGCCCACAGACTCTATACACGATGTGATTGGCCCGACCAGAGTTTGTCATTTACAGCTCAGAAGGGTATTAAGAGTTACTAGACGATACTCGCGGCAAATTAGATTTGCTGCCACTAGGGTGCATCTAGATTTCTAGGCTACATCAGAGGATGAGTACATGGTGGTCATAAAGGGACGGACAATGGTTATTTCAGTCAAAGTTGCTCTTCTATCAGTTTGAATCATTCTCCTCTGCTCATTCTTCTCTGACCTCTAGCATCAACAAGGCATTTTCTTCCACAGGACTGCCGCATACTGGATTTTTTTCTCTTTTCACACCATTCTTTGTAAACCCTAGAAATGTTGGTGCGTGAAAATCCCAGTAACTGAGCAGACTGTAAAAAACTCGGACCGGCTCGTCTGGCACCAATAACCATGCCACACTCAACCTTGCTTAAATCACCTTTCTTTCCCATTCTGACATTCAGTCTGACAATTTACTTTATTATTATTATTTCTTTATTTTTTGTCCATTCGTATCTTATGCTCTAAACAATGTAATTACATGAAGAAAAATAAATAAATAAATAAATAAATATATATATGGGTCCCAGGAGGATATTTCTGTTTTTACTGTATTTTTTATCAAATAAATGCAGCTTTGGTGAACATAAGAGAATTCTTTCAAAAATAATACATATCGTAATTATTACAAATATTTATCTATATTTATATAAATAAAGAAGAAATATCTCATTACATAGGAATGTTGTTATTGTTACTTTTACAGGAGACATTCACAATAAATAAAAGGGAATTCAGGAGGGTCATAGGAGAGAAACTGTTGGTCAGTCATGCAATTACCAGTACAAACAAACGTCATGTTCTAAAAATGTACATTTCCCCTGTCCTGTTCTTGTAGCTGGCTGGATGAGGGGCGTTGTGTAGTCAGCTGCTCAAATGGGAAGTACCCATCCAGTGGACAGTGTCACATTTGTGACCACACCTGTGCCCAGTGCCTTGATGCTGGTCCTGCTAACTGTACCAGCTGTGATACAGGTAAGGCTTCATTTCTCATCTTAATCCAAATGGCTGCTGTCCCAAAAACTCAGAAATTACCACGTGCACAATCCAATTTATAAGAGCTCCAAAATGAACACTTACCAAGCACCAAATATTAGTAAAAATGGGCTGGCATTTGCTGTTCAGACTTGATCAAAGGTGCCCTAGAATGATTTGAAATAATATTTTAAATTGTTCTCTGATATCTAAATACAGGGTATATGGCTTATTTAAGTTCGAAAATTGTCCAAATACGGTTGTACAGGTCCATTTACAACCCTAGAATTTGTCCCTAGGATGTAATTCTCTGTTTTTGCCTTATTTGGAAGGGTCGCGAATATTAATGCGGAGTTC
Source organism: Pseudorasbora parva (assembly GCF_024679245.1). Taxonomy (NCBI): domain Eukaryota; kingdom Metazoa; phylum Chordata; class Actinopteri; order Cypriniformes; family Gobionidae; genus Pseudorasbora; species Pseudorasbora parva. The sequence goes on along the minus strand of NC_090174.1, from coordinate 14,826,451 downwards.
TGCTGTTTCAATGCACAGCTCAATGATAGCTAACACATATATACCATCCGTCATGACAATGATTTTACAATGATAGCTTCTTAACTTTGAATCACAAACTGAACTGGATAGTGGGTAAATATGTTGTTTGTATAGTAACGTTACAGTTTGACAGTAGAGTACTGATTTAAAAGTCAATTTATTTAGCCAAACAAAGTAATGTAGAAGCCACTCAAAATAGTCAGTGTCATGTTTACTACTCACCCGCTGCAAAATAATCATACTTCAGTTCTCAAAAATGTATATTTATTTAACAAATTGACTAAGCCTTGTCAAATGACTATCGTTTCAACTCAGATGGTGAAGGTGACGTTAGCTACAAGGATCGAGTGAGCGATCTGTAAGCAAATGAACAGTATTAGTAAACGTAGTTAGCTTCTGAGTTATGTGTTAATGATGAAATATTGGCTAATTTAGATTTCAATCCATCAAAAGGGATCGACATACGTATCTACTGTTGTATTTTATGACAACACTGGCAGGAAATAATATTAACCTTTGTCATTTGATAAACTGTTATGTGTGCTACTTGGAGTTTCCAATACTAGCATCTTGCGTTAGATCTAGACAACACAGGGGATATTATCGTAATGTTGTCTTATTAAGAAACTTTTAATTTAATCAGAAATGGGTTCGACAGTCAAGTGGATAAAATCACAACTTACTGCTTGCAGGAATACAGTTGGGATCGTCCCTTTCTTAAGTTTTAGATGCTGAGCGAATCCTGTTTGATATTGTCCCAGGTTAGAAAAACTCTCCGTGGTGAAATGGGCCGAGCAAACAAACAACTTTGAATTAAATTGTTGTGGTATCCGATTGTAAATAAACGTCAACCACGACTGTTGACATTTTTTATTTGTGGGAAGGCTATGAAAAGTCCTCACATCCCCTGCGCAGCCTGGAACATGACATTTGTGTCCATGATCTGCCGTTTTCGCTATCCTCAGGTGATGCTTGTTTATCTGCTGAACTGATGACTCAGCTACACAGTTCCACTTGACAATGAACATTGGCTGGCATGCAAAGGTTGGGGGCGTACATATTAAGGATCCCAGCGGTTTCATCACAGGTGGCGTTATGCTGAGAGTTTTTCAGTGGTATTTTTCACAAACAAGATTTACATATGAAGGAGGAGGCAAAGGTGTTTGAGACTCACTGTATGTGACGTCTGTGTACTGAACTCTTTTTATTTAACAATGGCAAGGTTAATTCAATTTTTCATTCTAGGGCACCTTCAAATTAAATCAGAGAGATGCAAATGGTTTAATGGTCCAGTGACTGTTCCAAATCATACAGAAAATGTTACCTTAGCTGATAATTGACCTTTAGCTAGAAAGATAATAAAGCATTTACTATAATGATCGAATACTCCATAATTTCAATCCTGGCTTAAAGCCACCAAAATAAAAACTGGAGAAACAACATCATGATCGTTGTTTTTTGACATGTGGTGAGAGACTGGTTAGTATATGAAGTTGTAAGTGACACAACTACCTGCACTATATGCTGCAAATGCACAAGCGTGAAATTTTTTTATGAACAATACTTTTATTTTCAATTCAGGCATGGCAAAAAAAAAAAAAAAAACAACTGTTCTTCATCTACAGCATGTGTCCCTGTGTGTATAGTAATTGTGTGTATGTGCTTGTATTATGTTTGTTGTAGATAAGTTTGGGGTGGACCGGTACCTGTATAATGGCGAGTGTGTGGATGCGTGTCCTCAGGCCCATTTCCACACAACATTAAATGCATGTGAGCCATGTCCTTCACACTGCAATCTCTGCTCCTCGGCCACACACTGCCTTAGGTGTGACAACTCCTTCTACATCAATGATGCTCTCTGTAATAAATTGGAGTGTGGAGAAGGTATGGCATATTGTACAGTTTTGTTAGAACACAAAAAAGAGATATTTAGCACAAGCTGCTCTTTTTTATACAATGTAATTTTAGGGTAAAATATTCCTTTACATATTAGTGATGCTAGGCTTTTGGGATTATTTCGCACTTTCAGGACAAACTTCAATCAGTGCAGTTAACTAGTTTGTGTGTGTTTTAGGGGAGGTGGAAGACCCAGAATATGATGACTGCATGGCATGTGAAGAGGGATGTAATAAGTGTGTTCTCTGTAAGTTCAGCAGTCTGTTTGTGCTTTAAGTATATATATATATATATATATATATATATATATATATATATATATATATATATATATATATATATATATATATATATATATATTTTGTAATCACTATGACAGTATTATATTAGTATGATCATACTTTTCCATGATCCGTTTTCTGTTGGAGCACATGGCTGACGTAAGTGGAGGATTTTTGCTGAGGTGCCCAGGGAATGATTGGGGGTTAGGTGCCTTGCTTAAGGGCTTACCTCATTGTGGGTAATGAGTGTTCATTCACTCCCTCCATCTACATTTCCTGCTGGTACTGAGACTTGAACCCATGACCTTTCGGTCTGACTCTTAAAAGGTGTCATGAACTGGCTTTTTTTATTTTTTTATACAGGGAGTGCAGAATTATTAGGCAAGTTGTATTTTTGAGGATTCATTTTATTATTGAACAACAACCATGTTCTCAATGAACACATAAAACTCATTAATATCAAAGCTGAATATTTTTGGAAGTTTTAGTTTTTAGTTTTAGCTATTTTAGGGGGATATCTGTGTGTGCAGGTGACTATTACTGTGCATAAATAATTATTAGGCAACTTAACAAAAAACTAATTTATGCCCATTTCAATTATTTATTTTTACCAGTGAAACCAATATAACATCTCAACATTCAAAAATATACATTTCTGACATTCAAAAACCAAACAAAAACAAATCAGTGGCCAATATAGCCACCTTTCTTTGCAAGGACACTCAAAAGCCTGCCATCCATGGATTCTGTCAGTGTTTTGATCTGTTCACCATCAACATTGCGTGCAGCAGCAACCACAGCCTCCCAGACACTGTTCAGAGAGGTGTACTGTTTTCCCTCCTTGAAAATCGCACATTTGATGATGGACCACAGGTTCTCAATGGGGTTCAGATCAGGTGAACAAGGAGGCCATATCATTAGATTTTCTTCTTTTATACCCTTTCTTGCCAGCCACGCTGTGGAGTACTTGGACGCGTGTGATGGAGCATTGTCCTGCATGAAAATCATGTTTTTCTTGAAGGATGCAGACTTCTTCCTGTACCACTGCTTGAAGAAGGTGTCTTCCAGAAACTGGCAGTAGGACTGGGAGTTGAGCTTGACTCCATCCTCAACCCGAAAAGGCCCCACAAGCTCATCTTTGATGATACCAGCCCAAACCAGTACTCCACCTCCCCCTTGCTGGCGTCTGAGTCTGACTGGAGCTCTCTGCCCTTTACCAATCCAACCACGGGCCCATCCATCTGGCCCATCAAGACTCACTCTCATTTCATCAGTCCATAAAACCTTAAAAAAATCAGTCTTGAGATATTTCTTGGCCCAGTCTTGACGTTTCAGCTTGTGTGTCTTGTTCAGTGGTGGTCGACTTTCTGCCTCTCTTGCCTTGGCCATGTCTCTGAGTATTGCACACCTTGTGCTTTTGGGCACTCCAGTGATGTTGCAGCTCTGAAATATGGCCAAACTGGTGGCAAGTGGCATCTTGGCAGCTGCACGCCTGACTTTTCTCAGTTCACGGGCAGTTATTTTGCGCCTTGGTTTTTCCACACGCTTCTTGCGACCCTGTTGACTATTTTGAATGAAACGCTTGATTGTTCGATGATCACGCTTCAGAAGCTTGGCTATTTTAAGACTGCTGCATCCCTCTGCACTCTCACTATTTTTGACTTTTCTGAGCCTGTCAAGTCCTTCTTTTGACCCATTTTGTCAAAGGAAAGGAAGTTGCCTAATAATTATGCACACCTGATATAGGGTGTTGATGTCATTAGACCACACCCCTTCTCATTACAGAGATGCACATCACCTAATATGCTTAATTGGTAGTAGGCTTTCCAGCCTAAACAGCTTGGAGTAAGACAACATGCATAACGAGGATAATGTGGTCAAAATACTCATTTGCCTAATAATTCTGCACTCCCTGTACTGTTGTCTGAGGTCAACTAATGACATTTATATGGTTTTTACATTCAAAAACATCCTAACTAAAAAGTGATAGGCTGTTTAATGGGCGTGCCGCACTGGAGACTTGGAAGTAAACGTCCCCGGCTAGGATTGGATAAGATTTGCATATTTAATGAGCTTCAGTTCCACTGTCAAATCTATCCCCCTGTCAGTTCACATGAGGGAGAGATTATTTTGAAAGCGGCAACTGCAAAGATTCTCTCGACCACAGGGCTAGTAAACGTCTTTATCAAGCAAACACAATGATTTTTTTCTCATCCACTCGCAAATGATTGGAATATTATTTCTGTATTAAATGTCCCGCAGGATTGGTCGATATAAGCACGAACCGCGCACGCACACACGCGCGCACACACACACACACGTGCTCAACCAGATCAAGAAAGAATTTCTGCAAACGGGCGTACATTTTGGTAGCCCATCTGGAAAACACACAGCCCCTGGACTACAATTACTACATAAAAAAAGACGTTTTACTCACATAAGTTTGTTGCACCATTCCTGTCGAAGCCAATATAGAAGGCACAACATTGTGTCTGCAAATCCAGCACTTGAGACTTGTTTACAAAAGATTCCGCAGTGAAATGAAGCAAACACACGTGGTCTTCCCACGTGAGCTGGAACTTCTTTAAAAATAAATGAAGTATCACACATTCCTAATATTATATTCCCAAGGAAGCTTATGCAGCGACTTTGTTCTTCCACAATATCTTGCTATCTTCTTCCACATTGTTATTGCTGCTGGCTAGTGATCCAAACAGCTACATGATTTGGTTGGTGGGTTTTATGAATTACACGTGCTGTAGAGGCATGTTTTGTTGCGCAATGACATAAGGATGAGGCACACCATTTTTTCTGGGCCTGGTGTCTACAAAAGCTTTTCTTTGACTAAAAAGGAAGTTCACTTTCAGTCGGTCACGTTCGACGTACGTCCCAATTCGTCGGTTCAGTTCCGACGTACGTCTCCGTTCCCTGAGGGTTACATATGTAACCGAGACGTTCCCTTTCAGTCGGTCACGTTCGACGGACGTCGGAACTGAACCGACGAATTGGGACGTACGTCTCCATTCCCTTCTTCAGGGAACGAGGGTTACATACGTAACCGTGATGTTTTCAGCTCTGAAACTTAGAGGATATTCTTATATTATCATGACCTATTACATATCAAAAGCTCAAGGGAAAGTTAATTTCTCAATTCATCATCCCTTTAACCACCACAATTGCCATGTGCTCTTCGAAATTTCAACCAACAAGTTTTAGAACATAATTGATTGATGTGGCAAATTGTTTTGACCACACTCTACCTTGAACAATATTAGTTGATCAGTTAGATGTTTCAGAATAATGTACTGTTCTTTCTACATTTTGCAGACAATCCCAAATACTGTCTATCCTGCATTGATGGATATTACAAGTAAGAAATGTGATGTAACAGAATTTTCTGCTGGCTTGATTGTGTATGTACAGATGTGTGCTGCTTTGTGACTGAAATGTTGTATGTGTTGCACAGGTTTGATGAGGGCTGCTATAAGAACTGTCCTGCTAAGTCATACACAGTGGAGGCGACCATGAGCTGTGTGTCCTGTGAGCATGACTGTGTCAGCTGTGATGAAGATGAGTGCTATTGGTGTGAAGCTGACCTCTTTCTGTCAGGTTAGACATCCATATGTATACATATGGCAGACTTAAAACGTTGCGTTGCATTATGGTATACATACGCTGAATCAAAGTTTATTCACTAGTTAAATGTCCCCTTAGATGGGAAGTGTGTGCAGGAATGTCCCGATGGTTTCTATGGTGATGAAGATTCTCAGGAGTGTGAGGAATGTCACTCGGACTGCAGTACATGCAGTGGGCCGGAGGACAGTGACTGTGACAGCTGCAGTGATGGACTGATGCTTGATAACGGAGCTTGTGTGCCTGTACAGGATGTCTGCCCTGAACAGACATACCTCACTGGTGAGAGCAACACTCCTGAGAGGGGAAAAAATTGCTAACACTTTAGAATACTGTTCCGTCATTAATGTATAATACCAACCCAGGCTCATTGGAAATATGTGACTCTGCCTACATTTTTGCAAAGCCCGAAATATGTACCTCTAGGTATGTTTACCTGCACTTCTTGACTTTTTGGGTAAAATGTCCACCGGAGGTGCTAAGTGGTAATATTTTTTTCTCCATTCCCAGACCGATCTCATGAAATGGCGTATGTATGATACGCCAATTCGTACGCCATTTTGGCACACTATCAAGACGCATAATCGCTTTTTAACCTACCTATCACACACACACACGCACACACACACACTGCCCCTAAACCTACCCATCACAAGAAACATTCTACATTTTTACATTTTCAAAAAAACAATTTAGTATGTTTATAAATCCATTTACCTTGTGGACACACACACACATATTCAGACACATTTTGTGTATAAACCTACCCATTTGTGTATTATAAACAGGATATAACAGGCAGATATGACTGCATGCATAATTTATTCAGAAAGTACAAATATCCCAAGTGTTCCGAGGCCAAACGATTGATTTGTGTACAGAAAATCCCCAAAAGCAATCAGTAACGTCGAGTCCATCCGCCGAATATTATTTTCAAATTTCAAAAATTGCCACCGGAAGAAACGTCAGGTCAGCTTTGACAGCATTGGCTGTCGTGTGTCTCGTGACCAATTGCGTCATTACGTCAGCTTTGATTGTAAAATGCCATTGGCCCTCCTGTTTCTCGTGACCGATCGCGTCATTCTAATCTTGCCCTGTGTATCATTTGAATTAAAAATATGAATGAACGAGTGCGTGTGTGTGTGTTCTGTTTGCAAAGGAGCGTGATCATTTCAATGACTAAAACATTAAGATCAACTCTGTTCTTCACATGAAGATATTGTATGACTTCAGAAGACTTGGAATGCAACATGAGTTAATACTTTTATACAGTTTTTTGGTCAGTTTTTGCAATAAATTCATGTGGCTTTACATTTATTTGCCTGTTACGTGTTTTATATTGTTGAGAGTTGGTAGGTTTAGGGTAGGAGTGGAGTTAGTTGCTCCAAAATATAAAATTAGGCTATTAGGCTAAATATTAGGCTATTAGGCTAAATATTAATTCTAATGAATATTCATTAAGGTTGGCGCGTGTATGTTTACTTGAAGTCATGATGTCATGTTGCGCATTTGGAATGGAGAAAAAATATTACCACTTAGTGCCTCCAGTGGACGTTTTACCCAAAAAGTGCAGGTAAACGTACCTGGAGGTACATATTTCGGGTGTTGCAAAAATGTAGGCAGAGTCACGTATTTCCAATGAGCCTGGGTTGTATAATTCACAGAAACAAATGAGCAACGCACTGTAAAAACTACTATTAACTAAAAAGAAATTAGCTATTCAACAACACATTTTTTCATACCTCCCAGATGACTACCAAGGACTACTATATACAGGTTTATAATTAACATGAATAAATTAATGTGTAATTAATTCTAAAGTGAGGATCATAGTAACCTACTAATAACTCAAATATTACAAATCCTTCAGAAGGAATGACTGATTATTTGGATCAATATTCTAAAGTGAAGATAACTCTTTAGCAATGGCTGAAATCATTGTAAACTTTTTTTAGTTTGTAAAGTATTGGATTGTAATGACTCGTGTCATTACATACATAACATTTTTTGTGAAATGCGCTTATTTATTTTAAGTTGAAAAAAGATTTAAAAAAAGGTATTAAATTAGAGCAAATGGAAATTGTCTGTTTATATTTGACTTTAAAGGGGGGGTGAAATGCTGTTTAATGCATACTGAGCTTTTTTCAGTGTTAAAGACTTGGATTCCCATCCTAAACATAGACAAAGTTTCAAAAACTAATGTTGGACGTTTGATGTAGTATTTCTGTGTCAAAAAATACTCCTTCCGGTTTCTCACAAGTTTCTGAGAGTTTTTTTCGAGTATGGGTCGGCTTGACATTGATAGAGCGGAAGGTCCTTGTATGGGCCGTATGGGCTTTTCTCCCGGTAGGGTGCGCGCGCGTGACTAGAGCGAGAGAGGAAATGCACGCCCATAAACACTCGCTCAGGTGCAGATCCACTCGTCCGTGAACACTTATGTCGTTATAGTCCGCACCGCGCTACACTTTATTCCTATGGTTGACATCAAGCGACTTCAACGCTTCAGCACAGCATTCCGGGAAGGCAGCGCTGCATTTGAACCGATTTGAACGCAGAAATGACGGGAAGCTTCACAACATCGCTTCAGTCGTGTCGCAAAGTGGATTTCCACGGTCACTGCTGTCACAGGACTTCACCAAATCATACCAAAGAAGTGTGTTTTTGACGGAGCGGCCCCAGCGATAAAGGTTCATGGTCGGTGAGTTAAACTGCTTCAAATGTCTATGCTGTTGGCTATCGTCGCGTGAGTAAACATCAGTAAACGACACGATTGCGTGTTTCGTCATTCAAATGCGCTAACAGTTACTCCATTGTTGTTCTATGTATAACATTACACTAGTCTGACATGCAAAACCGTTTTGCTTGCTACTGCTAAGGTTTAGTCGCATACAATAGTCCATAAACCAAATCATGTCCTCATAAACTGCGAGTAAAGACACACAAATTTTGAGAGGCCACTAAATATAGTACATACCACAGAGATGGACGTCCTGCTGTTGCTGTTTCTCCTGTTCAATTTATTTCAGCCTCCGAATTTGATTCTGGATCATATATGTATTAGCTGAATCTGATCGATAGCTATGGGTTTCTCCTCGCTTGAGGACGTCACCGCTTTGTGCGCGATCGTCATTCTTTAGCTCTGCCCACACGATACGCCTCCAGGCACTCGTTTTTTTTCCGGAAAGACTCGGTACAGCCTATATTTCTTTTATAAATATAATAAAACTAAAGACTTTTCGGAGATATGAAGGATGCAATACTACTCTATAGGTACTCAAGATTGACATGAGATTGACAGAAACTGATTGTTTCACCCCCGCCTTTAAGTTACATTATTCAAGTGATTGACTGCAAGTTGCTAGCACAGCAAAAGTAGAAACAAATTTACTAGACTGGCATTAGCAAAGTTATTGCTCATTGAACAAAGCAACATGCATCATGCATTATTAGTACACATGCAGTTATCCACAAGCTAAGATCTACTCGTCTGCCTAATGGTAATGGTCAAAACTTCAACATAGAGAAACTCTTTCAAATGTCAAGCATAACTGATCATTAAACATTTACATATGTTTCCCTTCACTCAAAAACACATACAATTACACTTAATTTCAATATTAATGCTCCATTTCCAGCCCTATGCAAAGCATGCTGGGAACTTACAATGTCTCTAAATTGAACTGCACAATTGAACTAATTCTCTTAAAATAATCAGGTGGCCTTTTTTTCCATTTTTTTATCAGTTCCTCAGTTCAAGCCACAACAATGTTAAAATTTCCTTAAAAGAAATTGGAAAACGTATCTCTTGTTTTTATGAAATGTTCTTAATATTTTCTATGCAACACTGCACGTTATTCTAAGTTCTTCAAAGCACAAGTTGGTTTACAATTAAAGAATAAAATCTTATTTGGGTTTCCTTAACTATGTACTTACATAAAAATAAGTACAATGTACTTTTTGTGTTCATATTGTATTGCACAACACTTTTGCTGATACTGAGGTGGGATACGGGTAAAGTTAGGGTCAGGTGTGGTGGTATGGGTATGTTTAAGGGAAGGGTGTGGTGTAAGGGAAAGGTCAACAGTGTAATTATTATAAATGTAACTACAGAAATGAATTACAGATGTAGTTACATGCAGATCATTTTTAAAATGTAAGTACAATGTAAAACATGAATGTACACTATTCATGTACACTTGCAATGGAAAGTCCATTGTATCAAATGATTAATTAAAATGTTTGTAGATAGTAGTTAAGGCTACCTAAGTGGGTCCCTTATTTGTAAAACATAACCCTTGTGAAACAAAAATGCACTTTATCATACTTAGTTATTATGGAAATGCACTTTAAAAGAAAATACTTCAGTGTGAACTAAATGTAATGTTTTTAAAGATTTTTAAATATTAATTATTATTTTATGCAAGTAGTTTTAAAAAATCTACTTAAAGTACACTATAAATGCACATACAATTAAGCACAATTCTTTTTCACAAGGTAAGGTTCTGTTTTAAAAATGATTGCTGGTTATAACTGCTCTCATCTCTCAGACGATGGGGAATGTGAGCCCTGTCACTCTTCATGCGAATCCTGCTGGGGGAGACTGAAGAATCAATGCAGCACATGTGTCAAAGGTACAACATGAACAACTCAATGAAAAAATATGATGATTAAAAAATCTTTGGTTTGGATAAAGGCTTGAATGAATGTAAATAGACTTTATGTATTTGTGTTTCAGGTCGATATCTGACTGCAGATAAGATATGTGTGGTACGATGCCCGACGGGCAGCTTTGGCAGTAAGGAAAGTGGGAAATGTGAGACTTGCCCACAAGGTTGTGCCCAGTGCCAGGATGAGCAGCTCTGTACACGCTGCCAGTCATCACGTAAAAGCCCTCTTTATTTGCAGACCGGCCAATGTGTGCGCAAGTGCACTAGGTTAGAACCATTTACAACACATTTACAGTATATAATACGGAGGTGAAAAGAGAACCTGAATACTATACAGATAACTTCAGCTTTATTACAAGTAACAAGTCACAAATAAAAGTACTTTAAGCAACAGACGTACGTAGGGCTGTGCAATATATCAAAATTTTTAAAAAAATATCGCAAATGTACATATCGTTATATGCATAATGATTTTAAAAGGTTACTTCAACATTGTGAAAAGTGTATTGGGCACAACTGTTACATATGTGACATCCTTGATGTTAAAAAGAATGATTAAAACAACTTGTTGCAGTCGGTTATGCTTTAAGTGAAGGATATCAGTTGGGGAAAGAAGACAAATGCGTATCAATAGTATCCGTGCATTAGCTCTTAAAGTGGCAGGCTGCTAATACTGTAAACCTGCCGCTGTCTGTCAAACAACAGAAGAACAAGAGAAAATCACTCCGTGCTCTCAGCTGAATAACTTTTGTAGCTTTATTATGTATCAGTGTATATTTAATTAATGTGAAGACTACTGTTTTTAGTTTTTAGATTTAATAAGGAAGATAAATTAAAATAGCAAAAAGAATTGTCCATCCCTAGTTCAGGAGTTTTTGTTTACCTAGATGTTCTTGATGTTGAGTTTTAGGTTGATATAACTATATATTACCAAGTCAAGCAAATAGTTTTTGGTATTGAAATATTTGCATTACATTTTTTGTTTGTTTACATTGATGTTAGAATTATATTGTCAGATTTATGACATACATTTTTGCTAAAACACTGCTGGTCACAGAAGTTGTAGTGATGCTTTCTTTTCCCAGAGAGAATGTGAAACACATAAATAATCTCATTCTCAGTTTTTAAATACTTTTTATTTAATAGATTTACAAACTAATAGCAATATCGTATCGCATCTCCCATTTTTCTTTAATATCGCACAGCCCTAGTCGTAAGTTTTACCTTGTTGTCGCCATCTCTTTTTAAACCCTGAAATTGCAGTTATTTGCGCAGTTACTTATGTGCGTTGTGCTTTGGGCATGGCTCCTCTGCATCAACGCACCAGTTGTCAATGATGAATGTCGTTTTGAACTTTCTGGATTACAAACCACCATCAAAATGACAAGTTTAATTACATTCCAGAAGTGGCCACAAATGATCCGCCACCTGCAGCATCCATACACGTGATATAGCCTATAAGTCCAGACTCCTTTATGTATACAGACATAAAGTAAGGAAGCAAAGACAAACAGCGGAACGCTCATATTTCCTATTTAAAGCTTTCAGTACCACTCAAATTATAACGCATTATTACAAGCTTACAGTTATTATTACAAGCTTGTCAAGCTTAATAAAGTAAGGGTTATCGTTGCGAATATTGGCTGGTTATGTACATGCTCAAAAACCTTTTTGGGATCATTATTTGTACTTGACTTTTACTGAATGTTGGCTCAAAGATGCACTAGTCTTCAACACCTAAGAGACATGGCAGTGAAAAACAAGAAACAGATGATTTGCGAGGAGAGCAATCACTTTATTTTCTAAAATGGAAATAAAACACCACAAAATTGCAATAAATGAAGTTAGTGTAACACAGTAGTGTTAATTCAAATCAATTACATTATTTACAATAATTACTTAAAACAAATTTACTGTATATAGCCCCCCCAAGATGGTACTCATATGAGAATATAACATAAAAATTATGCATCTTCACAAAAACTAAACTAGACAATTTAAGGCAGTTGTTTACAGACTGCTGGTACTTGATGTACTGTAGTAGCTATATTGCATATTAATATTTTATTAAATTACGTGCATGTCTGTATTTGTGTGTTCAGAGGGTACCCTGTGGGTCAGATGTGTAAGAGCTGCGCATCTGGCTGTATGTCCTGTGAGAAGAATGCAACACACTGTCTCACCTGTGAGGAGACGCTACTGCTCCACAAACATGAGTGTGTGGCGAGCTGTCCATCTGGACACACAGTGAGGAACGGGGAGTGTGTGAAGTGTCAAGAGAGCTGTGTTATTTGCTCTGAGGAAAACTGTACAGGTAAGAACAGATGTTGCTTGTTTTTTCGAAAGTGAATCCTACAATTATAGTAACAAATGTTATATAGATGTCACATTAGTCCTTTACACAGAACAAATATTTACAAGTTGAAGTTTCACTCATCATGATAATCAAACTGAATGTTTATCATGATGACCTTTAATTTAAATGAGAATTTTTATAAATTTGTAAAGCCTAAAATACGATCAGGAGAAGTAAAAAAATAAAATAAACGTCACTATAACTAACCATCTGAAAACACTTTTAGTTTTTTAGTTTTTTTTTTTTTTTTACAATTCCTTGAAAGTCAAAGTATTTTGCATTTGCAGGAGGGCAATCATAACACAATGAGGCTGTTAAAGTGGATTAGTGAGTAGGCTATAGCGTTCTAATTGCGTGGCATGCCGCACAATGGTCTCACAGCAAGGAGGTCCCGATTACGCATAGCCACTGTTTGGAGTTTGCATGTTCTCCCTGTGTCTGTGTGTGTCAGGTTCTTCCAAAAACTTTTCAGGAGGCATTCATAAAGTAAACAAAATATTGGTTTATTCAAGGGGGAAAAAACAAATAACTTATACAAGGGTCACGTCAAATTAAATAAATTACTAAATGAAAGGGTAAAGCAAAGTGAGCTCTGGGTCTCTGATGTTCTACGACCGGGATCCCTCACCAGAACTGACTCGCCATCGAAACCAAACAAATTTTCAAGAAATTAGACCAAACCATTGCATTACCCAGGGGTCTCACAAATGTCCCATCTCATGGTTCACATTTTGGAAAAAAATAATCACACAAATAAACTCCAGAAACATATGAAAACTCACATGCACCATAAAGTAATAATAAAAATAAATATACACAAAAATATATCCATTCTAATTAACAAGATTGCACACCAACTAAAACATTTCAGGTCTTTTATTGTTTTAATACTGATGATTTTGGCATACAGCTCATGAAAACCCCAAAAATTGGAAAAGTCTCAAAAAATTAGCATATTTCATCAGACCAATAAAAGAAACATTTTTTTAATACAAAAAAAGTCAACATTCAAATATTTATGTTCAGTTATGCACTCAATACTTGGTCCGGAATCCTTTTGCAGAAATGACTGCTTCAATGCGGCGTGGCATGGAGGCGATCAGCCTGTGGCACTGCTGAGGTGTTATGGAGGCCCAGGATGCTTCGATAGCGGCCTTAAGCTCATCCAGAGTGTTGGGTCTTGCGTCTCTCAACTTTCTCTTCCACAGATTCTCTATGGGGTTCAGGTCAGGACAGTTGGCAGGCCAATTGAGCACAGTAATACCATGGTCCGTAAACTTTACCAGTGGTTTTGGCACTGTGAGCAGGTGTCAGGTCGTGCTGAAAAACGAAATCTTCATCTCCATAAAGCTTTTCAGCAGATGGAAGCATAAAGTGCTCCAAAATCTCCTGATAGCTAGCTGCATTGACCCTGCCCTTGATAAAACACAGTGGACCAACACCAGCAGCTGACATGGCACCCCAGACCATCACTGACTGTGGGTACTTGACACTGGACTTCAGGCATTTTGGCATTTCCTTCTACCCAATTCTTCCTCCAGACTCTGGCACCTTGATTTCCGAATGACATGCAAAATTTGCTTTCATCCGAAAAAAGTACTTTGGACCACTGAGCAACAGTCCCGTGCTGCTTCTCTGTAGCCCAAAAGTGGCTTGACCTGGGAAATGCGGCACCTGTAGCCCATTTCCTGCACACGCCTGTGCATGTTGGCTCTGAATGTTTCTACTCCAGACTGCTTCCGCAGGTCCTCCAAGGTCTGGAATCGGTCCTACTCCACAATCTTCCTCAGCGTCCGGTCACCTCTTCCCGTTGTGCAGTGTTTTTTGCCACACTTTTTCCTTCCCACAGATTTCACAGAGGTGCCTTGATACAGCACTCTGGGAACAGCCTATTCGTTCAGAAATGTCTTTCTGTGTCTTACTCTCTCGCTTGAGGGTGTCAATGATGGCCTTCTGGACAGCAGTCAGGTCGGCAGTCTTACCCATGATTGCGGTTTTGAGTAATGAACCAGGCTGGGAGTTTTTAAAAGCCTCAGGAATCTTTTGCAGGTGTTTAGAGTTAATTAGTTGATTCAGATGATTTAGAGAACCAGCTCGTTTAGAGAACCTTTTCATGATATGCTAATTCTTTGAGAAAGGAATTTTGGGTTTTCATGAGCTGTATGCCAAAATCATCAGTATTAAAACAATAAAAGACGTGAAAAATTTCAGTTGGTGTGCAATGAATCTAAAATATATGAAAGTTTAATTTTTATCATTACATTATGGAAAATAATGAACTTTATCACAATATGCAAATTTTTGGAAAAGGACCTGTATATGTGTGGCCTTAGCCTTCACAGTGTGGGTTTCCTCTGGGTGTTCTGGTTCCCTCCTCAATCTAAAAAACATGAAGTATAGGTGAATTGGCGATGCTAAATTGTCCATAGTTGTGAGTGTGTGTGTCTTTAACCATGTAATCGACCTACCCCTCTCGCAAATCATAGACAGTCGGGATACAACTTCAATTTAGCATTTTTTTTAATTTTGGCACAATTTCATTCTCTATGTAGTGTTGATGTGGCATCTAATAAATTCACTTGTCATGTTTCATCATGATCAAGTGTAGAATTAGTCTGGCAGGTCACATCAGTCAAGCTTATATCAGCTGACTCTAAGCTGATCCACGTCTTTCAATGGGAATATGATGCCTATCACATCATCCATATATAAGATCTATCAGTATTATCAACAGCTTCATCACGTTGCTCAGGAGATGGTGGATCTGTGCCCAGACATGACCAGCGCATCCCCGTGTCTGCAGACACCGTGTCAACTAGTGTATTCTCTGAATTTGCCTCACTGACACGTCATCCTCAATAAACCCGTCTCCGGCTTGATGATTACGATCCTTCAAATATTCATATTTTTGTGTGATCGACGGGTCATCCTCAATAAACCCGTCTCTTTCATGAATTTTCGAATATTCCGATCTAATATGATTTCTAGCCTGTAAGGTTGCCAGAATAATAATCATACAGTGTTTGTTAATAGGCCAGAGGAGAACTGGCACCCCGACTGAGTCTGGTTTCTCCCAAGTTTTATTTTTCTCCATCATGCCCTGATGGAGTTTTGGTTCCTTGCCACTGTCGCCTTTGGCTTGGCTTGCTCAGTTGGGGACACTAAAATTTCGATCATCGAAGTTTTCAACCAAATATCTCCCCCAAAAAAAGATTGAATAAATTAACTGTATCAACTTTATCTGTGATCTGCCCACATTGACGCTATATGATACATTGAAATTAGCTGATGACATCACCGTTTTCTCCAGAACGACTGTACAGTCGAATCAAATTTTGTTGCAATATTTTCCTGTTTAACACTGTGTAGCTGCTTTTAAACAGTTGTCATTGTAAAAGCGCTATATAAATAAAGTTAACTTAACTAATTACCCTCCTCCATCCCCAGCTCCTCCTTTTGTTCAGTCAGAATTTGTCTGATTCCCCTTCGATTCAGACGAATTTCTTGATGTTGTATATTTAAATATTAATTGTATATGCAATAAATTTATATTGGTTCTGTTCTGTTCTGTTCTGTTCTGTTCTGTTCTGTTCTGTTCTGTTCTGTTCTGTTCTGTTCTGTTCTGTTCTGTTCTGTTCTGTTCTAATCTGGGGTTATCACTGCTCTCACTGCACGCCCAGAACAGAACCATACCGCCAATACAGACTGTATGCTAATTGTCAATAATCTTTGATATTAGTGGTCCTGACATAAATATGCTACAGCAAGCCCCATGTTAGATTGTCCCCCGCTCACCCCTATGTCTCACTATTATCTCTTTAAATTTTTTGTCATCTAACTCTAGAGTGTAAGGAAGACTTCTTTCTGCATGAGGGCCAGTGTATAGAGGTGTGTCCTGATGGATTTTTTGAGGACACGGATCAAGGGGCTTGTAAACATTGCCACATGGATTGTTCATTATGTGATGGACCTGAATCGACCAACTGTGATGCATGTTTCAACCGTGACAGCACACTACACAACGGAGCATGTCTACCCCCCTGTCCCTCACATACTTACAGAGAAAGCAGGTCCGGGGAGTGCATGGGTGAGACTACATTACGCTCCTTACTTTTAACACTGTAAAAAATCTATGTAAACCATAAAAGATTAAAAATCGTATGATTTTGGAACGGTAATTTCCAGTACCATATGTGGGGAAAAACTGTGAGACATTTCATATAATCTTACAGTAAAATATAATTTTACTGTAAATTAAAGTTAAATCCATAAAACGTATAATGTTTTATACTAAAAAGTTCTGATCTAAATTGTTATTATTTTAGTACAGAAAAATCAAGAAAGAAATAACACTTTCAAGTATTATGCTTAAAATGATGGTAACACTTTACAGTAAGGTCTCATTTTTTTTACATTATTAACAAACCTTGTTGTAAAGTGATACCAAAATAGGAACCACAAACAATTCAAATGAATTAAAATATAATTACAATTACGTTTTTTGTTCATGATGTTGATTAAAGGTCTTTGTCTCTGTTCTGCAGCCTGTGATAGTTCCTGTCTAACCTGTTCTGGTCCTCATGACACGTCCTGCACAAGCTGTTTTAAGGACCTGGCGATGGATGCCCATGGGCGCTGCACCACACCCACCAACTGCCCCTCACACTACTACAGCAACCAGGATGAAGAATGTCACTTGTGTCACAAGTTTTGCCATGAGTGCTCCGGCCCACATCCGGACCAGTGCCTCAGCTGCAACCAGAACCACTATTTTCTCAGTGAGTTCATGCAATCGAAGCATGTTACTCTCTTGATTCGCAGGTGGAAGATGACTTCAGTGCAAAGAAATCAGAGAAATGGAGAAAGTTGTATCATGAGTAGTCCCTTATATTTGAAATCAAATGCACTTTCTTTCTTTCTTTTTTTATAGGTTTTTTAGACTTTTTTTAGGAGTCCTAGGTCCATGTTACATTTATAATGTCATTTTAAACCTTCTAATTCACTGAACAATTTCCACACAATAAAATATTAAGCAGCACATCCGCTTTCAATTAATTTATAATAATGAAAATTATTATTCCTTGTGTTCCTTGTGTATCAAATCAGCATATTATAATTATTTCTGAAGAATAATGTGACATTGAAGACTGACATAATGATGCTCAGTTCAGCTTTGCCATCAAAGGAAGAAAAAAAACATAATAAAATATATTTTATTTATTTATAAAAATTGTGTGTAATATTTCAGTCTTCCTGATTAACTGTATTTTTGCGTTTATGAATTAATATATTATATAGTATATATTATATGAGTTTATTATTTATAAGTATTCATTTTGTCCAAATTTTCTGAATATTCAAATATATTTGTCACTTTTTCAAAATGTTTGTATTGTTATTAATGGTAATGTTACATTATTGCCAAGTTTAGGTTTAACTAAAATTACAAATGTAGACATTTTAGCTTAGTTTCTAGCCTTTTTGTATGAATATGTGCAGTAATTCTACAGGTTTGAATATGATAATAATTTCTTAGACCAAATATTTCACAAGTAGTAAACAAAGATCTTCATCCACAGATGGCAGCTGTTTGAATGTGTGTCCAGATGAATTCTTCAAAGGGGAAACACAGCACTGTGAACCCTGTCATCCTAACTGCTTCAACTGTATGGGGCGGCACAGCTACGAGTGCCTGAGCTGCAGAGATCACCTCTATAGAGACGTCAAAGAATGTGTGGACACATGCCGCTCTGGGTACCTACAATACTACCTGCATTTAGCTAATGTTGCTTTGTGATGCAGTGGTGAAAAAAAAAGACAGAAATATTCATCAGCTTCTGATAATCTATCAAATTAGTAGACCGCTGTACCAGTCTATTACTAAAATAATGTAAGACACATTACCCTGGCCGGTTAATTGGACAGTATTTTATCTTTTAATAGGTAACACATTTCTGTTTTTCAAATATTTTTGACTGAATCTTTCCAGTTACTATGCCTCAGCTGGCTCTAGGACATGTGAGCGGTGTGATGAGAGCTGCGGAGAGTGTCTACAGGCCGGATCCGAGGGGTGTATGAGCTGCAGAGAGGGGATGCTGTTTATCAGGAAACAGGGACGCTGTGTGTCCTCCTGTCCTGATGCGTACTACCACGACACACGTCACAAAACATGTGAGGCCTGCCACCCCACCTGCAGAACTTGCACAGGTAACTCTACACATCTTACAGATGTGACTAAATATTTCAGACAAACTAGAAGCCATATGGAGAAAAAAAAAATGTTGCACTTAAAGATGCATTGTGTCAATTTTAGCGGCATCTAGTGGTGAGGTTTAATATTATACACTGCACCTTTAATTGTACTGAAAGTACACCTGTAGTGTATGGAAAATCTATATATTTTTTAAAAACCTGTACTTGCAGATGATATAATATTAATCAAAGGCAACTTAAGTGTACTTAAAGTGAGTACACTTTCATGACTTTCTTAACACACAATTGCCCAAAGTACAATTTTATTAAATGCACTTTGTAATAATGTCTAATTAAAAGTTTATCTTCATTTTACTTCCCTCAGTTTTAAATAATTGTTTTAATAAACTTTAATTATTTTCCATAATGTTATGATAAAAATTAAACTTTCATTTATTTTAGATTAATTGCACACCAACTGAAATATTTCACGTCTTTTATTGTTTTAATACTGATGATTTTGGCATACAGCTCATGAAAACCCAAAATTCCTGTCTCAAAAAATTTGCATATTTCATCTGACCAAAAAAAGAAAAGTGTTTTTAATACAAAAAAAGTCAACATTCAAATAATTATGTTCAGTTATGCACTCAATACTTGGTCGGGAATCCTTTTGCAGAAATGACTGCTTCAATGCGGCTTGGCATGGAGGCGATCAGCCTGTGGCACTGCTGAGGTGTTATGGAGGCCCAGGATGCTTCGATAGCGGCCTTAAGCTCATCCAGAGTGTTGGGTCTTGCATCTCTCAACTTTCTCTTCACAATATCCCACAGATTCTCAATGGGGTTCAGGTCAGGAGAGTTGGCAGGACAATTGAGCACAGTAATACCATGGTCAGTAAACCATTTACCAGTGGTTTTGGCACTGTGAGCAGGTTCTTTCTGTGTCTTACCCGCTCGCTTGAGGGTGTCAGTGATGGCCTTCTGGACAGGGTCGGGTCGGGTCAGCAGTCTTACCCATGATTGCGGTTTTGAGTAATGAACTAGGCTGGGAGTTTTAAAAAGCCTCAGGAATCTTTTGCAGGTGTTTAGAGTTAATTAGTTGATTCAGATGATTAGGTTAATAGCTCGTTTAGAGAACCTTTTCATGATATGCTAATTTTTTGAGACAGGAATTTTGGGTTTTCATGAGCTGTATGCCAAAATCATCAGTATTAAAACAATAAAAGACGTGAAATATTTCAGTTGGAGAGCAATGAATCTAAAATACATGAAAGTTTAATTTTTATCATTACATTATGGAAAATAATGAACTTTATCACAATATGCCAATTTGAGAAGTGTGTGTGTGTGTGTGTGTGTGTATGTGTGTGTGTGTGTGTGTGTGTGTGTGTGTGTGTGTGTGTGTGTATATATATATATATATATATATATATATATATATATATATATATATATATATATATACATTTAAAGTATATAAATACAATATTCAGTATTCAAAAGTAGGGGAGAGTGGGGCACAACCTAACGCTTTTTGACCTTCACACATGTCTAGTACAATTATCCGGCTTTGTTTCTTATATTTAGCCATTAATTATTCAATCATTTAAACCTAAAATTCTAGGATGTCCTTTTGATTGACAGGTAAGAGTGTTGAGGATTGTGACTCGTGTCACCCAGGTTTTACACTCACAAATAGGGCTTGCGAGTCGCGCTGCGTCACAGGAAAATACGCTGAGTCTGAGGTAAACTTTTGTTCTAGTGCAGTCTAACACACATTCTACTTTAATATGTTAATGAATGTGGTCACCTGATAGCTCTTGTGATCTCTCTACAGGAGCAGGGCTATAACTGTGAATCATGTGATGAATCCTGTTTGGAATGCAAAGGTCCCGGGCCGTATAACTGCACCATCTGTCCAGCACAGTTCATCCTGACAGCAGCGGGGCGCTGTCTGCCCTGCTGCACCAACACAGAACAGGAAGACACAGACACAGTACAGCAAGAGTGCTGTAACTGCACTGAGACTAGAGGTATTTGGATCTAAAAGTGGCATTTCAAAAAATGACCTGTAATGAGAGGTTAATCAATGACATTAAAAACAACAACAAAGGCGCATAGGGCAAAATGTGCCTCTACCTACATTTTTGCAACTCTCCAAAAGCTTACCTATTAATATAGTTCACTGCAGTTTCAAACTAAAATGAACACTAGTGGCAGTAAAAATGCAATAACTTTTACTCCTTTTCATGCAAATGATATATGTATATATATATATATATATATATATATATATATATATATATATATATATATATATATATATATATATATATATATATATATGAAATATATATTGTGGAGCATATTAGTGATTAACAAAGACTTTGTTTTCCCTTCCTTGCACAATTACCTCAAATATTTTTTTACCATAGAGCATAATTTGTAAAATAATATATTTTGATATTTGCTTTTGTTAACATGATCGGTTAGGTTTAGGGTATAGGGTTTATAGGCCTTTATCAAAGTCTGCACACTGTCACTTCCTGCTGCGACTTGTATTTTTGCATTATTGTCACTGGAGGAGGAGGGCCATTTTTGAGAAGAAAATGTAACGAATTTAGTTTAAATGAACAGTAAACTTCAATATTTTAAACTATTTGTTTAGACTTACATGATACCCTGCTAAGTATGTTATCATTGTTTTTATTGCGTTATTAACATTATCTGAGAGATGCGATCATCCTTGTTGTTAGTGCTGCCATGAGATTAATGAGAGGCGCTCATCTCAAGTTACTGCCAGAGGAATCATATTTTATCAAATTTATAAAATATATTTATATTTATCATAATCATATATATTTGATTTTTTATTGTTATTTTTGCATTATATTACCACCCGTTATTGTCTACTATGAATAATCGCCTATGGGCTGGAACTATTCCTTTATTTAACCTCCAGCATTAACACCCCCTAAAAAAAAAAAACGTCTAGTTCCCTTTCGGGGAACTCGAGCTGCGTTGAAACGCTGTGAGAACGCCTCTGCGTTAATGCGTCGTGAAGCGCCTGTAGAACCATTCCATCGGAAAAAAGATCGATCGTCGGCGTGATGACGTCATCGACCGGAAGCTATAAAACGTCCGTGAAAACAAACAGGAACTAGCTTCTGAGCCTTCAGCAAGCGATCTGTGTGAACCTGTCTGTCTATTTGGTGTTTTTGTCTGTCTATTGAAGAGTTTTTCCACCCTTTTTGTTAAATATTTCATATATATTAACAAAACAAAGAGAAAATAAAATAGATAGAGAATTATGGCGAGTGAAAGCAGTTTTAAGAGTTGTGTTCATCCCTGCCCACGTTACATCACGAGTGGGGATACACACTCTCTTTGTGTAGCCTGCTTGGGAGCGCAGCATGCCCAGGCAGCCCTCGAGGGGGCTGCTTGCGAGCACTGTGAGCGTATGCCACTGAGAACGCTGCGCTCCCGCCGGGCACTCTTTGAGGAGGGTGCCTCGGCTCATGTTCCCCGCGGCTCTGGTCCCGCTGCCGCCGAGGCGGAGCGGAGGCTGCAGTCGTGGGGATCACAATTGGATGTTGCAGAGGGGTTAGAGACGGGCGCTGCCTTATCTCTGCCCTCACCTGCACCATCCAGCGGCTCTTCTCGGGGCATGGAAGCACGCATGGCGGTTTCTTCCCCCCCGAGAGAGTCGCCGGTGCTTCATCTGTCCAGCTCTGAGGAGGTGGACGTTGAAAGCATCGAGACTGAAGACTCGCCACTTCAGTCCCTTGCATGCGAGGAGCTCGTTGAGGTTCTGACGCGAGCGGTGGCCAGGCTTAACATCGACTGGCCAACCGAGAGATACGAGGCAGGAAGTAAACGTGCAAGTAAATTAGACGAGAGATTCCTGCCTTCTCGCGCTTCAGAGCCTCAGCGGCGGGGCTTGCCGTTCTTTCACGACTTGCACACTGAGGTGGCAAGATCGTGGAGGAGACCGGCATCATATCGTGTGTTCAGCCCGCAGACTTCGGTCTATAGTAACATCGCTGGGCTGAAACAGTATGGGTATGGGGCGATGCCAAAGGTTGAAGAGACGCTCGCGAGCCATCTCTCGCCTTCCTCGGCATCGTCCCTTAAAGCCCCGTCTTTGCCCACCAGATCTCTAAAAACAACGTCGGCGTTGGTGGGCAAAGCGTACTCGGCAGCGGGTCAGGCGGCTGCATGCCTGCACACTATGGCAATCGTGCAGGCATACCAGGCTGACCTGCTGAGGGATCTGGACAGTAGCGATGCAGTGGGGGGAGATATTATTACGGAACTTCGTTCTTCTGCCGATTTAGCTCTCCGGGCCACCAAAGAGACGGCCAGATGTGTGGGCCGCTCTATGGCAGCCCTGGTGGCCATGGAGAGGCACTTATGGTTGAACCCCACTGACATCAAAGAGAGGGAGAAAGCTTTTCTGCTAGATGCGCCGCTTTCTCCTGGAGGCCTCTTCGGTGACGCAGTCCATACTGTCACCGAGAGGTTCCAGGAGTCCAAAAAGCAAGCTGCGGCGCTCAAGCAGTTTCTCCCTCTCAGGGTCCAGGTCCCTGGGGCTGCTGCTGACATCAAGCAGCCCAAGCCGAGTACGAGCGCCTCGCACAGGGCAAAACAAAAACAGAGCGTCGCCACCCGAACTCCCCCTCAGCGCGGGGACGAGGGGCGGCGCTCTCAGACGAGGCCTTCGAGGTGCAGGGCTGATCTGAGGACAGTCCTGATCGCCAAGAAGGCCTCGTCGAAGCGTTCCTGACGCTAGAAGCGCCAGGACGCTGAGGGTGGTTCCCCCCGTAGGGAAACGGTGTTTACCCCTGCCTACGGTACCCGTTTTCCCTGCGGCACCCTTTGGGGGCCGCGCTGCCAACCCCGCCGCAATGCCGGGGCGCAGTCGGTCTCCGCGGGCCACCTGAGGGTGGGCCGCCCCCTCCTCGGAGGGCAGGAGAAACAAAGGGACGCTGAGGGTAGTCCCCTCCGAAGGGAAACGGTGTTTACCTCTGCCTACGGTACCCGTTGTCCTGCAGCGCCCTCTAGGGGCCGCGCGGCCAACCCCGCCACAATGACGGGGCGCAGGCGGTCCCCGCGGGCCACTCGAGGGTGGTCCGCTCCCCCTTCGGGGGGCTCCCGAGCAGTCAAGTCAGTCGTTCCCTGCCGGTCCGCCGCTTCAGGGCACTGTGCTTGTTGCTCAAAGTACACCAGAGGCCAGCCTCGAGAGGCTGGTTCCCTTAGTAGATTCTCTAGACGAGTGGAAACGTCAATCGAATATATCTCATTGGGTCCTGCAGCGGTGTCCTACCTACAGAGGTGGGCCCGGAGCAGGCTCTGGTAATGGTACAGGAAGTACAGACACTCCTGCAAAAAGGGGCTATAGAGAGGGTTTCCCCTCCCAGCAGGGAGTCTGGGTTTTACAGCCGTTACTTCATCGTGCCGAAGAAGGATGGGGCTTATGCCCGACATTAGCTTCCTTTCGGTCTAGCACTGTCACCCCGCACATTTACCAAGTGTGTGGATGCAGAACTGGCGCCGTTGCGTCTACAGGGCATCCGCATACTGAGGTATATCGACGACTGGCTGATTCTAGCGAATACAGAGCAGATGGCGGTTCAGCATCGAGATGCTGTTCTCGCGCATATGTCGAAGTTGGGGTTGAGGCTGAACGCCAAGAAGAGTGTGCTTTCTCCGGCTTAGAGAACCACTTTTCTAGGTGTGAACTGGGACTCGGTAATAATGCGGGCGCAATTATCGTCAACACGCATAGCATCGATCCTGGCAGCAGTCAAAGAACAGAAGCTAGGCCGGGCCGTCACTGTGAAACAGTTCCAGAAACTGTTAGGTCTCATGGCAGCAGCGTCCAATGTAATACCTCTTGGCCTACTGTACATGAGGCCACTGCAGTGGTGGCTCAAAACAAAGGGATTCTCCCCGAGGGGAAATCCGCTCCGCACGATCACAGTCACGCGGCGATGCCTACGTGCTCTGGTCATGTGGGAAAACCCGGGGTTTCTATCTCAGGGTCCCGTGTTAGGGGCTCATGTTCGTCGCGTAACGCTAACGACAGATGCCTCTCTCACGGGCTGGGGGGGCGACCATGAGTGGTCGCTCATCCCAGGGTCTATGGCAGGAACATCAGCGGCACTGGCACGTAAATCGGCTAGAGATGCTCGCAGTGTTTCTTGCATTGAAACAGTTCCTGCCCGACCTCAGGGGCCACCATGTGCAGACAACACATCGGTGGTCATCTATATAAATCACTAGGGGGGTCTGAGGTCCCGTCCGTTGGACAAATTGGCACATCGGATCCTCCTGTGGGCCCAAGGGAAATAGCTGTCAGTCAGAGCAGTATATATCCCGGGGGTCCTGAATCAAGAAGCAGACAGCCTGTCGAGGCAGGGGCCAAGGCCCGGGGAATGGAGACTCCACCCAGAAGTGGTGGAGCTCCTATGGAAGGTATATGGGAGCTATTTGCTTCTGCGGAGAGTTCTCACTGCCCGCAGTGGTTTCTCTGACCCATCCAGCCCCGCTGGGGTTGGATGCCACGGTACAGGGGTGGCCGAGGCCACCTCTGTACGCCTTCCCCCCGATTGTCTTGCTTCCAGGAGTTCTGGAGAGGGTACGCCGGGACGGGGCCCAGGTACTTCTAGTGGCTCCGTACTGGCCGACCCGAGTATGGTTTTCGGACCTGATATCTTTCCTGGAAGGCTCTCCGATGGAGATTCCGACCAGGAGGGATCTACTCTCTCAGGCGGGCGGGAGATTCCTGCACCCACGCCCAGAGATGTGGAAACTGTGGGCCTGGCCTCTGAGGGGGCTAGGCTCATAGAGGAAGGTCTCTCGGCCGAGGTCGTAGAGACCATCCTTCACTCCAGAGCTCCGTCTACGAGGAAACTGTACGCTCTGAAAGGGAAACTTTTCTCAGCATGGTGCGGAGAACGCCAATGGGACCCAGTTAACTGCCCAGTTGGTACAGTGCTGGAGTTTCTGCAGGCAAGGTTCTCGGCAGGGTTGACCCCCTCCACAATAAAGGCGTACGTGGCGGCCTTGGGTGCCTTCCACGTCCCTTTGGGTGGAGTGTCTTGGGAAGACACCCTCTGATTACACGTTTCCTCCGTGGCACTTTAAGGTTGAGGCCTGTTATGCACTCGAGGGTCCCAGCATGGGACTTAGCCTGTGTTTTGCGGGGCTTGTCCGAGCCTCCGTTTGAACCCTTGGAGGAGGTGTCGGATAAGTTCCTCACCTCAGGACTATATTCCTTTTGGCTATTTCATCTCTCAAAATAATAAGAGATATTCAGTCCCTGTCTGTAGGGCCCTCATGTCTAGAGTTTGCGCCGGGGATTTCTACATCCCAGGCCGGGTTATGTCCCCAAGGTTCCTACGAGCCCACGGGGCCCCATTACTCTTCAAGCATTCTGTCCTCCTCCTTTCACGACGTCAGACCAGGAAGGATTAATCTGCTGTGCCCTGTTAGAGCACTAGATACTATGTCCACAGAGCTGCCCTGTGGAGGAAAACTGATCAGCGGTTTGTCTGTTTCGGGCCCCCTAGAAGGGGCCCCAGTATCTAAGCAGAGGATGAGCAAGTGGGTGGTCGAGGCCATCTCACTTGCTTATGAGGCGGCCGGGCACCAGTCTCCTCTGGCTGTCCGGGCGCATTCAACCAGGGGTATGGCTGCTTCTAAAGCACTTTTGTCGGGGGCTTCCCTCCACGATATTTGTAACGCTGCCGGATGGTCGTCTCCTTTAACCTTCGTCAGGTTCTACGAACTAGACCTGGCATCTACTGTTGGGGCACAGGTACTCTCGTAACCGTGTGCGCTTCGGCTTCACACATACGAGACACTTGGTCCTATGGCGTTGTGGGTATAAGCGTTCTCACAGCGTTTCGACGCAGCTCGAGTTCCCCGAAAGGGAACGTCTCAGGTTACGTATGTAACCCTAGTTCCCTGAGGGAACGAGACGCTGCGTCGCTTTGCCATACTCCCGGCGTGTCCGTGATCACTTACTTCAGGCTTTATCAGAAGTTAGTTCCTGTTTGTTTTCACGGACGTTTTATAGCTTCCGGTCGATGACGTCATCACGCCGACGATCAATCTTTTTTCCGATGGAATGGTTCTACAGGCGCTTCACGACGCATTAACGCAGAGGCGTTCTCACAGCGTTTCGACGCAGTGTCTCGTTCCCTCAGGGAACTAGGGTTACATACGTAACCTGAGACGATTTTTTTTTAAAATTATAAATTCATTTTTGAAAGTGTATAACTCTGATCCCTGTGTGCTCTAGCACCATGCAGACAGTTTTGGCTGTTTCCAGATGGCAGCAAACACTGGAAAAAAAAATTTGTAAAAAAAATAAAATATTTTGTCTGTCATGTTGTATGCAAGATTTATTCAAATGGGCCTGAATGGAAGAATATGACATTTTATTATGTAATTTCTATCTACCTAAATCTCTTCAATATACAAATCTTCCCATATACAGAAAAGTACTAACAAATGCAATATCCCAGTTTCACAAAATATTTTTTTCCAGAATTTTAAGATAGAAACAACCAAAATTAGGGTGCTAGAGCACATCATATGTTGAGATTATACACTTTCAAAGATGATTTTATAACCTAAAAAAAATTAAATGAATTTATAATCAAAAACTTATTGGAGGTACAGCTCAGACAACATACTTAAATGTTTATGTCTTTTAGCAGTGTTTTATGTAGCTTCAAAGAGTTTCCACAAATGGTCCCAGGGTAATTTATTGTAAATAGCCTAAGTTTACTTTGCCAAAAACAATTTTTTAAACATCTCCAGAAATTAGACATTCTAACCTTAAATGGTACCACATGAGGTCAGAGCTCCTCCACAGACAAGTATATACTTGATTATGTAATTTCTTATCAAGGTCCTTGAAGTTTAATAGGTTAAATAACCTAAATGTGATCAAATTATTGGTCATAAAGTGAGTGCATGAAATTTTTGTTATATAAGTTTTCCCCAAATCTTTCATTTAATGCACCCCCCCCAAAAAAAAAACTCTTTATTCATAATTGATTTTAAGATGTTGATACGCATTTCTGCAATAAAATTAGGTGATCAGAATCTGAACTATTGCAAATACACATACAGTGGCTTGAGCACTCATCACGCAAAATATGTGTCTGAATATTATGACACCTTTTTTCTTTGTTTCAATATATGCAATTAATGATAGTAAACTGAGGTTGGTGTCTTTAGAATAAGTTCCTGTGCTGAATTTTACATAAATAAATATTGTAAGTCTTGATTAATTTGTTAAAAACAATCTTTTTACTCTGTTGAAGATGAGTGTGTCATTCGTAACCCTGAGATAGACGAGTACACAGGAAATCTGCCAGTCTTCATCACCACCTCCATCCTGCTTGTCTTTGCCTCGATCGCTGTAGTCATCCTGATTAAGCGTTCCCTTTCCAAAGGACCCATGCCAGATACCGCTGTCCCACGTGGGTATGAAAAACTGGGCCACGGTGGCGCTAGAGACAGCTTCTACAGAGGAACATCATCATCCACCTCCGCCTATGGTGGTCAAGCAAGCTCTAGTTCTGGACTTTTCCGTGAGTCACAGCTAGTGGACCTTGGCGATCAGAAGGGGGGTCAGGATGATGACGATGAAGACGATGAAGATGAAGATATCGTGTACATGGGGCAGGACGGCACTGTGTATCGCAAATTCAGATACGGGCAACTGGGAGACGAGCAAGAGGATGAGTTAGAATATGATGATGAGAGCTACAATTACCGATAACACCTTCATCTGTTTAAACAGAAATATATCCTGCAGGGTTACTAAAATTGTCACTTAGAATGCAAAAACAACATTGTGTTTGAAAATTATATTTAAAAAAAAAAGTTCTGCAGAGTTCAGCAAAGTTCTGAACTCATATGTGAATAGTAATGTATTGTGTAGGATGATATAGTGACAATCACAAATTGTAGTGTAAGATATTGCTGTAGTTGGACCTCTCAGCGTGTTTTTTTCGACCTCTTTTATTTTTCATCTTTTATGAAGACAGCTGCCAGTTGTTGTTTGTTTTTGTTTTTTTGCTTGTTTGTTTGTTTGTTTGTTCTGCCGGTGTGACTGATTTTTTTTTTGGGGGGGGGGGATGTGTGCATTATGTCAGCAGAGCTTTTCCTAGTAGCAGAAGTACAAATGAGCAGTTTTTTTCACTTTTATGACTTTAATCTGGTCTCTCTTTTTTTGTTGTTGTTGTGAAAGTGTGTCAATTGTAAATTTTAATAAAAATATAACAATGTCATGTGTTAAATTCATATTCCAAGTATAGTCAGTAGTTTTTGACCTACTATATTAATTATCCAAATTTGATTCTACTTCTGCACTAAGATGTTTGAGTTTCTCTCCAGTTACATTTGTGTCTTCATCAAAATAAGGATAATAGGGAACTATTAAAAAAATGATTGAATCAAATTTTATGATGCATTGCATCATTAACTAATCAAAACAAATTAGAGGAAATAATTATGTTTGTATGTGATTGACAAATTGCAGTGTAAGGACTAAGGAAAAAACAATTCCGTAGAAAAACTTGTAGTGGTAATTTTCTGCCACAACATTATTGTCACAATGCAAGATAAGGAAGAAGATGAAGTATAAGTGTAGCGGATCTAATTGCAGCGATACTGAACTAAACAAAAGAGAACAATCTACGAACAAAATAATGGCAACTTAACAGTGTGCAAAGTACAGTCAACTTCAGACTAAAAACAACGGAAACTGAGGACACAGAGTAAAGTAAAGATTTAGATTAGGAACAGGCATGTGAAATCAATTAAACAATGAATGACCTCAACAACCAATAAAAACATACTTACCAATAACCAAGGAAACAAACTAAAAGTCAAATGCTGCTTCCGAAATCGCATACTTCCCTATATATACTGTAGTATGTGAACAGAGTAGTAGGCCTATGTTTGAATTCATAGTATTTGAAAAGGCGGAGTCCGATGGACAAAGAGACCAGGCGACACTGGACAGGGCAAGGAACTTAGGCAAAGCCGGTGGGAGTGAGGACCAAGACAGAGGAAAGGAGGAGTCTGACAGAGCCAACGGGGTGGAGGAACAAGTCACAGAAATATGCCACAGAGGCAGTGGGAGACTTTACCAAGGTGGAGCAGAGGGAGCGAGGATGGCTCAGTCTCCGTTGTAGGCATTCGCTCTGGCTCAGGGTCAGTGGCGGGCATATGCTCTAGCTCTGGGTCTACAGCGAGCTCAGGCTCATTCTCAACAGTGTGCACAAAGGATCATCCTCTCTTACCAATGGTGAAGGGGATCTATTTTGAAGAAGAACCTAGGCCATAAACTCCATAAATGTCCCATGACCATCTCATAAGCAGGCAAGCCTTTAGCTGGGCATTTAGTTATGCCCAGAAGAACACACAGTAGTTTAAGAGATGGACCAGATCTTTAAAAAAAAAAAACTCCTTGCGGGAGTGATCCCCATTAGAAAGGATGTGGATCGGTATCGCAAAACAACAACTGAATGTGAAACTTATACGTTTACACACATTCCCTTAAACCCTACATTTATTTGGTTTAACACCATCTTCCTATTACAGTTTTTTTTATTGCTTATACACTAAAATTAAAAGTAGTAGACTATTAGCAAAACCTTACACTCAAGAAGCAAACATCAGCCCATATTTGCACAACTATAACCACATTGTCAACCTCACACTTGTTGCAAAACTCTACACACAGTGATTTGCAAAACACTAAACACACTTAACATACGTTACACACAAAAATCTATCATGAAGTCACTTCCTTGCAATACCAAGACTATGAAATTACCACACCGTCCAACCAATTGGTTCAGCACAGTCATCAGGTGTGCAAACACTAGTTTTTGTAAAGACTAGCAATTGTAGACACACCAATCAGGTGTATAAGCACTATAAAAAGCAGCAGGTGAGTTCATCGGTCTTCAAGCACAATGGAAAGAGTCAGAGAAAGAGTAAAGCGAGGAGGCCTGTGACCAGATGGAGGTAGCAGCAATGCAATGATGGATTCCTCATTCAAGACGTTTCTTTCCAAGGTGTCTTGCTAATGACAACATTGCCAGCAAAGTTACAGTTTTTGCCCATTGCTTGAAACAGTTTTGCATAACTTCACTCATTGTGCCAAAACTCTACACACAAGTAAACATGACACAGCACTGGGAAATATACCATTCACATCTGTGTCAAATTGAAACTCTACTATCAAAACCTAAACTCTGCTATCAAAACCTAACATTCCTTTGTCAAAATGTAACTCTGATGAAAAAATGTACACACTTGCATCATATGAATACACTTTCAGATCAGGGGGAACACACTACTCTACTTTATATAAAGCACTGTAGTCTTTAATGTTCACTGTTTTTATTCAGTTCATCAGTTAGCATTCTGTGAAGCAATGCAACACTTACAGTTTCTGTTCTTTTTTTCCAACAAAGGTTTTCACAACAACCAAAAATGAAAGTACTGTTACAAATGACATAATACTGTACATCACAGTACTATACTTCACACTACAGTACAATCCTGAACACGTGTTGCATTAGGAACTCTGCAGTCTGGCTTGCTGTGGGAAGTTTGGGTAATGGCAGGAGGTGACAAGCTTTAGAAAATCTATCCACCACCACAAGAATGACTGTATTACCTTCGGATTTCGGTAGCCCTGTGATATAGTCTAGAGATATGTGTGAACAAGGATGTTTAGGGATAGGTAGAGGATGCAGTAGCCCTTGAGGGTGGGTTCTAGGGTCCTTGTTCTGGGCACACACAGTACAAGCGTTAACAAAATACCGGATGTCTTTTTGCAACTTTAGCCACCAAAACCTTCTCCGGATGAGCTTGCAAGTTCTAGAGGCTCCAGGATGACCAGAGGGGAGGGAATCATGTGCCCACTGTAACACATCAGAGCGTAGTCGTTTAGGTACAAAGAGAGTTCCTGGTGGACCATTACCTGAAACCAACTGTTTCTGTTGGGCCTTCTTAATTTCAGCCTCAATGACCCACTGGATAGCTGCCACTATTCTGGAGGTAGGTAGGATGGGTTCCAGTCTGGACTCCTCCTCTGGGGAATCAAACTGCCTTGACAGTGCATCTGGTTTTGAATTCTTGGAACCTGGGCGGTAAGAAAGAACAAAGTCAAACCAGTTAAAAAGCAGAGCCCAACGTGCCTGGCGGGAATTCATTCTCTTGGCCTCCCGAATACAGGTAAGGTTTCTATGGTCTGTCCAGATGAGGAATGGATGCTTGGCCCCCTCCAACCAATGCCTCCACTCCTCCAGTGCCACCTTTACTGCCAAAAGCTCCCGGTTTCCAATGTCATAGTTCCTCTCTGCTGCAGTAAGTCGACGAGACAGGTAAGCACATGGGTGAAGCCTGTTGTCGATTCTGGCTCTTTGGGATAAGACTGCCCCTACACCCACATCTGAAGCATCCACCTCCACCACAAAGGGCAACTCTGGATCTGGAAGGGTTAAGATGGGAGCAGACGTAAAGAGTTGTCTCAGCTTGTTAAACGCTTGGTTGGCCTTCTCAGTCCATGTGAATGGCTGGGCATACTTCTTGGTCAGTGCGGAAAGAGGTTCTGCAACAGAGCTAATGTTTTTTATAAATCTCCTATAAAAATGAGCAAACTCAAGAAAGCGTTGTACCTGCTTCACAGAACATGGCTGAGACCATTCCTGCACTGCATGAACCTTGCCAGGATCCATCTGGAGACTGCCCTTGGAAACGATGAAGCCAAGAAATGGGACTGAAGACACATGGAACTCACTCTTCTCAAGCTTGACGAAAAGGCTGTGTTTAAGTAACTGGGACAGGACCTGTCAAACATGTTGAACGTGTTCCTTATAGTTACTTGAGAAAATCAGAATATCGTCAAGGTAGACAAAAACACACTTGTTCAGCATCTCCTGTAGGGCATCATTTATGAACGTCTGGAAGACAGCTGGGGCATTGACCAGGCCAAAGGACATTACCTGGTACTCATAATGGCCCGTCGGGGTGTTGAAGGCCGTCTTCCATTCGTCACCTTCTCGAATCCTTACAAGATGGTAGGCATTTCGGAGATCTAACTTCGAGAAAATGTTGGCACCCTGCAGGAGTTCAAAAGCGGTAGTCATCAGGGGCAGGGGGTAACGTTTCTTAATGGTGATGCTGTTAAGAACTCTGTAATCGATGCAGGGCCTGAGGTCACCATCCTTCTTCTCAACAAAAAAAACCTGCTCCAGCAGGTGAGGTCAAAGGACGAATGAAACCATTATCCAAGGCTTCCTTAAGGTACTTATTCAAAGCACCCCTCACAGGGGCAGAGAGAGAGTAAAGTCTAACCTGTGGTGGGCATGCTCCAGGAACCAAGTCTATAGCACAATCATATGGTATGTGCAGAGGAAGGGAGGTGGCTCGGGACTTGCTGAAGACTTCACTGAAATCAGCATACTCTGGAGGAACTCTGGACAGTTCAGGGAGAGACATAGGAGGCACAGTACTACAAGTTTTTGTAATAGGAAGCTTTACCACCTCTGTGGGCTGGGGAGCTTGAGACGACTCAGGATGAAGGACATGGAAACTTGTGGTGGCAGACTTGAGCAGAGGAACAGGTAGCCCTTGAGTGTTAGATATGTCAGACTTGATATTGGCAGGCCTCCTGGAGAGTGTTGACAAAGGCCCCGAGAATGCCTCCATTATCTCAGGAGAATAGCAAAAAGAAAGAGCAGAAATACAACAGTTAGTTCCCCAACCTTTAACTATACCTCTGGACCAGTCAAAATGTGGGTTGTGACAAGTTAACCATGGGAATCCAAGAACTAAGAGGATTTCTGGTGACTGGATCAGAAAAAAATTGCATTAGTTTCTTATGACCCCCAATCTCAAACTGAGGGAATGAAGTGCAGTGGCTGACCTGTCCCGACCCCCAAGGTTGGCCGTCTAGCGCCGTAATGGTTAGAGGTTTCCAGAGGAGCACCGATGGAATGCCCAAGCACTTGGCTACATCTAGATCCAAAAAGTTCCCAGCAGCCCCAGAATCAATGAAAGCACCAAGATGGTGATGCTGGTGGTTGTGGACGATGGTGACTTGAACCGTGACCCCGGAGGTTGTAGGATGGGGGAAGATATCTACTCTCGCTCCAGTTCCCCCTTTCCTAGACGAGAACTGGCTTTTCCCGACAATTCAGGGCAGTTGGATCGGAAATGGCCAGACTTCCCACAGTACAGACAGCGTCGTTCCCTCATCCGGCGATCCCTTTCTGTCTGAGTTAATTTAATTCTACCAAGCTGCATTGGTTCCTCCAGATCATTGGGTTTCCAGGGAGGTTCAACAGTATTGGAGGATTCCTGAGGACGATACAAACCAGCCTCCCAACGTCGTTCCTGTTGTCGTTCTCGGAGACGATGATCTACTCGGATGGCTACATCGATGAGGGATTCCAAATCAGGAGAAGGGTCTCTAAATGCCAACTCATCCTTGAGGTCAGAAGACAAGGCTTGGTGGAACGTGGCCTTCAAGGATCGCTGGTCCCATCCACTCTATGAAGCCAGGGTACGAAACTCAATGGCAAACTACGCCACACTCTGAGTGCCCTGAGAGAGTTGAAGCAAACGGTAGTCCACATCTCCTGTGCTTGCCGGATGGTGGAAGACCCTCCTCTATTCAGTAATGAAGTTGCTGCTGTTTGCAGTTAATGGTGACCGTTGATCCCACAAAGTTGAGGCCCAGTCTAATGCCTTGCCAGTGAGAAGGGTGATGATGTAAGCTACCTTGCTGCTCTCTGTGGGGAAGCTTCCAGGTTGCAGTTGAAATACTAGGGTGCACTGGGTGACAAAGCCACGGCATTTCTCAGGACTGCCATCAAATCGTTCTTGTGCTGGTAGTTTGGGTTCTGACAAGGAAGCTACCACTGCTTGAGAAGGATTACCAGGTGGCAGCTCAGACTCTTGAGTTGAAGTGGCTGGAGGCTGAAGACTTAAGCGTTGAAGAATATCAGCAAGGATTTGCTCATGGTGCTGGATTGCTGCAGCTTATCCTGCTATGGCAGACAGAATGCGATCCACATTAGAAGGTGGAGAAGCCTCCTCCGCTGGATTCATGTTTCTGGTTCAGTCTTACTGTAACGGGCCTGTTCTAGGTGGGGATCGAATACGGGTCTCTAGTGTTCAAAGGCTCTGGGTTTACTGACTGAGCTAAGTCTGATTGCTCAAGTTTAGGAAAAGGAATGTTGTACCATTCTTGTCTAATACAGGCTTCTAGTTGCTCAACTGTCTTAGGTCTTCCCTGTCGCATCTTCCTCTTTATGACGCACCTCTTTCAACTCTGCCACTGTCCATTTTAAAGCTGGCCACGGCGAAAGGCACGTTTTTTTTGTGTTTACTAACAATGTTTTCTTGAAGTATTCCTGAGCCATGTTATGATTTCCATTACAGTAGCATTCCTGTATATATGTGATGCAGTACCGTCTAAGGGCCCAGAGATCACAGGCATCCAGTATGGTTTTTCAACCTCGACCCTTACACACAGAGATTGTTCCAGATTCTGTGAATCTTTGGATGATTTTATGCACTGTAGATGATGATAAATTCAAACTCCTTGCAATTTTTCTTTGAGAAACTCATTTTCTGAGCTCCACTATTTTTCACTGCAGCATTGGGGAAATTGGTGATCCTCTGCCCATCTTGACTTCTGAGAGACACTGCCACTCTGAGAGGCTGTTTTTATACCAATCATGTTGCTAATTGACCTAGTAAGTTGCAAATTGGTCCTCCAGCTGTTCCTTATAGGTACATTTATCTTTTCTGCCTTTTCGACCTGTCCCAACTTTTTTGGAATGTATAGCTCTCATAAAATCCAAAATGTCTCACTTTTATAATTTGATATGTTATCTATATTGTTATCTATAAAATATAAGTTCATGAGATTTGTAAATTATTGCATTCCCTTTTTTATTCACAGTAAAAACGTTTGTAATCAGGTTTGTAGATTTGTGAGAGATTTTTTTTTTTCATTGAACATGTTGACGCTAGAGTTTGTGTGTGTGTGTGTGTGCGTGCGTGCGTGCGTGCGTGCGTGCGTGCGTGCGTGCGCGTGCGGGCGTGCGGGCGTGCGGGCGTACGTGTGTGCATGCATGCATGCGTGTGTGTGTGTGTGTCATATCAGGGAACAAATCTGTATAATGACATGAGTATGACATAGGTATTACAAGAAGAGCGTGACCTATGAGGACATTAACCATGTCTCCATTTTTCAAAAGGCTTAAAAATCATACAGGAATAGTGTTTTTTTTTTTTTTTTTTGAGAAAGTAAGGTAAGGTAGGGTTAGGGGTAGGGGTAGTGTAGGTTTGTACGGTATAAAATCCACCACGTGTCTGTATTTGTGTAAAACTTTACCAAATGTGCTTTTCAGAAAACTAGGCAGTGTTGTAACATACAGAGATTTGTAATTTAAAATTTCTAAAAGAAATGTCAAGGGTATCAAAATATTACATAAAAATCACCTCACAACTGTTCAGATATTAATTAAATTTATTGATATTACTCTGCAATATGACATACATCTCAATCTCAATATGCTCTGCTGGAGAAGGCCTCTGGATCAAAGTTCATCTATTCATATTATTCGATAGATTTTTAGTCTAAAAGGATCAAATATCAACAACTCGGGACACATGCAATGATACAATCACACATAATGTCTCTCAAATATTCACACACACACACACACACACACACACACACACACACACACACACACACATGCACACTTAATTTGAATATTGTGCTTTATAGCAATCTTTTT
The DNA here is from genome assembly GCF_024679245.1 of Pseudorasbora parva. Classification (NCBI taxonomy): domain Eukaryota; kingdom Metazoa; phylum Chordata; class Actinopteri; order Cypriniformes; family Gobionidae; genus Pseudorasbora; species Pseudorasbora parva. The sequence goes on along the minus strand of NC_090174.1, from coordinate 14,789,542 downwards.
AAGTCCCTTTATTTTAGTTCCCAAACCTGTTAGCAGGAAGAACTTGGTACCTAACAGCATATAAACACGTTACCGGACAATCACACACCCAAATACAAACCTATACACATACACACTCTCACACACTGACACAAGAGGTGTTCGACAGTATACAGAGCAGTCACAAAGAACGTGAAAACCTCTGAAACAACATGCTCTTAGGATTTGAGACCTTTGATTGTAGCAACTATTTTTACCTTTATACATGGCAAACACTCAATCAAGACATCAAAGTTCTGAAACATCTAGGACTGATTTTAGTGCTTTGAGCACAAGAACAACTAATCCATTACTACATGGCTTATGATTCTTAAAGGTGAAGTGTGTCATACCGGTGTCCCTAGTGGCACCAAACAGAATAGCAAGTAACTTGATTTGCGTGTGTGTGTGTGTGTGTGTGTGTGTGCGTGCGTGCGTGCGTGCGTGTGTTTTCCTTTTTTTATTTAATTCACAATGCTTTGTAGGAATGTAGTTCTTTTTCATTAAATCCTTAAAAGACACAGGTTTGTATCTTTTTCTTTTTATAGAATTTTCAAATAATTTTTTTTTTTTTTTTTTTTTGCTTCAAAACAAAGATAGTAATGTTATGATTCACCTCGCAGCTGGTTGATTTGGTTCATGGTTTGTGACTCTTAAACAAAGACTTAAAACAAGTCTCTATTTGAAAAATGGGTGGGAAAAATTCTTCCAGAACCAAGGCCACTGAAAGTGAGCACTGTTGCACTATCATGTTTATATTAGCAAACACCAGGTTTCACAAACTCTCTGAGGCCACCTCTTGTGGCAATATCCACTACTGTCCAAAGAAATTCACGTAATTGGTTGAGTTAGACATATTATGAAACGATGTTTTGAAAGAGCCACACATCTATTCATAATGCATTGTTCAAAGAGTCAACCTATGAAGGGCATAAAGAAAAAAAATATAAATATAAAAATTGTCATCAATTACTCACCCTCATGTCATTCCAAATATGTAAGACTTTTGTTCATCTTCAAAACACAAATGAAGATATTATGAGTTAAATCTGAGAGATTTCTGTCCCTCTATTTAACCATTTTGGTTAATGATGTCACACAGGTGGTGGAGTAATAGCTGCCTTTAATTTATTAGTTTGAGATCGAATTCATGCTAGATATTTTGCTATAAATTATTGATACGGCATCTGTGGACTAACTTTAAATAATATTTTTCTTAGTTATCTTGCTTTATTTCCAGATTCAATCATAGGCGTGTTCTTATGTACAAGAGCACGTTCACACATTCGCACTCTTCAAAAAAGGTGCTTTAAATCTCTTGACAAACTGAGTGATGTAAATGACATTTGTATGTATTCTACATTAAATATAGAGATTCTACTAAATGTCAGCTTCCTAATTTTGCTCAAGATAGTTATTTATTAAGTCCACATGTCATGCAAACAATTAAGAGACTATGTTTCTAACCACAGGTCGAGATCTTTCGTTGCAACCACACAAGTTTGTGACGCTGTTTGCGTATTTTCAAAGGAACTATGGTTTCGGGAAACACCAAATAGCATCTGCCTGCACAACCGGAGGCTGCATTTTCAGGACCGCATTCCTAGGACCGCATTTCTAGGACCCTATGTTTTTATTGACAACGCCACCGAATTAGAGAACCAGCAAAGATGGATGACAATCAGAGTGTGAGTATCACGTGAATCAGTTTTTATTTTAACATTACAACATGACATCATGACTTTGCGTAAACATACACGCCACTTTCTAAAGCCAAGTGGCGTATTATCTGTACGCATTTTGAGCTATCCGTGTGTATGTCTCTGCCGCGTGATTCCGCATGAATGTCTACGCCGAAACGAACCATCATCTCAGCGTGTATATCTACGCCGTGTGATTCCGTGAGAATGTCTACGGCGAAACGAACCATCATCTCAGCATGTATATCTACGCCGTGTGATTCCGCGAGAATGTCTACACCAAAACGAACCATTATGTGTGTGTTTGTGTGTGTCCACAATGTAAATGGATTTATAAACATACTAAATTATGTCTTTTTGAAAATGTAAAAATGCAGACTGTTTCTTGTGATGGGTAGGTTTAGGGGCAGGGGCTGTGTGTGTGTGTGTGTGTGATGGGTAGGTTAAGAGGTAAGTATAGAATTAAACAGCATTGATAAATACGATAAAAAGCATGATACCATGCCAAAATGGTATACGAATTGGCGTGTCATACATACGCCATTTCATGAGATCAGTCTGAACATTAAAAGCAATCGAAATGATGCATTTCATTGGAAAAAGTTAACGAAGCCGAAGTGATCATGATTTGCTAAACAGTCTTGAATGCATAGCAATCATGCGTATACCCTATTAGATAGTGCTGTAAATGATTTGATAGCACATTTGTTTAACTAAACTTGCGTAAAAGCTTGTGTTAACTTAGTGACAGCACAAGACAAACTTTATTACGTACGTACGTTCGTTGTGAAAGCTTCTCAGTAACTTGTTGTTTTTTCTTCATTTTAAGTAAATTAAAATAATCTTAATGTTTTAGCTGTCACGTGCTCACAGTCAGACTGTTTAAAGCTACACTGTGTAACTTTTGTAGTTTATTCTTGGCTAAAAACACTTAGTTCTTTCAAAAATATATGTGCTCATTAATGTATATTTACTTCTTTCAAGTAATAAAGTATTCTCGTAAGTTTATAATATGCCATTGAAAATACATAGGGGTGAGGGGTTCGAATGCTGGTCGCCATGTTGCTCCTCCATCTGTACATTAGCCAAAGAGGGACATACCCGTAAATTCCTGCTTCGCCTTTCGCGTTTTAACACTCAATGGCACTGTGTTGAATGTGAAGAGAGGGATTGCCATGTTAATCTTGGACTAAATCGGCCACCGTAGGAGTTAAAACGAAATCAGAATTGAGAGGAACAGAAACTAATATTCACTGGATGGTCATATACCTTTTCACCGTTAGTTGGGGGGAAAATATCACACAGTGTAGCTTTAACGTTACCACACAATGCGTCTCTTCATTTTGACATGGTTTTATAATGTTGATTGAGATATATGACGTTATTATAGTAATATATATATATATATATATATATATATATATATATATATATATATATATATATATATATATATATATATAGGCATAACAGAGGCCATCATAATAATTGACTGTTAAAATACCACATGTTAGATTGTGTCATGTACTGTGTATTGTAATCTATAAAAAGTGCTTTCAATATATTAGAGAGTTGAACAAATTCAACCCAAATCTCCTTATTTCATTCACTTCTCCATCTTTCTCTCTCTAGGAGTCAGTGAAGACATTGTCCATGAAGTTCCTTCTATGCGGTTCACGTCATGAACAAATTTGTTTTTGTGCTTCAACTGTTGCAATATATTTTATAAAATATAAACAATCTTAAATCTACCCCCAGGGTCATTCTTGTGTATTTCTTCTGTAGTTGAAAATGTGATTGAGACTTGTTACGGTTCTCCAAAACTAAGGTCCTGAAAATGCGTTTCTGGGATTGTTGTTCTCCGATTCGCTAGGTGGCACTGTCACACAAAAAAACAGGGTCCTAGAAATACGTTCCTGAAAGTGCAGCCTCCGGTTGTGCAGACAGATAATGATGGAAACACCGACTGGTTGAACTATGTTGATAACGACGGAACTTTCGACCATAGTTGGCTAGCATAGCTTTTGGGAAACGCACCCTAGCTCGATTCATGGTAGTTGCATGGACCCAATGGAGGGACCCGAAATCTCTCAGATTTATAACACCATCATTTGTGTTTCGAAGATGGATAGAAGTCTTACGGGGGTTGGAAACGACATGAGTAATTGTTTTAAGTTTTATTTTTTTATTTCACCTTTTAATGTAATAGAGAAAGCATTTTAACATAACACACTTCACATTTAAGAACTACAAATTATTTATCTCTGCTGACTTTGAACTGATACATAAATTGATTCTTAGTTTAAATTCAAAGGTGACTCTTATTGTTTCTGACAATGGAAATAAGTGATCTATCTTTTATGTCTCCAAGTCATCAATTTAGCACGAGTTTAGCATTGATGCTAACAGGATGCTATGCATTGTCTTTGTGTTTAGAATACCCTTGCATGCATTAATATTCATACAGAGCAACTGAAGTAACAGGTTTTTTTTTCCTATTTTGCCCTTATACATGCTCCAGTTAGAAAAATACATGACTGTGAAAATTATAAGCCTAAAGGGGGAAAGAACAACATGATATTATTGCTAAAATGCCTCTCATGCATAATTCAAGTAACAAGAGAAACTTTCAATAAGAGACGAAGAATGTTTCAAGCACTGAGTTGGTTTAAGCTACTGTTCTGTGGTGCAAATTCAAATGTGAGAAGAATTATTATATTTGAGGTGAATTGTTTAAAAGAATATGTGGTGCTGTTTCAATTATCCCAGCACAGTGAGATAACAAAAATACCATTTTCTCTTATTATAAGTGATTATTGCATCCACATCAGTGTGCAATCATTACAATTTGAAATACACAAAACCTTTACATATTGTTCTTGCACCCACAGCCAACGGCTCTTATGAACTGCTCACACTGGGTTGAGCTCTGCAACAAATATATAAAAAAGTTATGTAATTATTATTAATTATATAATTATTTAGTATTATTTAAAAATATCCAGAAAAGTGATTTAATATAATTAAAATTATTCATGAAACTGCATGCACAACACATTTTTCTTCGGTAATATGACACTTCCAAGTAACAAAAAAAATACATAAATAAAGGGATGATTGTAGGTTTTTTTTTTTTTTTACCCAAAAATGGATAAAATCATCACATACATAACTTCCATGTCATTCCAGTTTTATCTTAATTTATTTAATCTTATTTAATATTTAATCTTAATTTGACTTCAGATTCACATTCATTTTACAGGTTTGGAATGACATGAGGATGAGTAAACTATGACAATTACAATTTCTGGGTGAACTAACTTTAAAGGCACAATATGTAAGATGTTTGGATTAAAATTTTAAAAAAAGCACTAAAACAATGCTATATATTTTGATATACTTACACTATCCCAAATGAAATCCCGGGAAATCAGCCATTTTAACCAGAGTAATGGCCCATGTCACTGCATTGCTTGTCAATGCATCATATCAGTGCTACCCTTTATAATTCTGGTTTTACTTCCGTAGAAATAATGGAAACAACAAAGACGTTAAAGTTTCTTTGAATTACGCTTTAAGTTTCATTAGATGTTTGGACACTTTTATTGACAAAAAAAATTCATTATTGTTATACAGCTCATCACGTTTAGTCTAATCGTTTGAATATCTTGTTTTCTTGATTTACAATGAGTAACATAATTATACCATGCCTCTCATTTCGAAAACTGGCATATTAAAAACAGCAATGTAAAATGTTGCAGGCTCTCTGCCCTGTCGGGCTCCATACTACAGTAATGTTGTATTTAGCTTACTTGTGTAAAATTGTAATTAGCTTACTTGTGGAGGTGAAGACGACACCTCTCATGATTCCACGCTCATTCACAGTGTCATCAAGCTAGCTATTGTTTTGATTTATGTGACCTCTATTAGCAAAACTTACATACTGTGCCTTTAATAAATGATTGTATTGGGAGATTATGGCAATCAAGAATAGAATGGGAATTTGCCCTGTACTAATGGCAAATTCCCATTCTAATCTTTTTGATTGCCATAATCTTCATTGAATGAATACGTAACTAAATTCTTGTGTTAACTATTGGCAAGGTAAAAAAAAAGCCTACATAACAATTTGGCTATTAATGTGAACCAATAGCCAAATGTGTATGATGATGATGATGCCAAGAAAAATGAAAGTTCTCTTACAAAATGGATCTCAACACTGCGTCTGGATCGACGCTATGGGGATATGCTATCAGCCTAACCAGTATGTCTGCACATTAGAATGTTTGCCAACACAAAAATGTAATTGGCAAACGACAGTCAGTTTTTTTGGAAACTGACTGCTAATCTGTTTTGCTGTATTTACTATCTTTAACAGCAACCATGAGACTGGTAGCTTAAGAAGCCTTGCCCGACTTCACATTGGAGCCCAAACCAATCCCTTATAACTTAACAAGGAGAGGTCATTTGCATCCCTTCTTGTTATCCAGCAACTTTGCATAAGTCTTGGGATCTCTTGGGATACACTTGATACTCTTTATCAGATAGAGTCTTCAGACACATCTGACTCCAGCTAAGTAAGTCCTTAGAGACAATTTATGCTATGTTCATTATGGTTGTGCATAGGCACAGCTATTGAGGCAGGCACTCTTCAGCATGGTGGAGTGGGTTATTTGTTCCCCGTAGTATTGATCCAGACTTCCGGAACCGTCTTAGGTTACGACTGTAACAGTGGTCTCCTGAGAAGTGGAATGAGAAACCGAGTCTTGTTGCCATGTTGTGGGCCTGCCTCTACGTCTCCTTCTGACAAAGAAGTGTGTGACATACATTGCAGTCGCCCTCTTATGCTCACGGACGCTCCTTTAGTGATGACATGGACTGTCGTCTGCCAATGAAATTTTTGTGTTAACTCACATGTTTCAGACACTGGTCACACTAACGGTGTTCCCCATAGCATCAATCCAGATGTTGAGTCTCGGTCCTCATTTGGGAAAAAAAAACATGGTTACAGTCGCAACCTGAGATGTTTTTTAAATGGATTTGTTTTGCAAGTAGGACCAAGAACTTGTGTTTGTTGTCTGTTTTATGTTGACTTTAAAAAATGCTTAATATGCTAATATGACTTTAATAAAATGATAATACAATACATTTAGAAATCTTACATAGATTCTTGTGGAATCTCACTTCCTTGGAGAAAGCTGTTAATTCTTCATAAAGAAATCATAGAGATATGTTTGTTTATATAGCTAGAGCACTGTATGGCACTCTGACAAAAATACAGAGTCAAAGGTCTCCAAAAATCCTCTAATACTCACTTAGAGCTTTCTGCTGCTTCCCGTAACTCTTCATCCAGTCTAGAGAGGCACAGATGAATCCATTTATATTTTAGTGCAGTTATATTTTTAACTTTCTTTAAAATAAGACAGTCATTTGAAACAGTATTTATTACTTTATTCAATTGTTAAATTAAATGGGTTTGGCAGAAAAAAAAGGGTTGGTAACTCCTAGTAAATCATATAAAATATACACCTAAAGAATTATTAGGAACACCTGTTCAATTTCTCATTGATGCAATTATCAAATCAACCAATCACATGGCAGTTGCTTAAATGCATTTAGTAGTGTGGTCCTGGTCAAGACAATCTCCTGAACTCTGAATGTCAGAATGTGAAAAAAATGTGATTTAAGCAATTTTGAGCGTGGCATGGTTGTTGGTGCCAGACAGGCCGGTCTGAGTATTTCACAATCTGCTCAGGTACTGGGATTTTCACGCACAACCATTTCTAGGGTTTACAAAGAATAGTGTGAAAAGGGGAAAACATCCAGTTTGCGGCAGTCCTATAGGTGAAAATGCCTTGTAGATGCTAGAGGTCAGAGGAGAATGGGCAGACTGATTCAAGCAGATAGAAGAGCAACTTTGACTGAAATAACCACTCGTTACAAGCGAGGTATGCAGCAAAACATTTCTGAAGCCATAACATGCACAACTTTGAGGCGGATGGGCTACAACAGCTGAAGACCCCACCGGGTACCACTCATCTCTACTAAAAATAGGAAAAAGAGGCTACAATTTACACAAACTCACCAAAATTGGACAGTTGAAGACTGGAAAAATGTTGCCTGGTCTGATAAGTCTCGATTTCTGTTGAGACATTCAGATGGTAGAGTCAGAAAAACTACCTGCGCATTGTTTCTGACCATGTTCATCTTTTTATGTGTCAGACAGGAACCCTTAGACCTGTCTCGAGTACCTACTTAGTATCACCACCTCAAGGCAGTGGTCAGCAGGAGGAAAGCCACTTCCTTACCTCCACACCGCCCCTATGACTGCGCCATTGAGCTACTCCCTGAAACCGGTCCCCCCAGAGGTCGTATATTCTCTTTGTCTCCCCCGGAACGTACTGCTATGGATAAGTACATTGACGAAGCTCTTTCGGCAGGAATCATCCATCCATCCACTTCCCCAGCTGGAGCTGGAATCTTCTTTGTTGGGAAGAAGGATGGCGGACTTCGGCCATGTATTGATTACAGGGGCCTAAATAAGATCACTGTTCGTAACCGTTATCCCTTGCCATTGATGGGTACTGCCTTCGAAATTCTGCAAGATGCTTCCATCTTCACTAAGCTTGACTTGCGCAATGCCTACCATCTTGTGCGCATCAAACAAGGAGATGAGTGGACGCCTTCAACACACCCACTGGTCACTATGAGTACTTAGTTATGCCTTTCGGTCTTACTAATGCTCCTGCTGTTTTCCAAGCTCTAAATAATGATGTTCTCAGAGACATGCTTAATCAATGTGTTTTTGTTTACTTAGATGATATATTGATCTTCTCGAGTTGCCTCCAGGAGCATGTGAAACACGTCAGTAAGGTTCTCAGACGCCTTCTGGACAACCATCTTTATGTCAAACCTGAGAAATGTGAGTTACATGTGACCAACGTCCAGTTCCTGGGGTTCATCATCAAGCCTGGCCAGATACAAATGGACCCTCAAAAGGTTCAAGCAGTTGTGGATTGGCCCACCCCCTCATCAGTAAAGGAGGTACAGCGGTTTCTTGGCTTTGCCAATTTTTATCGTAAATTCATCCTGAACTTCAGTACTGTAGTGGCTCCTTTGTCTGCCCTCACTAAGGGAAACACAGCTGGCTTTTGTTGGGGTCCTGAAGCAGAGTTGGCCTTCAACAAACTTAAACACTGTTTCACCTCTGCACCTGTTCTTATTCTACCTAACCCAGATATTCCCTTCATTGTGGAGGTTGATGCCTCGGATGTTGGGGTTGGAGCCGTGCTGTCCCAAAGGGGGGAGGACAACAAGCTGCACCCTTGTGCATTCCTTTCCCACCGCCTTACACCGACTGAGAGAAACTATCATGTGGGTGATCGAGAACTACTGGCAGTTAAGCTAGCGCTTGAAGAGTGGAGGCATTGGCTTGAGGGGGCCAAACACCCATTTCAAGTACTTACAGACCACAAGAACTTAGAATACATTCAGCAAGCTAAGCGACTCAACCCCCGCCAGGCACGTTGGTCCTTATTTTTCAAACGATTCCAGTTCATATTATCCTACCGCCCCGGCTCCAAGAACCTTAAACCTGATGCCCTGTCCCGAGTATATGTAAAGACTCCTCATGAAGATTCCATTACTCCTATTATTCCAAGATAATAGCTCCAATCAGGTGGGGACTGGAGAAGACTGTAAAACAAGCCCAGGCCCGTGAACCTGACCCAGGAGGAGGGCCTACCAACTGTTTGTTTGTCCCGAAAGCTGTCCGCTCCCAGGTCCTCCAGTGGGGACACTCCACATCCCTCACTTGTCACCCTGGCACTTCTCGCACCCTTGAGTTCCTCCAGAGACGGTTTTGGTGGCCAACTATCAAGGAGGATGTCACCACATTTGTAAAGGCCTGTCCCACGTGCAACCAAGGTAAAGTCTCTCATCGTGCACCCCAGGGCCTACTACACCCTCTTGCCATACCCCATAGACCATGGTCTCATCTTTCCATGGATTTTGTTACTGGACTTCCTCTATCACAGGGCAACACCACCATCATGGTCATAGTGGATAGATTTTCCAAGGCTGCCCGATTTATCCCCTTGCCCAAACTACCCACAGCAAAGGAGACTGCTGAATTGGTTATGAACCATGTCTTTCGCTTCTTTGGCATCCCACAAGACATTGTCTCTGATCATGGGCCCCAATTTTCTTCCCGGTTCTGGCAGGCATTTTGTCAATCCCTGGGAGCTACGGTGAGTCTTTCTTCTGGGTTTCACCCAGAGTCCAATGGGCAAACTGAGAGGCTTAACCAAGATCTGGAGACCACCCTGAGGTGTATGGTGGCTAACAAACCATCCTCTTGGTCTTCTTTTATCATGTGGGCAGAATACGCACACAACACCCTTCGCTCCACTGCTACAGGCATGTCTCCTTTCAAGTGCCAGTTCGGATATACTCCTCCTATATTTCCTGAGCAAGAGGTGCAGGTTGCTGTTCCCTCCGTACAACAGTTCATCAAGCGCTGCCGTCAGACTTGGAAGAAGGTCAGACACAACCTCCTTAAAGTCTCCCAGCAGTACCAGCACCAGGCTAATCGCAGGCGCGGACCTGCCCCCACTCTGCGCCCTGGTCAAAGAGTCTGGCTCTCCACAAAGAACATTCCCTTGTGGGTGGAGTCCCGTAAACTTTCCCAGAGGTTCATCGGTCCCTTCAAGATTGCCAGGAAAGTTAACCCAGTTACTTATCGGTTATACTTACCTAAGTCTTTAAAGATAAATCCCACTTTTCATGTCTCTCTGTTAAAACCAGTGTTGTCTTCTCCTTTTCTTGTGACAGGTAAACCTCCTCCTCGTATCATTGGTGGCCAGCCAGCCTACACAGTCCACTGAATACTGAATGTCCGTCAAGTTCGTGGGTCTCGGCAGTATCTTGTGGACTGGAAAGGCTATGGCCCTGAGGAGCACTCCTGGGTCCCTGCCAGAGACATCTTAGACCCAAAACTAATTCAAGAGTTTCATGCTTCCAAGCCCAGTCGTCCTGGAGGGAACGTCAGGAGTCGTTCCTAGAGGAGGGGGTCCTGTCATAGTTATTGATCTGTAATGCTTTATTTTGGCCACTAGAGGTCCCCATAGGACTCACATGACTAAACATGTGCCTTTTGTAATCTGTGTGATTGTTTTCACCTGTGTCTTAGTCTGTACTGTGTATTTAAGCTGGCCTGTTTCTGTGCATCCTCGGTTGGTTATTGTGGTTCTGAAGTCTGTGACTGATGTAAGTCTTCTCTTGTTCCAAGAAGTCCTCTGTGGTGTTTTTTGATTGTTTCCTCAGTTACTTTTTGCATATATTGGAACCTTTTTCCCTGAGTTCCTGTTTTTTGAGATTTCTGACTCTTTCTTGATTTTTTGTCCTTTTTGGACTGGACATTCTCCTGTTTTTGTTATTGCCTGGAAGAAATGGCTTTTTGGGCCCTTTTCCTTTTTGTTGTTAATAAACTCTTTTTGATTCATCTAAGCAAGCGTCTGACTATTGGGTTCAAACCTCTCCTGTGGCTCAGTGGTGGAAACTAAGACTTTCATGCCAGAGACCCGAGTTCGATTCCTGGTTCTGACATTATGACCACCATGTACCCATCCTCTGATGGTTACTTCCAGCAGGATAATGCACCATGTCACAAAGCTTGAATCATTTCAAATTGGTTTCAATGGTTTCAATGACAATGAGCTCACTGAACTAAAATGGCCTTCGGAGCCTCGTGTCCTGATGTGCATCCAACAAATCTCCATCAACTGCATGATGCTATCCTATCAATATGGGCCAAAACTTCTAAAGAATGCTTTCAGCACCTTGTTGAATCAATGCCATGTAGAATTAAGGCAGTTCTGAAGGCGAAAGGGGGTCAAACAAAGTATTAGTATGGTGTTCCTAATAATCATTTAGGTGAGTGTATAATGTTGCCCTTCACCCTAGCATTTGAAATGTCTGTTTCCATAGAAACGCGTCTTCACAGGTTTTAAATTATAGAGTCGCAACTCCTGTGCAGATTCTCATAAACACACTCAACACCTCTTCAACAGTTACAGAACATCTGTCAGCGATTGTCTCGTTCTCGCAATCTATGTGTGCTACTGATGCCATGATTATTCCGCTATCTACTTTCTCCCATGATATAGTTCAGTGGCAAAAATAGTTTGGCAAATGCATAGATTTAAATGTAAGACATTGATACTTGCTCACCTGATGATGCACTCGGGTATGTGGACGTACTCCATTGGGATAAGCTCCTCCAGTTCAGCTAAGCTGTTCACATACTTAATCTTACTGCTGAACTTTGAGCTGGAAAAAATGTATGAATCAGTTTTATTTTGTTTGTTTTTGTTTCCAAAGCCAATATTTTGCACAATACGGCTATGTTTAGACTGCAGTGAAATCAGATTTTTTTTTTTTTCTGAATTTAAATCTTTTTGCAAGTTATCAAATAAGATTTTTGGGTGACACTGTTGAATAATGGTTATTAGTTAACATCACACATATTAATGCATCTATACACTTTAACAGCGCAATTAGTTAAAGGTGCACTATGTAGTATTTTTGCAGTAAAATATCCAAAAACCACTAGGCCAGTGTTATATATTTTGTTCAGTTGAGTTCTTACAATATCCCAAATGTTTCCAAATAATTGTTAAATGTGAGAAAATTGTGATTTTAACTAAGGACCGGGACGTTTCAGCATAGCGTTTGAGCGAGTCGCCTGTCAATTGCGTTATATCTGCGTTACCCTCAGTTTTATTTGGTAAAAACGTTTTTCACTTAGCAGTGAGCAACAAATGTCACAGCAGAAACCAAGCGAATGCACAGAGTAATGTAATAACATAATTTTAAACACACTTAAATTTATCTAATATAAAAAAAGCTGCATTACCTTATACTCATGACCAGAAAAGAGGAAATGGTGCGGGCGCCCGGCGACTCACTGTGTCCCATCCCTTCATAATAAAATCCCCACTGCTCGCAAGCCGTGTGTTTGTGTAACAATCACTCAGCAGCCATGCTCAGCTCCACAACACTCGGTCCTGCTCTGTTTCATACTAAAGTAACGTTAATAACTGCATCCATCAACATGATTTCTGACTGAGACCTATTTTCCACCGGCTGTGAGGTCGTGACCACATGTCCCGAGATGCTGCGCGCAAACTTGGCGTCATCAAACTACGCCTTTGTTTTGAATAGGCGCCCTCTAGCAGACGGAAAGTTGCATAGTGCACCTTTAATGCATTATCATTACTAATGTACATATTTACATTAGTTTACGTAGCAGTTGACACAAACTAAGGATGAACATTTCTAACTCACCATCTCACTCTAAAAGTAAAAATGCTTTTGTGTTCTAAAAACAAAACAAAAATTGTACAGTCGCCATACCTGATAAATGGTTTCGTAATGGCTAGAATTGTCCTTATGAACCATGATGGGTGAACAATAATGAAAGATTTTAAGTTCTTTCTAAGCCTGAAAAAGTGTCAAACACAACAAAATTAGTCTTCATTTTTAATAAACTGTACATTGTGCATTACTAATTTTAACATATTTAACAGTGTAAATAGGTAGAATATTGATAAGTAAGGTATATTGTATATACCTCCTGTCAATCATCTGGTAGCATCTCTTGAGCCAGTTGAGGCCAGGCATCCTGCGGTGTGGAGTGGCTCCATTCAGATAGATTATCATGTAGTCCTCTGCTACCATGAGTTCTAGTGTACTGATAACATACCTGAAGAGTAATTCACATTCATTTAGTGATTTATTCTCAATATATTTAATATTATTCTATTTCAGGATTATCCTATAAAGGGTATGCACAGGACGTCACAGCAGGTGTGACACAAAAAAAAGTGGCAGTGATGAATGCAGCAGAAAACACACAAAAGACAACAAAAAAATGGGAAAGATTTGTGGTTGACTTTCCAAATAGGTTCAACTAGAAATCTTTTTACAGACTGCCAAAGCTACAGAAAAGAGAAGCAATTTCAGGAGACATACTGTTATTCGAGTTGGGAAAAGAACAAAAAGTTTGAAAAACACGGATTATGACTGTGGTCGTCTCCAGTTTTTTCTGCTTTAATTCGCAGAAACAACTGGAATCCAGAGCTGTGGATTTGCAGTTAACATTTTGTGTCAGATATGTTGGATTTTGTGGGTAAAATTAAACCCTACGTTATAGGGTTATATATTGTATTGACATTTCATAAATTAAATATTAACCATTTATATTCTGCGTAACTGTAAAGCTTTTGTTAGAATGTATTAAAAGACCTTGTGCTCTACAACGAGAGATGTTTGGATGTTAGACAAACATCTCCATTTACTGATGTTACCTCAGTTCCCTGAAATGAGGGAATGATACATTGCGTCATTGATAACGCTATGGGCAAACACTTTTTTCCTAAAAAACTGTGTTCAAGCAGGCAAATCAGGGGCAGAGATGCACCATATATGATATGGTTCTGGGAACCATTTCCTTTGACTGAACAAGCAATTGACAAAAAAACAAACAAAAACAAAAAACGCTTGAACACATCAATCCACCTACAGTGGTTGCAAAAAGGAAGCAGTAAAACATGGTTTCCTAACACAATAGATCAGTGATGTCAAACTAGCTTGACTGAGGTGAAATGTACTGTAATGCAGCATATCAATACAATATATTGATTGTGAAAAGGGAGTGGTAAAACCCAGTCTCTTAGCACATTACAGATGATAGATCAGTTAGATCATAGATCTTAGTTAATGTAGCCAAACCAAAGTGACACTAATCAAGTGTTGCCTCCGACTGTAGAGCACCTTAGGAACGTAATCTTCTCTTGGTTTGAGGATGACCTTACTCCATGGCCAGAATCCCCACGAGTCATTGACTGAGAGCGTGAATGTTGCATACTTGTTTAACTGATACGAGTGGCAAATATGGAGGCATCTTAAAAGATAACACTTTTAGCGAAGAGCAGCTCAAAATGTGAACATGTCAGTGCCTTCAATACCAAGGCTAAATCTCAAGTGGGGATAGTAGAAGGGTGAAGGCGGTTTAACAATATCGCACCACATAGATGTAGTCTGCATTCCCCTGGGATTACCCCCTGTCTATACAGCCAAGGACATCTAGCTAGAATTGATGTAGCGTTGGCAATTTATGTTTGCTACCACTGCCATGTTGCCATGCCATCTGATCGAATGAGAATATGTAATTCATATGCCATGTCCTCTCTGTAGCCATTGCAGATACCAGAAGTCAGATTGCCATCACAAAGGGCTCCTCAAGTGTTTTTAAGCCCCAGTGAAAATCCAAATCCAACTCCTCAACCCCCGTCGTCCATTCAACCAATCTAGTGGCGCTGACGAGGGTAGCGGAGTCATCGGTGTGACTGAGGGACTAGTCCACCAAATCGGACACTGCCTTGGATATGAATTTGTTTTTTTAATTCTCCCGGTGCTCTAAATGAAACAAGGGACGTCCTCAGTGTCGGAAAAGGGCAGGCACCCATTTCAGCAGACACCACTGGAGGTGAGGAAGGGTCAGAAAAGTGGGAGGCATGCGGACACCAAGCTGGCATGAGCTCACCACTTAACTTGACATGCTCCACATTGGGAAGCCACATCGGTTCATCTGAGGCAGCTGAGGGGGGTGCGGTGGGTTGGAGGCCAGTTGCTCATTACGTGTGAGGGCTTTCCGACCCCAGAGAATCTCAACCATCATGGCCTCACAGTGAGGGCAATTTATGATGGCCTCTGCATGGGTGTGACTCAGCAAAAGGCACAACTCCATCTCGAAGTTTAACAGGTCCTGCACAGACGGAACAAGGCTTCAGGAACATGCTTGTTCATAGAAATGCACAAGGGGATCTTATAGACTTAAATCAACTTTTCGGCAATGATGGCAGTGATAACAGATGTCACAGTCTTGGATAAAAGAGAAAGATTCTGAGGAAATTGTGTCCATCACCACGTTATATACAGCCTGCTCTTATTCTAGGAGAAAGGTGTTTCCCCATAGCGCTAATGAAGACGCAACAAAGTTTTCCTTACAAAGCAAATATAGATAGATACTCCTGAGTAAGGAGTTCTTAAATAGATTCAGTTTACAGCGCTGCCTGACAGTAACAGCTGACGGTTATTCAGAGATAACTTCAAACGTTTCTACAAAATACTGTATATAAAGAACATCTATCAGCTGATCAGTACTGATATCAGTCCTCGCCACTTTTATCCAGTCTTGAAGTATGACCAAGCATCAAGTAAAATGTATTAGTGCTTCAAAATATACATTGTTTCTAATCGGCCTTACAGAAATTCATAATGTTAAGCCTATAAAATGCTTTAGTGCTCCAAAAAGTTTTAAAGCTGGGCATTATGACAATATAACAATGATATAAGTGATCATCTGGATTTAGATCTATATTGTATGTATACAGTTACCTAGTAGATAAAGCATTCACAGGCTTTGCTTTATGCATTTCCCCGGCATCGAAATCAGGTACATAAAACGCCAGGAAACATGATTGATGATCAATGTCCATGGACCACTGGTTCTTCTGTAAGTTGTAACAAACAGTGTGGAGTCCTACTGCCTTTAATTTGAGAAGATGTTCAATTGTTTTCCTCCCGTTTTCATAGTTTCCCCTATTAAATCCAGTCATGTTTTGCCACCCCGTATGACCGAGGGAAAGTGACGTCAATGCATACCCTATGTTATATCATGAGATTAATAAGACTAAGATATTTTGACATCAGGGAAACTGATAGGCTCAAAAACTTTGCATGTCAGACTGAACTCACAGAAAGAGGTTTTCCATGATCTCGTGATAGTCCTCTCTGTCACTGTCAGGGAGGAAGCATGCAGCAAACACAATGATGGCATTTGCACCATTGCTATAGTAACCTGTGGGTGAAGATCCCCAGAAACAGTCACAGCAGTTTCAAAATAAATTGCTCAACACAATATAAAGCATAGTATATTATTTTAAAGTATATTGTTCGCGTATAATAATAGCTATTCTTTTTTGTATGCTAAAGTGTACTTCTTCACATATGTAAAATCACCGATCTATCACCTGTCTGTCTGCCTGCTGTTATAATGATGTTGATGTTGTTAAAAAAATAAAGTCACTCTCTTTGTAAAACCAAATACTATAATGCACTTAAACCAGCAGGACCACAAATAAATTTAAATGCTTAACCATAACCACAACTCTCA
Source organism: Pseudorasbora parva (assembly GCF_024679245.1). Taxonomy (NCBI): domain Eukaryota; kingdom Metazoa; phylum Chordata; class Actinopteri; order Cypriniformes; family Gobionidae; genus Pseudorasbora; species Pseudorasbora parva. The sequence goes on along the minus strand of NC_090174.1, from coordinate 14,772,586 downwards.
AACATTACACATGATTTGATAGAATCGCCTGCACATCATTTCTGTGTAAATAATTAATTAGAAGATTTAACCATTGCAGCTCAAATATCAAACATTTCATTAAAGAGTCCATGTAAGTCATTCAATAAAAATAGGAGCTTCATATATTTTAATACTCCATTGTAGTTGGCCCATAGACAACAGTGCCAATCACTGGCTCTTTGCTTTATATTTAATCTAAAGTATCCCATTACATTTTCCTTAAAATATTCCTTCAACATACCTCCATGGGATATGACTTTTTGGTAAGGTTCAATGCTCTTCATGTTTATGCGGTGCTCTTGTTCTCCAATGATGACAGTTCTCCAGAGTTTGGAATCCTGCCGCTCTTCTTTAGCACTGTATGTGGGAATGGGCTCAACTGTTTCTTTTACTGAATCTCTCTGGGATGCTTGCGGCTCTGAAAAGTATTATTTTATTATTAATAATAATATCTTTTTAATAATAAACAATTGTTTACAAGTGTTTATGTTCTACCTTCCCAGTCAATTTCATGGTCAGTATAATCCGCTTCATCAGGTGTGTCCAGATCATCCACATTGATGTCGAGGTCATCTGGTGTGTCAAACAGGTCATCCTCACTTTGGTCCAATGATAGACTAATAGGAGGAGCTGATAGCTTCTTCCTCTGAGAGGCCACACCTCCTTGGCCCTGCAGGGGCAGGGAGGTGGGTGGAGCTATTGGAAATGAACACACAATCAATTAACATTTGTAAAATGATCCAGCATTACACATTGTTCTGTATACTATTTTAGACTGGATCATTTAAAGAGTGTTCCAGGGCCAACAAGGATTCGGGACCATGTTTTACTTGAGTAAATATCTAGTTTAGTCATGAAAGGTCTAACCATGATCACATCATTACCGCAAGGCACAAGCTGGTTGGCCTCTGCTAAATCTGCAGCCAATAAGATTGCTTGCCCAGCATTTAAATAGTCTGGTTCACTGTATGTTGTAAGCTAGTCTTGCAGTGTGCTATCAGAGCTCCTAGAAGAACCCTCAACCTCCCCCAGCTCCACCTGCCCAGATCTACTACGGGATTTATTTATGTCTATTTATGCAGAAGCAGCATATCTTACATGCTCATGGCGTGTCTGTGTAGCTTTTGGAGGTAGTAAGTTCACACTTGCTGTGCAACAGTAATCAAGGAGTAATCAACAGCAGTAGCGTAGCATATCGAATACATTATCCCCCAGGATTTGGCTATTGCGCCGGCACGATAGACTCGTGTTATCAGTGCCAAAGAGACTCAAATAACTCTGTTGATTTTTATCATTCAGGCAAGTGTTATACATCACTATAATCTGTTAAGCTTCTGTTATTTTTGGGTACAGTCACAATATAAACAAAATGTTGTACTTTTTGAAAAATAAAGAAAATAAACATAATGCACGATCTGCAGCCTCTCTGTCAAAGACGTCTAATTTTATTCCCTTCAGAAAATTATCTCTAACTTAGTGAAAACTTATCACACAAACATAAGACATGTCTAAAGAAACGTTGAAATGTCAGGTTTTAAACAAATATTCTGTGTTTATGTAATCTGTTTGAAAAGGGAGAGATGTCAGTCGTTCATGAGTGTCTCGTTATCCGCTCATTATCCGCTAATGCACCAAGCCCACGAGAGCGCACGCTCTTTTGAAATTCATACTAACTGTGACGACCCATATCCACTCAACATAAACTCAAGAAACACATCAACACTTTACATCGTTTTGAGACGCGGTGAGGAATGATTGTGGAATAATTTACCTCCGAAAAAGCTGTTTATTTCTAAGCGCAAGGAGGATAGTGAGGTAAGTTTATTCTGTTAGTGTCAGTGAATAAATGCAAAAAGACCATTTAAATATGAATCCTGCTGCAACACAAAATGTAAAAGACGCAAGACTTTTTAGACAAGATTTATTTGTTTTGGACAGATTATTTTATGTTTATTGTAAAATATCAAGCTTTTGTTTGCAAATGGCTGCTCAGATGCTATAAATATAGGACCTAGTATTTTGTTTCATACTTATGTGAATTTCGTTTTGTACAAAATTATATCTTAATTTGAATCAATGTTTTTATATATTTGCTTCTTATTTAATAAGCAAATATAGCAGACAATATAATCATTTGGTGTTTGAAAAAAATAAAAATTATATTCATATGACATGCTGAAACATATGCCACTAACTGTACCTGGGATGAAGACATTTCACTCGCGACGCCAGAAGAACACCTGCATGTGAACTGCTCCTGCAGTTTTCAGGGTAACTGTTGCTGTACCAACCCGCGGCTGTTTTTATGAAATTATTTGGCCCGCCCCGCACCCGCGACCATTAAATAGACATACAGGGTCCGCAGGTTATGAGACGACCCGTGCATCACTAGTTCAGGGCAATCAGGGTTGTCATGTCAACAAATGCGCGCGCGATAGCATCCCCTGTTGTAGGATGACAGAGCTTATGACAGTAGTTGAGGACATTATTTTTTCCCAACTGTAGGGGGACCCCGAGAGCAAAAGTTCTGCTTTAAGGCCTTCATTTAAAAAGATTTGTTAGGTTTTTTTTCAAAACCCACGCATAAACATTCCCTCAAAACAAGCATATTATGGTAGCACAGTTTGTGCTGAATACAGTGTAATTACACTTTTGCCATTAATGTGTTAATAAGCAACTGAAAAAAGCCTAGATCTCAGAGCATGTCAAAACTTCTAAAGGGCCCCACAACAGCTCAGACTCCTTAGGGTTAACATTGCCAAATTCAATAACATGCTAAAACTATTCAGAAAGTTGTCATGGTTAAAATTCTGTTAAGCCTTACAAGACGAACAGAAGAAGATAATGTTAATTTACACCTGATTTATAACAAATCCACTGTTCTGCGAATCTGAAGCAATCTTTGTAAATGTATTCAGTCTTCTTATGATCTCTTTAGGCAGATTCTATAAGTGTTAGTATTTACCTGGTCTACTCTCTGCACCTTCAAAGCTCATCTTTCGTTCATAAGTCTGGTCCATCCCAACATCGCCAGAAGGGGAACTATGAGAAACACATAACATATAATTTATCAGTGCATGAAATCATTGTATAAAAAATGTAAAACATCAACATTAATTAATTAAAAAAAAATGTACACTATAAAACAAGGACTTACAGACACAAAAGGTTGTTTTAAATGGGTCTCCAGCAAAGTAGATGACTTAATACTGTGAGTCCGGAAATGTTGTTGCTTTTCAATATGCTGTAATAGCAGTCTTGCATTTGCTGCAGCTGCAATGCACAACAAACGGACTGACTCAACAGAACTAGTCTCTATAAATGTGTCGGCGCTAAAAATCTATCCATACTATTCTTTCACCATCCCCATTTTGAATTTAGAAGCAGTGTTAATTCATGTGTAAATGTGTGCATGGACACACACAGCCACGTGAGAAGGGAAGCCTATCTCGCAGGAGTGTCTACAATAAGCTGCCAGATGGTTGCCAGTTCTCAGACAGAGAATGTGTGTTGAGAGAGAAAGAGAGTGGGTGAGGGTGAAAGTGCAAAAGTATTTTGCGCCATCCCTCTATCAAGACGTTGGCTTAATCCATCTATCCATCCATTCTCGAAAGCAGGAAACAGGAAAAGTGGGCAGGCGTTATGTCATCATCATCATCAACAACAACAACCCTTTCTACCCTGCTCTCTCTCTACTCTCTTCTCTCTTCCGCTTCAGTGTCCACACACATTTACATTTACAAACACACAATCTCACACACACATAGGCAAATAAATGAGCCATACACGCAGAGCCATGAATTTGAATGATGGCAAAAGCAGGTCAGCTGTGCTTATAAGCTGAATCCTCATTACGATAAAAAAGCGTTTGTATTACACATGACACACATTCATTTATGATCCATGCTCAAACAAAAGCAGCTGCTCCATCAGAAAGGATGCTGATGCTAAGCCTCTCCCATTACCAAACACACATGCATCACAAACAAATGCCAATCCCTCCCTCTTTCCCTCCCATCCCAATGCTCAAGGTTTCAAATAACAATATGCCTGATACAATCACCCACAATGCACTCACCACCACGACTGAGGCAGTTTTATCTCCTGCCCTGCGTTTCAGATCATGGATGTGCGCCTGTATCTCTCAGCGTCAGGATGCTCAGCTCACCCACTGCCGAGAGTCTCCACCATTTTGTGGTCATGTGACCCTCTCAAGCACCAAATAAGGGCGTGAGGCTGTTCTCTCCACCCTGAGCTTGAGATACAAATGAGTGAGACTCAGAAGCACACTGCTGTGAGGTGAAATGAAGCTGATGGAGTCTGGATGCACAAGTGAATTGTGAGTGAGTCTGACTGTGCAGATGAGTAAAGAGAGGTGTGTCTGAGGATGAATATGGAGCTGAATGGACATTAATGAGTCTGTCTGTGAGAACCAGACCCCTAGAGCAGCTGTTGAGTCACAGGTCAGTGGGATCAGAATCATGAAATAAACTGAATCCGTTTCCACTTAAGTGACAATGTGTTTAGTTACTATTTTTAGGGTATCAAATAATACCATGATAAGTTAATCAAAATACAGTAGTTTCCCCTCCCTCTTGCAGTGACATATCTTCTCTGATGATGTATGTTTTTTTTTTTTTTGTTTTGTTTTTTTTCGGTGCAAGTGTCTGACAACTATATCATTCACATGAGATCACAACCAATTCCAATATCCAAATTCAAGTCCCGTCCAAGCAGTTTCAGTTGGATATACACTCACCGCCCACTTTATTAGGTACACCTTGCTTGTACCTTTTGGAGCCCCTTTGCCCTATAACTGCTTTAATTCTTCATGGAATAGATTCAAGAATAGTGTTGGAAACATTCCACAGAAATTTTGCTTCATATTTACATGATATTTGTTAGCTGGACATCCATCATATCAATCTCCCATTCCACCATATAACAAAGCTGCTCTATTGGATTGAGATCTGGTGGCTTTGGAGGCTATTTGAGTGTAATGAACTCATATTAGCCTCCAAATCATGTTAAAGCTACACTGCGTGATATTTTCCCCCATCTAACGGTGAAAAGATGACCATCCAGTGAATAATAGTTTCTGTTCCTCTCCATTCTGATTTGGTATAAACTCCTACGGTGGCCGATTTAGTCCAAGATTAGCATGGCAATCCCCCTCTTCACATTCGACACTGTGCCATGGCAAAAGGCGAAGCTTGAATTTAATAATAATAATAATATATTTATTTTGTACAGCGCCTTTAAAAGCAGGTTTCTCAAAACACTTTACAGACAAGCATAACAGCAAATGAATAAACACCATGTAAGTACAAGAAAATAAACGCATAAAATCAAGTTCATGTAAAAGCAATCCTAAAATAAAATGTTTTATTTAAAAGTCACTAATGAATTTGCTTGCCTGATATTGGCCGGGAGAGAATTCCAGAGCTTAGGAGCATAGACAGAAAATGCTCGGTCACCCCACGTATGAAGCCATGTCTTCGGGACAACCAAAAGACCACTCTGGGAGGAGCGCAAATTGTGACGTGGTGTGTACGGGATTAATAAATCAGTTAAATACTCAGGTGCCAGATTGTGCAGAGATTTATAAGCCAGCATAAGGATTTTAAAATAAATTTTAAAACGGTACCTAACAGGTAGCCAGTGCAGGGACTCCAAGACCGGAGTTATATGGTCCCTGGCTCTGACCCCAGACAGTACTCTAGCAGCTGAATTTTGAAGATATTGTAATTTATCCAGTGATGATTTAGATACCCCAGCTAGAAGACCATTGCAGTAGTCAATGCGCGTAAAGACATAAGGGTTAATCAACTTTTCAGCTACTGAAAAGGATAACATAGGACGTAGCCGGGCTATGTTTCTGAGGTGATAAAATGATGTCTTAACTGTATTCTGGACAAACGGCTCAAATGACAGTGTGGCGTCAAATATGACACCCAAGTTTTTTTTTAATTTGGACTTAAGCTCCAGTGCAACTCCATCAACAGACAGAGTAGGAGACCCAACCTTTCGCAGCTGATATGGAGATCCAAGGAGCATTACTTCTGTTTTTGAGCCGTTTAGAGACAGAAAATTATTGGACATCCAACTCTTTATCTCTGCAATACAGTTAGAGAGATGCCCAACGTTCACTTGCTGACCCGGTCTAGAATGGATATAAATCTGTGTATCATCAGCATAAAAGTGATAGTTAAGGTAATTTAGGGGTATGGCCCTCTTTGGCTAATGTACTTTCAAGATGGAGGGGCAACATGGCGACCGGCATTCGAACCCCTCACCCGTATGTATTTTCAATGGCATATTATAAACTTACGAGAATACTTTATAACTTGAAAGAAGTAAATATACATTAATGAGCACATATATTTTTAAAAGAACTACGTTTTTTTTAGCTAAGAATAAACAAAAAAAGTTACACAGTGTAGCTTTAAGAAACCAGTTTAAGATGTTTTGAGCTTTGCGACATGGCACGTTATCCTGCTGGTAGTGGCCATCACAAGATGGTGCACTGTGGTCAAAAGAGATGGAAATGGTCAGCAACAATACTCAGGTAGCTTGTGGCATTTAAACAATGTTCAATTGATAATAAGGGGACAAAAGTGTACCAAGAAAATATTCCCCAAAATACCACCACCACCACTAGCCTGAACTGTTGATGGATCCATGCCAGGTAACATTTTCCCTTTCTTCTATTGTTCAAATATGTTTAACACTTGATAATTGTTGCCTCGGTTTTCTGTTTCCTCAGGTGACAGGGGTTGACACCTGGTGTGTATTTTGCTGCTGTAGCCCATTTTCTGTAAGGTTTGATGTGTTGTGTAATCAAAGATGCTCTTATGAAGACCTCAGAATTACTGTTGCCTTTCTATCAGCTCCAACCAGTCTGGCCATTCTCTGAACTCACTCACTATACTCACTTAGGAGAACGTGTGATGTCACTAAGCTCAAATCATCAAGCCTTTAAGGATAATGTTTATCAAAATATACAAGTGCATATATTGATGCTTTTCATTTCATGTTTTCCACTATCATGTTTTTTTTTTCTCACTTACGTAGTACTATAGTGTAACTAATCATTTAAGAAAATATTCCATGTCGTTTCTAAATTAAAAGGAGGTCATAACCACTCAAATCAAATACACTACTGTGGTCACTATGCTTTATACTGTGAGCTGTGTTCTCATGTGATCATTCGCTTGATCACCCATAAAGATTCACTGCGGTGAATCTGCCCCTTAAAAGTGTCATTAAAAGAAATGAAACCTGAAACCTCAAGATTAATTTTACTCCAATGTATTTTTCATTCTGCTATCCCAGATAATGATTTGTCATGTTCTGTGATTTAAGACCCCCAGTGTTGAGAGAACCGTGTTATGTGTTCAGTTACTCACCAGCTTTCTGTAGCAAGTCTCTTGTAAGTGTTAAAGGAAGTAATGGGAGGTGTTCTATGACCTCTTACTCAGAAAGTGTTTGGTCCAATGTTCATCGCTATGGCAACTGGGCCACGCCTGACATAACTAAGTGTAAAGTTATAAATCTCTGCTGGAGTTATAGATTCACTCTTTAGCTCTGTCAAACAAACTCAGTGCTCAGAAACACACTCACACACACACACGCATGCACGCACTCTCTCTCTCTCTCTCTCTCTCTCTCTCTCTCTCTCTCTCTCTCTCTCTCTCTCTCTCTCTGAGGACATTAAAATTTCGATCTAAGTTTTCAACTAAATATCCAAATAAAATTAATTACTAAATTAAAGGTGCACTATGCAACTTTCTGTCCACTGGGCGCCTATTCTAAACAAAGGCGTAGTTTGATGACGCCAAGTGTGAGAGCAGTATCTTGGGACATGTAGTCTTCACCTCACAGCCGGTGGAAAATAGGACTCGGCCAGAAATCATGTTCATGGATGCGGTTATTAACGTTACTGTGTAAAGCAGAGCAGGACCGAGTGTTGTGGAGCTGAGCACGGCTGCTGGAGCGATTGTTATACAAACACACGCCTCGCGAACACCGGGACTTTTATTATGATGGGACGGGACACAGCCGCCGGGTGTGCTCACTTTTGCTTTTTCCGGTCATGATTATAAGGTAAAGCAGCTCTGTTTATCATATTAGATACATTTAAGTGTGTTTAAAATTATGTTATGACGTTACTCTGTGCGTTCGCTCAGTACTGCTGTGACATGTTCACACTGCTAAAAGAAAAGCGCTTCTGAGGAAAAAAACCGAGGGTAACGCAGATATGACACGATTGACAGGCGACTCCCTTAAACGCTATGCTGAAACATCCCGGTCCTTAGTTAAAATAGGAATTTTCTCACTATTTACAAATAGTTGGAAACATTTGGGATATTGTAAGTACTCAACTGAACAAAATATATAACACTGGCCTAGTGGTTTTTGGTCTGGCCTAGTAATCTGCCCACATTGTCACTATATGATAATTGAAATGAGCTGATAATATCACCGTTTTTACCAGAGCGACTGTACAGCCGATTCAAAAATTTTTGCAATATTTTTCTGTTAAACTCCAAGGACCCTGTACAGGGTCGGGAATGACATCGTCATGTATATACTTTCCATTTTAAATGTCTGTGGAAGAGCTATGATGTCATATGTGGTACCATTTGAAAGCTTAGAGTCTCTACTTTCTGGAGATATGCATCACTTTGGCATTTGTTTTACACAAAGTAATGTATTTACACTAAATTGCTCTGATGTCATTTCCACCTGGATTTGGCCTACCCAAATTGAAAAGCCTCCCATACACACATACAGTGGTCTAGGTTTAAAATGTTGGTGTCATTTTACAGGAAATCCTTTAAAGTTACATAAAACACTGCTAAAAGTGATAAACATGTAAGTATATGTTGTGTAAGCTTTTATGTTACGTCCAATTATGTTACGTCTCCCTAAAAAAAAAAGATATGTCTAGGAGTAATAGGGTTGGTAACATGTATAAAAGTAAAATAAAATGAAAGAATAGAATGGGTTCAGTTACTGATAAATGTATGACAAGATGAATCAGGCAGAGGCAGATTTAAACTTTTAACTCTTTTAGTAATTTCAAAAATCATAAATAAACCAACAAACACCCGATTGATTTACAAAGTAATATAGTGATCATAGAAAAGAATATTTACAGAATATATATATATACAAAATAGTAAAACAAAAAGACAGAACAAAAAGCGTGGGACTATGAGCGGTGCTAAAGCAAAGAAATCAACAAAACAAAAACCAGCTAACTTATCAATTGAAGTACTTAACTATCTTAAAAATAAAGACATAAATAAACACCTAAACCAACTAAGCTACACTAACTAACAAACATAAATACAGAAGGTGGCAACTGCTCCTTACCTGGTGTGTATAAACCATTTCAAATACTACGTGTTGTATTATGTAGGTCAAGTGACATGCTGAAACTATCCCATCGCTCAGGGTCCGAAATGAGCAGTGTGAACAAGTCACAAACAAGTCAAAGGTTAAAACGTAAAGTTGTAACCAAAACAATGTCTTTCAAAACAAGGTTTCAAAACCAAACTATCAATCGGGGAAAGTAGTTACAAATGGTCAAAGCAAACGAAAGAAAACACGCCTCTCCTCTTCCTCCAGTTGTTTCCAGGTCTTTATACAGGTGAGATGAGTTCTGATTGGTTCCTTGGGAGGGATCTCTCTTGGACAAATGATGATTGATGGGCAAACCAACCAATCACGAACCTAAGAATAAATGACAGCTGAGAATAATAAAGGGGGGGGGGGAGAAAGAGAAGGAAAACCACCAAAATACGTCGCAGACGTAACACCCACCACCTTAAGAACAAACTTCTATACAAATAGAATTTGACAAAAGAACAAACACTTACAAGAGAGCTCACACTCGTTTAAACTCGGGATAAAGATTCTGCCACCACATTATCCACACCTCTCTTATACTTTATTTCCAGGTTATAATTTTGAACAATGAGAGACCACCTCATTAACCTCTGGTTCTGGTTGTACATGCGTAGAAGAAAAGTCAGCGGATTATGGTCAGTATACACGGTTACAGGAAGAACAGTAAAACCAACGTACACGTCAAAGTGTTGAAGTGCTAACAATAATGCTAGAGCCTCTTTCTCAATAGTAGAATAGTTACGTTGATGTTTATTAAACTTCTTCGAGAAGTATCAAACAGGATGATTGATTCCATCGGTACCCTCCTGCAACAACACTGCACCTGCTCCCACCTCGCTGGCATCCACTTCCAGCTTGAACGGTGTGGAAAAATCTGGGGCAGACAACACGGGGTTCACTACATAACAAAGCTTTGATGTTGTTAAAAGCGTCCTGACACTCCGGTGACCACACAAATGATGTAGAAGGACTAAGTAGAGCAGTTAAGGGAGTAGCAACTGAAGAAAAATTCCGGCAAAAACACCGATAATATCCAGCCATACCTAAAAATCGACGCAACTCACGTCTGGTATTTGGCACTGGAAATTCCCTAATAGCCGAAATTTTAGCTGACAAAGGACACACTTCTCCCTCCCCTACCTGTTTACCTAAGTAGGTCACTGTAGCCTTTCCGATCTCACACTTGGCTAGATTAAGTGTTAAAGATGCCTTCTCTAGACGCTTAAACACAGTTTCTAACAGCATTATGTGCTCAGACCAGCTTTGTGAAAAGACGATCACATCATCGAGAGATGCGTGACAGTTAGGAACATCGGCAATTACTATATTAACCAACCTTTGAAATGTAGCAGCGGCGTTTCGCAACCCAAATGCCATAACGTTCTATTGCAGAAAGCAATCTGGCGTTACGAAAGCGGAGATCTCTGAAGCTCTTGGTGTCAATGGAACCTGACAATATCCTTTAAGTAAATCAAGTTTGCTCACAAACCTTGCCGAACCTATGCTATCCACGCAATCCTCCATCCTGGGCAATGGAAAACAGTCTGGAATATTTATATCATTCACCCGACGATAATCGGTACAAAAACGCTTAGTTCCATCAGACTTCTGTACCAAGAGACATGTTACGTCTGTGACGTATTTTGGTGGTTTTCCTTCTCTTTCCCCCCCCCCCCCCCCTTTATTGTTCTCAGCTGTCATTCATTCTTAGGTTCGTGATTGGTTGGTTTGCCCATAAATCATCATTTGTCCAAGAGAGATCCCTCCCAAGGAACCAATCAGAACTCATCTCACCTGTATAAAGACCTGGAAACAACTGGAGGAAGAGAGAGGCTTGTTTTCTTTGTTTTGTTCTGACCAAGGCACTAATTTTTTATCCAAGTTGTGCTCACAAGTTTTTAAGTCACTAGGCATCACACACCGTACATCTAGTGCATATCATCCCCAAAGTCAGGGAATGTTGGAACGGTTTCACCAGACCCTAAAAGGGATGTTAAGGAAGTATTGCTTAGAGACAAGAAATGAGTGGGATGAAGGAGTTCCATTGCTTTTATTTTCAATTCGAGAAACTGTACAGGAATCTCTCAAGTTCAGTCCATCAGAGTTGGTTTTCGGTCATACGGTGAGGGGACCTTTGAAGGCTCTGAAAGAGAGACTGTTAGGTATTGAGAATAACGAGAAAACAAATGTGCTAGATTACGTAAGCAAGTTCCGTGAGCGATTACAGAAAGCGAGTACTCTAGCTCGAGAATCCTTGTCTAAAGTTCAGGAGGAAATGAAAGTTCGTTATGACAAACATGCTGTGTCTAGATCTTTTTCAGTGGGAGATCAGGTGTTGGTCTTGCTTCCCATCCCTGGATCTGCATTGTCGGCACGATTTTCTGGACCTTACGAAATCCTAGAAAAAAAGGGTGAAACTGATTATGTGGTGAGAACTCCTGTCCGGAAACGTCAGAAACGAGTATGTCATGTTAATATGCTAAAAGCCTATTATACTAGAGGTGACTCTGATGTAAAATGTCTTACCACACAGGATGGAAGTCCTATTGTCTCTCCAGTAGGTGTTGCGTGCGAGGCGAATCCAGTGGTTGAGCGTTCTGATGGAGTATTAGAGGCTGGTACACCGTTATTATCAGCTAGGCTACCAAACTCTGAAACTCTTGCAGCTTTACCGAAATTCTTAGCACATCTCAAGGCACATGAAAGGCAGGATGTAATTGAGCTCCTTGACAAATTTAACTCTGTTTTGGGTGACGTGCCTACACTTACACATGTGCTGCAACACGACATTCAGTTAAGTAAGACACAACCAATTAAACAACACCCTTATAGGGTTAATGCTGCTAAAAGGGCTATTATGAAACAGGAGACCCAGTACTTGTTAGAGAAAGGATTGGCCAGGCCTAGCATTAGTCCCTGGAGTTCTCAATGTCTCTTGGTACAGAAGTCTGATGGAACTAAGCGTTTTTGTACCGATTATCGTCGGGTGGATGATATAAATATTCCAGACTGTTTTCCATTGCCCAGGATGGAAGATTGCGTGGATAGCATAGGTTCGGCAAGGTTTGTGAGCAAACTTGATTTACTTAAAGGATATTGGCAGGTTCCATTGACACCAAGTGCTTCAGAGATCTCCGCTTTCGTAACACCAGATTGCTTTCTGCAATACAACGTTATGGCATTTGGGTTGCGAAACGCCGCTGCTACATTACAAAGGTTGGTTAATATAGTACTTGCCGATGTTCCTAACTGTCACGCATATCTCGATGATGTGATCGTCTTTTCACAAAGCTGGTCTGAGCACATAATGCTGTTAGAAACTGTGTTTAAGCGTCTAGAGAAGGCATCTTTAACACTTAATCTAGCCAAGTGTGAGATCGGAAAGGCTACAGTGACCTACTTAGGTAAACAGGTAGGGGAGGGCGAAGTGCGTCCTTTGTCAGCTAAAATTTCGGCTATTAGTGAATTTCCTGTGCCAAATACCAGACGTGAGTTGCGTCGGTTTTTAGGTATGGCCGGATATTATCGGTGTTTTTGCCGGAATTTTTCTTCAGTTGCTACTCCCTTAACTGCTCTACTTAGTCCTTCTACATCATTTGTGTGGTCACCGGAGTGTCAGAACGCTTTTAACAACATCAAAGCTTTGTTATGTAGTGAACCCGTGTTGTCTGCCCCAGATTTTTCCACACCTTTCAAGCTGGAAGTGGATGCCAGCGAGGTGGGAGCAGGTGCAGTGTTGTTGCAGGAGGGTACCGATGGAATCAATCATCCTGTTTGCTACTTTTCGGAGAAGTTTAATAAACATCAACGTAACTATTCTACTATTGAGAAAGAGGCTCTAGCATTATTGTTAGCACTTCAACACTTTGACGTGTACTACTGTTCTTCCTGTAACCGTGTATACTGACCATAATCCGCTGACTTTTCTTCTACGCATGTACAACCAGAACCAGTGGTTAATGAGGTGGTCTCTCATTGTTCAAAATTATAACCTGAAAATAAAGTATAAGAGAGGTGTGGATAATGTGGTGGCAGATGCTTTATCCCGAGTTTAAACGAGTGTGAGCTCTCTTGTAAGTGTTTGTTCTTTTGTCAAATTCTATTTGTATAGAAGTTTGTTCTTAAGGAGGTGGGTGTTACGCCTGCGACGTATTTTGGTGGTTTTCCTTCTCTTTCTCCCCCCCCCCCCCCTTTATTGTTCTCAGCTGTCATTCATTCTTAGGTTCGTGATTGGTTGGTTTGCCCATCAATCATAATTTGTCCAAGAGAGATCCCTCCCAAGGAACCAATCAGAACTCATCTCACCTGTATAAAGACCTGGAAACAACTGGAGGAAGAGAGAGGAGTGTTTTCTTTCGTTTGCTTTGACCATTTGTAACTACTTTCCCCGATTGATAGTTTGGTTTTGAAACCTTGTTTTGAAAGACATTGTTTTGGTTACAACTTTACGTTTTAACCTTTGACTTGTTTGTGACTTGTTCACACTGCTCATTTCGGACCCTGAGCGATGGGATAGTTTCAGCATGTCACGTGACCTACATAATACAACACGTAGTATTTGAAATTGTTTATACACACCAGGTAAGGAGCGGTTGCCACCTTCTGTATTTATGTTTGTTAGTTAGTGTAGCTTAGTTGGTTTAGGTGTTTATTTATGTCTTTATTTTTAAGATAGTTAAGTACTTCAATTGATAAGTTAGCTGGTTTTTGTTTTGTTGATTTCTTTGCTTTAGCACCGTTCATAGTCCCACGCTTTTTGTTCTGTCTTTTTGTTTTACTATTTTGTATATATATATATATATTCTGTAAATATTCTTTTCTATGATCACTATATTACTTTGTAAATCAATCGGGTGTTTGTTGGTTTATTTATGATTTTTGAAATTACTAAAAGAGTTAAAAGTTTAAATCTGCCTCTGCCTGATTCATCTTGTCATACATTTATCAGTAACTGAAACCATTCTATTCTTTCATTTCATTTTACTTTTATACATGTTACCAACCCTATTACTCCTAGACATATCTTTTTTTTAGGGAGACGTAACATGGATGCACAGGCTACTTTTCTGAACAAGAACGTCACAGAGTCTGTGGTTCTCACAGTGTTCACGTGAATCGCAGCACAGGATTTGGTCTTGTGTTCGGTACCCTGGTGCACTCCCAGGTCCACATGACAGCTTTCACATTACCAGTATGGTTTCACTAATAATAAACGGACATTTGCATGAAGCTGTCACATCCCAGCCAACACGTGTATGTGGGGCCCACGTGGATTAAACATGGGCTACAGGGGTACAGAGTGGGCATGGGCTCAAAATGGGCATCTTATCTGGGGCCCACTTGGGTGAACCAAGTAGGTCCCACATGGGCAAACCCAGCTGGGCTCCTCATGTGGGACCTAGTTGGTTCACTAATGGGAAATGAGAACATGGGTGGAAAATGGGCTATTCAGTGGTCTAATTCATTCACAGTCAAGACAAGTGCAAACAGTCAATTCCAAAGGTTGATTACATGGGTAGATAGTACACAAATATGCACCCTTGAAAAAAATGTATTGTTATTTTGACACTTGAACACAATAAATGTGACTTTAATCTAATAAAAATTTAAAAATTCCAACACAATAGCAATTTTATTTAGTTTATTTTGTGATCACAGAGCAGTGCCATACAGGGGCCATTTTAGCTTTTATTATAAAAGTGTACACATTAAGTGAAATATTTCCTTTCTCAAATGTTTAATTTTGAATAAATCTTTAATAAATTTTATTTAGGCACAGAACCACTAGTTTCCGATTAGTAATGGCTTTAGAATAATGTTCCAAATAAGTTGTAATGTCTTCTGCAGGGTTAGGTAATACTGAGTTATTAGTATTATTAATAGGTTACACCAGGATCTTTACTTTATACTTACACATTTTGTATGTCTCCGTCATCAATCACATCTGATTCAACTCATGAGCTCATAGAGATTTCAAAACCTGGGTGTGTCAGCTATAGTGAGACGTACAAAATCTGCAGGGCTGGTGGTACGCCAAGACAGGTTTGAAACCATAACCATGACCGAATTTATTTATTTTTATTTTTATTTTTTAACAATACATCCACTTGTGATTCTTATTAAGTGGGCACTTAAATCTAATTCTTTTGCAGTTTGTGTTGTTTCGTCGCCATCTGTTTTTGTCTGACCCTACAGACCATGTCATCAAGATCAACTGGGTGTGGGGCACCAAAAAGCTTTAAATGTGAAAAAGAGAATTTAAAAAAAAGTGACACAATGGTTGATTATTTTGAAAAAAAATTCAAAGGGCTTTTGGGCGAGCGATTATGGTGGAGTGAGTGAGGAGCTGCACTGTTTTTATCTTTTTGTTTGTGAAATACATAAACTTTAAGGGTACAGATGTACATATATAAACAATACAAGTTTTGTCAAATTATGTCTGTCAGGAGCTCTACTTTTTTTTGTGGTACTTTTGTCAAATAAAGTTGTAACTGTAATTTAGTCGTTTCAAATTATTCTAAATAACCCTTGCATGATAAAGTATAGCATGAGCTACTGGCTTCTTTTGATTAACTTTAACATTTTAGTGTAGTTTAGACCAGTGGTTTTCAAACCTGTCCTGGAGGACCATCAGCCCTGTGTCTCCCTCATTTATCACACTCATGGCAATTATGCAATTAATGGCATATATATATATATATATATATATATATATATACACTCACCTAAAGGATTATTAGGAACACCGTATTAATACTGTGTTTTTCCCCGTTTCGCCTTCAGAACTGCCTTAATTCTACGTGGCATTGATTCAACAAGGTGCTGAAAGCATTCTTTAGAAATGTTGGCCCATATTGATAGGATGATAGGATAGCATCTTGCAGTTGATGGAGATTTGTGGGATTCACATCCAGGGCACGAAGCTCCCGTTCCACCACATCACAAAGATGCTCTATTGGGTTGAGATCTGGTGACTGTGGGGGCCATTTTAGTACAGTGAACTCATTGTCATGTTCAAGAAACCAATTTGAAATGATTCAAGCTTTGTGACATGGTACATTATCCTGCTGGAAGTAGCCATCAGAAGATGGATACATGGTAGTCATAAAGGGATGGACATGGTCAGAAACAATTGCAATTTTGGAGCACCTAGATCACTTTCCAGAAATCACACAGCAAGTGTGAAACCCACCACCTGTGTGCTCGATCCTTTTCCTACAGCTCTAGTGAAAGTTAATACCTCTGTCCTAGTCCTCTGATTACCACTATAATAAACCACTCCCTACAGTCTGGCAATGTTCCAACAGCTCAAAAAACTGCCATAATCAGATCTCTTTAAAAAAAAAAAAACACCCTTGACCCAGATGTGCTTGCAAAATACAGGCCCATTTCCAATCTCCCATTCATCTCCAAAGTACTGGAAAAAGTCGCAGCTTCCCACCTCCAGTACTGAAACAGCCCTGGTTAGAGTCACAAATGACCTACGGATAACAGCTGATGGAGGCTCACCATCCCTCCTCATAATCCTTGATCTGTCAGCTGCTTTCGATACAGGGGATCATGGCACACTCCTTAACCGGCTGTATCAAACCACTGGACTCACTGGCACTGCTTTAAACTGGTTTAAATCATACCTCACTAGCAGATCAGAGTACATTTCACTTGGAAGTGCAAGGTCCCGACAACACACAGTTACCTACGGGGTCCCTCAAGGATCAGTCCTTGGCCCCATTCTCTTCATCATTTACATCATCCCCCTCGGCCATGTCATTAGCCGCTATGGAGTCTCATTTCACTGCTTCACTGCTATGCCGATGACACACAACTATACATGAAATCAGAAACACACACCTCTGCAATTTCCCCAACATCATCTACGACTTCAACACTCACTGCCTGTCTGGGGGAGATAAGGGTGTGGATGAAGCACAACTTCCTCCAGTTAAACAGCTCTAAAACTGAGGCAATTCTTGTTGGCACACCACATCAAACACAGTCTTCCTCCATAAATGGTATAACTATCTCTGGTCAGGACATTCCCCTCTCCACAACTGTCACCAATCTTGGTGTAAGATTTGACCCACAACTCAGCTTTGAAGCCCATATCTAAAACCTGTTCAAAATATTTCTACCATCTCAGAAATATTGCTAAACTCTGTCCAACTCTAACCTAAGCAGATGCTGAAAAGCTGGTCCATGCCTTTGTCTCCTCCAGACTGGATTACTGTTATGCACTTCTCATCGGGATCCCTAACAAAAGCTTGCAGATACTGCAGTGTGTTCAGAATATTGCAGCAAGGATCCTGTTGAGAGTTCGAAAATTTGATCACATCACACCAATTCTCCATTCACTTCACTGGCTTTCTGTTTCCACCAGGATTGAATACAAGGTCTCCCTTCTAACTCACCATTGCATCTATGGAAATGCCCCCTCCTATCTGAAAAAACTACTCACACCTTCAACTACAGCTCGATCACTTTGTTCAACAAATTCAAACCTCCTTCATCTTCCCAAGACTAAGCTCAGCTCTATGGGTGACCGGGCTTTCTGATCTGCTGCTCCTCGGATTTGGAATGCCCTGCCCTACCCGACCATCTGAGGGCACCTCAAGCTCTTGAGACTTTTAAAAAAGGACTAAAAACTTTTCTTTTTGGGAGAGCTTATGTCTTTAATCTATTTTATCTATTTTTATTTTCACATTTTTAAATTACCCTAACTGTAGCACTTTGAGATTTGTTACAAATGTAAAGTGCAATACAAATAAAATGTAAATTATTATTTTTATTAGAAACAATGCTCAGGTAGGCTGTGGCATTTAAACAATGCCCAATTGGCACTAAGGGGCCTAAAGTGTGCCAAGAAAACAGCCCCCACACCATTACACCACCACCACCAGCCTGCACAGTGGTAACAAGGAATGATGGATCCATGCTCTCATTCTGTATACGCCAAATTCTGACTATAGCATCTGAATGTCTCAGCAGAAATCGAGACTCATCAGACCAGGCAACATTTTTGCAGTCTTCAACTGTCCAATTTTGGTGAGCTTGTGCAAATTGTAGCCTCTTTTTTCTATTAGTAGTGGAGATGAGTGGTACCCGGTGGGGTCTTCTGCTGTTGTAGCCCATCTGCCTCAAGGTTGTGCATGTTGTGGCTTCACAAATGCTTTGCTGCATACCTCAGTTGTAACGACTGGTTATTTCAGTCAAAGATGCTCTTCTATCAGCTTGAATCAGTTGACCCATTCTCCTCTGACGCCCAGTGGATGTTTTTCTATTTTCACACCATTCTCTGTAAATCCTAGAAATGGTTGTGCGTGAAAATCCCAGTAACTGAGCAGCCCATCTGGCCACAACAACCATGCCACACTTTATATATATATATATATATATATATATATATATATATATATATATATATATATATATATATATATGCAACTGTTCTTACACTAGGGAAAGAGGGTAGATTGCTTCATTTCCCTGGCTGAACCCTGGTGATTATTCTGCCCCAACATCATGGGTTAGCCACTAAACTAGAGGTCTAATCTCTGTGGTAGTTTTCACACTCTAGTCAGATAACAATGAAGAACAGGCACAGGTGTTTTTTCTACTAGAGTGTCTGTAACAGTCACTGGAAAAGGAAATGTATTCTCAGAGGGAACACTTACCCAAGGTTCACATGAAAATGGTGTAGGTAAGATTTCTGCTACCACATCCCGACCAGAGTTTATATGAGATGTGTGTTGTTGTGTCTCAGATTCACAGGGATTATCACTGGTCCACATGTCTCCTCCATGTCAGATTTTCCTTTGTTTCAACAATGTACGAAATGGGGACGGTTTGTGCAAGAACAGTTGCGGGTACCCATTTTTCTCCTTTTCCATAATTATGAGCAAGTATGCTGTCACCTCTTTTGAAACTCCTGAGCTACAGAGCTACAGCCTGTTTGGTTCCTGTTGGTCTCAGAAGATCAAGTTGTCATTTCAGCAAGTATGTAGCTGGGGAGACTTTTGTGACAGCATGAGGTGTGTTTCTACAAGACAACTAAAATGTATTCAGAAAATATATTTACCAATATATTACTTGAAATATTTCATAATATATTGTAAATACATGGAATAATATTTTGATGGTATTATATAATATATTATATATTCCTGTAATAGACGGAATGCATGTGACGTCATCGTCAACTGTGATTACGCCCCGCTGAGTGGCAGAAAGACTGAGAGGCAGCATTGGTTTACAGCGTGAATGCAGCGAAAACTCACAAAACCAGGCCCGGCGCCGGAATTGGGGGGTAGGGGGAGGCTTGTCCACGGACCGCATAGACATCACTGTTCTGAGCTTGAGACGGACTTGATAATAGCGTGTAATTTTCTCATTCAAACCACTGCCAC
The DNA here is from genome assembly GCF_024679245.1 of Pseudorasbora parva. Taxonomy (NCBI): domain Eukaryota; kingdom Metazoa; phylum Chordata; class Actinopteri; order Cypriniformes; family Gobionidae; genus Pseudorasbora; species Pseudorasbora parva. The sequence goes on along the minus strand of NC_090174.1, from coordinate 14,752,745 downwards.
CTGCTGCAGCTTCTGCTTTTAGAGTGAAAAGCTGCCCATAACTGCTTGTTAATCAAGCGCAGCCATCCTCTGTAAGAGCAGACATTGTGAAAATAAGAGATTCATTGTATACCAACATCACTGCAGAACTTTGTGAGATTGCGTTTATTGAATAAGTGACAGCTTTTAGTGAATATAAAGTATATTACCACCACTACACGCTTCAAAACACTGGCCCATCCACATATACATGCGGGATTCACTTGAAAAATGTGATGAATGACAGTTATACACATTCTTGTCGAAATGAGGCTCCTAAAAATGTCAGGAAAACACGATTCCTGGCTGCATATCATTATCCATGGATCACTGAATCTTTGGTAAGTTGTAAGGATCTTTTACTATACTCATGTTTTCCTCCACTAACTCCAGTCACGCAGCAGCTCTTCTGCCACTCAGCCCCGGCTGAGGGGGCGTGTTACGGTGGGAAAGTGACGTCGATGCATTCCCTCTATATATTGCAAAATATACAAATGATTGCCGCTTTCATATATTGCAATATATTGGAGAATAAAAATATTAAATCCCATATTTGTGAATATATTGTCTAATGTATTACATGATATTTTCCAATATACTGCAATATATTTTTGTTTCGTAAGGGGTGGATGGATGATAAGGAGCAGACTTGATGTGCTGAATTCCATTTACACTCAGAAAGGACTGAAACCTGAAACCCTGAAACCCACAGTCTCCTGTTTAACACTGTGAAGCTGCTTTGAAAACAATCGTCATTGTAAAAGTGCTATATAAATAAAGTTGATTGATTGATTGATTGATTGATTGATTGAGACACCAGCTGGTAGCCATTATCATTTACAAGCAGTTGTGGTCACCCAAAACGATGGAAAACTGTTCTAAGCTCCTCAATGGTTTTCTCAGAGAATGTGTTATGCATGACTGCAAACTCAAGCTATTTGCTGTGAGCATCCACAATCACCAGAAACATGGTTCTCCATATGGATGGAGAGACACCATATCGACACCATATGGTGAAGCATCACATGCTGAAGTAACTTTATCAGTAGTGCAGGGCTGTAATGTGTGAGGACCTCCGATTGTGTTAATGTGCATTTCACATCCCTGATTGCCTTCTCACATTTGTCAGACCATTTCCATTGTTTGGACTTGTTTAACAGTTCATGTAGTAGATGAAGTCTACCAATAAGATTTGGCATGAACTTTGCATAGTTTTCTACACAATCATAGAAATGATTGCAGCTGGTTTACATTCTTTGTAGATGTTGCTAACACGATAGCTTTTACCTTTGATGGTGCTTTGTGAAGACTAGCGTTGTCAATTACGTATCCAAGATAGTCGATGGTGGGCTGGAAGAAGTCACATTTGTCTTTCTTCACCCGAAGGCCATACTCTTTTAGTCTTTGTAGTGTTGCATTCAGGTTTCTGAGATGATCCCATCACCTTTTCCTGTGATTAAAAGATCATCAAGATTCGCCATTCAATCTACTCAGAATATGGTCCATGGCACGCTGAAACAACGCAAGTTATGCCGAAAGGAAGCCTGCAATATCTGTACAGGCCCTTGTGTGTAACAATGGCCAGCAGCTCTAGGAAAACAGGGTTGACCTGCATTTGGAGGTAAGCTTGACATTGAAGTCTATCTTGTTGTATTTCTGGCTGCCTGTGAATCCAGCAAAAATATTCTGCCGTTAACACAGGATTGACAGCAACCTAGAAATCTCCACAAATCCTAACTGATTCATCCTTCTTCAAAACAATAACGATTGGCGTGGTCCACTCGCTAACACTCACTTTCTTCAGTACTCAGTTTTCCCCCAGACGGTTTAGTTCAGTTTCTACTTTAGGCAACGGGAGGGGCTTGTAAGCACTTAGGTTTAATATCAGACTTTATGGTTAACAGCGTTTCCCCATGAGGGTGCTCCGCTCTCGTCTGGCCTTCTTCTTGAGGGAAGAGGATCCAGCATCTGGAAGCGGTCCCGCTCACGCTGATGGCTCCCAGATGGATCTGGCTCATCGCCTGGAGAGTACAGTGCTCACAGACGATCAGCCAGAGCGCGAGAGGAGGCTGACAGAGGAGGAGGAGTCAGATGGAGACTCCTCCTCTTCGTCAGTCGCCGCTCTTCCAGTGGAACAAAGGATCCTCTCAGCCATCCTGCCCCGTGTACAGGGAGCTGCTGGAAGTTATGGGGCGCGCGTCACTGAGGCTTCAGTTGCTGTGGCAGCGCGCTAGGGGAGGGGCCGCTCACCCAGATAGGTTGGGCGATCGGTTCCTCCCCGACCATAGCCGCCCAGCTACCGGGAGCCTTCCATTCCTCCCCGACCTTCACGAGCAGGTCGTGGGGGCATGGAAGAAGCCCTACTCGGCGCGAATTCGAGGGATTGGCAGAGGCAGGGTATTTGTCGATGCTGCCCATAGACGAGACGTTTGCGAACTATCTTGCGTCAGGGCGGCCATCGACATTGAGAGCGACATTGAGGCAGGGCGTACATGTCGGCGGGTCAGGCGGCGGCTTTGCACACCTCCGTTTTTCGGCACCTCCGTCGAGGCGGTGGTGGGAAAGTTCAGAGAGGCGAGGGCGCTCTCGGTGGCTCATAAAACGTGTATTCCGCTGAGGTCCGGGGCGGCGCCTAGGCTGGAGGGTGTCCCGGGCCCGTCGCGATCTGAGAATCGACGGCAAGGCCAGCGTAGTAGTGTTGCCTCTCGTGCGCCCCCTCCGTGTAGGATCAGGGCACAGAAGAGGCGGGACACCAACAACAGGAGGAAGGACATTGGGGAAAAGAACCGGTTCCAGCACCGGAAGCGGCGCGATGAGTCTCCGCCCTAGAGGGCGCTGAGAACGTGAGTGAGTGTCCTTTCCTCTTTCCCTCTTTTTCCCCGGGCGCGCTTACATCAGGCCGGGCGGGCCCATGATGAGCAGATGTGAGACTCTGACGGCCTGCCAGGCCTGGTTTGTGAGAGCGCCCCCCTCAGGTTGGTGCGTCGAAGCATGCATGTTACATGGAAGCGATGAGGCACCGGAAGACAGCGGGTGAGTCCCCTTTTTAGGGCAAACATTCTTTCTTTCCCGTATTTTTCCCGTACTCTATGCTTCTCTGAGGGTTTTTTTGCGGATGTGTAAACAGTTTCTTCAGATAAGTCTGGGCCTGTAGTTCCCTAGTTAAGTGGCTAGAACGATGTTTGTGATAAACACTGTGTGTTTATGTAGGCTGTATGTTTGCTAGCGCAGCACTGTGGTCTGTGGTAGGCAGTTTCTCATCTGGATATGTGTAATATGAGCAGTTGAGGCCACTGTGCATGCCCGCGGGCATGTAGCGTCGATGTAGACTTATGTGTGTTCTCCTAGTCAAACTATTTAGCCCATAGCCACCTCTGGGTAGCGTTAGCACCTCTTCTAGTGAAATGTCTAGATGAGTATATGAGGTCAGGCTAGCGCATGAACTGCAGTAAGGTCTGTCCCACCCCTTTTTAGGGCCTTAGTGGTTGGGTTATCAGATCGATGTTTGCAGGCTCTCGTCAGGGCGTTGCATCAGGTTGGCCTAGGCAGTTGGTGGGATGGCGGTGGCGTCTTGCGGTGGCAAGTTGCCCCGGCAGGTTGCCCCGGGCTCCGGTCAGTACATCTGCAGGAGATTATATCCCTACCCGGCCTCCCCTCAGTTCAGGGTCATCCCTTTCTCTGCGTTGGGGCTGTTATTAATGCAGAGTGGTGTGTAGCAGAATGGATTGTGACTCTGCCAGTGGTCGTGGGACGGGGTAGGCGTCTCTCCGCTTGTGCGCAGTTAGACTAGCTTTGCTAACCCCGCCCCCCAGAGCTTATTGTGGCCGCCACTTCCCGGCGGCCCCTGGCCTCATCCTGGGAGGGACAGCCGGTTGGTAGTATTTGTTGAATGCTTCACTTCTTGCTCTGTGTCTTCTGCTCCACCTTTCTAGGGCTTGGGTCGAGCTTTATTTCACAACCATCTGCTTAGCATGGATTGGTCGGATGCTCCCCTGGAGCTGAAACACTGGCATGGCTGACGCCCTTGCACAGACGGCGGGCCGCTGGATGATCAGACGGAGGCAGGTGACGTAAGTTGTACTCCCCCCGCTTTAGAGGGTTCAAGGCGTTTTTGCTGAGTGCACTTCTGTTGGCAATGTGTTTTTAGGTCCACGCTGGTAGGCACTGCCCGGGAGACTGCGGTGTCGCACAGAGGGCCCTACAGGCCGCTGGGATGGACCGACTTTAGAAGGCCGGTTGGCGGGGAGACGCCAGCCGAGGCAGTCCGGGCAGTTAACTCCAGGACAGGGGGTAGGCCTCAGTGGTAGACCTCACTGTGAGTGAGTTCCGACGTCGTGGCCCATGTGAGCCGGGGAGGGTTCTCCCCAACGATGTCAGCTGCAGCAGGAACCTTGTCAAAAGCAGGCCCCTTATGGTCTCCCTGGGGATGAGTCCCCAGGTGGTTACTGGATGTCCAGTTCTTCGTCAGCTGGCATACAAGCCACTGTCAGCCCAGGGTCTGCTAGGAGGTAGTAGGCCTCACCAGGCCTCCCTGGAGGTGGGCTTCTGGACCAGCACGCCCCAGCAGCAGGCACAACTGCAGTCCAGGTAGTAGGCCTCACCAGGCCTCCCTGTATGTGCGCCACTGGGCAGGCCTCACCAGGCCTCCCTGCGGGTAACTAGCATATCTTGCTGTGGGAAAGAGTTCCCAGTCTCCAGCTACCCGATAGTTTGTGTTGACTGCGGTCTGGGCCTCCCTAAGGGTCTGCCGGAGGTCATCAGGCCTCTTCTGGCCTCCCCGAGGGGGTGTGCTTGGGCATCAGTCACTGGACGGCTAGCACAAGCTGCTAGCAGGTGGTTACATATGACAGTGAGCATGGTTGCTAGCCAAGGCAACTAGCATGTTCTGCTATCAGGTGCAGGCCAGGCCTGCCTGAGGTCGTTCCCCGGCCCCAGTGACGGCTACTAGTAGCTGGCAGGTAGTAAGCTTTGCAGAGCTTCCCTGTGGGATTTGCCATTTGATATGTTCCATCTGTCACCAGGCCTTTGCCATTCGGCAATAGGCCTCTCCAGGTAGCACTAAAGACTCTCTACCGTACGTGAGGCCTCAAACAGGCCTCCTTGGAGGCAAGCTCCGGGAACACAGTAACTTCCTACCAGTTTGCACGTCTGGCTAGCAGGAAGCAGGCCTCTCCAGGCCTCCGGAGGGTGAGCCCCCGAGCTCGGACGCTCGGTTAGCCGGTGTAACGTGCTGTCAGGTGGTAGGCCCCTTTGGGCCTCCCTGAGAAGGGATTCCCGGATCCGGTCTCGATGACAAGCTAGCTGTTAGCAGGCCTTACTGCCAGGTAGTAGGCCTCGCCAGGCCTCCCTCAGGGCGAACGCCACTGTTTGGACATTCATGGGTGGCTTCTGGTGTTGATGGCCTCATTGGCCTCACTGAGGGGACCAGTTAGGCCACCTCCCTGTGGCCTTTAACAGCTCCTTCGGGCCTCCCTGGGGGGGAACGAGTTCCTTGGACGGGAACACATAACTGGCTTTATGCTGACAGCTACTGGGTGCCCGCTATCGAGTCCCGGCCTTAGCCGGCAATATCCGAGGGCGGGCTCATGCCCTAGCACGACAAGACGCCATTTCTGCTGCGCCTACAGCATGGTTTACCTACCAGGCAGGCTTAAGAGCTCCCCTCAGCGAGGGTTGTCTGCGAGCTTACGGCTGCCTGAGCCTGATCAGACGGTCAGGCCCACCTCAGGGCCTCCCGGTTAGATCCGCCCGTAGGCCTGTCCGGCCTCCTGAGCACCCCTGTAATATATATGTTCAGTAGATCCTAGGATCGAGCAGAAGAAACTCCCCTTGCTTGCAAGGGTTAGAAAGCACTATGCTGAGTACTGCTCTCCAGAATTCCCGTCTCCGAGTTCCGGTTTGAGGAGGACACTGCCAGTTTGCAGTCCCTCAGTCTGGATGCTCATAAGTAAGCAAAAGTCAGGAGGCTCTGTTTCTAAGCAGACAGGGTTGGCCAAGCCGGGGTGTCCCACATAAGTGATGCCGGGTCGGGCCGACGCAGCTGACGCAGCACGAGTTCCCTTTCGAAAAGGGAAAGTCTCAGGTTACGACTGTAACCTTTGTTGCCTGAGAACAGGGAACGAGACACTGCGTCAGGTTGCCATGCTTCAAGGCTTGCCTGCCGACAGTCCCTTCAGACGAAGTGGATAGCGTCATGTTTGCACGGCGCCCTTTTATACTTCCTGGTCACATGGTGATGATGTCACTGGCTGCCGCCGGTCAGTAGGATTGTGATTTGATAGCGATTTCAGACACCTGTCACGCTGAAGGCGTTCCCCGTAGCGTCAGCTGACGCAGCGTCTTGTTCCCTGTTCTCAGACGATTTCCTGAGAGATACACATTCCAAAAAAGTTGGGACAGGTAGCAGTAAAAGGCTGGAAAAGTTTAATGTACAAGGAACAGCTGGAGGACCAATTTGCAACTTGTCAATTGACAACATGATTGGATATAAAAAGAGCCTCTCTGAGTGGCAGTGTCTCTCATCAGAAGTCAAGATGGGCAGATGATCACCAATTTCCCCAATGCTGCGGTGAAAAATTAATTTCTCAGGGAAAAACTTCAAAGAGTTTGAAGTTATCATTATCTACAGTGCATAATATCATCCATGCATCCATGTAATATCCTGAATGGCTTCATCACTCGGTCTCTTCTCCACCAATCAGCTGGGTTGAGCGTTCTGGCGCAATATGGCTGCCGTCGCATCATCCAGGTGGATGCTGCACATTGGTGGTGGTTGAGGAGATTCCCCCCTTCTATGTAAAGCGCTTTGAGTGCCTTGAAAAGCGCTATATAAATCGAACGCATTATTGTTATTATTATTATCCAAAGATTCAGAGAATCTCAAACAATCTCTCTACACAAGGGTCAAGGCCGGAAAACCATACTGGATGCCCGTGATCTTTCGGCCCTTAGACAGCACTGCATCACATAGAGTTACAGAGCTACAGCCTGTTTGGTTCCTGTTGGTCTCAGAAGATCCAATCTGCTGAGTAGTTGTCATTTCAGCGAGTATGTAGCTGGGGAGACTTTTGTGACAGCATGAAGTGTGTTTCTATAAGACAACTAAAATGTATTCAGTCTTAGATTTAGGGAGCCCTTACCCTGAGATGTCTACGTATCATTCCACAAGACTATTGGTGGATGGATGATAAGGAGCAGACCTGATGTGCTGAATTCCATTTACACTCAGAAAGTACTGAAACACTTAAGACACCAGCTGGTGGTCATTATCACTTACAAGCAGTTGTGGTCGCCCAAAATGACAGAAAACAATTCTAAGCTCCTCATTGGTTTTCTCAGAGGATGTGTTATGCATGACTGCAAACTCAAGCTATTTGCTGTGAGCATCCACAATCACTAGAAACATGGTTCTCCAGTGGTCCTGCAAAGTCTATGTGTATTCTTTATCATAGCACCTCTGGAAAATTCCATGGATGTAAGATGGCCTGTTCCTTACATTCTGGCACTCTGAACAATCCTTTACTTCCTCTTTAATCTCTGAATCTAAGCCAGGCCACCAGAAGTAGCATTGGCCATCTCTTTCATCCTCACTATTTCTAAATGAACAGCGTGAAATTCTTTCAGCAAGAGGCTCATCAGGAGTAGGGGAATAATGACACGATTACCCCCACAGTAAGCAACCAGACTGAACTCATTTTGTCAAATCAGATAAAGTTTGAATTTGTCTTTCATCTTTCCTCTCCCACCATGAGACATCCAGACTAGAACCTCTGAAAAACTTGGTTTGTTCTTTTGAATCGTTTCACTTGTGGAGCACTTTCAGGGGAACACTTTTTATGTACAATCCCAATTCCAAAAAAGTTAGGACACTGTACAAATTGTGAATAAAAAAGGAATGCAATAATTTACAAATCTTCAAAGAGTTTGAAGTTATCATTATCTACAGTGCATAATATTATCCAAAGACTGTTGTTCTTGTTCATCACCTCTTCTTCCTCTCTCTTCTTTTATGGTTTCCATCCATAGTAGGTATCAACATTCAGTGCAACATTTTGTGTAAATTTTGGCTCTCTGAACTGACTTGTATTATGTACAGCTGGTTTGTTTGGTCACATCATTAGTAATAAGTGTGAACCATTTTGAGTCGTTGTGTCTGAACAATGACAACTGTGTTTCAGTTTCTTTTCATTTTTTCCTTCCTGTGTTTATCGTTTTGTGCATCACAGTGGAAAATGTGTTTTAGCCATCCATTCTTTTACTCCCAACTACATATTGACATATTGTTACGTCAGGACACTATAAGGCAATTGGAAACCAGACCAGAAAATTGTCCAAATATCCATTTGATCTTAAGAATTTATTCAGTTGATCAGGGTGTAACCCCAGCATCAAAAGTAATTTCCTGACCTAGCCTAATTTTACTCAGGGTGTTTAAGATGGACTCTACACAGCTGTCCCCTCATGGTCACTGAGTCCCATACTACCCCTAAATTTGTTGTCCTCTGGGCAGGAGAGAACATTTTTTTCTTGTCGATGAGTCTCAACCCCAGGGATACAAGAAAATTAGACAGTTGTCTATGTAAAATGCAGAGGCCTTGAAGTTGCAACGGAGCCAGAGCTGCATCCATACATTTTGTATATTTGTCATTATTAGTAGGTTACACCACAATCTTCACTTTATAATTAATTATATAACGGCTCCCACATCTATCACACCTGATTCAACTCATGAGCTCATTACACTGAACCGCAAAACCTGATCAGATATAGGTAGACATACAACATTTGCAGGGCTGGTGATACTCCAAGACATGTTTCCAACCATAACCATAACCATGTATTTTACAACACATCTGCTTGTGATTCTTATTAAGTGGTACTTATTAAGTACTTATTAAGTATTCTTTAGCTAACTGAATTCTCTGAGATCCTGACACCTTCACTTCTGGAGACTCCAGGTAGGTTGCAATTCTGCCAGAAAGACTCGGGAGAATAAATACTGTGACAATAATCCATTTATTAACAATCCAGCAAGCAATAAAGTACTTTGGCATAGGCCCCGTCCGTAGCTCGCAATCAGAGGGTATGACTCTGCATATCCTGCCTGAAGACGAAGGATGGTCCCTTCCATCCCCCCTTCCATTTAGACTGTACTTTTGATACTTTTGAATTATAAAGTTGTAAATGTAGTCATTTTCTAATTATACCAAATAAACCTTGCATAATAAACTAAAGCATGAATTACTGGTTTCTGTTCATTAAATACTTTTAACATTTTAGTGTAGTTAGTGGATTACATGTAATGTTTGTATTTAGGGGTTTACTATAAGATAACCCAAACAGAAAATATGGTAGCCCATCTATATTCCCATTGTGGCCCATAACAGCTGTAGCGACTCAGGCGAATCAAAAACACAATCGCCAGTTACATTTAACAAATATGTTTTGAAAGTTTTGTGCTTAGTAACAGACCTTCCCCCAACACAACAGAGAAAGATTCTCCGTTACCCTGGAAACAATCTGATAAGACGTTTTACGGCCCAAAAGAATCTGGCCACATGAAAAGTCCAGAGTTTAAGACACAAAGCTTGAAAAACACACACTTTTGCCTCAAATTATAGACAAACCATCTATAAATGAACATGCACCCCAGGACATTGTATGTAAACACATAACTGTCTTGTAAAATGTTTCTTCTGTATGGTATTTTGCATCTTTTTGTCTTTGTCTTAACAATTTACTAGTTCAGGTAACCTCATATATGTCATGTCTCCTATTGGCTGAATCATTGAGACTCTGTAGAAGAGCCATGCAATCAATGATATATGCTGATGGTTCTTTAACATTTGGCAGCTGCTGTGTCTCTTTAACAACAGCCTCGAGTTTCTTCTCGTTTTGCTTCTGTACTATTCAAGCAAAGGGATGTTTGGATCCTCAGTAATGTTTATGCACTCGGGGCATGGCCTTAAGGAAAGATTTGTCCCTATCTGTTCGATCGCTCAGAAGCTTGGAGCAGTGCTTTGTGAGTGTTTACCTGCATGCCACGCCCTCACGGGTTGTGACACCACAAGCAGTTTGTACAGAATTGGGAAGGCCACTGCCCTCACAAGACTGAAGACCCATCTTTGTGAGTTACAGGAAATGACCAAATTTGGACTCTCTGGTAGCCTGGAAGAGGCTTTGCCTGTGGCAAGAAGGTATGCCCTCCTCCTGTATGGCCAAAAGGAAAAGGTGGATGGGCATCCTTGCACCAACCTGGATGAGCTGAGGTACACACTAGCATCTACCACAGATTTGTCAGCAGCAAATCTACCCCCAACAAAAGATGCCTTCCAGCAACTTGTGCTGAGAGCTTTGTACCAAACAGCAGTGTGGCGCCACAGCCACCTGGCCAAACCTCTTCTCTGGAACCCAGTTGGTAGAGGATGGAGGCTCAGAGAAGATGGGTGTATTGAACCTGTGATGTTCCAGAAGGCACCAGCACCTAAAGAAGTTAGAGACATCACCCACCTCTACTGTAAAGATGGAAACTGCAATGATCCCACCAAATGCCAGTGTCTTTCAGTGGGCTTGACCTGCACAGAGTTTTGCTCTTGCCCTTTCCCAGACTGTCCAAATATGACCAACGTTGTCACTGATGACAATGTGGATGAGTGACAGTGGTGTGTTGCAGTTGTAACATCATGAGGGGCTGACCTAAGAATGGCTACCAAAAGCAGTTCATGTTCCAAATGGTTGCTACTAAAAAAAAAACAGCCTGAGAAGACAGGGCTCATTCCCTGTGAAGTGTTTGTTTAGTTAGATTGCCATTTGTTTGATTTAAGACAGTAATTTAATTTGTATTGTGTGGTGTTAAGTTATAGTTCTATTAAAAGGCTCATTAAAGTCAAACTGCTATCCTGACTCCGAGTCTCCTGTTTGTGCTATGGTAACGTGTTATCTTTCGATTTCAGTCTTTGTTTCCATATAGTACAAGGTGCCAAATGAAATGTTTCATTATTAGATGTATCTCATATTTGAATTTCTCAACATTCTTCTCACCACTGATAATGGGCTTTGTAGGCCTACTAAATTATGCTAGTGTTCCATTTCCATTCATTTTAGACACCTCATACATTGAGTAACAGAATACCCTGATTTTTCATGCTATTTCATATTTCATATTTGGTATTGCTGGATTCAACACAACCTCACCTTTCCAACAAGCCATCATATGTGTTTATATGACAATCCCTGGCTAAGCAATCATAAAGTAAATGAAAACATTCTGTATAGATATTCAATTTGTGCATGTCCGGTTATTTTAGGTATGTGTTTATATGTCTCTATTTATTCCATACATCAATATATTCACATCCAGTCTTTTCTAGCAGTTAACTCAACTTCCTGACTACAAACATGTCAAGTTTCAAAGCTCTCAGAGCTTGTGTGATTGATCTGCATTAGTTTATATGCCTTAACTCCCATACGGACAGGCTATATTTTAGTCCCTTTTTGGTTTTGGGGTGTATAACAATATCTGTTAATTTAACAATCTTAGCAGTAAAATATTTTTAGCCAAGAATCCATTTCGTAAATGGGAGACCTTAGAGAGGAGGAAAAACATTGTTGGGTTTGGTTCTACCTCAAGTAGGGGTATCTCAAAAACTAAAGCACTTGACCATTTGTCACTAGCCTATATCAAATTAATGCTCACTTCACGACATACACTTCCATGTATGTCACTTATTCAGAGAATGCAGTGTGTGTTTGTTGCATTAATTAGAGTATGAAGGGGCAGAGACCCATTGATTCAAGCTTGAAACAAAGAGCCATAAAATCTCCCGCTTGGAAATCCCAACAATCTCATTGGTTAAGTCTAACCCAGGAGGGTGGGACTACTCCCAGACCTTAAAAAGGGAGGTGCTTGGATGCCCTCCCTCTCTCTTCTCTCTCTGGCTGAACCAACACGTCATCGTGGCTGGCCCTTGAGCCAGGCCACCAATGCAGGCCCTCCAAGCAGGGAGGGCCTCCATACACAGAGCCATGTGCTGTGCGGGACCAGAAACCCGAGGCCCACACACGGCTATTATGCCAACAGGCCCCAACACTTCATGTCGACCTTCTTCTTCTTCAACCATCAGAGACTCTGCAAGTTCACCATCATTCCTTCTCTCACCACGGAAGGAATCATGCGTGGAAAAACCCATCAGACCAAACCATCGAACTTTCTCCTGCAATTTCCACCTGGACGGTCTTCTGCGGCTCAAGCCATATGCAAGTATCGTACGCGAAACAAATTGCTGTGTAGTGAGTGAAACTGTAAACCCCTTTGTTCAGACAAAGGGGCTTGTAGTCACCGATGGTTTCTCTCAAGGTTTCAGACTCTTTAGACTTCATCTATACTGACCCGGTTCTTCTAACCACTTTCACTTCAACTCTTGCTATGTATGTTTTGTGTATGTATGTGTTTTATGTCTCGTTCGTGATTTATAGATATTAAATTTTGTGCACAATATATGTTTGGTTCTGACTCCCTGCCTGCAAACAAATTGTCCCTTAAATGATCGATCTGGTTATGCGCTCTAAGCGCTTATGTAAATACAAAGGAAGAATGTTTTTCTGTAGCCATGAAAAATATATTTTTCTTAGAATTAAGTAATAATCAATACTAAATGTTCACAAACGAACTGATTAATTGATTGCAATGTTAATGTAGCTACATAAAGCTAATCTATTAAATTATTCAAATATACATAATTAATCATAATGAGTTATGAATAATTATTAATATTTCCCTTAAGAGCTAATTCGTTACACAGCCCTACAACACACCCATCTGGATCCCGTCACCAACCCATATGGGCAGACACATGTAGGCCCCAAATGGGTGCTACCAGGGTTACCCAACGTTGGCTGGGGAGACAGAGCTCATAAAGGTCATAAATTATATTTGCCTCAATACAGATACAGACAAATTATCATTTCTGGTACTAGTCGATCTCAGTGCTGCATTTGACACTGTGAATCACAACATACTTCTTGACAGGCTGGAATATAAATGATGATCATTTAGAAGTCTGAGTGGACATCCATGACATGTGTAGTTCCATAAGGCTCAATACTCGTATCACTCTTATTCAACCTGTACATAAGCTCTAACTGAACCAAATAATGAGTGAACCAAATTGCTTACCACAGCTATGTAGATCACACCCAGATCTAGCCCTATCGCTTACAGCCCATTTGACTCCCTGTGCCAAAGCATTGATGAAATTAAAGGGTTGCTTCAGCGATTAGCATACGGCTTTGTATCAGCAGAAACCTAGGAGTATATTCAAATGATCATGCATTATATTGAACAGACACATCTAGTTTTTACAGGTTTTTTTCAGTCACTAACAAGCGTTTGTCCAATCAGTTGTCACATTTTCAAAACTCTAAACACAATTAGCACAGCATCGGTCTTTGGTGGGCATACCTTTCACACATTTCATGTCGTTTTCACACAATATGCAGTGAGTAAACACATTTCCACAATGCTTACATTTTCTTAAAGGGGGGGTGAAATGCTGTTTCATGCATACTGAGCTTTTTACACTGTTAAATGGACTGCATTTATATATAGTTAAAGACTTGGATTCCCATCCTAAACATAGACAAAGTTTCAAAAACTAATGTTGGACGTTTGATGGAGTATTTCTGTGTTAAAAATACTCCGGAGTTTCGGAGAGTTTTTTTTGAGTATGGCTCAGCTTGATGTTAATAGAGCGGAAGGTCCTTGTATGTTCTCCCGGTAGGGTGCGCGCGCGTGTGACTAGAGCGAGAGAGGAAATGCACGCCCGTAAACACTTGCTCAGGTGCAGATCCAGTCGATCCAGGCGCCGCGCTCCACTTTATTCCTTTGGGTGACTTCAACTCTTCAGCACAGCATTCCGGGAAGACAGCGCTGCATTTGACCCGATTTGAACGCAGAAATGACGGGAAGCTTCACAACATCGCTTCAGTCGCATCGCAAAAGTGGATTTCCACCGCTCACTGCTGTCAGGACCCAGCGATAAAGGTTCGGTCCTGCTTTGGAAGCAGTCGGTGAGTAAAACTGCTTCAAATGTCTATGCTGTTGGCTATCGGCGCCTGAGTAAACATCAGTAAACGATACGATCGCGTGCTTCATCATTCAAATGCGCTAACGGACTCTATTGTTGTTCTATGTATAACGTTACACTAGTCTGACGTGCAAAACTGTTTTGCTTGCTACTGCTAAGGTTTAGTCGCATACAATAGTCCATAAACCGAATCATGTCTTCATAAACTGCGAGTAAAGACACACAAATGTTGACAGGCCACTAAATACAGTACATACCACAGAGACGGACGTCCTGCTGTTGCTGTTTCTCCTGTTCAATTTATTTCAGCCTCCGAATGATTCTGGATCATATATCTATTAGCTGAGCTCGATAGCCATGAGTTTCTCCACGCTTGAGGATGTCACCGCTTTGCACGATCGTCATTCTTTAGCTGCGCCCACACGATACGCCTCCAGGCGCTCGTTTTTTTCCGGAATGACTCGGTACAGCCCATATTTCTTTCATAAATATAATAAAACTAAAGACTTTTCGGAGATATGAAGGATGCAATACTACTCTATAGGTACTCAAGATTGACATGAGATTGACTGAAACTGAGTGTTTCACCCCCCCCTTAAACAGACAAGCTATACCTCTCAAAAAAATGATTATTATTTTATTTTATTTCTTTAGCATTTACGAATGTTAACACACAACATCCCACAATAGCAAACACAATATTCCAAACCTTAGATACAGTATAAAAACCCTGCTTCTGCAATGATATCAGTTAAAAACAATATATCAGCTGATAATAAACAAACTATTAATAATTGACACACAGCTGATTCCAGTCTGGCTTAGATTCAGAGGCAGGGGTTCTTTATTTCTATTTCATTGACACTTATACAGTAAAAGGAGGACTTTGAAAAGTGATATTTTTGGAAACAGAAACAGAAAAAGACAAACACTGTAATGTCTGGATGAGGAAGAGTAAGAGCAAGGGGCACAGGGAGAAGAGCAGGAGCAGTGAGAGATGCAGTGAGATGCAGTGAGAGGTGCAGGAGCAGCGAGAGATGCAGTGAGAGGTGCAGGAGCAGCGAGAGATGCAGTGAGAGGTGCAGAAGCAGTGAAAGATGCCGTGAGAGGTGCAGGAGCAGTGAGAGATGCAGTGAGAGGTGCAGTGAGAGGTGCAGGAGGAGCGAGAGATGCAGTGAGAGGTGCAGTGAGAGGTGCAGGAGCAGTGAGAGATGCAGTGAGAGGTGCAGGAGCAGTGAGAGATGCCGTGAGAGATGCAGTGAGAGGTGCAGGAGCAGTGAGAGATGCAGTGAGAGGTGCAGGAGCAGTGAGAGATGCCGTGAGAGATGCAGTGAGAGGTGCAGGAGCAGAGAGAGATGCAGTGAGAGGTGCAGGAGCAGAGAGAGATGCAGTGAGAGGTGCAGAAGCAGTGAAAGATGCTGTGAGAGGTGCAGAAGCAGTGAAAGATGCTGTGAGAGATGCAGTGAGAGGTGCAGGAGCAGTGAGAGATGCCGTGAGAGATGCAGTGAGAGGTGCAGGAGCAGAGAGAGATGCAGTGAGAGGTGCAGAAGCAGTGAAAGATGCTGTGAGAGATGCAGTGAGAGGTGCAGGAGCAGTGAGAGATGCCGTGAGAGGTGCAGTGAGAGGTGCAGGAGGAGCGAGAGATGCAGTGAGAGAATGCATTGAGAGGTGCAGTGAGAGGTGCAGGAGCAGTGAGAGATGCAGTGAGAGATGCAGGAGCAGTGAGAGATGCAGGGAGAGGTGCAAGAGCAGTGAGAGGTGCAGTGAGAGATGCAGGAGCAGTGAGGGATGCAGTGAGAGATGCAGTGAGAGGTGCAGTGAGAGATGCAGGAGCAGTGAGGGATGCAGTGAGAGATGCAGTGAGAGGTGCAGGAGCAGTGAGAGGTGCAGTGAGAGGTGCAGGAGCAGTGAGAGGTGCAGTGAGGGATGCAGTGAGAGATGCAGGACCAGTGAGGGATGCAGTGAGAGATGCAGGAGCAGTGAGAGGTGCAGTGAGAGGTGCAGGAGCAGTGAGAGATGCAGGGAGAGGTGCAGGAGCAGTGAGAGGTGCAGTGAGAGATGCAGGAGCAGTGAGAGGTGCAGTGAGAGATGCAGGAGCAGTGAGGGATGCAGTGAGAGGTGCAGGAGCAGTGAGAGATGCAGTGAGAGTTGCAGGAGCAGTGAGAGATGCAGGGAGAGGTGCAGGAGCAGTGAGAGGTGCAGTGAGAGATGCAGGAGCAGTGAGGGATGCAGTGGGAGATGCAGTGAGAGGTGCAGGAGCAGTGAGAGATGCAGGGAGAGGTGCAGGAGCAGTGAGAGGTGCAGTGAGAGATGCAGGAGCAGTGAGGCATGCAGTGAGAGGTGCAGGAGCACATAGAGATGCAGTGAGAGGTGCAGGAGCAGTGAGAGATGCAGTGAGAGGTGTATTGAGAGGTAGGAGTGCACCAATCCGACTTTTTCAGTCCCGATACCGATACCGATGCTTGGGCTTTATGTATCTGTCAATACCCGATACCGATCCGAAACTATTGTTAAATTAATAATAAACTGTATACCTTCCTTGAAGAGACTAAAGGCACCAGACTTGACTAAATAAAGATAATAAGACAAAATAATAGATGTATGCAAAGTGTTGAATTCTTATTTATTTTAAAAAAACAATTGTGCATTCAAATATAAAATATAATTTAGGGCTTGACAAAGCATGCTCCTGTCTCTCCTTCGGATAAGTAAAATGGTCATTCACTTAAAGGGATCCCCTGGTGTTGAGACTTGTATGGCTTAATATAACATAAATGATGTCTCTTACTGAATTATGTAGTAGAAAACCCATGAAAGATCTACGTTATTTTAAAAATCGATTTTATATTTGGACCATGGGCGGCGCCATTTTGTTTGCGTTCTAGGTTGATGACGTAGAGTGGTTGAACTCCTCAATCAGCTGGCATTACCCGTAGCTATTTTTACCACAACGCAACTCGAAAATTGTTTCAGAGTTAAACAAAACCAATGAATTCCTTTGTAATTATACTTAAAACACACTCAAACATACATGTGCACACAAACTCACCTACACAAGTCACAAACAGATCGGCGGGCGCGCACACGACAGGCTCTGTTTCAATCGAGATGTTGGGCTGCTCAGTCTCCACGACAGGGGCTGAATCTGAAATCGACCCTATACCCTTAAATAGGGCATTATTTGAAGGGACGGACATTTGTAGTGTTGTCCGACACCATAGTGGACATGTTCGAGTGCAGTCATTCAGTCTCACGTTCCACTGCAATAACGAGTGTACAGCCGATTTACAAACAGCTGTCCGACTTCACGGACTCAAACATACATGTGCACACAAACTCTCTCTCTCACACAGACTCACACACACCCCAACAGATCGGCGCGAACACACACACACACACACACACACACACACACACACACACACACACACACACACACGCCCCAACAGATCGGCGCGAACACACACACACCCCAACAGATCGGCGCGAACACACACACACACACACGCACGCACTGCGTGCGCGCATACATAACCCTCAATCTATTCCCTGTGTTGATATCCTAGATAGACTGTTGATATGCAGTAGATTAACTGTAATGCCTGTGACCAGCAGAGGGAAATATCTAGGTAGGACGATGGGATAAAGTAACGTGAGGAAGAGAGGCAGGATGTTTTGGTGATGATGCATGCGATTGAGACAGAGCAGTCTGTCGCTGACCTAGGTGTGTGCGCGCCCGCCGATCTGTTTGTGACTTGTGTAGGTGAGTTTGTGTGCACATGTATGTTTGAGTGTGTTTTAAGTACAATTACAAAGCAATTCATTTGTTTTGTTTAACTCTGAAACAATTTTCGAGTTGCGTTGTGGTAAAAATAGCTACGGGAAGCGCCAGCTGATTGAGGAGTTCAACCACTCTACGTCATCAACCTAGAACGCAAACAAAATGGCGCCGCCCATGGTCCAAATATAAAATCGATTTTTTAAATAACGTAGATCTTTCATGGGTTTTCTACCACATAATCCAGTAAGAGACATCATTTATGTTATATTAAGCCATACAAGTCTCAACACCAGGGGATCCCTTTAAAAAATGTGCTTGTCTGGAAAAAAGTTAGATTTTGTGTGTGTGTGTGTGTGTGTGTGTGTGTGTGTGTGTGTGTGTGTGTGTGTGTGTGTGTGTGTGTGTGTGTGTGTGTGTGTGTGTGTGTGTGTGTGTGTGTGTGTGTGTGTTGTAAATATAACTTATTCTGAAGCAATATTCTCAGTGTTCAATCAGCTTTGACATATTTTAAATCTGCATATTTGTGATATTTTACCTTTATAAAGGGCATTGCCATTTTCCCCTAATCTTATTAAATATAAGCTATGCTTCAGGTTTCATATTATATTCTTAAATTTGATCTATAAATTAAATTAAAATAATAAGACACTTTAGGGATGTTACCAATCAAATTAAATTATTTACCCAGAAAAATTACTACTGCATTAAAAAATGTTATGAGATTTGTATTTTTGAATAAACAAAATAAATGTTGAAAAATATAGGAAACTAAATCTCCAGTAGGTGGCAGTAGGTGAGTCTTAATGAGTGAGTCATTGAGTCATTAATTCAAACGATTCATTCAAACGACTGATTCCTTTAAGAATGAGGTAGTCATTTACGAACAGGTTCTTGAATCTTTGATTCA
Organism: Pseudorasbora parva; assembly: GCF_024679245.1. Taxonomy (NCBI): domain Eukaryota; kingdom Metazoa; phylum Chordata; class Actinopteri; order Cypriniformes; family Gobionidae; genus Pseudorasbora; species Pseudorasbora parva. The sequence goes on along the minus strand of NC_090174.1, from coordinate 14,733,955 downwards.
ACCACTGAATAATTAAAAAACAGGTGAGATGTGTTATGGTTCTGCTGTTTGGAACTTTGTTGCTTGGAATCTTTGTTTGGAACTATTTTCGCAGCTGAAATAGAACAAACAACTCAATATTGCATCTAAAATGTAAGTAACTAATGTTAATGATTGTTTATGGAGCTGTCATAGGAAATCAGTGACATTTTCAATCGTGATGGTATTCAGGAAAAAAGCACATTTGGTTGTGTGATGTTGTTTAACTGTTTCATATGTTATAAAGATAAAAAGGTAACATTTTGAATGTTTACCGCAATTACTATGTGTGAGCGTCGCTTTTTTGATTTCTCCTCAAGATGCACGAGTGTCAACAGCATGTCGTTACAGTCAGTTCATTACATTAGCCTTTATCCATATCCACTATCAGTCACCACTTACATTAAATTGATCCTTTGCATAGTGCAAAGTTAGTTGCTGGGCTGTTTTGTCCACTCCTTTAGTTTTGGTGAGCTGCAGAAATGCAGCATGCTTTTTAACATGGTGTTTCTGGATTAAATTGGTAGTATTGCCGACAGATGAACTAGTTGACTAGTCTCTGGCTCGTTCTGTTGCTTCGAGCATGCAACACACGTGAAGCTGACGAATGACGTTTGACGTAGGGTTCTGCTGCAAAAAAAAAAAAAAAAAAACCTGGGTCGGCCTGTGGATCTGTTCATTTTTCCGATCCCCGATCCAGCTTTGTCGTCAGTATCGTGGCCGATATCCGAGAGGTTTCCCCAACCCCTATTGAGAGGTGCAGGAGCAGTGAGAGGTGCAGGAGCAGTGAGAGATGCAGTGAGAGGTGCCAGAGCAATGAGAGATTTAGGTACTGTATTTAACTGTAACTGTATTTAAATAGGGAAAACGTGGAGGTGTTTGGTAACTTCTAATTTGATCTCTGTTTGGTACCATAGTGAATGAACTGGGCTTAGTTGGCTAAGCTAAATTCTATCAGATTGTCACTGTGCATCAGAGAGTTTAAGTGCACGCACTGAGACGAGAGGTATGTATCAACTCATTTTAGTTAAGGGAATTACATAGTTTAATATGAAAAAGCGGTGAAGTATACCTTTAACAACTGGGCGTGCCAAAAAAAATCTGTTAAACAAATACAAAACAGAACTCACTGCATTTGGAAACAAAGATGAAATTAAATTCTCAAGGTGAACACAGGCCTTGAGGCTAGGGGTCTAAAAAAAACTTTTGATGTGATTTTAGACTCTGACCTTAGTTTGAGTTGTCATGTCAAAGCAGTACCTAAATCAGCATAGTATCATCTCAAATATATTGCAAGAATTGGAATAGATGCTTTGTTTTCAGTAGAAAATTGTTCATGCTTTCATCACCAGCAGGGTGTACTATTGCACGCTGCTGCTAGAATTCTGAGCAGAACCAGAAAATATGACCATACACTATGATCAAAATATGATCTATACTGGATTCCAGTTACATTTAGGATTGATTTTAAAGCATTGTTAATTGTTTAGAAATCCCTCACTGGCCCAGGACCTCAATATATTTCAGATATGCTGATTTAATATAAACCAATATAAACAGATCACTAAGATCATCAGGATCGAGTCAATTAGAAATACAAAGGGTTCACTTAAAGCAAGGAAAGTACACTTTTGGCTATTATGCCAGCCGCGGCTGGAACCAGCTTCCTGAAGATATGTGCTCCAACAGTAGCCACTTTCACACTGACTCAAAACAAATCTGTTAAGCTGTGCCACTAAATGAGTAGAGTGAATTTCAGGGTGAATGGGACACTTTGTGCCATTGGGATGACTTGGAAAAAGTGTCCCATTCACCCTGAATTCACCCTACTGTGCCACTGTCTGACTGATTGCATTTTATCTTAATGTATTATCTCTTTACTCTTTTAATTATTTTTATATCTATATAATGTTTTTTTTTATGTTTTCTTTAATTTTAGTTAAATTTTTATCCTTGTCTTTATTTTTTATTTTGTAAAGGCAGTCTGGGTGGAAGAGGTTGAGAGAAGGGAACTCAATCTCATGCGGGATATTCCCAAGAAACGTCTCGGGTTATGCATATAACCCATGTTTCCTGAGAGGGAACGAGACACTGCGTCATCGTAGATGGCACATCGGGGAACGCTCTCGGCATGACGCTACTGAAGCTCATTTGAAAAAGCCTAATCCTGATTGGTGTTACGTATAAGTATATACGTATAAGCAGATATAGCTTTCTGCGATGAAGCGGGCGCTCTGGCGATAGGCGGGGCTACGAGACGCAGTGTCTTGTTCTCTCTCAGGGAACATGGGTTATATGCATAACCCCAGACGTTCCCTTTATCGAGGGAACTCACACTGCGTCATCGTAGATGACACATCGGGGAACGAATACCCACTAGTCCTCGCCTATCTTAAGCCCCTTGGTATGGACCGATTCAGTGCATACTCAAGAGGCGAGCACCCTGGCACCTGGCGTCGCCGGGAGGTGCAGACTGTAATGTCTAAAGAAAGTATGCGGAGTGGCCCATCCGGTCGCTTCGCAGTTTTCCTGCAAGCGGCCGAGGAGGTGAAGCCTGCCCTATCTGCCGTCACATGAGGCGGGGATGGAATGCCTGGAGAACCACCGACCGTACCGTATTAGATGGCACTTTGGGTACGTAACCCGGGGTCGGACGCAAGATGGCCTTTACTCCGCCCGGGGCAAACTCCAAGCAATTTGGCGTGATTGCCAATGCCTGGAGGTCCCCCACTCTCCTCAGAGAAGTGATGGCAAGGAGAAAGGCCACCTTAAGCGTGAGGTTCTTGGCCTCGGCCAGCTCCTGCGGCTCAAAGGGGGCCTCAACCACCCTTCAAGCACTACTGCCAGATCCCAGGTTGGGATCCTGGAATGAGCCACAGGCCTCATCCTCTGCGCTCTATACACTAGGAATACACTATGTAGCCTCCTTTACCATCAGGGAGCACACTTCCTGTTCCGTAACCTGCCACTGGGCTGGGCACACCACTATTCAGGCCACACCGATGAACCCCGGTGGTGGAATGCTGAACTGCAGACTGTAGCCTTTGCCCACGGTACACAGGGCCCCAGCAGATATATTCGGGAGCATAACCATGCGCTGACATATTCTACTAGGGGAACCAGACTCTCAAGGCTGGTCTCTGGTACCCACCGAGCCTCCTGCCCTACCCCCTGAAGCGGCCACCCAGCAGGGCTTAGTCGGGGAGGATTTTCGGTGTGCGAACGCGTTCGCTGCCCAGCTGCAGTCTTTCTAGAGGCGGCTAGAGCAGCATGCGTTCACTGGAAGTCAATGTGGCCCGAGCGTCCTAAACGGCAGATCGCAGCATCGACTTCCAGAAAACTCCACAGTGGAGGCGACCTCGATCGCTCCTCGGGAGAGGGGGCTGGCCAGCCGGCCACTGGGCTGAGCACACCACAATTCAGACCACACCGATGACCGGTATTGGAACACTGAACTGCAGTCTGTACCCTTTGCCCACGGTACACAGGGCCCAAGTAGATATATTCGGGAGCATATCTATGCGCCGAGATATTCTACTAGGGGAACCAGCCTCCCAAGGCTGGTCTTTGGTACCCACCGAGCCTCCTGCCCGACCCCCTGAAACGGCCACCCGGCAGGGCTTAGTCGGGGAGGATTTTCGTTGTGCGAACGCGTTCGCTGCCCAGATGCCATCTTTCTAGAGGCGGCTAGGGCAACATGCATCCGCTGGAAGTCAATGTGGCCCGAGCGTCGTAGACGGCGGATCGCAGCATCGACTTCAAGAAAACTCCACAGAGGAGGCGACCTCGATCGCTCCCCGGGAGAGGGGCTTCATCTGACTCGACAGGGCCGCTTAGGGGGGCCACTGTGAATCCTTAGATGAAAAAAGCCCAGAGAACACAATTTGGATGATAGGCTGATAATCTAACTCCTCAAAGTCAGATAAATCCAATTTAATTCCTCAGAATTAAATGTCCCTAATCACCCCTCAAGTGAACATGGTCTGAATGATAGGCTGAATGAACATACTCAACTCCTCAAAGTCAGATAATGTTTCATTTTTAATTCCTCAGAATTAAATGCAGCCATAATCTCCAGACGATACTGCTTAATATGTATTTAGAGATTCGATTTGTTTACAACATGTTTGGCTTTCATCCCTCGAGATGAAAGACCACAGGCGCGAGGCTGAAACACTCGAAAACGCACGGCTGTGCGCTGCGATATATCTCTCAACGAACACAGCCAGCACCCTCAGGTGCTGACTGCATGCCTCGCGCCAAACAGTATCACATGTACACCGCGTGTGTGATCGTGTGTTCACTTGATCGCTTGTGTTCACTTTTGTTACAGACCCGTAATCCACGCGCTGCCTCGACAACGCGTGATCGAGCCTTGCATTAAGAGGTGGCGAGCTCTCTTCTACTTCACTCCGTCGACGCTGAGCACTAAACTGATTCCTCGGAATCAGTTTGCTCAAGCACCTGGTTCTCCACTCCGGGGAAGAGCCGTATCGCGGGCTTCCGCACGGGGATGGAGAACACCGGGTTACTACAGGGAGCCCCCTCGGGGACTGCCCGAGTGCCCCTATTTTATGAATGAAGCAGCGTGCTTGGTGCTTACGTCACCCGTCTCGATGCTGAGCACATCTAGTTCCTCAGAATCAGACGGCTCAAGCATCGGGTTCTCCACCCCAAAGGGAAGAGGCCGCAGCGCGGGCTTCCACGCGGGGACGAAGAACATCCGAACTGTCAGCAGGGACTGAGAAAGGGCCTCAGCAGCCCCAAGACCCGCTGACAAGTTCATTTGCAAGCCTGCTGATCTGCCGCCGTGCTGCCTCAACAGACGCGGGACAGAACTAAGAGGCTCACGAGCCTGCCACATAATACTCATAGGACAAACAACACCAAATAGACAAACGATCAACACAGAGCGCAACTGCTGAAGAGCAGAAAGCTATATCTGCATGTGCCGCCGTCCCTTTATACCTCCGGGTATGCCGTCACTCGCTACGTCATGACGTAACACCAATCAGGATTGGGCTTTTTCAAATGAGCTTCAGTAGCGTCACGCCGAGGGCGTTCCCTGATGTGTCATCTACGATGACGCAGTGCAAGTTCCCTCGATAAAGGGAACACGGTAGAGTTAGTCCTGGAAGATTTGTCTGCAAGTGTACTGTTTAAAGGCACAGTTACCTGACAAATCTTTTTAAAGTTAGCCCTGGAGTCAGCCCGTTGATTTGCAGCAAAAAGCAGACAAAGAAAAAAGATTATGGAGAAGGAAATGGTTGGGAAGACAAGGACAAGGATTGTGTTCGGAGGTAAATAAATAATTTTGCAATGCGCTGCTGTTGCGGCCAGTCAAGCGAATGTTTGTGCTTTGTTTCTGTTTGATATAATTGTAACTATATCTATTAAAATACTGATATTCTGGTCTATAACTCCTTTCCGAACTTCCCGCTGTCCTGTAGGCTAGCTTGGTCTCTTATTGGCTGATAGGTCACCAATATCATTTTCAGTCAGAACACATTTCACACAGCAGGATTTTAAATCGCCAACAGGTCCAGATATTTAGCATGCCAAATATATCGCGGGCGTCGGCGACTAGTCGGTGATTCTCTCTGATCATTAAATGGTCTTTAAATATTCACATTGCATGATTGTCACTAGCGGGAACTAGCACCGATTTGCCTATAATTTCGGGCATTTGCGTGCGATTTCTCAAAACCTGTCGGAGAGTCAAAATCGAAACTAAAATCAGCATAGTCTGCATTACCCAACAAATATTTTTAAGCAGTAATCCTTCCAGCATGACGAAGATCTGCTCTGATGGATAACGAAGTGTTAATGGAAATATTCCATTTGATAATTAATAAAAATTGACTAAATAATCTACCTAAATTTCCTTCCAGCACAAGCACCTGGGTGATGGTTCCAGGAAGATTTTTCTGCAGGGGTACTGTTTATACGCAGTTAACTGACAAATATTTTTAAGAAGTAGTAAAATCACAAAATTGACTTTCCATTTTCTTCCACTCCAGATAGGGGTACCCTGAACTTAGTGATTCAGGTTATATTTATTATTTCTTGAATATTTTAATTACGTTTCTGTGTAAAGCACTTTGAATTACCATTGTGTATGCAATGTGCTATACAAATAAACTTGAATTTTTGATATTGCCATCTTTGTGGGGACATAATGAAGGATTTAGCAGGACCACACACACACACACACATTGTATTCTACAAACAATGCCCCATAATGACAATTTGAAGTTTGTTTGAAGTCATAGCAAATTTATTAAAAATGAAAAAATGACATGTAGAATAAAATCACATGTAAGTATTCACAGCCTTTGCCATGACACTTAAAATTGAGCAAAGGTGCATCCTATTTCCACTGATCATCCTTGACATGTTTCTACGGCTGCGTCCGAAACCTGCAAAATGCTGCCTTTGGAGGACACATTTCAAGGCAGGAAGGCATCAAACAATGTCCGAATGTAATGTTTGCTTCACTTCCTGTCTCCTGAGACATCTTCATCTGATCGATTTTTGAAGTCATCATACATGTATACTTTGCTGCCTTTGATATCCCACAGTTCTGTGCTTTACATTCTGTGACAGTCGAGCTTGGAAAATAAGATGGCGTCCGAAAGTAGCATTTGCTGGTCAGTTTGTGTGTAAATGTTTGTTTTTAACCAATATTTTCCACTTCTGATGTCATTTCTAGCGACAAATGACTAATGTAGTAATTAAAAATGTGTTTAGTTCTCAGCAAAGCTCCATTTTGCTGTCGATCATTAAAGTTACACTGCCTCAGAAATAAGTCCGAAATCAGTTTCGTGAGGTGCCTTTGTGCATAAAACACTGCCCTACAAGCCATTGCCTGATAAGGCAGCAAGGCAACAAGTCAACAGCCCTCAACTTGTTTGGAGCCCACCTGTGGTAAATTCAGTTAATTGGACATGATTTGGAAACACACACACCTGTCTATATAAGGACCCAGCATTAACAGTGCCTGTCAGGGCAGAAACCAAGCCATGAAGTCCAAGGTATGTATGTATGACCTTGTATGTAGACCTCAGAGACAGGATTAATCAAGGCACAGATCTGGGGAAGGGTAAAGAAACATTTCTGCAGCATTGAATGTCCCAATGAGCACAATGGCCTCCATAATCTGTAAATGGAAGAAGTTTGGAACCATCAGGAATCTTCCTAGAGCTGGCTGCCTGGGGGATGACCAAGAACCTGATGGTTACTCTGACCAAGCTCCAGCATTTCTCTATGAAGAAAGGAAAACCTTCCAGAAGAACAACCACCTCTGCAGCACTCCACCAATCATGCCTGTATGGTGGAGTGGCCAGACGGCACACGACAGCTCATCTGGAGTTTCCCAAAAGGAATCTGAAGGACTCTAAGAACATAAGAAACAAAATTCTCTGGTGTGATGAAACAAAGATTGAACTAATTTGCCTGAATGGCAAGCATCACGTTTAAGGAAACCAGGCACCGCTCATCACCTGGCCAATACCATTCCTACAGTGAAGCATGGTGGTGGCAGCATTATGGTGTGGGGATGTTTTTCAGCAATCAAGACAGGATCGAGGGTAAGATTAATCCAGCAATTAACAGAGACATCCTTTAATAAAAACCCTGCTCCAGAGCATTCTGGATGTCAGACTGGGGTGCAGGTTCATTTTCAAACAGGACAATGATACCAAGCCAAGATAACAAAGGAGTGGCTACAGGAGGCAAAGGAGTGGCTGTTAGTTGAATCTGAACATTTCTGAAGAGATCTGAAAATGACGTGTACTGACACTCCCCCATCCAACCTGATGGAGCTTGAGAAGTCTTGCAAAGAAGAATGGGATAAACTGCCATCGAAAAAAATAGCATGCTAAGCTTTTAGCATCACACTTAAAAAGACTTTAACAAAGTATCGAGCAAAGGCTGTGAATTCTTGTGTACATGTGATTGTTTCCATTTTTTATTTTGAATAAATGTGGAAAGATTTAAAACAACTTTTTTTTCACATTGTCCATGAGGTATTGTTTGTAGACTTGAGAGAGGAACAAAAATGAATTTAATCAATTTCGGAATAAGGCTGTAACGTAACAAAATGTGGAAAAAGTGAAGCACTGTGAATACTTTCCGGGACTGGATAAATTAATAAAGGGACTAATTTATCCAGTCCCTTTCCTAAATTATATAGTTTGTCCATTTTTATTGTTAATAATGTATAAAAAATGCAAGATGTTAACACTACATACTCTTTCCATACTCTCATACAATTGAATTGTGATCACATGAGATTGTGATCCTGATGTCAATAAGAGGTCAGGGCAATTGGCAAAGGGAAACCCACTGATCAGACATTCTCAACGTAAGATGTTCAGATTTTTAAGGACTTACATGTATTATGAAGAAAACAATGGTATGTTGAATCCTATGATGTTTGTGAAGTATTCATGCAATAACATTTTGAGTTAAATAGTAAAACTGCATTTCAGATTAATTGCAAACGATTTTCAGTTGTACCCTTTTTTAACGTTTTCTTCAAGAAAGAACATCAATCAGTATAAATATTTTTTTAGATGATCATCTCATATTGAAACAAATGGCTGCCCACTGTTCCGAACGCGTGTTTGTTCTCTACTCACTGCTTCTAATGTGTATGCACTAACATGAATTGTTTAAATGCAGAGGACAAATTCCAAGTATTGGTTACCATACGTGGTTACCTTGACATCATGTCACGTCAGATCGCTGTCGCTGTTTGGTTTTCACTGCAAAAGGGACTTTACATTACTAAATGTAACAAGTTTAAATAATATCTAAATAAAGTTAAAAAAATATATATATTTAGTCAATGCACAAGCAAATGTTGTACTAATTAATTTAGAGGAACAATATTTATTAAATGTCAATTTTTTGATTGGATTTTTAACTGTTTGTTATTAGCTGCAGTTTTCATCTTGGAAACTATAAGGAAACGAAGTAAGGACCACCCAAATAATCTGTTATCAGATACATCAATGTTACAGTAAACATGCCACGATATCATTCTTGTGTCCATGTCAGTGTTGGGAAGACTATTTGAATAGCAAAGACATTGGCAACACAATATTTGCATGGATTCAAAGTCTGTCTTTTATGCCACATGTCTTAATTCATATTTCATTCAAATGTTGTGTGAAATATAATATAGTGGATACTGAGACAGCCACCTGAATGAAAATATAGCTTTCATTTACCCTACATTTACCTGAATGAAAATATAGCTTTCATTTACCTTTTCTATGAAGTAGACTTAGTTTACTGGGAAGTTTTTGGATAGGTTGATGGGAAGTTGGCAGGGTCTGAAATCACTGAATTACTAAAAAATAATTATTGAATAGCTTTTTGTGTTGTTAAATAATATTTAATAAATGTTATTCTGAGCCTATCAAACATAATACGGGTTGTAATATAATTAGAAAAATGCTGTAATACAGGAGAGAGAAAAAAATGTCTCTGGTATTATTTTAGATAAAAAAATAAGAACAAATCTAAGAGACAATCCCCCCCCCCCCTTCAAAAAAACAACAACAACAACAAAAACATTTTTTTACATTTACCCAACCTCATGTTTTTCCAAACCTGTATGACTTTCTTTTTTCAGCAAAACACAAAATTAAATATTTCATTTTGGTGGGTAGATTTTCCCCTTAATTCATGCCAATGCAAGAAGAATTCACAGAATGCACTTTGTCATAATCACACACATCACATTCACATTTTCACTGACTGAAGTAAAAAAACATTAAATCTACATATATGATAAAATATATAGGTTAGGTGATATAAAGCATTTTTATCACCTAACCCAAGTTAAATGTGGACAGGATGTGCTGCAGAATGGTGTCCTTCACAGCGGTAAAAACAAAGCGGATATTTTCAGTGTCGGTTGCACATGTGAAATGTGCGTAGATGCGTTTATGTGTGTCTCTGTTCTGTTCTTCATACATACTCAAGATGAACTTCATTGCGGCCTCTGCATCTTTTGCGGGGCCTGTGGAGAAAGCAGATAACACCGATTTATAATTTCAGTGAAGTCCAGTGACACTACAGCAGTGTTGGGGAGTAACAAATCAGACAAATAAAAACAAAGAGCAACTAACTAACCTATGACATTATTTCAGTTGTTTGTAAACCAGTGTAATGTATTTTTTCCAGTAACAAGCTCTAAAAAATGGACAAAATCCTACATTGCTGGTTTTTGTAACATACTGTTGCTACAGCTTTATCGTTGCACAAACAAAGGCATTAAAGGAGTTCACCCAAAAATAAAATACGATATCATCAGTTACTCATCCTCATTTGGTTTCAAAACAATAATAATATAATTTATCTTTGGAACACAAATTTATATTTTGAATATTCCCTCAACATGTTTGTGCGGCCACGTAACCAGAGATTTCACACATCAAAAATAATAACCCATGTGAACTGAGTTGTTTAATTTATATTACAATTTATATTACAAACAAATTATTCATATATAAAATTTCATCAACAGACACACAAAGCACGTCAAAAATGGTTAACACAGAAACTTGACATGTGCCTTATATTTGTTCATGCTGCTAAATGATAAATTAAAATACGCTAATAACATCAGTTTTCTCCAGAATGACTGTACATCCAAATCTAATTTTGTTGCAATATTGTCCTGTTTAACACTGTGAAGCTGCTTTGAAACAATCGTCATTGTAAAAGCGCTATATAAATAAAGTTGATTGGTTGATTGGTTGATTGATTGATTGATTGATTGATTGATTGATTGATTGATTGATTGATTGATTGATTGATTGATTGATTGATTGATTGATTGATTGATTGATTTGTGGTTTTGATGCATGAAACTCTCGGTTGGATGGAAAAACATTATGAGAGAATATTTTAAAAAATCTTAATTCGTGTTCCAAAGATGCCTATGTAATAATAAAGATTTGGAACAATGTCGACATGAGGGTGAGTAAATGATTATGACAAAAAAAATATTTTGGGATGAACTAAACCTCTTTCATGCCAAGACGAATATTTGGTGCAAAAAACTGTTGTGTCTGTTCAGAGCTAGAGGTGTTCTAAAAAAAAAAAAAACAAATCCATCACTGCAAAGAAAACTGTTGAACTAATTAAACTGTCCTCATAATGCCTTAGAAAACTGGCTAAAAATGCTTCATATTAGTCATGCATCGTTTCAAGTCCTTGCTCAGACATCCCTAAGTTCTTTTGGTTTTCTGTTTCATATATATCATAATTTCATTGCTTTCAAAGTAGCTTCCTCCACACTGCAGTCTAGAATATTTATCACAATAAATGACATCTTAATATATTTTTAATTAGTAAACACTGCATAAAATAAGACTTGTCAGAGAATTTGTCTTTAAAGTAAGCATAGAACTTGTCTTTCCTATTATGAGGTACACTATACTTCTAAAAGTTTTGGGACACCTGTCTTTACATGCACATGAACTTTAATGGCATCCCATTCTTAATCCGTAGGGTTTGATATGGAGTTGGCCCATCTTTTGCAATTATAACAGCTTTAACTTTTCTAGGAAGGCTTTCCACAAGGTTTAGGAGTGTGTTTATGGGAATTGTTGACCATTTTTCTTGAAGCACATTTGTGAGGTCAGGCACTGATGTTGCACAAGAATGCCTGGCTCACAGTTCATCCCCAAGGTGTTTTATCGGGTTGATGTCAGGACAGTCAAGTTTCTCCACACCAAACTCACTCGTCCATGTCTTTATGGACCTTGCTTTGTGCACTGATGTGTGGTCATGATGGAACAGGAAGGGGCCATCCCCAAACTGTTCCCACAAAGTTGAGGGCATGAAACTGTCCAAAATGTCTTGGTATGCTGAAGTATTAAGAGTTCCTTTCACTGGAACAAAGGGGCCAAGTCCAACCCCTGAAAAATCAACCCCACACCATAACCCCTCCTCCACCAAACTTTACCCTTTGCACAATGCAGTCAGGCAAGTACTGTTCTCCTGACAACTGCCAAACCCAGACTCGTCCATCAAGTGGCAGACAGAGAAACATGATTCATCACTCCAGGGAACATGTCTCCACTGCTCTAGAGTCCAGTGACAGCATGCTTTAGTTTACACCACTGTATCCAACGCTGTGCATTGCACTTGGTGATGTAAGGCTTCGATGCAGCTACTCGGCCATAGAAAACTTATTCCATGAAGTAGGGGTGGGCGATATCTCAATATTTAAAATATATTGAGATATTTTTTCAACTCTATATGGATTTGGACATATCGTATATATTGATATATAGTTTATATTTAATTCTGATTCCGCCACTTTGCTTGTTTGCCTTTTCTGTGCTGTGCTCGCCTCCCGCCTCTTGATTTTGTTCCCCCTCCCCTCACGTGTTGTCTCATTGAACACGGCTGCTTCCACAACCAGGTTAGGATTAGTTATCATGTTGACAAGCGCTCGCGTTGTTCAGGACTCAGTTTAGAGACCATGTTTTCCTTCTAACACAACTGCTTGCTCAAATTCATAAAGAAATATTAATGTTCATCATAGTTCAAATCGTTCATAGTTCAAAGTTTCTCCCACAGTCAGGTGATTGACGATATTGGTGCGAGACACGGTCGCAATCATGGCAGTTTATGATCTGTGTCTAACTGATCGCATGGTTTTCGGTTTAAATGTCAAAATGGTCGCATATCATTTAAAAACATTTAAAAAGTATTGCAATATCATTACTATTATTATTTTGTCAGCTTTATCACGGGATTATGATGAATAGGTCTATGCATCTTTTAACCAAGAGGGAAAAACGCTTCATCCCGGGTGTCCTGAGACACGCGGTGCTCTTCTATAAGTTGTACTGTATCATATTATCATATAGACTACCTTCTGACATTCATATTTCGTTCTGTAACTGGAAAAGAAGTGAAATTCAGCTGATGTGTAGCCTACATGATCCGCATGAGTTTGAATTTTGTCAAACTCATGACAAACATCACTGTTTGAATTTTGATACAAATTTAAGAGGAAATGGTGTTATGACAAAATCAATTTATTTATATCTCAGTCATGCCCCCATCTTTCTGCAAAATGCTTACTGTTTACTTTAAGTGTAAAAAAGGGAGTTTTTGATGCGTCTTTTGAAAGCATGAAATAAATGAAAAGGCAATATTATTTATTTTCTTTTACAGTTAAATTATTATTATTTATGTAATCAGGGAGTTTTTTTTAAATGTCGCAAAAGCACTTTGTTCCTACATGAACTGACTACCTCTTTGCACTTCAATAAAAATAAAAATAAATTGTGGTATTTGGCATATTTGTTTTTAGTGTAGTTTTTAGGGGGTTATTTTTCCTGTAAAGATATCGAGATATATATTGTATATCGAGATATAGCAAAATATATCGAGATATATTTTTTGCTCCATATCGCCCAGCCCTACCATGAAGCTCTCTATGCACTGTTCTTGAGCTAATCTGGAGGCCACACAAAGTTTGGAGGTCTGTAGCTATTGACTCTGCAGAAAGTTGACGACTTCTGTGCTCTGCGTGCCTCAGCATGCGCTGACCCAGCTCTGTAATTTTACGTGGCCTAACACTTTGTGTTTGAGTTGCTGTTGTTCCCAATTGCTTCCACTTTGTTATAATACCACTAACAGTTAACCATGGAATATTTAGTTGTGAGGGTGGCAACCTATCACGGTACCATACTTGAAATCTCTGAGCTCCTGAGAGTTACCCATTCTTTCACAAACATTTGTAGAAGCAATCTGCATGTCTAGTTGTATATATTTGATAGATATATATTTGGCCATTGAAGTGATTGAAACACCTGAATTCAGTGATTTGGAGAGGTTTCCCAATACTTTTGGCAATTTAGTGTATATCCAAGTAAAACGGCTTCTCAAACTAGAAAAAAATTGTTGGATGGGACTTCAGTAATTGATTTGATTGTTGGATTGTTGTCATTTTGCTCATGTGAATGACAGCTTGCTGAGCAGGAGAGGTTTTTGCCCTGCCCTCACGCCAGTAAAACCATCATCAGAGAAGAGATGATGTTACAAGGGGCAAGGTGTGTTACTTTTTATTAAAGATTACGAGGGCACATTAATTAAAAAAACTACTACTACTAATAATAATAATAATGTGCATGGATAAATCATTTAAAATAAATACTGCAATATTCCATAGAAACATTTTGTTCCAGTGTACTTGCAGTGTTTTGTTGTTTTTGTTTGTTTGTTTGTTTGTTTTTTGTTGTTGTTGTTGTTGTTGTTTTTGGGGGGTATACGCACATTTATACCTAAAACAATGGAAAAATCTGCTGGTCTGGAAAGACAAATTATTCTATGAAACAAGTGTTATGCAGTGTTGCTTCAAAGTAAGACAAAATAAGACAAAAAGAATTGAGAATAAGAATAAAATTTTAAGCCATTCTGTTGGCACTCCAACCTGTATACTGTGGAAAATACTTTACAAGGTCCGACTTTAAGATCTTCTCCTTCAGGATATCTGTCTTATTGAGAAAGAGGATGATAGATGACTCCTGGAACCAGGGGTAAGAGATGATTGTCTTAAAAAGTGCCTTACTCTCCTCCATGCGGTTCTGTTAAGGTATAACATCAAATCAACAAAATTAACCATGAATCCAGAATTTGCATCACATTAATCACCTATGATGTAATGATGCTGAATCTTAAAAGGTTAGTTCCCCCCAAAAGAAATTTTATGTCATTAATGACTTACCCCAATGTCGTTCCACGTGACATTGGCGATCCGAATCATGAATCAATACACTGATTCATAACCGTTTGAATCTTTATTTGAGGATTGAAAACTAATGCGGAAGAGAAGATAATGCTGAATAAAGTGGTAGTTTTTGTGATTTTTGAACCTAAATGTATTTTCGATGCTTCAAGAGATTCTAATTAACTAACTGATGTCACATATGAACTACTTTGGTGATGTTTTTATTAGCTTTCTGGACATGTACAGTATACTGTGCATTCACTTTCATGAAGGAACAAAAAAGCTCTCAGACTAAATATGAAATATCTTAAACTGTGGTTCTGAAGATGAACGGTGGTCTTACGGATGGGAAACAACATTAGGGTGAGTCATTAATGACAAAAATTTCATTTTTAGGTAAACTAACCCTTTAAAAAGCCACAAGAGCTACTACGAGAATGCAAGGTAATGGGCTAACCTCATTCGCACACTCATATAAGACCTGATCATACTCGCTCAGAGCCACCAGGTAGATGATGGAAGTGACATTTTCAAAACAATGGATCCACTTCCGTCTTTCTGACTTTTGGCCTCCAACGTCAACCATTCTGCAGCAACATCAGGGATTTTTAATTTACAAAGTGGGTTACAGTCATTTATCCATCTCCACACCACAAATTAATTAAAAGCTACCTGAATACGACAGTCTGCAGGTCAAAGATGTACTCAATGATGCCTGTGGTTGGAACTCGGACTCGTAGAATATCCTGTATATTTGGCAAGTAAAAGGCTGCAGATATTCTGTCAATGTCATCGAGGTAACTAGTAAACAGAAACAATAAACATGAAAATACCTTTTTTTTTAATGTCCATAACCCAATGAGCACCAAATAACCAAACATTTCAAATTTGCTCGATAAAGCGATACAAAACTTTTAAATTATCATTTTGATTAATTTAAAAAAAGTTAAATTATCGAGCATGTGCCATAATAATTTTCTGTGTATCATTTCATAGATGTGTAGTAAGAAGGTTTCATTGTGTAGGCCTAATAAAAAAAATGGTATTGTGTTGTATTGTATTGCATACATTTTCTTAGTTCAGTGAATCAAACACATGACCTTGCTGTTGCTAGTGTCCTGCAATCTAAACTATGCAGGTATTAAAACTAGCAAAGAGCAGTTTTCTTCTAAATTGTAAGTAGAGCTCTTACAAAAAAGCACTATAACATAGAGATAGTATCAGGTGGTAAATGTTTTTAATACTACCAAGTCAAGCCAACTTAATTGTTTAGGGTTTTATACAATAAAAGTTGTTTCAAAACAGCTTCACATAATAAATAGGAAAGTAACAGAATTAGGATGCAAATAAGTGATTTGAACAGATTAAAATGCTGTTGTCAAGCAGCTGTAGCCAGGTAATAATGTCATTCATTATTCATCTCAATTCAGTTTAATAACTATGTAATGTGGAAAAAGTTAAATTCAGCTAATGTATAAAGAAGCTCAGTATTTATCATTATATATATATATATATATATATATATATATATATATATATATATATATATATATATATATATATATATATATATATATATATATATATATATATATATATATATATTAATATATATATATATATATATATATATATATATATATATATATATATATATATATATATATATATATATTAATATATATATATATATATATATATATATATTAATATATATATATATATATATATATATTAATATATATATATATATATATATATATATATATATATATATATATATATATATATATATATATATATATATATATATATATATATATATATATATTAAACGCAGCATTACTATGGTGCATTTTTGTTAGTGTCAGAAATTAACTTGGGGGAGAGCGGGGCACAACCCAACAAGTCTCATTTTGAGTAAATCCACTAAATCCCAAATTGATTTCACACTTCTAGTACAAATATGTGGTTTTGTTTCATTAATACAGTGTATAGCTACTTTTTTCTTAATTTGAAAGAATGGAAGTGGAATGTGACAACATGCCCCATAGGGGGTACATTGTAACATTAGCAAATGACAGCTTAAAATGTTATCTGATATAATAAATAAATAAATATCTAAGACAAACTAAAATATATTGTAAATAAAATACAGTTGTTAACCTTTTCATATAAAAAATAATGGCACTTTTTTGACAAACTTTGAGTTTCACAAATTTTTGAGTTTCACAACTAACCATAAAAAACAGCATAGTTCAAAACTCAAGAATAAGCTACTTAATAATTTCTGAACATTGACTCTCATTATTGTCATTATTCATCTTTTTCTCATGGTTCCTCAATAGAATTCATAAAAGTATGTAATATATTTCTAATAGGGGCTCATTGTAACGTAGTGTAACAACATGCCCCACATGTGCAACTGGGATTTTTACACCGGGCTCATGTCTTCTGCTGGTTAGATCAGCTTAGATTTAACTAGGTAAATAACAGATTTGTGATTTAAATAATAGAAAAACTGTCTCATTTTAAATAAACACTAAAAATTGAAATGAAAAATTCAGTAAAAAAATTTCTTTTGCTATGGTAAAATAAATGTTCGGTGATATCTTCCAAGATTTTTTAACTTTGGCATAATTTTTTCTGTATATACTGTTGATATGGCAACTAGTAAATACACTAAGTTTCCTGATGCTGGAATGAGTGAACATTTTTAACCATGTGTGTTACAACTAACCCTGCGTTAGTTTGTGCCCTGCTCACCCCTATTCACTTCACTTACTATTTGGTAGAGTCTGACAACTGGAACTCTCTCCTTCGTTCGAAGCATTTCTGCAGGCCTGGGTCTTTCCATACACTCTTGATGGCTTCAGCGTGGTCAGCCTCCAGTGACAGTACTGTTTCTGGGATCATATTTTTAAGCATTGCAGCATATTTCTACAACACACACAGACAAGATTTCAGTCTTCTTTTTTCTTTTCTCATTTTTGAGGGGAGAGGCAATACATGTTGAGTTATTATATAAAAATATGACTAATAAAACACATGGTTTGTCTCAGAATTCCTGGTTCATACTGTGTTTTTTCCATCAGCAAAGGGGATGTTCAGGTTCTCCATTGCTTGAAGCAGGTTGTGAATGGAAACAATGATATTCTGAAACACCAGCTTGGCATAGGCCCTCCTGTCTTCCTCTGTGTAGCCTCTGCCATGTATGATTCTCATCTGCTTTATGAAAGTGCTCTTCCCGCTCTCCCCTGTGCCTGTGGACGAACATTGAGAGTTTTAGCTTGTGAGACATTATGCATTAGAAGGAGATTGTTACAGTGTAGGAACGTGACACTTTTCTAGTGAGAGATCTTCAAATCTCTATTGACATTAAAAGGATGGTCTAACCGAAAATGAAAGTTCTGTCATCCTGTCACTTAAAGGGTTAGTTCTAACCTTTCAAACTAACCTTTTAAACCTTCTTATTTTTAAGATTTATCTGGTCACCATCCAGTTTCATTTTATGGAAAAGAATAGTTTGGACCAAGTGAGTCTTTGTATTCCGTGAGGAAACACTGTGTGCTGCAAACAACATTGTGAGTAAATTATGAGATCTTTTGGGTGGACTGATTCAGTATTGATAAATATATTAGAGGTGGGCATAGATTAATTTTATTTAATTTTGAAATTAATCTAGATTAATCTTACAAAGGCTCATCTGAATACTGCCAAAGGATTTTTAGAATGTGTGTGTTATCCTCTCACATACGTTACGCTAGGGGTGTAACAGTACAGATTGCTCACGGTTCACTTTGTATCACGGCTTTAGGTTCACGGTTTTGGTACGGTTCTGTATTTACTATGTCCAGGGAAAAAGGGACAACTGTCAAATAAAAATAAAGAAAATAAGAACAAATAACTTAAATACAAGCAGCACACAAATAAATACTATTGAGCAAAGATACTAATAAAATAAACAATGCTTTTTAGGTTTTTCAGGTAGGTCTAACATTAGTTTTTAGGTAAAGAAATTGTAATTTCTTTCAAATGTAAATCATAAAGTAATCAAATGTAAAATAATTGCATATTTCACTGTTTATATTAAAGATTAATCCTTATTAAACTTACACAAGCTATTCAATCAAGAGCAGTGAGTGATCTTTTGTTTGACAGACAGCAGTAAAGGCTACTGCCCCTTTAAGACCCAATGCAAGGAGTGGTTTTCAACTCTATACAGTTCAGTTAAGGCATATATAGACTCTGCTTGGATACTACTCATACAGAAGTGTCTGCTGAGACAGTGTCAATTGTTGTCTCCTCTGAATTTGCCCTTACCGGCACGTCATGTTCAAAAAACCTGTCTCCGGCGCAATAACTCCGATCTTTCAAGTATTCTCTAGTGTAATCGATGCCCCATCCTAATAAACCCGTCTCTTGTGTGAAACCCTGAAATTTTGAATATTCCGATCTTAAATGATTTCTGACCTGCAAGGTTGCCAGCATAATAAGCATACACGGTGTGTTAATAGGCCAGAGGAGAACTGGCACCCCGACTGAGTCTGGTTTCTCTCAAGGTTTATTTTTCTCCATCATGTCCTGATGGAGTTTTGGTTCCTTGCCACTGTCGCCTTTGGCTTGGCTTGCTCAGTTGGGGACACTAAAATTATGATCTAAGTTATTCAAATTAATATACAAATAGCCAAAATAAAATTTTGTTGCAATATTGTCCTGTTTAACACTGTGAAGCTGCTTTGACACAATCGTCATTGTAAAAGCGCTATATAAATAAAGTTGATTGATTGATTGATTGATTGATTTGTTGACATGTTGACATACTTTCTGTGTGAGTTTGTCTGTTCAAGCGCAAGACTTGAAAGAGAAATCAATATTTGCGAGATGTGAGACGTTTGCGCGCTTTGGGATGAGTGCACAGATAAATCTTCTCACAGTGCGTGCAAGTTCTCATTCACGTCGAATATACCCGGGTGTGTTGCCAACTTAGCAACTTTGTAGCTATATTTAGCGGCTTTTCAGACCCCTCTAGCACCTTTTTTTCTAAAAAAGTGACTAGCGACAAATCTAGCGACTTTTTGGACAAACGTCAGCTACTTAAGTTTACAAATGTCACTTGTACTGTCCTGCGTGCGCAAAGTCTTTATTCCCCCCTGCCGTCACACACACCTCTCTCTGCGTCTGCCCTGTTCAATCAACACATTCTCACACCCAACTCGTCACATATGGACGCTTGACCAGGACCCCTTGTCGTCACTTTTCAACGAACTGGGCGTACCTTTATCGTCAATTTTCGACGCGCTGAGTGCTCCATTCATTTCAATGAGAAACCTTTGGCGTCATACACAGACGCACTGGGAACGGGAATATTATCGTCATGGTGAAATGTATTAATCAGCAAGCATAATTTCATTTACATTTATTTTATTTACGCTATTTAGACACATTTTAAAGCAGCACTAGGTAACTTTTCAACCTTCATAATATATTTTTTAAGACTCTTGTGATGATACATCGACTTACAATAGGTTGAATGACACATCTGCCATAGCCTGATGGGGTCTGTATCGTTTTTAATCGTACTTTTAAACTTCGGGTTTCGGGTAGTAACCCGAGAACAAAAAGAACTACAAAATTCGACTGCTTTACGGCATATACGTCACTTCCACCAACACCCACACTTCCTTAAATTCGGACGTGCGAGGCCAACTTTGTTCGTCGGATAATATAGTCATGTCCGAAGCAGCACAGACAAATAAGAAAGAAAAGGTTTTGTTGGAGGAAAGCAATAAGAGAAAACGAAAAAGTGATGGGATTAAAGGCAGGACGAGGATCAACATTGGACCAGCGTTTGCTCGTTGGCGTGAGCTGAAGGAGGCGTGCCCGACCGATGCTGTCATGCTTGTTACGGTGAGCTACCACTCAAACATTGAACTGAAGTATCATATAGATTCTGTAAAACGGTAACCAATAGACTACTATAATGACGCTGGCTTGTAAACGTGAGCATCGTGATTATTTGGCGTTTGAAAAAAATAAAACCCATGAAATTATATTCATATGACATGCTGAAACATATGCCACTGACTGTAACGTTACCTGGGATGAAGACATTTCACACGCGACGCCAGAAGAACTCTGAACTCCTCTTGCAGTGTTCAGGGGAACTGTTAGTGCTGCACCGACCCGCGGCGCCACTTTTATGAAGTTATTTGGCCCGCACCACACCACTGTATATATTTTTAGAACCCGCCGCACACCCGCGACCATTAAATAGACATACGGGGTCCGCGGGTTATGAGACGACCCACGCATCACTAGTTCAGGGCTATCAGGGTTGTCATGTCAACAAATACACGCGAGATGGCATCCCCTGTTGTAGGATGACAGATCTTATGACAGTAGTTGAGGACATTATTTTTTCCAAACTGTAGGGGGACCCCGAGAGCAAAAGTAGCCAAGTGCGGCTTTAACATGATTTAATTTACATTTATTTTATTTACGCTATTTAGACACATTTTAACATGCAACTCAACCCCACCCCATCCCTAAACCTACCCATTTGTGTGAACATGATATAAAACACAGGATATAACATACGACTGCATCCACGAGTTATTCAAAAAAGTTAAATAATCCAAGTTTTCCGAGGCCAAACGATTGATTTGCATGAAGAAAATCCCCAAAAGCGATCAGCATCTCCATCCGCCGAAGATCATGAACAAACACATCAAATTTCAAATATTGCCGCCCGTACTTCAGATTTCATAGTGAAATTGCATTGGCTCTCATATGTCTTGTGACCAATTGCGTCATTACGTCAGCATTGATTGTAAAATGTCATTGGCTCTCCTCTGTCTTGTGACCGATTGCGTCATTTGAATTATTAGGTGTGTTCGACATCGGCTGCGGCTGGATGCATGCGATCGGCGAGAGTAGCCGAGTGCAGGCAGGGAGGTGCTGCAAACGGAGACGTGAAGTCGGACACTTTCTGCTTCCCGTGGTGAGGCTTGCACTGCGTTTGCAAACTTTATCACAGCTGAAGTTAAATAAATGCAATATTTCTCAAATACACAGATGTTTCAAATGACATTTTTATTCAATACTTTATGTACTGTTTAATAAAGTGTCTATTTGGACAAGATTAAAGTTCAACATATAAACATACACTATCAATGAAGTGTTGTCAACGTTTTTTATCAGTTTTAGTTTAATAAACATGACAACATAACATCGCGACTACATGAAAAGAGGTTTTACTGTTATAAATAAATGATTTGTGAGCATTAGCATAACGTAAGGTTTTAGAATAAACACGAAACGCACATGTTCGCTGTCATGCGGTGAATTGGCCGATCACGGATCAGCTGTGTCGTCATCAGAGCTCTTGCATCCACCTGCAGTCCCCCTTGAGAATCTGCAGCAGCTGCATCGGGCTGCATCAGCCGGCTGCTCTCGAATCGCTCTCGCGGTACTTTGTTGACATACGTCACAGTCACGTGCTGTCGGCGCTGTCTCAAGTCGGACAACATTTCTAACTGACATGCACTGCTTCAAGTCAGCCGCCGATCGGTTTGCGCATCGCTAGGTGAAGTCGAACAAGCCTATTTTAATGAGATATGAATGAGTTCGTTCACGGGGCAGCGGGATCATCATTTCAGCGATTAAAACATCAAGATCAACTCTGTTCTTGACATGAAGACATCGTATGACTTCAGAAGACTTGGAATGCAACATGAGCTAATACTTTTATACAGTTTTGGTCAGATTTTGCAATAAATACTTGTGACTGTACATTTATTTGCCTGGTATGTGTTTTATATTGTTAAGATGTGGGTAGGTTTAGGGTAGGAGTTGGGTTAGTTGCTCCAAAATATAAAAGTAGCCTTTAAATATTAATAAAATCATGTCTGCTTTTACAAACGCAAAGAATTAAATGTGTCTGTGTGTGACGTCAAAGGTTTCTCATTGAAATGAATGGACCACCCAGCACGTCGAAAATTGACGATAAAGGTACGCCCAGTTCGTTGAAAAGTGACGACAAAGGGTCCTGGTCAAGCGTCCATATGTGACGAGTTGGGTGTGAGAATGTGTTGGTTCAATGAATGGCTGAGAGGAGCTGCAGCGCATGCCGATGAACGTACACAGACAGCAGTTAACAGACATGAATGAGCGAGCTACACATGAGCACACAGGGTTGCCACGGATTTCTCACTTAATGTTATCTGCTTCTTTTGTTTTATATTTAAAGAAACTAGTTATGATGAGTTCCATTCTTCTCTTGTGCTTATCACTTATATTACTCACTACAGAGCTTTAGTTCATCCAGTTTCTCAATTCAGATTTTACACATATAAAAATGTTGTAATTCACTATATCATACTCCTATTGTATGACAAAAAGGTATAGGAAATTAAAACATTTATTGGACAGTTGGCTGTAGGCTATTATATTATTTTTTTAAAACAGTAAATGAGCACGGATTAGGAGAGAACACACGTTAGGCAGGCTGAACGCAAGGACGGCGTGATGACGTCACAGATATGCTAATTGACGTGTGACGTCATCTAGCGACATTTAGCGACTTTTTGCGCAGGCTTTAGCTACTTTCCTTGGAAAATAGTTGGCAACACTAAGAGACCGTTTTGCCCACGTTTTCCTTTTATTAACGCTGTTGTTGTAATGTATAACTAAGAAGCCAACACGTGTATCCATCGACAGAAACATACATAAAGCATTTTCAAGTTACAACCCATATTAAATATGCGTCATCAGATGAACTGGTTGGGAAATACAGGTATAGACCCAGCTCAAAACCCAACTTTGAGAATAGATTAACGCCATTATTTTTTTTTATATCGGCCGATAAGAGTCTCACATTAACGCAGCACGTTAACGCCGATAACGACCCACCACTAATATTTATATATATGCACAATTCATGTAGACAATATTCCTGTGCTTGTGAAACCCGGTAGTTTGATTTTCTTCCATGAAACACAAAAGTAGACATTTTGACCAATTCACAAACCTCGCTTAAACAAAACATACAGTGACCAGGGGCTGTAAAAATTGTAAAAATGTTTAAAAAAAAAAAAAAAAAAAAAAAAACATACATACACTTAGTCCGTTTGATTCATTAAAGAATATTCCACACAAACCAATCAAATATTCCAAAGCAACTTGAGAGCTTGTTATAAACAGACAAAAATGTATTCATCTTTTTTCCAAATCACCTGTTCTATAGTCACGAGGATGCTGGAGCCTCAGGGGGGTGTTCCAGGAAGCAAGGTTAACTTACCATCACATATACCTAGGGGGTATCCCAGAAAGCAGGTTATGTGACATACCTGAGCATGTTTAAGGTAATTAAGCGGATAACCTTCACTTTTGGTTCCAAAAAAAGAGGTAACTTTCAAGGTATGCAAGTAGCCATAGCAACCAACTCTCTAAAAACATAACCTGGTTATTTTCCAGGGTAAGTTTGCTTAAGAAATATTCAGATGTGTGTTATATAATTAATATAACTAAATGTGTTATATAATAATACAGTTATAATATACAATAGTATATATTGATTCTAAAGCACTTTTGTTACAAGGTACTGTTTAAATGTAATGATTCAAGCTGTGCTGCTTTTGCTGGTTATGTATAGGTTTACTAAAGAGGTAATTAACAACGACAGATTCAGCAGCATCCAGCATATTCAGAAAGCTTGTAAAGCTAGATTTAAAATGACAATGTATATTATTATCAGCTATTACGGACATTGAATGTGAGATGGCTGAGACAGACACGCGCCATCAGACAGAGAGCAAGACGTAAAACAAACCTCGCAAAAGACTTTTAAAAATGCCAGTTGAAATAAAATGCTGCGTGAGCTCAACCAATCAGCATGTTCAGCGCCCAAGTCCCACCCTCGAAAGTTCCTGAACTTTGAAAAAGTACTACTTCACGAGCAGGGCGATTTGGAGGGGGAAATATTTACCCGGAACTTCATTTAGACCCCGGTTCCTGCGGTCTAAACACACGAGTACCACCCAAAGTTCCTGGTTCCTGGGTAAAGTTCCTGGGGTGGAAACGCGGCTAATGAAGGCCTTTCTGAGCCGAATTTCAACACAAATATCTTCATTTGTGTTCCGAAGATGAACGGAGGTCTTACGGGTGTCGAACGACATGAGGGCGAGTAATTAATGACAGAATTTTCATTTTTGGGTGAACTAACCCTTTAAGAGGTATTCAGATGTGTGTTATATATTTAACACAAACAAAGAATATCAAACAATACAAAGATTACTCATTAACGATTAGATTGAATGAAATATTGCACAACCACCAAATAGGTGGTGATGTGCACTAGGTAGGTTATGTTTATCACCATTAAACAAAAGAAAAAAGAAGGAATGGCATGCTTTTTCTTAGCATGTTTCCGTGGTTAATCATCGAATCGTTGCTCTGTTGATAATGTCTTGTGTGTTCACGGATAACATAGCCTACTCTGAGTTGGCTGACCTTACTCACAGACTTGTTTTTGGAACCAGCATATCTCCAGTAAGCAAGGTTTGGGTTAATCAACCGAGAGTTCAAGGTATATGTTATGGTAAGTTAACCTTGCTTTCTGGAATACCCTCCAGACATGCTACAGTAACAACTTGAGAGTGAATACATGAAACTAATTGTGTGTGTGTGTGTGTGTGTGTGTGTGTGTGTGTGTGTGTGTGTGTGTGTGTGTGTGTGTGTGTGTGTGTGTGTGTGTGTGTGTGTGTGTGTGTGTGTGTACACTCACCTAAAGGATTATTAGGAACACCATACTAATACTGTGTTTGACCTTTAGAACTGTCTTAATTCTACGTGGCATTGATTCAACAAGGTCCTGGAAGCATTCTTTAGAAATGTTGGCCCATATTGATAGGATAGCATCTTGCAGTTGATGGAGATTTGTGGGATGCACATCCAGGGCACTAAGCTCCCATTCCACCCCATCCCAAAGATGCTCTATTGGGTTGAGATCTGGTGACTGTGGGGACCATTTTAGTACAGTGAACTCATTGTCATGTTCAGTAAACCAATTTGAAATGATTCAAGCTTTGTGACATGGTGCATTATCCTGCTGGAAGTAGCCATCAGAGGATGGGTACATGGTGGTCATAAAGGGATGGACATGGTCAGAAATAACGCTCAAGTAGGCCGTGGCATTTAAATGCTGCCCAGTTGGCACTAAGAGGCCTAAAGTGTGCCAAGCATGGATCCATGTTCTCATTCTGTTTATGCCAAATTCTGGCTCAACAGAAATTGAGACTCATCAAACCAGGCAACATTTTTCCAATCTTCAACTGTCCAATTTTGGTGAGCTTGTGCAAATTGTAGCATCTTTTTCCTATTTGTAGTGGAGATGAGTGGTACCCGGTGGGGTCTTCTGCTGTTGTAGCCCATCCGCATCAAGGTTGTGCACAATGCTTTGCTGCATGCCTCGGTTGTAACGAGTGGTTATTTCAGTCAAAGTTGCTCTTCTATCAACTTAAATCAGTCGGCCCATTCTCCTCTGGCCTCTAGCATCAACGACTGCTGCATACTGGATGTTTTTCCCTTTTCACACCATTCTTTATAAACCCTAGAAATGGTTGCGCGTGAAAATCCCTGTAACTGAGCAGATTGTGAAATACTCACACCAGCCCGTCTGGCACCAACAACCACGCCACACTCAAAATTGCTCAAATCACCTTTCTTTCACATTCTGACATTCAGTTTGGAGTTCAGGACATTGTCTTGACCAGGACCACACCCCTAAATGCATTGAAGCAACTGCCATGAAATTGGTTGATTCCATTAATTGCAATTATCTGACTCGAAAATAATTGACTCGAAAATTATGTTGGCATTAGTGGAATTGCATTGGCATGGTTTAAATCATACTTGTCTGACCGTAATCAGTTTGTAGCAGTAAATTAAGAGATGTCACACTTTTGACAAGTTCATTATGGAGTACCGCAAGCTCAGTGTTAGGACCGTTGCATTTCACCCTGTATATGTTACCACTGGGAGATATCATTAGGTAGCATGCCGTTAGTTTTCATTGTTATGCTGATGATACTCAGCTCTATATTTCTTCACACCCTGACAAAATTTACCAATTCACAAGATTAACGGAATGCATAGCTGATATAAAAAATTGGATGAATAGTAATTTCCTGCAACTTAATTAAGATAAAACTGAATTTTTAATTATTGGACAGAAAAGCTCCACAAGTAGAACCTAGAATACTGTCTAACACTTGATGACTGCTCTGTCAAGCCCTCGTTGTCAGTGAGGAACCTGGGTGTGCTCTTTGATACCAATCTTTCATTTGAAAGCCATGTTTCTAGCATCTGTAAAACTGCATTCTACTATCTTAAAGGGGTCATATAATGCCATTTTAATACAAGTTAATATGATTCTTTAGTGTCTAAATGAAAACTTTGTAATATACTTTAATTTAAAATTCTCATTAGTATTGTAAGAAAACACTAATTTTAACTGGTCAAAAACAGCTCTGTTTTCACCAAACCATTCTAGTGCATAGCGCTTTAAATAAAGAATGACCCCGCCCCTCTGTTATGTGGGGCAGCACGGAGTCGTTGTCCATGACAACAGAGGCGAAAGAACTGCTGCATAGATCGTAAAAAATATCAAGGAGGTGTGGCAAGCAGCGAGGCGAGGGACCGTGAGAGCGGGCCGGTGGTGAGTGGTAATGAGCGCCAGCTGTGCGACACAATTAACTTTATCAATTTGAACCGGAGTCGGACCGGGACAAGATGACAGCTCCAACGAAATTTGACATTTAAGGCTAAACAGGACGTTTCTGAATGGTTGGT
Organism: Pseudorasbora parva; assembly: GCF_024679245.1. Taxonomy (NCBI): domain Eukaryota; kingdom Metazoa; phylum Chordata; class Actinopteri; order Cypriniformes; family Gobionidae; genus Pseudorasbora; species Pseudorasbora parva. Next base: position 14,706,318 of record NC_090174.1, on the reverse strand, counting down.
TAGCATAATGTTGGTTAACGTTTGATCTATCTTTATGTACTGACAGGGTAATGTTAGTGAAAATGCTTTGTGTTTACTGATGTATACCTTAGTTCATTGACTGATTGATGTTACACCTAATGCCAATAAAAACTTTTTTTCGGTTTGTCAGTGATGCGTAACATTACCTATGCATTTTAATAACTGTTACAACACAATTTATTTTTAGACAGTAACAGACACCATTATAAACCATCTACATAATTAAGCTTAGTGTTAACTTACCAAATCCATGTTAACTTTTAAAACCAGCGATAACACAATAACCATAACGTGTTGTTCATTATAAACATGGGATTATGAATAATATTGAGAACATCATACATAGAAAGCATGCCGTAATTTAACGTTACCCTGTAAACTTTAGCTGCAGTTCATCGTGAAGTGTTTCAACTTCTTGTGGAGGGGTCGCATAAACACAAAGAGCTACAAATTAGACCCACAAATTTTGAATATTCCGATCTAATATGATTTCTGACCTATAAGGTTGCCAGAATAATAATCATACACTGTTTGTTAATAGGCCAGAGGAGAACTGGCACCCCGACTGAGTCTGGTTTCTCTCAAGGTTTATTTTTCTCCATCATGCCCTGACGGAGTTTTGGTTCCTTGCCACTGTCGCCTTTGGCTTGGCTTGCTCAGTTGGGGACACTAAAATTATGATCTAAGTTATTCAAATAAATATACAAATAAAATTAATTAATCAGGTCTTATTTAATTATATAAACTATAATACTGATCTGCCAACATTGTCGCTATATGATAAATTAAAATAAGCTGATAACATCTCTGTTTTCTCCAGAACGACTGTACATCCAAATCAAATTTTGTTGCAATATTGTCCTGTTTAACACTGTGAAGCTGCTTTGAAACAATCGTCATTGTAAAAGCGCTATATAAATAAAGTTGATTAGTTGATTGATTGATTGAGAAACTGAACAGGTGTTATAATCTTTTAGGTTACATATATATATATATATATATATATATATATATATATATATATATATATATATATATATATATATATATATATATAGGGGTATATATATAGAGAGGGTTAGAGTAGTGTAGACCCTTTTGCTCCAACTGTTATTTTGCAGACAGCCACAATAAACTTCACCAACAAATCTCTAAAAGTATCTATTCACTCATGCACAGTTTTAGTAACACTCACAAAGATCAGACAAAGACTCCTAGTATGGATTTCCTAGTTTGAATATTTGCCTTTGGATATAAATATTGTGATTGTGTCATCTAAACATTCTGCCAGTAAGGTGTGAGTGATTTGTATATAATTTGTATTCATATGTAACCCCAGGTAAGCTATATTTAGACATTCGTTTTCAATATAAATAGACTAAACACTATACATCTACAAAAGATTTGCAGTACATTTGCTGGGTGATCATTGTGAGTATTGTGGTTGATTTACTGATGATTGTTATATTTTTGGCTCTCTGCTTTGAGGCCATCAAAAGCACATTTTACTTGATTACTAAATCTGTTGAGTTTGATGATATACATAACCATTTAAGATGCAACACAAAAATAAATGTTTTCATCGTCGCTGTGCTGAATGGGAATGGTTGCATTGTGATCTATTACATGTCAAACAGGTCTGACATATGTGAGTTATGCTTCAAAAGTGCAGATTGCTATCATAATTAAAACAAGGAAACCCTGAATAAGCTCATTCATCTTTTCTTCTATTAAACTAGAATAAACACAACTGGCCAGAAACAGAATTAACCTAAAATATAGCATATAATACATACATTCTAAGGAAAACATAAAAATCTGAATCACATGAATAAATGCTTCTACTCTACACAAGTACAAAGACATGCTGGAGCCGATCCTATCAGTACATTCTGTATGCGCTAGGAATTCACATTCCTGTTTACATTCTTTTTTATTTTCAGTTTTATTAAGAATATAAAATATATAATGATGTACTGTATGAGAATGAATGACTTTCCATTGACAACTTTTGCATGTATTTGCATGTGACCGCTAACAGTTAGAGGAAATATGTCATCTAAACATCTGAAGTGTTACTTTCGTAAGCTGTAAAAAATACTGTATAAAAGTTGAAGCAAATTTATACCTGGTAATTTATCTGATTAGTAATTAGTCAATAAAATACTGTTTTAAGTTAATTCAGTCAAGACCCTGAACAACTCAAATAATTGATACTCTCCATTACAAACTTTTGGGTGCCATTAAAAAAACAAGAAATGTACATTCATAAACAAACAAACAAACAAAAAACTGAAGAAAGAACATACCTAAAAGCAAAAGCTTCAGCTGCCGGGATGCATCCCTTTTGTCCATCCTAAGCTGTCTCTCAATTTCATGGTGAATTCTGGCACTTTCTCTGTCTTCACCTGACATGCAGCAGTCCCCCATCCTGAACAACTTGAACCTTCTCCAGTTCTTTGCAGTTAATATATTCATCAACTCAGCAGTGTTAAAAGAACTGTCTTCAAGAAAGTCTATTGGAACACGCCTACCTTAGTAGAGGCTGTGTGATGTAATTTACAGGTGCAGTTTCTTCCTCATTCAGTGGATGGGGTGGGTAGTGTCACATAAGGCAGTTGTTTCCTTTTTCCTCTGCATACATTTCAGTTGCTCTTTCTCTTCATTATGAGTTTGTTTGTTTTTTACAAACTTCCATTTCTTTCAGACAAACTTCAGACAAAAAAAAGTTCACATTATATAAATATTTATGTCCATTTCTGACCATTTATAGCCTGATGTGGTCATATTCAATTCTAGTCAGAATATGAGTCCGATACTGCTCCATTGGGCTGTGAATATGGGGCGTGTTTCAAACAAACTAGGAAAGACATCAATAGAGGGAATGCATGTGACGTCACCATCAGCTGGAGTGACTGCGATTGCACCCTACTGAGTGGAAAAAAGACTGAGAGGCAGCATTGGTTTACAGTGTAAATGTAGCGAAAACACACAAAACCAGGCCCGGTGCCAGAGGAGGAGGTGGTTTAGGGGGAGGCTGTTCTGAGCTTGCAGACGAGACAGACTTGATAATAGCGTGTCATTTTTTCACTCAAACCACAGCCAACCTGCTGCTGCTCCTGCTTTTAGAGGGAAAAGCTGCCCATAACTGCTTGTCTCGGTAATCCTCCGTAAGAATTCATAATAATAGCATATTATTAGCGTATGTAATAGCATACATTTCCAACGTGTTTTCGTCTGGATGAGTAATGTAGCCAATCACAGACGGGTTTGTAGATATCTATAACGCAGTTGGCCAATCACAGGTGTTGAACTTGGAATCCACTCACCGCTCAAGTGTTTGTCCAGGCGCTGAGTTCAGTTAACACGTGCGTCTCTGTAAGTGCTGTGGAAAAAAAGAGATTAATTGTATACCAGCTTCATTGCGGATCTTTGTGCGATTGCGTTTATTGAATGAGCAACAGCTTTTAGTGATTATAAAGGGAGCAGTCTTTGCGCGCTGTCTGGACAATATAATTATTATTTATTTTTTGATTGTGTTTTGTGTGACTTATTTTTTTGACTTATTTTAAGTTTCATTTACGGCCATTTGCATTTGGCTTGCTTTACTCATTTGCAGCAATGCGTGTTGCAGTAGCACAATATCTATCTGACTACAACATGACACGCTCTCACAAATTTATTTTTTAATTATTTGCCAGGAGTAAAATTTACACATGCGGTTTAATCAACCAGATACATTTACATTTGTCCGGTTTCGTCTGAAATGCTTTCATGCACCTTCTGAATTGGTTTGTTTGAGTGATCGGAATTAAATATACATCTCGAAAGGTATTTTGGCCTACTCCTGGTCATTTCACAATCAGATAGATATACCGGGTCAGAGAAAACGAATGAAGGAACCAGTTGTAAAAAGGCCATAACTCTAGCAGCTGCTGAAGAAACGGACTCTTTAACCCTGTGCGAGCCATGTCTTGACAGTGGCGTAAGCTATGGTCTCATGTTGTTTCCACTAGCGCAGCACATCTCATTGTTCCTTTTAATTATTAAAATAAATATAAAACGAAGGAGACGCCTAAAAAAGGGGTGTAAAAAAGTCGGGGCCGTCGGGCTCGAGCATAAATGCAGGGCTCTAGTCAGGATACATTGTTGGCATAACTGTTAAAAATGCACTTTTAAAAAAATTGAGTGTTGCCAAAAACGGTCGTCATTTCTATGTTGAGGCGGCAAGGGTGTTGTCGGCAACTGCTGAATGTAACTCATAAAGTAACTTGTAATCTAACTTAGTTACTTTTAAAATCAAGTAATCTGTAAAGTAACTAAGTTACTTTTTAAAGGAGCAATCAGTAATCAGATTACTTTTTCAAAGTAACTGTGGCGACACTGGTCATATGCTAGTGTGTCAGATGGAGCATCACTGACTGGCTTAAACCATTATGGCATAATCTGCATTTATACAAGTAATGTGTTGACATAAAAAAAGGAAATTTACTTTTGATACTTAAGTTCTTTTAAAAACAAATACTTCTGTACTTTTACTTACTTAAAAATCAGTTTTTACAACTTTCACTTGTAACAAAATAATATTTGACCAGTAGTATTTTGAATTTTACTCAAGTAATGAAGATGTGTACTTTGTCTACCTCTGGAGTGAATGTGGAACTGTAGGCAAAAACATTCTATTTTTTGTAACTATTGCAACCTCTGTTTCCTGATAGAAGAAATGAAGAGTGGTGTCGATGACTGACCCTAGGGGATGCACATGGGACCCCCAAACACCATTCAAGTTTGAGCTGAGAAGCTTAGAGCTGTCCTAACCTTTTCAGTAGAAACTTCAGCATTGTGGCAGGACGGACACCATGTCTTGTTCCGTTCATCAGAGAACAAAGGTCACGATAATAACTGAGAAGTTCCCTATCTGTCAGTCACTGAACATGGTGTCAATGACTGACAGGGGTCCCACGGGGAAAATGCCACAACAGCTGAACCATATCATGAGGTTTTTGCAGGTGCATATGTCAATAAGCCCCCCATGGCAGGTAACAAGCGTACTCACAACATCGTAACCTACCCAACGTCCCACGTAAGTTGTGCAGTCCTTTGTACCACACAGGGACAGAGAGGACAGTACTTACAGGTATAGGTTGCTTCAGTCAGTTTTTTGACCTTTTAAAAAAATCCCAAAAAAGAAACATTACTGAGACCACATCCTGCCTGAAAGGAATGTAAATATGTGGAGAATACATTACTTGGACCAGAAATACCACACATGGAAATAAGCCCCTTTGATATGTTCTTCCTGAAAAGGGAGGAACTACTACATACAGACTGGCAACAGAAGTTTCGATGACTGACATTAGGTCACACTTGGGAGCACCAAACACTTCTGAAACTTTGAAAAAAGTAAAGAGTACTGGGCCTGGCAACGGATTCCTTCGTTGAAAAAAGGACATGTTATCCCCTCAGGGAGGGGAACGGCACTGTTTGCACGGGGAACACCCTGTTCAACCCTGAGATTATAAAATCTTGCAAAGGTATTGGGTGTTGCCCAGCCTGCTGCTCAACAGTGACCTGTTAAAGAGGTGCCATTTGCTAGAGCCCAGGAGGATGCAACACTTCTTGTGCAGTGTGCAGACACTCTTAAAGGGTTAGTTCACCCAAAATTGAAAATGATTTCATTAATTACTCACCCTCATGTCGTTGGATATACCTGTAAGACCTTCGTTCATCTTCGGAACACAAATGAAGATATTTTTGTTGAAAGCTGATGGCTGAGAAAGGCTTCAGAAAGGCCTCCATTGGCATTCAGTACATTTCCACTGACCCCCTCACAAGACCCATAAAAGGCACTAAAGATGGCGTTACAAAGTCCATCTCACTACAGTGGCTGTACAATAATTTTACAATGTGACTAAAATAGTTATTGTTCGCACAAAAATCAAAATAACGACTTAATCCACCAAATTATTGACGTGAACTTGACGCATGAGCAAGAATATGATGCAACTCCACCGTTCAAATCATAGTGAATACATGACCCGGAAGAGGAGGAGCGCCGCTATTGCCTGAGTTCACGTCATAGACCTACACGGAAGACAATAACTTGGTGGATAAAGTCATTATTTTGATTTTTTTTGTGCACAAAAACTATTCTCGTCGCTTCGTAAAATTATTGTACAGCCACTGTAGTGAGATGGACTTTGTAACGCCGTCTTTAGTGCCTTGTATGGGTCTTGTGAATGGGTCAGTGGAAATGTACTGAATGCCAATGGAGGCCTTTCTGAAGCCTTTCTCAGCCATCAGCTTTCAACAAAAATATCTTAATTTGTGTTCTGAAGATGAACGAAGGTGTTACAGGTCCAACGACATGAGGGTGAGTAATTAATTAAATAATTTTCTTTTTTGGGTGAACTAACCCTTTAAGGAACCTTCCCCTTCTGCTGGCACCTCTAAACCTCTGAACTAACCTTGGTGTAGTCAGGTTGAGGTGTCAATGACACATGCAAAGTTTGGTGCGAATATGTCAAAGCATTGCAGAGATACAGCCTTAAGAGAAATTGTTGCATCATGGCTCAATTCTGTTGCAGTGCTATATGAAAATGTTTTGTCTATCAACGTGAAATCCATAACTATCTGTCGGCATGGTCTGAAGACGATACGGTTCAATTTTGGTGAAAATCGGACAAGCGGTCTAGGACGAGTTTGAAAAAGTAGGTTTTTAACAAATAACAAGATGGAGGACAGATAGGTTTGCAAAATATGGCAAAATTGGTATCCATGTTCTCGGCATGAGCGATTGAATGTATTATGACCAGTCTCATTACAATGGGTTAATTTAATCAAAAGTTATTAGCATTTTTGTACATTTTATTACAACTTTTGACCACAAGGTGGCGTTGCCCCGAAACTTTTTGAGTACCTTCAGGGCAGGGAGCGGAAGACACATACCGAGTTTTGTAACGATATGCTAATGCATTCGTAAAGTATAGCATTAGCATTTTATACCATAATACTGCATTGAAGTCAATGGGAATTTCATGTTTTGTTCTATTATAGCGCCACCAAGAGGCACAATCCCACAATTTTTTTTATGTGGCCTCATAGTGAGCCCATACACATGTGTGTCAAGTTTGGTGAAAATATCTCACCAATAGTATTATAATAGTGATAATATTTTGTTTTGGAGTTATAGACATTTTGTCACAATTCACCAGTGTGAGTGCCCGTGATCACCACCAGAGGGCACTCCACCCCGGACTGTCACTCCATCACAAACTACATTACCCACAATCCTTTCCTCAGACTCATTAGCACTCAATGTTCACACCTGTGTCTCATCACCCCATTACCTCTGCCTATATATACCTTGTTCACTCAACAGGCGTTTCCCTGGTTTCATGTATCTTGGTCTTTGATTTCTTGCCTTCTCCGTGGATTACCCTTTTGCCTGTTCCTTCTGTTTTGTTTGCCTTTTCGGACTGATTTCCTGTTATGACCTTTTGCCTGTTCTATGGACTACGACTTTGGATTACCCTTCAATAAATACTGCGTTTGGATCTCCAACCTTCTGTCTCAGAGCAGGTTCGTTACACATTTATATGAAAAAACACGTAAAAAATTACTGACACCTGACTTTGATTGGATTTTTCTACCCCTTACTATCAATATTTTGGCATTTGGGCATTAGTGAATCGCTATCGACATATGTTTTCGAACTTCTGGGGCTGGTTTCGTCTTGATCGGACTAACGGTTTCGAAGATATCAGCAAATGTTTTTTAAGCGCTAAATAACAACGGTGCGCAAACCATATGCCGAAACCTGGCAAGTCTGGTATCGTTGGACTCGGCAAGGATTCAGGAAACAAAAAAAGTCACTCATATCAAAAATTTTCAACCACACCCAAAGTTATAAACGTTTGAAAAAATAAATTCTCCACTAGGTGGAGTTCAAAACTTCTCAGGCTACTTCAGGGCATCGTGGTGATGACCCATACCAAGTTTCGTAACGATCCGTTCATGCGTTCATATAATACAGCATTTTAGCACATTATTCAAAATGGCCGACATCCAAAAAGGCCGACATGGTAAAATTGGATATCATTTGACTCGCCATGATGCCTGGAATCTAAAGAGACCAATGATTTATGATTTTTGGATAAACGGTTCAGAAGTTATAAGCAAAAATAGGCATTTTTCGTATATCCAGACCAGTAGGTGGCGCTGCGCCGAAACGCTGCATGTTGTCTCAGGTCATGCTTGTGATGACATGTACCAAGTTTGGTTTGAATACGATAAAGCGTTCCGGAGATATTGCCTTAAGTGTGTTTTCACAAACGTTATGTAATAAGTTATCAGCATAAACATGAGTGTAACTTTGGACAGGTTGTGGCGCTAGAGAGATTGAGAATTTGCTATAGTGACAGCTCAGACTGGCCTCTATGAGTGTGCCAAATTTCACAACTTTTTACCATACGGTTCTATAGGCTGCCATAGACTCCCATGGCTGAAGAAGAAGAAGAAGAAGAAGAAGAAGAAGAAGAAGAAGAGGAAGAAGAATAGGAACACTAACGGTTTCAATAGGTGCCTTCGCACCTTCGGTGCTTGGCTCCTAAATAGCGACTTCATTCAATAATTCTTCATTCAACAGTCTCTATGCTGTTTATGTTGTAGTGCAGCTCCTGCGCATGCGTCGTGGTGCTCATGTGAACAGCATCGGCTGCCATAGATCTTGAGAGGACTGCACTATTTACAACAGAAACTGCAAAAAGTATTTTTGTCGCTTCATAAAATTAAGGTTGAACCACTGGAGCCACATGGACTATTATAGCAATGTTTTAAATACATTTCTCGACCTTCAAAGTGTTAATTACACTGCCCCCTATGGAGAGGGCAGAGCGCTCTCAGATTTCATCAAAAGTATCTTAATTTGTGTTCCGAAATGGAATGACATGAGTGTTGTGTTTGTGTAGGACTCAATAAACACACCGTGTAACTTCGTTCATATCACGTTTTACTCTGAATCCGAACAGCCCCCCTCCCGTTTTACAACCCTGCCGTAAACCACTGCTCTCAGCCTTAAAGGCACCGTAACCTGTCACATGCAGTGAATAACATAACAGTCCAACAGGACCCAATACTGAACGTTTTCAGACATAACATTTTCCCCCCCACCCCCTTGAAAGCTGAAACATAACATTTAGCCCACATTCACATGTCACTATCACCCTGTCACATAGTCCCCATGCCAGATGGGAGGGGCCCTGATTCTCTGAGGGCGTCGGGCAATGCTGGTGGATTTCCCCCCCCCCCGGTTAGCTCTTGGTTTGGGCTGCCAACCTAAGGCCGCTGCTGGGGACAGGGGTGATGCTGGTGCTGTGGGGGCTGCGACTCGGTGCAGGCGGTTTGAGTGCCAACGAGTCCCGTTCTCCAGTCTGTAAGTGGCTGGGCCCAACTGCTTAGACACTCGCAGGGGCTCTGACCAGTATGACTGCAGCTTATTTTGGCGGTGGAGGTGTTTGACCCTGACCCAAACACCTGGAGAGAATGAGGGGGTCTGCACCCTATGCCTGGCATCAAACCTCTCTTTCATCTGGGCCTGTGAACCTTTCACCTGAGCTCTGACTTTCTGGAGGCCTGGGCTCCCACGTACAGGTGCTGGCTCCGCTCTCAAACAGTCAAGTGGTTGTTTTAGTTCGCGCCCAATCATGAGCAATGCAGGTGATACTCCCGTGGTGGAATGCTTGGATGCCCGAATGGTCAGGAGAGTTTGGTTGAGTGCATCGCTGAAGATTTTCCCTTCCTCCAGACAGGCACGGATTCCATTTTTGAGAGTTTTATTCAGTCTTTCCACCCCCCCATTGCTCTCTGGGTGATACACTGCCGTCCTAATGTGCTTGATAGACCGAACCATGAGAAACTCTGTGAACTCAGCAGATGCAAATTGGGGCCCATTATCTGTTGTGATGACACTGGGAAGGCCCCAGCGGCCAAACAGGTTGTCCAGGCGTTCGATGATGGAGTGTGCAGAGATGGAGCTCAGCTGAAAAACCTCTGGCCACTTTGAATGAAGATCGTGCACAACCAGCAGGTAGCGAGCGTGAGCAGGTGCCCCGTGAAGTTCGCCACAGAGGTCGACCTGAATATGTTCCCAGGGTGAAGAAGGCCAAGGGGTCGGGGCGAGAGGGGCTGTGGCAGGTTGACTGGTTTTCCCACTCAGGAGGCAGCAAGCGCAGTTACGTACCAGCTCCTCAACATCAGAGTCTATGTGGGGCCACCACACTGTGTCCCGGCAGCGCTGCTTCACCTTTACCACCCCCAGGTGGCCCTCATGCGCCATGTGTAGTACTCTGGACCTGAGAATCTCCGGAACGACCGCACGGTGGCCCCGGGCCAGGCACACCGCCCCCCAGCAGGAGAGCTCATTGCGGAAACGGTAATAGGGAAGCAGCTCGTCATCCACTTTGGCAGGCCAGCCATCCTGGACATAGGTACGGAGAATCGTGAGTGCCTCATCTGCAGCTGAGGCCTGCTGCAGCTCCGCCAGAGTGACTACTGAGCTGAGGGGCCCATGCAGGATGTGGACCCAGTCTTCGTCGCTCTCTATATCTGGTGTCACCCCGCCCGTCTCTTTTGTCACGGACACAGCTCTAGACAGGAGGTCGGCCACCGTGTTGGCCCGCCCAGGCAAAAACTCCAGGCTGAAATTGTACTGGTTTAGCCTGTCAGCCCACCTCAGCAGTCTCATGGGCCTGTGTCCTGAGCCTTGAGTCGCCAGCAGTGCCGTCAGCGCTTGGTGGTCAGTGCGGATGGTGAAAGGCCTCCCGTATAGGTAAACATGCCAGCGTTCGCACGCCCACAGGCAGGCCAGGGCCTCCCTCTCCCCCACCGAATACTTCTGCTCTGCCAGAGTAAGTGCTCGTGAGGCGAAAGCCACCGGGCGTTCCACCCCTTCCTGAGTCTGGGAGAGCACAGCGCCTAATGCCACCCCGGAGGCGTCGCAGGTGACCATGGTGGGCGCAGTCAAGCTGAAATGGGTCAGTGTGGGTGGGGACGTGAGCTGCCGTTTGATGATCTGCACAGCTTCGTGGCAGGCCGGGGTCCATTCCCACGTAACATCCTTCCTGAGCAGCTGGCGCAAAGGGGCCGTTGAGTCAGAGTAATGTGGCATGAACCTGAGGTAGTAGGCGGCCATCCCCAGGAAGGAAGACAGTTGGGATGGTGACTGCGGGTCTGGCAGGGATAGAATTGCCTCAGTGTGGGACATAATCGGGGCGATGGCCTCCTTTGAGAGTCTGAAGCCCAGGAACTCGACCTCCTCAACCCCAAACATGCATTTCTCCGAGTTTAATGTGACCCCATGCTGTTCGAAACGCTGAAAAACCTGCTCCAGGCGATCGTCATGCAGTGCAATGGAGGGCGCATGCACCACCACATCATCCAGATAGATGGAGACACCCTGGATACCAGCCAATATAAGTGACATTATTTTCTGAAAACAGCTTGGGGCTGATGAAAGTCCAAATGCCATACGTTTAAATCTGAAGACCCCCACGTGCGTGACAAACGCTGTAAGGTCCATGCTGGCCGGTGCCAAAGGGATCTGCAGGTAGCCGTTACGCAGGTCCATCTTACTGAAGACAGAGGAACCATGGAAATGGCTAGTGAGCTCCTCAGCCGTAGGTAGGGGGTATTTATCAGGGATGATGGCTTTGTTTACATCTGTGAGATCGACACAGAGTCGCAGTGTGCCTCCCTTTTTCTTCGCTATTACCAGGTTAGACACCCACGGCGAGGCATCGACTGGCTCTATGACATCTGCCTCTACCAGGCGAAGAAGCTCGGCCTCCACCGCGTCACGAAGAGCCAGGGGAATGCGCCGAAGGGGCTGGATAATAGGGCGGACCGACAGATTAACCGTAGGCTGGTGTACAAATCCAGTCATGCAGCCCAGCCCGTTGAACAGTTTTGGGTAGCGGTCAGGCCAGGAGGTGGCGACCTGCAGGACATGCAGGCCCCTAGCATCACTCACAGTAAAACCCAGGGCAAGGAACAAGTCTAAGCCCATAATGTTAGCTCCCTTCCGGGTGATACAGAACTTAGTGGCAGGCGCACATTGTTGATCATATCTGACGGAGAGGCTGACCACACCCAGTGTGGAGATGGGAGAATGGCCGTAGCCTAACAGGGGTCTAGCCACTGCTTCCAGAGGAATGTGACTGAAGAAGCGGTCATAAGTGCATTTGTTCAAAATTGACACTTTAGCCCCTGTGTCCACAAGGAGGGGAATGAGGGCAGTGCCCACACGGCATGTGCAGAGCTTGAACGAAGGCTGTGAGGTCTGTACCGTGTTTATGGGGACAGCAGCATTGTCATGGCAAGCAGCAGAGGAGCGACAACAGCGTGCAAAATGGTTCAACTTGTTGCAGTTATGACAACGTTTTCCCTGGGCAGGGCATGATTGGTCTCTGGTTGCATGTTTAGGAGAGCCACAGTTGCTACAGCTCTTGCGCCCACTCTCCCTGGGCCCCCTGTCCACTCTCTGTACATCCAAACTGTCACTCACCCTGTCAGCTGCTTCTGCAGTCGCTGTGTGCTGAACTAACAGTGGTGATGACGTCACAGGCTCGTGCACAGCGCGAACGAACTTGCATGCCTCCGCTAGGGCCGTTTCCAGTTGCTTTCCAATTACTAAAGCATCCGCTAGTGTCGTGGAGTCTGGCTCTAGTAAAAGTCTCTCTCTCAGTTGGTTACATGACGTTTTTTCTATTAACTGGTCAACTATAAGTCCATCCTCCAATACCCCAAAATCACAAAGTCTGGCCAGCTCACGTAATGCTGATACATAGTGGGCAATGGTCTCACCCGGCTTTTGGGTCCTCTGACGAAACTCAAAACGATGCATCCGCCGGCTTCTTCCGGAGCTGAAGTGAGTCCTCAAGGCGGCCGTGGCTGTGACATACTTATCATCCGATAAGGTGAGCGTGGCGAAGATTCGCTGTCCCTCCTGCCCGAGACAATGGCGCAGGAGCGCGCACTTTCTCGCCTCCGCTAGGTCTGAGTGACCCAAAGCTAGCAAATAATCTTCAAACGATGTCAGCCAGCGATCCCAGGGAACAGCGGGATCACCGGGAACAGGTAGAAAAGGCGGCGGTGGTGGTAAGACGAGTTCAGACATCCTCGTTCGCCAAATGTTGTGTTTGTGTAGGACTCAATAAACACACCGTGTAACTTCGTTCATATCACGTTTTACTCTGAATCCGAACAGCCCCCCTCCCGTTTTACAACCCTGCCGTAAACCACTGCTCTCAGCCTTAAAGGCACCGTAACCTGTCACATGCAGTGAATAACATAACAGTCCAACAGGACCCAATACTGAACGTTTTCAGACATAACAATGAGGGTGAGTAATTAATGACAGATTTTTCATTTCTGGGTGAACTATCCCTTTTAGATGTCTTGATGAAAGCACAGGCCAACTTTAATTGTTAAGTTGATACAACCAATTTTGTTTTTCCATAAGTTGCATAAAGACAAAAAAATATGGTTGCTTCAAGTGAATAAAAGGTTTTTTTTTTGTTTTTTTTGTTTTTTTTTTTACGGTGTAGCTTCTGCATAAGATAAGATACATATGTTATTAAACATAGTTAGCAAAAATTATTTTTTCATGAATAAGTTTTTGCTCTGTTTTTCTGAATTAATGACTTAATTATCTCAGAATTATGAGATAATGTTTTCTTGGAAAAAAAATATTTTGTTCTGTTTTTCTGAATTAATGAGATCCCTCAAAATCCTAACAGGAGCTCTATTTTAGCTGGATTGCATGGAAGTAAACATGTCCCGCCTTTCAAATTTAATACGGTTTTATTTTACTTTGGTTTTGAGACAATGGGAAATACTGCTGTCTTTAAGTAATATAAATGGTTTTTTTTTAGTGCCTCAACTTTGCGCAGCCACCTCAAGACAGCAGAAAAGAACATTCTGATCTGCTTGACATTGCTATTGCACTCCATGGGGATCCAGTATTTTCACAATTACCTGATTGTCTCTTGTGTCACCACGTAGCCAGCCGGAATGCATTTCAGATGCATCATCTTAACATGATCACATGGTAATGCGTATCAATAGAACGATTGTGAAATCTTGTGGAATGTATACGTTGTGGGATGTATACATGGAACGTATATAGTGTGGAATGTATACTGAGATAATGCATATACTACACAGTTTTTTGCGTGCATATGATATGCACTTTATGGCGTGCATATGACACGCTCTTGGGTAGGTTGGGGGTGGTGGGGTGAGGGGATTGTATGTATAATACGCCACAAAGTGCGTATCATAAGCACGCAAAAAAACGTGTACCATGTGCACGACAACACTCCTTTTCTTTTTATAAAACAGCAGCATTTCCCAGTGTCGAACCCAAAGTAAAATAAAACCGGATTAAACTTGAAAGGCGGGGCATGTTTACTTCCATGCAATAGCAGGATTTTGAGGGCTCTCATTAATTCAAGATTTCATAATTTCAAGAAAAAAAAAATCTCATAATTCTGAGATAATTAAGTCATTAATTCAGAAAAACAGAGTAGATTTTTTTCTCTCAAGTGAATGGAATAAGCTTCCGTACTATTGACCACTATTTAGACAAAAAACTAAAAAAATCCTTTATCAAAATATTTTCTTATATATTCCAGAAAAGAAAGTCAGTCAACACTAGGGTGAGTAAATAATTTAACCAGATTTTTTTTCTTCCAGACTAACCAGACTAACACTGGAGATCATGTCGCATGCTTTATAAGGAACTTGTAACATTACACCGCATGCTCAAAATGCTCAAAATGCCAACTATAAAAACTTGTTTGTTGACTAGTTTTAAAGAAGTTTAAGGCACTTTTCAGATGGTCAGATTAGGAGCCCAGCAAATTCAGCAAAAAATCAGCTTGGCCTGGCTGGGAAACCAACCTAAACCCTCTAAGATCAGTTCAAACCAAGGTTATTATAGTTTTACATTTTTTAAATTAGTTTTTATTTTATTAACGGTTTCAATTTTGCTACAAATTTAATTAAAAAAACATTCAAAAAATGTGAT
This sequence comes from Pseudorasbora parva, assembly GCF_024679245.1. Taxonomy (NCBI): domain Eukaryota; kingdom Metazoa; phylum Chordata; class Actinopteri; order Cypriniformes; family Gobionidae; genus Pseudorasbora; species Pseudorasbora parva. Next base: position 14,691,209 of record NC_090174.1, on the reverse strand, counting down.
TAAATAATGGTGTGTGTGTGTGGGGGGGGGCATGTTTTTGTGAAATATGACACAAATGTGTATAATGACATGGGTATGACATAGGTATTACAAGAAGAGAGTGAAATATTACATTAATATTACATTAATACATTAATATAAAATACATTACCCATGTCCCCACTTTTCAAAATGCTTATAAATCATACAGGATGAGTTTTTTTTTTTTTTTTTTTTGAGAAAGTAAAAATGCAGAATGTTTCCTGTGATGGGTAGGTTTAGGGTCAGGGGCAGTGTAAGGAGATAGAAAATATGGTTTGTACGGTATAAAAACCATTACGTCTATGGAATGTCCCCACATTTCGCAAAACAAACGTGTGTGTGTGTGTGTGGTATTCCCTACTTTGTGGGGAAATGTCTCCACATGGATAATAATTTTATTAGTAGTAAATGATTTGTAAAAACAATGATAACGAAGCCAATGAGGGGAACAAGAAACACTTTAAAATACAGCCCGTAGATTCGTACTTACCCTGTAACTACACGAAACAAGAGGGGAACAAACATCACTTTAATTTACAGCCTGTATTCATACTTACCCTGTAACTACACGAAACAAGAGGGGAACAAGAGCCACTTTAATTTACAGCCCGCACATCCATACTTACCCTGTAACTACACGAAAACGTACCCTTCTTACCCTTTTATTAAAAAATACTTACAGTATAAATAATTTGTTTTGAATAATATGTGAATAATATGTGAATAGGTAATATAGAGTATCATCAGCATAATCTTTAAAACTAATGTCATGCTTCCTAGGGATATATCAGAAGGGCAGCATGTACATGGTGAAAAGCAAGTTTACAAAATGCTAATGCAATTATTCCACTAATGGCAACATCAGTTTCGAGTCTATTCAAAAGAATGTTGTGGTTGATGGTATCAAATGCTAGCCTAGAAATCTAGACGCACCCTAGCGGCAGCAAATTTAATCTGCCTGCAAGTGTCGTCTAGCAACTCTCAATACCCTTCTGAGCTGTATTCGCCTAACTCTTGCCGGGCCAATCACATCATGTATAGAGTCGGTGGGCGGGGCCATAATGACGACGGCCGAGTTGCGTTTGCGTGCTTCTAGTAAACACAGAAACTGGCAAACGGTCTTTCGAATCAGCTTTGACTGCGACTCTGGAAGACTTGGAGTTAAGCTTTTCTCTCAGAAAAGAACAAAGAACGGCACTGAAGTGATTCTTAAAAAGGGAAGATGTGTTCGGAGTTTTGCTGACCGGATACGGCGAATGTTTAATCTATCAACAAGCTCTGTTTCACCTTCGTTGCTCTGGTTGGTGGTAGCGCTATCCTATCGCATACAGAGGGAGTTTGAAAGACAACCGTTTATCCCGCCCCTCGGATTGAGCCCCGTCAATGGTGAGTTTCCAGACCAAACATCTTGATGTGGGTCTGGCTTGTCAGGCTAATCAAATGCAACACTAAGATCCAATAACTCTAATAGAGAGATTCAACCACAATCAGATGATAAGAGCAAATCATTTGCAACTCCAATGAGAATCCGGACTGGAATTCCTCAGTCAATTTCTAAAAAGGAACATAATTGTGAAGACACTGCCTTTTCTAGTATATTTGACAGAAAGTGCAGATTTAAGATCGGCCTGTAATTTTTTTTATTTTTTTTTAATAAGAGGTTTATTAATAGCCAGCTTAAAAGTGTTCAATACATATCTTAAGGATAAAGAGGATCTATGACCTCTGGCAGCATCTCTTTCAATAGCTTAGTCTGTATAGGTTCTAACACGTATGTTGTTGGTTTGACGATTTAACTGGTTTAGGGTTTAGACAATCTTTATCTCCTGTGGCAAAGAATGAATGGAATTTTTCCTGAGGGACACTACAATGCAATACTGTAGTAGACGGATGCATAGTTATAATTTTCTCCCTACTATTATCAATCTTGCAAGTAAAGAAGTTCAGAGTCATTACTGCTAGCCTGGATACCAGCCGAACTTAGTCCCGTCAGGGACCAATCCAGTCAGGACGGGCTTTATACGATGACGGACAGATGATAAACAGTAACATAATCATCTGCTTCACCAAGGAGCACTTATATGCATTCCCCTTTACTATTTCTCTCAAAAATGATGATCATGTTGGTAAGTACTGTGTATCCTTAAATTCTTTTTACAACACCGGCAAAGATTGTTTACACTTATCTTCTAGCATGTGTGCAGTTGAGAACTATGCATCACTCGTCACTTCGTTCCTCTGATTGGTTGTAGGTCTATCCAATTGAGTGCAGTGGCATTTTCTTACCTGGTTCGGTTGAAACATGCCCCATAATCACAGCCCATATTCTGACTAGAATCTGAGTATGATGAAGTCAAGCTACATTACTGCTGTTTGGAAACGTCCTAAGTTTAAGATTTATTGCTTGTTAATTTAGCCACTGTATCAAATTAACACCTCTGCTGTTTGCCACAAATATGCAGGGGAAAAAAAACTTTGTCATAAAGACAATATTAATATTATGCAAAATATAATTTAATGGCTAGTAAGAGATATTTGTGGCTGTTAAAGTGTTGTCTAGTAAGTTTTGTCAAGGGGGATGCCCTGTCTAACTGTGTACTACAGGTTCTTCAGATACTGGTGTCACAGAAGATTTGGTAAAGAACTAGAAAATAAAACACATTGTGAAACTTCTGGTGTGGGAACAGGCTGTATACTTATGAGTGTAAGGTGTCTTTTGTCACAGTAATGCAACATTTTGGGATGGAATGAGGAAGTATGAACAAAAACTAAGTAATAGGTCCCGTCTAGTCCAGAACTAATTCAACATATAAGTACTTGATTTAGTCCATAGTCTCCTGAAATCTGGCACATACACACACACACACACACACACACACACACACACACATTATGTAAAATAGAAAGACATATAAGGGGTTTTATACTTTTTGTTATATTTTCATCAAACATTACACTACTCTCTAAAATAGCAGCCGTTTATTGCACAAAAAATATAAAATAAATGTTGTGAAGCAGGAAATCGTCCTGGCTGTGATAAACCAATATTCAGCACTGTACATACTATGCAAACCACACAATTTCAGCTTCACTCCAAAAAAAAAAAAAAAAAGGTTTCAGAGGATCACAACAGCAATTTGGTCCTTTACTCTTGGCTGAAGACAAAACACATTTGTTTGACAAGCATCTAATCACATGATACTCTTTACAAATCCACACCGTCTTTAAAAACAACTGCACATATCGACCAAAGCTTGATTACACCACACTAACCAAACTGTAAAGTCACTAATACCAGTAAGAGCATCAGTGGCTCACTGAGAACATTTGTTGGGTAATTTACTACAAACAAAGAAAAATTATGCAAGTGCTACAGAACAACTCTGAATGGCACATTTGTATTTTAAGATAAGGAATGGATGATCGCACAGGAATCGTCTCTTGGCACACTGTTCAAGCTTTTTGTTATGAAACACTGCTGAACTTAATGGATCAGGTCATGAACAGCAGGTATGTCATCTTTTCTGAAAACACAATGAGAAAATACAAAGCGCTGGTATGGTATATAATAAATGATATGAGGCCAACTTATTGCCCATGATATGATTATTAGTTTGGTAATACACATAAAACAACCACATTATAAGAACTTTGGCACTTTTAATGCAAATTAATGTAATCTAGCTGTTGTCTATTCTTCCCTAAATGCATGTGCCATACAAGGTAGAAAAAACCCTTATCTACTAAGCTTGCTCTGACTCTTAAAAAAGAAGTTATCATGTTACAAAACCAAATAAGTACTTTTCATTGCCTTGTAAATGACCTATTGCACCACACAGAATACTTAATATGTCTAAGACGGAGAAATCTGCATAACATTAATAGCAAATTGCTCAGTGTTCAAATTAAACCAAAAAGAACCTGCTACAGAATTAACCTTAAACAAAAAGAAATAATTTCACCCATAATAAAAAGTTCAATAACATAAGATTTATCATTAAAATGGAATAATAACATTCAAGTTGAATCCTTTGAAGTAGCTGCGAGGTGCAAATAAATAATGACAAAGTAGCGAGCAGCTTGTGTTACAGTTCATAGATAGAAAAAACTTCTATGTTCAATTTCATGGAGCAGAAAACGGGATGACCGACTGCTCAAACAATTAAAGCAGACTTTAATGGCTTACAGCAGACTCTAGCTGCAGACCGATGAGCCCTTTAACAAGGCCATACAATGACAAAAACATAACCAGCCGTTGTTTAGACTAGATTGTATTCCTTTAGAGTGAGCTGCAAGATGGTGTCCTTAACAGCAGCAAAAACAAATCTGATGTTTTCTGTGTCAGTGGCGCAGGTGAAATGAGAATAAATGATTTTTTCACAGTCTGGATTCAGGTCAACAAACATCTTCAGGATGAATTCCCGTGCGGCTTGAGCATCCCTCTGGGCTCCTTTGGGAGAAAAATAGATCTTGGTTAACGTGGCCATCCTGCAAGTCATCTGACATTTTACTTAAAATAACCTCTAACTTGGACAACAGTCCCAATTCAATGATCTGCTTGTTTGGAATCGGATAAATCAATAACATTTTTTTACTCCTCTTATCAATTACTTTGAGTGCATTTTAATTATTTTAAACCATTCAATATGTTTAGTTGATTGACTATGGCCTGCCCATACTTTGACTAAAACTTGGTCCTCAAAACATTACGTATTTTTCAATACATGTAATGCAACTATATGACGTAATAAATAAATAGCGACTAAGATAATATAACGGTAACTAACCTTACAGTATACATTATTTTGGCAACATGACAAGCCAGTGAAATAGTAGGTTTCAATAGTTGCTTTTGCACAAGAAGTTTAAATAAATAATGATTGATTTTCTAATATTGAACATCAATACAGAACAAATATTCTGTAGCCTATTTTGCCATCAATGCTATAGATATGGAAGGTCAATAATACTGCCGAGTGCCGACGTTGTCTTTGCTGTATCAGTAGACTATATATTTATGTTAAAAGCTACACTGTGTGATATTTTTCCCCATCTAGCGGTGTAAAGGTTATATGGCAATCCAGTCAATAATAGTTTCTGTTCCTCTCAATGCCGATTTCGTTTTAACTCCTACGGTGGCCGATTTAGTCCAAGATTAACATGGCTTCCAGTTCGACCTCGTTCATGAGTGGCATCGAGTGTTAAAACGCGAAAAGCGAAGCTTGAATTTACAGGTATGTCCCTCTTTGGCTAATGTACTTTCAAGATGGAGGGGCAACATGGCGACCGGCATTCAAACCCCTAACCCGTATGTATTTTCAATGGCATATTATAAACTTACGAAAATACTTTATTACTTGAAAGAAGTAAATATACATTAATGAGCACTTATATTTTTGAAAGAACTAACTGTATTTAGCTAAGAATAAACTTAAAAAGTTACACAGTGTAGCTTTAATATGAAGTATAGGCCTTCCCTGTGCTGTACGTCAACTAGTAGGAGCAGCGCTGTGTCAGATGTGATTTCTGGTGTGCAAAGGCATAAAAAAAACTCCCGTGGCTGACACGCAACAGAAACGCCATGCTCACAGTGTTACTCTGGCCTTTCAAACATCAAAATGTATTCGTGTCAAAATTACATATAAACATATTTCCTATTCTATTTTGCCTGGAAAGGCTTCAAACACACGTGAAAAATAGGCGTTGTTTCCATTTATAGCGTGGGCAGTGTGCTGTGCAAGCTCTAACCTGTTTACATGGGAGCCGAAATAAAAAAACGGACACGCCACGCTTGGAGTGTGTCACCGGCCTATGAAGTATGCAGATGTATGGTACAGCTCCCGGTATCCACATATGATTTTGTCCTCATTGTTGTCACTACTAGAGCAAGCCTGTATGGGCTGTGCATGAAAGGGGGAAGTGATCAGCGCGCACACAAGCTTGATTGACACTGCTAAGACCCTCCTCCTGGCTCTGATTGGTTGTATCTTACCGGGAGCCGTGCATTTCTGGAAATGACAATAGGATCACTGGTACCCCTTTTCCACCAACGCAGTGCTGGTGCTAGTTCGGAGCCAGAGCCTAGTTTCAAATCGGTTCTTTGTGTTTCCACACCTAAAGACCAGCTCCAAGCCAGGAAAAGTGGTTCTTAAGTAGCACCAAAACATTGCTGGGCTAGAAGTAAGAACCGGTGCGTCAGCGGCTGGGGGTAGGGTTTCCGTGATCAACAAGATGAACACAAACTTGTGACTGCCATTTTTTAAATAGCAGCTAATCAAGATAACAGCTGCTGGATTGTAATCTCCGTCTATACAAATCATGGAGAGCTGCACAAATGTTTTGGATTTGTGGCGTTTTGATTCTGATGTAGGATCATAAAGCCATGAGCCATTGAGGGAAGGCTCGTTCCAGATGCATCAGCGAACGATGACGAGCATCAGTGCAGACCGATCGCGTATGACATCAAAGTACAGCGAGCGCAAACGACTCTTTATGCTTTTGAATCGCTCAGGCAGTATTGTGATATCATACGCGGATCGGTCCATGCAGCGCCGATGCATCTCTAACAAGCCTGGTGTGTTTGTATTTCCCGCTGCCTCGCTAGCATTGCTAAAACGCTAGCGAGAAAGATGAGACGTATACAGTGACGTAAGACCTAGCTCTGTGGTGACTCTAGCCTGTGGAAAGCCAAACCGGTTCTTAAAGGTTCTCAAGTCGAACCAACTTAGAACTGACACTAGCACTGGCTTTGAACTAGCAGCCAGTTCATTCTGGTGGAAAAAGGGTATGGGATGAGCCAGAGGAGCTTGATTTTTTCAGAGATCATCTGTCTCATATTCTACTGTCAGGACACAATGACAGGTTTAACAAATATGTTAAAAAAAATACATTTTTACAAAAGTTACCTACTGCAGCTTTAAGACCATTAGTTCGCTCCTTTTTAAATCTCAGTAAATAGATTTGAAAAACAATAATGTATTTTTAGACTTACCATCATATTCAGGAAAGTAATCCACAAGATGTGAAAACATTATTTTCTCTTCCAAAAGGTCTTTCTTGTTCAGAAAAAGAATAACGGATGAATTCTGGAACCACGGGTATGTTATTATCGTCCTAAACAATGCTTTGCTTTCCTCCATTCGATTCTGTGGGGAGAAATAACATAACAGGGCCATTTCAGTGGTTATTTTAGTCCTATTTTAGTCCAGCAATCAACACTAACATTCAGTTCACCGCTTCTGACAATCTCAGATTTTTTTGTAAGTGCTTTTATTCAAGCATTGCTAAAGCTTACGTAGCTTGCCATTTAAAGTTCAGAAAGAAACAGTTTGCTCTCTACTGTTACATGATCGCATCATTCAGCTCTGAGAAAGCCAGACACATTTTTATATGGTCAGTATAGGTAATAAAAAAAAAGTAAAGTGGTGAAACTATAAAATAAAAAATATTCCTGCATGTCGGTTACTGCAATTCATTTTGAGGGCATTGATTTTGCATACCAAATGATTAAATTACTTATAATTTGTACTTATAATTACTTTTATTTTACAGCTACACCAATCTTTTTTTATCTCTTTTTTATATTTTCCACTTTACTACTTTTTATTATTTAAATGGATAGTTCACCCTAAAATGAAAATTCTGTTATCGTTTACTCTCCTTCAACTTGTTCCAAACCTCTATCAGTTTATTTCTTGTTGATGGTCCTCATTGACTTCTATAGTAGGAAAAAGAAAACACTATGGAAGTCAATGAAGACCATCAAAACTGTTTGGTTACCGACATTCATTAAAATGTATTATTTTGTGTTCAGCAGAAGAAAGAAACTTATACTCATTCAAGTTTTGAACAACTTGAGGGAGAGTAAATGATGACAGTTTTTATTTTAGGGTGAACTATTTCTTTAAGAAATAAGAATAAACAATCTTACAAGAAATAATTAAAAAAGATAAAGCCACAAAATTATGATTTTTTTTTTTTTTTCCCAAAAAAATGTAATGCTTTCATTAGATTTTTTTATTTTCTTTGATATGGTCTCCGGAAGGTTAACCATCTTTGGATTATGTCACTGACCATTACAATATATATTTTTAAAAAGACCACACAAAATAGTGTGTTCTGCCAGCATTTTAAGTGGCGAGTTAACGCTTTGGCTCCCTCTGCTGGTACTTCTATTACCTCATTGTCAGACTCCACCAGAACTTGGTCATATTCACTAAGGGCTACCAGGAACATGATGGAGGTGACGTTTTCAAAGCAGTGGATCCACTTCCGTCTTTCTGACCGCTGTCCCCCTACATCCACCATCCTGATGAAAGGGAGGGGTCATAAGGCCACATGATTTTGGAGCAGGGGAACATGAAGGCATCTGAGCACTGGGCTGAGTATTCTGTATCAGTGCAGTAGTATATTTACACCTGTAAAGAGAAGACTTACCTGAATATGACACTGTGTAGGTCGAAGGGGTATTCAATGATGCCTGTTGTGGGCACTCTCACCCTGAGCACATCTTGCTGGGTGGGAATGTAGGAAGGGTTGGCGATGCGACCTAATGAATTTAGGTAACTGTAGACAAACAGCGAACATTTCACAGTTCTGAGGCATCTCTATGTTTTGCTACTGCAATACAAGAATGTGTCTAAGTTGCATTTTACCTCAAACAACAACAACAAAAAGTATTATATTATATGTATTGTATTCTGGATAAAGGAAAATATTTAAGCTAATTAAGCACATTCCCCATTCTCAGTACACTGAAAAAATGTATGTTGGATTTACATGATTTAACGGTGTACATCAGTCCCACATAAATCAATTACGTTAAACAAATCTAATTTTTTCATGTAACTTCAACATCATGGAATGAATACATTTTAAGTGACTCAATTAAGTAGTTTCAAAATGAATTGTATATGGCTCTCTGACAGGATTCATGCTTTCAGTTTCACATATTCATTCATCCACTTCAATTTCATATACTTTAATGTTACACAATTGCATTTTAATACTGCACTAGCATTAAAAGCTCCTTCAGCAATGCTGGTATGACTTTAGTTGAATTAGTCCACCGTCTAAGCAAATGCCCCACTCTTCTCCACATTGGTAACCCACTGTAATTTAAATTGTTCTAATAATTCCAACATAATTGAATATTAACCACTATTATTACACGGCTCTGTGAAATACTTGATTCTGATTGGTCAATCACGCATTCCAGCGGTATGTTATTTCCAGATAACACCAGAGTACTAATTTCCAGAGTACTACGAGTTATCTTGGCCGGTACTACTTCTATGCTTAACGCTGGCGCCATTTTGTGGCTTAAACAGCCGTGGGTTACAATGGAAGACTTCAAGGCAGGTTTCCTTTAACGTTCCGTAACGTTTTTAATATAGATATTTTTCTTACACAAACGCATCGATTCGAATCAGAAGGCTCTATTAACCCATCGGAGTCGTGTGTGACGCACAGCTGCATTTTTTATGGACTTCAAACACAACTACAACTACTGCTTGGATTAACGTTAGCCTGGACTTTTTAAATATAACTCCGATTGTATTTGTCTGAAAGAAGAATGTCATACACCTATGATAACTTGAGGGTGAGTAAATCATAGGCTTGGTTTCATTTTTGGGTGAACTAACCGTTTCAGCATTCATTTTCAACATTTAGCAAGGGCATATGGCAAATCTTCAGCAATAGATAAAGGCTTAAAGCAGGTTGGAACTGTTTTTCTTCACAGAAGCTTTGCATAAGAGCTAATAAAATATTTAATCTCAAGACAATATTTTGTGTCTCATAATTATTTATCTGAGACTAGTAGCCGTGTAATAAGCGGGATAATGTACACCCAGCCGGTTGTTATCGCAGAATAAACCCCTTCAGAGTGATGCAAGACTTACTTAAGCACAATCAAGTCTCCCCTCTTATCTTGTTCAATATAAAATAACACTCTTACATGTAAAATACCAATATGTACTCTCTCTTGATTTAGCCATGTGCAAAGCATGCTGGGAAGTATTCCCAGTTTCAGTTTATGCAACACAAATCATTCATGTAATCTCAACACAAACGGATTAAGTAAACTTCAATTTGACATTTTTAGGTGGATTGAACACAATCAAATTAAGTTAGGACAAAATGTATACCAATTGTGTTGCTTTAGCTCATTTTAATAAAGCAATTTGAACAAGCAGTAAAAAAAATTAAAAAGATCAGTGTAGCGCATTTCATTTTTGCACATTTATTTTAAAGAATATTTTAATGAAATGTTAAAATAATGCACTTTTTTATATTTTATATGTTTCATTACAGATTGGAATAGAAAATGTGCAGAACATTTCATATGGTAGCCTAGAGTTACTGTCATAATTGCATGTTGGATTAGCTTTCAGTTACATCTTTACAACTCACTTTACTCACTGTTTATCAGACTATATCTCAGAGGAAAAATATTTCCTTTTTTCCTGTGAAGAAAAGTCATGCCCTGTCGCGACTCGCATCTGTTACTGTAAAGCTCTGTTTTTGCATGATGCTGCACGGACACACGCCAGTAGGTGTCAGTATAAGTGAGTGTAACACCTGCCAGCACAAGATTTTCAACTGTGGCTTTAATATTTCAAAAATCATTTTATTGAATTATATGTAATAACGTCGTATACATTAACTCAGTTATGTAATAAAACATGTTTGACAGCATAAAGAAAATTGTTATGCAAGTGGCACATAACACAATCCATTAGCACTTCACACGTTTTAGTGGCACATGTCATTATCCACTAGTAATGTAGGTTGTGACAAATGCACATAGTTCATTTGTACCCAAACAAAAACAAAAAAGCTTATATATTCGAATTATTTTTAAAATATTAAAGCCACAGATGAGAATCTTGCTGGCCAGTGTTTCACTCACTTATACTAACACCGACTGGCGTGTCTGTGCAGCATCCAGCATCACGCAAAAATAAAGGTTTACAGTAAGGGACATGAGTCGCGACTGTTAATGCGTTATCCGTAGTGACCCATGATATATTTATTTTGTGTCTTTCCAAGAATGGGCAGTTTGTGACGTATTGCAAAATATTCAGTGGCACATGCCAATCAAATACAGACAACTGACACAAACACATTTGAAAAAAATATTACTGACTTTAAAGGAGGGGTGAAACACTCAGTTTCAGTCAATCTCATGTCAATCTTGAGTACCTATAGAGTAGTATTGCATCCTTCATATTTCCGAAAAGTCTTTAGTTTTATTATATTTATAAAAGAAATATAGGCTGTACCGAGTCTTTCCGGAAAAAAACGAGCGCCTGGAGGCGTATCGTGTGGGCGGAGCTAAAGAATGACGAGCGCGCACAAAGCGGTGACGTCCTCAAGTAACAAAGAAATACTCCATCAAACGTCCAACATTAGTTATTGAAACTTTGTCTATGTTTAGGATGGGAATCCAAGTCTTTAACAGTGTAAAAAGCTCAGTATGCATGAAACAGCATTCGATTTTGTGTCACAATTACGTCAGTATCTGCTTGATTAATTTTTCAGTCACTACTGGAGGTGTCACAACACACGGCAACATGTTCTGCAACTCTGTGACAGTCAGGTGTCATGTCAGTGACACATGCCACTATCCACTGGCACATGGCAATGAAGACCGCATGTGCCACCGGATGTGCCAATACGCATAGTGACGTGCTATTGGCTTCTGTGAGTCAGACGCCATGTCACTTAATGGTAAAGGAACACTCCACTTTTTTTGAAAATAGGCTCATTTTCCAAGTCCCTTAAGGGGGTCGCACACCAGACGTGAAGCTCAACGCCGTGGACACTCATTGAAAATAATGTGTTCGAATTTTAAAGACGTGGCGCTGCGCTGAGCTTCGCGTCCAGTTTGCGACCCCATTTAGAGTTAAACAGTTGAGTTTTACCGCTTTTGAATCCATTCAGTCGATCTCTATATCTGGCAGTAGCACTTTTAGCATACATCAAATTAGTCCATCTCTCTCAAAAATGACCAAAGACTTTATTTTTTCAAAGATAAGATTTTTACCTATTTAAAACTTGACTAATCTGTAGTTACATTGTGTACTAAGACCAAGTAATCATGGTCGTTTCCTGAGTAGTAATCATGGAACTTTGCGGTCGTGACATGGGTTCAGCGGTGCAATGATATTACGCAGCGCCCGAAAATAGTCCTCAGATAGGTAACTTCCAATGACCGGCACTAAGTTTGTGTCATTGCAGATAATGCAGAGTTGCAGCTGGCAAATTATGTAGTGGATTTACTGTGCAATTAGCCATGTTTCTGTGTGTTGTAAAGAGCTGTGAGTAAAGAGAGTGAGTCGAAGGTGTATACTAACCATTATGTTTCACAGAATACCAACGATAATCAAGTAACGAAAGAATCAGTGGTTGGCTGCTATGAACCATAGATATAAAAAAATAGTAGATTCAAAAAAGAAAAACTGCGTGTTTGCTCAAAACATTTGGGACCAGGTGACTATTTGGAAAACATGGGAGTGTTACCACGGTATGGCGTCTAAAGAATATGGCCAGACAGGGCGAAGTGTATCATCCCCCATCGCTGTAAGTATAACAATTATTTTATTTTTTTGTTAGCTTGAATGACCAAGTTGAAAATCACTGCTGTTTTCTTTAGCTAACGTTACCTGTGAATGCAATCACTAAGCGTGGGGGTTTAAAAGCCCTTCTAGGGACAGGTGTTGCGATATGATTGCTATATTACAGCCAACACTATGATGCTGGCATATGGGATTGTTTAAAGAAAATAATCTATATTTACTATATCTGTCCTTATTAAATAAACAAATAAATATTATATATATATATATATATATATATATATATATATATATATATATATATATAAATAATATAATATTTATTTGTTTATATATATATATATATATATATATATATATATATATATATATATATTTATATATATCATACATATTACGTGTCATTAGTCAAAATCAAAAGGTCGGCAGGTCGACCGAATCCATGTCAGACGATTTTTCCTTGAATTTTGACTCTTCTCTGACTCACCAGTTTGAATCTGCTCTCCTCGTACCTTCTGCCACAGTCTGTTCAGCCAGACTTTCTCTTTCACATTTCAAAAGCTCGTTTTCAGCATAACTGTTATTCCGGTTCAAATAGATACGGTTCGGGGATCTGCACCAAAGTAAATATCTTCTGAATCATCTCTCACAAACTTCTCCATGGTTACAAGGCACGATCTCTGTAGAAGCAGACTGTCATGCTGGTTATATTGACGGAAGTTTACCTATTTTCAGGTGCTGTGTAATATCATTGCGCCGCTACACCGCTGCACCCATGACGGCTGCAAAGTTCATACGCAGGAATTAGAAAATAGTTCCTATCCATAACGGTCTAAAAAAATTGCAGCTTTTGGGTGCGTCTCAATCATCTTACTAGTCCACTAGTCAGGACACTGATTAGGACATAAGTCAATGGGCTGACTCCCTGATCAGTGCCCTGACTACTGAACTAGTGAGATGATTGAGACGCGCCCATCGAGACAATTACCAGGGAAGTGGAAAAAAGTGAAGTTGTTTTATTTGGGAGTTTAAAGAGTAGGATTAAAGGCACCCACAAAAACAAAATATGGACCCAAATTTCGAGTACTGTTAATAGTGTGGGGGTTGAGAAGCGCACTCCAACAGTTTAAAGCTGTTTGGATCCGAAATTAGGCCTACCTCACAGTGCATTATTTTACAGCACATGTTTTGAAACAATCGGCATTTAATTTCGTATCACGGCACATGTATTGGGGTGTACGATATGATGATGTGATGAGTAGCCTCCATTCATTCACATTAATAATTGCATGACAATTTGTAAGATTCTTTTTATTATATTATTATGATTTTTATTATTAATGACGCTTATTGTTATTTAGAAGAAGAATGTTGTTATTATTTATTTTATTAATATTTAAAAGAAGAAGAATGTCATTTTTATTATTTTGTCAGTCTGAATTATTCAGTCCCAGTCCGTGCGCAGCTGCCGCACAGGCTCCCAACTGGAGGAATACGTCTCAAATGCTTTGGTAGCCTATAGTCACACAAATTAAACATTGAAGTCTACGCTGCACAAAAATAAACACTGAAGTTTATAATTACTATGTTGTTGTTGTTGTTGTTGTTTTTACAGTGGGTCATAATATAGCATATCTTTGTCAGTGCCTTTTGTGGTGTTAGGAATTGTTTTTCTGCACATTTTCGCACTAACTCCAAACATGCGTACACCACCTCCTGAGCTGGCGTAGGGATTGAGCGTGCCGTACGCCAATGTCCATACTGATAAATCTCTGATTAAGTCACCGTGGGTTTGGGTGTATGCAAGGTGTACGCTGGAAATTTGGTGTACGCACTTTTGATAAATGAGGGCCAATGTAAGTTAGTTATTTTTTGAGCACTGATGCTGATGGTCTAATATGATTCAATGATGCATGCTAAGCTGTGCTAAAAGTGCTACCGCCAGATACAGATATCGACTGAATGGATTCAAAAACGGTGAAACTCAACTGTTTAAATCTAAGGGACTTGGAAAATGAGCCTATTTTAAAAAAGAGTGGAGTGCTCCTTTAATACCGCCTCTCATGGTAGAGCTCAGATCATTTGGTCTTGAGGGAATTTGATGATAAAAAAGGTTTTGACGAGAACTTTTGAGTGCATACTTTGGTGTCTTGGCAAATCTGAAGCACATTGCAAGACATTGTTAAGATCTGTTTTAAAACAAAAAAATATTCAGAGAACCAGAAGACTTCATTCAAAGCCCCATTTGTTAATCTCATTGGTGTGTAGGAGACCCAACCGATATTAGAGAGGTCTCAGTGTTGTTTCTTTTTCAAGGATAGTGACAGGTTTTAAGGTGCACTCACTATTTTGTGGAATCTGAGAGCTGGTATTCTCTCCTCCGGTCATAACACTCCTGAATTCCTGGGTCATTCCATAAACACTTGATGGCATCTACATAGGGGTTGACAAACAAGAAGACCTTCTCTACGTCTACTTCTCTGACAATGTTTGCATTGGCCTGTGAGGAGAAAAAAAAAAACATTTTAAAAAAAGATGCAAAAAAACGATGCATTTTAGGCAGTCAACAGAACCCAATCAACACAGGACCCAAAGTCACTTCCTATCTAGCCCACTTATACGTAACCTGGTTACAACTTTATTGACCCATTTTACTTGAGACTAAAATTATTAAAGTTCTATTTGTCTAAAGTGCTCACTTCACCTGACCCAATAAGATGGAACTTGATTGAGGCTGTTCAATATTAACTACTCACAATGGAAAATGGGTTTGCCTTTGGGGGTATCTACAAATGGCAAAAAAAATCGAGACGGCACATTTTTGCAAAGCAGTAAAATGGTATAATTAATTTCATAGCTTGGAGGGGTAATTGTGTTAAGGCTGGGCAACATGATTAGCCAAAGTGATTGTATCTCTCTCAGGGTATTTGACTCGGTGTTTGACCTACTTCATGGCAAAGTTATTTGAGTGGCACCTAATCCTTTTGAACTTCAGTGTGTAGTTTTATCCAGATAAATGCATTTGGAGCAGTGGCAGTCGGCACATTAAAAAACGACTTATGCAAAAAGATACCAATCTGTAAAATTCACAACACTTTATAACACATTCTTTCACTGTGAAAGCTTTGGCTTAAAATTTCAACCTGTGACCATGTCAAGGTAATGAATGCATAACAATCCCACAAAAAGAAAGAGGGATTGGGTATGATAAATTACTGTACCTTGTTATATTCATATTTGTAGGGGATCTGGAGAGTTTCCATTGCTCGTATCATGGCCTGCAAAGATGTGAAGATGTTTTGGTAGACCAGCTTGGTAAAGCCTCTCCTGTCTTCTTCTGAATAGCCTGAGCCATGGATGATTCTCATTTGTTTTATAAATGTGCTTTTCCCACTCTCCCCAGTTCCTGAAAGTGGAAACATGCAAAAATGTGTTAGCAGTGGAAAAATCCATTAAATTGTACAAACTGGTTTGTTCAAGTCACCAATAAAGGTGACTTGAATGGCTCTTTCCCATCAACGCCAGTGATAAAACAGAGATTTGCTTGAATCATCGCTCAAAATACAGTATGTTCCCAATCCCACAAAGTCCATGTGCAGCATTTTGCATTTGTATTTAAATAATCAGTTACATAATTAAGTAATCAATAAAGGTATGTTAAGCCTGTTTTCAATAAGGTTAAATATTGTAGCTGTGTGTTGAAACATGGAAGTTTGTTTCTAGCTGGCCATTGACTGGATGACCATCAATCATGTTCCCAAAACCAGCTTGACCGCTTTAAGATGGTAGCTCTTTCTGGTCCAAGATAGCAAACTTACAACTAAAGACCAGTTTAAAAATAAATTAAAATATATTTATTTTTAAATAACAGCTGGTAAATTGAATTTTCTAGCATACAGAAATTGGGGGGAAATAATCTCTCCATACATAAAACATTCCTACTGGAATTTAGGAATCAATCTTAACAGGATCTTAAAAATAATTGTATTTAATAATAATAATAATAATAATAATAATAATAATAACAACAACAACAACATTGTTAATAGCTGGCTAAAGCTATCATAAACGTTTTGCGAATTGACTCAAAAGAACAATTAAGTTGATGCATCAGATTTCACAATTTGTTTAATGTTCACAACCGTTAGGAGACAATAATCGCGTCCCACCGCACCTGCAACAGTTGTCCCACCTGTCGAGCTTATTAAATATAAATATAAGGGCGGATATACTTTGCACTAAATAAGTCGTGCAGTGGTCAAAGCGTACGAGATTCCTTTGAATGAATTGTTGTTGTTTTTCACTTTCAGATGCCCTGTGTAAAAATAAAACTATTTGCATTTGTTACGCTTTGGCACAAGCACAAGTTTGGCAGAGTCACGCGAAAGCAGTGGCTCGTACCCAGCAGGAGCAGTTTGAGCTCGCGCCGAGCGTCTTTCTTGTCGCGGCGGAGCTGTCGCTCGATCTCATCGTTGATCCGCCGCGCTTCTTTCGCCTCCTCGCTGAGGCAGCACGCCATGATGGAGTCCAGCGTCATGATTCTCCGCTAAAATTCACAATTATGAGCTTTTCAGCAATTCCATTGAAATAACTCAAATGCAAGCGTTCAGCTGCCAAGAGAATGAGTTTCCGGTAGCGCGTTGTGAAAAGTGGAAATTCAAACCACATTCAAAATGTGTCAGTGACTGAAATCCTGAGCTGTTTTAAATCACCACCAAAAGCAACAGATCCGTTAGATTTAATAACTCCATTGCACACTGTTTTTATATGTAGCCTTGTGGTCAAAGTCGAATGTCTTTCTTCAATGTTCGTTCTTCTTTAGACTGTTAAAAGCTTTCCATGAACTTGTGGTGGGGATCATTTGCATGAACGGTGGTGCCCCTGTGTAAAAGTCTCCACACCGGGCGTGGTATCGCTGAATATGGCCGACAATTCCCTGGAACGTCGTTTCCAAACGTTGTGAACGCCACGATACTCTCGTACAGTGGACAGGATGCACGCGACTGTGTCATTTAGTCCATTGAGGTCTTCACTCCTGTTGATTTAAATCCCAGTTTGAATAGGCGGCTCGATTTTGATTCTCGGCTCTTCCATATGTAATAGGGATGTCTGATTCGCGAACGAATCATTCTTTTGAACAGACTCTTTTTAATGTTTCGAACGAACCGAGTAGCACGCGTTTGTGAATAAGTAGACCGTGAAAGGCCAATAAGTAAACCGTGCAGAGGGTGCTAGTTTGAGTTTCTAAAATATTTAAATGAATGTAACGCAATCACAAACGACAATATTTACCTTACAATTGTTTTACCACGGAAGAAACGAGTAAAATGTACAGAAGGTCAAATTCTGGTTTGACTCGATTGAATCAATTTTTGAAATCGACTCAATAAAATTAAACGTCCGAACGAATCGATTCGCTAAAATTATTCGAACTTGTCTGGAAATATGTAATGTTCATTAAAGCATCGATGCTCAGCATCATCCACTAGCCTTCTTCAGGGTTCCAACAGGTTGGAAAAGTATGGAAAAGAATGTAATTTGAATCGAGTCATTTCCAGGTCTGGATAAATGCTTTAAAAAAACTGCAGTAATTTTTTGTAAGGGTGGCTATGGGGGAAAATAGCTTTCTCAAATGTAAAATAAAAAAATTCTAAACACATATATTGTCGTCACTCTCCCTCGTGGTTTCAAACCTGTCTTTGTTCGGCTGAACACAAAATAAGGTAATATGATGACATCAGAAGAAATTAGTTTGAAACAATGAGTAGTTGACTTTTCATTTTTGGGTGAACTCCCTTTAAGAACATTTGACACATTAGCAATTAGTCAAAAGGTAAGCAGTCTTGCTTTTCACATTTCAATGAGACCTGTCTACCTTTTTATGTAAATGACCTTTTTTTTAAAAACAAGAATTTGATTGATGCGCTGACTTGATGGGGAGCTGCAATATCCACAAAAATAAAAACCACTTAGACGTCAGACACTGGATGAATCTTAATAGGCCTACGTGCTTTGTTTAATTATTGCAAAATAATATAGTTGGTTAGTAATCCTTTCTTATATGATTCTAAAAAAACACAAAACATAGATAGGAGACAATTGTCCTGCAGGGAGCTATTAGGGGTAGACCGAGTAACGTTAGCTACAGTTGGTACAGGGACATTTGAGACACCTCAAATAACTTGCGTGCACAACAAGTCTGATCTGTGTTATCTGCTTCGCACATGCGTATTAGCGTCCTCTTCAATCATGAAAAATTTGTCTGTGCGCTTCTCCATTCCGAAGATATCGGTGAACGTTTTTTAAGGTCAATTTTTCATTTCACCAACAGCTCTTCCACATTGAATAGCTTCTCATCCTTACATGACTGCTAAAGTTAACTTACATTTTCGTAAACCTTAATCTGTGCTCTGAAAACTGGAGAACTGGCAACTGTGTGTCATGCAAGGCAGTCGTAAAATATGGAGAAATGTGCGAGGTGGTTAGCGGGGTACAGTTGAGACGCAGTGTATCAATTGTACCCCCCACTAGAATCCTATTGCAACACATGCAATTTAGTTGCATGATGAAATGCTTCTTATAGTATTTTTTGTCTTATTTCAATTCAAAACATCAAAAGTCTAGTTTTTGCTTAAAATAAGCAAAATAATCTGCCAATGGCAAATGGACATTGATAAATAATCAAACAAAATACTGTATGGAAACAGAAAAAAATTGAATTCTCATTTTTAAAGGTATTTTACAAATTCAATGAATTGGTTTGGCAGTTTTACAGCATTACGGGTGGGTGTCTCAACTGTACTCGGGTAGCCTACTGTATCCAACATGGGTACAGTTGGAACGAAAAAGCGTATTGCGTTTATGAGCTAATTGGGGCAAATATAACCTACTTATGGATGTTAATAATTATTAATATTTTAGTAGACAAGTAAAGGAAATGTCAAATGAAAAAAACACTTATTTTCAAACCTCAGTTTTGGTGTGGTAACTAAAAAAGCAAAAAGTGTACCAACTGTATTCGGTCTACCTACTTATATGATTTTATATAATTCTAAAAGTTTCAAAATAAAAACTTTTTGTCAACATCTGTCCTGGGGCCTATTGCACAAAAATAAGGGATTAAGCCGGGATATCTTGGTGAACTTGTCATCTGTATGCAAAATTTAGTACACCGCTGTTGTGTAAACATACCCTGAAGGCACACTCACACCAAGAACGGTAACATAAATGAAAAATAACTGTATATTAGCGGATAAATTGAGCCATGCAGGACCACCAAGATCCTGGGCTTAATCCCTTATCCTAGTTTTGTGCAATAGGCCCCTGATCACCCTCTCAGGGTTTATTTTGTGGTAATGACAGCTGTCTGGTAGTTACATTATTTATTTATTTTACACTTCCTTAGTTACAGGTTTTCCTTACTGTCTTTCCAATACACGGAAAGTTCTGATAAAAAGCCTGTAAAAAAAAAAAAAAAAAAAAAAAATATTCAACAGGATCTAATTTAGAAACTTGATCTAGTGCCTTATTGGGCCTCATCATGATTTGTATAATTAATGGGTCCCAATTATGGGACATTTCAAAATAAATCCAGTATACATTCCTTTTGTTGACTAAAAGCTGACCAGACCTCTTTTTTCTTGAAAATTAGCGATTAATTGGAATGAACTTAAATAGACTTTTATTGAATATGGTGAAATATAAAGTTTAAACAAATATCATCCAATAAAACATTTTTTACAACACATCTTCTCACACCCTCAAAAAAAATTGCTCTGCCATCAAATTTTCCTTTAGTTGTTTTTATCAGTTCTATGAAATAAATGCAAGAAAAAGGAAAACAATTTAGGACATTATCTAAACTAAAAAATGCATCTGCTCTAATCAAATGATACAATTCAAGTTCACTATTACCAGTGTCAAATATTTGTTAATATTTTTTAATTAGTTTTATGTTTATTTTTTTATTCATTATGTGTGTGTGTGCTGAGTTTTAGTTTAGTTATTTTAGTACTTTAAAAAAGAAACATTGCCATGGCAACCAACGAAAATAATGTTTAATATATTTCAAGAATATATATATTTTTTGTTTGTTTTAATATAGATTGCTGAGTAGATAATTTACAAATTGTAGTCCGCTACTGATTCCAAATGACATGACAAAGATTGTAGTAATGTAATCTATTTTACTAATTTGAGGTAAATTTGAGGTAATGTATTCCGACTACTTTTTAATTATTTTTGACCTAACTCATTTATCACATTCATTTGAATAGGATAGTATTGTACCAAATTTACATAAAAATACAAAGAGAGCGAAAATATATTCCATTCTTTGTTATCAACAACATGAAGTGTGTTAAATATTACACTATGTAAGGATTTCCCAGACTGCGGTTTGTGAGTTTAATGAAAAGCTATTAAGTACAGTGGTGGTCAAAATTGTTGGCACCCCTGGTAAATATGATCAAATATGGCTGTAAAGTTGTGTTATCCTTTTGATCTTTTTTTTTTAAATTCACAAAAATCTAACCTTTCATTGAAGTAAAATAATTGAGGGGGGGGGGGGGGGGTAAATCACATTATGAAATAAATGCTTTTCTTTAAAACACATTGGCCACAATTGGCACCCTTTTATTAAATACATTTTGCATCCTCCAAGGATCCTGTTGAGAGTTCGGAAATGCAATCACATCACACCCATTCCCTTCAGCGGCTTTCTGTTTCTGCCAGGATTGAATATATAAGGTCTCACTTCTAACCCACCAGTACATCTAAAACAGATCCTTCAGTTTCCCAAATCCATGTTGGTGCTTCTTCTCTTTAGTTCACCCACTTATTGTCTAAAGGGTTCAGGCCAATCATGGCCCATTATATGATCTAGCAAAAGTCATCAGGTTATGATTTTTTATCTGTTGGTATTTGCTAGAATCCATGATACCATGTTTCTGAACAAGATGATGACCTCCAGCTAAAAATAGGCCCACAACATAAATGTTCCAATGGTATTTGTAGCTGCAGGCATGTTTTTTTTTTTTTATACCTGTTTGCACCAAACCCATCTGGTTGGTTTGCTGGCAAAAACTATTTTTATAGTTTTATCTGACCACAGAACCAGGTCCCGTGTGAAGCTCCAGTCGTGTCTGACAACTGAATATACTGTAGTTTGTTTCTGGATGAGCGAGGATGATTAGTCTTGAAACCCTCCCAAACAACATGTGGTGATGTAGGGGTTGTTTTAATTTTATTTTTTGGCTTTCGGACTCCAAGAATCAACTAATCTCTGATATTCTCCATCTGTGATCTTTGTCTCAAACTTTCTGCCTAACTGTGCATTAAGCGAATATAGGCATGCATCCTTTTTTCAGGCAAATTCGTAATGACTTTAGTTGATTGGAACTTCTTCATTATTGCCCTAAAGGTGGAAATGGGAATTTTCAATGCTTAAGCTATTTTCCTACAGCCACTTTCTATTTTGTGAAGCTCAACAATCTTTTGCTGCACATCCGAAATATGGCTTTACTCATTGAGATTAATGATTAAGGGAATTTGGCCTTTGTGCTTCCTTATATTTATACTCCTGTGGAATAAGACATCATAGCTGGACAATTTCATGTTCCTTGTCACCTTGGTGTGTGAAAAAATATAAATATTAATGGGAATATACTTCAGAGATGTTTTACTCATTAAAAATAATAAGACTCAAAAAAAAAAAATCTAGGGGTGCTAATAATTGTGGCCAACTTGTTTTGGAGAAAAGCATTTATTTCAAAATGTGATTTACCCCCATTTTCAATTTTTTTACTTCAATGAAAGGTTAGCTTTTTGTGAATTTTTTAAGTAAAAGATCAAAAGGATAAACATTTACCTGGGGTGCCAACCATTTTGACCACCACTTTAATTAAATCATTAAAATAAAAATCTATCAAAATAAAACATTTACTCAAAAGATAAAAAATAGGCCTATTTGTTTACCTGCATGTCATGTGACCATTAACCAGCATAGAATGTTTGTAACCAAGCAGATCTCGGCAGCCATTGACCATTGTATTTCATAACATAAGTTTCATTTTTGGGTGAACTATCCCTTTAATGTGCACACACCAGCTCTACAACTCCATCACGAGACATTGTCACATTTCACAACTCATATTTGAGTCGCATCTGTAGCTTTGAATGGACATTCATTTAATAAGCACTACAACCAAATCACAGACACAAGTTTTAGTAAAAGGTGGCACAGATTTTATTATTTTTTAGATTTGCAGGACATTCTACAAAAACACCAGAGGGGATAGAGAAAAAGAAAGATACGAGAACATGGAAGAGACACTTTTTTTTTTTTTACAGAGAAGCTTTTATTCCCCTCCCTCCCCCAAACTGTGGAGAGTAAGGAGTCTAGAAAGATCCATCTAAAATGGTAAAAATGCTTACAAACAGACGTACAAAAGCGCCAGCAAGATTTAACGGATCCCAGTGTCAATGGAGTACAAACAGTCAATCAATCTCTTGAAGTTTTGAATCTGAAAATCGGGTTAAAAAAAAAAGAAAAAAGAAATCCTTCAGGAATGAATCCTTTTTCCACCCTGAATACTTCCATTTTTCAAATCAAAATAGATGTCCATCCTTTAAATAAAACGGCACGGATATTAAAACTTTAAAGAACTGAATTGAATATTTACACTTCCCCCAAATGTCTCATCATCAAGAAAACAAGATAATGGGACAAAATCATTGGCAAAAAAAAACAAAAACACATAAGATTACATTCTGCATGTTGCACAGACTAAGCATGCAGCTCTGGTAAGGCCAACAGGACATCACAGATGGGCTCCCTCTATTTACGAAACGGTACAATCAATAATGGAAAATTCGCGTGCAGAAAGAATATGTTAAAGAAATAAGAGGATCCACTTGCTTTTGAGAAAACTTTTCCCTCAAATGTGTTGTTTAAAAAATATTGTTAGGAGGACTGGCAGGGAGCACATCTACCCAAGAAGCAGCGGAATGTAGGTTCTGAAAACAAGTTGAAGTGAATGGGTATGGCAGTTTGGCTTCGATCTCCACCCTCTAGAAGAACCGACCAGAGTACTGCTTCACGCTGAAAGAGGAAATGACACGGGTGAAAACAGAGACAAAACCTCTTAGTGCTGGGGCATACATGTGGAAACACCATGTGATTCCTACTCTGAAAATGCTGTTACAATAAACAATACAAAACCAATTGTATGCATAGCATTATAATAAAGTAAATACAGTATTCACAAAGCATGGATACTTAATCTGATCATCTGCTTCTAATACAATGTGCAAGAAAGATCATTAAACATGTTGATTTACTTATGAAAGCATTTTAAAGTTGTTTCCTGACTCTGTTAGCATTGTTAAGGTTTACTCATACTAGCATGCAACAGGTATTAAAGTCAACATGAAACCTTTACGACTGAGTCTGGTTTCTCCCAAGGTTTATTTTTCTCCATTATGCCCTGATGGAGTTTTGGTTCCTTGCCACTGTCGCCTTTAACTTGGCTTATTCAGTTTGGGACACAATTTCGATCTAAGTTTTCAACTAAATGGCCAAATAAAATGAATTTAAATGTTTTAATAAAATGTGGATGCAGTTTGTTTTTCTGGAGCAGCAACGGAGTTCTGCAAGTGTGTTTGTTTGTTCCCGGTCACGAGTCAAAACCGCAGGAGGTGAGTGAAACTTCATCAAATGTCTGGTTTTTTTGGAAATCGGCGCTTAAGTGCATATATAACGTAAGCAACACAAATGTCAATCAAACACAGTGAATCAAAAGTTATCCAGGGATAATGCCATGATGTTTTCCGTTTGTGAGCACGCTCGTGTTTGGCTCTACCCACCGTCACGAGTTGGGCTGTTTTCGGGAAAGAATTGGTACAGCGTATCTGGAGATATGAAGGATGCAATACTAGTCTATAGGTACTCAAGATGCACCACAACGATTCATGGTAAAACATGGTTTGGAAAATGGATTCATGTTGTAGTCTCATTATATAATTTCTGTAAATTTTGAACACAAAAACAATTTACGGACAGCAGCTTTAAAATGTGCCCTAGAATGAGTTGTAACAATGTTAAATTGTTCTCTAATATCTACATAGAGGGTATTTGGCTTATTTAAAGGCAAAAATTGTCCAGATACTGTTTTATTAGGTCATTTAAAACCCTAGAAATTGTCCCTAGGATGTAATATTTTTGCCTTATTTGGAAGGGGCATGAATATTAAATGTTGAGCTCTGCTCTGATTGGCTTATTTCAGCATTTCACAGCACACTGCAGTTCAGCTGTTCAGCAAAGCGGCTCCTGAGTTCTGACCGTCCTGACAGAGCGCAAGACCGACTGAATGACACTTTAAGCAAAACATCTCAAATGGAGATTGATAAAATGCAGCTTACTTGTTTATTGGTGTACTAGTAAAATAAGAAACAAAAAAATTAAAACAGTCAAATTCCACATTACTTTAATGGTTTTCTATTAAAACAACAAAAAAGACTTTGTATTGTCAGACAGAGGTTACGTAAGTGCAGTTATTCAGCAAACACAATCGCAAATAGTCGAGCGTTTTCAGATCATCCGCGCGCGGGAGAGCTAACATGCACATGGTTGCCAGGTTGCAAAGTTTAAGGAAAACACGCATGTGTTCTTTTAACAAAAAAGCTCTGATTGGTTGATTTAAATTATTGAAATCTGGCAACCGTAACCACAAATGCTCCTCTTAAACACATTTGACAATGCAGTAAGTTCTTTGACATCAGCTTGGTGTCTCCCAGGCTTAAAAATCAGAGCCTGGGCCTTTCATTCACGATCCAATTTTCTGAAAATGACTTGTGTGACTCCAACTGGCCATTACCTGCAACTGGCTCTAACTTTTAGCCACTAGCGTTGACTAGGGATGTTTTATATAATTTGCAGGCATCAGGGAGCAGCTATCAATATGTGGGGTATTGAAGTCGCTTTTGAGTGCACACTCGCTTTTGAATTTGCGATGACGCATAATCTGTGTATAGGCCTATAATTTGTGGGCATCAGGGAGCCACTATCAATATATGCAGGATATTGAAATCTCTTTTGAATGCGACTCATTTGTCAATGATGATCAGGATCTGTTGTGCACCAAAACCTCCACCATCGTCTTGTCAGTCATCTCTCCTTACTCTCTTCACAAGAAGAGTGAAATCTGTCTCCTGCTCGTGCTTTATGGAGCAGAGCACACTTTCAGTTTATAATTGTTGTTTAATTGTAAAAATCAATGGTATCTAAAAGTTTATCTTATTTCCAACCAAAATAACTATATTGTGATGAAGATCGTTATGAGATAAAATTACTTAAAGGGTTGATGAATTGAGAAATCAACTTTCCCTTGAGCTTTTGATGTATAAAAGGTCATGGTAATATAAGATTATCCTGTAAGCTTCAGAGCTGAAAACTTCCTTGTTAGTCAAAGGAAAGCTTTTATAGACACCAGGCCCAGAAAACGATCGTGTGCTTCATCCTGACATCATCTAGATCTTTACAGACCATTAAGCAAGTGTAATTCAGTAGCCCCGCCCACCAACTTATCGGATCACGCTAGTCAACAGCAATAAACATGCTGAAGGATATAGCAAGATATTGTGGAAGAACACAGTCACTGCATAAGCTTCCTTTGGATCCTAATATTAGGAATGTGTGATACTTCATTTATTTTTAATGAAGTTCCATCTTACGTAGGGAAGAACATTTGTGTTCGCTTCATTTCACTGCGGAATCATTTGTAAATAAGTCACAAGTGCAGTTTTTGCAGACACAACGTTGTGCCTTCTATAGTGGATTCGACTGGAATAATTCAACAAACTTATGTGAGTAAAACTTCTTTTTTATATGTAATAGTAGTCCCGGGGCTGTGTGTTTTCCAGACGGGCTAGGGATGGGCATTTCAAGCAACAATAATATTCGAAGATCGATGGGAATTATTCGCAACTCCTCCCCCGCATGCACAGAGAGAGAGAGAGAGAGAGAGAGAGAGAGAGAGAGAGAGAGAGAGAGAGAGAGAGAGAGAGAGAGAGAGAGAGAGAGAGAGAGAGAGAGAGAGAGAGAGAGAGAGAGAGAGAGATTTAAAGACAATAATAAGACAAATAATTCGATTAAAAATCTCAAAAAATTTGCATAGCATGAAAAGGTTCTCTAAACGAGCTATTAACCTAATCATCTGAATCAACTTATTTACTCTAAACACCTGCAAAAGATTCCTGAGGCTTTTAAAAACTCCCAGCCTGGTTCATTACTCAAAAACGCAATCATGGGTAAGACTGCCTACCTGACTGCTGTCCAGAAGGCCATCATTGACACCCTCAAGCGAGAGGGTAAGACACAGAAAGAATTTATGAATGAATAGGCTGTTCCCAGAGTGCTGTATCAAGGCACCTCAGTGGGAAGTCTGTGGGAAGGAAAAAGTGTGGCAAAAAAACGCTGCACAACGAGAAGAGGTGACTGGACCCTGAGGAAGATTGTGGAGAAGGACTGATTCCAGACCTTGGGGGACCTGGGGAAGCAGTGGACTGAGTCTGGAGTAGAAACATCCAGAGCCACCGTGCACAGGTGTGTGCAGGAAAGAAGCAGCACGGGACTGTTGCTCAGTGGTCCAAAGTACTTTTTTCAGATGAAAGCAAATTTGGCATGTCATTCGGAAATCAAGGTGCCAGAGTCTGGAGGAAGACTGGGGAGAAGGAAATGCCAAAATGCCTGAAGTCCATGGACACACGGAAGACGGCAAAGCAGCGAAACTTTTCCGATGTGGAGATCGGCCGCGTCTCAATCATCTTACTAGTCCACTATTCAGGGCACTGATTAGGACATAAGTCAATGGGCTGACTCCCTGATCAGTGCCTTGACTACTGAACTAGTGAGATGATTGAGACGCGCCCATCGAGACCATCACTAGGGAAGTGGAAAAAACAAAATTGTTTTATTTGGGAGTTTAAAGAGTGGGATTAAAGGCACCCACAAAACAAAATATGGACCTAAATTACGAGTACTGTTAATAGTGTGGGGGTTGAGAAGCGCACTCCAACAGTTTAAAGCTGTTTTGATGAGAAATTATCAATGCATTATTTTAAAGCACGTGTTTTGAAACAATACGCATTTAATTTCGTATCACGGCACATGTAGGCTATTGGGATGTACGATATGATGATGTGATGTGAAGTACCATTCATTCACATTAATAACTGCATGACAATTTGTAAGATTCTTCTTATTATTATGATTTTTATTATTAATGACGCTTATTGTCATTTAGAAGAAGAATGTCGTTATTATTTATTTTATTATTATTTAAAAGAAGAAGAATGTCGTTTTTATTATTTTGTCAGTCTGAATTATTTTCAGTCCCAGTCCGTGCACAGCTGCCGGGCAAACCCTGAAACGTCAGGTAAAGCGGACAGGCTCGCGACTGAAGGAATACAGGCCTACAAATCAAATGCTTGGTATCACACAAATTAAACATTGAAGTCCATGTTGCACAAAAATAAACACTGAAGTTTATAATTACTATGTTGTTGTTGTTTTTACAGTGGGTCATAATATAGCATATCTTTGTCAGTGCGTTTTGTGGTGTTAGGAATTGTTTTTCTGCACATTTTCGCACTAACTCAAACGTGCGTACACCACCTCCTGAGCTGCCGTAGGATTTGAGCGTGCCGTACGCCAACGTCCATATTGATAAATCTCAAAGTCACCGTGGGTTTGGGTGTACGCAAGGTGTACGCTGGTAATTTGGTGTACGCACTTTTGATAAATGAGGACAAGTAAGACCACATTCATTAAGAAAAGTAAAACAGGGTCCATTTTGATTTCATGCTGACTTTAAATTTAACAAAATGACTTAACAGAATACCCATGCAACAAGAGTGAAAGATATGAGCGTTTCATTTGCATGAGAACATCACCGCAGGTTACAGACAGTAGCCAGTTTTGCATTAGAAAGCAGTTACACTAGCATGTAACTTTTAGAAAATCTAGAAAGTAGAAAAGCTGGTTTAAGTTCTGTGCATGCTGAATCAACAAAAAGCAGACTTCAAATCAGCTTGGTTCAGACAGAGTATAAACCAGCAAAGACATGAGAATACAGATGTTAGTCAGAGTGGGTTAAACTGGCAGGCCTCTTCAGTTAGGACAGGTGAAATGTGTTTGAGGGTAGGGGCAGATGATGCTGGGCCTGTGCTGTAGGGCAGACTGTAATTTGTTGTCACTTCATCTAACTAACAACAACAAAATCACAAGTCTTCCACACAGAAGCAAGCCAGCGTTTACTCCACTCTCCTGGGTCCCACTCATTTGCCCCTCTGTAAATTATGTTTGGATACTATCCCAAATGGAACTAATAAAACAAACCCTTTTGTACACATTTCACAAAAGGAAAAAATATGAAAGGTCAGGCAAAGAGAAGTGCATGAAACAGCATTCAAATGTATATGAAGCATGAAGCAAGTGTGTAGAACCACTGAAAATACATTTTAGTTCCACATACAGACGCAAAAAGAGACAGGCAATTTGGATTAGCATTTTTAATACCTCTATAGGGGCTTTCACACCGGGTAGTGTGGACTCAGCTATAGGATCTAGCCATCAGGGCAGTCCCTAGAGAACCTCATTTTCCTCTAGGGCCATTTTCCTGGATGCATTTGCAATGCTAGTAGAAACTCTTTAAGTGACAAGTCGCTACAACGTCGTGCCACTCTGGTTGCTGTGCGGGACTAGTATTTTGACTGTGCGGCAGACTTTAACGCACAGTTCTCAGCATTCTCCGTCTTCATTAGTTTACGATCTGTTCAACGGTCTATCTAATGTGTTATTAGATAGAACCATTAAACAAAGTAAACGGTATTGTAGTATTATAGCGTTTGCCGTGTGGTTGATGCCCAGTGTCTCTAACTGAGCAGAAATACATAATCCTGTTTTGCTAGGTCCCTTCAAAGTCGCATCAGATTTCCTTCAGAGTAAATATTGAGAAAAGCCTGGACTTCAGCGTCGGTCCATCTATTGCTGTTTTCTATGTTCGTGGAGTTAGTTTGTGAAATAAGTATACATAAACCGTGTGTTTACACAGCTTCTTAAAAATGGTGGAGAGAGCCAGTGTTTCGTATGGCATGTGTTCCTATTGTGTTGGGTTAGACCATGCTTTGATGTAGGTGCTAATTTAGTCACCCCAAAATGCGTTCCTATAACTAAAATCATTCCCAGTTCATGCGGTGAGAACACGCCAAAAGGTACTTCCCTCAATAGTTATAGGAACTATGAAAACGTTCCTACGGTGCGAAAGCCCCTCATTTCAACAAAATGCAAAGACTTGGTATACTTCGGAAACTAGGATTTGTTTGGCTGTTAAGTGTAACTGTGTTCAATCCAGGTATGACAAGATAAAGCGGATGAAATTCTTTTTCTTTTTGGTCTTAACTAGCCTTGGGAATTGAGATCCGGCAGATCTATAAGGATCGGTCCAAAATCCCATTCTGATTGGCTATGACTCAGCACAGCATTTTTGTGGTTTCAATGAGCACAAAAGTTGCTGGAAACTTGTCACACCTGGTCAGGACACATGATGCTTAGGTGTCAAAATGGAGTTGTGGTAAAGTGCTAGAATAAGTGATAGACTTGCCTGTTCTGTAATAGATACTGGGCATTCTGAATCTGGTCCTGTGTGCCTGTGATGGTAATAATCCGGTCCTCTGAGCCCTCCAAAGGCTCATCAATTTTGATAGATGCTCCCGACTCATGACGGATCTGTTTGATCCTCTGTCCGCCTTTCCCAATAATGGAGCCGGCCAGCTAGAACAAAGTTTTAGTTAGTACGATTCAGGGTTATTATGGTATGCTAAAAAATGTTTGTTAAATGAAATAAAATAAATATCTGCCATCCACTTAAGATAAAAACTTGTTGGAAAAAACAAAAAACTGAAGAAAAAAAAATAGCTACTTTTGAAAGGCATTATTCTGAGAGTGAATTAGGGCTAGGTATAGACCTTTATTACCATCCGCATGTCATCACATCTGGCTCCGATTAGTAGCAAAATCTAATTTCTGCCTACATTGTTAATGGAAGATCACTAATTGTGCCAAAAAAAATTAACTCAATTGAACTTGACAAATGTATTATGTAGCCTTTTGTGATACCCTAGCATGCGCACGTCTTTTCATCAAAGCGATCCAATTGTCAAGGCTGCCAGAGTCACCACAGTCATGAGATGAATTCTGCATGCTGCTAAAAAGTTAATACCAGAGGAACAGTTGTATAATATTCCTTTATTTGAACAACTTTTCAACGGTTCACAGTTGAGCTAATATTTGATTGTATCGGAAAGTAAAGATGTGCGACAGGTGGACAAATATAATGTAATTTAATAGGAAACTATGCGAGTGGCACGGCAGGACGGCGTCATAGCTAAACTCGATGTGCTCAAATTTTAGGATGCTCTGTGTCCTCCGTCAGACCGTCTTTAATTTTCTCCATATGTTAAACTTCATTTACAAGTCAGTGGTCCGTTATATTATGTTTATTGTGCAAGTATACATTTTGTGGATTTCGCAACTATAGCAACCGCTTTTCCTTTGCCGCTTTTCCTTGCCTCAGGGATTTTTCCCCTCAGGGATACCTTTAAGTAAAACCACTTAAAGGGGTGATTGCATGCAATTTTACTTTTTTACCTTTAGTTAGTGTATAATGTTGCTGCTTGAGCATAAACAGTATCTGCAGTTACAGCTCTGAAAGTTCAATGCAAATGGAGATATTGTCTTTTAAAGTTATGGCAGTTTATTGCCTACAAAAATGGCCGGTTTGGACTACGACTTTAAGAGGTTTCATGCAACCTAGCCCAGGTCATTTTCAAATACCTCCCGCACATCTTCCTCCTTAATATTCACTTATTATGTGCACCACCAAAAAAACAAAAATCTAAAATCATATGGAAGCACAAACTATAATAACTAAAAAAAAAAAATTCTTCATTTTTACAAATATGCACATTGTTTAATTTTACACTCACATCTTTAGGGATGGTCACTTGTGTTGTAATAACCGGCCCACCGATGTCGCTGTAAGAACCTCGACCACCTGATAACACAAACATCTTACTGTAATTCAGCCATTTTAGAGTTATATTTAGGCCTCTCATTCACACCCTTATACAAGCATAATTGAAATATATAATTCATATTCCATTATCACAGTATCTGACACACTCACCAGATTGGAAGGGCTCCCAAGAAGAATTATTGTCTTTAGATGAAAAAAGAAAAGAAGAGAAGAAGAAGGTGATCCAGATATCAGAGCTATGACAGTGAAGGATAAAGAGAGAGAAAAGCAGGAAACACTACGCTATCAAGAGGAGAGCAGTGCTCCGTTTGACTGGAGGTAACCTTGAGCTTGTGTGTGTGTGTGTGTGTGTGTGTGTGTGTGTGTGTGTGTGTGTGTGTGTGGCAGAAAAACACTCACCATATCCACCTCCACTCTGTGTCCAACAATGATGAAGAAGAAGAAAAAAAAAAACAAACACGGGAATCAATTCAGAGAGCACAAGCATACACTCAAAGCACATTATACATGGATAACTGATTCTTCAAGCTCCCAATCTGACACGTTTATTGAACATTAAAGCAATTCACCACACACACCTAACGCTCCTTACCGCTGTAAAATAGTTGTAAAGCCTGGTTTCACGGGGTATATTGTTTTTTAAAATGTGGCAACAGTGTGATGTAAGATACTAATGATCAATAAATAATTACACAGATTTTTCACTGCATAGTAACATTTTCATAACAATTAAGCACATTTGCCCTAATTTTCACTACTCTAATCTCATTTATAAATTTTCA
The DNA here is from genome assembly GCF_024679245.1 of Pseudorasbora parva. Taxonomy (NCBI): domain Eukaryota; kingdom Metazoa; phylum Chordata; class Actinopteri; order Cypriniformes; family Gobionidae; genus Pseudorasbora; species Pseudorasbora parva. Next base: position 14,658,731 of record NC_090174.1, on the reverse strand, counting down.
CAATATTTAATTCACTGCATTACAATTCTATTTACTATAATTACAGTAGTAAGCCCATTGAACAATGAAAATAGAAGAACAATAAGCATTATTGTATCAGGAATAAAACAAGGAAAATTGATTTACTTGTCATGAATATGCCAGAATGGCAAAATGTATTAAATTGTTGATATCATACACGATTATTGGATCATTGATAAACTGGTATTAAATTGTTGATATTATACACGATTATTGGATCATTGATAAACTGATATTATGGATGCATTTTTTTGCAAATTGTCCACTGAGCATATTGGCTAAATTACAGCAGCTCATCCAATTTGTCTAAACAATTAGTTTATAAAGCAGAATTCAACATGCATGTGCTGATCCTGTATATGGACAACGACAGGCTTGCCATCTTCCAGAACACTCAACTCAGTCAGAGCAGCGTTGCCCAAAGTTCATTGGCGAGTGTGATGGCTTTCACCTACGTATTTAACTGCTCCTTGGTAACCAAGGCAACAAGTGATTCAAAAATCTGTTGCCAAGCAACAGCAGGCCAAACCAGTGCACTAGGCATAAGAGCTTCACATATGCATCTATTACACTGTCACTTCAGAGAGAAAGAATAAGCCATTCCCCTTTCTTTTTTTTCTGAACGTGCCCATTAATGAAAGGAAAGAGACTCCTTTACAATGACAGATGACAATCAAGTGATTATGCTCAGTACTTGTTTCAAAAATAAAAATTCATATGCAGAAGTTCATTTATCCTCACCATGCTCTCGTAGCGGTCTCCGGGTCGCCCCCTTCGGTCACTGCGTACAGGAAGAGAGACATGCTTAATTTGATATGCTTGTAGTGGGCATGCATCTTAAAAACACCCTGAGAGGCCATGTTTTTAGAGAGACAATAACACACACAAATCACATAAAATTAGGGCTGTACGATTTTCGGAGGGGAGGGGTGGCTGAGATACAAATTAAAAAATAAATAAATAAATAAAAATGGAGGGTGGTGAGGGAGGTGGGGGGAGAACACCAGGTTTGTTGTGCCTGCTTGTAGGACTACACAATTTGACAAGGTTTTTGCTTGCATGTCAATATAACTAATAATGATTATAATGATTATTATTACTAATAAATAAAAATATTCAAAAAATAAGAGTTGTTACTATAGTATCAACACTATTATTACAAAGTTAAGATGAATTATAATATAATAAAAGTTTACAGAAAACATGTTAACATGCAGGCTGTCAGGGACACAGGTGGCCTATAACTAGACATTATACAGGAACACTTCAATAGACTACACATGAAAATAAATGTTTTTCCTCTAACATTTACTTCAAATTTGTTTAGAGAAAATATATTTTTGCCCAATATAGGGTGGTGTGAGCATTATTGAGTGCTATAATCACATGTACGTAATGTCTGTCATTCAGATTGGAAGCAAGAGGGCGCCCTCATGCAGACAGTCCAATTATGCCTCACAGAAGAAACAAAAGTTATGACTTTCCAGAAAATCCCTCATATGGACAAAGGCATCTAGCTATCGCTGCAGCTGAAAGAAAATATGATAGAAATGCTTTGAATTATTAAACATGAAGACAAAAAAAACCGAAAGACTGTGACAATTTATGGTTTATCTGTTCTTCAAGTCATCATCTGTATTTTCTTAAAAACAAAGTATATTTACAATGCGATGCAAATCAACATCGTAATTATTAGGAGTGTAACGGTACACTTGTCACAATTTGATATTTATCATCTCAATACTGAATACATATATTCAGCCAAAATAAAGAAGAGTTATTATTATTATTATTAAAATAATATTATTATTATTATTAGTGTATTATTATCAGGACCCACAAATATTTCCCCACTGTATTATTAGTCGCTTAATGTCTCCCTCTATTAATGCACTATACAACAATAAACCATCTACAATGCTTTGAATAATCATACTAATAAAACTAAATGTGATCAGGTGATTTAAATGATGTTTGCGCTTTGACTCAGATGATCAATGCAATCCGTCACAGCTCTAATCGCAAGAACACATGTCAAAATGAGCACTCAAACTGTAAATGTTTAGATCATCCCAAAAAAATGATTCTGCCTTTACTCAGTCTCATGTTGCTTTCACACGTCACGCAATTATTTGTACATCTGCGTTTACTACAGTATGCGTTGCTGTAAATCTGTTCATTGTATAAAGCCGTCGTATCTCGTCAGAAGACTTGGATTTGGATTAGACACTTGATTACTTTCTTTTTACGATGCCTTTATTACATTGTTCTGAATCTTTTAAGTTTGAGAGGCATGGACTTTAAATGGAGGGACAGTAATTTCAGGTTTCATAAAATAATATCTTAATTTGTGTTTGGAAGTTAAAGGAACATGCCAACTTTTTGGGACTCTGGTGCGCCGAACGCGTGTGCGTGCACGCGGTTTGCGCTTATATCGTCCGATCTTGCAGGCTACGTGTAATATAAACAGACAACAGTATAAAAAAAAAAGCCAGTTCATGACACCTTTAAGAGAAACTAATACGATATATTGCGATATTGTAAGAAACATTTTTGGCCCCACTTTATATTAGGTGGCCTTAAGAACTATGTATTTACATCAAAAAATAAGTACAATGTACTTACTGTGTTCAAATTGTATTGCAAAACACCTTTGCTGATATTGAGGTGGGATACGGGTAGAGTTAGAGATAGGTGTGGTGGTGTGGGTAAGTTTAAGGGTAGGGTTAGATGTAAGGGAAGTGCCAACTGTGTAATTACAAATGTAATTATTACAGACGCAATATTTTTTTTTTTTTTTTTTTTTTAGAAAGATTAATTTAAAACATATACATTTATTTATATCTTATAAATAAAAGAACACAACCATTTTGCATAAAATATGACAAGTAACCGTTTTATTTAATGAATACAGTATCATTTATATTACTAATCACTATTTTGTGCAATCTAAGTAAATGTAAACAGTAAAGTGACTGCAGGATTATTCTTGTGTACGTTTTAAAGGTTCACAGTATAGCAGTTTTTCATTTCTAAACTATTTAGCAACAGAAAGTGCATAGTCCATCCATGACTGAATGACGGTTTGTTTTATATTTAAAGGGATAGTTCACTTTTTGATGATGTGATGTGGAGTAGCCTACCATTCATTCACATTAATAATTGCATGACAATTTGTAAGATTCTTTTTATTATATTATTATGATTTTTATTATTAATGACGCTTATTGTAATTTAGAAGAAGACTGTCGTTATTATTTTTTTTATTAATATTTAAAAGAAGAATGTCATTTTTATTATTTTGTCTGTCTGAATTATTCAGTCCCAGTCCGTGCGCAGCTGCCGCACAGGCTCGCAACTGGAGGAATACGTCTCAAATGCTTTGGTATCCTATAGTCACACAAATTAAACATTGAAGTCTATGTTGCACAAAAATAAACACTGAAGTTTATAATTACTATGTTGTTGTTGTTTTTACAGTGGGTCATAATATAGCATATCTTTGTCAGTGCCTTTTGTGGTGTTAGGAATTGTTTTTCTGCACATTTTCGCACTAACTCAAACGTCCGTACACCACCTCCTGAGCTGCCGTAGGATTTGAGCGTGCCGTACGCCAACGTCCATATTGATAAATCTCAAAGTCACCGTGGGTTTGGGTGTACACTGGAAATTTGGTGTACGCACATATTCTTGAGAGGTTTGCTAATGCTAATGCACACTCATTCACTTTGTGCTTCTCCGACTCTGCATCAGTTACGTTCTTTCTCTGAGATAATACTGCCATCTAGCGGTTGGGTTGTATACAGTCTGTGGTTTAATTCAAACACAAAGCCACGAATCTTGAATGTAGATAAATAAATATATTAATATTGATACAGTGTTTTTGAGAATCGATACAGTATCACCAAACATAATATCGTGATACTCACGTGTACCGATATTTTCTTACACCGCTAGTAAAAACATGTAATGTTTGGTGCATTTTACTTTTCAAATCCACATCACAAACTATGTTGGCAGAGATGAGAATCATTGACTGAACTGATCAAGCCGCTCTTATTACACTGCTGCTCCTCACTATGAAACATGCTGTGTATATATTTATTTATTTAACCAAAAAGAAACCTTTGAGTTTCATAAATCGCACTAAGCCAAATCGTGATTTCAGATTTATTTTGATGAATCGTGTAGCCCTACATAAAATAAATTTAAATTTAGGAAGTCCATCACTTCATTACAAAATTTAATTGAACAAAGCAGTATATTTTTTTAACATCTTGCAGAGAGAAGAGGTTGTGCCAAGAAATTTTACTTCTGTTCAGGTCAACAGGTATTACACAGTCTATGTAAAGTTTTCCACTCTGCTTTCTTTCTTGTTGTAAATAGGCTGTAAGGCAGTTCTATCTTACTGCTTTTGTGGTTACTTACTTTGGTCTGTCGTCCATATTGCTGTGATAGCTCTGGTGGGAAAATCGATCACCTCTGGAAACAAAAATTATTATCAGTGATTCTGGTATGATTCATGATATACAACATACGAAAGACTGTCCAGAGAACTCACAGAAACAGCACCAATTCCCTCATTTGCATCATTCAACAATATCAATGATAATCAACTAAAACACAAACAGCTGTGAAAAGTAAATAAAAAGGCACCTGATTGCAACATATAAAAAAAATATACCAGGGTTTCCGCCACTTGAACATGCACAAAAACAACAACGGTAGGGGTGTGATGAGACGAGATTGGATTCACGAGGACGAGATGAAACATTTTTTGCACAGAATTTTTAAGAACTCCTCAATGACTAAATGTATTACTAGACAAATTGTCTGCAGGTGCATTTTGAAATGCTTTAACTAATCAACTTGTAACGAATGTCATGCCGGTTCTACTTTCTGAGAGTGAATCATAATATGCATTAAAAAACAACAATACTAAAGCACTGTAAAAGATTTTGCCACAAACTCAACTGACTGGTTTCTCTCCGGTATGATTTCACTTGAGTATCTTCAGACGTTACTGTAAATGAATTATGAGCTTCCAGAACTGTTTGACCTCCTAATGCAACTCATTTCCACAAACTGAACATACAGAAATAAAAAAAACAGTATAAATAACAATATATAATAGTTTATTTCTTAGTCTTAAGTGCAAACAATAAACACAACCATACTCAAAGTACTCTCTCAATTTTCAAAGTGCAAACAGAGACAAGAGCTAAGAGGATATCAATAAAACAACACAGTACAGATTTCATATTAGGATACAGGCTATTGTAAAAACTGTAATGTCTATAACTTGCACATTAGGCAGTTTTAAACACCTGCCTCCTTTAAATGTTTTATTATAAGTAGCCTAAGTTCATTTATAAGGTAAATACACCTATCTCTAGTTTTTATGACTAACTAACAAACTGTGAACATTAGATAATTTTTCCTGAGGTAAATGCAAATGTTAAGTGACATTGTTCTGAGGTTGTTTCAGAAACTATGATTGAGCGATTAATGAGCTTGCGTTTGCTTTCGATCTGTGCTGAGTGCGCATTCTACATATCCAGCTCTGTTGCGCATGAATCATCCACCATGGCACTGTCAATCATCTCACCTTACTCGTGTCACGTGATCAGTGATTCCTGCTGCACTGTGGGCGACTGCAAGCTGAGCAGAGCAGACGCTTACAAAAGTTTACAACTGAAGCGACCATTATCTAACTGAATTAAATGTTTTTTTCCTATAAAAAAGCAAAACGACAGTGGAGTAATGTAAATGTAGCGGTGGCATATTCTATACTAATTTCCCTCTGTCATGGTGACCTCGCTAGACAGTTTTTTGCTCGAAGAGAAATCTCAAAACATTTTAATCTCGCGGTACAAGATCTTGTCACACCCCTATACAACAGTAATAATAAAAAGATATTACAGATTAGTTCTTATTATTATCATTATAATGCCTTTTTTGCAAAACGCTGCAATGCACAAAGACCTACATACCCTCCTCTAGGTGGTGGTGGTGGGGGCAGGGGCAGATTTCGGGCCCTACTGCCCCCACGTCCTCCTCTCCCTGGTGGGGGTGGAGGTGGTCCACGGCGTGGGCTCATATCATCATAATCTCGTCTGGAAGGGGGCATGGGACGACCACCACGGCCGGGAGGCATGCGATCGAACCCTCCACGGCCTCGCATCGGGAACCCACCCATAGGCCGTCGCCCTCTCTCTTCATACATCATGGTAAAGCCGCCATAGTCATAGGTTTCATCATAAAAGTTTGGGTCATAGGGCTGGGCTCGACCTTTAATAGGGGCCTACAGATAAAACAAGACAAATATAAAATGTATTTACGAAGCAAAATGTTTACATTATCTAAAGACACTGTGGATGTTGCTACAATGTCAAATTAGAAGAATTCTGTATAATACAGACATGAAACAAAATAAAACGTCCTTGTGTCTTCGTCATCTCACCTCTGAAATTAGCTCCAAAATGACCTTGATGCACTCAACCACACGCTCAGGTTTACCTCCGACTAAAACTACGCGGTCAGTGGAGTGGGGGCAGCATTCCTGGAAGAGCTTGATTGTAGTCTGAGTATTCTTAAAAATGAATACCAATTCCCATCATCAGATAAATACTTTTTTTTGTTAAGGTGGTATAAAAATGTTAAGCTTCCTGGTTCCGAAATCTATTATTTTACAACATGGTATTTTTAGCACTGTGCTAACCTCCCTCAGTTCCTTGATCTTGGCACCTTTGACTCCAATAATGCCTCCGGCCAAACTCTGATGAATCAGCAGACGCAGTTCACAATCAAAGTCAGTCCCACTGTAGTGCTGATACTGCCAAATATACAACAAAAAAAATGGTTTAAGGACACGTGCAAACCAACCAACATACATATACACAAAGATTATGGTGACCAGATGTCCTGAAAAATTCGGGACAGTCCCGAAAACTACACTGTTGTCCGAATCTCAAATCTGGCCCTAATTGTCCTGAAAATTATACTAAAGCAAAATCTTGAGTAGTTATTGTCTGATAAATATTAAAAACTGTCTGCGGAGGTTGAGGCGTCCTGCAACCACCCCTCGCCGGCTGCAGCATCTTTTTTCTAAGTTCTTAAAAAAATACTGAAGGCAGTATGTGCGGACGTCGGGCCTCCACAACCTAGGTAGGCTATAGCTGTGTAAATTTAAAGTTTTATTGTTTCTATACATGTATCATCTTAATCTATATGCACAAAGACAAGTCCCCATTTTGTTTTAATCCTTGATGAAGAGAGCGCAAGTTGCTGCGTGCAGCCACGAGGAGGATGGTGATGTGATGCAAGCGTAAAGGAGTGATTGCTCGCGGCATTGTGTACAAAAAAATACTTCACTACACAATTATTTCTTTATTTTTATTTAAGCTTATTAGCGTTAGGCTATACAGAAAGGTCTGATTCACGCACTGTTACTTACAACAGTCATTGTTTTTCTTTTATTTTCACAATAACATCTGAGGTGATTTTAATGTAGTTTTTTTGTGGCAGACTAAAGACAAACAGACTGTTTATATATAAATATATGTATAGATATGTGTGTGTGTGTGTGTGTGTGTGTGTGTGTGTGTGTGTGTGTGTGTGTGTGTGTGTGTGTGTGTGTGTATGCATGCACATATACATATATGGTAAATGGACTGCATTTATATAGCGCTTTCAACAGAACCTATGGCCATCCAAATCTTTAAAGGGGCAGTAGCCTTTACTGTTCTTTTTATTGTCTAACAAAGGATAAGAACATCACTCACTGCTCTTGATTGAATATCTTGTGTAAATTTAATAAGGATTAATATTTAATTTAAACGGTGAAATATGCAATTACTTTACATTTGATTACTTTATTCAATTTTTCAACAATTGGTATGAAGCATTGTTTATTTTATTAGTATCTTTGCTCAATAATATTTATTTGTGCTGTTGCTTGTATTTAAGTTATTTGTTCTTATTTTCATTTGACAGTAGACCTTTTTCCCTAAACATAGTAAATACAGAACCGTACCAAAGCCGTGAACCTAAAGCCGTGATACAAAGCTAACCATGAGCAATCACGCGCAAGAAATCCATTTCCGGCGCTTTCCGCGCTTGCACAGACTAAAGCCAGAATGCGCGAATGTCACAACAGGAAACACGCATGCGCGCCCTCGGATCAGTCGGACGTAGTGGTGTACAAGAGGTAAAAACGATATAAATACTGTTCGTTTTCTCACACAAACCGCTTGTTTCGTGTCTTAGGCCATCGGTGTGTACTTACGATGGGGGATTGTTTAATTTGGACTTCTCTGTGTATGCTCTTTGAGGTGGTGACCATAGACCTGCATTATGTGAGGCACAGACAAGAACAGTTTGACCTAAAATGATCAAAATTTAAACTACTGGGGAAACAAATACTCCTACATCTCAGAAGCCCATGAGGTAAGCTAAAACATATCAAAATTTTATTTCAAAGTGAACTATCCCTTTAACGCATCTCTGCAAAGTTGATATATTGACACCAAACTGTGCATGTGTCATTGTCACCTCACTCTGACCACACCACATTAATTTGGTCACAGCACCACCTATTGGTCAAAAGTGATACATTACTTTATTTATTTTTTATTTATTTTAACTTCATGTATAAATGTATATCTATTTTGTCTAAGCTTATGTTAATAGGTCTTTAATGGTTCAGTGTTGCAGCTGGTCACTCTCAGCCATGTTGGCATGTCATGGCCTCGGAATTGCTGCATGTAGCTATATTTATTATTATTATAAATCCTGCAAAACTTAATTTGGATTTCATATGGCCTTTAGGACCTTCGATACTGAGGTTGGTGCTGAGCTTACCTCCTCCAGTGTAGGGATGATCTTCAGAAGAATCTCACCAATGGTCTCTATATCTGCACTCACACTCAGGATACTGTAGCAGCACATCAAGTGAAATGAAAGACAAAAGCAAAACAAACGGATACAAAACTTTAGATCCTGAAGCCTTGTTGCATACCACAAAGCAATGAATTAGGGGGAAATAACACGTTCAACCAAAATAATGTAAATTAAAAAAGAGGGCTGCTGAACACATGTTTTAAGTCTTCCAAAACTGGACTGAGAAACGGGCAATTGACATGCACTCAGTTCTCGCACATTCAATTAATACAGGCCTTGAAGAGATGGGCGACAGTGGAAGGGCTGAGACTGAAAAGGCACTGTACGGCTACACGAGCCGAGAGAGAATGAGAGAGAGAGAGAGAGCAAGACAGGCCTGCTTACCACTATCCCACCACCAGATCATTTGGGAGAAGAAAGAAATGAAAAAATAAAACATACAAAAAGTCTCTTGCAAGTCACTCTATGGTGCCATCAGCACGTCACATTCTCTCAACGATGAGAGAAACCAAAAACTAACAGAAGCAGCAAAAGAACAAGGCGAAGGGGGAGGGAAGAATGAGAGATTTTTGCAGATTAAGAACCTGAACGTATGTGGGCTAAGAGAGAAAAAAACAAGGGGAAGGAAATGCAGCACCAGAGAAAAATCAAAGACAACAGTGATGAGTGACAGAGAGGGCTGCGCCACGGCACTAGCTCAGAATCATGGACAGTGATGTCGTGAACAGTGAGGGGAGGGGCTCAGGGGTTGGGGGCAACAAGGACAGAGCGAAAAAGAGATGGGCTTTTCAACCGTTCGCTGTCAGTATCATCAACAATGAAAATAATCATCCAAACTAGGGCTGGGCAGTATAATGATGCATAGGATGCGATAACTGGTAGATATTATGGCAGCTATATTTTCAAGCATTAATATGACAAACTGTTTTAAGTTACCGCAAGGAGTAATGCACCTAAATAAATGTTTTCACAAAACATCGAAGCTGAAATTACATTTTTCATTTAGCCAAGAACTGAAACTTAAAATAAAGTTGCTGTAATAAAATGTTGGTAATTGAACTTGAAATATTCATGGTGTCATGTTCTCAGGTGATAAATTAAACCAATCATATTAAAGTTCACAGTGAACCACTACTCTATAGAAAAGTTTACACATTGTACCATACTTTAAAATGTAAAGTGCTTTATAAATAAAATGTATTTCTTCTTATTATTATTATTAGGTTATTTAGGTTAAGTTTGTGCAAGAAATAGACACTGACACAGTGAAAATCCATAATCTGAGAAGTGGTAATTAAACGTTACGGTTTTAGTCAATGATTTTGGCCCTCCAAAACGAAAAAAAAAAAATGGTGCATTACAATAAAATACAGAGTGAGACAAATGGTTATTGAGGAATGATGCAACTTCTCAAATTATTATTGAATTCAACTGATGCGTGGTCACAGGTGTGTCTATTTTACAAATATGAATTTACAATATTAGCTATTTTGTTTGAAGTCTTTCTTTTTACAAACATTAAAGCTGTTATTGCTATTAGACCTAATAATTTATTAAGAATAATCTGATATTTTGGTTTGTATCCATCTTGTTCAAATAAACAGAAAAATATAAAAAGGTACCTTTAGCTTGAAATGCATTAAATTCACAAATTTATCCAAAAAGCAGAATTACATCATGGCTACTTAAGAAAATTGTTGAATGAGCACCAAAATAACATTATGGTCATACCGCCCACCCCTAATCCATACATTCAGCAGAGACTAATATGAGTGCAGTCTCTTTCCATCTGAGCCAGGAGAAGTGATTGATTACATACAATTCTGTGCAACAAAGAAAGTTCGCAAATTATATTCAAAGATTTAATGGGGGTGTTGGGGGAGGAGAGAAGACATATATATATATAAATATATACAAAAAAAAATACAAATTTAGAAGAAAAAAAAAAAAAAGTCAAATGGAACAATACACGTTTCTTAAAAGGGGGGAGGGGGACTATATGTGTGAAAAAATGTTAAAATGAAACAGAAGGCAGGTTATCAAAGACATGTGTTCTCTTTCTAATCAGGCAGTGAGGCAATAACTGGTGGGACATACCGCTCTGGGCCACTGCTGTCTGGGACTGATACACTGGCATTGTACTGCATTGGTCGTGGAGGTTGGCATTGGGCAAGGGCATTCAATCACATGATGTCAAGTAAGGTGCCCGTTTAAGGAGGGGCACGTTTATGGGCGGGGCCAACCGGGGTGTCAGGTGGGCGGGCGGGCGATCAGGGGCGGAGGTTGGGCCAACATCAAGGTGGGCAACGCAGGAGGGGCAAGTCGATCCAGTACATGGGCAACGGAGGAAGGTGGCCAAAAACAAAAAAAAGTAAAGGAGAGGGAAGAGGGGGAGAAGGAATACATTTTTAATTGAATACAAGGCTTTACTCATTAATCTACTGTCCAATTTTCTTTTCTTTTTTTGAAGAGACTTGGCAAAAAATGCACAAGAAACAGGGCTGGACAGATCTGAAGACACTTTTAAATTTAGAACCACTGGGCAACAGTGGTTCATACAGGACTATGGGTCAGCTCAAGAGTCAAGACATTTGTAATTGGGTTTTTGAAGTGGGGGAGACTGAAAGAGAATGCCTTCAACAATATAAAGTTGAGAAGTACTTCCCCTTTAATACACAATGTCAAAGACTCACAAAATAGCCCCATTTCAGAGAGCTTGTCTGTCCAAATGAGCCAACCTATAGCTACAAAACGGAGATCTGCCCTCAGGATCAAATGCATAAAAATCTTTGGAGGATTTTAATGGGATTGTAATGGACGGATTGGTGTCATGAGTTTAGATTTGTGGGATTTCAAATCCGACTGATTCATGTTTTTTGCTGATAAAGCTGAAATGCTCATGAAAACAATTGTTGGTCAAAGGATGTTGTAAGAAGTCTTGTTAATACTTGACCATTAGAGAGCATTGTTTAAAAGCTCATGATAAGCAAGCAGCATGGTCTTAATACTCACATCTGTGCGCAAGGCTTTAATGTTCTTGCCTCCCTTTCCAATTACAGCCCCTGCATTCTAAATACAAAATGACAGTTAAAATCTTTATCATGTTTACTGAAGAAATAGATGAAAAGTGCATGTGTATGGCTTTACTCACTTTGCTCTGGAGAAGCACCCTGAGTTCCACCATTTCATCTGCGTTGCGGGAGCGTTTAAATGCTTGTTCCTCATCCATATCCTCAGCGGGGCGCTTGCCTGAGGGAACACAAATCTGACACTTAAACCTAAACAACAATTAACATTCCTGTTTATCAAACTTCTTGTTCTGATGAAGTTCCACTATGGAATTAAAAAAATAACCACACTTTTTTGAGACAAAATTTGAGGACCTATAGAATGCAGTTTAACAAATAATGCCTTTTATTTAGTTTAAAATCCAAATGTATAAATATATAGTGGAGTCCAAAGAAGACCACCAGAGAAAATGCTTTTACATTTTTATAGTTTAACAATCAATCATATACACATGTTGTGCTGAAAGCTAAAGCTTTTGGACCAAGAGCGCAACAGTCAGGTTCTGGAAGTAAACGTCACATTCATTTTCTCCATAGGGCAATTGATTTTTAATGATAACATATACATTTTTAAAGACAGACCTACTGTGACCTCCGGAGTTGTTAATCGAGAGTATGCTTATGTTGAAGCCATCCCTTCGTAATTTCAACTTGCAACTCGCACCGAAAGTAGTTTAGTGCCCACCCACTCCCATTAACCACTGCAAATAATACAGAGCCATATCCATATTTGTGTAAGTATACAAATCTACTAAGGGGTAATATTGGAAAAACAGTTTTAAAAAGTGATTTTTCACTATTTATAACAGGTTCTGCATTTTTTTAAATAAAAGTTTTTTGTTGTAAAAGACAATAAAAACAGCCTTGTGCATAAAAAAAGAAAAGAAAATTGATTTTCAACAAATTTATGAAAGCTGAATTTAACAACCCAAACATGTCAGTCTCTGTAATTTGTCATTTATTTAAGCAAGTCATGAAATAAACTTTATTCAGTAAAATAAGTAGTATAATGAACAATGGAAAAAGCATTTAGAATATCTTGTTTTGTTTTGTTTTGTTTGGGGGTGGGGGGTCAGCACATGTTACAATTACCCAAACAGTTCACCCCTCACGCATCTTATCACTTCTGTCAATTTTGGCTGGCTGTGTAATATTAAAAATATTGACATTACACACTGACAGGCATCAATAATATGGAAGTAAAGTAATGCCATATGTTTTTTAAATAAAAAAGCTTGTCGAATTGAAAAATATGCATTGCATTAAAGGGCTACTTCAGCGATTTAACATTAAGCTTTGTATCAGTAGAAATCCGGTAGTAGAGTCGAATGATCATCATGCTCTCTAACTGAACAAAATTTTATGAAAATGAACACAGCGGTAGAGGTGGTGCCACGGTGGGCAAGTGATCCAGTGGCGGTGGATATTTAAGATGTGAATATTTCAATTCAAACTATTTTACACACATTTTCATTATTAGAAGTTCAATAATCCACATTCACCTATTAGATTTCACTTACAAAATATTCATTCTGTTTACAAATACAACCTATAATATTTAACAGGCAATTTATTTATTTATTTTTTCGCTTTACAAATTTGCTTCCACAAATTCAGTGGTCAAATTCAGCAGAAAAATTAAACAGTTCACATCCGGGAAATGCAGGAAGAGCAGTAAACTACCGAACATAATCTCCATCTGCTTTTAGTCGAACTCACCAGCAGGTGGTGCAAGCGACTGTTGCCGAAGACCAGAGCAAAGTGTAGAGTTTAATGGATTTGCAGAAATGGAGCAAGCAATACGTATTTGTGATGATTATCAGGGCCAGTACCTGTATATATGGAAAGACTGATGAAGACACAAAAGCTGTGTTTACATTTATGTCTTCACGGATATTATTGTTCCGTGTAGACTTGAAAATACAAGCATGGTAATGGAATGCATTTTTTTTTCCAAGTAGTACAATTCAACAAGCTTTTTTATTTCAAAAACATTTGCCATTATTTAACTTCCATACAAATCACTTCACAGAATACTTGGCAGCTAAGAAATAAATAATTATTTTAGAGATATAACGATACATCGTTATATAATGCGATGTAAAAATGCAGTGCTAGAAATCATTGGATTTTGATATCAACAACATGATTTTACGATATAAAGTTAGTTTTATGAAAAGCTCAGCTGACTGTATTTCTATGTTATAATTCACCCAAAAACGTAAATGATGTCATCACGTACTCACCCTCATGTCATTTCAAACCTATAAGATTTTCAAACCCGTGAGATTTCGGTTCGTCCATTAAAAGTACATTCGTCTAAAACTTAAAAGATTTTTAAAAAAGCACCGTAAAATGAATCAATCGAGTGGTCTTATCCAAATCTTCTGAAGAGACACAGTGGCTTTATATGATGAACAGATGAATAACGACCCGCATACTGTAGTAAACACTGAAATGCTTGCGTGACGCATGAAAACAACATGAGAGGGAGTAAATACAGAATTCAAATTGAACATTCACAAAGACAGTTTAAACAATATATACAGTTTTGTGGCTCTTTAATGTGTCAGCTCATGAACCGTTCATCTCTTCTTTCTAGTTGATAAGCATCAAATAAACATGAATGAACACTAAAAGAAATGTTTAAACTGTGGAAAGATATCTGTACACACCGTTTTTTGTTCAAGTCCACTGGCGTTAATCTACTAACTCCTAAATGCTTTGTCTGACAAAATGGCAGATTCAGTGATGTGATTGGTCAGATCGCCTGTCAACATATTGCAGCGAAAGGTGAATTGTTGGATTAACTAACCATTCACAATTTGGGAATAGCTATTTTGACATTAACATGATTGACTATGATTGGGTTATTTGAGACAGTCATATTCCTTTTAGATGTTTCTTTTTTTTCTTTAATAAAATCAATTAATAATTATCCAGCAGTGTTTTTTTTTTTTTTTCATCAAGGCTTAAACACACAACTGTATTTTCATCTACTTTATCAAGTGATTCCAGACAGCTTAAGTGTAAGATGTGTAGCGCCAATCAACCACACATAACATTATGAGAACACTATAGAATATGCTTTAAAGGTAGGGTAGACAATTTTCAGGGAGGCAAACAAACGCGAGTTAGCATTGAAAGCATAAGAGCCCATCCTCCCTGCAGAGCACTCTCTAGAGCCACAACTCTTTCAAAAGACATCAACAGCAGGAAGCAAACAAAAGTGTTGTGAGAGAGACGGCATTAAACTACATCATGTCTCAAAGCACATAATACAATAATGTGCATAAACAACCCAAAGGGATAGTTCCCAAAAAAATTACCATTTACTCACACTTAAGTTTTTACAAACTTGTATGAATTTCTTTCTTCTGCTAAACACAAAAGATAATATTTTGAAGAATACTAGGAACTAAACAGTTGATGGACCCCACTGATTTCCGTAGTAGGAAAAAAAAAAATACTATGGAAGTCAATGTGGTTCATCAACTGTTTGATTATTGACCTTCTTCAAAATATCTTATTTTGTGTTCAACAGGACAAAAAAAGGGGGGAAAACCATCAAGGTTTGAAACCACTTGAAGATGAGTAAATAATGACACTCATTTTTGGTGAACTATTCCTTTAAAGAGCACTGACCTGTAGCACCTGACTTCTGCAGACTCATTGTTCAATGTTCGGATGTTCAATTCCGCTCACATTTATTTGTATAGATAATTGTATATCGCGTCAGCAGCGCGCATTTCTTCTTTTTTTTTTCTTTTTTTTTTATTGTTTATTTAAAAGGGACAATGCACATTAATTAACATTTTTTGTTTTACACTCAAAATGTAAATGCACCAGAGTTAGCTAGAGAGCTAATTTTCATCTGTAGTCCCTTCAGCAGCTGCTAGAGTTATGGCCTTTTTACAACTGGTAAAAAAAGTTCATTAGTTTTCTCTCCTTCATTAGTTTTCTCTGACCCGGTATCTATCTGATTGCGAAATGACCAGCAGTAGGCCTAAATACCTTCCGAGATTCTTTGAGACCTATTTAATTCCGATTACTCCAACAAACTAATTCAGGCTGTCTGAAAGCATTTCAGACAAAACCGGACTAGTGTAAATGTATCTGGTTGTTTGAACCATGTGTAAATTTTCCTCCTGGTAAATGGTTAAAAAATAAACGTGTGTGAGAGCGTGTTAAGCATGTTGTCAGATAGATATGGTGCTGCAACACACATAGCCGCAAATGAGTAAAGTAAGCCAACGCAAATGGCCGTAAATTCAACTTAAAATAAGTCTTAGATGCTCAAAAACACAATCATCTTCTATAAAAATTAATAAATTATCTTACCAGTGCTTGGGTCACGGTCTCATATTGCGTTCTTTGAATTTGAAATGAGCTACTGAATAAAATGCATCTTTTGTTATTGTGAGATCCATTAAAAGAGCAGATTGAAGATCTGATTTATAGGCTATTTATTTTGCAGAGGTATAAGTTAGCTAAAAGACAAACTGCATGTTCTTTTTTTAAATGATTTGTTTAACTCGTTTCGTTTGCGAACGGCGTTGTGAGCTGTATCAGCCTGCCTCAGCTCGTCAAAAATGCCTTTTTACTGTGGAGGTAATAGTAGGCTAAATTAACTACTGTATGTTGATACTTGAAGTGTTATATGGATTGTATTATAGTCAAGTCAAGAGTTGATTTGAGAGGCTAAATTGATTAAACATGTGGTTAACTCACTGTCAGCTGCTGGCCGTTTGGTCGTCACATTAAAGTAAAACATAACTACTTTAACATTAAAAACAAAACTCAACTATTTTAATGGTTGCAACAATGTAAGCCAAAAAAAAAAAAAAAAAAAAAACAGGCTCAAGTCGGACTCGGGCCGAGATTTTTGATAAGTTGTCGGGCAAAACCACACTAGAAAAAGCATTAAACAAGGCTTCATATGGCACTGCCTGGTGCCCGGGGAATACAGAGACGCCTCGCTAGAGCGGCCAGCCTCGGGAAGCAACTTTCATATGCCTTCCTCCACCAGTCTGGAGCTTGTAGCTACTAGGCTACTGCTGTATTGTAATACCACAGCTTATTTTGCATGTAACTTCGTCACCCTTTCTGCCAAAATGGTTCCCACACAGTATGCTTCTTTCCCATTGCTTCCTTTTGCGAAATATGTCACAGTTAACGGTTAAACGGTCAATATGAGCATCCCTAGTCCAAATTATGCATTTTTTTAATATTTACACAGTTAGCTAACAATATATTAATTTGAACTAAATGTATTAATTTAAGACAGAAACAATGAGCTTATTGAAGTAATTAATACATAATGTTCACAAATTATTATGATATAAAGAACAAAATGTACATTAATAGTTGATAGTGTTGCCTTCGAAACGCATAAATACGAGTTACGAACCGCTGAGCATAACATCACGGGTTTCGTTTCCATCTCTTCCAAATTACAATAGTTATGGCATTACATTGTTTAGGTTCAGGGGAAACTGTAAAGGAAGGCTGCTGTTTTGTTTGAGGTGCTCGGAGACTGATGTCTAACTCTGCATAGCATGAAATGCTCTGATGAAGTGTGATGTCTGTGTGCAGAGGTATGAAATTCAGTCTAAAGGCAATGAGAGGATGGATGGATGGATGGATGGATGGATGGATGGATGGATGGATGGATGGATGGATGGATGGATGGATGGATGGATGGATGGATGGATGGATGGGCAGGGCTAAAACGGTGGCTCCATGACGCACTGGAGCCTCTGAGCCTGGCCCCGCCCCTACTGTCGATGACACACTGTAGCCACTGAGGCTCTATAACTAAGGCACATTCGCATCAGTTTGCTGCTCAATCATGAGTACCATTAGTTACTATAGCCTACAGTTTGCTAGCTAGCTATGCCTTCGTCGTGGAAATGCATATTAATAACTAAAGCATCCACAATAACTAAATCCTGCAACCCTCTAACGTGATTTTGTTTTGTTTATATACATCAATATGATTCCTTAGACAAGTGATATCAACTATTACGTCTGTAAACCATGATGGCTGTTAGTTTGATAAGTGACTATAAAGTGGCAAAATACATTTTATTCCATGTTATTTATCACTAGCCTAACTGTATTTGACTACGTTTATGCTAGTTACATATAGCTAAATTGCATAAAACGGGTACCATTCTGTTGCAGATCGAGAGAGACGATGTCGGTTATCGAATATGTCTGTTTCTGGCTCTGGAGGCTCAAACATGTATGCCTTTGTAAACCCAATTAATAAGCTGCTAGGAGCATTCATTCCGACTGTAGCGGTGACGGTTGAGTGAGGCGGAGGCAGCTTTCCTGTGAGTGGGTGTGGTTTCAGCACAGCCAGCAGACTTGCTGCCCAGCGTTTGAGAGCAGAGAATACTGCCTATTTTTTCAAGATTTTGATCTCTTATTTTATTTACTTGCCGACTTTTTTAAATCATTCAAATTCGGCTGGGTGGTTAAAAACATATTTTTCTGTGGTGTGACAAACTCAGAACACATACTTAATTTTGACTTTACAGGGACTGTTTCTGGAGCAAATCGCCTACCCTGCCTTTAACTTTTTTTTAAATTCCCTGTGGAAAAAACTTCCGTAACCAAAGTTCACTGAAAAAGTGGACGGGCACTGTTGCACTCTATTCAGAGACATTACCGTTAGTGTCAATACATTACCGTTAGTGTCAATGTTACTGAAAGTGATCTCTTCTTCCTGCTGATCAATTTTTGTCTCCATTGTCTTCAGCCAGCAGTCAAAATGGAATAGGCTGTCCTCGACGGGTAACTCTAAGAGACAGTGTGTTAAGTGTTAAAACAATGGAGAAAATACACTGTTTTTTAAAGTCAACATGAAATCAAAAATATCTTTAATGAATATATAATTTAAGGAATACTAGGGACGTTTTTTTTTTTCATTGACCAATCGAATGAACGGAGAGGCTAGTAACAACAAAAAAAAAGAACGCACTGCTCTTTTCTAAATTAAAAATCGTGTGATGCGACTCACATTTTCAAACCTAAGAAACACATTCGGTCTGATCGGGCATTACACCTTCATGACTAGCAGAGTTAAGGTTGCTTGTGCATTTGCAGCCTTTTGTTTTGTGCAATTGTAAGTTGTAATTAGGGGTGTGCGATATATATTGTCTGCGATAATATCGTAATTGTCGTTTTAACAAAGTGCAATCTGACGAGTATATCCCTCACACCCACCCAGAGTGTGTGTGTGTGTGTGCGTCGCGTACACTACGTGATGTAGTCTTGAAGATAAGACTAGTGCGGGTGCACGCATTCACTGCATGTATTTTTAATAAATATCACAGGAAGAATCCAGATATCAGCATGATAAATATGATATTGATTTTATACAAGTTTACTAAACAAGAATTTAACAAGTGACTTACATTTTAGACATCATATTGCCTATTTTTACACTATTTTGCCAACGAGAATAGTTGAAAACAAAGTCACAGCACTGTACTTACATATCTAAGCAAAACAAACAGTGTTTTCTTACTGAATAAATCAGCTTTTTGAACAAATCATTTGAATCAGTGATTCAGTGAATAAGAGATTCATATAGTCAAATGATTTGGTTGAATATCAATGCCTCACTCATTAACAGTGACTTGCTGCTGCCTAGTGGCGGTTTTAGTTTCACATTTATAGAATCTTTTCACATTTTAAATCATTTCAAATAGCCCATCAATATTCAATGTTATGTGTTTAAAACATCAAAACGTTGTTTATGCATTACTACAGGTATTTGTCACCTCTATGCTCATATAATTCTGTGTAAATGCCACTTCAAATGCAGCTTTTGTTTTCTCGCCATTGAGAAGATGAATTTTGTTGATACTCAATATGATTGTTAACAGCCCTATTGTGTCTTATTACTACAACTGAATTTGATTAAATTCATGAGATTAACACAAAAGATGATGCATCCATATACACACACTCCTGAACAAAATCTTAAGACCAGGGGATTCATTGCAAGTTTTACATATTTCGCACTTGTGGATCATAACCGGGTTGTAAGGCCATGTGTCCACCCCTCACTGTGCGCGCTTGAGAGCGTTTTGGCAGGCAGCGTTTTTCTCCTCAGTTGAGACTTGCTTGTTGTTATGATACGGAAAATCCGCGGAGGTCTATCTAATTTCATAGGTAGTTTGTTCCTGTATTGATTCTATATAAAATTGCAGATACAATGTAAAGTATTTGCTCTGGCTTTTGTTTTAAATCATTTTATTCCGTTATTATTTGCTTGTTGTCATCTGATGACGACACGCAGAATGTGGCAGTTAGTCTGTGTTGTGTTTGTCCTGCCCCTCCTCCACTGTGATTGGACGGCTGGGTGAAAAGTGACAGTGATGAGCACTGCGTTTTACTCAAAGTTGAACATTCTTCAACTCTCGGCGACCAGTAAAAAATGCTGAGCGCTCAGTGCTTGAGCGTGAAATACTCGCTCAGCGCCTCGTTGCGCTCCAGGCGTTCTAAAAACGCGGCGCTCTCATTGAAAACAATTGAAAACGCCACAGCCAGCAGCAGGAAAAAAAAACGCTTAGGTGGAAACACAGCCTAAGTGCTGCTTCAAAATGCCAAAAGAAGAAACAGGAGCAAGAGACAAAAAATAGAAAGTAGGCAATTTATTGAAAACTGCATTTAAACTGAAACCGGCCATTCATCAGCTAATCAAAAGTTTAAGACCATAGCCCAAAAATAAACGCACAACAGTACTAAAAGTGTCAAAAAAGGACTCAGTAGAGAGTAGCCCCACCGTTCTTGTTCAACACTTCAAAAACTTGTTTGGCATGCTTGATGCGACTGTTTTCAGGAGGCTGGTGGGAACGTTGCTCCATGTGGTGAAGATGTCTTCACGAAGGGCATCCACGGTCTGGAATTGACGTCCATTTTTGTAGACTTCCCTTGCCATCCATCCCCAAATGTTCTCAATGGGATTTAGATCAGGGGAACACGCAGGATGGTTCAAAAGAGCAACGTTATTCTCCTGGAAGAAGACCTTTGTCAGGCGGGATTTGTGAATTGCAGCGTTGTCCTGTTGAAAAACCCAGTCATTACTGCACGGACGGGGGCCCTCGGTCAAGAGGGATGCCCGCTGCAACAGATCCACATAGCCAGTCGCCGTTTGACACACCTTCACAACCTGAAGCTCCATTTTCCCATTGAAAGAAAAAAACACCCCAGATCACGATAGAGCCTCCTCCACTGTGCCGCGTAGAAAACATCTCAGGTGGGATCTCCTTGTCATGCCAGTAACGTTGGAAGCCATCAGGACCGTCCAGGTTAAATTTTTACTTCCACTTTTCAATGTCCCATGTTTGGTGCTCCCTTGCAAATTCTAAACGGGTAAGTTTGTGTCGTGGGAGGAGACGTGGCCTTTGAAGACATTTTTTGTTCTTGAAGCCCTTCTCTAGCAGATGACGTCTTATGGTTATTGGGCTGCAGTCAGCATCAGTAAGGGCCTTAATTTGGGTTGAGGATCGACCTGTGTCTTTACGGACAACCCATCGGATCCTGTGGCTCAGTGCAGTTGAAATCTTTTTGGGTCTACCACTTGACTTTTTTGTCCCATAACTCTCAGGATTATTTAAGAAATGTAAAATGACTATCTTACTGCGTCCAACCTCAGCAGCGATGGCGTGTTGCGAAAAGCCTTGCTTGTGCAGCTCAACAATCCTGCCACGTTCAAAGAGAGCACTTACAACCCAGTTATGATCCACAAGTGCGAAATGTGTAAAACTTGCAATGAATCCCCTGGTCTTAAGATTTTGTTCAGGAGTGTATATGCTCATAAAAGCAAAAAATACATTTAAACTTTTTGGAAAAGATAATACCCGTCACTGCTGTGAACTGACCAACACACAGAATATAAAGAATATCAAAAACTTTAGGAGTCGGCTTATCACCAGCACAATAACACACTCAGCAAAATATCTTCAAATTATCATTATCAAGAAAATAGAAATATAATTTTTTGTCAATAATCGCACACCCCTAGTTGTAATATGTTTATTTTGTGTTTGATTTATTACATATAGGATACATTTGGTCAAGTTAATTAACACGGTAATACAAAAAACTTCTGTTTACCGGTAATCATCTTTAGTTTCAGCGCATGTAGCTAAAACAGCAGTGCACAACATTAATAACTTTGATTGGGACTGTCATTTTACATAATTATTTAAAAAACACTATTGTAATAAAAAAAGGCTTTGTTGCCATGTTTTGTCATGTTGTTATGGACAGAGACTGCATCCACAACAGGAGTTACACATTCTGACTAGCACGCAACTTAGTTGACATTGGTGTCATTTTGTGCAGAAAAAAGTTAATATATTTATGTTGTATGATTAATTAACTAGGGATGCACCGATCATGATTTTACATGGCCGATTCCGATACCGATTTTTTTCAAGCAAAGTGGCCGATTCCGATACCGATTTCCGATTTTATTTTATTTTAAGCAACAAACAATAAAGAAAGAAAGTATACATGAACAAGATGTTCATTTGGTATTTAATAGGCCAATTTGGCTTTTGGCCAATGAAAACAAGTTTGCAATCTGAAATTAATAGGAAATTAAATTAGGTTGAACCTATTTAAAAATTAACATTACCTATTAACTTTAACGTATGCATATTCTGCAATCCAAACAACACAATCAACACACATTGAACAATCCAAACAAAGAATTAACTTAAATCAGCATTTGTTTTTAAATTCAGTTTAAAGAAAGAAAAAAAAAGTCTTTACCAGTTAAATTAAAATAAATAATGAAATTAAATAATTAAAAAAAGTTTATAAATACATTGTTCCAAAAATGTTAAATCAAATAATGTTTAGTGCAACGAAAAAACAAAGAAAACAAAGATGCTACAGCAAATTAATTCAATGTAATTAAGTTAAGGTAAAATAAAAAATAAAATAAAAATGATCATCCTTAACTGATAGTAGGCCTATTTCACTTCAAGTGCATGGATGTTCTTTTTTACAAGCAGAAGCATTTCGGCTCTCACAAGTTAGTCTGTTTCGTTTCTCTTCCAACACGTGAGAAGCTGAGCTGAATAAGTGCTCACTATCTACGCTTGTGCACGGCGCAGAGAGGAGCTCGCGCAACTTCAGCGAGTGCAGGAAAGCGGCTCTTACCGTATTTGTGTGCCCGTACACCAACGGCTGTTTGCTTCTTGGTATCTGTACTTCAGACAGTAGCTCTGCATTTCCAGTCCTGCTCGCATATTGCAAAATACTTCCACACAAGTGACGTTCGCGATCGCGAATGATTGTAATATAAGCGTATGTGGATTGCGCAAGCGGGCGCCCTTCCGTAAAAATCGGCGGAAAGAAAAAAAAAAACGTCCGGTTGCCGGTCGCGCGCCAGAAGCAAAAACCGGCCGGTTCCGATTTTGGGCCGGTCAACCGGTGCATCCCTATAATTAACCTGCTAACAAATTGCTTTAGTTCACTAGCGTTCATTCATCTCCTCGGTTTCAGCAAAAAGCAGCTAAGTGCTGTAATTGAAAATGAAACATCAGCTAATATTATTTTAGATGTTTCCTTTTCAAAAACACTCATGCACTATTAATAATAACTAGCATTTTATTTCTCTTATTATTTTAATCAACAATACAATTCCATTAAAATAATTGTATTATTGACTGGCATAGGCTATTCCATTTTAATTATGGGACATGCATTTTAATTCTTTATTATCCAAGTAATGTTGTCCAAAGACTTTTTATTTCTTTAAACAAAGTTGGCCATAGGAGTGTAAAATTAATTTTAAAACAAAGTTACTGTAGATTGCTCTGGTTCAAACTAGACTACTGTATTTGTAAGTGGCATGGTATCAGCCAACATTTTCATATCAGTGCATCCCTAATACTTAATACAGAAATTCATCAATTCAGAGGTACATAAATACAAAATTGTTCATTAAAATGTAATAGCTTACTCCATATCTGAAATGACTTTCAGCTGATGTCAACAAGGCTTTATATTTCTAAGCCCATGTGTGGGTGATCAATCATAACCGTTCAAAATAAAGCAAGTTCTTACACTTCAAGAAATTAACTGTATTGATTATATGAAGAACTACATAGGCCCAACAATATGCAAAATTAGTAATATGATCTAGACTTCACAGGAAAACAATTATGAATTCATGCTACAATACTGGAGAGTTTGACTGGACAACAACATACAATAAAGGAAGTGTTTTCTCCTGTATTGCAGAAGATAAGCCTGCTTATTATTTCATCCTAACTATACGATAACATGGTTAGTTTCATTTGTTATTTGTATACAAGACCATTATTTCACAGAATAAACCAGCGGCTAAGCAGCTGAAAACCTCTGATATAGAGACAACTTTTCACAATCCAACCATTTAAAGATTAATAAAATCAAGTCCTGTCCTACAGTTTTATCCTAGAGAGTCCCATGTCTGTACCATGGGATAGGGATAGCAATAGATGACAATACTAGGGTACTTAAAATAACCCTTTTCATGCACAATAGTATTTACATCAGCGGTCCCCAATCTCTGTCCTGGAGGGCACTGTCCTCCCCTGCAGAGTTTAGCTCAAACCCCAATCAAACACACTTGAAATCAATGGGCATTGATTAGCTGTTTCAGGTGTGTTTGATTGGGGTTGAAGCTAAACTGTGCAGGACAGTGACCTTCCAAGGCCGAGATTGGGGGCCCCTGATTAACATGATCATTTAAAGACTACCATGGACTTACCATGGTGTATGTCTATAAAAATGGTCATATAGCATGGTACTTTTCTTGTCTGATAAAATACAAAGATTGTATCTTATCAGACATGTTACGCAAACGGTTACTTTAAACGAAAATTTCAAACAACAAGGTATACAAGAAAGAACGCAATACATGAATTTAACAATTACAAGTTTAAATACATGAATTTAACAATTACAAGTTTAAATGCATTATATATATATATATATATATATATATATATATATATATATATATATATATATATATATATATATATATATATATATATAACCAAAAAAAGAAAGAAATATATCGCATAGGATATACCGTTAAGCGTTAACTAACATTCACATTGGTTATAATGACTTATCTAGGGCTGTGTCAAGGGCCCCCGGTGCTTCAAAATGGTGCGCAAATAACGTTAGCATTTAGCCTACTAGCCTTACAGTTACAGTAACCATATCAGTACATGCCTTCGTTAATTGACAACACAGCTGCATTTACTTAACTTCACGAGAAAAATACATGCAAATTTAGCGGACTTAATCAAGAAAATCTGTCAAAATTTGTAAATAAATGTCCTATTTTGTTCTTACGATATATGGACACAAAATGGCTTGCAAAAATGACAACACGGGATTTGGTCAGTCCCGTTTACTTTTCTTATTTATAAACCTTTTGTTTCAGCGTGCTTTGGTTGGATAACAGTTAGCAGTAGGAATTAGCGTTAATGTCCGATGACTGTTCCATCCGACCAGCAGGAAACTCTCCATTTTGAGAAATGCTTATCTTAGCAAGCTAGCAAGCTAATTTACAACACGGCGACGTATATAATAGTCAACGCTCAATATTTATGTTGTTTATTATTCCCGGAAATAACAGTAACATCTTCAACGGAGTGCCTTTGTTGTTATATGGTTCAAAATGTTTAACAAACCTGCAGGCAGCCCTTTTCCGTCACACCAATTTTCGTCCGAAATTTCTGCGCCTTTCTACCTTGATTTCATTGTAGGTTAGGTTTACGTGCGTTTTTTTTTAGCTTCGTGATTGGCTATACCATAACTCAAACGCGCAGTTGTATTGGTTACAAAGACTGTCAACATAAAGACTAAGAATCTAATTGGGTAACTAGGCTGTCAGTCTTGTATTATTGCCCCGCCTTTTAGCATTCTTCATTGCAGGTTATCGTCATAGCAACTGAGAAGCACCGTCCTGTCTTTATCTTGCGTTTAATATATTTGTATAAATACAAAGATTTTTTATTAATTTTTTTGTACTCGCAAATTATTTGTTGGTCAAGCTGCAGCCTCTCATTAAGTGGTTTGGTTCACTATGTATTATGAAAAACAATAGGCTTCAAAACTGGACCGACAAAATCTAGTAACGTTAACGTTGACTCTTTTTAACGACCAAAATGATGGCCGGAATGTAATCATTTGTGTAAAGGGAAAAATCAAATAATTAATTCTGTGATTGCAGCTCACATTGACCGTGATACAAAAAAAAAAAAAAAAAAATACCGTTTTGCTTTATGCCTTTGTCGCCCTCTCCTGGTAAAAATATAACAGTCTGTCACCTTTCACTTCATCTTTTGGCTCTAGTATTTTCCTAAACCAAGGGCCCTCAGTCTAGCCTACTTCTACTGAAATGAACTCAAAATATTTATATAACTTGTGGAATCTGGTAGGCTACAGATGGGCTAACTTCTCACCAAAGATGAACGCGCACGTTGAAATGCAAGCATTGCTGTCGAATGTGATATTAAAAGGCGCATTTCCCGGATCCATCGCTTCAGTTCACATAAATTGATCAATTGATTAACACCCCGAAGTAATATTATTTATATTATTAGTATAATTTCGTCTCCTTGCCATAGTCTACACTGCATGCGATTGGAATGCGAGACTGACATCAGTAGGAAAAAAAAACATCCTGGCATTTTTGTTTAGTAATTATTTTTCTAGATGCAGCCCATCTTGTGCGTCAAACAGCACGTCACTCTCCAGTAATGGCTATTCATGAAGTTGTGGTATTGCTAAAAAGAGCGTGATGGAAAAGCAACACAGCCAGCTCACATTGAACTGTTAAACAGATGGGAAAAAAATGAAAACAATCAAATAATTTCCCAAATGACTCGATATAAAAATAATTATAGCTAGGCTATATTTTGACATCCTATACCAAATCCCCTCGTCCCTGTCAGTTTCCCCAAGATAGCCCAATTGACAACATAGGTGATCAATTATAGCCGATATGGCATCGCTGAGAGCATCTTTAACGTCCCCCTCCACATGTAATTACAGCGATGGCTGAGGGAGATGCGGTCGGTAATCAATAGGCGCTTGCAGGTACGCGCTGCTGCCTCTTCACACGCGCGCGCACACGCACACTGTCTCGCTTGTTTTCTTCCTCAGCGCTGGATGTGAGACGTCAGCGTCACCACCGCAGCCCGTAGACACACAGCCTGCGGCCACACGTTTTACCACCGCGTCTGGAAGAAGCGAAGACCGGATAGCGCAACATATTGGCACGCGAACATTTTCCCGTTGCGTTATCACCTTTCTGCGGAGACCAGAAAAGGCCACTCCATGACAGTCTCGCGTCGCGCACAACGTCTTTGCGCATCCCACAGCAGCGGCGTCTCATCTCGGAATTGCTGAAAATACTATAAGACATTACACAACAGTGAATGCATCGCGCTAGACCTGCTATGACCGCAGGGGTTCATGGAATGGCTCGCTGGGGGTTGTGTGGGGTTTTATTCGGGCTGCTGAGGCTCAGCTCGGCTTGTCCTGTGTCGTGCTTTTGCAATGCCTCGAGGATCTCGTGTATCGATCAAGAACCAGGGATCGAGGATTTCCCTGTCTTGGTGCCAGAGTCTGACATGGAAAACATCACGGATATGTAAGTGGAGTGTTTTAGTGAGAAATAAACCGGAGACCTGCTCCAGCTTCACGGATGCGTGAAGAGAGAGAGAGAGAGAGAGAGAGAGAGAGAGAGAGAGAGAGAGAGAGAGAGAGAGAGAGAGAGAGGGGAAAAAACATGCGCGTGTGTTTGTGAGCGTGTGCGCGTGAGGTGTGTGGGTAGATTCCTCAATTCGTCGAGGGACGAAATAAGTTTAGTGCACTCCATGACATCCTCAACCTGGCCATTTCAGCAACCGCTATGAGCATGTGTGGAGTTTGCTACGATAATTCAGGGCGTGCATATGAGCACTTGACATCAAACAACCATAGGCTGACATGCAACAGACATTATGTCGTGTGTGAGAGGATGAGAGCGGTTGTAAGGGGTCGGGGGCACGGTATGTAAGCAATAAGTTGGCATACTAGCATATCTAAAGGGTATTTTTTTATATAAAGATGATCACTCAGAGAATTATTTTGTGGGGTTGCTGACTCACCTCAACTGACTTTCTCTACCATAGCTATTAGCAGGAATAAATGAGAAAAAACTATCGGCTTGCACTCAAATGTATAAATCGGCCACATAACTCAATTAGATGCATATCGATTAAGATACGGCGTCCGATTCACAGACAGTGCTGATCTGATCTGCTCGAGTGCCTGCATTAGGCAGGACTGACTGACTTGAGAGACCGTCAAATGGCTTGGGCTTGGGGAAAAAAATGTCCCTTTAGGCCTGCCGGGAGGGAAACGCTTATAAATTGTTGTTATTTCAGAATGAAATTAAGTTTTACGCATACATTATTCCATGAATTGTTGTGTATGGCTAGTTGGGGAGTAGTCTAACGTGTCCGCAGAGCAATAGGCATCGGCGCCTACGCAAATATGTCACTCCGTTTCCACGACAACGGCTCACTGGACCCACTCCAGTCATGTGCGCGCTGTATAGTGAAATCATGTCTTTTTCACGCGCACCTTTATTAACTGGTTCATATGTGACGATTTGACGGTCAAATTAGAGCTGTCTCTGAAAGAAAAGAAAAAAAAATCTGCCTGTTGATATTTTTATTTTATTTTTACAGTCGTTTTTACATGTCAGTGCGCAATGAAAACAGTTGGCTTGAATGAGTTTTTGTTAGGCGAGTAATTAGCAATGTCTTGTTAAATTATACGTTCTCATATAACTACTGAAACTTATTACGCTAGCTAAAAAGAAGCATAATTTTCTTGGAAATCGACTACATTTTAGTAACATGAGCAAGTAGGCTACATGCTGTAGCCTACTTATTTATATTCTCTGAAAACCATTGGCTTAATTAATTCTATACCTGTTCATATTCTAATACTTAAACTTACTAGACTAGTAAAAAAAAAAGTACCAAAAATGCAATCAATCAAAAAAAGTATTATTATTATTATTATTATTATTATTATTATTATTATTATTATTATTATTATTGTTATTATTATTATTACTACTACTACTACTTAAGTAGGTACAATAGCGTTCAAATGTTTGGAGTTAGTAAGATGTTCTACTTTTATTCAGCAAGGATGCATGAAATTGATTGAAAGAGACAATAAAGACATTGTTGCTTTCTTTTATTGATCTTTCTATTCATCAACGAATTCTGAAAGAAATACTGTTTT
This sequence comes from Pseudorasbora parva, assembly GCF_024679245.1. Classification (NCBI taxonomy): domain Eukaryota; kingdom Metazoa; phylum Chordata; class Actinopteri; order Cypriniformes; family Gobionidae; genus Pseudorasbora; species Pseudorasbora parva. The sequence continues at coordinate 14,629,398 of NC_090174.1, read as the reverse complement.
CACACAAGTAATAAGCAGCACAACTGTTTTCAGCACTGATAGTGATAGAACATGTATGTATCTATATTATAACACAGCATATTAATGCTTTCTGAAGAATCATGTGATGCTGGCAATTGGATCGAGTAATGATACTGAACTTTCAGCTTTTCCATCACAGGAATAATTTACATCGTACCATATATTAAAATAGAAAATAGTTATTTTTAAATTGTAAAACTATTCCACTGAATTTTTCACTGTAATCTTTTTTACTGTATTTTGACTTATTTGAAAAACATAAAAAATCATTCCAACCCCAAGCATTTGAACAACACCATATATATATATATATATATATATATATATATATATATATATATATATATATATATATATATATGCCATGATAGGGAAATATGATATACAAAAATGAGAATCATCTTCAATAAATCATGGTGCAATTGTGGTATATTCATCAATATACCGCTGTACTTTTGTAAGGGTACTAATCTTTCCTTTCTTTTACACAGTTATATCTCAAATCAAAAAAGGCTATTTACAATTAATGAGGACCATATGAAGTTCTACTCAAATCTCAGGAATTTGTGAGTATTTGATATTTTAATGTCATGGAAAATGTTGAAACTTCATAGAAGAGCAGGACTTATGTGAGCATTTCCTGTCTCACACAGAACAGTAACCAATACTCACCTGACATATGTATCTACGATGGCCTTCTTCAACAATTCTAAACTTCAATATCTGTGAGTCTTTTTAAAAAACTTAATTGAAATGTAATTATTAAGCAAATCTGTGATGTTTTCAAAGAAATCTTTATTGTCAAGTAATTGAGTCTTTTTGTTTTCTATTTGTAGGAATCTCAGAGACAATAACTTATCAACACTCTCTTGGATGGCAATTAGAAATTCAAACTTGTCGACTTTGTAAGATCTTCTTTTCATTAAAAATACATACAAAACTATGTAGAGTGCGCTGCATGTGCAGCAAACAAAGCATCCTTTGGTTCCTGAAGGCTGTTTGGGTTCTCTTTTAGGTTGCTCTCTGGGAACCCTTTGCAATGTGCATGTGAGAACATCTGGATCAAAGTCTGGTTGGATGATAGTGAGAGAGAGGGTCTGCAGTGTCTACAGGAAGGAGGAAGAGCAAAAGCCCTCTTTAGACTCACTCTTCCCGCATGTGGTAATGGAACTCAAAAACTGCACATCTAAGTCGCACAGTTTTTGGTAAGAAGTGCTAAAATATAGTTCTTATAAACATGCCATTTCTGTCATTATTTCAGAGTATCCACGTGTCGAGGTCATCCCTTCTGTCATTAGTCAAATGGCAGGAAGTGATGCTACTGTGATGTGCAGTGTGTCTGGAGCCCCGACCCCTGAGCTCTCCTGGAGCGTAAATTCTAGTGATCACCCTCCTCTCTCAACCAGTCATGAGGTAACAACCTGTTTTCTCTTAAAGTATAAAGCTAGATTGAATAGCATACTAACATAGTGTTTCTGCAGTATGCATATTGTAGGAAGCATGCAAATCTTCTGTAGGTTTAGACCTGCTAAATGTGCAGTATTCAAACAAAACACACTATGTGCAATTTGTTTCCCACAATGCAATGCAATCTACTCAACATTCCATTTTTTGTTGACAAATATAATTATAGTCATGATTTTAAAGGGGTCATGATATGAGAAATCAAGTTGGAGGATCCCAGCATTGGAAACAAGTGGGTGGTTGATTTTAATGGTGTCCTGATTGGCGTCAGAGGATTTTATGTTTGTTTGGAGCATTTTGTTTTGTAATCAAGGCACAGTGTTATAGAGAGAGTTTGCAAAAAAACTTTTGTTGAAAGATTAAGCAGCCAACTGTATTGGATCTGACAGCAGCTGCATTACAAACCGTAAGTAAATGATTTCATAGTTCTTTGTAAATTGTGGTTTTATGGATACTGTCTTCAAAACACTTACTTTCATGCAATAGCGAGTGAGTGCTGATACTGTTTCTTATGCATCCAATGATGTTAGCCAATCATAACGGTGGCTGTTTACTGATGAGCTTTATAGGAGCTGACCCTTTAAAAAAAGATTATTTCAGACAGAAGGTCAGAAAAACAGTCGAAAATTATATATATAAATATACACTCAAGGATTATTACGAACACCATATTAATCCTGTTTTTTACCCCCCTTTACCTTCAGAACTGCCTTAATTCTATGTGGCATTGATTCAACAGGGTGCTGAGAGCATTCCTTAGAAATGTTGGCCCATATTGATAGGATAGCATCATGCAGTTGATGCATGGGCACATCCAGGGCATAAAGCTCCCATAACACCACATCCCAAAGATGCTCTATTGGGTTGAGATCTGGTGACTGTGGGGGCCATTTTAGTACAGTGAACTCATTGTCATGTTCAAGAAACCAATTTGAAATGATTCAAACTCTGTGACATTATCCTGCTGGAAGTAGCTATCAGAGGATATATGGTGGTCATAGAGGGATGGACATGGTCAGAAACAATCCTCAGGTAGGCTGTGGCATTTAAACGATGCCCAATTAGCACTAAGGGGCCTAAAATGTGCCAAGAAAACATCCCCCACACCATTACACCACCACCACCAGCCTGCACAGTGGTAACAAGGCATGATGGATCCATGCTCTCATTCTGTTTACGCCAAATTCTGACTCTACCATCTGAATGTCTCAACAGAAATCGAGACTCATCAAACCTGGTAACATTTTTCCAATCTTCAACTGTCCAATTTTGGTGAGCTTGTGCAAATTGTAGCCTCTTTTTCCTATTTGTAGTGGAGATGAGTGGTACCCGGTGGGGTCTTCTGCTGTTGTAGTCCATCCGCCTCAAGGTTGTGCGTGTTGTGGCTTCACAAATGCTTTGCTTAATACCTTGGTTGTAACGAGTGGTTATTTCAGTCAAAGTTGCTTTTCTATCAGCTTAAATCAGTCTGCCCATTCTTCTCTGACCTCTAGCATTAACAAGACATTTTCACCCACAGGACTGCCACATACTGGATGTTTTTCCCTTCTCACCCCATTCTTTGTAAACCCTAGAAATGGTTGTGCGTGAAAATCCCAGTAACTGAGCAGATTGGGAAATATTCCATGCCATGCTCAAAATTGCTTAAATCACCTTTCTTTGCCATTCTGACATTCAGTTTGGAGTTCAGGAGATTGTCTTGACCAGGACCACACCCCTAAATGCATTGAAGCAACTGCCATGTGATTGGTTGATTAGATAATTGCATTAATGAGAAATTGAACAGGTGTTCCTAATAATCCTTTAGGTGAGTGTATATATATATATATATATATATATATATATATATATATATATATATATATATTACATATGGTTGACCTAAATTGGTATTAACTAATAGTGTACTTAAATTTAATAGCTGACAGCTGATTGGTTGATTGTAGTCCATTACAAACCTTTCTATTAAAGTTATCTGACATTATCAAGATAAATGTGTTCTGACACAGTTTATATTTTATTCCCATTTTCTAAAACAGTGTGTGTGTGTGTGTGTGTGTGTGTGTGTGTGTGTGTGTGTGTGTGTGTGTGTGTGTGGGCGCGCTTGCGTGCACAGAAAACTTGTATTGAACACTACAATTGAACCTCAAGGAACATTTTAAAATAATAGAAAAAAAAATGTCATTACCCTTTTAAAGGATAGTTTAAAAAATTAACCCAAAAATGAAACATCAGTTCTCTCTTCAGTTATTCACCCTCAATTTGTTTCAAACCTTTAAGACTTTAATTTATCTTATTTATTTTTAATAAAACTTGAGATTTCTGTAATTCCATTGAATGTCCATTCCATCAAATCTATGAAACTTTATAAACAGATTAGGTAAGACTAAAAGTGATCCATATGATTTGAGTGGTTTAATCCAAGTCTTATATAAATATCGATCAATAATATGCATACATAAAGGTAAACACATTAAAATATGGTAAAGAGAATCTCGAGTTCTTTCGAGAACAAGCTTGTGTTTAATGTGACGCCATGTTTAATGTGAATGAAAGCCTAAATTAAATCTGTTTTATCATATATAGTGATCGTGTCTTCAGAAGATTTTATTGTAAAATGCTCAGATTAATAATATCAGATTTAAATGCTCGAATCATTACAATGCTTTTATAATGTTTTTCAACCGTGAGTTGTTGGAATGGACTTTCTAAAGAGGGAGAGAAATATGCATGAGTCATAAAAATCTTTTGTGAAAGTCTTTTGTTCTTGGAATGACATGAGAGTGAGTGATTGTTATTGATTGTTATTGTGAATTAATTGAGTGATTTTTGGGTTAACTAACCCTATCAATGTAATTTTGCTAATATGCATTTAATTCCAAACAACAGCCAAAATATCTTAAGCTTTGACCATTCAAATTGACCATTTTATGAAGATGCATAGCATCATGAGATCTTCTACAAAATGATAACCTTAGATCCTGATGATAAACTAGGTGGACTACAGAGCCCCTAAGGGACTAGGTGAAGAAAGACTATATGAGATGGGAGGAAAAATTATGCTTTTGCATTCTCTTGCAACTGTTTTGCGTCCCCCGAGAAACTTTGCGTTCGCTCACAAAGAACAGAAAAGATTTACACTCAAAAATGTAGCAAAATTTCTCTATATTTTTGTACAATAGTTATGTGAGGGAGCACAAAGATTTTGCCAACAAACGCTAAGTTTCTCGAGGATGCGCAAAACTTTTGCATGTGAATGCAAAAGCGTTGAAATATATATTTTTCCTTCTATCTCGTATTTATTCACAATGTCCCTGTTGGGGCTCCACAGTGATCATATTTTACAATAGCCCTTGTATAGGACTACAGATCCGCCATCCTCACATCAGTTTTAACCTCACTACTACTTGCACCAGTTTTACACATTAAGGACATTTAAATATTTCATCTCTGTAGCATCTTATGATGGGTTTTCAAAAATCATGACTGATCACAGCGCTGAAACCACAGATGCTTGATTCTAGCCTGCAAGCATTATATTTCCATTAATATTTAAAATGCTCACTATACTTACATTAAATGAGCCTTCAACCATGGTATAGAAGTCTGTATGACAGATTAAATACACTGAGGTGTAGAATAAGAACATAAATTATTTAGCTCCAGTTAATGGTGCTTTGTTCGCCTGGGATGTTTGGTGTTACTGAATAGTTAAAGAAGAGTATGGCGAGCATCACTAACATCATGAATCTTAACTTTTTGAGTATGACAAATAACTCAACCAGCACAGTTTGTGGTAAAGATATGAATGATCTTGTTAGCTCTTAGATCTTGTTTTAAAGATATGAAAGATTTGTAATTTTGCCTAGTAATCTCAGATTTATGAGAAATCTCATACTCATGGAAACACTGAAAAAAGTAAAACAAGTGTAATTTATTTACCGTGTATTTTATGTTGGTCTAATCGAAAGTCAAACTTGTTTTAGGTTAAAGCAAATACCATTCCCCAGAAACAATTAAAAGAAAAAAATTTGAATAGCATTTTCATTTGATACTAGAGTGTTGATATGCGAAAACACAATGGCTATCGTTACTGACTGCAGAAATGATTGTGGGTTTTAATAATTTAGTTATATTTTTTAGTACATAATGGAAAACAACAAGGTAAAATTATACTTTCAGATTATACAGTAACTAATTTAGATTTTGTTTATTGTGAAATTAAGTTATATTATTATATTATACTAACATTATATTTTTTTTATTACCAAGTAACATTTAGATTATTTCTAAAGAAAAAAAAATGAATTAAGCATGGTCTTTAAGTTTGCATAATAAATATTGTTTTTACTTTAAATGTTTTTGTCTTGGGGAAAATAAAGATATATATTAGATATATATTAGATATATATTAAATGCAATTTTAAATATAATTAGCAACGTTTCGGGTTGCTAATAAAAGTTTTAGATTTTTTTGCAAGTATTGATAGTGTAAGTATCAAAAGGAAAGGGAATTCCTTTTGTTTGTTGAGATTTTTGGATATGGTTATCCTTCGTCCCACGCACCTATCTATTACCAACATGTGTGCGATGGTAATTGTGTACTAATTTAATATAATTTGAGAAAAATTCAAATACAACCCCATTTCCAGAAAAAAATGGGACATTTTGTAAAATGCAATCAAATCAATAATCTGTGATTTGTAAGAAAATATTTCCAATGTTTGCACTTACCAACTTATTTGTAATTTGTAAATATAAACTAATTTTGATTTTGATGGATACAACATTCTCCACAAAAAAAAAAATGGGACAGAGGAAAAATAAAAGTGAAAAGTTTATAGAATATCCAAGCTCTTTTGAATACAAAAAGTAGGTGATTTGGTAATAGGCTGGGGTACTTGAGACCAAGCACAATTCACATTTTCTTCAGTAAATGTAAAAGTGTATGTTTCAAATGGAGTCTACATAATTCAAATAAGCATAACAGCCAATATTAGCTTGATGTATAAACATATTCAGATCAGATTCGAGTTAATTCAGTTTCTTTTTCACAGATCAGCAAAATGGAGCTTCAGTCTGCACTAACTCTAAGTGGACTTTCACCTGATGACAACGGCAGAGAGCTTGCCTGTAGTGCCGAGAACATTGTGGGCCAGAGTGAAGCTTCAGTCATTCTCAATATTCTCTGTAAGAACTCACAATCTCATGAGTGGATTTGCTTTGCATTGTTTTGTTTATTGAGCCCCAAGTTAAGTTTCATTCCAATCCCCCATCTGACAGAAGGCCTAAAGCTCAAATAGAGGGTGATGACAAGTCATAGACCAAGCATAGACATTCTGTATTTGATTAAAAGAAACTTTGATTAAATATTACTCCATAATTATATAAAAGTATAAATACTCATTTCAAATTTTAAAGGACTACTACTACTACCTACTTCCTCATGCTCAAAATACCTATTTAAAGAGAGAGGGGTTTTAATGTCCTAGTAGTCACTCAGATATAATAGTGCTAAAACGGGTTATAGCTTAGTCTGACCTTATTATGAATAATTAGGAGTCAGTACACTGGAGCTCTGAGGATCATATTTCTCCTGGTTCTTGGCTTATTTTGAGTTGCACAAGACCAGTTCACAAGACCAAAGTGAATTCTGGATCACTGAATCAGAGAGGTATTAACTTTCTAACTTGCTTTACTATACAATTGTATCAGCACTGTAAAAAAAAAAAAAAAACATAATTCCATTTCCAATTGAACATTTTCTAGTGACTGATCAAATCTAAATTTGTCAGTTGGCCAAATTGAATTTCTGTGAACTGATGCAATTTAATTCACAGAAATTAAATTTGGCCGACTGAGTTAATTACAGAAATTAATATTTTTTGCAAACTGAACCAGTTCAACCAATTCATTGGGGGTCAAATTAGCAATGATTAATTTATGAATTAAACATCATTATTGGATCTTGGTGCAGATCTTAATTTCTTCTCTTCAAAGATACTAGCAATGGATTGTGAATTAGTAGGATTGCTATTGAATTTCACTTGGTTAGGAGCAATCCAAATTTGGCAGATACCAACGTGGACAGGTTGTGTGGCATCCTCACCCTTTTACACCATGAATGAAAACTATTCAAGCTGAAACAGCTGAAAAACACTAACATAGAGGATGCATTTTATTTCAGTTAGAACTGTTTATAAACTATACTAAAAGCAAAGATTTTGTGAAAGTATATCTGAAAGAAAAGTGAGAGAAAACCAAAAGTGAGAGTGCAATCCTACAGACGCACTTTAAAAAAAAAAAAAAAAGTAACAATCTAACATAATTAGATTTTTTTAAAGGTGCCCTAGAATGATTTGAAACAATATTTTAATTTGTTCTCTGATATCTAAATAGAGGGTGTATGGCTTTTCTAAAAGGGTTACTTCACCGTTTTTTCATATTAAACTATGTTATTTCCTTAAATAAGACGAGTTGACACATACCTCTCTCGTCTGAGCGCGTGCACTTAATCTCTTTAACGCGCGGTGACGATCTGATAGCATTTAGCTTAGCCCACTAAGCCCAGTTCATTCACTATGGTACCAAACAGAGATCAAGTTAGAAGCGACCAAACACTTCCACGTTTCCCCTATTTAAATACAGTTACACGAATAGTTGAACGATCAAGTTTGGAGACACAAAATAGAATGTGGCGTTTTTCTAAGCGGATTAAAAACGAGATCTATAATGTATGGCAGAATAGCACTTCTGAAAGTACTTCGGCTCGGTGCAGTAAAAAGTCACACCTGAAAAAAAACCCTCACATCTCCCCCTCCCCCCTATTGACATAAATGAGAGAGTGAGAGGGGATTTTTCATTTTTGTTTGGAACTGGGCTTAGTGGGCCAAGCTAGATGCTATCAGATCATCATCGCGCGTCAGAGAGATTAAGTGCACGCACTGAGACACAAGAGGTATGGATCACCTCGTTTTAGTTAAGGAAATAACATTGTTTAATATGAAAAAGCGGTGAAGTATCCCTTTAAGGTCAATCATTTTCCAGATATGGTTTTACAGGTCCATTTACAACCCTAGAAATTGTCCCTTGGATGTAATTCTCTGTTTTTGCCTTATTTGGAAGGGTTGTGAATATTAAAGCAGAGTTCGGCTGTGATTGGGTGTTTCACTGCACAGCTAACACATCTATACCATCCGTCATGGCAATGATTTTACAATGATAGCTTCTTAACTTTGAATCACAAACTGAACTGGGTAGTGTGTAAATATGTTGTTTGTACAGTAGTTACAGTTTGACAGTAGAGTACTGATTTAAAAGTCGATTTATTTAGCCAAACAAAGTATTGTAGAAGCCAATCAAAATAGTCAGCGCCATGTTTACCACTCACCCGCTGCAAAATAATCATACTTCAGTTCTCAAAAATGTATATTTATTTAACAAATATCCTTGTCAAATGACTGTTGTTTCAGCTGAGATAGTGAAGAAGGTAACGTTAGCTACAAGGATTGAGTGAGCTATCTAAGCAACTAAACAGTTGTAGTAAACATAGTTAGCTTCTGAGTTAAGCTTCTGACTTTATTATGACTATATGTTCCAAATTTTTGAATAAAAGTAAAGTTATTTTCTTACAAAACTAAGAAATAAAAGAGATTGAAGTATGGGAATTATGTAGTGAAAATGTTAAATCTAACATATCTTATATTTGAGCTTAAAAGTCACCAACCTTTGCCCTTTACAGGGACATCATTTATAGCTGTGCACACTCTGGGCTTCCCTCAACCAAAATCATGAGGCGCATCCTAATTTTAAATAGTAGTGTTTAAAATAGAGTAGAGTTTGCATGTTTGCTAGAAACTTGTTGCCAATAGTTTTGAACTTATTCTGAATGTAGGCACAATTTATTTTTTAGCATTTAAACAACCATTAGATCAACTTTCAAGGAATATAAATCAAGTCAAGTGTGTCCAAACTTTCGATTGGGGGCCATAAGTTAAAATCACTCAACCTCAAAATCACTAAAACCACTCAATTATTATTTCAGTGGTGGAATGTGGCTGTTTACTAAAGGTGCTTCTCAGAATGTGTAATAATTAATATCATTGAGTAGTCACACACACAGACATTGTAAGTTATTCCTATTTTTCTTTGATTTGTATATTTGTCTTCCAAGTGACATTTTGACAAAATATAGGTTTTCAAACTGAATTTGAGGCTCTGGGTCATTTGACATGAATGTGAGTGGAGATTAGATGGCTCCCTTTAAGAGAATGGCAGGTTGAACTATTGGATGTTTTTAGGAGTTCAAGATACATTTGAAAATGTGCCAAATGCTTAAGATTCAGGAAGTTTCCCCTCAAGCTATCACATTAGTCTACTGGGCCTGACAAAACTCACATTGTTGCATAATACTGCTTGAAAAACTTTTAAACGCTTTCCCACTCAATAGTAAGCTTTAAGCCTTCTTGTTGAATGTACCCATTTTATTTTGTGTGGTTATTATTGCTACTTTCATAGTTAAAGGAATACTTAAATGTTTTAGGAAAAATTAAGATAAATTAAGTCCAGAATTCAGTGAAGATTCGATGAAGATTATTTACTCACCTTCAGGTCCAAGCTGTTCTTTTCCATTAAATAAAATACTCATTCAAAAGTTTTGGAGTCTGTAGAAATAAATTAATAGTTCAGCAAGGGGTGCATTTAAAAAAGGGACAGTAACATTTTAGAAACTTTCCTGAAAGAATCAAAGAATCCTGAAAACATTTTTATAATGATTTGAACACCAAACCAGCATATTACAAAGATTTATGAAGGATTGTGTGACTCTGCAGATCTTGAAGAGCAGCTTGGAAATTCTGCAGGAAAAACTAGTTTATTTTTAATTTTTCTGAGTGACCTATTCCTTTAACAAACCAACTGTTTTTGTATGTCTAACATAACATCTCATTTTTGCTTAACTTACCAGTGACAAACCAGTTAGCAACCAGCTGTTAGTCTTTAACGACATCCTTTTATCCATTTTGCTTTTGGTTATGCATTGCATGTTTTTTCGTGTTGTTTTGTAATATTACAGTAAGCCTCTTCATTTCTTATCATTCTCTTGTATCTCTCACCCTAGAATCCTTCTATACTACCCTTCCATTCCACGTGCTGTCAGATACTTTCCTTTCGTCAAACTACAGCGAAATTTTCCACGTTCCTCTCGTTTACTCCTGTGGTACATCCTGTGATTACACTGCCTCTCCTCCTCCCCTCTTTCCTTCTTTCTCGTTCCTCTGCTCCTTCTTCTTTCTTCTGAGTCAGTTCCCCCTACTATAGTGCAGCTGTCCCAGCCTGTGAGGAACCAGGACTGGTGCATACCTTTCACTGTGACGGGCAATCCAAAGCCTGATCTGCACTGGTACCACGAGGGAAAGCTGCTGGAGGAGCAGCAGTACATCAGAACTGAAATCCATGAAATCACAGATACAGAGTACCACGGCTGTCTGCAGCTGGACATTCCCACTCACATTCATAATGGCATTTACACGCTGGTGGCCAGCAATGAGTTCGGAGAGGACAGCGGAAATGTGTCGGCACACTTCATGCGCATACCTGATGTGGACCACTCAGGGACAGGTATGACTCTATGATGGGATTTATTATTATGTTCTAAATGATACAGCTTATTACAGTGTACAAGCAAACCGCTGTTATGTTTTTTTTTTTCACAGAGGGAGATTATTACGGTAAGATAAGATAATTTTGTAAAAGAGTATTTTTGTAAATTATAGCAAGCATATTTTTAATATATAAAAGTCAGCTGGATGAATCTTTTTAAATGAAATCACTCCTCAACAAAAACCTAAAATCTAAATAAATAAATAATTTATAATTTGCATAAAGAAATCTGTTTAAGACCTTTAAGATTTTTAGCATAATGACAGTATTTTTATGACAAGTAAGCACATTCTTCTTACTTAATAAAGCCGAAGAATAGTGGTGCCTTGGGCACAGACAGAGAGCAGATGGGACCAGGCAACCCCGAAGGTCCTGGAGGCCAAGGTGGAACTGCAGCATTGAAGGTCCGAGATGGAGCCAGGGTGCCTGAGGACCGATGTGAAGGGGGGGGCAGATCCACACAACACCAGTAGAGTAGTAGTGGGTGGGGCTGACGGACTGACCGAACCACAAAGCGGAGATGGTGGAGTGAGGCTGGGTTGGATCAATGACAATGACTTTGTACAGGGTGATGAAACATGCTTTATGCTGGGACCAGCAGCAATAAAGATAGAGAAGACTTAGAACCTGGCAGGACCAGCGGCAATGATGAAGGAGAGTAATAGGTCACCCTCAGTGGCAGGAGCATGGGTGGGATCCCACCTCCATTCCCTCAAACTCCACTAGCTCTCCCACAGTGGCTCAGGGTGTTGCCGGCTCACACACCTGGTCAGCCTCACTGTGAGGCTCAGGCTCTGGGGCGATGGTTGGCTTATTCTTCTTTGTCTAGCTCGTCCATTGGTGCATATTTAAACTACTGTTCTGAAATGGCGTGGGAGGCAGTTGGACCTGGCATGGTGACCGATGGAAGTTGGGGTTGGACAATGGTGATGAAATCGCTTTCAGTTTACACCCACAGTAAAATAGGATACATCCACCCATAGCACGGTGTTAAAGGTGCACTATGTAGTATTTTTGGAGTAAAATATCCCAAAACCACTAGGCCAGTATTATATATTTTTTTCAGTTGAGTACTTACAATATCCCAAATGTTTCCAACTATTTGTAAATTGTGAGAAAATTGCTATTTTAACCAAGGACCCGGGATGTGTCAGCATGGCAGTTGAGGGAGTCGCCTGTCAATTGCATCATATCTGTGTTTCCCTCAGTTCTCTTTCTAACATCCGTTCGGTATCTCACTAAGGGAAAGCCTCCAGGCGTGACCGACTGCGGAAGCACCAATTACACCATTCAGGGCTACAGCGATCAGGGAGTCCCGCCTCCCTGGTATATATCGTTTTCTTCCCCGTGAAGATTTGTGGAAGCTGTACTCACTGACGCATTATTGGATTTACAGCTGAACAGTTTACAGACGAAGGTCGCCGGTCGCAAACGCGGTAAAATCTTAATTTTGCTGTTTTGTTAGAGAAAAACGTCCGCATTTAGGCGAGTTTTTCCATCCTTAGAGAATAAACATCCTTTATTCCGATCTAATACGATTCGGTTCGTATTAGGTCCAGGGAAAATAAGTGTTTATTTTCAGAATTACTCTGTTACACTGCTCCGGGTAATTAAACCTACACGTTAAGGTGAAAGTTTATCCGAACGAAGAGGGTGCAAAGGAGCTATGGCCACGGCTAAAACGGCAGAAAGCACCTGAGGGAAGGATGCTCCTCCTCGCATGTGCTCATGTGGCTTATGGATTTCAGTTAAGGATCCACATCCTTTGTGCATATCCTGCTTGGGTGTTAAGCATGCCCAAGCAGCTATATCTGACCCAGAGAGCTGCTCTAACTGTTCTGGTTTTCCTACTAAAACCTGTGAAAGGAGACTCAGGTTGGGAGTAGCAGGAAACACGGGCCCATGCTTCTCTCAGACTCAACCCAGAGAGGAGACAGCTAAGCAGCCACTAGAGCCTAGTAGCTGGGGTGAGACCATGGATGTGGAATCCCCTAACCTCCCCCCTCTCTTTGATGCCCTTGCGGGTGTAACCGGTGAAGAGGATAATGAAGATGAGGAATTATCCCCTCATCTTTTGGAGGATGATGATGAGGACGATGCCATCCTCCCGCCTAATCTGTCTCGTCCACCCAGAAACCAGAGTGGAGACCCCCCCTCCTCCCCAGCGGTAGAATTAGACCTTATGGAAGTATGTCGTGGCTAAGCTTTCCATTGAATGGCCCTCTGGGCCAAGGGGCTGAGAGGGATCTCTACGATGGTAAAAGATTACCATCACGGCTCGCGCCGGTCAGACAGTCCATCCCAGCAGTCCCGGCCTGCATGGCGGTGATGAAAAGACACTGGGACAAGCCGTTCTCACACCGTGTGCCCGTCAAAGGGTTTGCACGTCTGGATGTAAACGATATGGGGGAGTTGGGTTTAGCTGACCCACCTCAAGTGGAGCTTTCAGTAGCCAACCACCTGCATCTAGGTTGTAGAGCAGCGCTTTCATCGGCTGGCGCCACGCTACCCGGGAAAACCGATCGATTTACAGCGTCCACATTCCAGAAGATATACAAATCCTCTGCTTTGGCCGTCAGGGTCCTGAATGTGACATCTCTTCTAACAGCATACCAGGCGGAGCTCCTGCAGGAGATGGGCCGTCAGCTGGACGCAGGATCTCCCAACCCAGCCCTCTGGGAGGAGATATGTGTGAAAGCTGATTTGAACCTCCGCACATCATGTCACAAAGCTGTGGCAGGAGTATGGGTTTGGCTGTGGTGGGGGGAAAGAGAGACCCATTATGGCTGGGTCTCTCTGGCCTTTCCGATAAGGAAAAGGTAGAGTTCCTTGATGCCCCCGTGGACCCCAAAGCACTGTTCTGCTCTACTGTCACAGCCATGCATCAGCAGTGTGATCTGAGGAGGAAGGAGGGAGAAGCATTTGAAACTTGTCTCCCTAGAAAGCCTACAGCTAGACCATACCTGCCTGCATGCGTGAATTTCACGCCTCAGGCAAAACGGGGATACTCAGACTATCGTGTCATCGCCCCCAGGTTCAGCGGGCTGGGGAGCAGTGCTCAAGAGCAGAACGGTGCGAGGGGTGTGGTCTCCAACTCAAAGGGAGAAACACATAAATTACCTAGAGCTGCTTACAGTGCTACTAGCGCTAAATCACTTTATTCAGCTCATTCAGGGATATCATGTGTTGGTCAGAACAGACAACACAACTGTGGTAGCGTACATAAACAGACAGGGGGTGTACGTTCTCGCCAACTACACTGTCTGGCTCAGAGTTTGATTGTGTGGGGCAGCACTCGGTTCCTGTCGTTACGAGCGACACATGTACCGGGGATAATGAACAGAGGAGCAGATTTGCTGTCCAGTGGGAATCCCATGTACGGAGAGTGGACGCTCCACCCACAGGTGATGAGTCAGCTGTGGCTGAGATACGGTCAGGCTGCCGTAGATCTCTTCGCATCACGCAAAAACGCGCAATGCCCTCTGTTCTTCTCCCTGGTGGGAGAAGATGCACCGCTGGGTGTGGATGCTCTAGCCCACCCATGGCCAAGCGTGTTGTTGTACGCGTTTCCCCCGCTGACCCTCATCGGGCCAACGTTACAGAGAGTACGAGAATTCAGACATGCGCTGATTCTGATTGCGCCGTGGTGGCCAGGGAAGTTATGGGTGGCAGAGATAATCCCACTCCTGTACGACCAATTCTCTCCCGTGGCGCAGGGACCTTCTTTCTCAGGCCAACGGGTAGATTTTTCACCCGGCACCGCACAAGATAGCTCTTTGGGCTTGGCCCGTGAGAGGATGAATGAACGAATGAATGAATGAATGAATGAATGAATGAAGGAAATGACAGTGAAGAATGAAGTGAATGAAGTGACTTTTTCGACAGTAAAGGTCTATCTTTCGGCCATATCAGCATGTCACGTGGTGCTGGACTCGGGTACGATGGGCCAGCACTCCTTGGTATGTCGATTCATGAGAGGGGCGAGACGAATACTTCCTTGTAAGTAGTAATAAGTCTCTTGTTCCGCCCTGGGACTTATCGATAGTTCTGGACGCGTTCTCCCAGCCCCCTATCGAACCTTTGGAGAGTATTGATTTGCAGCGTCTTTCTTTAAAAACAATGCTACTACTTGCTCTCACTACAGCGAAGCGAGTGAGTGAGTTGCACGCTTTCCCATATACGAAGAATTTGTCTGTACATTCTTCCTGCATGCAGTTTGCAACGGGTGAATCGAAAGTTACGCTGAGAACTAACCCGGCATTTATTCCTAAGGTCAGGGAGACATCAGGAGATAACCGACCTGTGGAACAGTTGGCATTCTTCGCACCCCCCTTGTCTTCATCAGAGGAGGAGCGGTTACGTTGTCTTTGCCCAGTGCGCGCTTTATACACTTACGTGCAGAGAACAAAAGCGCTACGAAAGAGCAATCAGCTTTTCGTTTCATGGGCTGATAATTGTAAGGGAAAACCTATCTCATGCCAACGGCTTTCTCATTGGGTAGTAAATGCGATTGTAATGTGTTACAAGGACGCAGAATTACAGTCTCCATCAGAGCTTCGAGCTCACTCCACTAGAGGAATGGCTACTTCCTGGGTTCTGTTCAGAACATTTGTGCTGTGGCCAGCTGGGCTTCACCGCACACTTTTGTCAGATATTACAGACTGGATGTGACCAAGCTGTCTTTAGCCCATACAGTGCTCGGTATGGAAGTTATACATGATACGTCATAGCATTCCCACTGGAATCACATATACTGTCAAACACCCAGATGTGGGTCCCGGTCCACTGGGGTTTTCTTTTCACATTAGTGCATAGGGCTTCACTTTAGTGTCAGAGCCAAGATCACTAGTTGCCACAGTTCTCTTGCGTCGGTTTTTACAGCATATCTGCAATACGGGAGTGGTTCATATCCCTAGTGAGATACCGAACAGATGTTAGAAAGAGAACATTAGGTTACTTGCTTGACCCCTGTTCTCTGATAACAGAAGTGAGGTATCTCACCTCACCGCCCTTCTTGCAGGTTACACGGTGAAGAAAGATATGCAGAGAATGAGTTATATACCAAGGAGGCGGGACTCCCTGATCGCTGTAGCGATTGGTTTTTCAGTCTGACAGACGTGGTGTAATTGGTGCTTACACAGTCGGTCACGCCTGGAGGCGTTCCCTTAGTGAGATACCTCACTTCTGTTATCAGAGAACCGGGGTTATGCAAGTAGCCTAATGTTTTATTTGGCAGAAGCGCTTTACTCTTAGCAGTGTAAACATGTCACAGCAGCGCTGAGTGAACACACAGAGTAACGCCATAACGTTTTAAACACACTTAAATGTATCTAATACGATAAACAGAGTTTCTTTACCTTTTAATCATGAGCGGAAACACGGAAGTGTGGGCGCCCGGCGACTCACTGTGTCCTGTCCCATCATAATAAAAGTCCCGGTGCTCGTGAGGCGGGTATTTGTGTAACAATCGCTCCAGCAGCCGTGCTCAGCTCCACAACACTCGGTCCTGCTCTGTTTCACACTACAGTAACGTTAATAACCGCATGATTAACATGATTTTTGCCTGATTCCTTTTTTCCACCGGCTGTGAGGTAAAGACTACATGTCCCAAGATGCTGCGCTCAAACTTTGCGTCATCAAGCTACGCCTTTGTTTTGAATAGGCAACCTTTAGTGGACGGCCTTCATATGGGTGGTAGTCATTGCAGGTGGAACAGTGACAGATTTTATACAGAAGTCATGAAACTCATCCTGTTTGCATGCTATTATTTATTTTAAATTATTGTTATAAAGTTTTAAATATAAAATGTAATATATTAATGTGTCCAATTTTGGTGAGCTCGTGCAAATTGTAGCCTCTTTTTCGGATTTGTAGTAGAGATGAGTGGTACCTGGTGGGGTCTTCTGCTGTTGTAGCCCATCTGCCTCAAAATTTGTGCATGTTGTGGCTTCACAAATGCTTTGCTGCATACCTTGGTTGTAACGAGGGGTTATTTCAGTCAAAGTTGCTCTTCTATCAGCTTAAATCAGTCGGCCCATTCTCCTCTGGCCTCTAGCATCAACAAGGCATTTTTGCCCACAGGACTGCCGCATACTGGATGTTTTTCCCTTTTCACACCATTCTTTGAAAACCCTAGAAATGGTTGTGCATGAAAATCCCAGTAACTGAGCAAATTGTGAAATACTCAGACCAGCCCGCCTGGCACCAACAACCATGCCATGCTCAAAATTGCTTAAATCACCTTTCTTTCCCATTCTGACATTCAGTTTGGAGTTCAGGAGATTGTCTTGACCAGGACCACACCCCTAAATGCATTGAGGCAACTGCCATGTGATTGGTTGATTAGATAATTGCATTAATGAGAAATTGAACAGGTGTTCCTAATAATCCTTTAGGTGATTGTATATTTTATAATTACATTCATGCAATTACAGATTTTTTTCACATTAAAATACTACAGGCTAATGGCATTTTGGGATTGTGCACTTTAATTGCCATGAAAATTATGCCGCAATGCAAAAAATCATCACAGTTCTAAAAAGAGACGTTATTTTTGACTGCATTTTCTTTATTCCAAATGTAATTTCTTGTTTTATTTAATTTGTATTTATTTAACCTTTATTTATCCAGGTATACTGTTTGAGAACCACTTCTCATTTACAAACATGATCTGGCTTTATGATAATGGAGTGAAATATTTTATAGACATTTCTTATCAGTTTTCATTAGATTTACCCAGCTGCTTTTTGTAATGCATGGAAACAAAATAAAAAAATATAAATAAAATACAGTTTATCGAATGTTATTTATCACTGTATAATTTATTTTGAATTTTCTTTCAATTCAAATGATGTAACAAAGACACAACATTTAGTCCAGGTAAGACTGTTCTTTCCCGTATCACTCTCCATTAATATGTATTTGTTCAAATTTCTTCAGATTATGAACTGCAATCGTATACTTAGTGTTACTTGTTTTGTCTGTCTTTTTTTAAGAAACCCCACCACCGGATGACAAAGTTGCGGTATGTTTTTATATAGAGTGGTTAAAAGAATATTCAAGGTTAAATACATCTTGAGTTCTACTGACAACATCTGTGGCCTGCTGTCATTTACTATAGAAAATAGTTTTTTTCAGTTTGTACTGACACTGGAAGTCAGTGGGGCCAGCTTTCCAGAGTTTGAAAGCAAAAATATGACTTTTGTTTAACAGCTTCAGTAAATAAGGTTTATTTGATCTGTAAAATTGTCTAAATGTTTTTTTTTTTTTTGTTTTTTTTTTTGAGGTGGGGTTGCTTTTGTAGGTGGATGAGTTTTTCTCCAAAGGCTTTCTTTGTAAGAATTATTTTTGTTTGTGTTTGCAAACTGAGAGAGTAGTCAAATTATTCTCAGTGGTAATCAACAGCAAGCCTCAGATACTGTTGACAGGGCTTAACATATATTCACCAGGAATATTCCGCAAAATGATTTTTATATTATTGGACAATTTACGTATGCAACAATATTGTAGAAGCAAATTATTTCAATATATAAGTGACTTTCTTTGATACAATGTTACTTCTATAAATTAGTTTGATTAACTGTGCTAAATTAATTCAAATGACCAAGAATTGGAGATGTGCTTAATGGAGTAAAATCTACTGTGTTTTTATTTTCTAGGTTTACATAGTTGTTGGGATAGCTGGAGTTGCTTTAACCGGATGCATCCTTATGTTAGTTTTCCTCAAATATGGTAGAAGCTCTAAATTTGGTATGAAAGGTAAGTGCATCATTTAAATCTTTTCACTTTTGTCTACAAAATGGACCCAAATTGACCTTAATACATGAATACCTAGCATACGATGTTCGCATATATGTTATTCCAAATAAATAAATTGTTTTAGTAACATTTTGAAGGACTTTTTATACAACACAATTTTCAACTAAAAACTGAAAACTTTGTATGCATTTTTGGCCATGCATTTACACAAAAAATTAAAAAAACGTTAAAAAAAAACAGAAAAAAGAGTGATACCGATACCATGATAGTCTCCATGTAAGCAAAAACACACACAAAAAAAACACAAAATTGTTAAAATGGTGAAGTCATGCACATGCATATTACGTGTTCAGTCTATAGAGTGGCGCAGGTGATGTCCCTTTGTAGGCCATCCTTCGAGAAAAACCTAATCGGATATTCCCATAGGCTTTTGAATTATCGGGAAAAAAACAAGTTCTGTGATCAACAAAGGTTTATGATACTTACATATTTTGTCCATCCAAGATCCAAGAAAAATATCATAGATGAACACAACTTTTATGAATTTTGTAGCCTTAATGCAGTCAACAGAAGTAAAAGGCTAAAGGTAAAAGCTAGACTAGTTAAAGGTGCACTATGTAGTATTTTTGCTGTAAAATATCTAAAAACCACTAGGCCAGTGTTATATATTTTGTTCAGATGAGTTCTTACAATATCCCAATTGTTTCCAACTATTTGTAAATTCTGAGAAAATTGCTATTTTAACCAAGGAGCTGGGACATCTGTGCATAGCGTTTGAGGTAGTCGCCTGTCAATTGCACCATATCTGCGTTACCCATTGGTTTCCGGTTTACTCTTAGCAGTGTGAACAAGTTTCACAGCAGCCGCTGAGCGAACACACAGAGTAACGTCATAACATAATTTTAAACACACTTAAATGTATCTGTAATAACGTTTGTGTATGTGGGTGAGGAAGAAGACAACAGGGATCGGCTGGCTGGAACTCGAGGCTGTTTATTTACTTAATAACTCAGGTAATTAGACAATGTGCACTTCGCACTGTTCAACTCAGTCTCTCTCAAAAGTCTCTCCGGTTTCTTTCAGCAGTTCCCCTCTGCGTGTTTTCCAGCTCAAGTCCCAGCACGCTGTGTAGTCCCATCTCCGGTCCTCATCTCCTGCGTGGCTTATAACCTGTCTCTCCACGGCAATTACTGAATCAAAAGACAGGTGTTCATTGTTTGCCCGATTCACTTACGTGCCGCTTGTCCTCTGACTCTCTCTCCCATCACAGACCTCGCTAAACCACGCCCCCCTCGCCACAGTATCTAATATGATAAACAGAGCTGCGTTACCTCATACTCATTAACGGAAAAGCGGAAATAGCAACTGCGACTGTGTACCGTCCCATCATAATAAAAGTCTGCTGCTCAACATTCGCTCCAGCAGCCTTGTTTAGCTCCCACAACACTCTGTCCTGCTCTGCTACATACTATAGTAACGTTAATAATCCCATCCATGAACAGGAGTCCTGTCCCAGATTCTTTTCCACTGGCTGTGAGGTGAAAACTACATGTCCCAAGATTCTGCGCTCAAACTTGGCGTCATCAAACTACGCCATTGTTTTGAATAGGCATCCTCTAGCGGATGGAAAAATGACATAGTGCAGTTTTAATAAGAGCACAATTATGAGCATAATGAGGCTGTAAATGCGGACTGAGCTTACCTTTTCGGCATGATGGCGTTTAATCTCTTGGACTGCCTCTGTAGTCCCATTTAGTTACTTGTTAGGAACCGCCTTTTTCAAGACACGTTCAAACAGTTTCAAAAAATCACGAGTTGGGTAATACTGTTGTATTTTATGTTGTAGAATAAAACGTGAAAGTGTGTTGAGTTTGTGTTCAACAAAATCCCATAAAAAAAACTTTGACTTCGGGACGAGGGAACCGGAAGTGCTAAAATGCACAAGCATTTTGGCCTACAAAGGGATATCATACCTGCACCACTCTATAGATGCATAGTGTTTCTTTACAAAGTGACATCACCAACTACTGGCCTGGCAGCATAATGCGATTTTCAGTCATTTTCGCAGATCCATGTTAAAGGGGATTTTTAAAAATATAATGCTGTCGTCTAAATGCGGAAAACGCAACAGATTTTTTTTTTTTTCAATTTCAACAACATCGTTATTGTGTAAATGTACGCTTATTTAACTTTCAGGTCTGGCTCTGTTCAAATATGGAACGTCCGCTTTTCACTATCCAATCAGTTCTCATTGGAAAAAAAAATGAAAAAAATGTATTGGCAGGCAGATAGCATTATTTATTACAGTAACATACAAATATACAAAGCTGTTTCCAAAGAAGTCGGGGGACTGTACAAATTGTGAATAAAATGTTATGCAATTATTTACAAATCTCATAAACTTATATTGTATTCACAATAGAATATAGATTACATATCAAATGCTGAATGTAAGACATTTTGAAATGGCATGCCAAATATTGGTTCATTTTGGATTTCATGATAGATAAAAGTTGGGACAGGTAACAATAAGAGGCCGGAAAAGTTAAATGTACATATAAGGAACAGCTGGAGGACCAATTTGCAACTTATTAGGTCAATTGGCAACATGATTTGGTATAAAAAGAGCCTCTAAAGCCTAGTTCACACTGCCCGATTTTTGCCCCGATTTTGAGTCGCCGACAGGTTTTGTGAAATCGCCGACAAATGCCCGAGATCACAGGCAAATCGGTGCTCGTGCACACGAGTGACAATCACGCAGTATGAATGATCAAAGACGTGATCAGAGAGAATCGCCGACGAGTCGCCGACGCCGGTGAGATATTTGGCATGCTAAATATCTGGACCTGTCGGCGATTCAAACTGCTGCTGTGTGAACAGCGTTCTGACTGAAAATTACACCGACAGCCAATGAGAGAGTGAGATACAGATACAGATACAGTGAGGTTGAGGGAGGAGTTATAGAGCAGAATTTCAGTATTTTAATAGATATATTTACAATTCTATCAAACAGAAATAAAGGCCAAACATTTGCACATCCAGCCACAGCAGCAGCACATTAAATAATTATTTATTTACCTCAAACTGTCTTTGCAGAACAAAATCCTGGCTCCCTCTGTCTCTCCAACAATTTCTTCCGCCATAATCTTTTTTCTTTTTCTCCACAAATCAGCGCACATACAATTTGAAGAAAACTTTGTGCAGTTTATCATTTTTAATAACAATTCCAAGTTTCGCGCGAGAACTCCAGTCTGATGCACGTGTGATCTCGCGTTGTTTACTTGTCACATCGCACGTGTGTTTGGGAAACACCGGAGAGCGAGAGAGTTGTCGGCGATTCTTCCTCTTGTTCAGTCATGCAGTGTGAACTCCTCTGTCGTCAAACCATCGTGCAGTGTGAACACAGCAGTGACTGAATGATACCCCAGATAGTCATGCAGTGTGAATAGAGCAGTGACCCGACGAGTTTGAAAATCGTGCAGTCTGAACTAGGCTTAAGAGTGGCAGTGTCTCTCAGAAGTCAAGATGGGCAGAGGATCACCAATTCCCCTAATGCTGGGTGAAAAATAGTGGAGAAATATCAGAAACGAGTTTCTCAGAGACAAAATGCAAAGAGTTTGGTTATCATCATCTACAGTGCATGATATTATCTAAAGATTCAGAGAATCTGGAATAATCTCTGTGCATAAGGCTCAAGGCCGGAAAACCATACTGGATGCCTGTGATCTTCGGGTCCTTACTGCACTGCATCACGTACTACTATAATGGAAATCACTACATGGGCTCAGGAATACATCCAGAAAACATTGTCGGTGAACATAATCCACCGTGCCATTCGCCATTGCCGGCTAAAACTCTATAGGTAAAAAAAGCCATATCTAAACATGATCCAGAAGCACAAACGTTTTCTCTGGTCCTCAAAGTGGAAAACTGTTCTCTGGTCAAACGAATACATTTTCTTTTCTTTTTGGGTGAAAACTGGGACACCATGTCATCTGTACTAAACAGGACAAGGACAACCAAAGTTGTTATCAGCACTCAGTTCAGAAGCCTCCATCTCTGATGGTATGGGGCATGGGCAGTTTACATATCTGGAAAGGCACCATCAATGCTGAAAGCTTTTAGAACAACATATGCTCCCATCCAAACGTCATCTCTTTCAGGGAAGACCTTGCATTTTCCAACATGACAATGCCAGACCACATACTGCATCAATTACAACATCATGGCTGCGTAGAAGAAGGATCCGGGTACTGAAATGGCCAGCCTTCAGTCCAGATCTTTCACCCATAGAAAAGATTTGGCGCATCATAAAGAGGAAGATGCAACAAAGAAGGCCTAAGACAGTTGAGCATCTATTAGACAAAAATGGGACAACATTCAGATTCCTAAACTTGAGCAACTTGTCTTCTCAGTCCCCAGACGTTTGCAGACTGTTATAAAAAGAAGAGGGGATGGCACACAGTGGTAAACATGGTCTTGTATCAACTTTTTTGAGATGTGTTGATGTTGTGAAATTTAAAATCAACTTATTTTTACCTTAAAATTACACATTTTCTCAGTTTAAACATTTGATATGTCATCTATGTTGTATTCTGAATAAAATATTGAAATTTTAAACTTTCACATCATTGCAATCTGTTTTTATTCACAATTTGTACAGTGTCCCAACTTTTTTGGATAATAATATAAATTATAATATTTATTAAACATAATTATATTATTGTCTCCTCTTATAATAATGAACACATTTGTATGGTATGGTTATTCATGTGTATCGAACACGTGAATCCTTTTTTCCCCTATGGATTATTGTATTGTCTGTGTTTTTTTGCCCTCTCCACCAGGCTCCTCATCTGTCATCAGCAATGACGACGACTCGGCCAGCCCGCTCCACCATGTTTCCAATGGCAACAACACGCCATCTTCCTCGGAGATGGGCCCAGATGCTGTTATTATCGGAATGACAAAGATTCCAGTCATCGAGAACCCCCAGTACTTCCGCAACCCTGGCAGTATGCTGAAGTCCGACACTCGTGAGTTGCCGTGGCGTGCTGGGCTGTCAGTGGCCCCACTCCATCCTCTGCAATATATTCCAGGCTAGGTTGCCACTGGTCAGTTGTCATAGTAACCTCCCCTTCTATCACCATGACAATGATATCAGGGTTGGCTGACGCTGTGTAACTTAATCACTGTTAGGCTGTAAATTTGTGCAAGCATTCTTCATTTAAATTTCAGGATCCAATACAATTGATCTGTATATCATACCAACACCTGATCATTCATTAGTGGTGTTTGCTAAGGCAAGCATCCCACAGGGCTGCTCATAAGTAGGGTTAAGGTAATTTTATTATTGCATGTTACTGGTCTTATTATAAATGATTAATCCATATAAAAACTATTTTTGACCTCTATCTTTAATGCCATAAATTACTCTTCCTGTGATATGAGTCACTTCTCTCTGCTAATGTATGCAAGGCTGTGCCAAGGATATTATCATTAACTAAAGGTAAGACATAAACTAAAACCATTAAAAAAAATGACTTACTTGAAATAAAATAAACATTAACTGAAAAAAATAATAATAATAATAATAGTATAAATGACATAAATCCCACAACAACATTACTAAACAACTAAAATTAAAACAGAAAATAAGATATTAAATCATTAATAATAGTATAGTAACAATATAAAAAAACATCTATAATAATATATCTATGATTCTAAAATAACAATAGAACTTGCTGCAGTGATTAAGCCCTACGTTTTCTCTCTGAATTATGTAAATAGTAAAGTAGTCAACTTCACCCCAAATAAAAATGTTAAATGAATTACTCACCCTCATCTGGTTCAAACCTGTAAAACTTCCGTCCATCTTCAGAACACAAATGAGGATCTTTTTGATGAAATCTGAGAACGTTCTGTCCCTTCATTGACAACTACACTACTACCACTTTGGTGCTTCAAGATGTTCATAAAGAGTTCATAAAACGAATCCATATGAATTGAGCGGTTTAGTTCAAATTTTCTGAAGCGACAGATTGAATTTAGGCTTTTGTTCACATATATGCATTCATCAACTCACATATCAGTTATGGTAAATGGAAGCTCAAGCCGGGTTGCTTGATGTCCGAGAACCAATTCTTGTGTAATGCAGCACCGTTGAGATTCCACAAGAACCAATTATTTTTTTCTCTTGCGTCAAGCATGTACAGCTGAGCTTCTGTTTATGTACACTGGTCAATGTTTAAATGTGAATAAAAGACTAAACTAAATCTGGTTTGGAATGACATTTAGGGTGAGTAATTAATGACAGAATTAATATTTTTAGGTGAACTAACCCTTTAAATTATTTTCAGTTTGTTGGATGATTAAACCCCATAGATGATTAGACAACACCCTGACAACTGCCCACAGTGCCCTAGTTTTTATATGAACAGCCATCCGCAAATGGTTTTCGAAATAGTAAATATCGAGTGTTCGTTTTGCAGTTGTCCAACACATAAAGCGACACAACATTCTGCTAAAAAGGGAGCTTGGAGAAGGGGCTTTCGGGAAAGTGTTCTTGGCTGAATGCTACAACTTGTCTCCTGACCAAGAGAAGATTTTGGTGGCTGTTAAGGTATGGTATAGTTACACAACAGTAACAAGAAATTAAATAAACAAGTAATTGAATCTCTCTCTCTCTCTCTCTCTCTCTCTCTCTCTCTCTCTCTCTCTCTCTCTCTCTCTCTCTCTCTCTCTCTCTCTCTCTCTCTCTCTCTCTCTCTCTCTCTCTCTCTCTCTCGCTCTATATATATACATGGCTTTCTTATCTCACAGACTTTGAAAGAGGCCAGCGAAAGTGGGCGTGCAGATTTCCACCGAGAGGCGGAGCTCCTGACCAACTTACAGCATGAGCACATTGTCAAGTTTTATGGCGTGTGTGTAGAAAGTGACCCACTCATCATGGTGTTTGAGTACATGAAACATGGAGACCTCAACAAGTTTCTCAGGTTTGCATGAGAGCATTCATCATCAACCACAATTACAGGTTTTATAAACATTGAAGTTTTAGGCAAGTTCTGGGTTACATAAAGTTAAAGGGACAGTTCATCCTAAAATGTTTTTTTCCATCATTTACTCAAGTTAAAAGTCATAGTTTTGAAGCAACATTTGTCCTTAGATTTAAAGCTAGTGGGGTCCAAATCTACCTTTTCAAAATATTGTATGTGTTCTGCAGAATTTTTTTTTTTATATGTAAAGTTTGAGTCTAAGTAAGTAAAAAAAAAAAAACGAATTATTGTTTTACATGATTAATGATGCATTTATCAAACTCATTTAATTTAAATGTGTTATCTGCTTTCTAATCTCCAACATCTTTCATACTCATGATAATATGCACATGATCATACACATACTCATACATCTCTCTCTCTCTCTCTCTCTCTCTCTCTCTCTCTCTCTCTCTCTCTCTCTCTCTCTCTCTCTCTCTCTCTCTCTCTCTCTCTCTCTCTCTCTCTCTCTCTCTCTCTCTCTCTCTCTCTCTCTCTCTCTCTCTCTCTCTCTCTCTCTCTCTCACACACACACACACAGGGCTCATGGTCCAGATGCGGTGCTGATGGCAGATGGACAGCAGAGTTTGCTGGTGGAATTGACACAGCCTCAGATGCTGCACATTGCTCAGCAGATAGCAGCAGGCATGGTGTATCTGGCTTCACAGCATTTTGTGCACAGAGACCTGGCCACACGCAACTGCTTGGTGGGAGAGAACCTGCTTGTCAAGATAGGAGACTTTGGCATGTCCAGAGATGTGTACAGCACCGACTACTATAGGGTAAGTTTGGGTTACCTTGGAAAAGTCCATATCGCATTGGTCCTTTTAGGAACCCAAAATCTACTACAAATTTCTTGTTTCATAGAACACAAGATGCAAAGAGTGCTACTGGGGTATTGTTCAATTTGCAAAAAACATATGCAGCCAAGGCACTCGAGAATGGAGAAAAATATAAAAACTCTTTCTTCATGGCTATAACATTTTACTCCTTTTTCTTTTAAATCTGAATGCATAACTAACTACATTATATATGGTCAGACAGTAATCAAATAATTATATAAAATGAAATATAGTTTGAAGTGGCAGATTTACAATATGAATTTTTCACCAGTTTGTACACAATACATATCCCAAAATCCTGATTTTGTGAATATCAATGTTAAATACTGACAAAAGGTAGGTAAGAATTGGTTAAAAAACTTTTTTTTTTCCAAATTTGTTTAAACGTTCTTTATATAGCAATACATAATTAAAATGTAAGTACTCTAAAAAAGAAAGTATAAAATTTGAGTGTCTATAGACCTCTCACGACTGTTTTAAAGACAGCTCATTATTTCCAATCACTCCACCTTCTCCCTTCTGGGCTCTTTCCAAAGCCACGCCCCCAAAATACATGAACCGACCGCTCAGCTGGAAGACGCATTATTTACCTCAGACGAGCAGTGTGCATGTAGTCACATCATATCAGAATCACATGAAATAAAAAATGTAACTTTATCAAAATGAATATAAACAAATAAGATGTCTTTTAGTACTCACTATCAAGCTAGAATACTGATACTGGTAAAGTTTAAAATATAATTGTGTTTAATTCGGCAACAAGCTAGTTATATTTATAAGGCAAAGCTAAAAACAATAACATCAGTTATAGTGTGATGAAGATGAATTTCTTGTAAGATTCATAACATATACTGTGTTTTGCATGTAAGAGTTTCCATGATGAAAGCATTGTTGAGTAGTAGTAGCTAAAGCTAACTTGGTTCTAAAAAAAGTTCCTGGATGCGGTGTACTAGCTTTTACACATGCATTTTATCTAAAGTTACATTTTACGAAATTCAACACGGCACCGATCAACTTGAGCTAAGCATATTGAGTATTTATCATCTCTACTAATGGCTAAGTGTATAATATTGTAACTTTATGCTAAGTAATGTTAGCAATATTAGGCAGCTACACGTGCTAGTGATACATGCTTCATGAAAACATAAACCAAAAAAATGTATAATCAAAATGAAAGATTACCTGTCCAGCAGAAATACAGCCAGCAAAGAGTCATTTTTCACCCGCTTGAGGTTCCTCAGTTTTCGACATCGTTGGAAAGCCACGCACATATTTACTCGCGTTTGATTTCTTTGTTTATCCAAGGACTTCTTGTGTTTATTGCAGATTAAAAAGTCTAGAGTCACTCGATTTTTATACTCTCTTTTTCAGAGTACTTACATTTGAATTATGCACTAACATATAAAGAAAGTTTAAACAAATTTGGACAAAAGTGTTTTAGATCATTCTTACCTACCCTACCTTTAAAGGGATATGCCACAATTTTTGTCATATTAAAATATGTTATTTCTTTAACTTAGACAAGTTGACACATACTTCTCTCGTCTCAGTGCATGCACTTAATCGCTCTGATGCGGGGTGACATTTTGATAGCATTTAGCTTAGCCCACTAAGCCCAGTTGATTCACTATCGTACCAAACAGAGATCAAGTTAGAAGCCACCAAACACCTCCACATTATCCCTATTTAAATACAGCTCTTTTCTAAGCGGGTTAACAAGGATAACTTTAATGTATGGCGGAATAGCACTTTTGAGAGTACTTTGACTTGGCGCAGTAAAAAGTCACACCTGAAAAATCCTCTGTTTGGTACCATAGTGAATGAACTGGGCTTAGTGGGCTAAGCTAAATGCTATCAGATCGTCACCGCGCATCAGAGCGATTAAGTGCACGCACTGAGATGAGAGAGGTATGTGTCAACTCATCTTAGTTAAGGGAATAACCTAGTTTAAAGCAAATTTGTAAAGCCAAATGGAATGGAAATAAAATGGACCGAAAATGTCCTGTACTATTATAGATGGTATTTTAAATATAAATTATTTCTGAATATTTTAGAAATTAAATCTGGAGGCTTAATAAGGATAATTTAATTTTTAATAATGAAATCGTTGAAGTGTGAAATGTTTTCAAATGAAATATTCACATCTTAGATTAAAAAGGAATGCAGAAAGCTAGAATAAACAGGTTTTAATTTTAAGGTGTTTTTATTTTTTATAAAAGCAGAGGCTCTGTTCTTTTTTTTGGATATATTGCATGTTCAGATATTCATACAACAAAACATTCTGGGGGGCATGAAACTTATTATAACTATTCTATCTTAACTAACTTAACTATTATCAAAAATGCTGGCTTGGCTTAGCCTGACAAGCCAGACCCACATCAAGATGTTTGGTCTGGAAACTCACCATTGACAGGGCTCAATCCGAGGGGCGGGATAAACGGTTGTCTTTCAAACTCCTTCTGCACTCGATAGAATGCGGTACACCAACCAGAGCAACGAAGGTGAAGCAGAGCTCGTTGATAGATTAAACATTTGCCGTATCCGGTCGGCAAAACTCAGAACACATCTTCCCTTTTTAAAGGGGTACTTCAGCGCTGGGAAGATGAATCTGTATTTGAACTGGGTCATCAATGCAGTAGAAATGTGAAATAATTTTTGAATTTGGTGCCTTCTAGACTGAGAAAAGACAGAAAATGTATTTTTGTCCCATGGGGATGAAAGACTACAATTCCCAGAATGCTTCGCTGCCCTGTGCCATTCCCAACGCCACCAACTTGATTACAGTGACTGAGTTAGAGAAGACACTACAATTAAAAACTGAACGTGTCTGTTCAATATAATGAGTGAGTCACCGTGCGAGTATCACAGCACTGAGCACTAACTGCACAAATGATGAGAGCTGAGGTAATCGCGACTACACTCGCGGCATACGTTCACAACGCGAGTTCAGTCTGGCGCGTTTCAGTTCATGCCTTTACAAGCTTAACTTTCATAGAAATTAATTTGAGAAGTTAAAAGACTTACATTGCACACCATAGCTCTGTTTAAATGAGTGCCTGCCAGCTGAGCTCTCCCTGCAAGCTGAGTGTTATCTCCCATCCCCCATGCGCGAGTTCAAAACATGCGGAAATGGCTCCCTCTGCTGGCTGTAGTCTTTAGCCTTTGGGCAAACATTCCTCTTATGATGCAAAAATCGTCAATTTGCATCATAGGAGGAATTTTTCTAGAAATAAAATGCATAAATCTCTTGTCTCAGGGAGATATGAGGGGGGAAAGCACAATAATTTGAATATACTCCAGGGTTTCTACTGATACAAAGCCATATGCTAATCGCTGAAGTAACCCTTTAAGAATGACTTCAGTGCCGTTCTTTGTTCTTTTCTCAGAGAAAAGCTTAACTCCAAGTCTTCCAGAGTCGCGGTCAAAGCTGATTCGAAAGACCGCCATTTGCCAGTTTCTGTGTTTACTAGAAGAAGCATGCAAGCGCAACTCGGCCGTCGTCATTATGGTCCCGCCCACCGACTCTATACACGATGTGATTGGCCTGGCAAGAGTTAGGCGAATACAGCTCAGAAGGGTATTGAGAGTTGCAAGACGACACTCGCGGGCAGATTAAATTTGCTGCTGCTAGGGTGCGTCTAGATTTCTAGGGAAGTGTTGGCTGGGAACATTTTTCAAAAACGCTGGTGTGGAAAGTATTACTGTGAACTAACTGTTCTCTCTCAGTTACTTAATATATATTGATAAACAGTTTTCTTCAGTGTCTTCATTTTTCTTTACCTGTTTCAGCAAAAAAAAAAAAAAGTAGCTGTTTGTGCCATTACATTGCTTAAAACTGCATTTTTTATTTCTTTGCAACATCAAACAGAATTGCAAAAAGAAAGATTGTTTTTTAAGAAAACTTTTGTTTGAGCCAATGTTGCCATGTCGTGCCGTTCAAGTAAACATATTGCAATTGTCTTTGTTGCCCCTAATAGCACGAAAACAACAACTATCAGATCCAGTCAGTTAAAATGCTGCCTGACCATACATTCTCAAACTAAACCACTGTACACTGTGTACTCAGGAACTCTCTGAGAAGTCACAGGCCTACAACAGCTCAGAGGCAAAACATTTATTTTAAAAATGGAATTTAAACATTCAGAGTCTGCTAGAGGAAATGTGAATGCAAACATGGGCACATAATGCAAATCAAGTCACCTTTATTTATATAGAGCTTTTTACAATGCCATTTGTTTCAAAGCAGCTTCACAGCGTTAACAGGAAAATAATGCAACATAATTTGATTTGGCTGTTCAGCTGCTTTGGAGAAAACAGTGGGGTTATGCAGCTCATTTCAATTATCATATAGTGTCAATGCAGGCAGATCGGTAATATAGTTATAAGTAATAAAGTGCTTTATGATTGGAGGAGAGTGAATAAATTTAGCATGTGTGTACCAAATGATAATAGTTTCCAAACACTACACTGCCTCCTTCCACTTGATATCTATCTGCCATTGGAATAAACAGGTATTCCCGAAAACTCATGGCATTTGGGTCAAGACATGAGCTGCTCAAGCAGAGCATTGACTTGAAAGTGCCACAGAGGTACAGTGTTTTACATTTTTCACATTCTTGCTTCTCAACAGTTTAACTAACTGTCTGGTCTCAGGGCACACTTGTGTGACCTAAGGTAGGTCAGTTCTAGCTTGGGTTATTATTTCCTGATCCCAACCTTTCCCGTCTTGTTCCTGACATTTCTCATTTGTCAGTTAAAGAAAGGAAAAAAACAATTATCGGTTCTATTTTGTTGAACACAGATCTGACAAATTCATAGGGTAAAAACAAACACCTAAAGGCAAAGGGCAGTATGTAAATGTCCATAATGGATAATATAACTGATCATTTTCCTTATGAACACTTTCGTTATTATGATTTTATTATGATTGATTATTATTTAAATGCATGCATCTGAACAGCTGATTAAATACTGTAAATATGAAAGTGCCTCAAAATCCAACAGTTCCCCACAGTGAGTTCTTCCAGAAAAAGCCCAGACCATCTGACACTGAAGGGCTCTCCCAATCCTGCATCCTGCCAACACAGCCGGAAACACTCTGCTGTGTCAGCAGCCGTGTGTGTGTGTGTGTGTGTGTGTGTGTGTGTGTGTGTGTGTGTGTGTGTGTGTGTGTGTGTGTGTTTGTTATCAGGAAGGGATATCAGCTTCCTCTACTGTATAACAAAAAAACAAAAGTAAAGTAAACAGGATTTTTTTTGTCATTGCATGATTTCCAGGAATCCTGCAATGCAATGTCAAGGTAATGAGGTCAAATTGTTTTAGGTTTTGCAAAAAATTGGGTATTGTGGTAACGCACTGTAGTCACCAGGCACCTGGTGGACTTAAGACTTTGCTGCAAACTGTGTTTCATATCAAGCTAATTCTCTTCTGACATGGCGTTAAAGCTCCATATGCTCAATCTGAGGGTGTCTGCCATTTATTCAAGCATGATTTTCAATGTCACAATTCTTATTATTCTGGTCTTGACTGGGTGGAAGGTTCATTGTGTGATCTAATGAATTTAGAGCAGATCATTTTGCTGTATGCACAGAAATCTCTTAAGAATTGTTCACCTAAATATGACATGTATCATCATTTACTCACCCTCATGCTATTCCAAGTCTTCTGAAGCCATAGCTTTGTGAAAAAGACTACTCCAAATGTCCAAATTGTTGAAAATATTCCCCTCTGTGTTAGCTCTCCAAACTCATTTATGCTTCTCCTTCCCCGTTGTGATTAGTCATGATATGCAAGAATCAATAGCTTCTGGTACTTGAGAGCTGTGATAGAGGGGATGGTTAACAGTGAATCCTGTCTGTTCTCCACAAAGCTAGTCTATGGCTTCGGAAGACTTGGTGAAGGCACAAAACTTGGTTTGGAATGACACAAAGGTTTATATTCTGGCTGTAATGTAAGGTAACTACTTACTGTTTAAAATGTTGGGGTTGGTACAACTACTTAGGTTTAGGTTTATTTTCTATGATATTACCTAGTTATTACCCAGTTATTAAAATTACACTACTCTTCAAAAGTTTGGGGTTGGTACATTTTTTTCATTTTAAAGTCTGTTAAATTCACAAAGGCTAATTTGCTAATTTTAAATTGCAAATAATAATTGTAAAATTGTATTTATTCCTATGATGACAGCTGAATTTTCAGCAGCCATTACTCCAGTCTTCAGTGTCGTGACCTTTCAGAAATCATTCTGAAATTAATTTGCAACATAAATGTCTTTAATATCTTTTTTTAACAATTAAATGCATTCTTGTTGTATAAAAGTATTAATTACAGCCAAATTTCTTCATTTAAATATTAATATTAAGTGTTAGATGATGACAAAGTAATATAAATGTAAAAACAAATTAGCATGCCTAATCAAATATTAACCAATTCATACAATTAAACAAATCTGTATTATTGGCAAATAACTAATACAGTACTGATATATTGTACATCCCTAAAAAAGTAGTTTACCTTGCTTATAGGCAGTTATTGAAATGCCAGGAGATGGATGTTCTTCCATCAGTCACTGAACCCACTGTGAATCTGTATCTCTTATATCAGGTGGGTGGTCACACCATGTTGCCCATCCGCTGGATGCCCCCAGAGAGCATCATGTACAGGAGATTCACCACAGAGAGTGACGTTTGGAGTCTGGGTGTGGTCCTCTGGGAAATTTTCACCTACGGCAAGCAACCCTGGTACCAGCTCTCAAACAACGAGGTAAGACATCAGATGTTAACGAATCATACATAACCTGTATTTCATATATTCTTATGTAGGGGTTTGGACGTTTTGATTATTCACACAAAGCGATTAGTTCTTCCTCATTTTCGTACTTTGTAAAAACTACTGTTTCTAGGCAGACTGATGCACCCTCAGTGAAGCCTGCATTCAGTTATCATTCTGAACTGTGTTTGTGCTGCCTCCTCCAGGTGATCGAGTGTATCACACAAGGTCGGGTGTTGCAGAGACCTCGTACTTGCCCCAAAGAGGTGTATGACCTAATGCTGGGCTGCTGGCAGAGGGAGCCCTACATGAGACTCAACATCAAAGAAATCCACAATCTGCTCCAGAGCCTGGCCAAGGCATCGCCTGTTTACCTGGACATCCTGGGCTGATCCGTTTGCCAGTATGGGTGTGTAATTGTTAGTAAGAAAGAGTGTGTGAATGCATAGTATAAAAAGAATAAGGGATGGAAAATAATTGGAATGATTGAATATAGTGCGTGTGCGTGTGTGTATGTGTGTGTTCATAAAAATGGCTTGTGCTTCAGCCTTCTCACCACATAGACTAAAGGCCTTAAAGTTGACTGTGTGCATTGCTTTGAGTTTTTCCACGTCTGGACATGTCCATATCTGTAATGCATCATTGTGTTTTCTAAAAACCCCAAGTGGTCTACAGACGGAAACATCTGATTGTTGTAAATATGCGTCAGAGACAATGTAGACCTTTTGTTTAAGAACCTTTTTGAAAAAGGTAACTCGGTTTGGGAAAGTTTACACTTGTATGTCTGTCACCATTTGTTTATCGAGGTGGACACAATTTGGACTTGATGAGGACCCAGTCATTAGCACAACGCTGATGACGCCCTGGCGACATTCTGGCAGATCGCAATACTATTCATACCGCAAATTACTGAGTAACAATCATGGAACTGCCGTTCATGTTTCATTTAGATTTTTTTAAATCTAATTTTAGACTATTCTGTGCCAAGTTTTGATGTCTAATAATGAGGTTGACGAAAGGCGTTTTTGGACATCTCAGTGCACCCCATCTAACTCAGTGCGAACTTTGT
Source organism: Pseudorasbora parva (assembly GCF_024679245.1). Lineage (NCBI taxonomy): Eukaryota > Metazoa > Chordata > Actinopteri > Cypriniformes > Gobionidae > Pseudorasbora > Pseudorasbora parva. Next base: position 14,594,779 of record NC_090174.1, on the reverse strand, counting down.
AATAGAAGCACAGCGACAAAGACGCCTCCAATTTTTTTTTTCCTACAGAAGAGGCTTGAGGTTGGACACAGAGTGTTTGGAGTGAGCACAGAGGCAAAGTCACCAGCAGTGGCACTGAAGTATTTCCTCACTTTGGCTACCTGGCCATATGCGCTAAAGGGCACTTATCTCTCGAACTGTGGTTTGAAGAACAATGGGAGAGATGCTGTTCTTGTTTCAGTGAGTGGTAACAGTCTTTTTTTAAACCTTAGGGTGCTTACACACTAGATAATGATCTGATGGACTGGACATCCATCCAAGGTATTTCCCTAACTTTGGCCTAATATGCTGGAATAGGCTCCTCCTACATCGGACAAGCGGTCTCGGAGAATGGATGGATGGAAAGATTCGATTTTTGGCCAAAGATTGGCCAATCGGATTTCTGAAAGCACAACTGGACCCGCCTCCCTGAGATTCTCATTGGAGATTCTCTACGGATGCCGACATCAGAGCGCATTGCAGCCAGATTCCAAATCCTCTCCACTTTTGGTCCCATAACGGAGCATCAAATTCCCAGCGTTCTCTGACATAGCATAAACTAGTGTGTAGGCGCCCTTAATCATCGCTATGTTGCAATCTGATGGACCTTGCCTTTGCAAAGACTGAAGATTTTTCTCTTAACTGTTCCTGGGGAGAACTAACCATAGATGTTGTCCATAATGCAACAAACCTGCCTGAACAGCTGGATTTTATTTGCTCTCTGATTATTCATTACTATGTTTATGTAACAACTGCGAAATAACTGCTAAATAATATGTGTATGTGATAATCTATGATCGATTTGTTTTCGATGTATTGTGGGCCGTTTCAAAGCGATGGGCTTGGTGGGCACTGTGAAGTGAATGTTCACGTGAAAATGGCACAAGTCGTACTGTCCCTGAGGTCACGACAGGAAGACCCTATGAAGGGACCGTCCCGATTCAACTTGTGTTTCAACCCCACTAAAGAAGTTACCAGAGGAGGACTGAATGAAAACGAAATTTGTCATTATCATATGACATTATACAATGCTTTTGGAAAGTATTTAGAAACTCATTTTTATTTCAGGCGATACTTCTAACCCAATAATGACAAAGAAAAAAAACAATCTGTGATAAGTTTATTAAAAAGACAAAGCTGAAATATCACAATCACAATGATTTAAGTATTCAGACCCTTAACTCAGTACTTGGCTGAATCACCTTCGTCAGCGATTACATCCTCAAGTCTTTGCGCTCCTGGCCATTCTTTCAAGCTCTGTCAGGTTGGATGGGGACTGTTGGTGGACAGAGATTTTTGGGTCTCTCCAGAGACGTTTGATGCATTGGGTTCGATTTCAAGCTCTGGCTGCGTCACTCGAGAAACGTTCAGAGTTGTCCCTAAGCCACACTTGTGTTGTCTTGTCTTTGTGCTTAGGGTCATTGTCCAGTTTGGAGGTGAACCTTTGGACTAGTCTTGAGATCTTGAGAGTTCTGTGCTGTTTTTGTTTAAGGGGGGGTGAAACACTCAATTTCAGTCAATCTCATGTCAATCTTGAGTACCTATAGAGTAGTATTGCATCCTTTATATCTCAGAAATGTCTTTAGTTTTATTATATTTATAAAAGAAAGATAGGCTGTACAGAGTCTTTCCGGAAAAAAGCTTAGGCCGAGCTAAAGAATGACGAGCACGCACAGCTGTTGCATTGAGAGCGTCTGAAAGCTGCGACGTCCTCAAGCGTGGAAAAGAAAACGTTACCCTAATAAACCATGGCTATCAATCAGATTCAGCTAATACATATATGATCCAGAATCAGATGCGGAGGATGAAATAAATTGAACAGGAGAAACAGCAACAGCAGGACGTCCGTCTCTGTGGTATGTTCTGTATTTAGTGGCCTGTCAACATTTGTGTGTCTTTACTCGCAGTTTATGAGGACATGATTCGGTTTATGGACTATTGTATGCGACTAAACCTTAGCAGTAGCAAGCAAAACAGTTTTGCACGTCAGACTAGTGTATAGAAAAACAATGGAGTAGCACATTTCAATGAAGAAGCACGCTTTGTGAGAACGCTAGGTTTATGTTTGGGTGGTTTTACAATAAGCAAACTGACACCTATATTGGTCAGCTAAACAAATGTATTTAAACACACACCATACATCGCATCCTCCATTGATAAATTAACTATACACGATCGCGTTGTTTACTGATGTTTACTTACGCGACGATAGCCAACAACAGACATTTGAAGCAGTTTTACTCACCACCCGCTTCCAAAGCAGGACCGTGAAACTTTATCGCTGGGACCGCTCCGTCAAAAACACAATTCTTTGGTAACATTGTTGATTTTGTGAAGTCCTGACAGCAGTGACCGTGGAGATCCACTTTTGCGACGCGACATTTGTGCGTAAAAATCGGTTTAAATGCAGCGCTGCCTTCCCGGAATGCTGTGCGGGCGCGTAAAAGTCGGTTGACGTCACCCATAGGAATAAAGTGGAGCGCGATGCGACAGAAGTGTTGCACGGGCGAGTAGATCTGCACCTTGAGAGGAGTCCGTGTTTATGGGCGTGCGTTTGCTCTCTTGCTCTGGTCGCTCGCGCACACCCTTCCAGGAGAAGAGCCCGTACGGCCCATACAAGGACATTCCGGCCTGTTGACGTCAAGCCGAGCCATACTCGGAAAAAAAACTCTGAAACTTGTGAGAAACCGGAAGGAGTATTTTTGACACAGAAATAGTTCATCAAACGTCCAACTTAGTTTTTGAAACTTTGGCTATGTTTAGGATGGGAATCCAAGTCTTTAACAGAAAAAAGCTCAGTATGCATGAAACAGCATTTCACCCCCCTTTAAGGATATATCTATATTATATCCTTCTACACTGAGATTATTGGTCCCTGCCTCCGAAAAACACCCCCACTGTTTCACCACTGAGACAATATTGCATAGGTGATGAGTGGTGCTTGTTTCCTCAACATGTCATGCTCCGGTTCATCAGACCCGAGAATCTTGTTTCTCAGTCGTAGAGTAAAAAGCATGCGTCTTGCGTTTAGAAGTTATAGAGGTGTGCTTTGGAGGACCTTCAATACAACAGGAATTCTGTAGACTTTCCCAGATCTACATTCCTCTCTCTGAGCTCTGCAGGCAGTTTCTTGGCTCCTCACGGCTCGGTTTTTACGCCGATATGAATATATATCGGTTGGTTAGACCTTAAATAGACAGGTGTATGCATTTCCAACTCCTGTCCAATCAATCGAATTTTCCACAGGTGTACGCCAATCAAAGTGTAGATGAATCTCAAAGATGATCCAGAGAAATGGGATGCAAGCTTAATTTTTAATACATTTGAGAGGCCCAGTAAGAGTTAGGCCCATGACACACCAAACTGAATTAGCGGCGACGAAAGCTGAACGTGTGCATCTTCTGCATTTGGGCCAAAAAGGTGAGCCTGAACAACAGCTAACAGATAACTCGTACTCATGCTCTGTGCCTTCATGAGAGGAAATAACCAGCAGGTGGCAGGTCTATATTCATCCTTCATACTTGTTTACAGTTTTGAATATGAATCAGGTTGATCAGTTGGTCTTTTCTCGATGGTCATGTCATTACAAAAGCCCTGTGCAATCGCATACTTCGCACAGCCCATGTGGAAATTCTGGAGTGTAGACAGACGAAAGAAAAAAAGCTTTTAGTCTAAAGGTTAGGTAAAATTTACCACTGTGATTTTTCGCAGGATATATCCAGTCACTTCAATAGGAATTTCGGGTTCGCTGCTTGGTTTGAAAGTGAGCTTTCACTTCTGTGACATAACATAAAAATGAAGGAATCTAAATACTTTCTGAATGCACTGCATTTCCATAGTGGAGTTTGCTAAGGCAAGCGTCACTATTACTGTTGTTCGTACATAGGGCTTACTTTAATATTCCACAAAATACACATCCAATTCAGTTGTATCTGTAAAACCAGGCCGGTCAAAACTACATCTCGTCGAGTTTCTTCAACCTATCATTACTGTTGACTATTTCCAGGGCTACAGTACTCGACTCGACCCCCTCTGCAGTTTTTTTTCTTTTTTTTTTCAGTTCAGATGGGTCTCCTCGTGGTCCCCGGCAACATATTTTGCACCAACCGACTGATTCTTCAGGGTTTGAAGTACTGGAGATACTGGTGTTAAGTACTGGTGTTGCTTTGAAAGCGTCTGTATATATGCAATTAGACTGTAAATATACATGAGCAGGATCAATCATTCTTTGTACACTGATGTCAAATTCTTTCCAAACAGTCCATTGGCAGGACCTGCTTTTAACAGCCGACATCACGAGTTGTCGAACAGTGTCCAATCGAGTCAAGTGTCGGTCATTACGGTCACGATCTTTTGAGCAGTGACTTATGACCTCTTAGAGCTTTGCACTTTCTTTATAGATGTACTGCTCATATTTTTGTAGTTTCACCCTACAATTGTAAGCACTGCAAAAAAACAAAAAACAAAAAAAAAGAAGAAGAAAAAAAGGAAAAATAATGCACTGAAAGGTTATTTACAATGAAGGGGATTATTTGCCAATGTTACAGATATTGAAGAAATGTATTCGGTCAGTTACGCTAAACAATTTTTCTTCTGTTGTGGCAGACTGACTTTACATGGACTTTATTGAACAAACATGGCATTTTCTCCATTTTTTGCTATACAGATTTGTCTGTTCTAATAGCCAGCCTGTACTTTATAATCCATTCTGTACAGTTCTAATAGATGTCTATATAAATAGTATGTTCTCTCTATATATTCTGTTTTAAACAGGCATCATGTCAAATGTGTGACATTATAAAGAGAAGAAAACACATCTAATGGGCCTCTGGCAATATGTGAGTGTACAGTTTATTTTTCGTAACAGTGTATTATTTCTTTTTCCTGTGGTCGTTCATAATGAAATTACGATTTTTTTTAATATCTGTAATTGATCGACTAGCCTTCTCCCCTGTGTAGTAGACAATTTGACGTTGACAACGCTTAGTGCGATCTTTTTTTGTTAAACTGAGGGTTGACTCACATCCAGGGGAAAGAGCCAAGAGAACCCCTATACTTATTTGATTTCTGAAATACTCTTAATATTGTATATGAAAGAAGAACTGTGATTGAGTACTGGAACACTGTTTATGCATTATTTATAAATATATATATAAAAAAACTATAAAAAAAAAAAAAACTTTTTGTGCTCCATTGGGTGAATCCCACTAAAACTGTTGGGAAATGTCCTGGTCACCCCAAAATCAAAAGAAAATCAATACTTTTTCTTTTCTTTGTGCATTGTGACTTTTTTTTTTTTTTTTGGTTTTGGGATGGAATAAAATCTGGACATTTCCTCATGAAATGCACTTGTTTAGGCAACTGGAAATTAGACATTTATGTTCCCCTTTTCTTTGATTGGTTAAGATGGATCAATGGTTGTGTGTGAGTGAATGTGTGTTTGTCTGTGTGTGTGTGTGTGTGAGCGCGTGCTCCCGGCAGACTCAATCTCTCATGGCTTTAGGTGTCAGTACTCTATGCTCGTGCATCCTGTGAGAAGCTTCTCTGCAGTCAGTGGAAATGTTCCTTGTAATACTGTGCATTTAATAAAAGTGGTATGTCTTACAACATTGTTTATACGTTGCAAATTATATTCACACCTATACCTATTAACAACAAAAGCTTAAGATGTATGTTTGAGCTGTTTTAACTGAAAGTAACTATCTTAAAATATGTCGGGCCATTGTTTTGTCTTAAGATGCAAACCAGTATTTTTTTTTTTATCTAAGGAACATTAATAAAAACGACTTACATTTCATACTTGAACTAAGGCCTAATCATGGCTTAATCTAAACCAGTGATATCCGTTGCCTAATAAAAGATTTTATTTTGCATACAGCTGTAAGTTTAGTATTAATATCCAAAGAACACAGTCAGGATCAACCAGCTATTAAAAATTAAATATATTTAAACACTACCGCTTATAGGTTTGCGAGCAGTAACATTTTTGAAATGTTTTTAAAATGTTTACCAAGGCTGCATTTATTTGATTTGATCAAAAATACAGTAACAACAAATATTGTGAAACATTTTAAATTAACGCTGTTCTGTTTTAATAAAAAAAAAAAAAAAGTAATTTATTCCTTTGATCTGCAGTTTTCAGTTTCACATGATCTTTTAGAAATCATTCCATTATACACTGTAAAAAAAATTGTTGTTTTTGTTGGTTTAACTTAAAAGATAAGTAACATGGTTGCCTTAAAATTTTGAGTTTATTGAAATTAAGAATTTGAGTTGATACAATGAAGGAAATTTGTTTAATAAATAGAAACTCAAAATATTATTGTATCAGAACCACATAAAATTTGATAAATCATGAAAATAGCACTATTTGGCATATTTCACTGCGTCATCAAAAATAAAACACACAATTACCAATGTGCTTACAGAATCTTTTAATATTTTAATAAAGGTTGTCGAATATCAAAAAAATATTCATTACAACTCAATTAATTAACTCAAAATTTTAATTTCAATGAACCCAAAATTTTAAGGCAACCAGGTAACTTATTTTTCAAAAAAATGTTTACAGTATGTGTGTATATATATATATATATATATATATATATATATATATATATACACACACACACAAATATAAATAAAAGAATATATAGAATATATGATTATTTATAATCATCCATGCCTATAGGGACCAGTCATTCATTGACCAGTAAAATATTAAAATATATACGTCTATGAACTTAAGCTAAACTCATTTCACTTTATTCTTTATTGGTTTTGGATGATTTGTATTATGTAGCTGCTCACAAAGGGTTAATTTGGCAGAAAGGCCACTGTAAGGCATGAGAGGAATCCCAAGGGTAATATTTAGGTCTAACAATAGCCAGTGAAGTGACAGGGACAGTTGTTCCAAACCGAAGCACGATTCAGACGATCAATTGTAGTTTGCACAAAACGGGGCGAAGTGCTCATGGTAAAAGGACATCAGAAATCCTGAGGCTTGAGGGCTGAAGAGGTGTTCGTGATATTGCCTGTAGTGGACAAACAGCTGACAAGTCAAGCACTTTTTTTTTTTTTTAAGCAGCAACTTTATTATTTCTGGGCTTGAATGTGCTTATGCTCTGGGGCCATTTTTCGAGATTTCCACCTGGATTTGGCCTACCCAAACTGAAAAGCACCTCATACCTACATACAGTGGTCTAAATACACTATGTTGGTATCATTTTAAAGGAAACCCTTTGAAGTTACCACTGCTAAAAATGATAATGTGTATGCTGTTTGAGCTGTAATAACCCCCCCGAAAATAGAGGCGCTTTTTTATTTTTTGGTTATAAATTCAGTTTTGAAAGTGTGTAACTCTGGTCCCTGTGTGCTCTAGCACCCTGCAGACAGTTTGGGCTGTATCCACTAGATGGCAGCAAATACTGGAAAAAACAATTGTCTGTATCACATTGCATGTAAGATTTATTCAAATGGTTCTGAAGGGTTCACACACAACATATACTACCCTGACATGGTCATACTCAATTCTAGTCAGAATATGAGTCTGAAACTGCTCCATTGGGCTGTGATTATGAGGCGCATTTCAACCGAACCAGGAAAGACCTCAACTGGATAGACCTACAACCAATAAGAGCAACATCAACAGAGCTCAACTGCACTGTGTTGCCAAATCCGCGTATTATGTGATATATAGACCCATGAGTGCAAATTTTAGCAGGCAACCTTGCCAAAATAACACACATTTTACCCCCCAAAGACCTTTTTTTTTTCCGAAGAACCCCCTGAGAAGCTATTGTTTAGACTAGTAGTTGGCGGGTTTTGTTGTAAAAACTTGGCAACCCTTTCTGCACGCACGCTGGAATAAAAGATCTTTGGCGGTGTTGTAAAAAAAATAAAAGAATTGAATGATACACAAAGTACTTACCCAACATGATCATCATTTTTTAGAGAAATTGTGAAGGTGATGCAGATACAAACAAGCTCTCCGTTTAAGATTTGAACAAATATAACCCAAGCCCGTTTGATGGCGTGCATGATTACGTTACTGTTGATCATCTGTCCATCATCGTCTAAAGCCCGCCCTGATGACCACCCGCCAGACCGAACTGCCCGAACTAAAAAATGTGTGGGCGGGGCTAAGTTCGGCTGGCATCCAGGCTAAACATATACTATAATATTCTTCACTTTTAGAAGTGTTTTTTTCTGTAAATAAAAAAAACAGGGATATTGCATTTATCGAAACATTAAAAAATAAAAATAAAAAATTCTGGAATCTAGTGGAAACAGCCAAAACTGTCTGCAGGGTGCCTAAGCAGTGCACACAGGGCCTGAGATATACACTTATAGATGTATAATGAAATAAAAAAATAAAAAAAATCACAAAGCAACTCTTTTTTTGGGGGGTGGAGGTTATCACAGCTCACACAACATATACTTACATGTTATCACTTTTAGTAGTGTTTTATGTAACTTCAGAGTTTCCTGTAAAATAACACCAAAATTTTGTTTTTAGAAGGAAGCTTCTCAATTTGGGTAGGTCAAATCACAGCAAATACTACCAGAGTAATTTAGCGTAAATAAGTTGCTTTGTGGAAAAAGAAAATGCCAAAGTAATGCATATCTTCAGAAAGTAGAGGCTCTAAGTTTTCAAATGATACCACATGAGGTCAGCGCTCCTCCACACACATTTAAAATGTAAAGTGTGCAGGTGCTGGTCATATAATTAGAATATCATCAAAAAGTTGATTTATTTCACCAATACCATTCAAAAAGTGCAAATTGTATATTATATTTATTCATTAAACACAGACTCATATATTACAAATGTTTATTTCTTTTAATTTTGATGACTCTATGATTGATGCAACTAAGGAAAATCCCAAATTCAGTATCTCAGAAAATTTGAATATTACTTAAGACGAATACAAAGAAAGCACTTTTAGACATCTTGGCCAACTGAAAAGTATGAACATGAAATGGTCCATAAACCAGGTACTGGTTACTTTGACATTGTGCGCAGGTGACAAGTCCTGTTGGAAAATGAAATCTGCATCACCAATAAGGTGGTCAGCAGCCGGAAACATGAATTGCTCTAAAACTTCCTGGTATGCGGCTGCGTTGACCTTGGACCTCAGAAAACAGCGGGACCAACGGCAGCAGATGACATGGGACGCCAAACCATCACTGACTGTGGAAACTTTACACTGGACCTCAAGCAACGTGGATTGTATGCTTCTCCTCTCTTCCTCCAGACTGTTGTTCAGAGTGGCTTGACACGAGGAATGTGACAGCTGAAACCCATGTATTTGCATACGACTGAGCATAATGGTTCTTGAAGCACTGACTCCAGCTGCAGTCCACTCTTTGTGAATCTCCCCCACATTTTTGAATGAGTTTCATTTCACAATCCTTTCCAGGGCGTGGTTATATCTATTGCTTGTACACCTTTTTTCTACCACATCTTTTCCTTCCCTTCACCTCTCTATTAATGTGCTTGGACACAGCTCTGTGAACAGCCAGCCTCTTTTGCAATGACCTTTTGTGTCTTTCCCTCCTTGTGCAAGGTGTCAATGGTCATCTCTTTTTGGCAAATGTCAAGTCAGCAGTCTTCCCCATGATTGTGTAGCCTACAGAACTAGACTGAGAGACCATTTGAAGGCCTTTGCATGTGTTTTGAGTTAATTAGCTGTTTAGTGTGTGGCACCAGGTGTCTTCAATATTGAACCTTTTCACAATATTCTAATTTTCTGAGATACTGAATTTGGGATTTTTCTTAGTTGTCAGTTACAATCATCAAAATTAAAATAAAAACATTTGAAATATCAGTCTGTGTGTAATGAATGAATTTAATATTTAAGTTTCACTTTTTGATGATATTCTAATTATATGACCAGCACCTGTATACTTGATTTCATTCCAGACGGGCCCAAACAATGGTGTGCGTTTGGGGCGGGACTCCCCATTTGAACAAACAAGAAAGACAGGACATGCATCCCAATTTGCACATGTATGCTATTTTGAAGTACAAAGTGTGAGCAAGGTGAAAATTCCAACAAGCTGCGCACTTACCTTACCCAGGTGTTGCATTTATTTAACTGGAAAAACGCTCAGTGTTTTGTTTTGTTTGTTTTTTTTGTAGCAGAAGGGGTGCCAATGCTGGATGACAAGCAACCCATCAAAAATTCATATACAATACTACATAGTGCATAGTATGGCATTTGGGATACAACTATGAAGCCTGAGACGATATGAGAAATCCATTCAAAAACAATCAGTGGAGTTTACTAGGCTGAATAGAGAGTATCCGTTTTAAATAGGTTCATGTGACTAGTATTCAGACCACAGCCAGAGAGTAAGAGGATGGGGTTTGGTTTTCATCAAAAGCTGTGCGCCGTTTTTATTGTAGTATTCTAAATTTACATTAAAAAAGAAAGTCTGCCCATGTCCTAGATCCATTATGAAAGTTAACGCACAAATTCCATATACATCTCATTGTATTTTACATAGAGGATAAGAGTATAGGCATGGAGGTGGCATGACCAATCACAAAGCTTAAAAAAAAATCAAGATAAAAAACCCAGAATAAATAGAAGGTGCTGTCTATTAGCAGAGAGTATGTAAGCATGTCACTCTTTTGAGAAGTTCAACATAAAGCCTGTGGCGTGGCAAATCTGGCGCCCTCCTTTACTGAAGAAGAGAGATGGGTTCCAAGCGTACTAAAAGCAGATATGTGAGGAGTAGAGCGAAATGACAATGGAGAGCCTAACTTGTCTGTACAGGTGCATAAGTTAGAGAGTACATCTGGTGGTTACACAGACACTAAGACATCGACGTCTAGTTAAAATGGTAAAAAGCAGGTTATCTTTTACCGATACCTGTATATTCTTTTTCTCATAGGCAACAAGACATTTTTAAGGTGTTCATTTGCCACGGCCAATCAGGGCAGACCATTTTAACGTCCAACAGAGCGCAACAGTGGGGTTTCGGAAGCATGAATCACAATTACTTCCTCCAAAGAAAGCAAAAGTTGATTTTTAACAAGAACATGTAAACAGATCTACAATTTACAGTGAGGAACTACAATACCCATAATTCTGAAAAAAAGCTCCACCAATCAGACGTCAATGCTACGATGGGGAAAAAAAAAAACACAAAAAAAACATTGGAAGTAAGAGTTCCCATAAAGCACAATGAAAGATATAATCAAGTAAAGGCCTGTTGTACACACGAAGGTGTTCTAATCTTTTTTTTTTCCATTACACTGCAAGAAAACTGGCCATCCACCAATAATAATACCACCCAAAGCCAAAGTTAATTAGCATTTTTACTCCTTAAATGACTTCTACATTTTCTTTTGCGATACACTGCCCCGAAATTTTCATAAATTTTATGTAAATCACAATGCTTCATGGGTTTAGGAGTTCAATCCACCACTGAATCCAAGTAAACAGCCTTGTACATTTAGTTTAAATGCTAATTAAAGTTTGCAATGCTGCGATTTATCTCGGAGTTGTTCGGTTTTGTTAATAAGGAGATTCGTTAATCGTATGAAGAAAGTGAATGGGAAAAACCCTTGTGAAACCCAGGTCGCTGATAAAGCGTGCGGTCACTGTTGCGCTCTATAGTGTCACAGACGAGGAGAGGCGGATTGGAGCCGACTGACAAAAGCATTTAGCAGTTTTTCCTGGCAAAGCTAATGCAGGTTCCAATTTCACTGTTAATTTCCATATTAAACAAAGAAAATCCTACTTTTTTTTTTTGATATTTCACCCATTTCAACTGGGCTGTGTTCAAGTAACCCTGGGAAAAAAATAAAGTTAAAGAAAGCTTTGGGATATTTTGCCTTTTTAATGACAAGGTCATTAAAAATCATGCACGCTGCAAATAACCTCATGCAGTAGTTATGGTAAACCATCCAAGCACTTTTATTCATTAATATTCATAAATACACACAGCAGCTTCATTAGAGAAGGTCTCTTGTTTCCTCTTCAGTTTTTGAATGTGGAGTATTTATAAGGAGAGCCTTTTGCAAGACACAGGAAGCAGAGGTCTGCCACAGATACCTACGCTCACCTGCTAAAGGAAAAAAATTAGTTATGTGGAATTGATTATCAACTTATATATATTTATATATTTATATTTCTTATTTTCTCTCTCTCTCTCGCGCCGTTTATCTGTCTCTCGGTTTCGCTCACTCGCTCACACGCCTGTTCTGATGTATTTTGATTTTTTTCCCTCTCGCTCTCCTTTAATGGATTTATACAATGTAACAAAGGTGACAGACCTGAAATTACAATCACCAAAAAAAAAAAGAAAAGAAAAAAACAGATTTTTTTTTTTAGAGAGAGCTGTGTTTTTTGCCCACCGTCATTGGCAGTTACAGCACAGAGGACATTGTCTGCGTTGTGGTGGGATATCATCAAAGAGGAGGTGGTGGAGGCTCCTTGCCTGTGGAGCTCTCCTTCAGGTTGAGGCTCTCCAGAGCCACGTCTAAAGGCATGATGTCCACGCAGCCCATGGCGCCGAAGTCAGCAAAGTCTCGCCTTTCGTCCTCGTCGGAAGACGAGCTCTCTTCTCGCATTAGTGTGGACAGCAGCAGCTCCTGCACGAACAGGCTGCGGTCCGCGCGCTCGCTCTCCAGCGCCTGCCGTTCTGCCTCTGACATTTTCGGCTCGTTCAACCTGGAGGGATTGGAAGGACAGAGGGTGACTACTGAATTACAAAATACTAAACTCAAATTTAAAACAGCTGTTTAATACTTTCACCAGTGGTGGAAAGAGTACTGAAAAAGCATACTCAAGTAGAAGTACTGTTACTTGTTTAAAAATGTAGTTCAAGTAAAGTAAAAGTACCTGTCCTGAATACTACTCAAAGTAGGAGTAAAAAGCAGCCCTTTTAAAAGTATTTGAGTAGTGAGTATTGAGTATTATGCTATGAATGTTATTCCACCTTATACCCTGCTAATTAAAAATGTAGCTTACTCTTTTATGGATGATTCTCAGTAACAACAACAAAAAAAAAAACCTTGATATCAACAGTATTTCAATATTTATTTGACTATTTATTTTTATATTTTGACTGCTAGCACTAAAAATACAGCCATGCAAAGCATTATATATTGACAATTTTACGTAAAAAAGCAGTTTTTTTCCCCCAAGACGCATTCATTGTACTGCTTTAATTTCAATGGATGTTTTCTCTTTAAAAAATACACTTAAGAAATCAGAATAGAGTAATTTGCAATTTTCCCCACTGATTATGTTTGCTTGCAAAGTTATTTGCTTTATACATGGACTTCAATTTTAAATTGCCACGTGAGAATACATCACATCAAAATATGCCCTTCAATAAGCTGACAGAAAGCAGGTTTAATGCTTTTACATGTTAAACAAAATCGGTGTAAGGGACAAAACTTGGCACCGCGAGCTTGTGCAGCGATAACAGAATATGTACATTTGTGCGTGTATCGGAAAATGTCATATTCTGCGATCAATTTTTAGTAATTGTTTAAGGCAAGTTCATAATTCAGTCATCATACAGTTAACGTACCAGCAACAACTCCCTTTCATAAAGCGCGTGCCTCTGACTCTAGGCTGGCCGCTGTGTTTGTTTTTAATAATGAGAAAATGATGCCAATATTTCCCCTTTATGTTGACATACAGGGGTTGGACAATTAAACTGAAATGTATTGGTATCGTGTAGGTCCTCCTTTTGCGGCTAATACAGCATCCGTTTGTCTTTGGAATGACAGATACAAGTCCTGCACAGTGGCCAGAGGGATTTTGAGTCACTATGTGGTGCTGGTGGAGGAAAATATTTTCTGGCTTACTCCTCCAAAATATCCCAAAGTTGCTCAGACACATTTAGATCTGATGACCGTGCAGGCCATGGATACCACAGTCATCCAAAGACACAAAGACTTGCTGGCCTTGGTCACAGATGAGCCAGCGAGACACGCAGCAACAATTTGTCCTCTTTTGAACTCTGATATTTCTCCCATTATTTTGCATGGATTGGACATCTCTGCTTATTCAACCTTCACACTCTGCTTTTAATGATGGAATGTGCAATCAGTGTGCACTAACTACACTGGCCAGCATTTCAGTTTCATTGATCAATGGGGTGTTTCCAGTCTGCAGTAGTCAATATCTATCTAAAAGTGGTCAAAGGAAGGAACAGTGGTAAACCGGCGACAGGGCCAAGGGCAGCCAAGGCTCATTGATGCACGTGGGGATTGAAGGCTGGCCCGTGCGATTCGATCAAAAAGATGAGCTACTGTAGCTCTAATTGCTCAATTTATTAATGCTGGTTCTGATAGAAACGTTGTTGTGTATGGGGCAGCATAGCCGCAGACCAGTCAGGGTGTCCATGCTAACCCCTGTCCACTGCCAAAAGCATGTGAGCATCAGAACTGGACCACAGAGCAATGGAAGAAGGTGGCCTGGTCTGATAAATCATGTTTTCTTTTACATCACTTACCTAAGCATTGTTGCAGACCATGTGCACCCTTTCATGGAAACGGTATTCCCTGTGGCTGTGGCCTCTTTCAGCACGATAGTCTGCCCTGCCACAAAGCAAAAATGGCTCCGGAATGGTTTGAGGAGCACTACAATGAGTTTGAGGTGTTGAAAAATTCCCTGGATCTCAACCCAATCAAGCATCTGTGGGATGTGATGAACAAACAAGTCCGATCCAAAGAAGCCCCACCTCGCAACTTGCAGGATTTAAAGGACCTGCTGCTAACATCTTGGTGCCATTTACCACAGCACACCTTCAGGGGTTTAGAGGAGTCTGCCTCGACAGGTCAGGTCTGTTTTGGCAGCAAAAGGGGGACTAACATAATATTAGGAAGGTGGGCATATATATATATATATATATATATATATATATATACACACACACACACACACAATTGTAATATTTAATACATATTAATATTTTTTGAAGCATAAATTCTAATTCAGAAATTAAAACATTCTGATCATAGGTGTATTTATTATATAGAAACCTTCATGCAGGGTTTCTACACATATTCCATTTTTAAATTCCATACTTTTTCCCACACTTTACTGTTAAAAACTATTTACTGTTTACACTAAATTTCCAAACCTCTCTGTAGATTCTCTCTCGAATATATTTAACATAAATGGTTCATGCAGCATTATTATCAGTATTATATTTTGTATATATTATAGTATAATAATCTGTAAAACGTTTCGTTTTTTTTTCTTGGGTTTTCTCATGATGAGAAGCAGCTTAAAACCCTTTATAATCTACACATATTCAGCTCTGACAAAATATTTAGATAAACAATGCACGAACAACATAAATTAGTCTAATTTAGATGATCGTTTGTGACATTCAAGTAAATATTATTTTAGACAAGTTTATGAGATGTATTGTGTGTGTGTGTGTATATATATATATATATATATATATATATATATATACACACACACACACACACACAATACATACATACATACAGGTCCTTCTCAAAAAATTAGCATATGTGATAAAAGTTCATTATTTTCCATAATGTTATGATAAAAATTAAACTTTCATATATTTTAGATTCATTTCACACCCACTGAAATATTTCAGGTCTTTTATTGTTTTAATACTGATGATTTTGGCATACAGCTCATGAAAACCCAAAATTCCTGTCTCAAAAAATTTGCATATTTAATTGAATTCATTCCTGTCGTGTTCAACAATCACTAGTTTAGCCATGAAAGCACTGTTCTTGTAAGAGAATTTCATATTTTTTAAAAAACGAACCAGGGCAATAGTCTGGAAACAAATATTTGTCCATACTTATGCAGACCGGTAAATAAATAGTCATTTTTTTTAAACTAGGAACCCTGTTCATGCCATTGACCCATTGACTACTTTTATAAAGCTATTATGAGCTTAAAAGCCGCTGCTTTTGGGAAAAAAGCATTCTGATTCTATGGTGAGGTCTGAGCCATACCGTGTGAGAAGAAACTGGGAGCTGTGGGAGGCCAGCGGGTTGCTCTCAGTCATGGCTGTGTTTGTGGCGGTGCTGGGCGGCGGGATGCTGGCGCTGATGTTGCTAGGGTTGCTGCGTTGGCGTGTAGCGTTGCGAGCCGTCTCCAGCTGCTGGCGCGCCGCCTGGGCCTGCTGGCGCTCCAGCTGAAGCTGCATTTGCAACTGCTGCAGCTGAGAGGCCGAAGGGCCAGAAGAGTTGAGCTGCCCTCCCGCGGAGCGCCGCACACCCGACAGCTGAGAGAGTAACTCTGGTGATGTAGACACAGGGAGAAAGAGAAAGATGGCAAAAAAAAAAAAAGATTGATATGAAAAGATTAAACCAGACAACTCAGGAAAGACTACACATGCATCAAGACAAAAAAACCTAAGACCAGATAAGAAAGTCCTGTGTAGAATCTTCCAACTTCCTGTCCTTACACATTACACACCTGCTATGGGGTCCATGGCTTCCCTATTGCTTGGAGAGTAGGAGGAGCTTTGTGAAGAGGAGAGCCCACCAGTGGAGCTGCTGGTAAAGTGCATGTTAGTCCTGCGTGCTCGCGGACCGCCCAGTCCCCGTCCAGGGTGGAACATCCGACGGACGTGCCTCACGCCGCTGCTCTCATCGTGCACATGCTGGTTAAGGAACAACTGATTGAGAATGCATCACATTATCACGTTGATTCAACTAATATTGTCATAATGCATAGACACAGATGAGCTGTGGTGCTTATACCGCCTCGAGTCCGATTAATGATGTGTCCCGATTGTAGTACTCTTTTTGCCACCCAGTAATTTCCTACGCAAAGAGTAGTAAAGATATCCTAGAAATCTAGACGCACCCTAGCGGCAGCAAATTTAATCTGGCCGCAAGTGTCGTCTAGGAACTCTCAATACCCTTCTGGACCAATCTGGACGGGCCAATCACGTCGTGTATAGAGTCGGCGGGCGGGCCATAATGACGGCCGAGTCATTATGGCCGAGTTGCATTACGTGCTTCTAGTAAACACAGAAACTGGCGAACGGCGGCGGTCTTTCGAATCAGCTTTGACCGCGACTCTGGAAGAATTGGAGTTAAGCTTTTATCTGAGAAAAGAACAAAAAACGGCACTGAAGTCATTCTTAAAAAGGGAAGATGTGTTCGAAGTTTAGCCGACCGGATACGGTGAATGTTTAATCTATCAACAAGCTCTGTTTCACCTTCGTTGCTCTGGTTGGTGTAGCGCTATCCTATCGCGTGCAGAGGGAGTTTGAAAGACAACCGTTTATCCCGCCCCTCGGATTGAGCCCCGTCAATGGTGAGTTTCCAGACCAAACATCTTGATGTGGGTCTGGCTTGTCAGGCTATAGTAAAGAGGCAAAAGCCTAAATAATTTTCAAATGCAAAAAATGCAAGTTAAACAAAAACAGCCTTTTCATACTGTATATTGCTGCAGCTCCTGATTTTAGCATCTGCTTGCTTTAGCACTTTTCTCTTTAAAGCTTTTCTTCCAAAATGCTCAATCTACACTGACTGGTCACCTGGGCTAGACTGTCAAGATGGTCAACAGCTTGTCAGCTTAGAGTGTGTCAGAAAAGTAACGCCTCCTACCTGAGGCTTCCTGAGGCGGCGTAAACGGTACTACATCCATAGTAACTTCCCAGATCCCCAATCCTCCCCAGTGAAGATTTTTCTGACCTACAAATGTGCATTTTAAGATGTTTAAAGGCCGAAAAAAGAGATAGGAAATAGCTTAGTAGGCAGTTAATTATTTTTCATGACCTGCTCTCTCCATCACTCTTTCTTTTTCTCCGTCTCCTTATCTTGCCCTGTCTCTTCCCCCCCTAAACCTGAACTTTGACTTTTAGGTTTAGATTTACTAACAGCTTGTGCCAGTTGCACCCTCATTTGGCGTTAAAAAACTACTGTCAGGATTTACTAAATCCACGCAGTGAGAAAATTGCCATGTAAAGGCATGGACAGAGTTATTTTTGCGGCTGACCTTATTGCATATACATTTGTAGGAGTGACTCTCCTGGTCTCCGCTGGTCATTATGCGTCTGTGTTAGTGTTCATTAATTTGCGCGTCATCGGTAGATCACGCACAGAAGAGTCCACTCCCATCGGTGCTTTTATGGAATTGCGCTTACACTAATTTGCCCTAAATTAGTCAATCTGGCCCATAGTCTTTTTATTTTTGTCTGGGTTAGTGAAGAAAGTAAACATAGGGTACACTAATATTTGTGTTTTATGAGTCATTTTCTAATACTGAAGGCTACCAGGAAAGCTAATTAAATGTATTAAATTAATTCACAATATGTACAGATTCATTAATAATTATGCAAATATGATGAAAACATTTTGTTAATGTTTCTTGTCCCTTCACTTTGACAGTTTCTAATTATTACATGTCAAAATGGGTAAATTAGACAAAAGTTTATTAGTTTGCCAGATTATTTTTGTTGTTTAACTTTTCCATCCTAAAACAGTGGTCAAATATAAAATGTTAAGATTAACAATTTGCATTTTATCTCAACAAACATGTATGATTATTATCAGTGTTGACAACAGTTTTGCTGCTCATGGTGAGGCTTCATTTTTGTGGAAAACACCATACCATTCAAACGTTTGTGGTAAAATTAAAAAGAGAGAAATTAATACTTTTGTTGATCAGACATAGGCTACATTAAATTGATCACAAGTTATAGTTTTAATATTACAAAAGATCATTTATTCAATAAATGCAAATAAATGCTGTCCATTGAACTCTCTCATCAAAGAATCCTGAAAAAAAAGTATCATGGTTTCCACAACATTTTTAAGCAGCTATTTTCTAACTATTTTCAACACAGATAATAATCAAAAATGTTTCTTGATTATGAAATCCTCATACAAGAATGATTTCTGAAGGATCATTGAAGACTGGAGTAATGATGATAAATTCAGCTTTGATCACAGGAATAAATTACACTTTACTATATTCACATAGAAAAAGGCTGTTTTCATTTGTAATGGTATTTCACAATATTACTGTTTTAACTGTATTTTTGATTAAATAAATGCAGCTTTGGTGAGCAGAAGATAAACATTTGAAAAGCCGACAGTTAGCACTGCCTTATTCATATGATATAGGCCTACTTTATTGTCAATAAATAGCCTACATTGAGATGGCTTGAAAAACACACAAAGCATATTGTCGCACTCGTCATCACGTTTCAGCTCATAACGATTGTTTTCCTTCAGCTGCAGCTCCAGTGTGACAGTAAGTTTCTACGAATCCGCTTTTGGACTTTCTGTGAGAGCGCCCTCCTCATATTTAGATATGAATAAAACGACAGGTCATGCATAGATTTTTTGTCTCTGAATTTAAATCTTGATGTATTCACATTGGTTTCTATGTATAAATACACTTGCACGTGACGTCAAGACGCACGCAATCAACCGAGGTAGAGAAAGCTGTCTTTAGCGAGCCCGTGTTAACTTGACCGCCCTCGAGCAGGTAACGCCGGTTCGAATCCCGCTCGGGTCGACTAGGATAGGTAAAACCCAGTAAAAGTGCGGGGGATGAAAATATACTTTATTAAAAGTGCGGGGGACACGTCCCCCCCGTAATCTACGCCCATGCTTGAATTGAACACTAAGCTTGCTTCCTTCCATCCGTCAGACTCGCGTGGTAGCCAGGCGTCTCACTCAATGACGAGCTCAGTTGACGCTGTGTGCTTCAAGATTCTGATGCAAGTGAGCTAAGATTCCGATTGGCCCAGAGAAATGTCAGTTATAAGAAATATCCAATAATGTTTCCACATGTCTCTGACTGAATGAAGCCTGCTATATTTAGGACAAAAGTCGCGACCTTAGATAGCTTGCACAAAACTCTTGATCAGCACTCAAAGTTTGTTCATTTAAACCATTATCCGCAGACAGCGTGAGGGTGAGGGCAAGAGAGAGCGATGTCTGCGCTCTGCGGTCTTGGCCATTAGATGATTTACTTGTTTTTGTGTAGGTAATACTTTGTCAAATATGTTTAAACTCAATAGACTACCTATACAAGTAGTTATGCCTCTTTGTATTAATTTGTCCTGTTATTGACAAAATGCGCAACCAGATGTTCAAATAGTTTGAATATTCATGTTTTTTTAGAGGGAATATTTAAACGTCATTTTCGAGCAATTTTGACAGCCCTAATCCTCATTATATACACCTTAAAAAAACAGGTGACCTCATAGCTCGCTACGCCATGAGTGAAATAGCCAAGTCACGGAAAAGATGTCAGAACTACAAACAAGGCAATCATTTACATTCACAAACAGTTATTATACACACTAAAGCAAAAGTTAAACAAATTTAAAAAGACTTGGAGCTGTCAAAAAAACAATGTTTTGCAGACATGAACATTTCCACACTTATTCTTTAAATGATGAAACGATTCTAATACTTCTTAAGTTAGATAAATAACCTTTCTGTCATTTACTTACCCCAATATCAATTCAAACCTGTATGTATTGTCTTTCGTGGAACACTAAAGAGTACTGGCTGCTATTTTTCAATTGCAATTCATGCAATTATGATGAATGAATATGACATGAAATCACCATTAAAGTATTATAATAGTAACCTGAAATTTAATTCACAGTGAAATTCAATTCACTACTCCCTGATATTCTTCACTGCCAGTAAGATCTATGCTGCGACCAGATCAAGTCGAGTAAATTGAATTCGATAAGCAGATCAGTCCAGTTTGTGAACAAATCTTGCAGTCTGCCTTGTCTACTTGTTTTTTTTATTTTACTTTATTGGATGAATCAGACATTGACACTTTTTGGAGCTTTAAAGCTTCCCATTCATTGTAATTAAATGGAAAAGTAGCCTAGAAATCTAGATGCACCCTAGCGGCAGCAGATCTAATCTAATCTAGTGTCGTTGAGCAACTCAATAAACTTCAGAGCTGTAAACGCCAAACTCTGGTCGGGCCAATCACATCGTGTATAGAGTCGATAGGCAGGGCTTAACAATGAAGGCAGAGTTGCGCCTGCATGCTACTAGTAAACACAGAAACTGGCGAACGGCGGTCTTTAGAATCGGCTTTAACCGCGACTCTGGAAGACTTGGAGTTAAGCTTTTCTCTGAGAAAAGAAGTCATTCTTAAGTCACTTAAGGCACTGAAATCATTCTAAAGAAGGGAAGATGTGTTCTGAGTTTTGCTGACCGGATACAGCTAATGTTTAATCTGTCAACTAGCTCAGCTTCACCTTCGTTGCTCTGGTTGGTTGTAGCGCTAACGTTATCCTATCGCGTGCAGAGGGAGTTTGAAAGACAACCGTTTATCCCGCCCCTCGGATTGAGCCCTGTCAATGGTGGAGTTTCCAGACCAAACATCTTGATGTGGGTCTGTCTTGTCAGGCTAATGGAAAAGAACATCCAGTACAATTCTTTGAAATATCTTCTTTTGTGATCAACAAAAGTCAAGTCATATAGGTTTGGAACAACATGAGGGTGGGTAAATAAATTAGAATTTTAGGTTTTGTGAAAACCTTTACATTCCTTAAAGAAAGAAAACCAATGTAGTACAACAAGGTTACAGAAGTGAATTGAACATATACAGTCCCTGACAAAAGTCTTGTCGCTTGTGTACAAATTGACCTAAAGTGCCGCTGAAATATATTTCTAATCAATATTTTTTTTACAAGAAATGGCTCATTTTAATCCCACCAGCTTTTGTGATAATGTTTCAGTGAAAAACTAAACTTTCAAAAAGTATTCTAATATTCACAGCTTGGTAAAGCCCATTGAGTCAATTTTTGCAAAGACATAAGTGTTGTCACCTTGTCATATGAGCTTCACCTGTGACTAATAATGGATCAATTAGGTCTCAAGTGTGTATAAAAAGAACCCCAGTACACTAGACCTTCACATCAACTGCAACTAGACCTCTGCAAACATGCCTAAGATTCACCCTGACACTAAAGTTTTGATTATCAAGAGGCTGAAGACCAGATCCACTGCTGATGTGGCAGACACCTTCAATGTGTCTCAGCGTCAAGTACAGAGGATAAAAAAAAGATTTGAAGAGACTGGAGACGTTTTTGACAAGCCCAGGTCAGGCAGACCCCGCAAGACAACTGCTCGAGAGGACCGTTTGTTGGCTCGAAAATCCAAGGCCAGCCCATTTTCCACTGCAGCAGAGCTCCACGAGACCTGGTCACCTGAAGTCCCTGTGTCAACCAGAACAGTTTGTCGGATTCTGTCTCGAAATGGCCTCCATGGTCGAATCAGTGCCCAGAAGCCAGCACTAAACAAAAGACAATTGAAAAACCGTGTGGCATTTGCCAAGGCCCACAGCCTGCTAAAAGGATGGACGCTGGAAAAGTGGCAGAAGGTGGATTTTTCAGATGAATCTTCTGTTGAATTACACCACAGTCGCCGCAAATATTGCAGGAGACCTACTGGAGCCAGAATGGATCCGAGATTCACCCAGAAAACAGTGAAGTTATGGGGGTGTGCGAGAGATCTGCAGGGTGGAAGGCAACATCAGTAGTCTAAAATACCAAGAAATCTTAGCTACCTCTTATATTCCCAACCATAAAATAGGCCAAATTCTGCAGCAGGACGGTGAAAAAAAAATCGCAAACTTCCATCTCCACATCAAAGTTCCTCAAGGCAAAGAAGATCAAGATGCTCCAGGATTGGCCAGCCCAGTCACCAGACATGAACATCATTGAGCATATGTGGGGTAGAATGAAAGAGGACGCATGGAAGACGAAACCAAAGAATATTGATGAACTCTGGGAGGCATGCAAGACTGCTTTCTTAGCTATTCCTGAAGACTCAATAAAATCAATAAATTGTATGAATCCTTGCCAAACCGCATGGATGCAGTCCTTCAAGCTCATGGAAGTCATACAAGATATTAATTTTGGATCTCACAGCACCACAACTTAATTTGCTGACATATTTTTGTATTTGCAGTAAATTTGTTCAATTTCTGTATAGGCGACAAAACTTTTGTCTTGCCAAAATTTGACCTTTCTGTCTTGATTAAATGATAAATATTTTTTCTATGAAAATTATTTATTTCAGTGCATTAAACATCATTTGGGAGGGTTTTAGCTTTTCATATGAGCTATTTCTAACACCAATTAATTAATTCAAAGTCAGGTTAATATCAGGTATTTCTAGAAAATAGATAAGCGACAAGACTTTTGTCAGGGACTGTACATAGACCTTAGTCATTATACACGAGCTCAACAAATAAGCGTGTACATCATATATACCGTTATACAGTTGGAAGAAAAAGTATGTGAACTGCTTCCAGAATCTGTGAAAATGTAAATAGTTGTAGTTAAATAAGAGATCATACAAAATGCAATATTTTTTATTTAGTGCTGTTCTGAAGATATTTTACATAAAAATGTTTTACATTTAGTCCACAAGACAAAAAAATGCTGAATTTATTGAAATGACCATGTTTAGGAACCATGATAAAAGTTTATGAACCATGATTCTGAGTACTGTGTCGTTACCTGGATGATCTGCAGTGATTTTTTTGTTTTGTGATGTGATTATTGTACAGCCAATGTAGTGAGATGGACTTTGTAACAAAGTCTTTAGTGCCTTTTATGGGTCTTGTGAGTGGGTCAGTGAAAATATGCTGAATGCCAATGGAGGCCTTTCTGAAGCCTTTCTCAGCCATCAGCTCTCAACAAAAATATCTTCATGTGTGTTCTGAAGATGAACGAAGGTGTTACGGGTGTCCAACGACATGAGGGTGAGTAATTAATGAAATCATTTTCATTTTGGGGTGAACTAACCCTTTAAACTGCCCAACGTTCTTCAGAAAAAAAAATTCCAGCATCTTTTGCATATTTGAACCCTTTCCAGCAGTGAGTATGATTGTGAGATCTATCTTTTCACACTGAGGACAATTGAGGGACTCAAACACGACTATTAAAAAAGGTTCAATCATTCACTGATGCTCCGGAAGACACAATGCATTAAGAGATAGGGGAGGGGGACTTTTGAACAGGATGAAGATGTCCAAAGCGTTCTTGTTTTGATTAAATATAACTTTTTTTCAATTAGTACTGCCCTTCAGAAGTAACAGAAGATACTTACATGTTTGCCAGAAAACAAATTAAGTACAATTTACCTTATAAATTCTTCAATCTTCAAATTCATAATGCCTTGTGTTTCTTTCTGGAGCATCAGTGAATGTTTGAACATTTTTTAATAGTTGTGTTTGAGTTCCTCAATTGTCCTCAGTGTGAAAAGATGGATCTTAAAATCACACAGTCAATGCTGGAAAGGGTTAAAATATGAAAATGATGCTGGAAAAAATGATGAATGTGCAGAACCTGAAGGATTTTTCTGAAGAACATTGGGCAGTTTAACTGCTCAGGACAAACAAACCGTCACAAAAAACAACAACTACAACAACGAGTGGATCATCCAGGGCACGACACACAGTATTAGGAAACAATGGTTCAAAACATTTTGAACGGGGTCATTTTAATAAATTCAGCAATTCTTTTGTTGTGCACTATATGTAAACATTTATGTAAAATATCTTATTCAGGATAGTAATAAATAAATAACAGCATGCATTTTTTATGATCCCTTTCATTTAGTTAAAATTATTAATATTTTCTGCAAGCGGTTCACATACTTTTTCTTGCAAATTATATATATATATATATATATATATATATATATATATATATATATATATATATATATATATATATATATATATATATATATATATACACATACATACATACATACATACATACACACACTTAACATTGATTCACACAGAAACAGTGGTTTAAGAATGATGCCTATTATGTAAATATACATACTAGGCTCAGATAAAAAGGATATTAAATCTCTAGGTGCTCTGTGTTCAAGTGTGAGATGAGCAGCAAAGTCATCTGTCACATGATTGGGGTCGCCACCAGGCAAAGCTGCACAGATTGGGCAAATCTGAAACAGAGAGAGAGAATCCTTACAAATTAGAGGTGATATATATATATATGAATTTTTACGATGCTGATGTGAACTATGTGCATCAATGCATAAAAGCAAAAGAATATATGAAATATTTTTTCCCCCTAGAAATTCTGTTGTGGATTTGACTTTCAGGTAATCGAATGAAGGCATAAAAGATTAATGTATTATCAAATGAAATTCAAATAAACCCTTTCATTTTTGGCAAACAAGGATTACTGTTAAAATTAAAACATGGAAGAAAATTGTGTGATTATTCCTTTAAAAATAAACTTGTAATAATTATTGAATTATTATAAGTAGTAGTAGTATTACATTAAGACATACATTATACTCTACGACAGTGTTTCCCAACCAGGGTGCCGTCTGACGAGAGCAGGGGTGCCGTGTAAAAGGTACTGCACTTGCACAGTGACATCTTTAAAGGGTCATGAAACCCCAAAACACTTTTTTTGAGATGTAAACAGATATGTATAGGCTGCACATCATTGAAAACACTAAGGGTACTCATTAATGGCATTCATATGTGAAAATAGTTATTTTTGCATTTTTCAGAGCGATTTCTGTCTTCCGGTTTGAAAAGCTTAGTCGGAGCAACGTCACAAATGCTGACGTCGGCACGGCCTTTTCGGCCCAAGTATGGGGTGCTGGGCACATGCTGACGTCGACCGCTCCGAGCGATTCTCGATATATATTCATGACATAAAGCTCATTCAGTCCAATCACTGCGCTGTAGTATGCATACAAGATAATTTAGTTAATATGCATGAGACAGTCACTTCTGTCAGGCTCGTCTTCCATCATTATTGTAGAGATATGGTGGGGAAGTTTTGGAAGCAGCGTGCGGAAAAGTCACGGAGGAAAGCTAGGCGTTGTGCTGATACGAAGTAACGTAAAGGGCGCCGAGCGAGCTGTAACCGGTGTCGTCTGTGGAAGCCTTTGCTACAAAGGCTCGGTAAAGTAAAATTCACTTGAGGAATCGCACGCCGAACCTGCAAGCGTTGACTATCTATGTCAGGAGTGCAAAATAACCAATCTGTAATCTGTAGGCTAATGAACAAAAGCCACGTCCTCTCCGTTTTATTTGTCGTCACAGCCATGCACTAAACCGCATGTGCTCGGGCTCTTAGTGAAACAGTGTGCTGCATATTTGGACAAATATAGATTTAGCTGCCGAGTGATAGACAGCGCGGATCGTCACGGCAATGCGCGGTCGAGACTATGAAGCCTCAAACCTCTTCGCTTTTACCCTGATCTAGAAGTACACATCTCTATCACATCGCATGTTGGGTGGTTCACGTTCTCTTATCACGTCGGCGCGTTGTTCATCTTGCCAAACAGCGTGCATATTTGGACAAATATAGTTTTATCACGTTTGCAAAATATTTCGTCATGCAGAATAACATTTATTTTCATTTCTCACTGAATTATGCTGGTTTGAACTTTGAAGAGCTGAATGATTTGCGATCTCTGCTGCACGCCACTCTCTCATTCGCTGTACTCATCCCTCATTTAATCTCTCTGTGGTAAACAATGCCAACGGGAACCAAGAACATGTCTCAGAACCGCTGTAACTGCTGCTGTTGGTATCGCTAATCTTAATGCACCTACTGACAGACACTCCCCTATTTATGCAAACCATTCCCTCTTTCCACACAATACCATCCCACCTTTTCACAGTCGACCACTCCCCTTTTAACAAGCTTTTTCAAATCGAAGGTGTGGAAAAACACCGCTGCAGCAGGGGGGTTTCATGACCCTTTAATATGCGTTGTAACTTGAAAAATACGCTTTATGTATGTTTCTGTCAATGGATACACGTTCTGGATCCTCTTGTGATATTAAAACAGCAATAATAAAAGAAAAATGTGGGCAAAACGGTCTCTCTTTGTAAACCTGACAAACTCACACAAATGTCAACATGTCCATCTTGATGAGTATTAGGGCTGCACGTTTTCCAGTTTTTCATTAACCGTTAACCGAGGCCCTTAGCGGTTAATACTCGGTTAACCATAGTGTGCGTCAGGGTTATTTTTAGTTTATTAATTTGACGACCGCCATCTCTGTAGTGAACGCGCCTATAGAGAGAAATGCACATCATGGATTACCTAATCAGAGAGTAGCCTATTTCTTTTCGTTTTAAATTGTTAAAAGACATTTCAAGCTTTCTTAAGATATATTTCATGTTTGTGAGGCGTACGCTGAGTTTCGTTGAATTAGGATGAGATGCGCTCCAGTTCACGAGCAATGCGAGTGGCCGCGAGGGCTCCTGCATGATTAGGTCATGTAGTAAAATATGCAGCCAAGAATGATTCACACAGACACAGCGTTTGACTCGCACGGCTGAGCCTCTCCCGGCAGAGAGTTCAAGCATCTGTGGACTCGTTCCTTCAGCTCTGGCCATCTTGCTTTCAGTCCGCGATCAGCTTTTTTGTTTTCTTCATTACAGTTAAAGTAACCTCTGCTTTTCGCTAGTCCATCACAAGTTTCTCACTTCAAACTTTCTTTCTTCTGATCCGTTATGCACAGCGCGCGCGGCTCCCGCTCTGCTTCTGCCCTAATGCGACTTATAGTCCAGTGCAACTTATGTTATTTTCCTCTTCATGACGCATTTTTTGACTGATGCGACTT
Organism: Pseudorasbora parva; assembly: GCF_024679245.1. Classification (NCBI taxonomy): domain Eukaryota; kingdom Metazoa; phylum Chordata; class Actinopteri; order Cypriniformes; family Gobionidae; genus Pseudorasbora; species Pseudorasbora parva. Next base: position 14,567,148 of record NC_090174.1, on the reverse strand, counting down.
ATACTCCGGAGCGACTTATAGCCTGAAAAATGCGGTAAGCACTGCATTGCAATACTTGCATTTTGCCCCGTCACTCTCAATTTTAAAGTGCTCCCACACTGTACTTTTCTTTGCCCGCTTCATGTTAGAAAGCTGGTCATGACTTCTTCTTGTGGATATTACAAATGTCTGGGAGTGCTCTGGCGGTCTCTAGTGGTGCAAAAATATATTACAACTAAATTCAAAGCATGTCATTGACGCCACTTAACCGAGCAAAATGTTTCACTCGGTTACGCAATTTTTAACGGTTAATCAGTTAACCATGGACACCCCTAATGAGTATCCAAGCCGACATACTCTGAATATGCCATAAGTGAGCTTTATAGAGGCGAGAAAGACAACGCATATCCCTGCATTAGGTCTTAAAGTAGCCTTAACTGCTCTATTTAATGTCAAACAAAGGATAAGAACATCACTCACTGCTCTTGATTAAATAGCTTTTGTAAGTTTAATAAGGATTGATCTTTAATTTAAACAGTTAAATATGCAGTTATTTTACATTTGATTACTTATTTCAATTTCTCTACCTAAAAACTAATGTTAGACTTACCTGAAAAGCATTATTTTTGTGCTGCTGTTCACATTTAGGTAATTTGTTTTTATTTTCTTTATTTTTATTTGACAGTAGTCCTTTTTCGCCTGAACATAAATACCAAACCGTACTGAAACCGTGAACCTAAAACCGCGATACAAAACGATTGATCTGTACCGTTACACCCCTAGCGTAAGGTATGTGAGGGGGTGCCACAAAATTTAGAACATTTTAAAAGGGTGCCATGACTGAAACAAATTTGGGAAACACTGATCTACAGCAATGTTTCTCAACTGGTTTGGTCTTGAGAACATTCTGAGCATAGATATACATATACAAATGGTTCTGAGTGGGTCGCGGAGTGCCTGAGAAAAAGGTGTTGTGCCGATTCAGTATCTGCGGTCAGATTATATGCTGCAAGGCTATATGTAGGGCCCTATAATTTCCACGATCACGGAATCGCGGACGGAATCGCGGAATTGGCATATTAACGCGGAATCTGTATATAAACGCGGAATCTGGTGTTATCGCAGATTTCCCCGGAATTTTACATATTTGTAATGAAATTCTGTGTCGTGTGGGTTAACGTATGTCTAAGGAAAGTGCAGACCGGGGGAAGCAAAACTTCGCGACACAACCCCTCCCGTCATTTCAGCTCGCCCTTCAAAACAATGAAAGTACAGCGAAGTTGGTCTCCACGACTCTGCTTTCGGCAGCATAAAAGTTAAGAAACTCGATGCTAACGGCGGTTTCACACTGCACGCGCAGGCGGCGCAGAAGCTTTGCGTATGGAGAGCGAGAACAGCGCGCTCGTTGTGCTCAGGCAACATTGGTCGCGCGCGCACCTGTACCGCGGCTCGTGTATTGCACATACAGACAAATATTGTCCATTCTGTCAGATTTTCCGGTGTTCTGCTCGACCGCTGTCATCTCGTGCTTTGATTTATAATGGGCACATTAGGCAGCAATGCATATCTGCTGCAAATGCGACCGTTTTCCCCTCTGTTAGTCTGTTCCAAACATGCATTTAACATGCTCTATATGGGTAGTTTACATGATAAGTAACCTTAAAGTTAAAATTAAGCATCTAGTTTTAATCATTTAAAGGGGCCTTTGAAGTTGGGGGGAAAACTTCTGGCAGTGTTGTGTTTTAGTGTATTTTTATTTTTCACAGCTCTGGATATCATAATGGTGATTGTTAAACACACAGAACAATTCACTACATGATTTCATGGTGAAATGTGTTATTTTTTAATGTTAATTTTCAGCTTTAAATGTTTTACTTAATAGTACTGTATGTAAAAGATGATTCTTATTATTTTATTTTTTTTAGTTCTTTTTAAAAAAAATTACTTGAAAGAAAAAGCTAATGGAGCACTTTCATTTTAAATTATATAAACTATTATAATGTATTTTACCGGAAAGTTTAAAGCTAATAACCATAAATATTTGAAGTACTTGAAGTGCAGTGTTATGTTGCATCATATTGGTCCTAAAAAGTAAATGTGATGTTTGTTACCTCAATAAATTTAAGGTCATTCCTATTTTTTGTTTTATGTTATATTATATTAACATTAAAAGCACACTCTTTTTTCACCAAAATAACAGTAAAGGGTAAAAAAAACTGAATTGCCAAACATTTTAACGGAAAAAAAGGAATCTGCAAAAATTAAAACAGAAAAAACAGAATTTGGGAGAAAAATCAAAACGGATTTTATAGGGCCCTATATATATCAGTGACATTTTCGTAGCTTGTTATGAAATAAAAAGTGTCTCTCACCTTAGAAAACTGAAATTTCCTGTCCTGCCAGCCATTATACAGTGCTCATAGCACACACTTCAACTGCACTCTCACAGGCTGTCACTTCATAAATAAAGCGCAGGAAACTAGGGCTGTCATTTTTAAAAAAAAATCTCATTCGAACGGATATCAAATATCAAGCAATGTATTCGAATATTTTAGAATATCTCCCCCCCAACATTATCTTAACTTCTTACGAAATAAAAAGTTTATCCCTCAGAAAACTGTACTTTCCTCTCTTTTCAACATTATAGCCTGGTGCATGTGAGCATGGCGCGTGCTCTTCAGTGGTGAAGGCGCGCGCTGTATCACGTCATATAAGGATGCACTCAAAAGTAATCGGTCAAGTTTTTTACATGGTGAAATTTTTATCCCACCGATTACAATTTAATTCGGTTTGGGCATTTTTATTCCAATTGAGGTGTATATATGGAGCATTTTATTTCAAATTGGATTTTTAATCCGATTACTGTGCTCCATGTAAAGCATGTAATGCACCCGACTGTAAAAAAAAAAAAAAAAACGCTACATGGCAACCTAAAAATCCACTAAACTAAAAATCAGATATTCGGATAACGGATATTTCACGGCATGTTTGAATGCATATTCGAATATTGAATAAAAAATAACCGCCCTACAGGAAACTACGATCATTCCCATGCAGGTATGATGTTCATTATGTTCATCAGGAGCAGTTTATATGATTCATTAACAATTCATGATGTATTGTCTATTCGCCATGGTAACTGTAGTTTCCATAACCTCAAAACTTTCCACTTTATTTTAACTTTTTGTTACAAAAACTGCTATTTAATAGCTTTAACTTATATTTAATCATCAGTGTTCATAAAATGTATGTTTAAGTAGGCTTAAGTGGGACATTGCTTGTGTATGATCATTAATCTTTGTGGAATAAATTTGCTTTTTTTATGTTAGACTAGTCTACAGTGGAGGCATTTATTTCATTTTAGTTTGCTCAGGTTTGCTAACTGCTCTAAAGAAAATGTGAAGAAAACGCATAAAGTTAATAAAAAAGAATTTTGATAAGTTAAAGTTCTTATTATTAAAGTCCTCATGAAATCAAAATCGATCTTATTTACTTTGTTAGCACATATTACAGGTCTTAGGGTGAACAATTAATCCGTGCAAGTTAATACACAGGAAATAATTGTTTGCCATAGTAATCTTTAATGAAAATCTGAAAAGTTACTTCCGGTCTGGAAACAGCGTTCCTTCTCAGATGATGTCAGTTTGACGGCTTGCGTTTTAAAATGCGTAACCACTCCCCTCTAACCGTCCGTCTGCTATGGGCGCGAGATGGAGAGGAAGAGCGCTGAGGTCAAACCCTCACCTCTGTTCAATATTCCGTTTCACTTGGAAATGCGTCACAGCACGGAAGAAAATTTGCTTGCTACTTCCGGTTTATTGGGAACTGTGGCATTGGTGTATCAATACACCCCTTATTTTATTTGTCCTCATAGCAATTGTTTATTAGTTCTTATTGTATTACTGACTGTTAACTTGATTAATTAATTATTTGAGAACTTTTTATATTAGACAATTTCTTATTGCTGTATTTACTTTTCCCAGATATTTCTAAGCGATCATGTTATTAAAGCTATAGTACACCACTGGGCTAGCCTTTTTTGTAAGATACCAAAAATAAAGAAGATTTGTGCATTTTGTTTGTTCTATTGATGTGTATGACTATTGTACATCTTACATAATACATAATATGGTAAATGTGGTATATTAATTATAAAAATAAAACATTGCAAAAATTTTCGCAAATTTCTGGAAATTACCACCACAAAATCAGTCATATTGATCGCAAAAATAAAAAAAATATATTGCGAAATCCTGGAGGGACTGTTTAATATACACATACAATAGTATATATTCGGCTACAGTCTGGAGCTCTGCTCTTAGATTAACTTGGAAGCGATTGAATGCAGCTGCGAGTACCGAATATACTCGGGAGTCGGTACTACAGAAATGCTGGTATGGTCACAGTTTTTTAATTTCTGTACCAACTTGGTACCGAATTACCAGTACTTGTGACATCCCTATATGTACAACAAACAAAAATCTGTACAAAAAATGTTATGAGTTAGGACCCATAGACAATAACTGCTGAAATCATAAGCGGTTTCCTTCAAGTATTTTAAAAATTTATTAGAAGAAAATATCCCACCTTTAATATTTGAATTAGTTGCTGTGAATAGTCTTTGCAGTAAATAGTACATTAAACATGGATAATAAAGGTCTTGAGAAAGCCTACAATTGCTTTATAACAGTCATCAGGGGACTCAGACCAAACCAGATTCTGTTATAATTGACAAAAGGTATTTTTAAAGGAATTGTATGCAAGATTGTGGCCAAAACTGGTACTAAAATCACTTTCAAATGACTGTGGAGCGGTGTATCCCCTCTCCCTCTCCCCCTAACTCGAGGTTGCCAGATAAGCTGCAGGATCCAACAGGAACGTTTGTAGCTGCGGTTGTAGTAACTAGAGCAGAGCTGGCAACCCGGATGCCAAAACACTACTGACTTTGTGATTGGTAGATCGGTGGAGGGTGGAGCTTCAGGCCAAAACACAACATGTCAACATCAACATCAGTTAATCTACTACGGATTAAAAAAAAAAAAAAAAAAAAACTGGGCTGGGCTGGGCTGGGCAACAAAAATGTATTTTTTGTTTTATCAGGCCACATCCAGACTAGGGGAGCCTGGTTTGGAGGTGCCTGTTAGGGTGCCCCAGTGTATTTGATCAAGGACTCAACAGAGCATAGAGGATCATTTGAGGAGTGTGTCGCTGGCGGCAGGGAGGGTCCCAGGTGGATCAGATGAAGGTGACTGTGTCCGGGGGGGTCTGTGGGTGGTGGTCACTGACAGCGCTGGAGCGGCTCCCGGACATAGACCATAGTGTCCCTCCACAATAACTGGATTGCCTGGTTTATCGTTCCATCAATATCATGATTTATATTACTTTGAATGTCTGATCCTAACATTACATCTATTATTATTATTACTGTTATTATTATCATATATATTATAGCTAATGCTATCACTAATAGCTACTATCACTACTACTATTACTATTAGCTACTATTACTATCACTACTATTATTACTATTACCTACAATCAATACTACTATTACGATAATTACAATTACTACTGTCACTACTACTGATACTTTTAACTATTACTACTACCACCATTACTGCCATTACTGCTACTATTACTGTTACTACTACAGTTATTATTTATTATTTTTTGTTATGATTACTACCTCAAGTATAAATGTGTTACTATTACTATAAGCATCTCAAATTACCCTTATCCCTTAATACTCCATTGTCTAAACTTACCAAATATATCTGCATACATCACTATATTTATATTCAGTTGTTGTTGTTTTTTTTTGATGGTTTTCCTCTCTGTTTGTTATTGTATTGTTTTTGTTTTTTTGTTTTCTTTGTTGGTTCTCCTCTCTATTTGTTATGGTTTGGTTTTTCTACCCACTATACATGTATGTATGTCTATGATCACTTGCATTGTATAAGCTACTGTAATTTGTTAATTTGCTATAATTTTTTTTTCTCTAATAAAAAAAAAAAAAAAAAAAAAAAAAAAACATCAGTTGAGGGCTGCTGACAACATCTTGTCCGGACTACTATTGTCAGTGATATAAGAAATTATATATTTGAAATTAACATGATATCTTAATGTCTAGTGACATATCAGGGCCATTTTATGATGAATTAAAATACATTTCTTACATACAGTTCCTTTAACATGATAAGTTTTCACCCTAACCAGACGCGACAGCAATGCATGACACATTGGAAATCCCTTTTTTCTTTTTTCTTTGCAAAGTCATGGCTGGCAACAAGACGCATGCTGCGCTTGCAGACGGAGCCCGCCCACACGCTTCATTGATTGGCTGGGATTGTGATCGATTTTGTTGCATCTTTTAGCCTTGCTGCGTCTAGTGTGGACAGACAATTTGCTTGTCGCTGGAATCTTATCGCATCGCGTTTAGTTAGGACATGGTGTCGCATGACTTAAACATTTCAACAAAGACAGCATGTGTACTCACCACCTCTGTAGAGGTCTCTGCGTGCTCTGAGGTCACGTGCTCCTGTAGAGATGTTTCCGTGTAGCCCATTTTACCACAGTAAGGACAAGTAAACGACTGAGGCTGTTCTACTGAGAATGCCTCCCCCCCATAATACAAGTCTGTGAAGAGGTCAGATAAAGGTCAAAAACATTAGCATCACCATCATTACCAAGACTTAGAATGGTCTGTTCACACACTGTGATGTTTTAAACATCATTTAAAATAGGTAACATTATTATTATGTGACAGAGTATAAAAAAAAGGTATTATTTGACATTACTTACCAAAGTCTACCCTGGTTAGTATGCACTGCATTGGGTGCTCCGTGGTGTGTCTAGTTGTTGTGGCTCCACTTTCGTAGCAAGATGCGCAAAGGTCGTAGTCGTAGCAAATTAAACACTTGTATCGGCGCCCTCTGAAGTTCCCTTTTAAACACGCATCACAGCTCACACCTGCGGGAGAGAACAGAGGCATTTAACTCAGAGCAACAGCAGAAGCCCCTCTGAAGACCCCGATCGGATTCATCACGGCCAGGATTCACCTGGTTTGTTTCTATCCATTATTTTTTTAAAAAAGAAACACATCATCGGCACATCATATGACTCGCAGTGGTGCTGCCTTGTTTTGAATGACGTGTGTGTATTGTCTTGTGCAAAGCAGGAGGAAATCATATCACAGCACTGACCGCAACATTTTTCTATATTTGGACAGAGGGCTAAAAGAGTTTTTAAAAAAATGGTTAAGGACATGGCACATTCTAACTGTCACTAGGGCTGTGCAATAAATCAGATATTAATTCATATTTGGTTAATTAAACAACATTGTGAAAATCATGACATTGTGAAAAGTGACATTAATATTTAACATATCTTTGGAGATTTAAACATCAAAGTTTGATTTGTTCCTTCAAACTGTTCCTAATAATTAATTGGTTCAATGATTCAGTAACTTTCCTTATCTAAAAGGGGTCATGAATCTTTTGATGAGGTCATGTACTATAAAAATATCCTGCAATTTTCAGAACACAAAACTTCCTTGTTAGTCCAAAGATAGCTTTTATTGAATACATCTCAGAAAACGACTTTTGTCACAGTACTACATCAACCTCTGCAGAAGATCAACATCTACTTCCACATCATTGCCTCTTTAGCTCCGCCCACTGATTCGCTCATATCATGTAGTAGTAAATACTCCAGCAACAAAGCGATAGAGATGCCTCTGAGGATTACAAGACGTTTTGAAGTTCCAACTTCGAATCAGAATTGTCAAATCATCTATGTGTGTGTAAATGGCTTGGGAGGGGCACGACATTAGTCAGCAGGAGTGTAAAACTATTTTTATTTTCCTTTCCACACTGCACACAGCACAAACTTTAAAAAAAACTACCAAAACTAGACAAACTGACAATGGCTTTCTTATTTAGGTTTAAATAAAGGGTAATGTGGTGGATAAACATAAAACGTTTTCTCATAAAGTTTTAAAGCCGCGATCGAAATACAGAACATCACAAAAAGAACATTTTGATAAATAAACCTAAACAGATGCCTGCCTAGAGAGGAAAAGAACACTGAGTGTGTTTACATGGACGTTCTTAAGCCGATTATGCCTAAAGGGGGTAACACACCGGACGCAAGGCTCCGCACCGCGTCTCAGTATTTCACACCGGACCCTAGGACTGTGCAATATTGAAAAAAAATGTGATATGCGATATTCGATATGCGATACGATATTGCAATTAGTGTGTAAAATCTATTTTAATTATATAAAAACATTTATTTAAAAACTGAGAATTAAACCATTCGTGTTTCACATTCTTTCTGAGCGCTACAACTTCTGAAAGTGACCAGCAGTGTCGTTCACTTTTCTGTGTGTCAGACAGCGCAAGACTGCAAGCTATTGTTTTTTGCAAATTATTGCGTTTAATTACTCTTTTTAACATCAAGCAAGTCCCATAACTAACAGTCGTGTGCCCAGTCTATTCTCTGCTATGTGTCAACCTAAAATGTACACTTTTCACAATGTTGAAGTAACCTATTAAAATCATTCAGATATCGCATGCCGTTGCGATATGCATATTGCGATATGTACATTTGCGATATTTCGATAATTTCGATATATTGCACAGCCCTACAGAAACGCACAAGCTCAATTTTGAATTGACTTCTGACAGAAGAGCTGCATGATGGGTGTATCTTGTAACACAGGGTGAAATCAGTATGTACATTGACGATTTGAGGGAAATATAATATAAATTGAATATAAAACCTTGAAATGGCGCTCTGTGATGCCGAATGCCGCCGCCGGTGTGTGTACACTCAATGAAAACAATGTATTTGAATTTTAAAGACGAGGCGGCGCAGTGCGCCCAGTGTGAAGCTCAGAACCCTTAAAGGGGTCGCACACCGGACGCGAAGCTCAGCGGCGCGACGCGACACGTCTTTAAAATATCGAGCCATATATATTAAAGTCCATCTGAAGCAAATCGATGGGTTTTTGTAAGAAAAATATCCATATTTAAAACTTTATAAAAGTAAAATATCTAGCTTCCGTCAGACCACCATCCGTATTCAACTTGTGCGCATGGGATGCGCATACGCGTTTTCTGCCGCTCTATATTATAATAGTTTTGCGCTATGAGAGATTATTAATAGCTAGGGTTGGGAATCGTGAGAAATTTTCCGGTTCCGGTTCCGGTTCCGATTCCGCCTAACGATTCCGGTTCCGATTCCGGTTCCATTAAAATTATTAAACAAATAGTGGTAAAGGAAAAAGGCACAATACGCAACTTTAAACAATCCTTTTTTGTGTTTATTACTTGCTCTCAAATGAATTTACAGGTTGCCAATGTCAAAAAAAGTTCTATACTATACATATATTACAGGATTAATCGAGCCATATGGAATTTATGGAGATTAAAATAAACATGTTCAAATTTACACCTCTGAAATTGTCTTATTACATTTTCTCTCTCTGTTTTAGGGATGTTAACCGATGACCGTTTGACCCATGGTTGACCGTATCAACGTTAACTGATCAAAGTTGTCGGTTGTCGGTTAAAAAAAAAAAAGTGATCTCTAAATTAGGCTATTATAGACAGTGGACTAAACGCTACTACAGTTAGCCGTCTCATTATAAAATCTTTTTGTGTGAAGTGAACATATCCCTCGCACTCAATTTTTCATAACTCTCCTGTTTGTACTTAATAAACCAATAAAAACATTTGGGGCGAGGTCACAGCGTTTGCGCGCTCACGAGGTTTGCGAAAAGTAAACAGGCTAAACACTCGAGGTTAGATCCAGAGCAGATGACAGTATGAAGCGTCATTCCGCATAAGATGGGCTTACATTTGGAAATATAATATCTACATTTCAGTGGTAACACATAAGGTGTTGATCGTCTTTCTTTATTATTGTTAGCACTAACTTACCTCGAACTAAAGCGGCGTCTCTTCAGAGCTGTCATTTTCTTAAATGAGCCGCGGCAATGTTTCAAATGAGCTCATAACGCTAGACAAATGCCTTTATTTTCAACGCGATCAGCTTGTACCCAAACCATTTTGAAACTAATGAGCCATGGTCCTCGGATTACAAACAAGCTCCTCGGCGCCGCGTTTGCGGGACTCGCGCTGTGGGGGATTTTAAAAAAGTGACGTGAGGGGAAGGGAGGCGGCAGCGCTAAGACAGTGTGTGTGTGTGTGTGTGCGCGCGCGCGCGTGTGTGTGTGTGTGTGTGTGAGAGAGAGAGAGCGGGAGTGCGGCTCGCGGATATGCTCCCAGCGCTTCGCACACACATTGCTCCAGAACCGTTTTCGGAACCGACACTCAGGAATTTCGCGCGGTTCCGGTATTTTTCAAAAATCAGTATCGGTTCTGCATAAGAAACGGTTCTCGGTTCCCAACCCTATTAATAGCCTTTCTTGTTCTGCCCTATCTAGAATATGTTGCTGCCTCATTAAAAAGATGCGCTATACATTTAAAATAAATGTAATTTCTTAGTATATAGGCCCTATTTCTATAAATATATTTACTTGTTTCTTATGAATGTATTTGGTGTAACATTTTACCAGATTTAGAGCTACAATTATTCACTTTTATGGTTTTCGTTATTTTTCCCCATTAAATGTTTAGATTTTATATAATTATTCTGCACTCTTGATTTTATTTTTTTATATTGGTATTGGATTGGTATTGTTTTAGTATCGGTATCGGCCGATACTCAGAATCTTTAATATCGGACCGGTTCTGAAAAAAATGGTATTGGTGCGTCGCTAATAAAAATACAGTAAATCCCTTTTAGAAAGTAATTTGGTGCTCAAATGACAATTGCATTGTTACAGCACTTGGTGGTGACAATGGACAGCTAATATATATTTGTGATTAAATAATTTATTCAAGAGATTCATGATCTGTTTGAAAAAAAAAAGTGATTCTAAACTTTTCCAGAATTGTGCAGCTCTACTCCACATTACACAAGGCTTCCTTAAGACTGGTTATTCATTTATAGTGTGTGAATTAGGATGTAGCCTCAAGTCTTTGTGAATCCACAAGAAGGAGGAGACATACACAAAGCAGACAAAAAGCATCTGGCAATAATCTACTGTGCTGTGGTACTGTACCGCTGGGAGGAATTAGCACAACGAACTAATTCCAGATTTAAATAATGAAATGTTTGCTTGTAAAATTAAATCAGATAGCCTCTTAGCTCCTGAAAGGAAATATGTAGCCTAACAGATTTTCAGTGTTCAGAACAGACCACATTGTGTGTCTCATATTGTGGTCTCGCATATCTTTGGGTTAAAAAAGAAGTTTGGTGAATTATAACTAGCATTTTACTTTATGGCTTGCCAAATGACCTCTGCGGCTTATTCGCAGCAGAGTCCTGCAAACAAACCAAAACTATTCAAAGTGAAAAAATAAAAGGAAGATCTCCATTTGCTCTGGACTGGATGTGTTATTGCATTTACCAACTAGCCTGTAAGGATTTGGGCTTCAGTTTGCATTTCTATATCTTTTTATGATTGACAACATCAAAGCAACAAACAATTAGTGGTTGTCAATGTTTTCGACTCCAAGGTTTCTCTTTGTTCAACAATATTCAAAGTAGAGACCGACCAATATGGCTTTTTAGGGGCCGATGCCAAAACCGATATTAGGGAGTAAAAATCTGATACCGATATATCGGCCGATATTCTTTATGTGTACATTATAGGGGTGCGATGGTACACAAAACTTACAGTTTGTTACATACCTCTGTTTTGAAGGTACGGGTTCGAAGTCATGGTTCGGTACAGCAGTTTAACAAAATTGCTTTATTTTATTTATTTATTAAAGGGGCAGTTTAGGGGGATAGAATGAACAGTTAGTACAATGTAAAGTCCATTACGCCTATGGAAAGTCCCCACAATTCACAAAAACCTACCGTGTGTGTGTGTGTGTGTGTGTGTGTGTGTGTGTGTGTGTGTGTGTGTGTGTGTGTGTGTGTGTGTGTGTGTGTGTGTGTGTGTGTGTTTAGTTAAATAACGATGCAGTAAAGCACTTCATTGTACCGGTTTTAGCTTCAGTGCCTGCAGTTCAAACAGCAATGCACATCATTAATAACTACTGGGACTGTCATACATAACACTGTAATGACAACACTTGTTATAAAACATTGTGAGTTCTCTGGGATTAGTTGTGCTTCAGCACGCTGTTATAGGGAAAGTCTGCATCCAAAATAGGAGTTATTCCATTTCAGGCTGTCTGGGAAAATAAATTGTTAACTTAAAAGTTTGAAACAGCAGGTTATCACCTTCATCGATATGAAGTGCCACTACACATAGCCAATCACAACATAAAGCAACATGGAAAAAAACTGTATTCAGAATCAGAACAGGCACAGACAATAACATGACAACTTAAATGAGAAGGGTCTGACTGCAGAGCCACAGTTTTACCCCAGCAGTTCTGACCACGCATGCGCATTGCGTTGCAAGAGTCTTATGACTTCGAGATGCATGTTACGGCACTGGAAAAGAATAAAATGAAAATGTTATGTATTTATTTATTTATTGTAATTGCACTTGTTTGATTTTATAGTCATTAGCTAGTGATCAACTGTAATGGTAAAATAATGAAATGTTTCAAATGTAACTTGTAAATGTAATAAATAAATGTAAATAAAATTCATTTCTTGGTTATGTCTCCAACAAATTAATAATAAGCTCACACTTTCAGCCTGTTTAAATGTACGTTTTATTTGTGTTCAAGTTTATGCATCTACCCCAGGCAGAAATAATCAACTTGAGGAATTAGTTATCTTGACTTTAGACTAATAATTTAATAATTATAACCTTTGAAATGTCTAGTCAAAAGTTTTTTTTTTTTTATATACCAGGCATTGAAAATACATTGTGTGTTTATTATACCAGGCTGTTCGTTTTTGGAGAACAAAAACATAGGTTAAAAGAAATATTTCAGTGTTCATGACAGCATTGTTTTATATCAGTAAAGGAGCCTGAAGTAAATAACAGCAGGAGCAACAATAATCAATAGATAGTTTTAGGACAGCATCGAATCAGCGTGAACCCGCTGTATTGAAAGATTTGCTTGATTGCACACACTACAATAAGTTTAGAGCGCCCTCTATTGGATGAGATGGTAAACAATAAAATAAAATAAACACATTTACACATTCACTTTTTGTCATTCCGATTAAAATAATTCTGATTGAAAGATTCAGTGGACTGTTAACATGAGACCAAACTGGGGTTTACATGTGCTGACTTTTAATCGGAATCATCACAGCTTTCAGTTTGTCTGCCGCATCAGTAATGTCGATGCCGTCCTCTCCAGCAGCTGGAATGTGTTCACGGATGCCATAGCAACTCTCAACAACCACCAGGACTTGTACAGTTTTATAAAAGCTATTTATTTGTTGTAAAGTGCAATAATCATCTCAGAAAAAATAAATTCTTCTGTCAGGCACAGTGGAAGTAAAAAGTGCCTGGGACAAACGCTGTCAAGATGAGAGGGTGTAGCCAGGCTATGTCTGTGTCATTATGACAACATTATCTTCAAAACTTCTTAAAGGGGGGGTGAAATGCTGTTTCATGCATACTGAGCTTTTTACACTGTTAAAGACTTGGATTCCCATCCTCAACATAGACAAAGTTTCAAAAACTAATGTTGGACGTTTGATGGAGTATTTCTGTGTTAAAAATACTCCTTCCGGTTTCATATTGTTTATAATTTCCATTTTTTGCTTATTTTTAAAAACAAAAGATACAATAAAAAATATTATAATTATGAAATTACACTTAAACAATATTAAATTACTCGTATCATGAAATAAGATTTTGGTCATCCCAACCTGTTCAGAAGTGAAAGGTTATGTGAATGATAACATGGTTGATAATGTGATTTCTGTAAGGATCTTCACACTGGCATGTAGTTATTATAGCACTAAGAGGAGGGAAAGGTCAAAAACCAGGGCAGGAACATGCTGGCCAAGTGACTTTTTAAAAATAAGTAAAAATAAAATAAAACAATGAATAATATGTTCTGTTGTCATATTCATATTATCTGTTTTTTATTTTTATTTTTAAAGTGGTACCGATTTAGTATCGGTATCGAGGTATTTTAGTCTGGTATTGTATCGTAGTCAGAATTTTGGTATCGTGACAACAGAGCATACACACACATGCACACATATATATATATATTACAAAGGCTGTGTTTAAATCATCGTCATGTTAATGTTATATCTTAAAATTAATATGTTATATATATGTCTAAAAAGTGTATCTGCAGCAAAAAAAAATCATTTAATTTTTCCTTCAGGCTTTGCATGCGTTGGTTTTCTTTTGCGCTCGTGACAGCTTATATAAATGTCCACGACGGTGCAGGGAGGATTGTTAAAGCTTACATTAGGGCTGGGCGATATGGCCAAAATTTCATATCCCGATATAGCTCATTTGATATCCCGATAACGATATACATAACGATATAGCAACCTTTCTATTAATTCAGTTTATGAATAGTCTATACAAAATTGCAATGTGGAAATGCAGTTTGAAATGATATACAAAACAAATAAAGGTAGTATGGACTACATTTTTATTTTATTTAGAACCTTTTTTTAAAGCAAGACTGTTAGTAAAGTTAACACCTGCCTAGGGATGTTTACCGATGAACGTTTGACCGATGGCTGACCGTATCAACGTTAACCGATCAAAGTTGTCGGTTAAAATAAGTAAAAAAGTGATCTCTAAATTAGGCTATTATAGACAGTGGACTAAACGCTACTACAGTTGGCCGTCTCATTCCCAAATCTTTTTGTGTGATTGAACATATCCCTCGCACTCAATTTTTCATAACTCGCCTGTTTGTACTTAATAAACCAATAAAAACATTTGGCGCGAGGTCACAGCGTTTGGGTTTGCGCGCTCACAAGGTTTGCAAAAAGTAAACACTCGAGGTTAGAGCCAGAGCAGACGACAGTATGAAGCGTGCATTTCGCTTAAGATGGGCTTACATTTGGAAATATCTACATTTCAGTGGTAACACATAAGGTGTTGATCGTCTTTCTTTATTATTGTTAGCAGTAACGTTACCTCAAACTAAAGCGGCGTCTCTTCGGAGCTGTCATTTTCTTAAATGAGCCGCGGCAATGTTTCAAATGAGCTTCTAAGGCTGGACAAACGCCTTTATTTTCAACGCGATCACCTTGTACCCAAACCATTTCGAAACTAAGGAGCCATTTGTCCTCTGATTACAAACAAGCTCCTCTGCGGCGCGTTTGCGGGACTCGTGCTTCACGCTGTGGGGGATTTTAAAAAAATGACGTGAGTGGAAGGGAGGCGGCAGCGCGTGTGTGTGTGTGAGTGAGAGAGCGAGAGAGAGACAGAGGGAGCGCGTTTATGTATTGCATGGGCATGCCGTGGCGTGAGGTGCATCTTGACGTAAAATTCTGCCATAAACGCCTTATCGTGCCGTAAGCGATAGAGCCTTATATAAAACGATAGACATTTTCTATCGTCCAGACGATATATTTCGTCATATCGCCCAGCCCTAGCTTACATAAAACATTTCTGTTTTCTTACGTTATGTCAAACTAGTATAACAATTAACAATAAGCTTTTTTGCGAATTTGCCGTCCGTCATGTGTGCAGCAACTTTTCTGTGATCAATAAGTCAGCCATTGGAGCAGGACATTCAGATTTTGTGATAAGTAAATGTATATTAATCTGCCTTTTTTTAAGAAAAAATAAATAAATAAATGCAAAACAACTGCTAATATTAATTGTGAACATTGTCTTAAGATGTTGAAGAAAAAAATTAAGTTATATGTTCCTCTTTAAATATTAAAACTTAGTACTAAGTATTTAACTCCCAGTTCACGTTGCCTGTTTAGGGTATAAAAAAAAAACTGTATCCACAGTATTGACAATGAATGGTGTTTCAAGGTAAACCGGGCTCTCCATACTGGTCATTGGATTATTGCAAATTCCAGGGTGACGAGTGAGGGGTCAGTTGTGGGTGGTGGGAGGGCCAGAAGAAATCTCGTTCCAGGACCAGGGCCCTTAAGGAGGAGTTACAACTCATAAATCCTAATATTAACCGTTAACTGATGAGATTACAATATTGAATAATAAAAATACAATTGATGAGTGTCTGTGACCCGTTAAAAATTCACTTTATTCACAGGGTTTTTTTACTGTGCAAAAGCAACATACAGAAAAGATCAACAACAACAGAACAGATTCACACTTTATCAAATTTTCAAGCTCCTGCAGCGTTTCTGACAACAGAGAAAAACAGATTAAAATACAAAGAAAAAACATAAATAAATAGGCCTACACTAAATATTTTTTACTTAAATAATTACCAAATGAAGATGACAAAAACGGGGCGCGTTTAGACTCGTTCGCCGTTGTGCTATTCTTTGACATGACAGAGGGCGACTCTGTAATTGTTCTATAAACCATCAGGAAACAGCAGCGAGAAGAAAATATACGAGAAAATTAGAGGTCGACCGATTCATCGGATTTGCCGATAAATCGGCACCGGTAGCTGTTTGGTGGAACAATCGATTATCTATCACTGTTTACATTAACACGTGAGGCTGCGCGCTTCACAGCACACGCTGCACAGAGCGCTCTGACACATCTGACGCGCGTTTAAAACAGCGAAAGGGAAACAGTATGGGGTGTCCATGGTTACCCGATTGACCGATTAACCGTTAAAAATTGCGTAACCGAGTGAAACATTTTGCTCGGTTAAGTGGCGTCAATGACATGCCTTGAATTTAGTTTTAATATATGTTTGCACCCCTAGAGACCGCCAGAGCGTTCCCAGACATTTGTAATATCCACAAGAAGAAGTCATGACCAGCTTTCTAAGCGGGCAATGAAGCGGGCAAAGAAAGCGTGGGAGCACTTTAAAAATGAGAGTGACGGGGCAAAATGCAAGTATTGCAATGCAGTGCTTACCGCATTCTTCAGGCTATAAGTTGCTCCGGAGTATGAGTCGCATCAGTCAAAAAATGCGTCATGAAGAGGAAAATAACATAAGTTGCACTGGACTAAAAGTCGCATTAGGGCAGAAGCAGAGCGGGAGCCGCGCGCGATGTGCATAACGGAGCAGAAGAAAGAAAGTTTGAAGTGAGAAACTTGTGAATGACTAGAGAAAAGCAGAGGTTACTTTAACTGTAATGAAGAAAACAAAAAAAGCTAATCGCGGACTGAAAGCAAGATGGCTAGAGCTGAAGGAACGAGTCCACAGATGCTTGAACTCTCTGCTGGGAGAGGCTCAGCCGCGCGAGTCAAACGCTGTGTGAATCATTCTCGGCTGCATATTTTACTACATGACCTAATCATGCAGGAGCCCTCGGGGCCGCTTGCATTGCTCGTGAACTGGAGCGCATCTCATCCTAATTTAACAAAACTCAGCATACGCCTCGCAGACATGAAATAGATCTTAGGAAACTTGAAATGTCTTTTAACAATTTAAAACGAAAAGAAATAGGCTACTTTCTGATTAGGTAATCCATGATGTGCATTTCTCTATATAGGAATTCACTACGGAGATGGTGGTCGTCAAATTAATAAACTAAAAATAACCCTGACGCATACTATGGTTAACCGAGTATAAACCGCTACGGGCCTCGGTTAATGAAAAACTGGAAAACGTGCAGCCCTATACAGAACACTTCAGTACATGTTGCCAAATCATTATAAAGTATTTTTTTGGTGACTAGATGCTTTAGCAGCGAAAGAACAGCAGTATGTATGTACTTCACTTTGTCGTCGAGGCTGAGAGGATGCTAACATTAGCAGTAACATTTACCTCAAGCAGTTAAAGCGATGCAACAACTTACTAGGTGATGTAAGAAACCAGACTGTGTGGTCATGCATCCGACAGAAATATAAACACATCAGAAACGTATTTGAAGGTGAAAATTAATATTCGAATTAAAAAAAAAAAAAAACTGAAAAAAATCCCCCGCCGCGGCAGTAGAGGCGTGGCTGTCTGCTTTGTGAGTGAGCGCACGCATGGGGGTTCAGGGACAGGTCACAGGAGTCACACGTTGACCCGTCTTGCAGTGAAGATGGCAGAAAGTGCAGAGCCCAACTCGACCGCAGCAGAGAAAGAATGCAAGCTATGTAAGATACAGTTAGCATACCATGCCTCATTTTATTGCTTTCACTGCTGGTGTGATTATTTACCATGTCAAGGAAAAGTTTCCATGTTATTGACATAATGCGCGTTATTGACAAAATGCGCGCCCAGATGTTCGAATAGTTTGAAAATTCGTGTTTGTTTTTTAGGGAATATTCGAACGTCATTTTTGAGCAATTTTGACAGCCCTACCCTGGTGTAGACGTGTGGTTGCAAGTGTCCACGTACCCCGTGAGTTAACAAATACAGCATATTTTTCTTTAATGATGCAGCAAAATAACCTTTTAAACCGTTTAACTTATAGTATTAATCAGTCAAAATTGTTACTTTCTGTTAACGGTTAAACTGTCAATATGTGCATCCCTACCTGATATATAGATGTCATTAAATCACCTTAAATGCATCACAGCAACTTGCCCTGAATTCATAAATGCCACCTACATCACTACCAAATAGAACGCAGCCATATTTTCGACCAATCACGCCCTGTGGCAACCCGAACTGCCCATTTGAATCAGAGAGAGAGACAGAAATACCTGGAGAAAATGTATATTTTAGGCTGCGATCCTTATTTGTTACCCCCCAGTTTTCTTTTGTCCATTATTATATATATCTTGTACATAACCCCTCCCCATACAGTGGAGATCACTTGAAGGCTTTCAAGAGTACCGATGCATATCAATATGCTGTGGCTTGCAACGTGTCAGCGGGAAATTTTCCGGCTCATATTATTCTCACATGCAGTTCCAGATTCAGCGTTTTGACTGAACCTCTTCTGCTTCTGCTACATGAGATGAGAACACATTCTTATAATTTTCTGGGTCTTAAAGGAGTCTGCGTTTGTGATATATGTCCTTATTTCAAGCAGAACTCGCTGGATGCATTTAAATTTGCTCTAAGTATGCGTTTTTGTCACCTATCACATGCGCACTTTAATAAGCAGACATAAAGCAGGTTAATGCGTTTACATGCCACATCGGGGTAAGAGGCACAAAAAAAACAAAACCTGTCGACCGGTTTAAAAGAAATACTCTGATAAAAGAAATCAGGTTACTGCGTTAACATGACTAACATTATGTTCATTGTCTGCTTATTAGGCATAATTGGAACGTGCACACACCCGCTGTCAGTGTAAGTTAGATAAATTAGCGGGCTTTTATCTCTAACTTCCGAACCGAATGAATCAAAACCAAATCTTCCTGACTCATTTATTATTCATTGAAATATCAAACATCAGAATCTCAATCAAACACTTGAGCTCATAAACGCACGGCAGAATAAAGCCTCCAAAGAAAAAAACAATAGTTTACAATTCATCCATTCATTCAGAAACATACAACATCGTCCCTTTTTGACAGTACAGGAAGTAGTAAAGATGGCAGCAAAGCTACAGTGACACCATGTGACCCGAACAAATTGATGCATTCAAGTCCTCCTGGGATGGTGTTTACGACATCATGTGCGTTCAAGTCTCTTTGGTCGGAGCAAGATGGCGCAGGGCTCTACATAACGCCCATTTTGGGCGCATTTACGCCTAAAAATTACTGCGTGCGACTGTGAAAAAATATTTAGGCACACCGGTGCGAGTGACCCGATCTATTCTCATGAATGGATGTGTAGCCTAATACAATCGGAATAAAAACTACAACACGGAGTGAATCAACACTGAGAAACTGATAGGCTACGTTTCCTACTGCAATCAACTGCTTTTCGTGCCTTCAGTCAGCAGAAGAAGTGCAAAAACATGTGCGACGGACTACACTTCAAACAACGATTGTTTACAAAGTGAAACGTGTGTGACGACGCAGCCATGCGCACTTTACCAGACACCTCGCGCTGTTTATTTACAACCAAATCAAAATGAACTGGAAATACCACATTTGGATTATCATAAACAAGCTCAGAAATTAGCGGATGCTTGGGGCATAAATGCCATCAAACAATAATGTATTAACAATACATTTAAAAAGCCCTTGAGTTAATCTTTATCACTCATGCTGTTTAAAAAAATACTAAATGTATATAACGAGCAAGCATATCATGAAGATTTTTTCCAAACCGGGTTTTTGTCTTATTCTGAATCACTGTACACACAAAATAAGTTATTCCCGCTGCGGATTAGCACAATATCTGCGTGACTCGTATTTTTTTTACGGTCTATGGACTCACCACAAACAGAGAGAAGTAGATCCGGCTGCAATGTTCTTCCACGAGCCACATGCGGTTCTGTTTATGAAGCGCCAGAGCGCCAAAAGTTACGGCTTGCCATAGCTCCGAGTATTGGCATGATTGCATGTGTGATACTGATCTCGTACAAAAATCTATTAGACAAGTTGATATTGAGTAACAACGTTTTAGCCACAACACTGTCTATTTGTGAAAATCAAAGCCCTACCAGAACTGATTCGATTCGATTCAAATGAATCTGTGTTTTGAACTATTGACTGAATGACTTGCCGCCACCTACTGGCGGTTTTATTTTCATATTTATACTTTGCATGGGCTTTTTATTTAAAATATTAAACTTTTAAAGTTTAATTTGTACATATTTCTAAATTCAAAAACGTATATGTAAAACATTCATACAACATTAACCCATGCATTAATGCATTAAAGGCATAGGTGTTTGATTGTATGAAGTCCAGTTCTGCTTTGTGTGTGTGTGTGTGTGTATGTATTTGTGCTGTGTGTGTGTATGTATTTGTGCTGTGTGTGTGTGTGTGTGTGTGTGTGTGTGTGTGTGTGTGTGTGTGTGTGTGTGTGTGTGTGTGTGTGTGTGTGTGTGTGTGTGTGTGTGTGTGTGTGTGTGTGTGTGTGTGCTGTACTCTCAGAAGTTAATGATAATATTATGTCAGAATTATGTTGAATTTAAGAAATTGACAGATGATGCATACATTTAATAAGATTAGACAAATATCGTCCTGTAATGGGAAAGTTATAATTGGAATGTGTTTGATGGATTAGAATGTGCTCCTAAATTTTTGACTGTGCTCCTAAATTTTTTAAATTAGGAGCACAAGTGCTCCTCAAGAAAAAAGTTAGCGTAGAGCCCTGTGGCGGTGTACCTACAACGAATCCGCATCAGGTGAGTTTTAATCTTTTACGTTTTTAATTATCTATGAAGCCACCTTAAACGGTATTGTATATACTAGGCTAATTGTTATATTACAATGCTAGCTAGCTTTGTTGTAAATGACAAAGTCTGACAATGTCGTTACTAAATACGTCAATACAGACGTTGCATTCATTGATTCCACCAAGTTTCATGTTTCTCACTGACACGCCCCCAAATCGTACAGGTCTGGGTTTTTAAAAAAATCCCAAACTTCCCACTGGTATTCACGACTTCGTGGTGGCATTCTTGTGCCTTCAACTTGTAAATACGATCTTTACGACATGACAAACACACCATATCAAGTACCACATAACCTGTAAATTAACCAAGGGTAGCATAACACTAATATAATGTCAATAACCTTTCTGCACTCTACTGGACCATGGCTGTGAGTTTGAGGGCCTTTATTCATTCACTTCCTCATTTCTTATCACTCAGAAAAAAATGCAACCTGTACCACTGGAGCCATGACCAAGATGAGGCATTTTGATGAGCATGGGAACAGGGTGATGAATCCTAACTAGTTTATCATTTACTTTGCACTGCACAGGTCAACCCCCCTCGATTCATCTGCTACCATCTCCGGCTCCTTCTCTGGCTATCACCAGACCAAGCTCAATTTAAAGGGTAACTCTAAACCAACTTTTTTTAGTTAATGATCTGCAAGACTGGGGCTTTATTAATGCTGTTTATTGATTTGAGTAAATGTTTTGACATTTGGGTATAAAGTGTTTTAATTCTATAATATATGGTGTAAAAACGTCTTCGTGCTGCCCTCTTAAGATTGAACGGTGGCTACTGCAGTCGTATTTTCCTATTGGACGTTGTGGTGCATCGTGACGTAGGATGGTACTTCCAACGGCTCACTATCCACGCCCCTGGCACAAGCTCACCATGCCCTCTCATCACATGATGAGAACGGCTTCACTCCAGTATGAGCGGCATGTTATATTTCTAAAGAAGTATGAAGTAGAAACATTATGAATGAAACTCTCTCGTCACTTGCTTTCAACATCCTAATGAAGAAAATACAGATAAATAATGCAGTTGTAAGTACATGTTAAGCTTTTATTGTGATATTTTTGCTGCCCGTCATGTCTACAGATAAGTTTATAATTCAGACACTTTCAAACAAACCCTGACACCCAAATGGTTGCCATGGTAATGAACAACAATACCGTAACGTGATGCCATATAACGTTATAGTCTAACTTTTATTTGAGGAGATCTGTTGTAATAGGCTATTAGGTTTGAACTTATTGGTCCTGTGCTTTTTAGTGGCATTCAGTATAAGGATATGGCTGTTCAATGGTCATAGATTAGTTAGTGGTCTCATTCTCTCTTGCACTGCTGCTTCGCTAGCATGAATGAATGAATGAATGAAAGCATCGTCAGCATCGGGAGTTAACGCAGTTTGAGCCTGCGGCTCGATTGATAAGGCTCTGAGTCTACAGACATTTCACCCTCCTCCACTTCAGGTGCAGGTGGTGGAGAAAAGTTATTTTGCAAAGCTACTGTCCTCACTCCAGTCACTATCCATCTTTGCGAGTCTGACAGCTGTCAAACAAGTTGTCACTACGGGTCTCGGGTGCAATCGAGAATCTGTGGAAAGAACTGAAAACTGCTGTTCACAAACGCTCTCCATCCAACCTCACTGAGCTCGAGCTGTTCTGCAAGGAGGAATAGGCAAAAATTTCAGTCTCTCAATGTGCAAAACTGATAGAGACATACCCCAATCACAGCAAAAGGTGGCGCTACAAAGTATTAACTTAAGGGGGCCGAATAATTTTGCACGCCCAATTTTTCCGTTTTTGATTTGTTAAAAAAGTTTGAAATATCCGATACATTTCGTTCCACATTTCGTCCCTGCACATGATTGTGTCTCACTTGTTGATTCTTCACAAAAAAATTACAGTTTTATATCTTTATGTTTGAAGCCTGAAATGTGGCAAAAGGTCGCAAAGTTCAAGGGGGCCGAATACTTTCGCAAGGCACTGTATATACAGTGGATACGGAAAGTATTCAGACCCCCTTACATTTTTCACTATTTGTTACAGTGTAGCCATTTTTTTCTCATTAATGTACACACAGAACCCCATATTGACAGAAAAACACAATTGTTGAAATTTGTGGAGATTTATTAAAAAAGAAAAACAAATTTCACATGGTCCTAATTATTCAGACCCTTCGCTGTGACACTCATATATTTAACTCAGGTGCTGTCCATTTCTTCTGATTATCCTTGAGATGGTTCTACTCCTTCATTTGAGTCCACTTGATTAAGAAAGCCACACACCTGTCTATATAAGACCTTACAGCTTACAGTGCATGTCAAAGAAAACTAAAATCATGAGGCCATCATTAAAAACATTCTTGTTTACCGTAACCCGACCGACCCTGTCAATTTAGGGCAGAATCAAAATTATTTTATTTTTTTCCTTTTAGTCCGACCGACTTATACATTTGCTTTAAGACCGACCAGTATTTTTACTCTTCAAACAACTAATACAAAAGTAATAAAATAATATGAATTATATTTTAGTAAGTATTATAAATATATAAATTGCCTAGGCCTTCATACAAACGAAGGCTACGTTCTTTCTTTTATAGAAAAACCTGTGACGTCATCTATGTTTACACTATGGTTAACGGATGTCACACTATATCTTTGTAAACTGTGTTCAATGCATGCGAGTGCTGCCGTATGAGCAGTCATTTTCGC
Source organism: Pseudorasbora parva (assembly GCF_024679245.1). Lineage (NCBI taxonomy): Eukaryota > Metazoa > Chordata > Actinopteri > Cypriniformes > Gobionidae > Pseudorasbora > Pseudorasbora parva. The sequence continues at coordinate 14,543,159 of NC_090174.1, read as the reverse complement.
CATCATCACCCGGGTATATTTGCCAGAAGACGCGAATGAAGTGTGCAGTCACTGCAGTGTGAGAAGATCGGTCTCTGCGCTTGTCCAAAAGCGTGCACACATCTCACAGCGCGCAAATATTGAGTTCTCTTTAAAGTCTTGCGCTTGAACGGACAAACTCACACAAAAAGAATGTCAACATGTCGATCTTAATGAGTATCCAAGCAGACATAGTCTGTATATGCCTTAAGAGAACTGTGTTCAGTCGAAAAAGACGAGCATATCCCTGTATTAGGTCTTAAAGGGGCAGTAGCCTTTACTGCTGTCTGTTTAATGTCAAACAAAAGATAAGGACATCACTCACTGCTCTTGATTGAATAGCTTTTAAGTTAAGGATTAATTTTTAATTTAAACAGTAAAATGTGCAGTTATTTTACATTTGATTAATTTATTAAATTTCGCTACCTAAAAATGAATGATATACCTGCTTGAAAAATCTGAAAAGCATTGTTTATTTTATTAGTATCTTTGCTCAATTGTATTTATTTGTGCTGCTGCTTGTATTTAATTTTTTTGTTCTTATTTTCTTTATTTTTATTTGACAGTAGTTCTTTCTTTCCCTGAGCATGGTAAATACCAAACCGTACTGAAACCGTGAACCTAAAACCGTGCTACAAACCGAACCGTGAGCAATCTGTACTTTTACACCCCTAGCATAACTTATGTATGGGGGTGCCACAAAATTAGAACATTTTCAAAGGGTGCCATGACTGAAAAAAGGTTGGGAAACACTGATTTAGTGAATGGCTGTGGCTTGACAGGAGGAAAAACAATCCAAACAATCACGATTTTTAAAACTTTTTCATCATTAACGTTAATCAAAGCTATTATTCTAAATGCTGTCAAGAAGGAGGAAAGAGGAGCAGTGTCCCTTCAAAAAAACTGAGAGACAATACATAATATTACAAAAATAAAATAACATCTGACAAAATGGTCAGCCATTGTCTGTGATGTTTGTTTACTGTAATATTTACCAGTAAAGAGTGGGTTATAGCTACTTAATTAAATGAATTCCTAAAAATAACTCTTTGCTTTTTAATATTTAAATACACTAGTCTATATCACCAGATGCGTTGGTCTAGCAACAAGTGCAAGCCACTTCAGACACAGATAGTTGCGTGTTAACACAATCGAGCGTAAAAATACGGAACATATTACGGGAAAATACTAAAAAGGGAAGACAGCGGGAAAAGAGCTAAAATACGTGAGAAACCCAGAAAAAGCGTGAGGGTTGACAGTCAATGACAGCTAGCTGGTGGTTGGAACCTTTTTTTAATCAATGCACCTGAAATTTATGCAATAAACATGTTTTTGACAAATATTTCAATTTGTTTGTGGTCTATATAGCCTGCAATTAGCCTATGCGCCCGAAGGCACGGCTTGAAGACCCGGTCAGTGACATCACAATAGGCTAATTTGTTTAAATTCATACCTATGTAATCACCATCACCAAAAATTTACTGTTTTTTATATTAAAATTTGAAGAAGAAAAAAATAGACCTACCTACCGACCCTTTTTTTTTTTTTTTTTTTTACTGTTACTGCAATCCAAAATATTTTTAAGGATGGGCTGAGGTCAATGGAACTGCCTCTGTTTGCACTCTTAACACAGGCGCGCATGCACGCGTTTTGTTGTCACGGCTACATAAACAAATTTCTGCACACAGGAAGACAGATGTTTTGGTAATATTTTATGTATTTTAATCCCAAAAACAAACGTTTGCATCAAGTGAAAGCAACGGCCACATTGGCTACCTACATAATAAGCTGTTTTAAATTTAAATTTAAGCTGTTTTAAATTTAAAATGTTCAATGTCTTATCGCGCTGATGTGACCGAGTATCCATCCTCTAAGTGAGCACAGTTTCATCCCAGGACTATTCCGGTTGTAAACGTAATATTGGCGCCCGTAATACACTCTACATGTAACTGTTTTCACTGTCAATGTGTCATCCACGGGGCGGCTGTGTGGCGTTTTCTCTGCCTCTGCACACTAGAAGTGTGTCTGACGCGGCACTGCTGCTGCTATTGATGCAGAGGGAAGCCATATTCTTAATGTTAAATAGCCTACTGATACACCAAAGACAACGTCAGCAGTAGCCTATTGACCACATATCTATGGTATTGCCGGAAAAATAGGCTACAGAATATTTCGTTCTGTATTGACAGTTGCAATATTTCAAAATCGATAATTGTCATTTTTTTATTATTACAATTAGGCCTATATATTTGCATTTATGTTAACCTACAGACTTTCAAACATGAAAATGTAATTTAATAATGTGTATTCGTGTCAAAATGATATATAAACATCTTTTCCTATCCCATTTGCCTGGAGACGCTTCCAACACGCTCGCGTGTCGCGTGAAAAATAGGCGCTCTTCTATTTCTAGCATGCACACGTTTTCCGCGCGTCACAGGCAGTGTGCAAACTCCAACCTGTTAAGATGGGAGCCGAAACAAAAACGGACACCACTCAGCCGAGACGCTCACGGCACGATTGCAGTGTCCCCGGATTTGATTAGCCAACTTGTTGATATTTAATCGATGGGCATAGCCTGTAGGCTGAGTTGCATACATAGAAAAATCGTATATTGTGTTTCTTTGTTGTTGGTTACTTATTTATTTGTGTGTGTGTCTGTGTGTGTGTGTGTGTGTGTGTGTGTGTGTGTGTGTGTATACACTTTATGTTTTTTTAAGATTTTATTGAATACATTGCTCTTGTATAATCTTTTACTTTGGAATTTTAAGAGCAATAAACATATATTGCAATGTTAAGGAATTAGTTCAAATAATTAAATAAACATGTATAAATTGCTATTAGGCAATTAATGGGGAGATAATCGAAACAGAATCGTTCAGGAAACATTAACCGTTAGATTAATCGATACATCGGAAAAATAATCGCTAGATTAATCGTTAAAAAATAATAAACGTTTATCCCAGCCCTACAAGATAGAACTTGTTGGCCTTAATTCTAAGCGGTATGTGTGGAGAAAAACAGGTGATGAGCAGTGCCTGGCTAATACAGTCCCAACAGTGAAGCATGGTGGTGGCAGCATCATGCTGTGGAGCTGTTTTTCAGCTGCAGGGAAAGGACGACTGGTTGCAATCGAGGGAAAGATGAATGCAGCCAAGTACAGGGATATCCTGGATAAAAACATTCTCCAGAGTGCTCAAGACCTCAGACTGGGCCGAAGGTTCACCTTCCCAGACAATGACCACCCTAAGCACAGAGCTAAAATAACAAAGGAGTGGCTTCACAACAACTCTGTGACTGTTCTTGAATGGCCCAGCCAGAGCCCTGACTTAAACCCAATTGAGCATCTCTGGAGAGACCTGAAAATGGCTGTCCACCAACATTTACCATCCAACCTGACAGAACTGGAGAGGATATGCCAAGAGGACCCCCAAATCCAAACTTGTTGCAACTTTCCCAAAAAGGCTCATGGCTGTATTAGATCAAAAAAGTGCTTCTACTAAATACTGACCATCATGAATATGTACACCCCCAACATTTGCATAATGTCAGCACATGGTAATTGGCAGAACAGCACAGCCGAATCATCGGGAGTTCTGCAGTAAAATAAGTGTCACGCAATAGAGAAAATGGCAGATCATAGACACAAATGTCATGTTCCAGGCTATGCAGGTGACGTGAGGATTTTTCATACCCTTCCCACAGATACAAAATATCAACAGTCTTGGTTGATGTTTATTATTATAATCGGATACCGAATTCAAAATCGTTCATTTGCTCAGTCCATTTCACCGCGGACAGTTTTTCTAACCTGGGACAATATCAAGCAAGCGTCACTCAGCGTCTAAAACTGAATAAAGGGGCAATTCCAACCACATTCCTGCAAGCAATAAGTAGTGATTTATCCACTTATTGACTGTTTAAACAATTTCTGATTCAATTGAAAGTTTCTTAGAGAGAGAGCATTGTCTAGATGACGCAAGATGCTAGTACAGTAACAATAGGAAACTCCAAGTACCATACAAAACTAAATAGTGTGTCTAATGACAAAGGGTAATATTATTTTGTATTACAAAATACAACCGTAGATACTTTGCTTACAGATCATTCACTCGATCCTTCTAGCAAACGTCACCTTTTTGACAAGGCTATTCATTTTGTAAAAATTTAAGTTATATATTTATATTTTTGAGAACTAAAGTAGGCCTATGATGTTTTTGCATGCTTTCAGAGTACATCACAGTCACTTGAGCCCCTTTCACACTGCACGACGGACCCGCAGTGTTCCCGGAACATTGCCGGGTCGCCTTCTGTGTGAAAGCAACCACGTGCCGGGATTGATTACCGAATTGAACCCGGGTCGGGGACCTAGTAATACTGCGGGATTCGACCCGGGACGAGCGCTGTGTGAACAAAAGCCGAAACTAATACAGCATGTGTATGTAGTAGTTATCGTGCGACTCCTAAAGCTTGTTTTTTCAATAATACAACCCTGCAGTGCCAGAAGAGCTAGTCTGTGTTTTAAACGCAGAGAGTGTTCATATACAAAAGAAACTAAAATCAAACAAACAGAAATGTGCGCAAACTGGACAAGTCGAGACCACGGAGCTCCTTACTATCCGCGCTGAAGCTGAGATCGCTCGCCGTTATACGTCACATCAGGATGTTACGTGTCAACTCGATCCGGGACCGTTACGGGTTGTGTGTGAAAGCGCACATATTACGGTATTTTGCTAGCAGTGTGAATGGAACAAATCTAACGGCCCGGGAACAAATGCCGGGTCGCATTATCCGTGTATTTGCCGGATACGCAGTGTGAAAGGGGCTTAACATTGCCAAAAACATTATACTTTCTGTACCAAATGTAGCTATTGCTCAATCTTAGTTAATCCATTAAATAATGACACTTGTATTAATTTGTTACCTGTTGTTCTTTATAGCCTAATTCTTTTGCACTTTAATCGGTTCGAAATTTGTACTTTTACAGCTCTGGAAAAAATTAAGAGACCACTTAACATTGATTTCTCTTAATTTTTTTTCAGAGCTGTATATATTTTTGGTGCATTGTATTATTGTATTTAAACATTCAGTTATTTTTTGTTATTACAAAAATAGTTCTTAAAGCTGTTATGCTATGACAACACTTTTTTTGCAACTTATTTCAATATCGTGATAATGTCGTATACCGTGATAAAAGCGTCGCAATTAATCGCAACATGAAAAATTGATATCGGCACATGCCTAACATCAAAACAAACTAAAATGTAATGCAAATATTTAAATACCAAAAACTCTTTACTTGACTTAACTATACTATACAGTTATATCAACCTAAAACTTAATATCAAGAAAATCCAGGTAAACAAATACACCTGAACTAGTGGTGGACTACCTAAAACGTACACTTTTCACAATGTTGAAATAGCCTATTCAGATTATTCAGATATCACGTGACGATGCAAGGTGCACAGAGAAGGAAACCTGAAAATGTCAGGCAACATCCTCAAGGGTACTCCTTAAGTTTGGACTTGCCCAGTCATATCTGAAATGTGTACTGTATATTTAATATATCATATGAACTCTATGATCAAACGCTAAGCATTACAGAATCCAGATCTTGTGTTCATACGTCAGAGCGAATCTGCCACTGTGCTTGAATCAAAGAGCTGCTGCCAAACTATTACCAATGCAGATATTATAATAATAATAATTATCTGAGGTGTCACATATCACTAGAATCCTCCAATCCACTACACTAGGATTGGAAGCTACTCTCAAGCACCATGTGCTGTTTGTATAGAAACTAGACGCATGTGTAAGCAGTCTTTATTCACAGGCAGGTGACATCCGCTGTCTTGAAATCTAGTGAGCTCTAGTGAACAACCCAGACAGCATATTTAGGAATCAAAGGCACATATGATGATGTAGAGACGTGCTGTCTAGGTAGGCAACTCACTAGGTTGAGACAGGAATAAAAAGCAAGCACTTTAACAAACGTCTGAACAGATTATACTTTAAATAACAAGTTACTAAGATTTCGGTTTGATTCATACATAAATAAGAATAATCAAATGCTCTATACACAGATATAAAAGGCATACTGTGGTGTTTTTGGATAAAACATAGTAACATTAATAGTAATACCATGATATATCAAATATTAGATGGTAATAGCGTACACCACTGTACCATGCTACCACCCAGGCAAAAAAATATTGAGAAACACACAGCACAACGTTCTTCTTTAACATTCCCTTTACAGACACTGTAGAAGTGCCATGATACATGTCCAAAAACATGAAAATACAATTGTAGATCGTCCAAAAACATGATATTACTATGGCACCACCATGTCCAAAAGATTATGGTAATACAGTGGTAATGAGTCTGACCTATGCTTACAGCATTAATGGAGACAGACAAAAAAAACGATATTTCAATGTAAAGTCACATTTGCATGTTATTCATTTTTGAAGTATCGCTACACTATCTTATAAGTTTAAAACTGACAGTCGTCACTGAGGTTCTGCCGACTTTTAAGTGCACTCAAAATACCTTTTATTAGGACAAGTGTGTCTGAAGCAGCATGATCAAGCCATAACTTTAATGCTGAATCTCTTCCTTGTTTCCAAACATACTGGTTTGACGAAGTACTGAACGTCTTCACAAAGGGAGCTAAAAATATAAACGTGTTTCCAAGAATAATAGAGAAAGATTCGTAAGCAATCACAGCTACGGCTTCACTGACACAAGCTAATGCTAAATCCAGACGTGCAAGTCATTCACTTGTGCTGGCCTGAAACATGACATGACTCAAGACGGCTCTCACACACACACATACACCCTAACATGAGCTCCAGAGCAGTCAGACTGAGCTCTATAACCGCTTACCCACCTGAGTTCTGGCCCTCGGCCGTCATTCTAGCAGTCCTAGGGAACTTAAAGCAGAAAGCTTTAAAATGAAGTGTCTTAAAACAGGCCCAACCGAAGCCCTGACCTCTCCACGGGCTACCTGCGGGAACACACTCGCGCTCACTCCCGCGGACGAGCAAGCCGCAGAAGGCCCGGCCTAGCACACAGGCCCAGCTCAATATCACACCAAGCGGCTCCCAAGAAACGCCCTGTGCGCTACCGATGCGGCGTAAGTACATAAAAGGTTGCAAAATTCACGGCGGCCGCCATGATGAGTCTTTCCCAGTGCATTTGAATTGAAAACATGGCAACCCGCGGGTCAGCACTGGCCTACAATTCAAGCCAACGACGCAGCGATCGGCGGTTTTTTCGCACCTACCTTCATGTCGGGACATCCTACAGACAGTGACACAGCCCCTCCTCGGGCTCCCTAACGTCTATGAGTCGGAAAGGTGCCGCTAAAAACGAAATAAAAGTGGGACGCGGTCTTTCTTTCCTATTTTCTCTCTTGAAGATGGATCCGGGGCTTACTTCTCTCCGCTTCCCCCTCCCCGTCTGTCATCAAGCGACTGTGTGTGTGTGAGATGGACCGGGTGCGGACGAGGTCTGCCGGCAGGGGGCGCAGGACTCATCTACTTCTTCTTCTGTGGTGTTTGAAGGGCGGCAAACTCGTGTTGCTCTTCAATGGGTTTTCTGTTAGTGTTGACATCGCCATCTACTGTAGCTAAATATTTATTTTATTATTATTCAAAACGTAGAAATAAAGTGGACCCAAGAGTATTACGACTTATTAATTCATAAACATGTGTGTAAAATAAATGTACTGTTCAAAAAAGTAACAAATAAAATCAAATAAATAAAAAACACTTTTGGACACTTTGTGGTTGCCAAACTGCATGAACTTGATGAGAACAAACAGCTGATTAAAAGTCATTCCAAAAATATCTTTGCAAAATGAAGCTTTTACTGATGGTTTTGACATTTTGTTTTGACATTTTGTCCAATATATATATATATATATATATATATATATATATATATATATATATATATATATATATATATATATATATATATATATATATATATATATATATATATATATATATATATACATTTGTAGCCAATAAAGAGACACTTGAGTGTGTTGGGTCGGCAGAAAAGCTGAATATGGTGTAGAAAATTGCATTGCATAACTGCATTGCCCAGGTTACCTTGTGTCTAATAAGTAAAGTTAGTCATAGAAAAGGTGTAGTATATATATATATATATATATATATATATATATATATATATATATATATATATATATATATATATATATATATATATATATATATATATATATATATATATATATATATATATATATATATATATATATATATATATATATATTTACAGATGGTTATATATTGTGTTTTTAAATATGATTCCAAGACACTTATACTGCAAGTGTGGTTTATTTTATTTTATTTTTAGGGCCAGTGTAGATTGAAACAATAAAGAAAAATAGTCCTCACGATAAATGAATGAATGAATTATTGTGTTTAAATAATTGTTAATTTAATAATAAATAAAGTCAACAATAGTCTAATAGAATAATAAATAAAATAAAATACACAATCTTCTAAAACACTTTTATTTTTGTTATGAATAAAAAGAATAGTAAAAAAAAAAAGTTTAGGAATGGCAATAATGTTTTTTTTGTTTGTTTGTTTGTTTGTTTGTTTGTTTGTTTGTTTGTTTGTTTTTTGGTAAAAGTAGTTTTTACCTGCCCATGGTACATCCGATTATATACCATAATACATATTTGTAATACATAGCCTAATAAATAATACCATAATACATACGTGCCATGAGAACACATTCCTATATCATGATAACCTTACTTTAAGTAACTACAATGGCACATGATACAATTGAGCTGCCATTGTAGCATGCCCTGCAGTGCAGTTTGTTAGTATAGAGCAGAGGACTTTAACCTTTACAGAGTTAAAGACCCTGCACCCAGGCTCTCTGTCCACTTTTCTCAGTAAAACCTTATTATAAATGTTTAACAGGCAGTAATGGTTAGAGAGTTAGACTTGTAACCCAGAAGGCCGCGGGTTTGAGTATCAGTACCGGCAGGAAAAGCACTCTAAAAAATAATTCAGTGGCATAGTAAATATCACAGTAATAATTAACTTTATTAACTTAATAAAATCTCTCAATATCATTTACTTGATGGTTTTAGTTAAACATACCAAAATAATTGACTAAAAATCCAACAGTTAATTTTGTCTAAAATTTATAGTTATATTGAAGTTTTTTTCACTAAAATAATTTAGTATTCAAATAACCAATTATTTAATTTAAATATACTTAATACATTTGCGAAATTTATTTCAAAATATTTGAGAATGGAGAATTAAACCGATCTGTTTCAAGAACCACAAATATTACTTAATTAAAATCAAGATTATTAATATTTAACACACACTGAAGAAATTGAGTAAATTTACTCGATTAAAACAATGCACCCCTCCCCCACCCCCTGACGTGACTTCAGCTCGACGGTTGAGTGAGTGCGGATATTTGAATTCTCCTCAGTCACCAGAGCAGTTTCTTCTTCTCAGCGTGAAATTCAGGTTCGTATGTTTTTTTAATTCTATATAATCATTACTGTGCTAAAAGGCATTTTATTTAATTCAAAACAACATGCAGGGACAGTGTGAGTCACCTTTAGTTAACGTGTGGCATTGGTCTTTGAAACGACTGCTGTGTTGCTCAAAACACACAACTTTAAAGATAATGAATATAATGAATGAATAATTGGATGATAAAATCTTATTAAAACTGGGCACTGTTTGTTTATTGTCAGGTTATGGAGTCTGGCGCCTGGCAGCATCTTTCAGCTACAAATGAAACGCAGGACAGCGGTCTCAAGTTCAAAGTCCACCCGCAGACCGCTAACGTTAGTCCATCTCAGGCTCGAGAAACAGCGCTGATACGGTGGAAATGGGATAACAGACCGGTTGATTACACTTGAATTACTTTTAAATGTTTAATTTTTACTTCTAAAATGTTTGTTACATGAGTTTAAATGTTGTAAAATAACTCTTATTCTTTACATGTCAAAACAGTAATATATGCTGTAACGTTATTGCTGTACTCGTCGACAATAAAGGCCATGTCATGTATAAGTGTGTTTGTGTGGACTGTGGCGTATTTTACAAAGGTTTAGAGGAAATTAAAGTTATACTATACAAGTTAGTAATACTCATAAATAAAAACAGTTCATATTAGTCATAAATATTGGTTTTTAAAATGCTTTTTACCCAATTTTTTCTACTCAATTGAATTTGTTAATGTAACAAATACAGTTAATCAGCTCTACTTAATTTTTTTACTTACATTTACTCAGTTCTTATGGTGTCTATAATTGATTTCACTGCTTTAAAATTTACTCAATTTGTTTAGTGTAAAAATGTTTCACCAAAAAAATTAAGTAAATCATAGTATTAGTTTTTAGAGTGAGGTTGGAGGAGTGTTCTCATTACCCACAACTGTGGTGCCATTGAGGAAGGCACCTAACCCCAATCGCTCCCTGCCACAGCAAAAAAAAAAAGGAAAGAAAAATAAAATAGCTGCCTTCTGCTTTGTGTGTGCGTGTGCGTGTGTGTGTGTGTGTATCTGTTCAATACTCACTGCTGTGTATGTGCACTTGGATGGGTGAAATGCTGAGCACAAATTCCGAGTAAGAGACACAATACTTAGCATCACTTTAACTTACGAACATCATTATAATATGATTATTCATTTATGAACAACAACTGACTTCACTACATAATGCTTGATATCTAGAAAGTTAGAAACTAATTAATGCTATGTCATGAAAATATACAGTTGTCAGGGTTCTGCCCTGGCAGCCTTGTCTGTGTTGTCTTTGTTTAATGTTTCTATGTTCTATGTGTTGTGTCTAAGCACATGGCTCTGTCTTTCTTTGTGTTTGCTATGTGTTCCTCTTGTCCTGCCACCTTGTTTGCTGTTACCACGCCCCCTGTTTAGTCTGGTCTAGTCCTCGTTTCACTAATTGTGCTCATCTGATCCTCATATGCTGATGCCATTTATATTGAGCTCCTTTCCCTCTTGTCTTTGCTGGTTTGTTATACAGGTCCTTCTCAAAAAATTAGCATATTGTGATAAAGTTAATTATTTTCCAAAATGTAATGATAAAAATTAAACATTCATATATTTTAGATTCATTGCACACCAACTGAAATATTTCAGGTCTTTTATTGTTTTAATACTGATGATTTTGGCATACAGCTCATGAAAACCCAAAATTCCTGTCTCAAAAAATTAGCATATCATGAAAAGGTTCTCTAAATGAGCTATTAACCTAATCATCTGAATCAACTAATTAACTCTAAACACCTGCAAAAGATTCCTGAGGCTTTTAAAAACTCCCAGCCTGGTTCATTACTCAAAACCACAATCATGGGTAAGACTGCCGACCTGACTGCTGTCCAGAAGGCCATCAATGACAGCCTCAAGCGAGAGGGTAAGACACAGAAAGAAATTTCTGAAAGAATAGGCTGTTCCCAAAAAAGTTTGGCAAAAAACGCTGCACAACGAGAAGAGGTGACCGGACCCTGAGGAAGATTGTGGAGAAGGACTGATTCCAGACCTTGGGGGACCTGCGGAAGCAGTGGACTGAGTCTGGAGTAGAAACATCCAGAGCCACCGTGCACGGGCATGTGCAGGAAATGGGCTATAGGTAGGGATGGCCAAATGAGGCTTCCTGAACCACTGAGGCTTTCCAGCCCATTGGTTCACCAAAATGTTCATTTACCTGAAGCCTCATGAAACAGTGTGCTCCTTAGTGACACCTGCTGTGCAAAGCAATGCATCGCACACAAATCTATTAATCCTGAGCAACCAAATTGTTATAGTGTGGGCACACCCTTTTTCTGTATTAATAAAGTATTTTACTCTGCTTGTATTAACCTATGTACACACAACTCACACAAACACACAACTTTGTGTTCAACTATTCAGTAGTTCTTTGGGTAAGTTATTGACAGTGAATGCCCAGAATGATTGCAAATAAATTATTGTGAGTGCAGTGCTGATTGGGAGTGCAATAGTGCAGTGCTTATGGGACTGGAATTGTGGAACAGCAAACTGCAGGGATGGGAAAAGCTTTCCCTAATACAGTCTAGTCTTATAATAATATTATTATTAATAATAATAGCAATAATATATATATATATATATATATATATATATATATATATATATATATATATATATATATATACACTGTAAAAAAATTGTGTTGGTTTTTGATGGTTTAACTTAAAAAAGTAAGTAACCTGGTTGCCTTAAAATTTTGAGTTTATTGAAATTAAAAATTTGAGTTGATACAATGAAGGAAATTTGTTTAATAAAAAGAAACTCAAAATATTTTTGTATCTGAACCACAAAAAAAAATGATAAATCATGAAAAGGGCGCAATTTGGCATGTTTCACTGGATTATCAGAAATAGCACACACACACCCAATATGCTTACAAAATCTTTTAATAATATTTTAATAAAGGTTGTCGAATCTCCAAAAAATTGCATAGTATTAACTCAAAATTTTAATTTCAATGAACTCAAAATTTGAAGGCAACCAGGTAACTTTTTTTCTAAATAATTTTTTACGGTGTATATATATATATATATATATATATATATAATAATTACATAGTATAGGTATTACAACTAGATATAGGCTAATTTACTCTAATAATCTACTGAACCACCTCAACACCAATGCAAATGCCTACTGCAAACCCCACAAGGCGCGAGGTTTCGAACCACTTTTATCCGAAAGCGATACTCAGAATGAAGCAATGACGTATTCAACAGAAAACGAGGCCTCGTTTGTCATTGTCACGTGATTTTCACGGAAACGATACAAGCCTCGAATCGGGGCTTCATCTGGAACGCCCCTTTTTGCTCGACACAAGCTCTGGAGCCTCGCTTCAGATGTCCCATCACTAGCTACAGGTGCCGCATTCCCCAGGTCAAGCCACTTTTGGGCTACAGAGAAGCAGCACTGGACTGTTGCTCAGTGGTCCAAAGTACTTTTTTCAGATGAAATCAAATTTTGCATGTCATTCGGAAATCAAGGTGCCAGAGTCTAGAGGAAGAATTGGGTAGAAGGAAATGCCAAAATGCCTGAAGTCCAGTGTCAAGTACCCACAGTCAGTGATGGTCTGGGGTGCCATGTCAGCTGCTGGTGTTGGTCCACTGTGTTTGATCAAGGGCAGGGTCAATGCAGCTAGCTATCAGGAGATTTTGGAGTACTTCATGCTTCCATCTGCTGAAAAGCTTTATGGAGAGGAAGATTTGGTTTTTCAGCACGACCTGGCACCTGCTCACAGTGCCAAAACCACTGGTAAATGGTTTACTGACCATGGTATTACTGTGCTCAATTGGCCTGCCAACTCTCCTGACCTGAACCCCATTGAGAATCTGTGGGATATTGTGAAGAGAAAGTGGAGAGACGCAAGACCCAACACTCTGGATGAGCTTAAGGCCGCTATCGAAGCATCCTGGGCCTCCATAACACCTCAGCAGTGCCACAGGCTGATCGCCTCCATGCCACACCGCATTGAAGCAGTCATTTCTGCAAAAGGATTCCTGACCAAGTATTAAGTGCATAACTGAACATAATTATTTGAAGGTTGACTTTTTTTTTATTAAAAACACTTTTCTTTTACTGGTCGGATGAAATATGCTATTTTTTTGAGACAGGAATTTTGGGTTTTCATGAGCTGTATGCCAAAATCATCAGTATTAAAACAATAAAAGACCTGAAATATTTCAGTTGGTGTGCAATGAATCTAAAATATATGAAAGTTTAATTTGTATCATTGCATTATGGAAAATAATGAACTTTATCACAAAATGCTATTTTTTTAGAAGGACCTGTATGTACGTATTCAGTATGTGTGTCTCTTGCGGATCTTGTCAAGTCAGTTCTAGATTTAGAGTCTCCAATATTTCTAGCTTTGCATTTATTTGGATTGATTTTTTTGTCTTTATTTTGCTCTAGTTTTCTCCAGGCTTTATTTTTTGTTTCTCTTGTTTTCCCCCGTTCTAGTTCTAGTTCCAGTTCCAGTTCCAGTTAAATATAATTTGTGTACTGGTGTTCTAGTTTTGCCAGGTTATTTTTTGTTTTCTTTTCTTTCATTGTCTTCAGTATTGTCTTGTGTTAGTTCCTGCCTCCTCCGTTGGATTCCCTGCCTGCTGGTTCCTTCTGCCTGGTAGCTAGACTCTTTCTGAGTCTGTGAGCAGCAAGTAACGGATCTCTGCTTCGTTGTGTCCGGTCCGGCCCTGTCTTTACCTCTATCATCTACCTGGTCTGGTCAGTCCTCAGGGGTTCTTCGACCTGCTCTATCCTGGAGCTGGTTCCAGCTGTCACCCTTATCTGCCCTGTCATTGTTTCCTGTTGGCCCTGCTGTTTGGACTGTCACTCCTCCACTACCCTCTTGTGCCTGGTTGAACTGTCCTGTCAATACATTATTTGTTCACTCTGCATCTGGGTCCTCCACTTCCATATACCTGACAGAATGAACCAGCCAAGTTTTGACACAGCAGAATATGCTTCCGAATCTTTCCTCCTGTGACTGCTCAGGAAAGGTTGGCACTCCAGTAGGGGGTGGCATCTCTTCGCCAACAGGACCGGAAAGTACTGTTCTTCGTCCAGTTCTTCTGGACTATGGCTAAGGGGCTTGAGTATGATGACACAGCCCTCAAGGATGCTTTCAGCATCTGTCTGGATGTCCCCTACCACAGTGGGAGATGAAACAATTTAGGGTCCAGGATATCTGGAACTATTATGCCCTTCTAGAGGCTCCTAGCCTGTTGGTCCAGGAGGGCCTGAATCAAGAGGCTCTTGCCCCTGAGTGCAGTCCAGTGTCAGCTTCGTCTCCTGTTCCAAGGGCAGTGAGGGCTTTGTCTCCTATCCCAGAGCCCGCCGCTTCAGAGAAGGATGTCCCAGAGCCCGCCACTTCAGAGGAAGCTGTCCCAGAGCCCGGCGCTTCAGATGATGCCGTTCCTGAGCACGGCAGTGCAGCCCAGGAGGGCGCTCCCGAGTCAGTCCCTGAGCCTGCCAGTGCAGGAGGGCCCTCCCAAGTCAAGTCTAGTATCTGTCCATGAAGTCTTGATGGGCATTTCTGTAGCCCCTGAGGGCACATCGCAGTCCAGCCCAGCTTATGTTCTGGAGGATATCTCAGAAGTTTCAAAAGGTGTTTCTGAGTCTGTCCCAATAACCAAGCCTAGTCAGAGGTCCCCACCAGCGAAAAGGACCCACGCCTTTGTTGGTTGTCTCCCTAATACCCCTTCCTGCCCTCCCTGTTACCTGGTCCTTATGTATTCCCAAGGTCAGCACCTCCCTCCTCAGCCCCTAATTACTCCCCTGGATTATTTTCCTCCCCAGTTCTGCCTCCCATATTTCCTAGCTGCCCTGAAACTCCCAGTTTTGTTCCTTGCCCACCCTCCCAATTGTTGCTGCCTCTGTTTCCTTTGCCCAGTTTGGACACCAGGAGGAGTCAGTTGAGGAAAGGGTACTGTCAGGTTTCTGCCCTGGCAGCCTTGTCTGTGTTGTCTTTGTTTAATGTTTCTATATGTTTGTGTTGTGTCTAAGCACATGGCTCTGGCTTTCTTTGTTTGCCATGTTTTTAGTCTAGTTAAATTTCTGTCTTGATTTTGCTCTAGTTTTCTCCAGGCTTTATTTTTGTTTCTCTTGTTTTCCCCTGTTCTAGTTCCAGTTCCAGTTTCAGTTATATATCATTTGTTTACTGGTGTTCTAGTTTTGCCAGTTTTTTTTTGTTTTCTTTTCTTTCATTGTCTTCAGTGTTGTCTTGTGTTAGTTCCTGCCTCCTCCCTTGGATTCCCTGCCTGCTGGTTCCTTCTGTCTGGTAGCTGGACTCTTTCTGAGTCTGTGAGCAGCAAGTAACGGATCTCTGCTTCGTTGCATCCGGCCCTGTCTTTACCTCTATCATGTACCTGGTCTGGTCAGTCCTCAGGAGTTCTCTGACCTGCTGTATCCTGGAGCTGGTTCCAGCTGTCACCCTCATCTGTCCTGTCATTGTCCCCTGTTGGCCCTGCTGTTTGGACTGTCACTCCTCCACTACCTTCTTGTGCCTGGTTGAACTGTCCTGTCATTACATTTTTTGTTCACTCTGCATCTGTGTCCTCCATTTCCATATACCTGACAACAGTATAGTGTGGGGGAAAGTTGCTTTTAAAAGCAATGCCTTACAATATTGTGTGACCCCATAAAAAATAACTAATTGTGTTACTTGGTTGCTTTTTATGAAAAGTAATCCAAAACTATTATTTTTTGTCACTTTTGTCTCACGTGGAATGAGCTTTAACAAAAAAGTAATATTTTTGGCAAATGTAAAGGGCCTTTCTCACAATGTTCCCTATCATACACCCGGTACAATATGATGCAAGTGTTTTTTTGCCAGTTTCAGCCCAATGCAGTTATCATTTTCAAATCCAGCATCACATTGATTAAATGGCAAATGCACTTGTGCCCATCTGTTCGCCCATGGGCTTGCTAGTCTGAAAACGAGGTGGTTCTCCATTCTGGCACTGAAGGAGCTTTAGTTCCTTGCCACCATCGCCTTTGGCGTTTGGCTTGCTCAGTTGGGGACACCTAAATTTCAACTATATTACTGATCTGCCTGCATTGACACAATATGACCATTGAAATTAGCTGGAAAACGTCACCGTTTTCACCAGAGTGACTGTAAAGGCGAATCCAATTGTGTTGAATTTTTTTCTGTTAACACTGAAGCTGCTTTGAAACAATTAGCATTTTAAAAAGCACCATATAAATAAAGGTGACATGACTTGTTTAGATACATTGTTGGCGCATTGCTATTTTGAAGCAACTGAAAACGACAATGCCATTGACCAACAAAAACCTTGGTCTAAAGCTAGCAGTATTTTTTTGTTATTTAAAGGGTGCGTTTGTAATTTGTGTCTATAGGCAGGTGCAAAACACACATACACTCTGCCTATAACACACACAGGGACGTGTAGAAGCACACAAACATTTTTAAATATTACAAATAAAAGGATTCCTCTCCGGAGAAGCGTTCAGTCTTTCCACTCACAAATTTGGACATGTAAATAGAGAATCTGTCATGGTGCAAGCACAACTGACTTTTAAAGGGAATGGGAGATGAGACTCTGTTTGGTTTATTGCATGTTACGCTTAAAACACACCCATGACTCAAAGTATGGTTAAATACACAAAGTATTTTTGTTGTATTTAACATGAAATTATCTGTTTTTGTGCAAGTGAGATGAGTAAATGCATCCTCACATTTAGTCTAGAACGCCTTTGCACTTTACTCCTGATTTCACTCAACATGGGACAGGAGAGGTGACTGTAAAATTCAAACTTGACGAGTTACTTGTAAAAAGTAATGGAATTACGTAACTCATGTTACTTGTAAGCGCCACTGAAGTACTCTGGTTAAAAACATTGGGTATAGAGATTTAGATCAACAAGCTACATATATAATGAACTAAACCCATCAGAACTTAAAAAGGCATCAAAGCTAGATCATTTAGCATTCTTTATTTCTGCAAGTAATATACATTGCTATCTTATTGGCATTTTTGAGTCCTTAGACATAGAAACAGGCAGATAAACAAAGTTGACACACTAGTGTCGTGTACAAAGTGACCGTCAAATGGCCTCCAATATCATTCTGTTAATTAGACAGCGAGTTTTATCTGTAAAATACAGTGCATTTAAAAAGACAACTGCAGCAGTTAAGATAAACATTCCTACATGCAAAACATGACCCCCTGTATATCAACATTACATTCCTTATATGTGATTTTCAGATTATCAAACAGCATTCCCTCATACCATACATTACAAGCATGCGTTAAAGAATATTGAATAGGATCAAAACTCCTCCATGTTCTTCTGTGTGTGTTTTTAATCACAGATATCTTGAAGCACTGAATTCTGAGAGGAAGTCTATTGCCAGTGAGTCATTTAGATAAAACCCTGATCCTTTTGATTTATCTTAAAGGGAAATTTCTAAATAAGCAGGACTTTAAATGAGATGGTGAAAGTGTACTTCAAATAAAGAACATTTTGGCACTAGGGAGATTTTTCATTGCAATGTTTGCGTTAGATATGCCCTTATCTCATCACAGATAGAGACATATAAGTAAAGATTAAAAAAATCACCATCTCTTTATTTGAAACAAAGCACAGTGTGCTTGTTTTCTAAGTTTAAAACAAATTGATAAATAGTATTACTAAAATATTAAATAACCTTTGACATATGAAATATAAAAAAATGGTATAAGGCATTCAGTTGAAGCTTGTGTAAAAGTTCAGTTCAATGTCCACATCTTTCTCTACCAGTGACCAATATTATGTTAAAAAAAACTTAAATAGAATGATTTCAATAAAATGCAGCACAAATGTGATTTATACACCTAAAAAGCAACATATGCCCTTGAAAGTACTATGATAATTTGGCAATTATCTCAGCAAAAGCATGATGACAAATATCAACTGACGTACGTACAGTAGATGTAATGATTTGGTTCTTCTCATTACCATCCAATGATGCCCATTCACTGTACAAAATCCCAATTGACGGACTTATCAAATGTTGGCATGATATTGCAACTGGCTGAGTCACAATGTGGGACGTTTCTATAGACAAACAGTCCGCATGCAGACGAACCAAACAAAGCCCATCATTTCTGTCCATTAAGAGGCCCACTGCAAAAAGCAATATGTTCCTTTCATGAAGGGTAGACGTTTGAGTTCCAGTGAGGCTCAGTGGAGATCTAAGAGACTTCATTCTGAATCTGAGGCTGTTCCGTGTCTGGCTGAACCTCTGCTGTCTTCTCTTTGACAGAGGAGGGGCTGCAGTTGGTTTTGTTGGCGTCTGGGTTGCCGTGGCTTCCTGCGCTGCCCAGTCGGGATGAAGCTACCACCGCTTTGACCGCTGCCTGTGGAAACATAAACATAGAGGTGTGCGTTGTGTTTAGAATTGGATCATTTTTATATTTAAGCACACGATAATTACTAAACTCATAAAAAAGGATAACTATTTTGCTAAAAATTATAATCATGACAATTATTAATTATGATTATTAATCACAACTGTTCTAACATTTTCTTTGTACATTTCATCAGAATTAATGCACATTCATGAAAGCAAAAAATCAAGAGAAGGTCAACTCATACGGAGGGTTTATTTGAACTTGCTTTAACTCCGTTTCCTGATTTAATATATTTATCGCTCTCAGAAAACCCTTGGAAAGGGATAATTCACCCGAAAATGAAATTGACCCCATGATTTACTCCCCTTCAAGCCATCCTAAGTGTATATGACATTCTTCTTTCAGACGAATACAAGTAGTGGACTCTTCAATATACAAATTACAAAAAAAGCATAACTGGCGCAATGTATGACTTGGACGTAGCATAAGCGTTTTGAACTGTGAGAGGCGTTACACTTTCTGCGTAAGTTAAATACGGAAGGAGGTCCGGCAGAGGTCTGACATTTTAAAGAAAATCAATGGATGGATGCACCTTTTTGGTCTTCAAATTTTGGGCTGAGCCAGGGCATATTTTAATGTATAATATAACTCTGATTGTATTCGTCTGAAATAATGTCATATACACCTATGATGGCTTGAGGGTGAGAACATTTTGGATCATTTTCTTTTTTGGGTAAATCCTTCCTATCCCTTTAAGAAGCTTCTCTCAAAAACCAAAACGCTGAAATTCTCTTAACTTGAAATATTTGAGTATGCCAATTCACACATTTAACTTAGAATTATCATGTAATCGCAACTAAAATATTTTAGTAGTGAAAACTTGGTTATGTTTAACTAGCTCAGGTAAATGCTAACTTGCATTACAATTAATAACATTAGCAAAAGCATAGCAATAACTTAATGGCTGTGTCAATATTGAAAATTTCAAATATATCTGTTCTCTAAGCGAATTCTCCACCTGTCACCGTGATGACCCCCCCCCCCCCCCCCACAAAATCAGAAACTTTTCTAAATTAGCATAGCAAACCAATAAACACTACTCAATCACCCACCCACTTCACATTAATCTTGCACAAAAAACATATAACACTTAATCTTTTATTCTCCCTTTTGAGTGTAATGGTAAAGCATGCTGGAAAATTAAAACCAAAGCTCAGTGTCAGTTCAATTTATGTCGGTCTAAAATAAATAAAAAACATTTGTAAAACTCAAAACAATGAAACAATTCAGATTACTTAAAATGTGTCAGTTTTGTAAACCCCAAAAGAAAAAGAAAGTTCTAAATACTCATAAAAGTTCATTTGATTGAACTTGAGTTTATTTTTTGGATCTGTTTCTCTGTTCTGTTCATGTTTGAGTTCTCTCCCTGTTTGTTCCTATGGTTTCTAATTGATTGTGTTAGTTCAGTTCAGGTGTTTCATTCATTATCTAATCAGCTCCTCTGTTTGCCCTCACATATTTAAGCCCTAAGTTTCTGTCTGTTCTATAGCTTAGTTTTCCATCAGTGTGCTTGTGATATGATTTCTCCTCATTGATACTTCTTTTTATAGTTTGGATTATTGTTAAAAGTCTCCTTGAATATATCTCTTTGTCGTGCGCTTCAGTACTGCAATCACTTGTGACAACTACTTTGTAAACCTTAATTCTAAAAAATAACGAATTAAAGGGTTACTTCAGCGATTAGCATTCTATCAGTAGAAACCCTGGAGTATATTTGAATGATCCTGGATGATCGTTAATATTTGTGGCTGAAAGGTGTTGAGGGGGATACCGAGAGGGCTTTTTGTGACCTTAGCAAAACGTCTTTCTCCATCTGACATGGAGGGGGAATACGATGTCAAACGACAGACTAACATGCAGACTTTACTAACATGCAAGTTCACCATCCTTCCTCCCCCTTCTCGTTCCGTGAACCTCTGGAGTTGTGACTAAATAATTTTTTTTTAAACTGTTCCTGTGGGTGTTGTGCAACTACAATTTTAAAGTGAATAAATTGTAATGAAAAATAAATAAAATTAAATAGCTAAAGTAAATCTTAAGTGGAAATGCATCTGGCAATTCATTGAATGTTCAAAATATTATGAATCTTTATTGAGAAAAAACTACACATTGGTTGATGAGCATACATCAGCAATTACATATGCTTAGGGGAATAGGGTATTATTAATATCATGTAAGGTGCTATGTGCTTGAAATGGGCAAACCACTATCAGTGAGTCTGCCCATGGGGTGGGGGCACCGCCGCGCCAGGCAGTCCCTCAGAAACATACCCCTTGTCCCCCCTTGGGCTTATTAGCAGGTGGTCACCCTATGTGAATGTATGTATGCCGCGAGCGCGGACGCGTTTACCTCAGCTCTCATCACGAGAGCTCATTCAGCTCATTCATCACGATGAATGTTATCTGACAACTGCTGTGTTTGTGCTGTGACACTCCCGGAGCATCTAAATCACATTATATGGAACAGACATGTTCAGTTTTTAATTGTAGTGTCTGTTCTCTAAAGCTAGGCATACACTGTGCAATTTTTGTCCGATTTCGAGCCGAATTCTGACTCATGCGGCTCTTTTTTGGGTCGCGCCGATTTTCAGGTTTATCGTGTGGCGTTTGTCATGAGACAAACCGTCTCAGAGTGGTCGAAAGCCCAAAACGGAGAAAAAAATATATGCTTGGTGTGTGTGATTAAATATTAGTGTGGACTAGGCCTTACTGGCTTGCCTTCATTACACATATAAACCTAAGTTGCTTCAGTCTAGCAAGTGCTCATCTTAAAATATTGACAATATAAAAGTTATTCTTATGTTAACTAAAAATATGTAAACATTTAATAGGAAAAAAACATGTACCACAACCTAAAGGTGGACATTTTCACAATTATACTAAAGGACAAAAAAATCAGAAATCAAATATAAATTAAAATAAATCAGAAGGCATGTATTCGATTGTGTAAAGTTATTTTTTGGCACATTTCTGATAATTTGAATAATTTAAAGGTCTTAGAATTCTACACATCAAATATGATACATTAGGCTTTATAGGGTTAAAACCTTCATAAGAATGTGTAATTAAGCCAACAAGCCTCAAACCTTGAGTTTTCTTCGAGCATTGAACTCCAGGAGTTTCTTCTGAGCAGTGTCCATATGGGTGAAGTTAACAGCCTTTCCAGTCACCCAGGGGTGCTGCAGAGCCTGCTGCGTTGTCAGCCGTTTCTTTGGATCCTGGACAATGAGTTTCTTCACCTATGGAGCCAAGAAAGACAAGTTACACTTTCAGTAACAATTTCAGTTTTCAAATGTAGACATCAGCAACCCTGACATGAGAATCCAACTCTTTAAAAGTGTAAATAAGGCAGAATGCATGAAATAGTATGCAACCTCCCCTTAACAATAATAACCTCAATAAATAATTCCTCCACAAAATGATATAGTTCATTAGGTGTTTACTGTTGCCAAGCAACATAGCAACTTGGTGTACTGAAATAGAATTGAACTGATGTGCACTCACAAATGTGTGTTTAAAACGTGTGTTTTCTGCTTAAGTTGAGGATGGTGTTTTTTAAGTGCCGCCAAATTAATAACTAATCAGTTTTTACAACTAAAATTTAATCAAAACTTTCTTTATCTTTTCTTCTAAAACAAAAATGAAATCCTTATTAAAACTGTAAAGCTGCTTTGAAGCAATCTGTGTTGTGAAATGTGCTATATAACTGAAGGGTACTTGACTTGTTTATTTCAGGGGCAAAAACAGATCATTATATATATATATATATATATATATATATATATATATATATATATATATATATATATATATATATATATATATATATATATATATATATATATATATATATATATATATATATATATACACACACACACACACAAAAAAAACATATATATAAAAACAATTGTTTATGAGGATTTTGAATATTGAAAATGTACTCACAAGGTCCTTGGCATTGAGAGACACATTGTCCCACCAGGGGGAGACAAACTCATATTCACAGTTCAGGATGCGTTTAAACATGTACTGGTCTCCTCTCTCATCAAAAAAGGGTTCAAAACCACATAACCTATAGATAGAACAGAAACAAAAACAAAAACAATACTAGATTTAACAAAATAACTTAACAGTTTAATGTATTTTGAAATGTCATTTATATCTGTGCTGGCCTGGCAAAGCTGAATTTTCAGTAGCCATTACTTAACTATTTAGTGTCACATGATCCTCCAGAAATCAATGCTGATTTGGTGTTCAATCATTAATAATTTACATAATACGCCTCCTTCTTTCCCATCTACGAACTTCGTTACATTTACATTTATACTACTTGATAAAGTAAACTGTGAAAGAAACAGAATAGAAATTTCCAGAATAGAACATTTCTTTAGATTTATTGCTGTCATAGCCAGGTTGCAACGAATATGATGAAATAAAAGGAGCTGGATCTATTTGCAGCAGTGTTGTCTTTTATTAGACATAAACTCAAAAACAAAGAACTCAGACTAGGCATAACACGAGAAACAGAACAACCAGGTCAATGTACTGAACAAAATACAGGGCTTAAAGGCTTAGTTCACCCACATAAAAAAAAAAAAAAACATCTGTCATTAATTACCCTCATATCATTCCAAACACGAAAGACTTTCGTACATCTTTGGGACACAAATCTTTTTGATGAAATCTGAGCGATTTCTGTCCCTCCATTGACAGCTATACACAACTGACATGTTCATAAATACATCAAGAGACTCGATCGCTTTATATGATGGACAGATTGAATTTAATTCACATTAAGGGGTGATAAATTGAGAAATCAATCGCGCGACGAAGCATCTCTACAGCGCGTCTAATCCAGTAGAACCACTCACCGACTCATGGAGCTGCAAAGAAGATAGCAAGCCTGGTTGTGGAAGAACAGTTGCTGCATAAGCTTCGGATCCTAATATTAGGAATGTGTGGTTGAACTTTATTTTTAATGAAGTTCCAGCTGACGTGGGGAAGACAGTGGTGTTCACTTCATTTCACTGCGAAATGTTTGTAAACAAATCTCCGGTCGATGCTGGATTTGCAGACATTTGAGATTAAAACACATTGTTTCTTCTATATTGGATCTGATAGGAGGAACGGTGCAACACACTTATGTGAGTAAAGCGTGTTTTTATAAGTAATAGCATTGCATTGTTATAGATTGTTTTGCTTAACAGTTTTTTTTATTTTTATTTTATGACAAGGTGCTTGTTAATACAAAACTTGCCAAGATGCTTATGTGTACATGTCTAACAGAACATACCTTTAGCACACTGGACTCAGACATGTATGGGGTTACCAAAACGGAAGCCCGTCGGCAGGCCGATGAATCTCATAATATTCCTTTCTTGTTCTGCGGCGTTCTCTCTCTCGACTTAACATTTGAAAGGCGCGGGCATGTGTGTGTGTGTGTGTATGTGTGCGTGCGGTTGCTGCTTATATCGACCAATCGTGCGGGCTATGTAATACAAAACTAATAGTCCAATCAATCGCGGGTGGATGAGAAATAAATCATTGTGTTTGTTTGATAAAGACACTTTATTCCAGTTGCCACTTTCAAAACAACCCCTCCCTCGTGAACTGAACTAAACGGGAGCTGAAGCTCATTAAATATGCAAATCTTCTCCAATCCTAACCGTGGGCATTTACTCAAAACCAGTGTAGAAAATAGCCTATTACTTATTAGTTATAATGTTTTTGAATGTAAAAACCACACGAACATCATTTGTTGACCTCAGACAACAGTATAAAAAAAAAGCCAGTTCATGACACCTTTAAAACATTGATGCAGCGAACATAAACAGCTCAACACAACTGACATGTTCATAAACACAACCACAGGGGCTTGACTGTGGTTAAACCTGCTTGACACACGATAAACCTCTTGCAGAAGCTCAAACATGCTGCATAACACAATAATTACCTCATTGGTTCTTGCGGAAGCTCACACATGCTTGCGTAACGAGAATGAACCTCATTGGTTCTCGCATGTCAAGATATCTACATGTTTACTGCAACTGATCAGTGAGTTGATGAATGTGAATAAAAGTCCAAATTAAATCTGTTCATCTTATAAAGTGATTGTATCTCTTCAGAAAATGTTGGACTAAATGGCTTAATTTATATGGATTATTTTTTTGATTTATGAACTCTTTATGAACTTTTTGAAGCATTAAAGTTTCAGTTGTGTAGCTGTCAATGAAGGGATAGAGCGCTCTTAGATGAATCAAACATATCTTCATTTGTGTTCTGAGAATGAATGAAAGTGCTAATGTTTTTCTTATTACTGCACTCTTATGCCGAGTTCAGACTGCACAGTTTTCAAACTCGTCAGGTCACTGCTCTTTTCACACTGCATGACTATCTGGCGTAGCATTCACACTCACCGATGGATCGGTGACAGAAGGTTTCACACTGCATGACTGTACAAGAGGAAAAATCGCCAACAACTCTCTCTGGTGCGCAAACTACGTTTCACAGTACGTTATTCACAGTAAACAACGCAAGATCATGTGTGCATCAGAGCGGAGTTCTCACGTGAGACTGGAATTATGAAAAATTATAAACTGCAGAAAGTTTGCGATCCAAATTGTCTGTGTCAATAGGGCCAAAAATTGGGCAATGTGAATTTGGCATTAATAGTAAAAAAAAAATACAGAATTAATCTTGTAATTTGTAGCTAATTTCTTCTTGTAATTTGTGCTTTGATTTTAGATCATTTTATATAAATCTAAATATTATCATTTGTGGTTTGAAAGTGTTTCACTTGCATTTCATTGGAATACATATTGAGATAAATGAGTTTTCAGCTAAAAGCTATGGCTTTTTCAGTGAATAACAAGCAGGTTCCTTACAAATGGGTCAAATGGGTTTTTAACACCATATGTAGGCTAAATCAGGACATATTTAAAACCTTCAAAGACTAAAAACATTTTCTTCAAACATTCAAAAAGAAATTGCACACAAAAGTTCAAAACGTGCTTCACACTTTTCACCAGTGAATCTGATGTGAGACAAAACCAGCCTCTCGCAATTGATATGGCAGAGCGATTGAATGACTAAGCACAGCATTCTTGTGAAAGAATAACTTTAGACAAGTATGTCGTGTCACTCACAAAATGTACGTGATAACTCCCACAGACCACATGTCAACCTCAGGGCCATAGGCACATCCCCGTAAAATCTCAGGAGCTGAGGGAGAGAAAGAAAGAACATCAGAAGAAAAGAATGAAGGGGGGAGATGACGCCCTACTGTACTGATGCTGTATAAAGACTACATTTGTTTTGTAATTCTCTTTGTGGAAATAAGATACAGATGGTGTTCTGTTTTTAATGAACTCACCACAATAGCCTGGAGTCCCACACACAGTCTTCATTGTTACCTGATCGTCTACAATTTTCGACAAACCAAAGTCAGCTGTAAATCACACAAAATAAAAACAGTTTTTAATTATTATTTTTTTATGACAAGGTGCTTGTTAATACAAAACTTGCCAAGATGCCAAGGTGTATCAGAGCATCCCTAAGCAGCTGGTGAGGTGTTCGGGGGGGTTGCTATACGTTCTATGGGGTGAATCTCGTGATATGTATCAAGAGCATATCTAGGTCATATTTTAATGAAAAATAATAATAAAAAATACATATTTTGTCAAACCAAAATGAACTATCCAGACTCTTGTGCATAAAAAATTTAAATGGTTGATACATTGTTGCTAAATAAAATTGTTAATTTCTTTAAAAACAGTGACAATTTTATTTGGCAACAATGTATCAACCATTTATAATTTGTATATAAATTTCATTTGTATATATATAGACAAACGCCCACAGGACTGCCGCATACTAGATGTTTTCCCCTTTTCACACCGTTTTTTGTAAACCCTAGAAATGGTTGTGCATGAAAATCCCAGTAACTGAGCAGATTGTGAAATACTCAGACCGGCCCGTCTGGCACCAACAACCATGCCACGCTCAAAATTGCTTAAATCGCCTTTCTTTCCCATTCTGACATTCACTTTGGAGTTCAGGAGATTGTCTTGACCAGGACCACACCCCTAAATGCATTGAAGCAACTCCCATGTGATTGGTTGATTAAATAATTACATTAACTCTTTCCCCGCCAAACACGGAAATTTCCGTTATTTGTGAGAAAACACTTCCAGGCCAATAGCGGAATTTTCCGGGTTTCCGTGTTTTCACTGTCGGGCGCTAGGGGGGGCTATTGCGCATCTTCTGAATGAGTACTGAATCTCCTGATCAAAACACACGTGAGGAAGACGCAGTGAACCGAGCGATCGCATGTAATCATATGCATATTAAAAATAACGAGATCATCCTCATTAAACAGCATATGAATCAAAACTATCTAATGTTCCTGAATGAGATGTGGACCCAGGATGAGCTACAGGACTGTGTAAGCATTAGGGTTGTTGATGGACTCGATCTACTCCATCTGTGTTTGATCATCGCTCTGAATCTGATCTGGAAACAGTCTTTCACAAACATTTGATTTTCTCAGCTTTTTGTTCAAAATGTTGCTTTTTTTATGAAACCTACCCATATTCAAGTGTTGATAAAAAAGGAATGCATGAAGCTAGAATAAAACGATTTTTTTTGTTTAAAAGAAGAGGGTCAGCTCATTATTTTGATATATTGCATGCTCAGATATTCATTTAACAAAATATTCTATGGGCTATTACATTTTGGTGAAAATTGTCAAAAACCCTGGCGGTGGCTGGCAACTTTTTTTTAAAAACGCTGGCGGGGAAAGAGTTAATGAGAAATTTAACAGGTGTTCTTAATAATCCTTTAGTTGAATGTATATATTTTTATATCATACAATACACTAGGTTTTCTAAGGCTTTTAAGTAAAATAAATAAAGAAAAATACTATTTTTTTCTCCTTAACCTCTTTCTGTGCTTGTTAAATAGCAAAACACTGAGGTGACTAGCCATCCGAACCGAACTGAACCGAAAACCGTGGTCAAAAACCGAAGTATGTATTGAACGTGGGCTGTATCGTTGCATCCCTAGTATATAAATACTTGTGCTAAATATTTGTTTCTGCATTCCATTTATTTTGCTTTTGGGATTAAACGTGACCTGGACATGCGTTTTCATGACATTAAGTCACTTGCTTTACACAATACTTCAGCTTATGAGTTTGCTCAAACCCTTAACCCAAACTATGAATTAACATAAAGTACTGAGGAAATCATTACAAACCAACAGTGAAAGCTACATTTGAATGTGACATAATTTCAGTGATTCTTCTTCTTTTAAATCTTACAGTGAACGTTCCTCTGATGCACAACAGGATCATGTTGCATGTTTGCAAGCTGATTCACCAACAAGAGATGTTTAGTCAAACTGCAGTTCCCCCCATCAGGCGAATGGAGAGCCTTACCTATTTTGAGCGGAGCATCTGGCGCTGATGTGGCGTACAGCAGGTTCTCAGGTTTCAGGTCTCTGTGCACTACACCATTCTCATGCAGGTACTGCAAACAGACATGTAGACACAGGGAACTCTTATTAATCTGTGGTGTCACATGCGACTGTACAATATAGTGACACTAATTAACATGTATTGCCTTCACCATTGTTTGAGTAATAATATTTATAGTTTTCAAATTCATATGGGAATCTTCTCTGTGGTTGGTAAACTGATTAATCTGGGCCTGATATGAGCAAATTCAAACTAATGACCAAGCTGTACTGATTAAACGCGTTTCATAACTGACAGAATTTAGTGCATCAAGAGATCTTTCCTCTGCTCAGAGGCCATTTAAGTTTTACACTGTGTGCAAGGAAGCACTGTATTGATTATCCTCACACATTTTATGTTTCTTTATCTGGATACTGTTTTGTAGCTCATTATAGTCTTAGTGTCACACTTGTTGTGTAATCCAAAAGAAGAAAGGAGTTTAAATCACCAGAGTAACACAATATCAACAAAGGACTGAAGAAACTGAGGGCTTAAAAAATGAAATTTCTTTCATTAATGACTCACCCTAATGTCGTTCCACACCCGCAAGACCACACCCGTTCATCTTCGGAACACAGTTTAGGATATTTTATATTTTAGTCCCAGAGCATAATGCAGTTATGCATTATGCAGACAGCCCACTTTACTGTCCATGTCCAGAAAGCTAATAAAAACATCATCAAAGCAGTCCATATGTGACATCAGTTGGTTGATTAGAATCTCTTGAAGCATCAAAAATACATTTTGGTCCAAAAGTATCAAAAACTATGACTTTATTCAGCATTGTCTTCTCTTCCGTGTTCCTCAAAAAAGATTCAAACGGTTCTTGAATCAGTGAATCGATCAATGATTCGGAACGCCAATGTCACGGGATTTCAGCAGTTTAGCAGTTTGACACGCGATCCGAACTGATGAAATCACGTGACACAGTAAAGTGGGCATTGACTGCATACGCTCTGGGACTAAAATATAAAATATCTTAAACTGTGTTCCGAAGATGAACGGAGGTCTTACGGGTGTAAAACGACATTAGGGTGAGTCATTAATGACATAAATTTCATTTTTGGGTGAACTAACCCTTTTGTAACCTACATTTTTATTAGTTGGCCGAATTGAATTTCTGTGAATTAAATTGCATCAATTCACAGAATTTCAATTCGGCCAGCTGAGAAATGTAGATGTGATCAGTCACTTGAAAATTTTCAATTGGAGACTTTTTTAATTTATTTTTTACAGTGAAAGAACTGTAAAACCAGGGGCAAGCCAGGTATGTTTTAGTTTAGTGCCGACCCTGGGTTTTAGGGACCATGAAAGTGGTTTGGATTTTAGCAATGTTCATCGCCACAGTGACATATATTCCCTGGCTATCCAGCTCTGGGGCAGATTGTGTTCTGGATCAGAGATCTCAAACTGAAATTGGACCAATCAGCTGTGAGCAAAGTGACACACCTCTTACGAAATAAAGTCAATCCCTGAGTTTCTGCTTCAACTTAAAGGTCACTACATAATTATACTATAATATTTCTAATATTAATTATTATAATAATAATTCAGTATGATTTAGACATTATTTATGTAATTATTATACACATTACAAACCCAGTTTTAGTCGATCATAAATTATTAAGCACTTATGTTAAATTAATATAAATAAAGGTAATATGAATATACAAAGCTATAACATGACTACATATGGGTTTTATTGTTCCTATCTCTCTATGATACTTGCACTGATATAGCAAGATTTTTTATTTTAGTTGGACATAGACAGCTCTTTTCTTCTCTGTGTGTAAATTTGTTTAAATTCTTAATGTTTTCAATATCGCAATATTCTGCAAAAGAGAGAAATGAATCTCGCTGCTTCTCTTGAGATTTTGAAACCAAGAAATTGGACCAAACAGCTGCGAGCGGTGACATGTCTGATGCAGTAAAGTCACTCCCGCAGTTTCTCTTGCTCCAAATTAAAGGTCATTATATGATAATAAAATATAAAATTTTGATTTTTAATTATAATTACTTAAATATAATAATTTGATATGATTTATAATTGATTTATATAATGGTTTGTATGTTTATGATAGATTTATTTAATTAATATACCCATAATCCATTACACACAATCCATTTGAATTTTTACATGATTAAGCATTTAGTTTAAACAACAATTAATCTATACAGATAATATGAAATAAGCTGTAGAATAAATAAAGCTTTAAAATGTGACCTTCGAGTCTAGCCTATACTAAACATTCTCTGTCAACTCAGGTTTACTCCAGAGTTTGTGATATATGCACCTGAAAGTGTGACACATGAAAAGCGAAATGGGGAGGGGAGGGTTTGGGTACATATGACACGGATACATGTCACTTTACTCTGCTGATTGGTCCAGTTTTGGTGTGTGATCTCTAACCCTGAATTAAAAAAAAAAACTGGAGCAGTTTAGCCATTTAGAATAAGTCACCATGGAGAGGATATAGCCACTAAAAACCAATCCACCTTCATCATCTTGAAAAAAACAGAGTTTGCTCAAACAAATATTAAACTTACCTAACTGAAACTGGCTTCATGCAACAGGCTACATGTATGTTTTTGTGAACATTAGATGCAAGATGTCAACCACATACTGAAAAAAGAAATCATTCTTATATCTTAGTTTTTTTGAGGCAGGGCAATCTTAACAGAATTTTCCATCATTTTCTCCCACTTCTTCAGTTACTCTTAATTTGAATTTGTGAATTTTCCAAAGTCATCTTGAATGTGGTTAAATTATCAATGTGGTATGATCTATAATAATGTTACATGCTGACAATTTAATAACTTTTTGAGTGTACACAGATCACAGAAATTGACTTCATTATGATGTTGTTTCCTTAAAAGGTTTCCTCATCACCATGGTGATTAGTGTTCCCTTTGGTTGGGCACTTGGAACTTCTTTTACTTTACTATAATTTTGCATTAGTGTTACAAGAAATCACAGTTGTGTTTTTGAAGGGTAAAATATAAATTGGTTGCTTTTTAAAATTGATTTATCTTCAAACTATCATTATTACTAAACAGTGATGATGTCCACGAGGGTTGCCAAGTTCGTGGTAATTGGGCTACTTTTAAACTGTTGCCGTGGGTTTATTTTGTTCCCCTGCAAAGGTTTGACATGCATTGTAATTGACAAGCTTGGATTTAATATTTTACCCATTTTATATTCTACCAATGGCAAAACTGTGCTAGATGAGTTGTGTTAAGGATGAACACTGGTAAGGAGCCTGCAAGCTCCTTTATGAAAACAGACTATGTTTATGATACTACTATATAGTGGTTATTAAGTTGAAATTGTGTGTAATGCTTAAAAGTGACTGTAAAATATGTATTTTAGGTATAGGAGATCCATATTTAGAGTTTTGATGTTTGTTTGCCTATAGTTAGTGTTGCTTTGTGGTTGCTAAAGTATTTGGAATGTTTTTAGCACTAATAATTTGCTAGGGTTTTCTGGGTTGTTGCTAAGTGTTTAAGGTCATGTAAGGTCATTTAAGGTCGTGTTTATGTCTGTATAACAAATTGACCAGTTAAAGGAGCTATATGTAGAATTTAGAAACCCTTGTTATTAGCAACATTGGTGGCCTTTAAGTGAACAGTAGCAAGTTATTTTTCATTATTTGCTTGGAAGTAAAAATAAGTTGGAAAAATACTTTAGCAGCGATATACTGGTAACAAACATCCAGACGCTGTCCATGCTGTTGATGATGTTTAGATGAATATGTAAACATGTGCTGGGCACTTTTCTCAATAACAAGATAAACACACAACAAAAATGACAGCAGTGAGAAAACAGCAGTTAAGAAAGCATCTGATCATAGCAATGTGGATATGTTTGCACAAGTTCTGCAATTTACCGGCATCATGTCATCAGAAATAAAATTACACTTTTATGATAGTATGAATATAAATATGTATGTTTGAGACTATAGATGATACAGATCTGGCTATGTGAGACTATAGTTAGCCAGCAGCCATATCACCCTGTAGCCCAAGACTGGTTTCTCATTGAAGCCAAGCAGGGCTGAGCCTGGTCAAAACTTGGATGGGAGACCTCCTGGGAAAAACTAGGCAGCTGCTGGTCCTGAGAGCACCGTCCTTTGGATTAGACGTTAAACCGAGGTCCTGACTCTCTGTGGTCATTAAATATCCCAAGGTGTCCTTTGTGAAAAGAGTATGGGTGTAACCCTGGCATCCCGGCCAAATTAGCCCATTGGCTTCTGTCTATCATGGCCTCCTAATAATCCCCATATAGCCTACTGATTGGCTTTTTACTCCACCAATCAGCTGGTGTGTGGTGGGTGTTCTATATAAATGTAATGAATTATTATAATATGAATGAATTTATTTTCTCTGCATGACACATTGACATTCCAGTACTTTTAGCATTATCCTGAACATTGTATAAGCATTTGTTTAATGTGTTATAGAATGGAACTGATGCTCATCAGAGCATGTGTAACCATCACATCCTGTGAATTTTTACTCTACAGTCTTTCATGGAAAACCTGGAAAGTCGGGGGACAGTCTAGGACAGTCCTCCCATTTGTGCTTCTGTCATTGTCTGATCCCTCCCCTCTTGTTATCTAATTGGTGTTTGATTTCTCCCACCTGTGTTCCCTCGTTCCCTGCCTCATTGTTTCCCTTTTATAAGCTCCTGGTGTTTGTCAGTCTTTGTCAGATCATTGTATATCTACGTCTCCCGTCTTCCCCGTGATTCCAGTTTGGTATGTTTTGAGCTTATGTTTTGATTATGTATTTTTGCCCCCTCGTGGGTTTTGTTTTCTCTTCATGCTTTTTTTGTATGTTTCTTTTTGTAAATAAATCACTCCTTTTTGCACTTCAATCCTCGTTTTCCTTTGTGTTTATAATAACACAAAGTTAGAGGCCCCTATATATAGCCTCTAACCAAAGTTAAAGGCTTAGTGTTATGACTTTGTTAAAAAAAACTACTACTTTAGCTAAACAAACTATTCCTCAGAATGAGTAATGCTAAAAGTGACACTTGCTTTAGCAAACACAACTAATTAGACCAATGTCCATACAACAGATATATGTGTTTATTATCAGCCCAACGCATTTGCCAGTGCCTTGGTGAGTGTTACCACGGAAACTCATTAAACAGACTAGCATGGGCCAAAAGTCTGCCTGGCTACAGAGAAACAACACGTGGTCACCATTTAACGTGCTACCGAGGGAACTGATGAACATGATAGAGATGCCCGACCCGAAGATGTGTGAAAGGTATTACCAGAAACAACAACAACAATTATTTATTAGCTAGCTAAATTCATAAAATGATCTCATAATGGAACCCCTAAAAGGATCTATATATGAAGTGCCTGACATGACCCTTTAAGGTTCTATATAGATCCTTTTCTTCTACGCATGTGCAATAAAGTGCAACAGTTAGGTTCCAGGAATCAGAGTCCCATTCATTTTCCCCTTAGGGAAATATAAATCATCAAAGACAGACCTACTGTGAGCTACAATGTTGTTATACTATCTGCTGTTGTTACAGCCATCAGCCCACATTATTTCAACTTATTTTTTTTAAATAATCATGTTAAACAGTAGAATTCCAGATGAAAAACTACGTTCAATCAACTTTATTTATGTAGCGCTTTTACAATGACGATTGTGTCAAAGCAGCTTCACAGTGTTAAACAGGACAATATTGCAACAAAATTAGATTTGGCTGTACAGTCGTTCAGGAGAAAACAGTGATGTTATCATCTTATTTTATCATAGAGCGACAATGTTGGCAGATCAGTATTATAGTTTATAGAATTAAATAAGACCTAATTAATTATTTTATTTGTATATTTAGTTAAATAACTTGGATCATAATTTTAGTGTCCCCAAATGAGCAAGCCAAGCCAAAGGCGACAGTGGCAAAGAACCAAAACTCCATCAGGGCATGATGGAGAAAAATAAACCTTTGGAGAAACCAGACTCAGGTCGGGGTGCCAGTTCTCCTCTGGCCTATTATCAAACAGTGTATTAATCTGGCATCCTTACAGGTCAGAAACATTACTGAGGACTCTCTGCAATTCTCCACCAAATAAAGAATCCAATCAAGCAATTCACCTGATGGATTCACATCCTGATGGAGTTTTGGTAGCCTGCCAGTGTCGCATTTAGCTTGCTCATTAGGGGTTTACAAAACATTTAACATTCAGTAATATTATCAGTTTGACTGCACAGATATTATTGTTTATCACAATGCGATAGATATTATTATCACAATGCGACGTCAGGCATGACGCAAGTGTTTTTTTGCTATTTTCAGGCCAACGCAGTTATCATTTTCACGCCCATCTCGCACTGGTCTGAAAACGAGGTGTGTTCAGGCTCATTGTTGGTGAGTTGCTATATTGAAGCAACTGAAAATGACTGCACCATTGATCAGCAAAAACCTGGTCTTAAGTCAACAGCGCAGTGTTTTTTGTGTTATTTAAAGGCCGCATTAGTAATGTGCGCCTATAGGCGGGTGCACAACGTGCGTTCACTCTGCATACATGCAGCAGCACACAAGCATTTTTAAATAGTAAAGATAAAAGGATTCCTCTCTGGAGAAGCGTTCAGTCTTTCTGCTCACAAATGTAAATAGTGAATCCACCGATTGCAAGCGCAATCGACTTTTAAAGGGAATGGGAGACACTCTGATTGGTTATGGTTATGGTCCAAAAAACATCCATTACTCATTAAGAGACTATCCGTCGTTAAACTAGTAAAAGTGGATTCGGACACACCCTAAGTGTGCCTGTGCCATGCGCTTCAGACAATGCACTTAGATTATTAAAATAGGGCCCTATGTCCTCTGTAGAGCTGCTTTATAGCTGAATAATTAAAAAAATATATATAATTTATGAACTTTGCAACATCAAAACTGTTATTGATCTGAATGGAATCAGTGTTGAACTAAATAACGAATAGCTGCTTAAAATGGCTTATAACACATATAATCCACATCTTTAAATCAATAGTTTTTATCCATCGCTTTTCTTTTGAATATTTTCTTCATGTAATTTGTAGTGCTTCATGTAGTTATTTTCCTTATTAAAGCAGCACACAGTCTTGTACCTTTGCTTTTTTGTATGATTTTCAAATACCTTTTTGTTTCAAATCAAAGACTGTAATTTTGTGATTCACCTCATAGCTTAGTTTGGTTCATAGCTTATAACTCATTTACAAAGATCCATATGGGCAAAAGCTATTTTCCGAAAACAAGGCTGCTGAAAAAGTGGACAGGGACTAGGGATTAGCATAGCAACAGCGTCGCTAACAACAAATCACAACGCATTGTTGTGGCTAGTAGCCTATTACACTCAAAGTTTTTTAGAAAATACTTTATCATTATTTGTATTATTTACTTTGGTTTGCAAGTAAGCAATGCTAAGCTATTTGGGGCTAAGCTAAGTTCTAAAGTTCCCAAAAGGTCCATTATAGACTCACGACATACTGTATCTGTCACCTCTAAACATGGATTGTCAGGTTTAAGTGCTCTCCCATATATAATTCACATGGGAAAATCAAGCCTTACACTGGCAAAAACTTCTCTTAACTGTCAAACTAGTATGCACGACTGCCCATATAAAGGCAGAGTCACCACAGTCCCCAGTGTAAAAGCATTCCAACTGGTTTGTTTGCAATAGAGCCACAGACTGATTCCTCAGTGGAGGAGCAGTGCAGTGTGCCAGCTTCCCAACACCAATTATTATGGTGACATGAACGAGTGTTATCTTTTAGTGGGGTCCGAGGGGAATACTACCATCCTGTTTAAAACTCAGTGGAGCTGACACACATAAAGTACATCATCTCTCGCCTTCTCTTCCTCCTCTCATCTGACAAGAGCAGGAGGTCTGTAGCTTGCCACTGCTGCCATCTGTGTCTGTCCCCACACCAAGATTATTTTAGCAACTAGCCTTGTAATGTAGGTCCACAGAGTTAAAGGTGAAGTGTGTTATTTCAGTGCCACTAGTGGCTCCAAATGGAACTGCAAAATAATGACTGTTTTCAAACTTTTTAAACCTGCACTGTGTGAATTTTAGAGGCATCTAGTGGTGAGGTTGTGAATTGCAATCGTCTACTGCGGTCTCAAAACTCTGGCCAGTTGATAATACCTAGAATATCTAAATCAACTGCAGGCAGTCGATCTTTTTCCTACTTAGCACCTAAACTTTGGAACAGTCGTCTTAGCATTGTTTGGGAAGCAGACACTCTGCCAGTTTAAATCTAGATTAAATTTGCACCTTTTTAATATGGCACACACATAGAACATTATCCATTTATATTATTCGAATCAAGTTAAATGATTGTTTATCATTTAACTTGCATTAACTGCATTAACTAGGTCAGGTGGAACCGGGAACACTTCCCATAACACCTGATGTACTCGTTACATCATAAGAAGAATGGCATCTACGCTAATGTTAGTCTCTCTGTTTATCCCTAGGTTTACTGCAGTCAGCCGGATCCGGGCCGTATCCAGATCAGATGGTGACGTGCGCCTGGACATGACCAACACATCCCTGAAGTGCCTGCAGTGATCTGTGTGTGTCAATCAAACTCGCCCCGTAAAAGCTGCATCGACACAACATCCGCAATAAACCCGTCTCCAGCATGGCGACTACGATCTTTTGATTGAATAATCTTACATATATATATTTACCTAATATGACTTAAGACCTGTAATGTTGCCAGAAATATAATCATACACTGTATGTTCGTCGGCCAGATGAGAACTGGCACCCTGACTGAGCCTGGTTTCTCTCAAGTTTTTTTCTCCATTCTGGCCCTAAAGGAGCTTTGGTTCCTTCCTTGTCGCCTTTGGCTTTTGGCTTGCTCAGTTGGGGATACCTAAATTTCAACTATATTACCAACCTACCCACATTGACACTATATGATAATTAAAATTAGCTGGATAACATCACCATTTTCTCCAGAGTGGCTATACAGCCAAATCAAATTCTGTTGCATTATCTTCCTGTTAACACTGAAGCTGCTTTGAAACAATTGGACTTGTAAAAGGCGCTATACATATAAAGGTAATTTGATTTGATACACCACTGAAAACATAGTTATGTATATTATATTGCATTTCTGTCAATAGATCCTCATAAATACTACACACTGAACCTTTAAGTTACTGTCTTCACCGACAGATGTCGACCAACAGCAACATATATCTGGTTTTGTTGGATCCATCTGTTAGTATTGGTCAGCACTTGTTTTCGCCAACTAAACATGTTCAATCTGCATTTGTTGCCTACGTCTGACGTGACCTTTCTGACGTGATTGCGCAATCCTTGGCACGTAGCAGAGCAGCGTAAGATAAGCCATTTAGATTAAAAGTATATTCATTTTGATTTGATTTTTTTAAATGACAGATCGTTTCACTTGATAAGACCCTATTTCTCATTTGGGATCACACAGAGCCTCTGAAACCCTTCAAAGTGCTTTGAAACTGCATTGATTTGGGCCTTCAACATTTTGGTCGTCATGGAAGGCTATGATAGGGAGAAAAATACGGGAAGGTTTTCCCTTTAAAAACCCTTTTTTAATTTTCAACTGAAGAAAGAAAGACATGAACATCTTGAATGAGATGGGGTGAGTAAAATACCAGGACATTTTCATTTTGAAGTGAACTAATCCTTTAATATGTGCTTTATAAGTACCAATAAACAGCCAATATCCTAGTAATATGCATGCTATTAAGCAACTAGTTAATAATAGGCCTAGTTAATAAATATTGGACCCTAAACTAAAGTGTTACCAAAAGTAGCATTCATTGCATGCCGCCTACAGTATTTATTAAATAGTAAGTAAAATAATGTGTATTATTCCTCAACAACAAGGATTATGCTACATTGCTGCCACATGACAAAATGGGTAACTTCGTGGCATAACTAGTTTCAAACCTTCTGAGCAAGAAAGATCTTCAATTCCACCAGTAAAAAATACATCTTTTTCGTGAGCTCCAGACTTCAAAAGGAAAATTGCAATGATATTGCAGAGTCCCAAGCCACCGAGGACATCCCAGCCAATCAGACTGGCAGAAACCTACAAAACACAGATCCAGAGGGATGCTACACAGCCAGCTGGCTTTGATGTGACAGACACACAGATTCTGCTGTTGTGAGGGGAACTGTGAAACTCTTCACACAATAACACGTTCAAAAATGCTTCCTGCAAAGGCGGGTCACTTCAAAAGGGACTTGCAGCTTTCACGTTTCCTTTTCTCTGCTCCGTTTTATGCCCCAGTTGGAGCTAGAGAGTTGGCGTTCTCTTATTGCAGCCCACCAACTGAATCCAGCCCATGAGAAATTTGCCCACTTTCTTACTATCTCCTTGGCAACCGCCATCTTTGATGAAGTGAGAGCCAGTGGTGGAGAACACACTTTAAACGGAAATGCTTTTAAAATACATTCACACAGATGAAAAACATGCCTACTTTCTAATTCAGGCACCTCAATAAGGCATATGGATCCATGACTGATATAAACCGAGAGTGTATGAACAGGATATACAATATAGATGACAAGGTAGATAAGACTCATTTTATGAATTAACAAACAAAAGAAAAAGGAAGGAGAGAGAGAGAGAGAGAGAGAGAGAGAGAGAGAGAGAGAGAGAGAGAGAGAGAGAGAGAGAGAGAGAGAGAGAGAGAGAGAGAGAGAGAGAAATATAGTAAAATGGCTTGCCCATTCCAGAAGAAAATGATAAATGGTCTCCTGTGGTCCTCAAATGCAATCTAAATCCACTTATGGTGACTTCATATTGGAAATAGGATTCTCTTTCCACTATTAATGGTTTTACAGATGATCTAATGTGTGCATATACTGCTAGGTTGATGGGCAAAAAACTCAAAGCCTGATACATATGCATGAGTTACAAAGTATCACCAGTCGCTAGGTTTTTCTGAGTGGTTGCTAGGGTATTGGAAAAGTCTGATAATGCATTCTGGGTGGTTACTTAGCAATGATTCTGGTATCTAAATATAACTAGATTTCTAGTTTTCAACCTGTTTTATCATCTGCCAGAAGATACAGAAAACCACTGAACATTAAAATCTCCAAAACTGCAAAACTGCAAAAAAAACTGCAAAACTGCAAAAAAAAAAAAAAATATATATATATATATATATATATATATTATATATATATATATATATATATATATATATATATATATATATATATATATATATATATATATAAACCCTGGCCACAAATCAGGTGGGAAAATATTTTATTCTTTAGGCCCCATCTGCAGCCTGTGTTCAATGAAGGTGTGTGTGGAGGTGGTCCGGACCTACAAATATCTAGGTCTGCAGCTGGACGACAGTCTGGACTGGTCCAATAACACAGATGTCCTCTACAGGAAGGGACAGAGTCGACTCTACTTCCTGAAAGGCTGGAGTCATTTCATATCTGCCTGAAGCTACTGCAGATTTTTTACCAGACAGTCATTGCTAACGTAGACTGTAGTGGGTGTAGAACTTTCCTCTTTAACATCTGTGACAGAGAGGAGGACCCTCAGTAAGCTTTTGTCCATCTTGGACAGCATCCATCACCCACTGCAAGGTACTATCTCCATGCAGAAGAGCACCTTCAGCAGCAGGTTTAGCCATTTGTTTGATGTGCATGTGGAATTCTGAACCGCTAATATGTACGTATATCTCAAAGGGAATGATATGGCTAGAGAAAGTGTCTTTAGGAGATTTGAAATTCCACGTCCCAATTTTATTATGAGTGATGCTTAGAAGTGGAGCATGCACGGGCAGTTCTCAAGGGAGTTGGCTGTGTTCGCTGTGATCATTTCAACCCCATCTTCTGGCCCTGTAGCTGTTCCTTGTTGGAGACATGGTCAGAAGGCGAGCGTGGCTGCTTGTGCCCCTTCTCTGAGGAGTTGAAACGGCGACCCTGGCCTGCGGGAAGCCAAAATGGGATCTCATTTTTTAGGGAATAAAGAAGAATCTGCTCCGGGCCGACTAAATCCCGTGACCCTTCCATTTCTTCCAGAAATTCATGAGGAAGTGCCAATATCCTGGAGGAATCCATACTCAACACATCTCAACACACCCCTTACTTAAAAGGGGTACGTCAGCGCTGGGAAGATTAATCTGTATTTAAACTGGGTCATTAATGTAGTAGAAATATGAAATATTTTTTTATTTGGTGCTTTCTAGACTGAGAAAAGACAGAAAATGTATTTTTGTCTCATGGGGATGAAAGACAACAATTCCCAGAATGCTTCGCTGCCTTACGAGGCCACTCCCAAAGCCACCGCTACTGAATCACAGTGACTGAATCACTTTCACTTTCCCACCAAAAACGGGTGGGAATTCATTTTCATTTTTATAAAATCAGTTCAAGTAAGCCGCTTTCACACTGCACGTCGGATCCGCAATATTCCCAGAACATTGACGGGTCGCCTTCTGTGTGAAAGCAACCACGTCCCGGAATTGATTACCGAATTGAACCCGGGTCGGGGACCTAGTAACATTGCGGGGTTCGATCCTGGACAAGCGCTGTGTGAACAAAAGCCAAAACTAATGCCGCAACGTGTACGTAACGTAGTTATCGTGCGACTCCTAGAGCTTGTTTTTTCAATAATACAACCCTGCAGTGCCAGAAGAGCTAGTCTGTGTTTTAAACGCAGAGAGTGTTCGTATACAAAAGAAACTAAAATTAAACAAACAGAAATGTGCGCAAACTGGACACAAGTCGAGACCACGGAGCTCCTTACTATCCGCGCTGAAGTTGAGATCGTTCGCCAGCTCAGTGGAACGGTATGTGATGCGGTCGTTTATGAGCAAATAAAAATATTATTCTTGGCGCCAATCTTTTTCGACTCGTACATTATACGTCACATCCGGATGTCACGTGTCAACTCGATCCGGGACCGTTACGGGTTGTGTGTGAAAGCGCACATATTACAGTATTTCGCTGGCAGTGTGAATGGACCAAATCTAGCAGCCCGGGAACAAATGCCGGGTCGCATTATCCGTGTATTTGCCGGAATCGCAGTGTGAAAGGGGCTATAGAGAACAGACGCTACATTTAAAAACGGAACGTGTCCGTTCAACATGTGATTTAGCCGCTAAGGGAGTGTCACACAGCGCAAACTGTAGGAATCAGATTACATACATTCGTGATGAGCTGAGGTAAACGCGACCACACTCGCAGGATAGATTCACAGCGCGTGTTCAGTCTGGCGCGTTTTCAGTTCATGCCTTTGGAAGCTTGACTTTCATAGGAATTCATTTGAGAATTTGAAACACTTACTTTGCTCCTCCGGCTGCACCGTTTCCTTGAATGCCTGAGGCTGCAGCTGAGCTGTGAGTGCGATCTCCCATCCCCCATGTGCGAGTTGAAAACATGCGGAAATGGCTCCCTCTGTTGGCTGTAGTCTTTAGCCTCTGGCCAAAATTTTTTCCAGAAATAAAATGCATAACTCTCTTGTCTCAGGGGGATGGAGTGGGAGCACAATCATTCGAATATACTCCAGGGTTTCTATAGATACAAAGCCATATGCTAATCGCTGAATTAACCCTTTAATTCAAGCTATGTGAATTTGGGTATGTGGGATTGCCTCATGTTGAAGAGACTCTGGCGAGTTATCTCTCCCTTGGCAAGGCATCCTCACTGAAGACTCCAGTCCTGATCTCTAAGCCATGCCGGTTTACATCGCAGCAGGTGGGCAAAGCATACGCGGTGATGGCGGTGTTGTATGCGTATCAGGCCGACTTATTGAGGAACGTGGATCGTGGCTTGTGCCATCGGCCGCTCTCTTGGTGCAATGGTTGCCACAAAGCGTTCAACCCCCTACTAACTGGCTCTAGCTGGAGATAGTTCAGAAGGCAAGTGTGGCTGCTCGTGATGACAACATGACAAGACAATAAAGCAATATTTGCCAACTGTTTACCATAAAAACAGGTTCAACGACCAACATTTAATTCCAGGGATGCAAACTACTTTTTGAATTTCTTGGATTTGCATGCCATTTGCGTTATTTGTCACACAACGCACAAAGAAAAATTAACATACCAGTTTTCAGTATTTAGACAATAGATAAAAGTGAATGTTTGTATATTTGTTTCCAGGCTTTCTTCAGAATTTAGAAGGAAATTTATAAAACTCAAAATATTTTCAAACTTACACGAGAACAACTTTCAATTTCAAGTCCTGTGATTAGGAAAGTGTCATATATTAAAATAAATTAAAATAATTGGTAATTATTTCACATGCATTATTTTACATATACCTATACAGTATACACTGCCAGTCAACAGTTTTTTTTTAAAGGTTTTGGAAAGAATAAGGCTGAATTTATTTGATCAAAAATACAGTCAAAACATCTACATTCTGAAACATTATACTTTAAAATTACTGTCTTGCATTTTGATATAAAAAAAGCAATTCTGTGACCAAAGCTGCATTTTCAGCATCAATACTTCAGGCTTTAGTGTGACATGATCCATCAGAAATTATTCTAATATGCAGATTTGATGCTTAATTATTACCAGTTATTATTTGTGCTCAGTTATTAATAATGGTTCTTATTATTATGAATCCTGAAAAACAGAAATGCTGATAATCAGAAATGTTTCTTGAGCAGCAAATCAGCATATTGGAATGATTTCAGAAGGATCACGTGACACTGAAGACTGGAGTAATAAAGCTGAACATTCAGTTTTGATCACAGGAATAAATTTGACAATATACAATATTATTTAAATTATGATAATAGGTCCCAATATTACTGTTTTACTGCATTTTTCATGAATTTTCTTTACACTCTTTTCCACAATTGGAGCTCTATTCCATAAAATGACAGAATACATCAAGCTCCTGAAAGGGCAACTAATATAACCACTAGAAATGCTCTATAAAAACAGTTCATATTCTGCACTACATTATAATTCTTCTAGACCATACCAAAGCATTGTGTTATGGATTGATGTATTTAATTTTTAAAAGGGAATGTATAATAGAGGAATATTTAGTGATATAAAACTATTGCTCTATATGTAAAAGAGCTGTGTAAACATTCTTCAAAATGATTTACTATTTGCCATTTGCACCAGGAAAGACAAATTATGTAAATGTAAAGAAGTCATTCATTAAAGTTCATGATAACAATTTTAGTAAAAAAAATTTAAATAACATTTAGATTTATGTATTGTGTAGGGATGCGCCGAATGTTCGGCAACCGAAATAAGGTAAGTAAAAAGGCCGAATAATTTTTGCCGAACAATGACGTTTTTAATGACGCGATCAAAAAGTAACCCACGTAGAGTGAGAGCCGCGTGCTTTATGCAGCAAACATGTCAGCAGTGTGGAAGCACTGTTTAGAGCTGCATCTCATGTCATCGATGAGAAGAGGAACCGACTTTCATGTGAGAAAGCAGAGAAGCTACTTTTCATAAAGAAGAACCTGCCACTTTTCCTGAAGAAGTAGGCTAAGTAGGCTGATGTCTAGGACAGTTATTTAGTTGTTGTGGGTTCATCCACATTTTTTTGCACTATTCAATGCACATTAGTTGTTGTAGACATACAGAGTTACATTCTTTCAGCAGTCAGTTATAGGCCTAACATAGGCTATTCAAGAAGGGGGGCTTCAAAGATGGCCAAATAAAAAATATTTTTTATTTTACTAATTAATTATTTTAAGTTATGTTGTGCTTAGTTTGTATAATATCTGCTGAAATGTTAAAAAATGTTCAGTGTTAAATAAATATTTTGAAAAAGTATTTTTGTTATTTGATTTATTTCTCTGAAAAGCAACACAAAATAGTAAAAAGCAAATTTTTACTATTTAATTATTGTAATGGTAAAAAAATTGCCAAATAAATGGAAAAAATGCGAAACACCGCATTCGGTATTCAGCCTTCGGCCAAGCATTTCATTATTATTCGGTTTCGGCTTCGGCCAAGAATTTCATTTCGGTGCATCTGTATTGTGTATATACAGTATATACATTGTGTATGTATTGTGTTATATTTTTAGGTTAGTAAGTGGGGTTAAACATTGCTGAAGTTATTTCCAGTTAGTAATTCCGTTATATTTGCCAAGGCATCTTTTAT
Source organism: Pseudorasbora parva (assembly GCF_024679245.1). Taxonomy (NCBI): domain Eukaryota; kingdom Metazoa; phylum Chordata; class Actinopteri; order Cypriniformes; family Gobionidae; genus Pseudorasbora; species Pseudorasbora parva. The sequence goes on along the minus strand of NC_090174.1, from coordinate 14,498,492 downwards.
TTTATGTCAGCTTTATTTAAATTAACAAAAAATGATTTAAAAGTTTTAGGGCTAGGTTTGCTAAAAAGGGCAATTAGTGTGAGAGCACAGTTCCAGAAATGTGCCGATGGGAATGGATAGTTAAAGATGCATTATGTAAAAAAAATTCAGTAAAATTATCTAAAAACTACTAGGCCAGTGTTATATATATTTTGTTCAATTGAGCACTTACAATATCCTATCCGGAGAAAATAGCTGTGAACCGAGTGAACCGGGACATGTGAGGGAGTCGCCTGTCAATTGCGTCATATCAGCGTTACCCTCTGTTTCCATTTTATTCTGGAGAAATGCTTTACTCTTAGCAGTGTGAACAAGTGTAGGGCCCTATAAAATCCGTTTTATTTTTTCCCAAATTCCGTTTTATTTTTTCCCAAATTCCGTTTTTTCCGTTTTAATTTTTGCAAATTCCGTTTTTTCCATTTTAATTTTTGCAGATTCATTTTTTTCCGTTAAAATGTTTGGCAATTAAGTTTTTTTTTTACCCTTTACTGTTATTTTGGTGAAAAAAGAGTGTGCTTTTAATGTTAATATAATAGAACATAAAACAAAAAATAGGAATGACCTTAAATTTATTGAGGTAACAAACATCACATTTACTTTTTAGGACAAATATGATGCAACATAACACTGCACTTCAAGTACTTCAAATATTAATGGTTATTAGCTTTAAACTTTCCGGTAAAATACATTATAATAGTTTATATAATTTAAAATGAAAGTGCTCCAGTAGCTTTTTCTTTCAAGTAATTTTTTTAAAAAAGAACTAAAAAAAAAAAAATCATAATAATCATCTTTTACATACAGTACTGTTAAGTAAAACATTTAAAGCTGAAAATTAACATTAAAAAATAACACATTTCACCATGAAATCATGTAGTGAATTGTTCTGTGTGTTTAACAATCACCATTATGATATCCAGAGCTGTGAAAAATAAAAATACACGGAAACACAACACTGCCTGAAGTTTTCCCCCCAACTTCAAAGGCCCCTTTAAATGATTAAAACTAGATGCTTTATTTTAACTTTAAGGTTACTTATCATGTAAACTAGCCATATACAGCATGCTAAGTGCATGTTTGGAACAGACTAACAGAGGGGAAAACGGTCGCATTTGCAGCAGATATGCATTGCTGCCTAATGTACCCATTATAAATCAAAGCACGAGATGACAGGGGTCGAGCAGAACACCGGAAAATCTGACAGAATGGACAATATTTGTCTGTATGTGCAATACACGAGCCGCGGTTCAGCTGCGCGCGCGACCAATGCTGCCTGAGCACAACGAGCGCGCGGCTCCCGCTCTCCATACGCAAAGCTTCTGCGCCGCCTGCGCGTGCAGTGTGAAACCGCTGTTAGCGTCGAGTTTCTTAACTTTTTCGCTGCCGAAAGCAGAGTCGTGGAGACCAACTTCGCTGTACTTTCATTGTTTTGAAGGGTGAGCTGAAATGACGGGAGGGGTTGTGTCGCGGAGATTTGCTTCCCCCCGTCTGCTGTTTCCTCAGACATACGTTCTTAACCCACACGACACAGAATTTCATTACAAATATGTAAAATTCCGGGGAAATCTGCGTTAACACCAGATTCCGCGTTTATATGCAGATTCCGCGTTAATATGCCAATTCCGCGATTCCGTGTCACAACAAGTGTCACAGCAGCCGCTGAGTGAACGCATAGAGTAACGTCATGACATAATTTAACACACTCAGATGTATCTAATATGATAAACAGAGCTGCGTTACCTCATACTCATGACCGGAAAAGCGGAAATGGCTCCAGCAAGTGTGACATAATAAAAGTCCCGCTGCTCACGAGGTGTGTGTTGCGTTCATCGTATTAACAATCGCTCCAGCGGCCTTGCTCAGCTCCCACAACACTCGGTCCTGCTCTGCTTCATACTACAGTAACGTTAATAACCGCATCCGTGAACTTTTCCACCCGCTGTGAGGTGAAGACTACATGTCCCAAGATTCTGCTCTCAAACTTGCCGCCATCAAACTACGCCTTTGTTTTGAATAGGCGATCTCTAGCAGATGGAAAAGTTACATAGTGCACCTTTAAAGAACACAGATGCAGCCGGATTATTTCCATAATGACCAGCGCAATCTACCTGTTAGCGTCTAGTTTAAGACACACTTTTACTCTCCTCCCATAAATTGTGCGCCTGAAAGGAAACTCCTATACATGCATATGCAATATGGTCAGCCGCAAAAAGCCTTTTCAGAACTAATTTATCAATGCGTGTCTTTAGTATATCCTGACAGTAGTTTTGTTTTTGTTTTTTACACCAAAGTAGGGTTTGCTCTGGCGCAAGCGGTTAGTAAATCTAGCCCTTTGTTTAAGTTAACAATAATAACCCTTGCTTCCAAATAAAATTTGAGGATGGTATTGAGTCATGGCTCTTTCTGGTATCCTTCTAAGATGGTTAAAGAAATTGGCTGTAAAAGGGAGAAAATGTTTACCGTATTTTTTCTTGGTGAGGTCAAACATCGTGCATCCAAACTATCCTACAGTATCATCTGTCATTTAATACATGCTAGCCAAATTAGGTAGATGCCAACATGGACAGGTTGCATGGCATGCTCCGATTCCCAAAAACTGTGAAAAACTACACACACATAAAAAAAAATTATAAAAAATATGGGCTGTATCAAGAATAAATATTTTTCAGAAATCTTCTTGTTAGGAATTTAGTGGCTGTGCATTTCTCATGTTCAGTAGCCTCTAATACAGTATTTGGCCCATTGTTTGTTTCATGTGTTAGATGGATAAATCACACCTATATGTCTGTTTAATAATTTGTTGGGTCTATAGTATATGCTTCAGAGCAATATTAATGTCAAACAATTTGGCACTTTGTTGGGTTGATACACAATGTCCAATGTAAAATCCTAAAGTCCTGAAACAAAGCCAATTGAGAACAACTAGTGTAACGCATCCAGTAGTTCAGGTAAAGCAAAAAAAAAAAAAAAACAGTAGAAGAAAGTCGCTTTCAGACAGAAAATGAAGGAGACTCACCGCGACTGCCTCGAGCACTTGTTTAACTGCATCAGCGGCGTCTCGTTCACTGTAGTAGCCCTTCTCCACCACCCTGAAAAATGGAAGGCACCATTTGGTCTCCAGTGTAACTCCATATTGAGCATAAAAAAGCTGACTGACTCTTTTTTTTTTTTCTTCCAATTTTCACTTCATTATTTTCCAGCCTTAGTGTGAGTCAACCACTCCTCAGCACACATGATGAATTGAGACGTTTCTATCGATTGTTTTTAAGTCGAGGCTTTTCTTTTAAATGACTCATGTTGTTGACAGCTGTATGGAAACGGGAAATAAGATAATCCTGAATGAGGATAAAATGGAGTGAATAAAAGTAAAATCAGTGGGTTTCACAGTCAAAGGTCCTCTATTAAATAGTTATTCGGCTATGTTATTAGTTCATGGCTGCAGACATGCACCTGATATTTTGCAACAGATGATGAAGGAAATTTCGTATAGTTTTGAGAACCCTGTTACTAGACCAACTAGATTTTGACATTTTCGGTAGAACATCTGACTACCAAGGCATTGCTTTAGTGCTATAGCTTATGTGCCACTGCTAAAGTTTTCTGCACTGTAAAATGTGGTAATATTTCTACCTGATTTAACCCCCTATTTTGTTGGTATACAATAATTGAGTTTGTTTCAGTGATGTTAAACAATATTTTTAATTAAAATATTAACAAGGTTACCCCTTTTTCAATGTGAGTTTCTTTTTTCCCATTGCTATGCAGGTCCCACTAGCCCTATTTTATTTTTGAATAATCTTTTTATACTTTTATTATTTTTTTGTTTCACATTATTTTAATGGTCCCTTTTGAACATTTTTGACTATAAGTAACATTGCATTTGCATGTTAAGTAACTCTCATTAGAGGTTAGAATAAGATATAATAAGACAATATAGAATAAGACAATATAGTAGGTAGAATAAGAATAATATGGTTGCAAAGTGAAAGTCAACAGAATGTTCAAAAGGGACCATCAAGATAGTGTTAACTATTTTGTACAGAAAAAACTGTATATATATTATTAAATAATACAATTTTAGAAGTGTATTACATTGTTTGCATTTAAGTATGACACTATTTTTTTATGAAACATACATACCTTTACTGTAATGTAACCCCTCCCCCAAAAAAATCAGTAGTGATATTTGATGCAATATATGATTTAAAAATCACTTAAACTAAAATGTATATAATTGTATCTATATTTTTGATATATTATTTAATAAATCATATATATAAATATGATATATATATATATATATATATATATATATATATATATATAAATATGATATATATATATATATATATATATATATATATATATATATATTTATATTTGACCACCTGCCTAATATTGTGTTGGTCCCCCTTTTGCTGCCAAAACATGGTATGTGGATCATGGTATCCACACGGGCAAGTCTTTGCTGCCCACGTGCATCAATGAGCCTTGGCCGCCCATGACCCTGTCACTGTTTCACCACTGTTCCTTCCTTGGATCACTTTTGTTAGATACTGACCACTGCAGACCGTAAACACCCCCAAAAAGCTGCAGTTCTGGACAACCCAGTCGTCTAGCCATCACAATTTGGCCCTTGTCAAACTCGCTCAAATCTTCATGTTTCTACACATCAAATTTAAGGACAAAATGTTAACTTGCTGCCTAATATATCTCACCCACTAAGAGATGATAATAATGTTATGCCTCTCCATGAAAATCTAGTCAAGTCTGCTTGCTTTGAAATGTAATAACAGACCTCTCCTCAACAAGCTTGTCTTAGCAAACTTAGCAAACACCATTAATTACAGTCCTCTTAAAAAGTGTCGATGAACAGCATGCAGTTCGCAGCTTAATCAGCCATTATTAGATTGTAGCACTTTACCCCCACGGTGAACTGACCTGTCAAATAATTCTCCGCCGGTAACAAGTTCTAACACGAGACTGATCTCCGCAGGGGTCTCAAAGATCTCCTTCAGTTTGATCTGACAGAAAATGGCATGAAAAAAAAGAGAGAGCGTTTCACAGGAGGAATTCAAAAACATCATATGATTAATTATTGATGTAGTCTACGGTAAGTATAATGTCTGACTAACATTTGCATAATCAGACCTTACTAAATCAAACACAGACAGAACTGCAGAGACAGGATGAACATCTAAGCGAGTGTTTTTGTAGATTCATGCATATTTTAGGCTGTGTAACTGCCATAGGACACAAGTAGACAAGTTTCTTTTTTCCTTTTGACTTACTATATTTGGATGAGAGAGACGCAATAATACACCTATCTCCGTCCGTACAATCTTCTTGTCAACCTGCAAAAACAACCAAGTTATTGCCTGAGTACAAATGAAAAAGGTGCACAATTATGAAGGCATTACAATCAGGTAAAGTGCAATGGCAACTTCAGCTAAGTGCAGAGAGAAAAACTTCAAAAGAGTAAGAGTAAATCAAACAATTTTCCACATTTAAAGGTGAAACTTGTATTTTAAAGAAATCTTTTCTTTTTATTCTCTTATTCTTGTTCTAGTCTTTCTATTTCAGCCATGTTATTAGGCCTAGTTCTTGCTGTAACTTGACGCTACTTTTATATATAGCACCTTAATGCAATGCCATAACGCCTAATATATAGAATCATAATATAATTACATATGCATTAGAGAGGCTTCAGATATCCTTAGTATTCCCTACACGGGCGCAAGAAAGCACAAATGATGGTATGTTATAAATGGTAAGGTATGTGAAGTACTGCTCTGACAGCAACACTGGCTGACAGCAGTTATTACTCATCATGTATCCGAGCGATGTCGAGAAATGAAAGACAACAGCAGTGAGGTCTTTAAGATCTTAGCAGCTGGAAGGAAGTCCTTACCGAAAACTCCTTGGCTACACGAGGCAGAACAAAGGCAAGAGATCAAAGCATGGTAACACGTGGAGAAATCTATCCGTGCACTTACTGTTTTTTTCAGCATTTTCACAGCATAGTGCTTCTGGGTGCCTTTCTGATGGCATCGGAACACCACAGATGTGGCTCCCCTGCAAGAGAGAAAAATAGCAAATGACTCATTTACATAACATTTTGCTGTATCCCATCCATTAATATTTACCCCCATAAAATATGATTCAAAAGTTTGGGGTCGATAGGATTTACTGTCATTACTCCAGTTTTCAGAAAACATTAAAATATGCTGATTTGGTAGCCTAGAAATCTAGACGCACCCTAGCGGCAGAAAATCGAATCTGCCGCGAGTATCGTCTAGCAACTCTCAATACACGTCTGAGCTGTAAAAAACAAATTCTGGTCAGGCCAATCACATATTGTATTGAGTCAGTGGGCGGGGCTTAACATAATGACAGCAGAGTTGCGCTTGCGTGCTACTAGTAAACACAGAAGCTGGCGAATGGCAGTCTTTCGAATCAGCTCTGACCGTGACTCTGGAAGACTTGGGGGTAAGCTTTGTTCTGAGAAAAGAACAAAGAACGGCACTATAGTCATTCTTAAGAAGGGAAGATGTGTTCTGAGTTTTGCCGGCCGGATACGGCGAATGTTTAATCTTTTAACTAGCTCTGCTTCACATTCGTTGCTCTGGTTGGTGGTACTGCTATCCTATCGCGTGCAGAGGGAGTTTGAAAGACAACCGTTTATCCTGCCCCTCGGATTGAGCCCTGTCATTGGTGAGTTTCCAGACCAAACATCTTGATGTAGGTCTGGCTTGTCATAGCCTGGATGCCAGCCGAACTTAGCCCCGCCCACAACATTTTTAGGTCGGCCAGTTCGGTCTGGCCTAGCTCCATAGAGGAGTAGTTATCCCTGAACAGAAACTGCTTGGACAAATGAAATCATCAGGGCGGGCTTTAGACGATGACGGACAGATGATCAACAGTAACGTAATCATGCACGTCATCAAAGGCGCTTGGTTACATTTGTTCAAATCTTAAACGGAGAGCTTGTTTGTATATGCAGTCACCTTCACAATTTCTCTCAGAAATGATGATCATGTTGGGTAAGTACTCTGTGTATCATTAAATTATTTCATTTTTTTACAACACCGGCAAAGATCATGTATTCCAGCTCGCGTGCAGAAAGGGTTGCCAAGTTTTTACAACAAAACCCGCCAACTACTAGTCTAAACAATAGTGTGGCAAGGGGGGCGTGGTTCAGCGAGGTCTGCAGCGGGAGAGAGAGCCGCGGGACGAGCGGTAAGTGAGTGGGTTGGACGCAGATTGATAACACCTGTATCTTGTTCCAGTAATGGGCGTGGGGAGAGGATAAAACGCCTGTGGAATCGGAAGCATGAGAGAGAGAGGGACTGCTGACACGACACCCTAGTGACCCTGAGTAAACCCGGAAGCTGAAGTGAGACCGGAACCCGGAAGTGATCTGAGACTGAGAAAGATACACGTTGAAGTGTACATTGTTTTGAGTTTATTGAGAAATAAAGTAAAAGCGTCAGCAGTCACGCCGACCCCTTGTCCTCTTCCTTCCTTACCTAAAGAACTTGTTACACTGGTGCCGAAACCCGGGAAGGAAGAAGGACCGCACCACCACCATGCAGACATCGTCCTCCACCCCACTTGTGGACATCATTTCATCCCTCGCGGTCCTACACCGCGAACAACATCAGGCTCTGCTGGACCTTAGGACGGATCAAGAACGAAGATTCGCCGCGATCGTCCAAGGACAGCAGGAGGACCGTGAGAGGTTCCGGAGCTGGCTCAACCGGGAGGCTCGCGCCGAGGCCGCCGGGCAGACCGGCGCACCGGTTCACTTGCCAATGCACAAGATGGGGCCACAAGACGATCCCGAGGCCTTCCTCGAACTGTTCCAGAGGACTGCGGAGGCCGTGGCCGGTGCGCTTGATGCTACTGCTGTCTGGAGAAGCCCAGGCGGCTGCCCAACAACTGCCGGTGGCGAACCTCCTGGTCTATGAAGACCTCAAGAGGGCCATCATCCAGCGGGTCGGCCGGTCGCCAGAGCAACACCGTCAGCGTTTCCGCTTCCTGGACTGGGGCGAGACCGGCCGGCCCTTTGCGATGGCCCAGCAGCTCCGGGACTCCTGCCGCAAGTGGCTACTGGCCGGCGGAAGCGACGTGGACCATATTGTCGATCTGGTGGTACTGGAGCAGTTCATCGCTCAGCTCCCCAAGAGAACAGCCGAGTGGGTCCAGTGCCACCGGCCCACGTCGCTGGAGACGGCCATCAACCTGGCGGAGGACCACATGGTGGCGTGCCCTGGGGTCGGCGAACCCCCACTAACTTCTTCCTCTCTCTCTCCCCCCTCTGTCTCTCTCTCTCGCCCTGTCCCTCTCCCTAGGTCCCGCCCACCGGGGCCCGGAATGGGCCCGGGGCAGTTTGGTAATTTGAGGGCCCCGCCCAAAGGGGCGGGGCTTATGGGGGCGGGAGGGGATAATGCTTCCGGTTCCTCCCTCTCTCCACGTCCATTGTCCAACCCACTCACCGCCACTGGGGCGGCGGGTAGGCCTGGGCTGGCCTGTTGGCGTTGGGGGACCCGGATCATTTTGTGGACCGGTGCCCGATGATGGACATCGGAACAATGATCCGGGTTCCGGACGTCCCGCAGGCCACCCCCGATCAAGCAGGAGAGTACCAAATACCCGTGAGTATCAAGGGGGGTACATATCAGGCCTTGGTGGATACAGGATGTAACTAAACCTCTATCCATCAAAGCCTGATGCAGCTGGGGACATTGGATACAAGCCGCGTGGTTAAGGTGCGGTGTGTGCACGGGGATGTGGTGGAGTATCCGGTTGTCCCAATCACGATTCAGTTCAGGGGAGAAAAACATAGTGTAGAGGTGGCGGTTAGTCCTCACCTCTGGCATCCGCTAATTCTAGGGACGAATTGGCCCGCATTTGCGGTTTTATTGGGGTCGTTATGTGCGGATGCCGCTTGGGGGAAAAAGGCTAGGATAGGGACGGCGCGTGTGCAGCTTGGGGAGACTGAGACGGGACCACTGGAGACGGCTCCGGAGGAACCGAGCGGGATCGAGAGACTGATTCTCTCGGACCGCGATGACTTTCCTCTGGAGCAGTCACAGGATGAAACCCTCAAACATGCCTTCCAACAGGTCCGCTCTATCGACGGCCAGTCTCTCCAACCCGCCTTGCCCGTCACCTGTGCCTACCTGGATGATATCGTGATTTACATTCACGATTGGCAGCGGCATATGCAGCATGTCAGGGCGGTCCTGAGGTCGCTGAGGGGAGCGGGGCTCACGGCCAATCCGAAGAAGTGTGCAATTGGGCGGGTGGAAGTAAGGTATCTGGGCTTCCACTTGGGCCATGGGCAGGTGCGTCCCCAAATTGATAAGACTGCCGCGATTGCGACCTGTCCGCGACCCAAGACCAAAAGGGGGGGCTGCAGGCCGGACGGCTCCCCGGCCTGAGTCGTGCGGTGGGGGTATGTGGCAAGGGGGGCGTGGTTCAGCGAGGTCTGCAGCGGGAGAGAGAGCCGCGGGACGAGCGGTAAGTGAGTGGGTTGGACGCAGATTGATAACACCTGTATCTTGTTCCAGTAATGGGCGTGGGGAGAGGATAAAACGCCTGTGGAATCGGAAGCATGAGAGAGAGAGAGGGACTGCTGACGCGACACCCAAGTGACCTTGAGTAAACCCGTAAGCGGAAGTGAGACCGGAACCCAGAAGTGATCTGAGACTGAGAAAGATACACGTTGAAGTGTACATTGTTTTGAGTTTATTGAGAAATAAAGTAAAAGCGTCAGCAGTCACGCCGACCCCTTGTCCTCTTCCTTCCTTACCTAAAGAACTTGTTACAAATAGCTTCTCAGGGGGTTCTCTGGGGGGAAAATGGTGTTTGGGAAGTAAAATGTGTTATTTTAAAATTCGCACTCATGGGCCTATATATCACATAATAGTTGCTTCAACCCACGGAAAAAACGTGGACTTGGCAACACAGTGCAGTTGAGCTCTGTTGACATTTGACAATGCACCGCTTCGTTGCTCTGATTGGTTGTAGGTCTATCCAATTTGTAGGTCTATCCAAAAGTCTTTCCTGGTTCGGTTGAACCACACCCCATAATCACAGCCCAATGGAGCAGTTTCAGACTCATATTCTGACTAGAATTGAGTATGACCACGTCAGGCTAGGCTTGTCAGGCTACTGATTTGGTGCTCAAAAACATTAACCCATTATTGTTATCGCTGATAAAAATTATTTTTTCTTTATTTTTAAGATGACCTAAAAAAAAAAAAAAAAAAATGTCAAAATCTTAATAGTCTTAATGCATTAATGCATTTTTGCAGCATAAAAATATTAAAAGGTAATAAAATATATTAAATGTTTAAAAAATTATCTTAATGACTCCTAACAAATTTTTCATGTTTAAAATACACTATTGTCAAAAGTTTTGAGATGCCTGCCACTAAATGCACATGAACTTTAATGCCATCCCATCTTAATCTGTAGGGTTATAGAGTTGGCCCACCCTTTGCAGCTATAACAGCTTCAACTCTTCTGGAAAGGCTTTCCACAAGGTTTAGAATTCGGTTTATGGGAATTTTTGACCATTCTTCTAGATGCTCATTTGTGAGGTCAGGCACTGATGTTGGACGAGAAGGCCTGGCTTGCAGTCTTTGCTCTAGTTCATCCCAAAGGTGTTCTATCAGTTAAGGTCAGGACTTCTATCGTCATAGAGAATTGGGGAAAGGCTTGGACTTAGACTAGTAAGCCACTACATAGTAACACCCTAGCAATCACTAAGAACACCTTAGCAACCATCCATAACACCCCTTAATAATAGATTAACAAATACTATAAATTGACATAGGAAAAACTTTGAAACAATGTGCATCTACCTACATTTTTGCAAACTTTACAAAAATATGCCTGATTTAGGCCCCGTCCACACGGAGACGCGTTTAGCTGTATACGTATACATTTTGTACCGTATCAGCATTTCGTCCACACGGATCCGTAGTTTTAGAAGCATGAATCCGATATTTTTTGAAACCGGGTCCCAAAGTGGATAAATCTGAAAACGACAATCTTCCGTTTTCGTGTGTACAGCGAAGAATCCGTATATTTTCTGAAACGGTGATGTCATCACACTACGTCCAGCACAGTGAAAGAGTTAAGGGATACAACTACAGGCACTGGGCATGCACACATCAATACCGCGTCATTTAATTAACGTATCTGCATTCTTGTAAGGATATGTTTAGCGTTGGGGTAGGTGTAGGCATTAATAAAACACATCTGTTAAGTAGCAGATGTATTTATTGTTATTTTATTGTGAGATTTTGCCTCACCTCCTACCAATGCTATACCCTTTCTAGCAACAACTCTTCTTCTCCGTTTTTAGTGTATTTCTGTGGCAGAGTAACAGCACCACACACTGGCCTGGCATGGAAACTACATCGTTTTTAGTCGGTTTTGGTAATCTTGTATGGACGCAGATATTATGAAAAAGATTAACCAAGACTCTTTAACTACAGACCTTCAGCAATTCTCCTCTGTTGATCTCTCCTCAGTCTCTGAGTCGGTTGACTTCTACAACAAGTCTCTGAGCAGCCTTATAGATCTTCACCCACCTGTCATAACTAGAATGGTCACCTTCTCGCGCTCAGCACCCTGGTACACCAGCGAACTGCGGAAGATGAAGACGGTTGGGCGCGTACTTGAGAGGCGTCTCAAGCTCTCAGGACTCACTGTTCATAGGCAAGCCTTTAGAGATCATCAGAAGGCCTACGCAAGGTCTTTGAGAGATGCTCAGTCACAGTTCTACTCTTGCATCATCAACAATAACCCTGGAAACTCCAAGAAGCTTTTCTCCACTATAAATCACATCCTCAAACCGCAAACTCACTCTTTTTCAGAAGCCACAGAAGAGAGGTGCAATAAGTTCATGACCTTTTTTAGGAACAAAGTAGACAACATCCACTTGCTTCTATCTAGCACCTCCGCTCTGCCTGTCCCGTCTGTTGATCCACAGCCAGGGACCTTCCAATATCTCTGCTGCTTCTCCATCATCACACAGCTCGAGGTTGAGGACATCATCAGAAAAATGAAACCATCCACCTGTGCACTGGATCCTTTTCCTACAGCCTTGGTAAAATCTAACCTCAGTGTCTTAAGTCCATTTATTACCAAGATTATTAATAATTCCCTCCAGGCTGGCCATGTTCCTTCATCTCTTAAAACTGCTATCATCAGACCACTTCTGAAAAAACCTACTTTAGACCCAGATGTTAATGACAACTACAGGCCCATCTCCAACCTCCCATACCTCTCTAAGGTGCTGGAAAAAGTTGTTGCTGCACAGCTTCAGGTCCATTTGGAGCATAACCATCTTTATGAGAAATTTCAGTCTGGTTTCCGCTCAGGACACAGCACAGAAACAGCTTTGGTCAGGGTCACAAACGATCTTTTGATGGCGGCAGATGCTGGTTCCCCATCCCTTCTCATCCTCCTGGACTTAACTGCAGCTTTCGATACAGTTGACCATAACATCCTCCTTCACCGTTTACATTCCACCATTGGTCTCTCTGACTCGGTCCACAACTGGTTTTCTTCTTATCTCACTGGGAGAACTGAATATGTTGCGTTAGGACAAGCTACATCCCTGTCACACAATGTCACCTGCGGTGTCCCTCAAGGCTCTGTGCTCGGACCCACCCTGTTCATACTCTACATGCTCCCCCTTGGCCGTCTCATCAACCGGCATGGGATTTCTTTTCACTGCTATGCTGATGACACTCAACTTTACTTTAGGACAAGTTCATCTCCCTCTGCTGACCTCACACCATCCACTTTGATCACTTGCCTGGATGAGATAAAGGCGTGGATGACGCAAAACTTTCTGCAGCTAAACAGCTCCAAGACTGAAGCTATCCTAGTCGGCACTCCACTTCAGGTCCAGAAGTCCGTTATCACCAGCATTGCTTTCTCTGATCAGGTCATTCCACTTTCCACTTCAGTCACCAATCTGGGGGTCAGAATGGAATCACAGCTTACTTTTGAAGCGCACATCAAACACCTGTGTAAGACCTCCTTCTTCCACCTCAGAAACATTGCCAAACTTCGTCCCATTCTATCACTGGCTGATGCGGAGAAGCTTGTCCACGCCTTTATCTCCTCCAGGCTGGACTACTGCAATGCGCTCCTTATTGGCATCCCTAGCAAAAATCTCCAGAGGCTGCAGTGTATTCAGAACAGCGCTGCTAGGATCCTCATGAGGGTGCGCAAATACGACCATATCACCCCCATTCTAAAATCACTCCACTGGCTTCCTGTGTCGTTCAGGATCGAGTACAAGATTTCTCTCCTTACCCACCAGTGCATCCATGGTGATGCTCCCTCCTATCTTAAGGAACTCCTCACCACACAAACAGCCACTCGTAACCTCCGCTCTGTTTCGCTGTATCGCCTCAAAACTCCCACAGCCAATCTCCGTACTATGGGGGATCGGGCCTTTTGGTCTGCAGCCCCCAGTCTGTGGAATGCTCTCCCTGACCACCTGCGGACTCCACAGACTATAGATACTTTTAAGCGTGGTCTTAAAACCCACCTTTTTAGCAGAGCTTTTAATTGACTTGCTACTTCTTTATTTTATTTTATTTTTCAGTTTTATTTATTTATTGTTGTTGATTGTTTTTTTTGTTTTTTAATTCTGTAGCACTTTGAGATTTTGTTTAATATAAAGTGCATTATAAATAAAATGTATTATTATTATTATTATTATTATTATTATTATTATTATTATATTTCTTGAAACGAGGAAAAAAAAAGATTGGATTGGGAAAGCTCTGGCTTCGTGTGAACGGGACATTAGCCTGCAGTTATAAGCTAAAACGAACACTTGTGGAGGTAAAACACCAATAACTTTATTCACACAAATTATGATTACAGGGGGATATTTTATTATTTTGCGCTGCGATTCCTTGCACACCACTATGTTATGACCTCATAACACTTTTATTATAGTGCATGTTGGTAAAGTAATATATCTTGACATTTTCATAACATAAGCAGCTGCATATGTATGGCTTTTTGAACTTGTTTCTGTAGGTCATCTGCTACAAAAAATGGAGAAAAAAAGTTTAATCTATTAAGGAAGTGGGTTCTTTTAACCTATGCAAGGAGAAAATTGCTTAACAATCACTCATACACCCTAATACACCTCTATACTCCTGCGAGAGGACTTAGATCAGAGGGCAAATTCCTTCTTAAGATCCCTAGATTTGCTTAAAGACAATGGGAAAATCGGGCTTTCAATGTGATTGGACTTTATGGAACAATCTTCCACACTCTATCAGAACCGCGTCAACTTCACCTGAATTCAGAACTAGCCTAAAAACTCATTTTTCTTTGGCTTTCAACTTATCATTTTGTTTTAATTTTATTTCTAGCATAATGCTATTATTAATGTTTTTTTTCTTCTTTGTTATTTACTTGTATTGCCTGTGTTCGTTTTTAAACGTGCTTTATAAATAAACCTGAACTT